>NW_020229838.1:0-2400000 GCF_003227725.1 Camponotus floridanus
TTAGAATCTTATATAATTAATATCTTTGTTTTCTGCAGATACATTTGAAAGTTTTGAAACCTGGATTTTGGAAAACAAAATGATAACTTTGTATGACCAGTAATTTAGCACGTAAGACTAGAATCATTCATTTATAGTAACTGGAAATGGAAATGGATTGGCTGGATTTGCGTTATCAAAAGCCAAAGCATCCCTAAAGACGATTAAAAATAGGGCTGGTCAAAGATTAATGTATATTCCTACATATAAGAAACACACTGGTAAGAAAATACTTGTCAATACTATATAATATAAAATTTATTTCTTCTCTTTTAATATCACTTTGTATTTTTCAGTGTTACATGATTTCTTTACACAGTTTGAGAATATAAAAATATTTGTAAAGAAATTCATGAAGGATAATGGACTTGTTTGTCATCATGCGATAAAAGCATGTTGCGAGATAATTGGCATAAAGGATATGTATGCCAAAGTACAAGGAGGAATGTAAAAGCATTCTTTGGTTGGTTTATTGCAATAGGTGTGAATATAAAGTATTTAAAGGCATATTATACTTTTTATTTAATTTATATTAGAAAGAAACATTTTTATTTATAAAAATATATATACATATATATATATTTTTATAAATAAAAAATGTTTCTTTCTAATATAAATTAAATAAAAAGTATATATATATATATATATATATATATATATATATATATGTTAGACATAAAGCTAAAAAAAACGTGGATTGTGTCGATTAATTAATTAATTGTTTTATTTAATTATCAATTTATATATGTATATTATTAACAATGATTTTTTATTTACTTAAACTTTATAAGGTTGTACATAAGAAACAATCTTTTTTATTTAGTATTTCAAGCATATTTTCATAGAACTTTAATTTAATTATTATATTATTAAAAATATTGAACAAAATAAAGAATTAAAGCTGGCTTTCTCTGTAGTCTCATGGCAGATTATATCAGTAATCATACTTTAATTATTGCAATATATCATGAAACAAATCAATCTCAAAATAATGGAAATATTTGCAGAAATATCAACAATTTGCAGATGAAAAATGATAGCATTTTAGTCAAAGTTAAATCAGAAAATGGGAATTATCCAGTAGTACTTGTTTCACCAGCGCAAATCAGAAAACCAGAAGTACCGTCCAATGAGTCTCTCGATTTTATGCAGTATGTAATGGATAAAAGAATGGTGTTGAAAAAGAAGAAATTACTGCCATTCTTTACTAAACTTCCGTCTTACAAAAGAAAATTGGAATGTTGGATTTGAACGAACGAGAAACTCCGATGAAACAAAAATACAATTGTTAGCGAAATATGGAAAACTGCATTTTCTGACAGAAAAATATCCAGAGGCACAAATATTTTATAAACGAAAACCGCGAAGATGAAACAATAGAATAAAGAAGCCGTATAATCATTGTATTTTTATGTATAAACATTTCACAAAATAAAATCTTTATAAATGAAGTGTTACATTAGAAATATTAGTATAAAATTAAATATCCATGTGAGATTTAAAATTTTTTGTCCTTTTTTTTCTTTGGAATTTTTTATACTTTTTTTTCTAAAGATTCTTTAAGCGAGAACTGCTTCTTTCGCAAGACTATTGAACAATTTGAATATTTGATGTTTTTTTAGTAGTCTAAATTTCGTGAAAAAATTCGAGAAAATTAGATTTTATCGTATTACTGCACATATCGATTAAATGCTATATCAAATATGTAGTGTAAATATTTTAATTTTTTCGTATACGATCTATTTTTTATTCTATCGATGTTTTCATAGTGATGCACCTTGAGCATTTTACTTCATATATTTGCAATAAAAATATATTAAAGCAAATTATTTTGCAAATTTATTATTCTAATTTTTATTTAGAAAGAATAAAATTTAAAAAGACGTATGAATTTTTTCAGATTTTTTTACATATTTCTATTGAAAAAAACGCATCAGATAAAACTGACTTTCCTGTACATTTTAAATGTGCCAAAAGATTTGCTCTTTATTCCACTTACTGCAATAATGTACACTAAAAATGACAGATCTATATTAAAAATGATAGATTAGTAGTATATTTAGTAGTTGAAAAGAAAGAGAGGAGAAATGAAAAGTGCATCTAGAGAATTTAAAAGAATAAAAAACAAATCTAAAAATAATACATAAAGATTAATATTATATATGTATTTTGTTCATGAGGAATGTGGAGCGCACATTTATGCATTTATTTATTTAGATGAGATTTACTTTAGAGCACATTCAGTATTCAACTTTAATTCTATTTTCTCTTTCTTATGATATATAAGTATAACATAATTACCTGAAAATGCTATCATTTTTATATGCTTACAGTGATACAGAAACAACATTAGGAGTACTATATTTACAGATAACATCTGTATAATAAAAAAAGCACCAAAAGTCTAATGGTGAAAAAAGGATAAATATTGTAGACCAGCATAAGTATCAACCAATTATTCCACCGCTCTGTTTCATTAGAGTTGCAATTTTCTTTTATAATATCATGAATATTATAAATAAGATATAGATTTCAGTACGTTTCAAATAAATTTATATATTTTATGTATGTAATACTGCGCACACATATTAAAAGGTGATAATATCGCAGTTATAATAAGATACAATCCTGGCAATGTAGCGATTTCTGGATTCTGAAAATAATTTAATTTGATTTATTTTTGAGAAATGCGCACAATACTTGAGAGCAAATTATTTTTGTGCCATGTATTACCTGTGTAAAATTCCACACACAGTATCATATTGTCTGTGATATATGAAAAGCTTCATCGATGAAATAAATGGTTGAATATAATTGAGATATAAGAAAAGTACTTGTAATGTAGTAATATAGTACTTGTAATGAATAACGTTAATGTGGAATACATAAATATTTTATATTTTAATTTCATATAATCGAGATGAGATAAGACACTCATGATTACTTTAAAAATGTGTCCACAAATATCATGTAACTTCAATAACTGCACATTCGTCAAATTAATCCTATTACGTTAAATGAATCACAGCAGCTTGTTTTAATTTAATCTAACCTAACCAATTATATTATATGCTCCTCATTAAAATGTGTAAAACTGTACGTCGCACATTTAATGCCATTAATATACTACGTAATAAAATGTAATGCACTAATGAAATAATTAAATATTATTTTTGAAAGCATGATACAATCCAGGCAGCATACGCTTGTGTTTACATTCGACATCCAAAGACATTGAGAGATTAGGTTAGGTTAGGTTAGGTTAGATCGAAAAATGTATCGTTTGACAGTTGGTAGCCCTACGAGATAGGCTGTGCAGCACTGCGCGTATATAAAATAAATTTGAAATCGCTTCTAGCATAACCATCTTCACGCGATCGACTTTATTTGAATTGCACGGCATCGCATCGAATTATGATGCGGCGCCGATTTGTCCGAACGTAATTCGGGACATCGTGATGCTGTATAAGCGTCGAATGAGCACGAATTGTCACACAAATATGATAAATCAAATCTACTCACCGTTCGCCGGCTGTTTCACAGGCCGCTCCATTCGCTCGCCTCGGGACGTCCCATTCCGATCTGGAAGCACACAAATTTACACGATATTATCAACGCGAACGCGCGACACTTTATTTGGCACTCCCGATACTCGCTCGCATCCGATAATCATCATCAAGGGCGCGAATAACGCGACGCAACTTCGCTCCATCTTCGCGATCGCGCTATCACTGAACTGTGAAAAACAGTTGTCGCGCACTTTCACCGACATATTATGAAAGTCGCACGATCATCCTTGGACACTCTCGACGCTCGTTCACTCGCGATATTCGTTTAAAAACGGTTAAAAGACGCGAAAAATGTGGATGTACGACGATCCGTGTAACTGCGTTTGACTCCGATTCACGTATGTCGAGTATGACGTACTATGACGCGTATGACGTACAGTCACGTGCCAACATGGCGGCCGAACCACTGCGCATTCATTTCTGCGCATGGCCATTCCTGCGCGCAACGTTCGCACAACTTTGATTTCTGAATATTGTCTACGGCTTTAATTAATAGCACATAATGATAAATATATAAAGATGGAATCAGTTAATCATATTGGTTATATATGTAGACTTGCCCGAAGAAATAGAGAAAAAATGGAGAGATATTTTTAATTTCTTTTTCTTTTAGTAAAGGATGGAAATGTCTATTCATAGGCTTGTTCTTTTTTTCCTCTTTCGCGTAATTTCGATTCAATGTATAACGTAGAAAATTCATAGTATATTATGCTAATGATATGAATTACGAAGGATTCGAATGTTTTATCGCGCTTTTCCAAAGTCAAATCTTATAATATTTACTTTTGCATTTTAAAAGACTGAGAGCGAACTAAATAAATAAATAAATAAATAAATGATGTTGAGAAAAAGAAAAAGAAGACTCATAAATAAATAAATATATAAATATATAATAAAGATTGATATTAATATATATCATACAAACTTGTACGATCTCAAAATCTTTATCTTTTATTCCGTTACTCGAATAATTGGACGTTAACAGATTTAGGTTACACACATTGCATAAAGCTTCGATATTTTGCAATCTTACCTCGCCTCAATTTGGAGAAGCACGTGCATTCCTTTCGATAAATGTCCGCACAAAAATACATCGCGCTTCAAATAAATAAAAGTCACTCGATACTGTGCACCATTCTAATCGTATGAAATATATTCGACGATTTTTTTTGGATCACTGTGTTATCGGAACGTGCGATCAGGACGATTCGAAAACGATGCATGTACAGAGTTTGAAGAGATATCCAATGCACAACAAATTATACTTGCGTTGATTAGTATTCATCAACACCGAACTGTTAATCGCGAATACAACACTTTCACAAATTTTTTTTGTATAGAACGATAAACGAAATGCAATATTTCGCGCCGCGCGTTTCACACAATGCGGCAATCTTTTTTTGCTGTTTAGTATCGCCATCTGCATTCGCGTTAAACGCCAGAATTACGTAGTCAAAATACTTTTCGAGTGCCGGTAAAGTCATCATTTTGTGCATGTCGGTAAATTATTAGAATCACATCGCGCAAGCATGATTTTTTTATTTCTAGTATAATAAAATATGTAATTAAAAATTCATGTAAGAAACGTATTTTTAATCAAATTACATATACTTATTCCGTTACTCTAATACTTGTACGTTAACAGATTTAGGTTACACATATTGCATAAAGCTTCCAGAGAAAAATATCCAGAGGCACAAATATTTTATAAACGAAAACCATGCGAAGATGAAACAATAGATTAAAGAAGCCGTATAATCATTGTACTTTTATGTATAAACGTTTCACAAAATAAAATCTTTATAAATGAAGTGTTACATTAAAAATATTAGTATAAAATTAAATATCCATGTGAGATTAAAATTTTTGGGTCCCTTTTTTTCTTTAGAATTTTTTGTACTTTTTTTCTAAAGATTCTTTAAGCGAGAACTGCTTCTTTCGCAAGACTATTGAACAATTTGAATATTTGATATTTTTTTAGTAGTTTAAATTTCATGAAACAATTCGAGAGAAAATTAGATTTTATCGTATTACTGCACATATCGATTAAATGCTATATCAAATATGTAGTGTAAATATTTTAATTTTTTTGTATACGATCTACTTTTTATTCTATCGATGTTTTCATAGTGATGCACCTTGAGCTCTTTGCTTCATATGTTTGCAATAAAAATATATTAAAGCAAATTATTTTGCAAATTTATTATTCTAATTTTTATTTAGAAAGATTAAGATTAAAAAAGACGTATGAAATTTTTCAGATATTTCTATTGAAAAAAACGCATCAGATAAAACTGACTTTCCTGTACATTTTAAATGTGCCAAAAAAGTTGCTCTTTATTCCACTTACTGCATAATGTACACTAAAAATGACAGATCTATATTAAAAATGATAGATCTATATTTAGTAGTTGGAAAGAAAGAGAGGAGAAATGAAAAGTGCATCTAGAGAATTTAAAAGAATAAAAAACACATCTAAAAATAATAATACATAAAGATTAATATTATGTATTTTTTTCATGAGGAATGTGGGGCGCACATTTATGCATTTATTTATTTAGATGAGATTTACTTTAGAGCACATTCAGTATTCAACTTTAATTTTATTTTCTCTTTCTTACGATATATAAGTATAACATAATTACCTGAAAATGCTATCATTTTTGTATGCTTACAGTGATATAGAAACAACATTATGAGTACTATGTTTACAGATAACATCTGTATAATAAAAAAAGCACCAAAAGTCTAATGGTGAAGAAAGGGTAAATATTGTAGACCAGCATAAGTATCAACCAATTATTCCACCGCTCTGTTTCATTAGAGTTGCAATTTTCTTTTATAATATCATGAATATTATAAATAAGATAAAGATTTCAGTACGTTTCAAATAAATTTATATATTTTATGTAATACTGCGCACACATATTAAAATGTGATAATATCGCAGTTATAATAAGATACAATCCTGGCAATGTAGCGATTTCTGGATTCTGAAAATAATTTAATTTGATTTATTTTTGAGAAATGCGCACAATACTTGAGAGCAAATTATTTTTGTGCCATGTATTACCTGTGTAAAATTCCACACACAGTATCATATTGTCTGTGATATATGAAAAGCTTCATCGATGAAATAAATGGTTGAATATGATTGAGATATAAGAAAAGTACTTGTAATGTAGTAATATAGTACTTGTAATGAATAACGTTAATGTGGAATACATAAATATTTTATATTTTAATTTCATATAATCGAGATGAGATAAGACACTCATGATTACTTTAAAAATGTGTCCACAAATATCATGTAACTTCAATAGCTGCACATTCGTCAAATTAATCCTATTACGTTAAATGAATCACAGCAGCTTGTTTTAATTTAATCTAACCTAACCAATTATATTATATGCTCCTCATTAAAATGTGTAAAACTGTACGTCGCACATTTAATGCGATTAATATACTACGTAATAAAATGTAATAGACTAATAAAATAATTAAATATTATTTTCGAAAGCATGATAAAATCCAAGTGGCATACGCTTGTGTTTACATTCGACATCCAAAGACATTGAGAGATTAGGTTAGGTTAGGTTAGGTTAGATCGAAAAAATGTATCGTTTGACAGTTGGTAGCCCTACGAGATAGGCTGTGCAGCACTGCGCGTATATAAAATAAATTTGAAATCGCTTCTAGCATAACCATCTTCACGCGATCGACTTTATTTGAATTGCACGGCATCGCATCGAATTATGATGCGGCGCCGATTTGTCCGAACGTAATTCGGGACATCGCGATGCTGTATAAGCGTCGAATGAGCACGAATTGTCACGCAAATATGATAAATCAAATCTACTCACCGTTCGCCGGCTGTTTCACAGGCCGCTCCATTCGCTCGCCTCGGGACGTCCCATTCCGATCTTGATGCACACAAACTCACACGATATCATCAACGCGAACGCGCGACACTTTATTCGGCACTCCCGATACTCGCTCGCATCCGATAATCATCATCAAGGGCGCGAATACCGCGACGCAACTTCGCTCCATCTTCGCGATCGCGCTATCACTGAACTATTAAAAATAGTTGTCGCGCACTTTCACTGACATATTATGAAAGTCGCACGATCATCCTTGAACACTCTCGACGCTCGTTCACTCGCGATATTCGTTTAAAAACGGTTAAAAGACGCGAAAAATGTGGATGTACGACGATCCGTGTAACTGCGTATGACTCCGATTCACGTATGTCGAGTATGACGTACTATGACGCGTATGACGTACAGTCACGTGCCAACATGGCGGCCGAACCACTGCGCATTCGTTTCTGCGCATGGTCATTCCTGCGCGCAACGTTCGCACAACTTTGATTTCTGAATATTGTCTACGGCTTTAATTAATAGCACATAATGATAAATATATAAAGATGGAATCAATTAATCATATTGGTTATATATGTAGACTTGCCCGAAGAAAGAGAGAAAAAATTGAGAGATATTTTTAATTTCTTTTTTTTTTTTAGTAAAGGATGGAAATGTCTATTCATAGGCTTGTTCTTTTTTTCCTCTTTCGCACAATTTCGATTCAATATATAACGTAGAAAATTCATAGTATATTATGCTAATGATTTGAATTACGAATGATTCGATTGTTTTATCGCGCTTTTCCAAAGTCATATCTTATAATATTTAGTTTTGCATTTTAAAAGACTGAGAGCAAACTAAATAAATAAATAAATGATGTTGAGAAAAAGAAAAAAAAGTCTTATAAATAAATAAATATATAATATAAGTATATAATATAAA
This sequence comes from Camponotus floridanus, assembly GCF_003227725.1. Classification (NCBI taxonomy): domain Eukaryota; kingdom Metazoa; phylum Arthropoda; class Insecta; order Hymenoptera; family Formicidae; genus Camponotus; species Camponotus floridanus. Next base: position 8,417 of record NW_020229838.1, read on the forward strand.
TATATAATATAAATAATAGCGTGAAAAGAGAGACATACTAATATATAGACATACTATTTTATATAATAAATTATTATTAATTAAATTATTTATATTTTTATTTATATTATTTGTATTATCAGAGGGACATATATGTTACCCTCTGAGAACATTCGTGATTATTTGTTTTGTAGTTCATGTCCTCGTTTTTAATGTTCATAGAGAGAGTATCGCTTCCAGGGATCATCTAAAAGCTGGCCATGACATCTCTCAGTCTTCTCTCTGCTTCAAAGCATAAAGAACGTCTTTTCGACCGCAGCCGTAGATGATATGTGTATATACGTATGAGTAACGACATTCTCATACATTGAAATCTTTCTTTGAAATCATCGGATCGAGACTAAACCTTTGTTATTTTGAATACTTCTGAAAAATGACTTTTTTTTTTTATTTCTCCCTTGTTATTTCTCCCTTGCTTCTCAATTTTTTTCTTTATAATCTCTCCATTATTCATATGGTTGCGTTAAAAAATTTCATTCATAGAAGTACAAGTGTTTGATCGACCAATCAAGACAAAGAGATCTTCTCCTCTCATTGATCAATCAAAAATTTTACTTTAACAAGTAGATTTTAGAACCTTGGAAAGAAAATTTTCAATTTACTATAAAACAGCTGTTTTTTAAAATAATACAGAATAGCGAGGTATCAAGAATATAGAGAGAGACGAAATAAAAAAGGACTCTAATAGTATAACCTTATAACTGGAAATAGGGTTACATGTGTATTAAGTAAATTCTACAAATTAAAAGCATTCTTTTATTAAAAAAACAGACGATTTAAATGAATAACAAGTACTAACAATATGTAGGAATATGACCATACTATATATGTAAAAAAATATCGTAAGCGTCTAAATATTGTTATTGAATATTTGAAGTGACAAACATGGGGAATAAAAGCATTATTAACTTGATTCGCGATGAATTGCAATGTAATTAATTCATATTGCGAGAGAAACTTTTGACGTAAATAGACATTTTAATTCATTGAAGAAATTATTTAATTATGTAATTGTAGTTTTTTTTTTAATGTATAATGTTATAATAATTTTTTTAGGATGACATCCGAGAACATTAATCAACAAACAATGGCAGCTTCCTTGGAAGAAACTGGACAGACTGTTACTAATAATTTACAACAAGAAAATAACGTTAGAGATTCAAATTCAACCAAATTGCAGAATCATGGAAGTCGACAAAATAATATTCAGAGGATACAGCAACGTAAACAACAAATGTACAATTGGCCACAAGTCAAGAAATTACTGAAACTTGCAAGTTACAGTGCTTGTCAAGCAGAAGAATGTGATTGTAATGCCTGGAAAAATGCGCAACCAATTACAAAGTCACAGAAAGGCGAGACACAGCAGCCTGTTATAAACTTTTTTGATCCATGCAAGACGTGTACTCATACTTTAGAAACTCATATTCAGCATCTATCGGTACAGCCTGATGATGAAATCAATAGATTATTGGGAATGGCTATTGATGCGGACAATATTTTCATGAGTATACACAGAGAAGAAGATGTCGATACTAGGAAGGTATATTTTTATTTATATAAAATATTGAGGAAATGTATTTTATCTATGACAAAACCAACTGCAGAAGGTCCGTTAGGACAGCCACCATTTGAGAAACCTAGTATAGCAAAGGCAGTAATGAATTTTGTTTTATATAAATTCAATCATTTACCCCCAAGAGAATGGCAAGTAATGTGTGATATGGCAAAAATGTTTCTGCAATGTCTAAATTGTTGGAACTTTGAATCATCCAGTGCTAAACGATCAAGTATCATGGACAAAAGTCCTGCTTATAGAGTTAATTATACTCGCTGGCTTATGTTCTGCTATGTACCTACATTTTGTGATTCTTTACCTCATCATGATACTCCTGTAGTCTTTGGAAAGACTTTGTTACAAGCTGTATTCAAACCACTTTGTAAAGAATTAATGGACAAGTGTCATAATGAGAGAGATAAAATAACACCAGAGAAGAGAGTTTTACTTTTAACTCATTTTCCTAAGTATGTCTTAAATTTTTCACCTCTTTTTATATTAATGTTTTATATAATGGCTGCTACATAATTATAAATATTTAAGGTTTCTTTCGATGTTAAAAGTAGAAATTTATAATAATGAGTCGCCTATGTGGGATCCCGAATTTAAACAAGCACCGCCTTCTCATTTACAAGCTGCATTGGAATCAAAGGGACACCAAGCAAGAAAGATAGGAGAATTTGAAAGAGTCACTGTGACACCAAATGAAAAGGATAATTATACTACAATCAATATTAGTCCTGGAATGAGAAAGCTTTCTGAAAAGCGTTCTTATTCCGAAGGACGGCATGATACAAAGAAACGAAAAGGCGAGGAGGCTTTTGAGGATTTGCCTGATGAGACAGTTGTTGAAATTGTTGCAACTATTAATGATCCCAATTATATGTGTGGTCCTGATGCGGTATTTCCACCGGATGGTCCACGGGATGAAACTGCAAAAAATGAAGAAAGCAAAAAAATTATAGAATTTCATATTGTTGGAAACAGTCTCACGCAACCTGTGTCTAAGCAAACTATGCTTTGGTTGATAGGATTACATAATGTATTCAGCCATCAATTGGTCAGAATGCCAAAAGAATATATATCTCAATTTGTTTTTGACCCGTGAGTATATCTTAAAATACCAATAATATATTAATTATTTATCACATAAGAAATTATTTTTAGCAATAATATGCATAATTTACTATATACAGAAAGCATAAAACATTGGCTCTGATAAAGGATGGTCGTCCAATTGGCGGTATTTGTTTCCGTATGTTTCCTACTCAGGGCTTTACTGAGATAGTGTTTTGTGCTGTTACAAGCCAAGAGCAAGTAAAAGGCTATGGGACACATTTGATGAATATGCTGAAAGATTATCATATAAAAAACAACATAGTGCATTTTCTTACATTTGCGGATGAGTTTGCTATTGGATATTTCAAAAAACAAGGATTTAGCAAAGATATAAAATTACCTAAATCAATGTATCAAGGATACATCAAAGATTATGAAAGAGCTACATTAATGCACTGTGAATTAAATGCTAAAATCGTATATACCGAATTTACATCAGTTTTAAGGAAACAAAAGGAAATTGTCAAGAAATTAATTTATCAGAGACAACAAGAAATACAAAAGGTTCATCCTGGTTTAACATGCTTCAAAGAGGGTGTAAGAGGCATCCCTGTAGAATCTATTCCGGGAATTCGAGAAACCGGATGGAAAAGTTACGCGCAAGCGAGAACGAGAGGTCTAGCGAAAGGAACGCAAAATTCAGAACTTGTAGATTGCATAGATATGTCGGAATCTCTATATAATGCTTTGAATAGTGTTCTGAATAGTGTGAAGAATCACAGTACAGCTTGGCCATTTCTGGAACCTGTAGATAAAGATGATGTTCCAGATTACTATGATCATATAAAATACCCAATGGGTAAGAAATTTTTGTTAGAAATTATTTTAAGATTATAAAACTTTTAAATAATAAAATTAAAAAATAATCAAATTAAATAAGTAAAATTAAAAATTGCAATAAGTAATAGTAAAATAGTGATAAATAAAACTCTATAACAGTAATATGATTCTTTGTATTGCAGATCTCAAAACTATGGAAGATCGTTTAAAATCTAGATATTATGTAACTAGAAGATTATTTATAGCAGATATGACACGAATTTTTACAAATTGTAGATTGTATAATAGTCTTGATACTGATTATTATCGCTGTGCTAATGCCCTGGAAAAATATTTTCAGACACGTATGAAAGAGATTGGTCTATGGGATAAGTAAAATTTTTTCAAATACATTTCTCTTGTGTGATATAATATAAGAAAATATAAATACAATAAATATGTATATTTGTCTATATTATTTCTCTGTTTCAAACACAGAATTTCGAGATATTACTTAATTATATTACAAAACTCCAACTCTTGATTGTATTATAAAATAATATTTCTATGAAGAAATAATCATAAGATACCATAAAAGAAACCCATAAAAAAATAAAATATTTATATTTCATAGATTTTTTGTATTTTTAAGTATATGGAAAATGTTGAAATTTAGATATGTGGATTTTAAAATACAATGACTTTTTTTTATATGCATTTTTTTATACCTCCCCAGAAAATGGTCTTTGGAATATTCTTTTGTAGATAACTTGATTATTAAAATTATATTAAAAAATTAAAAGATTTAAGTTTATACATAATTGATTGATTATGCTTCAGAATTAGTAACTTCAATAATTTTTTATCATTAAAATCAGTTTTAATTATTATTATACGTGGAAAAAAACAACATTTAGCCAATCAGCTTATAGCCCTTCTGTAAGAGATAAACTTAATTGGTCAATACTTCATTTTATGTTGACGCGTCTTGTATGCAAAAGCTATTCTAGGTCTGTTCGTGTTGTTTGCGCTTCATTTTTAAAGCGAGATAAATATATATTTGGCCGTTAAAGAGAGAGAAAGAGAAAACGAAAGATCTGGAAGTAGAAGGTGCGGACAATTCGAACAGACCTTCCGTGGACAGAGATAAACGTGGATTTGAAGAGATGCAATTTATATAACCTAATCTGTCAAAAATTCATGTTCCATTCAATAATATAATAATACACATCATTATATCATAACATCATAGAAAATGTGCTGATTATAATAAAGTGAGAATCTTACAAATGTAATTATTTAAACAAAAATATGAAATACTTAAATCGATGATATATCATCGAAAATTAAGCTTTGAGAGAATTGAAATCTAATTTGCTTGTAGAAGTTATTAACATCAATTAATATATTTATTAATTTATTTGAAAAAGTTGTAATGATTGACGATTGATTTATATATGTTTAACTATTTTTTTAATTATAATATGATTGTTGTAATATTTCTTTTAAGGATGGCGTCCGAGGATTCCAAACCTCAAACAATACCAGCTTCTTCGGAAGAGACTAGCCAACCTGTTACCAATACTTTGCAGCAGGAAAGTAAAGATCCAAGCTCAACTAAGCCACAGACTCAAGCAAATCGACAAAACAATCTCCAAAGGATACAGCAACGCAAGCAGCAAATGTACAATTGGCCACAAATCAAGAAATTATTGAAGCTTGCAAATTATAGCGCTTGTCAAGTAGAAGAATGTAAATGTAATGGTTGGAAAAATACACAACCAATTATAAAGTCACCAAAAGGCGAAACACAACAGCCTGTTATAAACTTTTTTGATCCATGCAAGATGTGTACTCATATTTTAGAAAATCATATTAAACACTTACCAGTGCAATCTGATGAAGAAATCAATAGACTATTGGGAATGGCTATTGATGCAGATAATATTTTCATGAGCATACATAGAGAAGGAGATCCTGATACTAAAAAAGTATATTTTTATTTATATAAAATATTAAGGAGATGTATTTTATCTATGACAAAACCGGCTGTGGAAGATGCATTGGGACAACCGCCGTTCGAAAGACCAAGCATAGCAAAGGCAGTGATGAATTTTGTTTTATATAAATTTAGTCATTTGCCTCCAAGAGAATGGCAAGTAATGTGTGATATGGCGAAAATGTTTCTGCACTGTCTGAATTATTGGAATTTCGAAGCACCTAGTGCCAGACGAAATGCTGAAGATGGCAATGTTTATAAAATTAATTATACTCGTTGGCTTGTCTTTTGCCATGTGCCTGCATTTTGCGACTCGTTGCCGCATCACGATACTCCATTAGTTTTCGGGAAAACTCTGCTACAAGCTGTATTTAGATCAGTTTGTAGACAATTAATGGATAAGTGTCGCACTGAAATAGAAAAAATAGCGGCAGAGAAAAGAGTTTTACTTTTAACACATTTTCCCAAGTATGTTTTACATTTTTCTTCTTTCTCATGTTCATATCTTATGAATATAAGCTAAATGACAATCTTTTATATTTAAGGTTTCTTTCATTATTGGAAAAAGAAATTTATTCCGATAATTCACCTATTTGGGACCCCGAATTTAAACAGTCGCCACCTTCTCATCTTCAGTCTGCCTTAGAATCAAAAGGACATCAAGCAAAAAAAATGGGAGAATTTGAAAAAGTAACTGTAACTCCGAATCAAAAAGACAATTTTACAACAATAAATATCAGTCCTGGAGTGAAGAAAATTCAGGAAAAACGTCCTAACACCGAAGTGCGTCTTGACACAAAGAGGCGAAAAACCGAAGAGACTTTCGAGGATTTGCCAGATGAAACTATTGCTGAAATTGTTGCGTCTATTAATAATACTAATTATATATCCGGTTCTGATACGGTATTTCCACCGGACGTTCCGCGAGACGAAACTGCTAAAAATGAAGAAAGTAAAAAGATAATAGAATTTCATGTAATTGGAAATAGCCTTACACGACCAGTATCTAAGCAAACTATGCTCTGGCTGATAGGATTACAAGATGTATTTAGTCATCAATTACCTGAAACGTTCAAAGAATATATTACTCAGCTTGTTTTTGATCCGTGAGTATTAAATAAATATTTAAAAAAAATCTAATGTTAGTGTATATAATAAATATATAATAAAGAAATTTATAGTCATATTTGCAGTAATCAAATGTATCTTTTATTTTATAGAAAGCACAAAACACTAGCCTTGATAAAGGATGGTCGACCAATTGGCGGTATTTGTTTCTGTATGTTCCCAAGTCAAGGTTTCACCGAAATAGTGTTTTGTGCTGTCACGAGTCATGAACAAGTAAAAGGATATGGGACGCATTTGATGAATATGTTGAAAGATTATCATATCAAGAACAACATATTGCATTTTCTTACATTTGCAGACGATTTCGCTATTGGATATTTTAAGAAACAGGGATTTAGCAAAGATATAAAACTACCGAAATCGGTACACCAGGGATACATTAAATATTACGTGAAAGCAACATTAATGCATTGTGAACTAAACCCGAAGATAGTGTATACTGAATTTACGGCAGTTATTAGAAAGCAGAAAGAAATTTTAAAGAAATTAATTCAGCAGAGACAACAAGAAATACAGAAAGCGCATCCGGGTTTGACATGTTTTAAAGAGGGCGTAAGAGCAATTCCCATCGAGTCCATCCCGGGAATTTATGAAACTGGATGGAAAAGTTCCGCTCAAACACGAACGAGAGGTGTGACGAAAGGATCGCAAGGTCCGGAATCGATAGATACAAACTTGGATATGTCAGATTCTCTATATAACACATTAGATAGTGTGTTGAACAGTGTAAAGAAGCACAGTACAGCGTGGCCTTTTTTGAAACCCGTAGATAAAAACGATGTTCCAGATTATTACGATCATATAATATATCCCATGGGTGAGCTCAAAAAAAAATTTTTGTACATTTAATTGATTTAGAATTTTATATATTGCCTTGTTGAATATATAATTGCGAAGAAAAATCAATCATGTAAGGTTCTATAACAAATGCACAGAGAGATAAAAGTAAATTTATTTTTGTTATAGATCTCAAAACCATGCAAGATCGTTTGAAAGCGGGATACTATGTAATTAAAAAATTATTTATAGCGGACATGTTACGGATCTTCACTAATTGCAGATTGTACAATAGTCCCGACACTGAATATTACCGATGTGCCAATGCCTTAGAGAAGTACTTTCAAACGCGTATGAAAGAAGTTGGTCTCTGGGATAAGTAAAACTTTTAATATTGTTGTGATATATATATATATATATATATATATATAACGATAATATGTTGATAGTTGAAACTTCTTAACTTATTCTTACTACAAAGTTTACTTGCTTTATAAAAAAGTTCACATAAAATTCACACTTCTTCTTGTGTGGTATATTTGTATTAAAATAAAATTAAATAGAGATATATTCTTTTGTGTGTGAGTCAGTGCGCGTCAAACTGAAAAAAAAAAAAAAATGCCAAAAATTTTCATTTTTTCTTTTTCATTAAATTACATGAAAATTTAAATATTATTTAAAAGAAATACCTTTCCTAAATAGTTTTTGAAAATTGTGTTTTGCATTAAATTATTATTATAAATAATTATAATAATTAGTATTATAAACAATTTACAATATAAATAATTATGATTTACAAATAAATAATTATGATTTACATAATAATTATAAATTATGTACATTTCATATTGTAATTTTTTTCAATTGATTTCTTCATACTATTATCTCTCGTATGTACTTTTTGTGCATCAATTCAAATTTGTGCGTATGCATGTGTACGTATGTGTGGGCACGCGCGAATATAAATATATATATAAAATTGTAAAGCAAAGGATATCGCTTGTCTTTGACATTAATCATATATTTTATATAGTATCGATCATACGCAAAAATTATTTGCATATGGCTTTTTTATTATTGCACACTATGTAGCATTATGTTGTTAAAAGTTTATACAAAAATGGTCTAGGCAAAAATTTCCAATCAAAGTGGGTACTTAATTTCACAGCCTAATTAATATCATTAGTCGAACAGTTAATTAAGAAGCGTAATACGGCGATTATAAGAATCGCTCTGGTAGGCGGTCAGTCTACGGAACAGCGATTCTTTGTAATGCGCGTCGGTTTGTATATTAAGTATTCTTAAAAGGAATAGCGCTTGTCTGTTATATATTTGCAAAGTGATTCATATGCAGTGCAACAGTAACTGCGGGGATATTTGTATCGCACGATTTAAAAAAATAATCCGATTATATTTTACTGTAATTTAATTATAATGGTTCTATTATGATACATCATGACAGAAATATTTTTATTAAAATTGTAAAATTTGGAGAGTCAGAATAGTTATCACTATACTCTTTTCAAAAAATAATGCAAGTTCTTTAAAAAATAATGTAAGTTCTTTTAAAATTTCTTGAATATATGTTTCATAAAACAGTACTTCGATTACCTATTTTTAGAAAAGTGCACACAGTTGTAGGATGGCACAGTTTAAAACAATTAAGATATTTTAGCCTATTAACTTTATGAGCTTTTGCGCGTTTCTTCTTTCATTTTTTGTTCAATTTTGTCACTCGATAACTCTGTGACTTATATGGAATGGAATCATTGAACGAAGTAATGATTCTACAATTGCGTTGTCCCGTTGACTCGATTTAGCTGCAATTTACAGATAGTTCTTAAATTTCAATGAATATATTTCCTTATCTTTCAATAGAATTCATTCGCTTGAGAAACCTTAGCACAAACGAAATTACATTCTTCGCGCGTAATATCTGAAAAGATGGCAATCTACTATGTAGATTTGCAGATGCAATGCGATTGCAGGTAGAGAAGCGTATGCTCCAATTACTGCGATGACTACTTTATGCATGGAGATTACAAGCGGTAACTGCCAGCTATAATTGGCATACATTAAAAAGAAATTAACTCATTTAAAATTATTAAAAATTATTAAAATTATTAAAGATTGCAAATATTATATTCTCGAAAATGTAATATATGTGTGCATGTGATGTATGTATACAGGAATACTCTCTGTAATATCTAATGGCGACCAAACACGATTGTAATATTATGTATTCTATTGTATTATAAACTTCTAAGAGCGAAATACATTTTTAAGAGGGCGGGTGCAAAATTACATGGCAAAACTATCTTCATGTTTCTCTTTCTCACACAACATTGGCGTTAGCAGGATAATTTTTGTTTTCGCTTTCTTTTTCATTTTCTACATTTTGATCGATGTTTTTACTAAATAAGCTTTTTTTTACGATTTAATTACGAATTGAATAAAGTCAATTTTGTTAACGACTTTAAATCGAACGATTACAAATCTACAATTTATTTATTTTTAAACAAATTAAAAAATGATAACAATAGGATCGATAATTTTCAAGAAAGACATTAAAAAGAGTTGAAAAAAAAATTCGCAGGAAAGTCTTAAGGATTTTGACATTATTCAACATCTTCTTTAGAGAAATTTAAACATCCAAAAAATTTTATATAGCTTAAAACGTCTAGAAAAATATCTAGTTCTCTTTTTAAAAATATGAAATTTTGATTCCTTTATCTTCAAACACCTGCCTTCTTAAACGAGTATCCTTATTCACAATTCATGCGCATGTTATATTTAATGTAAAAGGCTGGACTCTCTTCATTAAATCTTTTTCTCTACATTATATTGATCTGATTGTATTCTCATTGTTAAAATGTATTCATCAAATGTAATTCGCAAATTTATAAACAGGTTTTACTAAAAGATCAAAGTCAATTTGCACATCTTCTTTATGTAATTTGTATAAGCGAAAGTATTTCTCTCTGCAGTTATTATGAGAGAAACCTGTATTAAATGTTAAGCCGATTTGGATACATCATTTCCGAGGTCTTCGTACAAAAACACGGATATGCGTGGTTGCGGATCTATGGCGGGAAAGGAGGGGAGCTTATATATAAAGCAACTCTTCTTTCTAGGAGGAAGCGCAATGCTCCGAAAGCCAATGTCACGCGAGGACATTATAACATCTAGTCTTCTTCGATTGAGTCCTTAGCTTACATTTCCGCCACAAGCGCAATCCGTTATAAATCTCGCTAAATCAAGAAAACTGTGAGAAATTATTTTTACATATATTCTAAAATGTGCGACGACGACGTAGCTGCACTGGTGATCGACAATGGCTCGGGAATGTGTAAAGCCGGATTCGCCGGGGACGATGCTCCTCGAGCCGTGTTTCCTTCTATCGTTGGAAGACCTCGATATCAGGTGAAGAAAAAAACTAAAGAAATAGATCAAGTTATACATCAAGTTTGCATGATCGTATCTTATAATTGATTCTCATTCTAATCGTAAGGACATGTTTATATAGGGAATCATGGTGGGTATGGGACAAAAGGACAGTTACGTGGGAGACGAGGCGCAAAGTAAACGGGGCGTCCTCACTGTCAAGTACCCAATAGAGCATGGTATCGTCACTAATTGGGATGACATGGAGAAGATTTGGCATCATACGTTCTACAACGAGCTGAGAGTCGCGCCGGAGGAGCATCCCGTCTTGCTGACAGAGGCACCCTTGAATCCTAAAGCGAATCGTGAGAAAATGACACAGATCATGTTTGAGACCTTCAACACCCCGGCCATGTACGTCGCCATCCAGGCTGTCTTGTCGCTGTACGCATCAGGACGCACGACCGGTATCGTGTTAGATAGCGGCGATGGGGTGTCTCACACGGTACCGATTTACGAAGGTACTTCTCTTCTGCTTGCTCTCTTATCGCAGCCTTGTTCGCTACCGCCGCTCGATCTGAAAAGAAGAAATGAATCAGTCTCAATTCTATAATGCTTGATGTTTTAATGTTTTTTTTTCTTCAGGATATGCCTTACCGCACGCGATTTTGCGCCTGGATCTGGCCGGTCGCGACCTCACAGATTACTTGATGAAAATTCTGACCGAGAGAGGCTACACTTTCACGACCACCGCCGAGCGCGAGATTGTGCGCGATATTAAGGAGAAGCTGTGTTATGTAGCCTTGGACTTTCAGCACGAAATGGCAACGGCCGCTGCGTCGACTGCGCTAGAGAAGAGCTACGAATTACCGGATGGTCAGGTAACGTGTGGCATTCATGAATACAGCATTTGCATCATTTAAGCCCGCTTCCTTGTAATCATGCCTTCGAGAATTATAAGTGAGAATTAAAAATACGAACCTTCTTTGTCGATATAATCAAAGATACATTGCATTAGAATATCCTTTTTAATATTTGTGTTTTTAAAAAATGTAACAATGTGAAAATTGCGAGACACAATTTTTCTAGATAAGCGTAAATTGCAAATGACGTCTAAGCGTAATGAGCAACGATAATGGAGGAGACGGTGCGTTCATTAGCATTAATCGCGCCCGGTGAACGTTAATTCGTCATGGATTGCCTGGCTAGCGCGGTCAGTGGACGAAGACATATAACGGGTAATGGTTTGATTCCAGGTCATCACGATTGGTAACGAACGCTTCCGTTGCCCGGAAGCGATGTTCCAGCCGAGCTTCCTGGGCATGGAGTCCTGCGGCATACATGAAACGACGTACAACTCGATCATGAAGTGCGACGTTGACATTCGCAAAGATCTATACGCCAATTCGGTGCTTTCGGGCGGCACCACGATGTATCCAGGTATCGCCGATCGGATGCAAAAGGAGATAACGACGCTCGCACCTCCCACTATGAAGATCAAAGTGATCGCGCCACCTGAAAGAAAGTACTCGGTCTGGATCGGCGGCTCGATCCTCGCTAGCCTTAGCACGTTCCAGCAGATGTGGATCTCCAGACAGGAGTACGACGAGCTGGGACCGTTCATCGTACATAGAAAGTGTTTTTAAAGATCTTGATGCTTTACGCAATGCCATCTCACCCTCAAACGCTTTTTGATCGATGTTAATCTTTAGTGGACCATATGCAGGATAATTGACAGAAAGAGAGAGAGAGAAAATCAACTTTTACATCTCTTGATCTATTAATTTATTACATTTCCTGAGTATAGTGACTTCTTTTACATACTTTTCGAGAAACAGCATCATACGCGTTTCTTGAAAAACAATTTTTTTTAATCTTCGCCAAGACACATAACTTCTTCTATCTGACGAATAATTTCTTACTCTTGAAGTATCGAATCAAGTGTAATAATGAAATTCTACGTCCGATCTGATGTTGGAAAGTTTGCGTATTTTAAAAATTATTTTAAAAATTAATTTTTCATTCTTTTTCTGGATTCGGGAATTTGAACAGATCGAACAGAGCCATAGAGAATTTAATGTCTTTTTTTTATTTCTAAAATTATATTCGATATATTACATAGCAGGACGTTTAAGGCAGATGATATTGGAGAAAGTTTATTTTCTCCCTCTTGGAAATTTCCGTACAATTTTTGATATATTCATCTGCCGAGACAATAAAATTCCTTCTTTTTTGATGTATGTATATTGGAAAATAATAATTTATATATCTTCTTATAGAATTGTCGCACGTATTTATAGAACATGTACTAAGAACTCAATCGATATTATAGCTAAAAATTGTCATTTACAAGGTACCGATAATTACATTCGTAGTATTGACAGTATATAATGCATGCTGTCTTGTATTCATGAAATTTTAATAGTCTTCACGGACGGTTAATACACACTCACTATATCTTACATTATATATTTATATATATATATAAAGGTATATATATTATAGAAAATATATATATACCTTAAAAAATAAAACGTAAAAAAACTATTACTGAAGATATATACAATTTTCTTTTTTCATTCATTTAGGATAGATCATGTCTTAAAATTATATAGCAGATGAAAATATGTATATGCGAAAATAATGTTGTCATCTGCTCGAATTATCTCATTTGCGATTCCTTATATTCATAATACCACAGTTTTTCTATGTAACACAAATGAAATCGGAATTATCACAAATCTATCATAATCGTTTCTCGGATAAGGTGCTATTGTCAAAACATTCGATAGTTTTCGCAATATTGAAGTTAATTGGGACACAGCTATAAAATTATACTTTCTACAGGATTATAAAATATTAATATCCGATGATAATTTATATACCATGAACGGATTTATAACTCTTTCTCTGGAGAGAAATACATATTTATTAAATATAATTTGCACAAAGTATATTTAATTTTAAGCTTAATTGATTGTGCTATAAAACGCGTAAAAGAGCTTCAAGTCGCTAAAACTGAGTGTTAGTCACGATATTAATGACTTTATTGTTTACAAATATCCAAAGCTTCTCCTCGCCTACGGATCACGATATAACGTTCAACATGTGTAGGAGCAAAAATCGCATATGCTATTAGATCGTTTATAACGGCTTAAAACTCGGTAAAAAAAAATACATAATATATAAATTATATCAAAAATGGTCCAATTTCTTTTAGTTACAGATTTTTTCAATATAAATCTTTCTTCAATGAAAAGTCCATGAAAGTTAAATATTATTTCTGTAATTAGGCCTTCAAATTTCCTGAAGACATTAAATGTTGGAGAATCTGTCAGTGAGAGGAAGCGCGCATTTTCTGAGACACTCTGTGCAATAAATATATTTGTACTGTAAAGTTTTAGAATTAACGAAATCGCGATCTGTTTGCAAGGATATCTAATTTTTTACGAGTATTTAATATTTTTCGATATTAAGCGAAACTATATAGAATTTGCAAAACGTCAAAAAAAAAAGACTATCCAAGATTTAAAAACTGATTATATTCTTCCGTTATGTAACATTGCCTTACATATTTTTACAAAGTATATGTCATTAATGTGTACATGGTAGTTTTGTTAAGATTTTTACAATTATAATAGCAAAGAAAAAATTAATTACAAAATATAAATTGTTTTACATATATGTCAAAAAATTTTGGTAATATCATATTGTCAACTCAATGAAATGAAACAGAAGTCTGGTTTAGAGTTGAAGATTTTTCGATATGTCAGTACAAACTGATACATCGTTTCGTCATGTGTGATATACATAAATTCATAGTTATATAAATAAAACGACCAACACCAAGTACAAAATGTAGAATAGATGTATCAAAGAAGAATTGACAATGAATTTACTTAATCGACAAAAATGTAGAAAAAATAAACTATGTATATTATATTGCAGAGATGTTTAAAAAGTCAATAAAAATATCTTTGGGACAAAGGGAGAGGGAGGGGGAGGAGGGGAGGAAAGAAGGCTCCTACATTATCTGCAACGAGAAACAATTTGTTTCAAATATGGCGTAAGAGAGGGAGCAATAATATTCTTCAAGAGTTTAAAACCAATAGATAAAATCAGTTCTGTCCATTTTTATAAAAATTTATAGTCCCTAAACTTTTCTCCTACCTGTAGATTTTCTTCTACTTGTTGAACGTTTAGGACGTCGACACTTTATTCGTGCTGTATTCGACCAAGGTAAAGAAAATTCACTGAAAAAAAATTGATAATTATATCAATTATTACTAAATATACATAACTTAAATATAGAAAAATATACTTGCAAAATGTATTTAAGAAGCTCATTTTCTTACTTTGGAGTAAAACTAGGAATAGGGGAGCCAAATGCAGTTACTGGCAAATGAGAATCTACTTGGAGACTTTGAATTTGTTCTACATCAGGCCACAAGGACGTAACAGTTTCCTCTTCCATGGACGAGGGACACGGACCAGTATGATTAGTATTATAACACGTAGCTTGATGATTTTGACGTTCTTGCCTTTGTTTTAATTTTTCTATATGTCTTTGTTCCCTGTGTGTGCGTGGGATAAAATTAAGATATAAATCAAATTTCCACAGAGATATTTCATAAAGATGATATACATCGAGTAAACATTTACAAACCTTATCCTCTGCACATCCCATCGCTTCCTTCTCCTTTCGTCATTCTCCAATTTCAAATGTCTCTTGTTAAAAATCTCATCGTCCAAGTTCTCAGTTCCCTCCATTGTGTAGCAACTCGTGTATACTTTTACTCTCCAATTTGGAATTTCGAGAGAATTACCTGTATCTACCGGACTGGACTGTTTTAGACTTAACGTATAATTTGGATCCCCTACAGCTGTATAATAATGCTCTTCCGTCGTGAGAAAGGACTCTTTCTTCACGAGGGATTTCGCTTTCCTATCGTTCTTTCTACCAATCTCGTGTAAAGTCTGACCTAACACCTTATCCTGTACGCCGTCAGTACTAACTGTCGACGAGCAGGAGAGTCCCCTTTTCTTTTTACTACCTGTAGACACTGGAGTTGGATCGGATCGTCTCTTCTTCTTCTCCTCCCACTCAAACCTAGACTCGTTAGGTTCTTGCTTCACTTCAAGCTTAATTTGATTATCGAGTGGTTCTTGCTTCACAGTGGTAATACCGCCGCTAGTGTTCAAACGTATCTTAAAGCTCTCGTGCAAAGTATTGCCACTCTCGCATTGAACGTTTCTGTGCAGCTCGCTCGTCGATGGTACGTTTATCGAATTGACACTAGTAGGCGAACACGTCCCCAGGTGTTCGGAACCAGTCAAATTTTCGCCACATTCAGATCTCAGTTTTTGAAGACTCACCCGCCTCTCCATACGCTCCAAACGTAGCTTTAGCTGCAACAAATAATTAAAACGATGCTCCTGATTGTCATGATACTTAAACGTATTTACATATAGAGATATTTAAGTGCTATTTACACTTCTCGTGTACCGTCTGTACACGAATTTCCTCTCCTCGCAAATCATGTTGAATCGCCTCGCGAATGTATCTCTCGGGCTCGTTACTCTCTTTCCCTCGCAATAGGGGCAGATAGGTTAGTTCGACGTACCCGCGCTCTGTCATTCGCGCCGTCAATGAAACTCGAAACCCTACCCTACCAGGTTCGATCTTGAGAAGCGAGGCCGATCCACGCATCGGTATTCGAGCATATTATCACTCGTCGGGGCGTAATTACGTCTGTCCTTCCCAATTATCTAACTGTCATTTTCAAACATGTCTCGGCACCGTCGAGAAGAAACGTCGTTGCCCGCGAACGAAACGTCTCCACCTCTCCTTCACTCGCCGTGCGACTCCAACGCGGAAGTAGCGCCACCACGTGTTGACACCGCGCAGTTGACCTTCACGGTCAACCTGTTTCGCGCGCGCGCTTCGTGTTTGGGTTTAGGTTAGGATGGCCGAGGAAGAGAGATTGACACTCGCGAGCCGTGCGCGGCACGTTTTTACGGAATAGTGTCGGAGAAACGAATCGCGCCGGCGAAAAAAAAGGGTGGGGGCGAGATTGACGGCGGGCTGGTTTCTCTCACGTCGAGGCGGCGCGCTCGAGGTGTTCTTGTTACGATCGATATCGGCGGCGAAGACGAGTCGAAGAGCCAGATCGGAGACTCGATTCACATGTGACGTTTATGGCTTTTCACCGTAAATCTTTTCTCTCTGTCTCTCTTTCTGTCGATTTACGTGTAGTAGGAGTTTGCTCGAAATTGTGAATATTTTGAAATAAAGTGACGGCGAGATACGAGCGTGATGTGCACTTTAAAAAGATTGATTAAATTCCACCTCTAGTTAAATTACTATACATTTGGAAATTACATCGTTCTACGCGTCAAGAAATTAATATAATTTTTACAAACGCAAGATAACAGGTGAGAAGAGATAAAGAATTTTGCAAATTGGAGCGTTTTATTTCACGCAATATTTTTGACGCGAAATTTCACGTGCGTCCAAGATCTCTTTAAAGTACACACGATGCAATTATTGTGGCGCTCGCACGAAAATCGAACGAGCGAATGGGATTGGAGGACACGAATCGGGTTCTGAATTGAAAAAAATCGCTCAATGACTCACTGCTATTCACTTCACCTTGTTTTACCGCATATCTCGATCGCCAGAATATACAGTGACTTATTTTAGAACGACGATTACTTGCCTTAAAACGAGTTTTCGTTTGTTTGTTTTTTAAATTATGATAAACGATATTGGGGGACAAATTTAAAAGAATCTAGTTTCATTCTACGAGTATAAAAATTTAAATCGCCAAACATTAAACATCTCTCTATCCCTACTTATATATATATATATATATATATATATATATATATATATATATATATATCATCAAATGTCATCACAACCATGTGACTGATTCATCCTGAAAAGCACGATGTGTATACGAGTAAAAAGAGAACACATACATACAAAATACGAAAATGCCATTTGAAATCATCATCGAGATGAAACTCCCCGCCTCCTTCGCGAGCGATTCAATTTCCAACTTTCACCGATTCATCATCTTCGATTCACCGATTTCTCGAGGGAGGCAGAAGCGAATATTAAACACAACGAAAACACATTGGAAAAAAAAAATGAAAACATCTCCCACGTGTTATGTACCGTCTCGTTTTCCTGGCGCAGCGCGGCGAGGAGCTTGTCCTTGGTGACTATCTGCTCGGACTGCTGCTGGATGAGATCGAGATGCAGGAGCAGGAGCTCCTTCAGGTGCTTGACCTCGGTTAGGTCGTTCTGACGGGGCTCGTTGCCGCGGAGGGGGCTGACGCCGAGGGCCGCGGCCGCGGCCGGAGCCCCGCCATCGGTCATGCTGGCGTACATGTGATCGAAGTCGCAAGGGAAGCTGAGGATGCCGGCGGCGGCGGCAGCCGCAGCGCTGCCGCTGTTGATGACGGGTTTCACGTCGTCGCCGTCCATCTCCTGGAACCCCTGGCCGCGCGCGTTGTTGCAGCTATTGCCGTTATTGGCGCCGAGCCCGACGTTGCTCATCATCATCGTCGGGGGATGATTACTGTTGCCGCTGGCGATCGTGCTGCTCGCCGTCATCATAGCCGACGACGCCGAGGAGGAGGACGACGACGACATCGCGACGGTATTGCGAACGGCGTTCGCCGCCGCCGGCGATGACGACGTCGTCGTCGTCGTCGCGCTTGACAGGTGCTCGTTCATCGCCGCGACCATGTTGCCGCGATCGTGATAGTGGAAATGATCCTCTTCCTCCTCGTCGTCGTCGTCGTCGTCGTCGTCGTCGTCGCCGTCACCGTCCTCGCCGTCGTCGTCGTCGTCGCCGTCGTTGTCGTCGCCGTCGTCGTCGTCGTCCTCGTCGTCCTCGTGAAACAACGGCGGCGCGGCGTCAACAATAACGACGGCGGCGGTGTTTGTGGCGCTGCTGTTGCTGTTGCCGAAACTGACTACTCTCGCGTCGGTGCTACCGGCACGAAGCAGCAGCGGCGTCGTCGTCGTCGTCGTCGTTGTCGTCGTCGTCTCGACGCTGCTCAGGGCGAATCCACGGCGGCCCGTCGTCGCGACGACGTCATCACCGTCGTTGGACGTGCGCGTCGTCGCCGAGGACAGGGACGCGTCGGCGACAAGATAGGTATAGCAACGATAACCGTCGTCGCGGGTGCGCGATATCGTTGCCTCGCGACTGGAATTGACTGGCGTCGTGCCGCGGGCGTCGGGCAACGTCACGACGGCGCCGTCGATAAGAGCGGTCGCGACGATCGCGGCCGCACCACTGTTACCAACACCACTGACGTCGCTGTAACCACCGCGGCTCCTCGAGACGAACACACTCGCACCACCGCTCACGCGGCCCTCCTCCCCTCCACTCCTCCTTCCGCCCCTGCCGCCGCTGACAGCGCCGGTGACGGTGACGGCGGCGGCGGCGTCAGCGTCCACGCTGTTCTCACCGTTCACGAGTCGCTCGAACGGCGAGCCGACGTTTGACATCTTCCTGACGCGGACGCGGACGCGGGCGCGGCGATGGCGTCGCCGTCGCCGCGGCGGCTACCACGCGCATTTGCGACCGCCACGAGGGTACCACGCGTCCGCCCCGCGCACATTAATTCGTCTCTTGGGTGCGCTTGCGGTACGCGGCGATAACAGGAACGCGAACACCGCCGTCGTCGCGTCACCTGCCTCGTCCGTCACCTCTCGAACGACGCGATACGAATCGACGCGTGGCTCCTGTCGCGGAAAACCGACTCCCTTGCTTCCCCTTCCGCTCACTGACAGGGAAAGATACGACGTTACGGACGAACGCGAGTGCCAGGAGCACACACGAGGTGTGCGAGCGCGGCGCCTCCACTTCGTGTTTACTCCAACGAGACGACGCACGACGCGCCACTCTCCGTCTCGCAGTCGATCTTTTCCCGTCAGAGGCCGCCATCTATTTGTGCATAGTTTCGACAAATTTGGAGAATTTGTATTACATTTTCTTGTTATAATAATGTTTTTTATAAAATAAATGTATTGGAAAAAAAACTGTGACTATTATTTTGCGATATCAGTCTTCGCGCCCCAAAATAATCGCGATTAAATTTAATCTGCCGATGGTAAACTGCGAGAAAATTGTTATGAGCGAGCGACTAGATTTTTATTCCATCAGATTTTTGAAGCTCCTTATCAGCATTAAATGAATATATACTTGCAAATCAATTTTTAATAAATGGAAATTATTGATAAATTATATAAAAAAGATACATATATACAGGGTGTCCCATTTTAACTTTCGGGTCAAAATATATATCCCACACAGCACCTTATAATAAAAGATAACAAAAAGATGTCTTTTTTAAGTTATCTTTTCGACAATCAATCTCTTAGCAAATACAATTTTACATACAAATGAAGGATTATACTATATACAGCGTTACATTTTTAAATCAATACAGATATCAGGGGCTCATTCTCTTTCTTTTTCTTTCTTTCTCTCTCTTTCTCTTTCTATAAGAATTGATACGTTCATTTATAAAAGAATCATCTAAAACTAAATGTTAACAACTACATTGCAAAAACTTATAATTAGGAATCAATTTGTTAAATATAAATGAGAAATTTTTATTATTTACAGTTTTGCAATAAGCAAATCGCGTCTGATCATTACAATTCAAATACACATTATTCCTCTCTAAAAAAGACTGCCAGATAATGTATGTATATACAGTTAATTTTAAAAATTTAGCTTCTTGAATATATAATACATTTTGGGTAAGATAAATGAATATATCGAAGAATGATTTTTATTTAGAACGTATTATTATAAGCAACTTAATTTTTTCTTTCGCTTTACAGTAAAAATTATTTTAATACATTAATACTAAATCAAATGTCTAATGTCACAGATTCCTGACGTCATGAGATGTACCGCATTTTGACGTCGTAAAATGTATCATATTCTGACGTCTTTTTCATATGTGCATATATATAAATCCCAGAAAACACAGAATATTGCAGCAATATTGCGGCAATATTACAACATTGCAGCAATGTTGCAGCAATGTAGCTGCAATATTTTGGTTGGGGGTAGGAATATAATATTATTTTCTCTATACAATACTAATCTTTACTTAATCTTCCTGTATTTACAATAGTATCTTAACATTTTGTCGTTCTCGTTGGAATATAACTTGCACTTCGGGTTTACGCAGTAAAATATTCTCCAATTTCCATTATAAATTATTCCATATAAAAGCAGTTAATATATTCTATTTACGAATAAAAATCTATTTACTTTATATGATAAAATATTCTTCTATAATATATAAATCTATTTATTCGCATTACATCTCTATAAAGATGAGATCAGATAAACATTTTATATATTTATGAAATTATATTTTATTACATATCCATTGTTATTATTTCATTGTCGAATCAATGATAATTCTTCCTTTTCTTTAACAATGATTATTTCAATTTCTTCTATACTAACTTCTATATTAAGATGCAATTATTCAATAGTAGGAAAACAAGCTTTTTCTCGCGGGCTATTATAAAATCATTATTCCAATTGTACTCGTTATTATGATAATTTTTAAAACATATATTATTTCGTGTTATTCTTCTTTAAAAAATTCATCTAGCAAAGCGATGCATATCTGCATGAAAATGAGAGTCGGATGTTTTTTCTCCTTTTATTTTACGATTCTCTTCATTGGCATGACATTTGTTTAAACATGTTGCTGATTTCTTCTATAGTCTTGTTCTTTGTCTCCGGTACTTTCTTGTATATGAAGAGCGCGAAGAACAATTGTAGCACAGCGAAAATGATGAACACGTAAGCGCCTAATGCCTCGTGCAGCGGTAAAAAACCGATCCCGACGATAAAGTTCATGATCCAGTTGACGACAACGGCAATGGAAGTGGCGGATGGACGGGCAGATTGATTGAACAACTCGGATACCAAGAACCACGGAATGCTTCCCGGTCCAGTTCCAAAGAAGACAAGAAACATGACGACGAGTACGATCGAGAAGTATGCTGCCGTTTGCGATGTTTCCTAAAAAAGAAGCACGAAAGTAAACTTGATTGTAATTTCTTTTTCGAACATCATCTTAATTTTCTTCTGTGATCCCAATCAGAGACAAAAACTTACAGCGAATACAAGACAAATGGTGAGCAGAGCAGTGTCTAAAAACATGCCAGCAAATCCAACCAGGAGCAATGTTTTTCTACCCGCCTTCTCTATCAACACTGTAGAGATAATGACCGTCAAGGTTCCTATTATAGTGACTCCTACGGTGGCGGTCTGTGCCACAGTCATATTCAGCTGTGCCATCGTGAAGATTTTGGTTGAGAAAAATATGACAGCATTGATGCCAGATAGTTGTTGAGCAAACATAATCATAATGGAGATGAAAAGCGGAATGCGGAGCGCCGGATTCATAAACAGTTCGCGCACGGTAACTTTCGGTATCAATTTCATAGACTCGTATTCTGTACGCATCTCCTCCATCTCGTCATAAACCTCGATTGTTCCGCGTAGCCAGCACAGTGCTGAAAAGAGAAAAAGATCTTTGTGAGAAAGAGCAGAACAAAAGACTCGGCTATTCTTATTCGTCTATACTTTTATAGGCCGTGTCCTCCACGTTCTTACTATTCATAATCTTTTATTCATCCGTTTACCTTTTTGCGCGTCCATGTCCTTGTCACGATTGAGTAATAGGTACTTGGGGCTCTCAGGACAAAACGGTAGCGTGCACATTTGGAAAATTGCTGGCACTATCGTCAAGCATAGCAGTAAGGGCCATTGATCGGTGGTGCCGAGAACTTGTTCCAAGCCGAGAATCTGCGATACTACGGTCGCGCTGGCGAGGACCAAGTGGTAGACCGTGCCTACGGCGCCGCGTAAATGCACGGGCGAGATCTCGGCCAAATACATTGGCGCTAGACCGGCGTTCAGTCCGGAATTTATACCGATCAGGAATCTGCCAAAGATTATCATCTCATAGCTGCTTGCCGCTTTGGCGCTACCCTCGAAGATCACGGTGAGCAGTACTAGAATGTTGTTCAGCAGCAGACCGCCCTTTCTACCGAAGCGATCTGCCACCCAGCCTACCAGGGAACCCCCGATCATCCCGCCGACGCAGAATATCGATACCGCCACTGACCATATTAATGTCACTTCTGACTGAGTTGTCGGCACACCCGTGCGATTCATCTTCAACTGGCTGATCCAATCCTCGATAAGCTGAATAAGAACATTGGAACATTTATTTATCATCTTTCGTTTCTTATTCTAGACATTGTAGTTTTATTGCTGACGTGAGCTTTATGAATATTTTATTATTATACCATTTTACGATTCCGCCGGGACTCTGATACAATAATAAATATCAAAATACTATCATTATATTAGAAAATGAGTATAAATGTAACAGACTTTCGGACTCCGATATTACATAAAATCAACGTAAGTGGCAGAAAATGCCTTACAACGAATGTGAAAATTCGTACCTGTTGAGGTTCGTTAATTACACCGGAATTATACCCATGTTGGAAGGATGAGCCGAAAACGGCTGCCGCGATAGCGAACGCTAATCGACCGTTGAAAGAATTCTGCGATAAAATTATATCGCTGCTTTAAAATTGTAGTATGAGAATATTTTACCGTATACAAAAGAAACATTGTATATATTGTTAACATAATATATTGTCAATCAACGTGCATATCAATATAATATATATATACATACCATATATTATCTTATTTGTTAATTATATATATATATATATATATATATATATATATATATATATATATACTAGCTGACCCGACAGACGTTGTCCTGTCTTTACTATAAATATTGAATTCGAATTGGTATAATTAATGGAAAAAAAAATTTTCCTTAATTTTCCTAAAGTTTCTAATGTTCCGCTAAACTTACAAAATTTTTTCTTTAATAAGAACCTTCTCCAGACAATAATTAACACAACAAAAAAAGAATTAGCGAAATTGTTCCCTCCGTTCACGTGTGATGCGATGACCAAGGGAAATAGAGATTCATTTTTATATATATAGATATATTATTAACAAATAAGATAATATATGGTATGTTATACCGTTTCGCCAATTATACATCGCCGTGTGTGTCATTATTTAATTTTTTGTTTTTTTTTTCTTATCTCTGTTCCTGTCTGCTCTTATTTCTACGATTTTTGTATATTTTAATTCATTTTGGATGAAAAAGCACTCTACCTGTGAAGCAAAAATTGTCACGCATTGCGGATTATTAGAAGACAGTTAATTTTTATTTGGCAATTTGATCGCCTGCTCCTTGTGCATAACGGACAACAACATCTTTTGCGCCGTTTTTGTTTTTTGATTGGCTTAACTCGATGACGGTCAACATTGGTGAGTGGAGATGCGCACTTGCAACCTATGCGAGTTTTTTGAAAAAAATTTTATTTTCTGCGACAACATTTTTTATTGCGTGTTCCTTGGCGGCTATGATGCTTGCGTCGTACCGTTGTTTTTATCTTCCTTTGTGCAAAATTTTGACTTTATTAATTTTGTCTGTTTGCGCTACGATCATATTTGTTTTTATATTTCAAAAAGTGTAGTTGACGATCTTGACATGACTTTCACGTGCGTTACTTAACGGATTATTTTATATTATTATTACATGTTCTTTCACGTGCGTTACATAACGGATTATTCTATATTATTATTATATGCATTGAAAAGGATCCGGAGAGGATCGAAACGTTTGCGTTAATTAATGTATTTCGTGATTAGTAACATGATTGTAATTTAACACGTTTTTACAATTCATTTTCCTTTTTTTGCGTCAACCTCTAACATCGATGGCCTTACTTGCCTTTTTGTGCATTTGTTTTTATATTTATTATTCTGCGCCACCCATTCCTAATATTTTTATCTTAAGATAATATATTATTCGTCAAATTCACAAATAATTATATAAATTATAAATTCACAATAAATTGATACATCAAACGTTTTTTCTTTGAGATACGATGTCAAAATTCTTGTAAAATAAATGAAAATTTGTTTTGAGAACATTCTCGAAGAAATATCTTTTGATAGAAATATCTTTTTGATATTTCAAGAAGATCATTCGAAATGCGCGACATTGTTAAGACTCTGTGAAGTTGGCCCCTTATTCTTTAAATTTGAAAAAAATTATTAGAGCTCTGGGTGTCCCGTAGAGTTTTGGAGTTCTCAATCCATTAGATTATAGTCAATAGTTCCGTTATTTGAAGTAAAGAAAACACCATTAAAAAATGGAGGACTAATTTCACGCCTCCCATTATATGAAAAATGCAAATTTCTTTAAAATGCTGGATAGATTTCTAATAGTTCTATATTCCTAGATAAGTTTCAAAAATAGTTCTGCTCAAAATACTACAAAAATTATATTTAAAGCTTTCAACCTTGAAGATGAAAATTGGCGAAAACTTGTACAATTTTGGTTTTAGCGCTTCGAATCTTAATAATAATCGTTAGAACTCGTGAGGCTACCCGGAATTCTGAATAGAACGTCGAATTTTCAAAAAAATTTATTTTCGACTCCAGACGTGAAAAATTTTTTTCGGAATTCCAACGCTTTCAGAGTTCTGGGTAGCCCCTCACGAATTCTAAAAATTATTATTAAGACTCATGTCTCGTTCTGTTTTTTTTTAATTCTGAAATACTATTTATAAGAAAACGGATGCGTACCGCTCTTCTCAGATGTGGCATTTCATAATTAATTTTATCGTTGTCCTGTGGATAGTTCTTCCGATACCGAGATATCTCACTTTACTCTCACTGTTTGATTTATCATAAACGAAAAGAAGGAAAAACAAATTACATGCGACATTTACTTCCGCCGATTTCGGTGTCGTTTTTCAGCTTCCAAACACGTGGCAAAGACTATTGGATCTCGCACTAACTACTTGTTTATAACTACTTGTGCTGTACTGTACTGATATGATAATAATTGACATGAAATTCTAATTGCAATGACGATCGCTTTATTGTTCTTTTCTTTACGCCGCGAAATAAATATGAAAATTAATCTGTTCATGGTAATCAGTGAGAAAATTATTATGCGCGACGAGGCCTTAAATATCCTTTTTGAAGCTCGTTATCGGCATGGAATAAGCAAAATTGTAAATAAAATTTTAACAAGTGAAAATAGTTGATAAATTATATAAAAAAGATACATGTATACATTCATAAAAGATACATACATTTATATATATACAGTGATGGGAAAAAGTTCCGGAACGGCTAAATAATTTGAAAAATACGCATCACAGAGGAAAATGACCTAGACAAAAGTTGTAGGATTTTTCCCGGGCAATCCGACGGTGACCTTAGATTTGACCTTAGATAGTCATTTGAAGGTCTCATAAAGATTACCTTCAATTTCTTAAATGGAACTCCCTATTTTTCATTGCATATTCTTGTAGCTTATCTCGAGAGCTTTCCAAAACACTATAATTAAGTACCTTTTCATTAAGTACTTTTTGAGTTATAAGGCTTGAAATAATTTCTTAATTTTACATAAACCATAAAATATCTAGTAAACCATTCATTTTTCGATTATCTTACCTTCATACTTTTATGTACAAAATAATGAGAGGAATCAATTGGTGTAAAGAAAACACATAGTTGTTTCTAAGAAAAAATATGGAATTGTTAATTGCAAATTACATATTTTTTCTTAGAAACAACTATGTGTTTTCTTTACACCAATTGATTCCTCTCATTATTTTGTACATAAAAGTATGAAGGTAAGATAATCGAAAAATGAATGGTTTACTAGATATTTTATGGTTTATGTAAAATTAAGAAATTATTTCAAGCCTTATAACTCAAAAAGTACTTAATGAAAAGGTACTTAATTATAGTGTTTTGGAAAGCTCTCGAGATAAGCTACAAGAATATGCAATGAAAAATAGGGAGTTCCATGTAAGAAATTGAAGGTAATCTTTATGTGACCTTCAAATGACTATCCAAGGTCAAATCTAAGGTCACCGTCGGATTGCCCGGGAAAAATCCTACAACTTTTGTCTAGGTCATTTTCCTCTGTGATGCGTATTTTTCAAATTATCCAGCCGTCCCGGAACTTTTTCCCATCACTGTATATATATATATATATATATATACATACATATATACAATATATATTTTTTCCTTTTTTGTAATATATTATAAAGCTGTATTTTAATATAGCAATGCCTAGCTAATCACTATTCTTTAGGTTCAGATGTATAAATATTATCGTGTAATAGAATTGGGTAGTTTTTTTCTTAATATTCCAGTCTTTCCATTTATATTAGATTTATATCGGCATCGAGTATCATATCAATTGTAACGCATCGTAAACATTTTGTGTAACACTTAACAATACATTTCATAGGCAGATACATAAATATAGATATCCTCTGAATTTTGATTAGATGTATCATATTTATAGAGCGAGTACCATTTCACATAATGATGGATTACATTATAGAGCGTTACATTTTTCGATCAATACAGATACCAGGGGCACTCACTCTATTTCTTTTTTTTCTTTCTCTCTCTCTTTTTATAAGAATTGATAGATTTATTTATAAAAGAATCGTCTAAAACTAAATACTAATACTGTGTTGTAAAAACTTATACGATAATTAACAATCAATTAGCTAAAGATAAATGAAAAGTTGGTATTATTTACAGTTTTGCGACGATTAAATTGTGTTCTATTATTATAAACTTCAAATAGTATTCATCTCTAGAAAGGACAGCTAGGTAGCTCCTTAAATAATCCGAGGTAATTTAAATGTAATCTGTCAAATTTAAAGGTAATCCGTCAAGGGTAATTTTTGTACACTATAATTTAGTGACCAATCCCTCGACCACACTGGAATTGTACCCATGTTGGAACGATGAGCCGAGAGCGGCCGTCGCGATAATGAACGCTAATCGTTGAGAAAATCCTTTGACAAAATTATCGCTACTTTAAAATTATAATACGAGAATATTTTACCGAATACAAAAAGGAAACATTAACATATTATTAATCAACGTGCATATCAATATAATGTATCCATTATTAGCAAATAAGATATTATTCGTCAAATTCTCAAATAATTTTAATAAAACATAAATTCGCATTAAATTCATACATCAAACTTTTTTCTTCAAGATAGAATGTCAAATGTGTTTTGGGAACATTCTCGGGAAGAAATATCTTTTGATAGCGATTTCAAAAGAATCATTCGAAATGCGCGGCGTTGTTATCCTTTCTCGAAATACAGATATATATCGATCATGCCAATAAGATGTGCGGTATATTAACGAAGTGATAAACCAGAAACATGCAACGTCTACAAGTGATGAAGGGATTTTTCGATATTAAAATCAAATTGGAAGAATCGAGCATCTGTCGAGTAGCGAAATGTCATTCGGAATAACATTATCTTGTTCAAACAATCTGTCACGTTTTAAACTGGAAGGTGATATATATTTCTTTTTCTAGAGCATGTAAAAGGGAAATTGTTGCTATTTCATAAAATTGGATCATGTGTAGTCTCGTTATGTTTTTTTCTTCTGAAATACTATTTATAAGAAAATGAACGCATACCGCTCTTTTCAAATGTGGCATTTCATAATCGATTGATTTGATCGTTTTCTTGTCGGTGGTTCTTCCGATCTCTCACTGTCCGATTTATGATAAGCCATAAACAAAAAGAAGAAAAAACAAATTGCGTGTGTCGTGTTAGATCGTTTGTTCCCGCCGACTTCGGTGTCGTTCTTTAGTGTTTACAAATACGTCACAAAGACCGCTGGGTCGACTGTCACTAACGTTTACAACCACTTGTAAACGTTATATAAAATGCGATAATAATTGACGAGTAATTTTACTTGCAATGTCGATCACTTTATCGTCCTTTTCTTTGGGTCGCGAAATAATTGGGTTGCGAAAATTAGCAAATCCGTCGATGGTAAACAGGGAAAAAATTATTATGTGTGAACGATTTTTATGTGCATCAAATATCATTTTTGAAACTCTTATCTTATCATTGAATAAACATGTACTCGCAAATCAAATTTTAATGGAAATTGTTGATAAATTATAATAAAAAATGATATATGTATATAGGGTACGTTCCAAAACATACTCTCCGAGGAAAATTTTACTCAATAGCCGTTCCGAAACTCTTTTAAGCGTTTCCGATTGGTTCGAATCAGCCATCGAGTAAAATTTTCTTGGGTTACTTGCGTTTTGGAACGTAACCATATATATATATATATATATATATATATATATATATATATATTTTTTTTTATATGTGCATTTATATAAACAACCATTTGGTTGGCAATGTCGGGAGTAAAAAGATATACACACACACACACATATATATATATATATATATATATATATATATATATATTTTGCTTTTCTTTTAAGTAATATGTTTTAAAGTAGTATTTTAATATAGCAATTCCTAATTAATCATTATTCTTCATGTTTATTATAAACATATAAAGATTATTGTGTAAAATTGAATTGGGTAGTTTTGCTTTTAATATTTCAATCTTTTTATTTATATTAGACAATATCGGCATCGAATATCAATTGTAACGCATCAAATACATTTTGTGTAACATAACACTTAACGATACATTTTATAGGCAGATACATTAATAGAGATATACTCCGAATTTTGATTAAATGTATATTTATATAGCGAATATCATTTCACATATACAAATAATGGATTACAATATACAGCGTTACATTTTTCGATCAACACAGATACCAGGAGCACTCACTCTCTTTCTTTCTTTTTTTTTCTCTCTCTCTCGCTCCTCTATAAGAATTGATAGATTTATTTATAAAAGAATCGTCTAAAACTAAATACTAACTGCGTTGCAAAAACTTATACGATAATTAGCAATCAATTAGCTAAAGATAAATGAAAAGTTGGTATTATTTACAGTTTTGCGACAAGCAAATCGTGTTCGATTATTACACTTCAAATACATAGTATTCGTCTCTAGGAAAGATTGCTAGATAATATACATATAATAAACTTCATAAATTTTGCTCCTTGAATATATAATAATAAATACATTTCAAATAAGATAAATAAGATAAATGAATATCGAAGATTGATTTTTATTTAGAGCGCATTATCATAAGCAACTTAGTCTTCCTTTCGTTTTCAGTAAAAATTATTTTAATATATTAATACTAAATCGATTATTATACAAATGAGTATTCTTCAAGATGTGGACACAACATAGAAACAAAAAAATACAATACCATCTCTGCAATTTATAACATAACAATCAGTTCCTGAGTTGCGTTTAGTATATGTATCGTATCGCACATTTTTTTCCTTATACATATATATGAAATTAATCTAAATATTTTAAAAATATATATGATAACATTGATATTCTTTCTTAAACGTTAATCAACTCTACGTGCATATACATAAATATAATATTATTTTCTCTATGCTATTCTTTACATTCTTGTATTTACAATAGTATTTTAACACATTTTGTCGTTCTCATTCGAATAAAACTTGCGCTTCCGGTTTATGTAGTAAAATATTCTCCAAATTTCTATTATAAATTATTTCATATAAAAGCAGTTAATATACTCCTTTGCTCACGAATAAGGTCTATTTACATTATACGATAAAATGTGCGACAAAATATTTCTACAGAGATGCAATGCGAATGAATAAATTTATATATTTATAATATATAAATTTAATTATTCGCATTGCGTCTCTGTAAAGATGCGATCAGATAAACATATTTATATTTATGAAGTTATATTTTGTCTTATTCATGTTATTGTTCTATTGTCGTATAATGCGAATCGATACTAATTCTTCCTTTTTTTCAACAATGATTATTTCAATTTCTTCTATAGTAACGCGAGATGCAATTATATAGTAGGAACACAAGCTTTTTCTCACGCGCTATTATAAAATCGTTATTCCATAAAAATATCCCAATTGTACTCATTATTATGATACTTTTAAAACATGATATATTATCTCGTGTTATTCTTCGTATAAAAAAAATTCATCTAGCAAAGCGATACATATCTGAAAATGAATCGGACGTTTTCGACAATAAAGATAAAATCAGACAGCACATAACGTTCTTCCAACATTATACTCGATCTAGAGGTCTTTTCGTGACTAGAGTTGTAATTCTTTGTATCGTGACGTATATCATTGTTTCCGATATAAGAAACAAATCAATGATCGAAAAGACTTATCGAACGAATCACGTTCTTTGTGTTGGTCTTGCGCCATTTCTTGGATTGTTCCTTATTTTTGCGATAACTTTTCCTCGCTGTGGATGCAACATATATATATATATATATATATATATATATATATATATATATATATATATAGGAACTAAGATTATAACTTTATAACTTATAAATCAGGCACACACTTTTGTAAAAGGACTTGTGCGCGCGCGCCATCCAACCTTTGAAATATTTCACTTCGTTTTTGCACAACAAAATTTTCGAATCAAATAATTAAGAATAAAAAGAATGAAATAGTTAAGTAATAAAAAAAAGTTAAAATTTTCGGATTTCTCCCAATATTGGCACTACATGAATAACGTTAGATACGTAACGAGCGTTGCGATTATACGTACGACAAGCGTTCAAACGATCGAATACCAATCCGATGAACTTTCATACAGCGCGTTAGACAGAATGTTGGAAGCGCTTTGATAAACCATAGATAGAGTAAACTATGTGTCACTTTCGCCGAGCCGCTGAGTTCCTCGATGGAGACAGAGAATGCACTCGTCGTTCAGATTTCATGCCAATACAGATTTCGTTCTTTCAGAAACCATTTTTTTCTCATTTTCTTTTATGATTCTCTTCATTGATACGATATTTGCCTAAACATGCTGCTGATTTCTTCCATGGTCTTGTTTTTCGTCTCCGGCACTTTCTTGTATATAAAGAGTGTGAAGAACAATTGTAGCACAGCAAAGATGATGAACACGTAAGCGCCTAATGCCTCCTGCAGCGGTAAGAAGCCGATACTGACGATGAAGTTCGCGGTCCAGTTCACGGCAATGGCAATGGAAGTGGCGGATGGACGGGCAGATTGATTGAACAACTCGGATACCAAGAACCACGGAATGCTTCCCGGTCCAGTTGCGAACAAGACAACAAACATGATGACGAGTACGATCGAGAAGTATGCTGCTGTGTGCGATGTGCTCTAAAAAAAGCGCGAAAATAAACTTGATTGTAATTTCAACTTTCTTTTTCGAACATCATTTTAATTTATATCACTTCCGTGATCCCTATCAGAGAAAAGAATACTTACAGCAAATTCGAGACAAATGGCGAGCAGGGCAGTGTCCAAAAACATGCCAGCGAATCCGACCAGGAGCAATGTTTTTCTACCCGCCTTCTCTACCAACACTAGAGAAATGATAGTCATGAAGACATTCATCGCGCCGACTCCCATGGTAGCGTTCTGCGCGGCAGTCTTGCCCAGCTGTGCCATCGTGAAGATTTTGGTTGAGAAAAACATGACAGCATTGATGCCAGATAGTTGTTGAGCAAACATAATCATAATGGAGATGAAAAGCGGAATGCGGAGCGCCGGATTCACAAACAGTTCGCGCACGGTAACTTTCGGTATCAGTTTCATAGACTCGTATTCTGTACGCATCTCCTCCATCTCGTCATGAACCTCGATTGTTCCGCGTAGCCAGGACAGCGCTGGAAAGAGAAAAAGATTTTTGTGAGAAAGAGCAGAACAAAAGACTCGGCTATTCTTATTCGTCTATAATTTTATAGGCCGTGTCCTCCACGTTCTTACTATTCATAATCTTTTATTCATCCGTTTACCTTTTTGCGCGTCCATGTCCTTGCCACGACTGAGTAATAGGTACTTGGGGCTCTCAGGACAAAGCGGTAGCGTGCACATTTGGAAAATTGCTGGCACTATCGTCAAGCATAGCAGTAAGGGCCATTGATCGGTGGTGCCGAGAACTTGTTCCAGGCCGAGAATCTGCGATACTAGGATCGAAATGGTGATGACCAACTGGTAGACCGTGCCTACGGCGCCGCGTAAATGCACGGGCGAGATCTCGGCCAAATACATTGGCGCTAGACCGGCGTTCAGTCCGGAATTTATACCAATCAGGAATCTACCAAAGATTATCATCTCATAGCTGTTCGCCGCTTTGGCGCTACCCTCGAAGATCACGGTGAGCAGTACT
The DNA here is from genome assembly GCF_003227725.1 of Camponotus floridanus. NCBI lineage: Eukaryota > Metazoa > Arthropoda > Insecta > Hymenoptera > Formicidae > Camponotus > Camponotus floridanus. The sequence goes on from NW_020229838.1 coordinate 41,496, forward strand.
AGAATGTTGTTCAGCAGCAGACCGCCCTTTCTACCGAAGCGATCCGCCACCCAGCCTACCAGGGAACCCCCGATCATCCCGCCGACGCAGAATATCGATACCGCCACTGACCATATTAATGTCACTTCTGACTGAGTTGGCGGCACACCCGTGCGATTCATCTTCAACTGGCTGATCCAATCCTCGATAAGCTGAATAAGAACATTGGAACATTTATTCATCATCTTTCGTTTCTTATTCTCGTTGTAGTTTTATTTCAGGCGTCAGCCTACTATTTACAAATAGTTAACTATTTACAAATAGTTTATTATTATATTATTTTACGACTCCGCCGTGACTCTGATATAATAATAAATATCGAAATATTATCGCTATGTTACGGAAATAAACGTGAATGTAACAGATTTGGACTCCGGTATTACAAATAATCAATGTAAGGCATTGCAAAATGTGTCTTACAATTACATTGATGCGAAAATTCGTACCTGTTGAGGCGCGTTAACCACACCAGTATTGTATCCATGCTGGAACGATGAGCCGAGAGCGGCTGCCGCGATAGCGAAAGCTAATCGGCCATTGAGACCCTGCGACAAAAAAATTATATCTCTATTTTAAAATTATGATAAGAATATTTTACACAAAAAGAAACGCAAAATAAACATTAACACATTAATAATTAACGTAAAAATATAATGTATTAGCACGTAAGATAACGCATTATTTGTCAAATTCGCGAATAATTAATCATATAAAATATAAATTCGCATTAAATTCATATATTAAACGTTTTTCGTTCGAGATGGAATATTAAAATTTATGAAAAAAGATGGAAATGTATCTTAGCAACATTTTTTTCTAAAGAAATACCCATTGATAACGATCTTGAAAGGATCATTCGAAATGCATGACATCGTTGCTCTTTTTGAAACGCAGATGTCGATAATGCCGATAAGATGTGCGGTATATTAATGAAGCGATGAATATGCAATGTGTGCGAGTATAATAGGATATATTTTTCGACACCGAGGGTCAAGTTGGAAGAATCGAGCATTTGTCACACGAAGAGCGAGATCTCATTCAGAACATTATCTTGTACAGTATAACGATCCTTTGTCACGGTTTAAATTGAAGCGTGATATATCTGTCTCTTTCTAAAACACTCGAAAAGGAAGTTACTGCCATTTCACAAAACCGGATCCTTTGTGATTTCGTTCTATTTTTTTTCTTCTTCTAAAATACTATTCATAAGAAAACGAATGCATACCGCTTTTCTCAGATATGGCACTTCGTAATCGGTCGATTTTATAGTCATCCTGTCAATGGCTCGTCTGTCTGATACCGAGATATCTCACACTTTACTTTCACCGTTCGATTCGCGATAGATGAAAAAAAAAAAAAGAGAAAAAAATTGCGCGCGTCGCGTTAAATCGTTTGTTCCTGACTTCGATGTCGTTCTCCAGTGTCTCCGAACACGTGCCAAAGACTGCTGGGTCGGTACCCCGTCGAACGTTCTTATACTGGGAGACGCACACACACGCCCATGAGCACATGTATGACGCACATACGCACGTTTCCACCCGGAAGGTATATGTAAAAGTATATCTATCTCTCTGTCTCTTTCTCTCTCCCCGCGTCTCTCACTCCACGTGTGTATGTGTGTGTGCATTTAATACGACGCTACAATGTTACGCGGCTATTTCTTTTTTCTACTGGATGTACATAGCGCGAACAAGTATGTACACACACACGCCATTCCCATGGAGAACTGATACTTGGAGTTCCGGCGCGGGGACTTTGTGTGCAGAGCAAGCAATGGCGTAAGCAGCGTACAAGTATTTTATTAATACCAATCTATTTGTAGCACTCAATATTAAGTTATATATTAGAAATTTAATCGAAGAAAAAGGAATCAATTTTTAATAATTCTTTGTTAGAATCAATTATTTAATCTTACAGGTGCGTGAATTTTACTCTTAAATCAAATTAATAAATTTATTTATTACTAATTAATTAATTAATTTTTCGTGGGCTGTTATTTATCTACATCGATCGTTGATGTCTAAAACCGACACTACTCAATGTTACGTCGTTTTATTAATAATATAAAGGGAAGACAAGTGTATCTTGCCAACGTGTATCTCGAATCATACAGAATAAATGACAATTCTCGCGCGTGGAAAACGTAAAAATTGCAGGGTCACAATAGGATGCGAATAGCAAATGAAGCGCATAATCATCATAATGTCCGCAGACGTGTGTTTACATTTACATAGGATAGTTCGCATAAATATTTATCGGCGCATTTTTCGACAATATCTCCGCGAATCTTTCATTTGATGTCGGCAGGTCCGATAGCCGAGTGCACTTCGTACGGCCATAATCCACGGAGCATTCGTTAACGTCAACGTTTACAATCACTTGTACTATGCACTGGTGCGATAGTAATCGATAAGAAATTCTACTTGAGTGTCGATCGCGCATCTGGAACTTTAGACTCTTCTTCTAAAAAAGAAAAAGATATAAATATCGTTATTTACAATTTCTATATCAATATTCACTCTTTAGTCCCGCCTCCTACTTTGTTCCTCCCTCCCCTGTTTCTTCCTCAAAGGTCTTTGAAAAGGTCTACTTTGCTTCGTTTCTCAATAAGAAAAGTTTTACAAGATTATATTTTGTAAGACTAAATAAATAGTCTGCGCAAACTGCAGCTTCCCATTTCATCATCTACCTTTTTTGCATGAGATAATTCGAGTTTTGTAAAATTTATATACATAAGCATCAAGATCAAATATCTCATTGCGAGCACTAGAAATATTTAATTCACGCGCACGTCCTACACATTTACGACGTAATGATTATTGGAGTTTGCGATGGCCGCAGGTAACAACTCTCTGAGCAATGTTACACTATGTACCGAGAGAGAAAAAATACTTTGTACGTTATCTCGTGCTTTTTATGCGCTGATGCAAATGAAAAACTCAAAGGTTGCGCAACGTTTTCGAGTCTCGTGATGCACCGCCGAACATTTTGGATTTTTTCTAAAAAAAAGAGGAACACGCTCTATCACAACACAAGTTGTTGAACTGCGTAAAAAATCAGCTGTTTCATACGTTATGCATACATTTCTTTCCTTGACCGATTCAAAAACCGAGTATTATCTCCAATGACATAACAGATTCGTAATAATAACAATGAAGAATGATACAATACATTTGAAGCAATGGTTCTCAAGTAGAAACGACTGCTTGAAAATGCAAAAAAAAGAAGCGTTACGTAAAGAGGCACTTGCAGCGCGAATCTGAATTTCAACTCGTCGCTTAAATATCCATTATTAATGAAGACTGAAGCGATACGATGTTTTCGATTAAAATTGTACGCGAATCAATAAATAGCTGTGTTGGAACGCGCTCATGTTAAAAAACTCTGCTCCAGTTAAAAAACAATTGAATTAAAAAAAGCAATTTCTATTTATCTATGTACAGTAGGCGCCAATAATGCCTTAACATATGAAATTGGTCGCATTCGGGATTAATAATGAATAGATATTAGTCTCAAATTCGCGACCATTTCATATGTTAAGGCATCATTGGCGCCTATTGTACATATCATGGAATACCTAATCTCTTTAAAATCAGAGAAATGCTCTTAAAAATCTGCCAAAAACGTGAAATAAAAAAAATATATTTAACGATATTTTCTTTATGATATTTTAATATAATTTAATTATATGTACTTAAAAATATTCTCTCTCTCGTATATATATTAAATTCTCTTTCTTTCCCTCTCTTTTCTTTTTGCTGGCTGGATTAAAATAAATAGAAAAAGAACAAATATATATTCAACATTGATAAGATCTTTGTTTACAAGAAAATTAAAAATCTATAATATGGGATGAAAAAAAATTCTTTCATGCTATGCATTCGCAATTATCGTCAAAACAAAAAAGATATGCTTAGTCAAGCTGAAAATATAAATAGCAAATGTGCTTCGTGCTTATTTTTCCACGATGATATTCATTAACAGCGTATATCGTGAACTTGATACAGAGGCACGACCGAGCAAATTATCAATGCTAAAAAGAGCCTATAGCTTATATTGACGCAAGGTCGCTATTAAATATTTAGCACTAAGGATGCTAATTTCTTTTCGTTACGTTAAAAATGTAAATATAGAAAAAAAGCGATGAGAAATCTCATCGAGAAATGAAATAATTTCTACGATACAAATGTGGGGAAAGTAGAATATAAAGTATTGTGGGCGAAGAGGAGGAGATTTCGCACAGTTTAATTAATCAAGCTTTTATTGATGGTCGAATAAATAACGTAATATTCATTTTTCATCTAATTTTCTCTAATATCTTAATGACGCAATTATAACGCGGTCAACGTTATACACGTTGTAAATGCGGTTAAAAATTGATTACCCGCATGTAGTCACGATTTTGTTCAAGATAGTTGACTGGTGGGTTCAATCAAGGTACAATCCCTGGAGCCAATTGGAGAAATCGCGTTGTATTAGAAAATTGAACGATATTGATCGCACACAAGGACAACATAAACAGACAACATAAATAAAGCGATTTTGCTCACGATCGACGAATGTACGGTTGTGAAACCTTGTAAACGACGTGAATTCACATTTCCGCGTTATTTTCCATTGTATGTCCTCTGATTTTCTTTGAAACTTTTCTATATTAGAAATTAGGAATTTATCTTAAAATTATTACACTTTATCTAAGAATGAAGCCCGTAAATCCCTTTTAATTCAGTTGTCCTTTTGAACGTGATACTTAATTTTATTTCTTTTTTATTGCAAAATTCATGAAAAGTTTTCCATTTAACGAGAATGACGTTCTTATAAGAAAATGAGCGAATTAAAATAAATTGACAGGAATATATTTCGCGAAATTGAAATTCTAATCCGGGACAAGACATGCGGCGGGAAGTGACTTTCAAACTCTTGGATCTTTTCGCAATTAAAATATTCTCTAAAGCAGAGAGAAAATTTCGAATTTAATACGAAACTTTATAAGAAGAAAAAAGATATAAGTTTCCAAGATCTTCGAGGTTGACGGTCATGATTCATATCTTAAACACTCGTGACTCTGGTATCTTAAAGATTTTATAACTCATATGATAAAATTTCATGTGCGCATTTTATAAAAGTATCAATAATTTTTATTTTACTTCAATAATCAATTTTACCTAAAATCTCTCTTTTTTCCATGATCATACAATTAATTTCTTTTAAGAGAACAAATTATTAAAAATATTATAAATAAATAAATATTGTACATGTTTATATAAAACTTTTAAGAATCCATTATAAAATTTTATTCTGCGATATAAAACAAATTTTGTTATGAATCAAAATGACGTAGCGTTCCTCATGTTGCAATTGTTATGCAGTGCGCTGCAAAGGTTAATTCCTGTTTGATATCTAACATATTACTCGTTATTTTTCGCAAGAATGTAAGTTTTTTTGTTATTCATCTAACGCACTTAGATGATAACCCATATTTGATCAGAGGCGACGCCTATGACCCCCCGAAGTCGTTTCAACGTCTGGTCGACGTCGGTCCGTGCGTTGCGTGCGTGTAAATGTGCGTGATACGTGGTCTCTACTGTTACACATGTGACCACTACGGTCGTGTCACGGGTATATAAAGGGACATTTTTGTAGCAAAATTCCAGACTGCCATGACGTATTATGCCTCAAGAACGACCTACTCGCTCGCGCGTGTGTACGTGTATGCGTGTGTGCGTGCACGTCACGAGATCCTCTCACATTGGCCGTAATAAAGGCACGTCGCGCTACGGTTGGCGCAGCCGATGGTCGAGCCCCCCATTAGAAAGAGAAAGAGAGGCATAAAGAGAACGGCGGCGGTGAACGAGAAGGCAACTCGAGTGTGCTAAAAATAGCATACGCATATGTGCTGCCTGTTTTCGAGACGCCGTCGTCCAGTTTACTTCGGTCGAGTCACTAATTTCGCCACTCCCTCCGAAAAACAAATAGCCGTCCATAACAAGGTCCGCAATTATTTCTAGGATACACACGGTTCTGTCCCTTTCGACTTTTCGAGACACAATCGGAGTCAAGTCCACCGGTTTTGGAGTTCGAAATCTCCGATTCGAATGGAAAATTCGTGGTGCGAATCTTTTTTCCTTACATTTCTTCTTTTTCCTTACATTTCTTCAATCTTGTTAATAAAAAAATTTACAGACATTTAATTACATAATGTACAAGTATATTAAATAACGGAAAAATATTTTTATAATGGTTTTTTAAATATATAATTAATTTAATATTAATTAATTTAATTATTGCGTTATTGTTTTTAATTTTTAATTTTGTAATAATTTTATCTTAATTAAAAATAATTTTATTTTAATATTGTAATATTTTCCGTGAGAATAATATTTGAAATAATAATCTACTTCTCTCTCTTTCTCTCCCTCCCTTTTTCTTTCTGCTTTTTCATGCTCTCCAACGATTGATATGGAAATAACTCTCTATATAGATATAGTATCACTCTTTTATCTCCCTTTTTAAACTTTTCTTAATATAACATTTAGCTTTTATTTGAAGATGAGGGTAGATTTTGTGGGAAAAACTTTACTGAAATAGAAGTATTATTGTCCTGTCATTAAACAATAGAAAGTACTTGACCTAATATCTCCCTCCCCTGTCGTGAGGAAATGTTAGCGAGCGATCTGTACAAACGAAAGTTGGCATTCGAAGTGTAATCATTTCACATCGAGGAAATTATATCAAATTGGACAAAGTCCACTGTTGTTCATATTGTTGGAAAAAAATGATTTAAGATTACTAAAGTCTATGCATAAAAATATATACAAAAAATATAAAAGAAAATAATAAATAACATACAGAACGTTGAATACTAAAATGTTTACTTTCAGAAAATATTAATTGGTCACTTTGAAAAACTTACGTTCTGATTTATGAGAACATTCAAGAGAATTATAAGAGGTCATCATCACTGTCACGACTATCTAATTGTCAACATTGAATAATATCTCTTTGATTGGATTTTAAATATACTTTAATCTTTCATAGCATAATCGTTAATATAAAAATCACATTCTCAATAAACTACATCATTTTTTATTTGTTTGATATCTATAACGAATAAAACTCAAATTATATGCAATACATGCATACACACATAAGAAATCTTAAATAAATTAAAAATTTTTCTGATAAAAATTCTTATGATATATACACACACACACACATATATATATATATATATATATATATATATATATATATATATATATTATACGACATGCACATATATTATAACTGTTTCTAAAAAATATATAAGCATTGAATTAAACATAAAATAATTTTAAATTCTTTTTTTAAAATCTATAAGAATTTTAATGAATATTTTATACAATTTTACAATTTTTAATATTTCATACTCTTTCAATTCAATTCAGTTCATAGCTCAAAAATAACTAATGAATACGAAATCAACAGTTTTTTAATTTGACCCCTTTTCTGCCTCTGATAAAAAATATGTTTTTAAATTTGACCTTTACATTATCTGATTAAAAAACAACGCGAAATCTCAGATACTCTCTGCAGGATAAACAGAGATCTCTCCGCGCTGTGAAGATTAGCCGATTTTGCAATAAACGTGTCAACGTAACGCGAACGTTTCTTGTGCAATCGCGATATGATACCTACATCGGTAAAATATACTGTAAGGATTTAATAACGATGCGCGTTATGATAATGGCGCATAATTTTTTTCCTTGAAAGATGCGAAAAAGAATTCCACAAGGATGACGAGGCGGCGCTAATCTCTTTAGCAACGTTAGCCATTCTCTTTTCAAGTGTCATGAATATCTTAAAACAAAAAATGTCGCGTATAGACTCAATTAATGTTTGCATCCTATTCCGCATGAATAATAATGTTACAAGCAACTCGACCAGCGAGATCAGATTCCAACTTTTGCCAAACAATTTTCCATCAAAATTTTACGCTTATCGCTCCATGTCGTACATAAACAGAGCCTGACGGATTTCATTAGAGCTTTCGAGTAGAGATCTCGTTACTCGTATATTGTGTTCAAGGAGCACTGACGAGATACTTCCTCCGTTTTTGATCATTATCAAATCGGAGCCAATCGTCGCAACGCAGAGAACCGTCTTTATACAGTGCATTGGCTCTAAACATGTCAAATTTTCGATACAGAAACTGTTTAATGCCTTATTTACAAAATTGCTATATGATTAATGAGATATTTTATGGCTTTTTCAAGTTGTATGTTCAAGTGTATATTAAAAATCTCCTTGAATAAACGCACGTAATATACGATTTAATATTCATTATTAAATCATATTAATTCATATTAGCATAATTTAATGATAAAACAAATAAATATAATTGATTCTGCAAAAAGTCTAAAAAGATATGTAAATATTCTTATTTCTCTTTAAAAATTGATTATTAAGTTTTTGCTGAAATTAAAATCAGATTATATTTTCGAATGTAAAGACCTCTTTCAGTTTTGCAAAAACACGTTTATGAAACCTTGAAACATTCAAACAAACAACGGTTGGAATTCGTGAAATAAAAATTTATATAACTTCTATTATATTAGATTCTTTTTAATTTGAATGAATTGTAACGAAGAAAGCATAGAATATATTGAATGTTTGATTAAAGTTTGAGTCTTTCGATAAACTCTGAACGATATATCTTAAGTCGCTCACAGTGTGTAGTAGAAATTTACAAAAAGAATGATCATCACAGTGTACAAATATTTGGTACGACGTATGAATATGTATGAATATTTCAGAACGTACAAATATTTGTACATAAATATATTTGGTGTCTCATTTACAAATTAATTAATCTGTCAGTCCTTTTAGTCACGCTAATTTGTCTCACACACATATATACACACTTGCTATTTTTATATTCTCACTTTCTCTAACATATTTTTTTAGACGTATATATACTCCTGGACAAAATTAACGCATGATTTTGTTCACTTTTTCTTTAAAATTTTTCGTTAAAATTTAAATATCAGCTTTTAAAGAAAAAGTGAAAAAAAATTATGCGTTAATTTTGTCCAGGAGTACATATCTTCAATTAAGCATTGCATATATTATATTATTATGCATTTGTTTTAAGGAAAGCAGTTCCGTTATATGTGAAAAATAATTGAAAGAGATACATAATTCTACTACTCTACTATTCTATTACTATTCAATATTATCTGCATAGAAAAAACAAATTTCTAGAATCTTATAAATTGTAAATTGAACAGAATGTTTAATGAAATCGATGAATTAAAATCATACAATTAACATACTCGACAAGTCTGTTTGACTTCAATGCCCAACGTTCTACCAAGTGTTTTTTCAGTCATATATAATATATGTCAACGATATAGTTTTCCTCTCGAATATTTTTCTCTCGAATTCAGATATATTTTTAGACACAGTAAATTATTTATTCTCACGATATTTACACTTACATTCTTAAATATTTATTCACGCCAACTTTTAACTTGAGAATAAAGCGGCTGTAAGATTTTTATCGTCATGTTAAAAACGATAGCTATGATTCGAAAATATATTCAAAGTCGATCTTCTCGCAAAGTTTTATTTTGGTTCTTCCGAATATTTATAGTTCATAATCTTATTCGTTCGTTTGTTTTCAAGATTAACCTTTAAAGGAATTGATGATACGACATATTTATGATTTGTTTTTATACAAATATGTTTACTCAAGTTAGGTTCACCGCATTTTATGATATATTTAATATAAATTATAAATTTATAATTTCTTCTCGAATAAATTTATAATCGATTTTATCGAACAAATATGCTAAAGATTTTAAAAAATAATAATTAGAAAATGAAAAATATCTCTCGCGAATCAGAAAAATTCGAGGATCAATCGCAAATTCGATCGTCGGATCCGGCTATTAAATTTCTCCGTTTATTTTGGAACGCATCGTGTATATATACATTTAGAATAAAAAGCATAAAAGAAGCAAGATGTGTCTTCTTTCATTCGAGAATTTTACCTTGAGATCCATGTTTAGAAGCAAATAATCCGAGCGAATAGTCTACACTACTTCTCTTTATCTCTATCTCTTCTGTCTCGCTTTTTCCTTTTATTTCTTTCGAGGGTCGCAGAGATTCTTTCTTTTCCTGTCACGAATACCTTCTTCTCGAGGTTTTATATCAAATCAACCCGAAGAAATCGGCGGCGGCGACTTCGAAAGTTTATTCAAACGAAGAAAAATCCCAAAGACAATGACTTCAATGGAACGAGACCTGCGTGTCACGGTCACGAGTCCGCGCGACTGCCGCCGATATTCGTGCGATGGCCTATTCAAAGCCGATTTTCAAAAGACCCCGCTCTCCAGGGTGTCCCCTCTCCCTTCTGGACCGATACGACAGCGCGATTGGACGAACCCCGCCGACTGGATCCCAACACGACGAACGTAAACCTTTCACCGTCCCACGCACCCCTATGGCGTTGGGGGAGGGGAATCGCCCCACTAAAAGAAAAATATATAGTGAATCCCTCCGAGGCGCGTTGCATTCGAGGTGCAAAAGTTGCCGGCGATCTCTCGATAGTGTTGCATCTCGCGAATCGTCAAAAGTAACGGTGAGAGGGAAAGTCCTTGATAAACAACGATAATGATGGAATTTTAATGATGGGATGGCTCTCTTATTTTTGATCGTTAATTAATTTTAATTACCGCTAAAGATACGTAATAATTTTGTGAATCAAGGGGACAAGAGGAATGTTTGAAAACTAATTGCGCGTAGATTCGCGACATGCAACACTATCGAGACGATGTATTGCAATCGTATGTACTCGTATTACGGAAAAAGGAGTGTTTGTGGGCCGATGAATCAATACGAATAGATAATAACGAGATATAACGAGATATAACGAATAGATATAACGAGAGAGAGAGAAAGAGAAATACGCATTTATTATTAGAATAATTAGGATATTAAAAAATCTTTCAACAATTCTCTCATATGTCTCTATCACGATTATTTTCGAAGTATTCTCGTCTACGCGCACGGGAACAACACATGATATTCCGAAAATATTCTGTGGACCATTCACTTCGACTCTAGTTCCAGTTCCTTTAAATATATTGATGACCCTATGAGCCTAAGCAAACACTATACGCGCGCGTTTTGCCTCGTTTTAGAAAAGAAAAAACGCAAATGGAAAGCACACGCATGGCATTCATAGTCGGAGCATCTCTAGTCCTTACACCTCCTCTGCCTCTTTTCTTGTGAGAGCGCACTTCGGCCTATGTACACACGATACCGGACGCGGCCCGTTAATGACAGCCAGTCTAGTCACGTCGGTTACGCGTCAATTTTACAATTAAGCCGTATTGAAGGACCACTTCGTCGCGCATCCCGGCGCACTTGGTCGACTTCGAATCGCCTCGTTCCGCCTTTCGACACGGTACACTCGCTCGGCATAATAACGCCATTCAAAAAGCATTAAATGCATAAACGTTTGAAAAAAAATTCCGAGAGATAAAATATTTAATTTTATATGTGTCGAGAACACGTGGAACTTCATTAACGTTTATAAACTTGCAAGTCATCTCCGCTGCATTTTTCGGAGATATCATCCGATTGAGAGATAGAGATGGAAACTTTTTTAGTGATATTTGTCTGAGACCTGACATGAATAAACAGCAATTTATCATTATCCAAAATATGTTACTATAAATATTTAGTGAATGAAAGCTAAAAACGCTAATTACTTAAGATGTAATTCAATGTAAAAATAAATAAATAAATAAATATATATATACAGAAAAAAATGAGCTAGATATATTATCTTATACAGAGATAATATAAAGATGATATTGCAGAATCATATCTTAAATAATCGTATAATGTTTGCGCACCGTTTTTTCTTAGATATTCGAGAAGAAAATTATATATTTTCCATTAATACAAAAATTTTCCATTAATATAAAAGGCTTATAAATATGTTTTTTAAATAAATATGAATCGAGTGATAGATAAATTTCGTGTATAAAAAATTGCGATATAAAGAGAGTTAATTAAAAAATTAGAGAATTAATTAAAAAAAGTTTCTTGGAAAAGAAATTATATTTTTTTTCCAATGTATCGATGAAGGATTGCAATTAATATCGATCGAATTAATATCGAATAAGTTCAAACAGATAGATACTGCTCGCTATATTAAAGACAATTATTATCAATTGCCGCAATACGGCGGCTAGAACTGACGCACGATCTAATTTGCATGTAAATATCGGTGATACAAACGCACGTGTCCATCGTTCCTATCAGTAGGAGTCATCAAAATATTGCGTTCACGATATTCAATGTTTCTCCGTTAAAGCAGATGTATGCAGAGACACGCTATTAAAACGATGTCTCAATTTCCCAATTTAATTTTTAAAAAAATTTAAATACTTTGTGGTTCTTAAGCAACGTAATTTATACCAAGATAAAATTCACTTGTCGAAAATTAAGGCTCTATTTAAAATCTCATTTGTTACAATCTATAGTTTTATATAGTCTTCTATATTTAAACTGTTACAAAATTATATGTTACATAAGTTTATTGTTGTGTCAATTAATAATAATAGTTACATTAAGATAAAAAATACAATACTAAACGTATCGATCTGAATACTGTATCGAAAGCTAACTTCTATCACAACACATTGTCTAAATTTATTCATAAAAATTTAATGCCTCTAAAACGTTTTATCGTTGACAAGTTGCCGCAAGAGAGCGATATCTGGATAGTGTTCCTCTCTCTCTTTCTTTCTCTTTCTTCATCTCCCCTTCTGTTTCTCTAATCACCAAAATTTCAACACATTGCCGAGATAAAATGTTATCTCTCATGGACTTTGAAATTGCGTTTTAACTTGCTGAGAATACATAATGATAATTATTTGGATATTATATTTGCCGTTACAACACATGTAATTTAGTATGGTGATATATTATATTCGCCAAATATTTATCTTATCGTATTATACTTTATTTCGCGTCTCGTCTCCTCCGCGGTACAGAATGTTTATACGCATCTGAAATATCTATCAATGTGTACTCAGCTATACACACAGAGAGGTGTCTTGCACTTACTGACACATCTGACAGCATTCCGCTAATGGAACGAGACTCGCGATAATTCGCGAGTCAATGACTTTGGTGAGATATCAACAATGCGCTCTTTACGCGCGCGCATTTTTCCTCGCAAGAGAGATGCATACACGACATTAAATAATTCGGTTTGCCATTGAGGCATATCACGACAAATACATTATATTAGCTGATACTTACCCAGTCCTTATCAGCCGTCGAAGACTGTGTGCAAGAAAAAGGAAGATATGAGAAAAAGAATTGAGATTAATTATTTTGTAAGTAATTTCTTAAGCGAGCAAAAAAATGTTATCACGATTTGAGGAGTTTATTACCACATAAGGTGGGTAAGCGTTCAAAAATTACACCATGTAAATTTATGATTTCCTTTTTCGTTAATTTATTTTTAATTCTCGAGCATGAATCATATTTTTTTATATGAAAATGATTTATAAGGGATATTTCGTTTCACAATTTATAATAAAAATAAAATGGAATCATTATTTTGTTAACTATTCCCTAAAAATTTATTGGATGAAATTTGATATTTGGAAAATTTATTAAATAAAATTCGACATATTGAAAAATATTTTGAAATTTTACAACATCAAGTCCTTACATCGTTTACTCGATTTACCACGCAAATACATGATTATACTCGAGAATCAACATATCGTAGAAAGATGAATTACCTTCGGAGCTGGGGCCAGTGCCGTTGGCGTCGCCGCCTGTTCCTGAATATCATCGTTCGACTAGAGAGCAGAATGTTTAATTATAACAATCTTGTGTGACGTATACGAAAGACGGAGACGTAGGAAGTGCAAGGCTGCATTTAGAAGGTTCAGCGTAATATTGAATTTTCTCGAGAAAATTGAGTTTAATTCATTCGATTTGAAATTTAATTTTTCAGAATCTTAAAATACCAAGTTGAAAAATGGTCATACTAAATTATAAAGAAAACGTGAAGGTTTTAATTTTGCCCTGCATGCTATTAATTCCAATACATAAGTTCCGCATACAAACGTTTGAATTTTTGACTACGTCTCCGATGAACGCGAAGATCGCGCTGTTAAATACAATAACGTACCTTTTCTTTTTCCACACCCATTGTATAGGCAGCTTGAAAGAACAAGAAATAGACGGTTGGTTAGTAAAATTCTAAAAAGCGCAAATTGTATTAAATACATACATCTCTGCGATATCTTTCTTATGCAGATATCGACGAGAACCGAGAGACTGTTAGTATCAAATATATATAAGAAAATAAATATAAGAGTTATGTCGTGACGATAAAGAGCACCTTCGGAACCTTTGATAATCCGTCAAAATATTTCGCAGAATACAATATCGACTAAAAGGATGGATAGTCATCTGTATCGCTGGAGGTATGATGCAATATAAAATAAAAATACATAAAAATAATAAATGTGAACATGATGCAATGCAAGTAAGGGGGATACGAGAAAGCGATATATTTTGATATAACTGTAAAATTATGACAGTGTATTTGCAAATTAATAATGAATCTGTAATAAGTTTGTTGTTATAATTTTTTGCGATAATATAAATTCATTTCATGGAAATTCATGTTCTATTCGTATTATAAATACATCCGAGGACAGTTCTTGTGATGCAATTTGACAAAAAGGAATTGTATACATATATTACCGACGAAGAATTTTTGAATAATTGAATAAAATTACAATTAATATCGATTTCTGTAAAATTCTTATTCCTTAAATGTTTTTTGTTAACATAAGTAAGAAACGAGAATATCTTACACGTGTGTTTTTGTAACGCACGTTCATAAAATTCCATTTGGAAAAAAACTCAATCTGTCATTGCATTGTCAATAAAGAATGACGCAATCAAGTTCTTGTCATTTCATTATTCTTCTCCTTCGAATAATTTTATGTAAATTCGAATGATTAGGCGAAACATTTACTAAGCATGCCATGACTTGAACATGGATACGTAATAAAACTTGGAAATTGTCGACATCGATGTTTCAGAGAGGAGAAATGATAAAAAAATTAATATAAAAATGAAAATTTAGAATTTATCTTTTCTGATTCGGAAAAAAAACACAAATAATTATTCTACATCTCCGTGATTTTTACAAATATACTTTGAAATGCTTTCTTTACACTTTCTTTACAATCATATTTTTAAAGTGATATCGCTGTTTAATACCATTATCGAAATAGTGATGAAATATTTTTTAATGCGGGATTAATCGCTGTGGTGCGAGAGATTATTGGTCTGCTTGATTGCTAAATCTCACGCCACTTGACTTTTTTTAAAAAGAATTCTTAAAAAGATATGTGGTTTATAATGATACTCCTATCATGACAAGATGAGTAAAAAAATGCAATGTGTATATTATCATTTCAAAAGAGATAAATAACGTTTCTGAGAATTTGATTTAAAAATACAATCTTGATTAAAATTTCTTTTTATCAATACTTACTCCTTCAAGTGAAACGATATATATTTCTTTGCTATATGTCTTTTAAATTATATAAGAAACAACTGAGATATCCTAGTTGCCTCAATTAGATGAAACATCCTGTATCTTTTTATGGAATCGGCTATAATAGAATTTTCTATATTTATATAGTATAATTGACGTCAATAAAAGTGAAAACATACGCACGCATTCGTCTAGGTAAATTTGATCACAATTAATAATTATCCGATAATGCACTTGTTATAATCTGTTTAATTATCAAAGGTAATTTCATTTATGCACCTTGGAAAACACTTTACGATATTTACGAATATATATGTCCCATGTTACGTGTAACAAAATAAGATGCGAACAACACGATAGTGTTATGTAATGAAGTATTATGAAATATCTCGCATGCGCGCGGACAGTACCCGTTAACTCTTTATCACATTCTTGTTTTTTAAGAAAGAACAAATATATTCCGTTCGTAGTCGCGATGCTCGTCCAACGTCGCGGAAAGTCCCGACCGAAATCACAGCAAAGGTCAAACGTAAAGGTCAACGAGCACATCTTTCACCCTGTTCGCCATAAATTCATGATATCAATATCATGAACGCTCGATAATCATTAAACGAATCCGAGACCAGTGTAATCTTGACAAACAGTTCACGGGTGAAAATTCGAGTCCTAAATTCCTACATTTTTCTAACGCGAGCACATACAAGGATATGTGAACGAGTGTAAAGGATCTCAAGCATCCCGAGTTTCATTTGACCCGAAACTACGAAGCAATGACTCGAATTCTACTAAACTGGAACGGATAAGGTCAACCTCGACCATTGTAGTAACCGTGACGAACGTAATTCGACCCTCGAAAGGTTGGAAGTATTCTTTGAAAAATATTAACACGTGCGTCCAAGATGTAACGAAATCCGCGATCCATGTGCAGTCGTTGTTCCCGGCTCGTTTTTTGACAGAAAACCACGCATAGAAATATGTGGGAACTCACCTTTCCAGACGCAGGTGAGAGACGGGTGGGATTCGTCTATTCTGAGCGCTCGATTCGATCCTCGTGCGCCTTAATACCCTCCAACGGATAGGGGTTGGCGCAGCTGGCGCGTCGACCGACCTCACGGCGCAAGCGCACAAATATTTTATCCCCTTATGCAACCCCTCTTGTGCCCAACGGAAAAGAGCTTCCCGCGCGCGCCGAGTGAATCGAGAATTGCGTCATTCACTGGATTTTGGACCGATCGTTAAAATAATGACGTAGAAAACGGCGGGATGACTGATTATTTTGAAAGGTATAACTACGAGATGCTGTTGAGGAAAATTTTCTAATCGAATTTTCTAATGAACGAGAAGAAATGTTTATTGCATTTTTCCTTTAATTTTCTTCCCCCTTCCCTTCCTTTTAAATATTAAAAATTGGCTTGATTCCAAATTGCTTAAAAACATTCGTATAATACTTCTAGATAGACTTTTTTTTAAAAAAGCGTTATATTAAATATGAAGTAATAAAAAATAAAGATGTAGAAATTTGTAACACGAAATGTTTCTCTTTCGACGGGCCAGTTTGGATAGAAATTTGCATATTGAGAACCGAAAAAGATTTCTTTGATAATTGCGAATAAGGGAGTTACATAAGTAATGGTTTATCAATATTCGCTGATAAGAGACAGATCAAACATAAACGGAAGCGGCTGTTCCGCTGCTGAATCTCTCTGGGAAGACATAAATTGCGTTCTTGACGATATAAGATATTACTCGTATTTCCAATTTGAGGAAATATATAGAGGGAATAAAAATGAGACGCGCGCACCTCTCGTCCTATGTGACAAGATTCACATCGCGCCAGCATCCAGTGACGTCAAGCGTCTGCGGAATGGTGAGAGCTGGCATACGGCCACAAATGCGATATCATTGCATTGACTAAACTAAAATGTAACTGCACATTCATCTTGTTAGGATGTTGCGGTTGGCGCGACACTTGGGGAAAAAATTACACGCCCTTTCTCAAGTCCTAGCCGCGTGATTGCGAATAAACCGATTACACGCAATGCATCGTGACATTTCATCAAAATCGTCTCGCGAAAAATAAAATCAAGCTATGAAGACATATTCTAAACAGATTGTTTTGTTTGCTTAATAAATTAATTGTGTTTAATAAATTAATTTAATAAATTAATTATGTATCTCTCTTTTTTTCGAAAAAATACAAAATGTTTTAAAGATTGATTGCACGTGTCTTCCTATTTTCTTCTTCACTTCGCTCTCTATCCAATAAAATTATATTCGCAGTTGATAATTTATTACATTTACTACTTCATTGACGTCGATGCTCGATATATCTACCGAATAATCTCTTTATCACTTCCAATCTGTCGCGTTGAATGAATGAAAATAAATGGAAATCGTAATCGATAACACGATAAGAGACGATAATACATTAATGCATAATTAAAATCTTCATAATTATATGCGATATCTGAGAGACGTGCGTGTAATTTTTAATAAACTCGTGATATCAAGAAGTTATCTTAATTTCCAAGATAATTGAAATTGTTAAGATAAATAGAAATAATTAGAAATAATTAGAATTTAAATATCTAATATTAATGTCGTAGAAAATGCGAGGAAAGAATTAAATTAAAGTGACAGACCTACGAAATCTATTATTATACATTTATTTATTTTGCATTTTTTGTGCAATATAGTTTCCCATCTCTTTTTTTTCAAGAAAAAGCTGAAATATATATATGCATATAAATTTTTTTAAAATTATGCAAGAAAATGTCGCATACGCCTACCGAAAAGAGCCAATCGTGTGCTATCTTTATTTCCGTGTACTTCGCCGACGAGCACGTAATAATTTTCTATTTTTACACGAACCCGCGCACGCGTAAATAGACTAATATCTCGGTTCAGTTGTAGAGAGATGTCTCGGAGCAGTTTTCGTCAGATAAGGCAAGACGATTTCCTTTCTCATGCCGGAAAGAGAGACAGGAGACGGATGATTACGTGCCTCCGCGCACACCCACCGAATCAGCCAATAAGATGCCTCGATGACGGAGCGTTCTCCGTCCAAGAACGAAGGTGCATTCTAATCTTTTGATGAATCATTTGCAACTTTATGTTTCTCTGTCTCGAGTTAAATGACAATAAGTGATGCAACTGCTAATGCAGTGAAACAAAAATACGCGCGAAAATCAGAGATCTCTGTAAAATAGTTAAAAAAAAAAAAAGAAAAAGACTTTAAAATATTGATTGTATAACAATCGGCTATATTTTAACAAATTCCTGGAAACTTTTCAGTCTTGATACGTTCGCTTACGTCATCGCAAGCCCGCGAGAATCCACCTGTTGAGACGAACGCAGCGTGGCACGCGCGAATAAATAATCGTCGCGTGATACTGCGAATTTGCGGGACTATTATTGTCAAATTGCATACACATATATATGGATACGAACGAGAAAACGGCAATAGTAACCTTCGCGCGCGATTAGCGCGGAAATTTTATCGAGCGTCAATGTCGTATCTGCCGAGAGATACGCATCGCTTAATCAGCCGCGAGCATATATTAATCGAATGCTTTGAATTCCATTAAACTCGGGTCAAATGCGCGCGAATACAAGAAACGCCAACACGCCTCGTGTATTGCGTCATTACTCGACAAACTTCGTCGACTGTGTCTCGTTGCATTCACTGGCGTAACTCGATAGAAAGATGGAAAAAGAAAAAAAAAGAAGGATAAAAAGTTGGAATAAAAAAATAAAATAATATCATAGAAAGAGATGAGAAGAAAAGAATAAACTTGTCATGTGCGCACGCTGAGAGACAATCTGTTGAACTAATTTTTTATATTGCTTACGTTATTCGACAGGATTGCAATAATAGAAATAATCCAAAGCCTAGAGAACATCTTGAAGGAGAAGGCAGTCTATCAAATTTTTCAGTAGTCGCGAATGTGTCCGATATGTTTATTTACGCCAATGATTGCAATGGGAATATTACAAAATTATTGGTCGCAGTTGCTGGGATTGGATTGACTATGACGTAAGATGATGCGTTAGAGAAGGCAACAATATTGGTGACACGATTCGTAGACGTGCTTAACTGCAGTCTCATTTCTCGAGGTTAATCGCGCAATCTCCTCTGTCGAAGAACGAGAAAGTTAAAATAGTATGTACGCGTAAATGCAATTCGAATTGAGATCATTCATTTAGATCCTCGTCGAACGATGAGGATCTGGAACCAGGCGAGAATTGTTAAAATCGCAAAACTCGAAATGAAAAAAATGGCAAAATTTCTTAATAATTACATGAGTGTTAAATGACAATTATGTTAACAAATATGAAGAAAAACAAGAGAAAAATGTGAGCAGGAATTAATTTCACACGGCAAAGAATTATTGCGCGTGATGCATGCGAATCCTTGCCAAGAGTCTGACGTGATAATCTCATCTTGACGCTTGTACTCCGGGAAAATTCCTGAGCACAATGTACGCGAACGACTGTTTACACATCAATTAAAACAATTGACAATGTTTAACGGATGTTTTCTCGATGACAGAGTGTAGTCACGAGAAGTCGCGATGTTACTTGTTTGAAAAAAACAATTTCGTCGCGCTCATGCTAATATTTTTTATAATTGATCTCTCCCTAAAAAATGTACAGATATAAAATGTTTCTCTGATAATCTAAGTCGTGATAAATTGCGCAGAGATAATCAATAATGAGGCAAAAGAATGACACGAATGTTCTTAAACTTATTGTCAGAGATAATATTCATGCAAGAGGGAAATGCCACTGATGTTTTAATGTTAAGCGTTAAAGTAACGTGCTATAAATGCTTACTAATGTTATACTTGCGTGTTATGTATTACACGTGTTTCGTGAACATAAGAAACACCATCTGCTAAAGAAAATTAAACCGACATGGGTCTTCCACCGTATCTACAGCGTCTACGAAATGCGCGCGCGTGAGCGAGAGATGTCCGCCCACTTGGTCTCGAATAACCGCGATTTCAACATTGTCTTAAAAATAGGATGTTTTCCGCTAACGCTAATGTTTTTCGATATAGGTACATTCATTCCTAATTCTCGGTTCGGCGCTCTACGTAAAATATGTATGTATTTATGTTGCCTGGCGCTTAAAACTATACAAGCGTCTTTCTGCAACATACTTTGATACGACGATTATATATTTTCTGATTAGATAGCGTTTCCAAATTTTCACTCTTGCATAAGCAGTTCTTACTTCAACTATTTCGAATATCCTTGTTTTTTCAGAAAACAAGAAAATATTTTGCAATAGGTATATCCACATATATATCATGAAATAATGTTATTTTCTAATGTGTGTGTATGTATATGTGTGCTACATTTCTGTTATAACTAAAATTGAATCCTAATAAGGATCTAAACGCGCTAGTTTCTGAGAGAGAGAATATCGTAATTACGAGAGTTATAATTTAAGTAATGATATCTTCACTTATGTAAAATTAAATTCGTGTCAGTACCGACGTTTTATCGTAACAGATTTCACGATTTTTTTACGTCATTTAATTTGCATAATGTTTGATTACGGAGCGCGAGAAGCGTGTGTTTAATCTCACGCAAAAGAACTAACTCTCCGCCCATTTGACGAATGTATCGCAACAAAAGCTTTACCTTTCTCGCTGAGAGCGGTATAGTGGTTTCCCTGGTGTATATCGGAACATCGAGATCGCTGACGCTACTGCTGATACTGGGTGCACGAGAATCGGAACGTCCGCCGAGCGGTACCGTGAGATGCGTAGGCCTCAGAGGATGCGACTCCGCGATGTAGCCCTCGCCAAAATCCTCGTCCTCTCGTTCCATCTGTCGGGAATACAAATGATAGATGAAATCATATAATTATTGAAGATTGTCTATATATATATTTTTTATTTTTTTTATAAATTTAATTATATATTTAATATTAAAAACAGAATATTGAAATAGAGTTTTGTTTACATATAAAATACATATATAAAAATTGTGCGTATATATTTTATTTTTATGTATGTATTTTATATATAAAAAATTCTCTATATTAGATTCTAATTTTCATTTTTTTCTATGTATGTGTGAAAAAATCATGAACATGTATAAAAAAAATAAAAAATACAATGATAAATTCGCATACATCTGTATACAAATGTATCTCTAAAAGTTTACGTATGTGACTGTTAATATTGACAATATTTTTCGATAAGCAAATCCGTGTGATTAAAAATACTCGAAAAAACGAACTCGTGATATTGTCACGAGGATCCTCTCCCTTCCATTACTGTCAATTTTCGTATTTTCTGCGTCGTACGTAAAATTAGCACGAGTAGCAACGACAACGGTACGCTTTCCCTGTCAAGTATTTGGCCGGTGATCAAGGCTAGTAACCCGATGACACACACTCCTCGCACCCGCGTGCTTCTCTTCTTATGCCACGATCATTCAGGAATGATCAGGCGATGAAAAACCTGGCGATTGTTTCGCCAGATCGACTTTGCAAATATTGCCGTCACTTTCATGCGCGTAATTAAATTTTTTACAAAAAAAATATTGTTAAAGAATATTTTTTATCTCTAACACAAGTCTGATCCATAAATAAAGAGTTATGATATAATTATGCACAAGATATACGGTAAAATGTCATGAAATTCGAACCTTGGACGAGAGAACGTTGGAAATTATTGTACACGTTCTTCGATGATTACGTGGTCGAGCAGGTTTTCTCGAGCGGATCTAGTTGTGAACGACAAACAATGATATTAGCGTTTAAATTCTATACAGCATCTATAAAGCGCACTAATCCTACAGACGATGGCTTTTCGCTTAAGTATTCTTTATGAATATCCATGCGTATGACATAATGTTGACGAAGAAAGACAATGTCATGCTTTAAGCATAAATGGAAAAATAAAGCTCCACGATTAAAGTAAGCACAATTAAGTGAAACGATAATGAAATTGTAGCGCATCACACAAGCGATAATCCTTTAGATTCTGCTTTAGAGACAATCATAAACTTGGATCTCGGCGAAAGATTACCTCGACGAAGATCTCAGGTGAAGGTGATCAAGAGACTCGAGTAAAATCCGACGTCTCGCGAGGGATCCTCGGACGATTGATGGAGACTACCGGGATTCGGTAGTCGGATGCTTCGCGAGATAAAGAGAGAAAAAGAGAAACAGTCGCGACGGGGGATGCTAGATCGATTAGCAATCGGGACGCATCCGTGCAGACGGGGTGTGCTCTTGAGACTGAGCTAGAGGACGCGCCAACTCGCCGCAACGTCGCCGTCGTAGACGACGACGTAGTCGACGGCCTCTGGCTAAATTTAATTTTAACGCTTCGCGTATACAGCTTTGTCGTTTAGACGAGCCTCCGGGAAGAGAGAGAGACGGCCACTCTTACCCCGCCTCCTTGGCGATGCCGCCAATTGATCCGCAGCGAAATCCTCGTAATTGATATCACTTGACCCCAGGATATCGTATCGCGCATCCATCGGCTCCTGGAGAACTGCAAACTCCTTGGATGCATCTATATTTTTCTAGAGGCATACAGTAGAAGAAATAAAGTGTCAGAGAGTCAAACACTTCAGTTGACTTTAGCTAACTTAACTAGGCAACGACGCATACTATGTGCAGCTTACATAAACAAAATAATTTTTTAATATTACATGTGTATGTTTGTTGAAGAAAAATTTTGTTACTTTGCTCTCTCGTCATTTTCATATTTATTATACTATTTTATCATTTCTATCTCGAATTGACTTAAATATTCTCTCAGATTTTCCTCTACATCCTTTTATATTTCTTATATTTATTTTTTATATTTCTAATTTATATTACAATTTTTTTCGATACTGTATAATATCTTTAAAAAGAAATCATATCAATGTTTTGACAAAAAATAAAATATAATGCGATTTATATATATATTATGATTGCGTCAATAGAATATTTATGTCGTGACATATGAGTGCTGAAACTTTTTTCGCGTCTATTTCAGCATCACATGATTTCATTTAGACTAAATAATAAATAAGTTATATCTGAGTATAAATAAGTTATATCTAATATGTATAGAAAATGCTTCTAAGAGGCTACATAATCAGACTCATAAATTCTATCTTTAATCAAGATTATTTGTACTGCCGATTTTATCATTTATTAGATCATTATAAATTATAGATATAGATAGATCATTATAAATTATATATTAAACATATACATATTAAATAACAATGCACACATTATATATATTAAATAACAATACATATACATTCATAAAACATACATAAAATAAACATTCTATTACAAGAAAAAAAAATGAAAAACAGAAAGAGAAGAAAAAATCATCTTTGTTGGGATGGACATTATTCAAAAATTAAATGAGAAAATATTAGCAAATACCTTTAATAAATATCCATTAATGTAGGAATAGTTTTCCAATCTCAGCTACCCAAGAGGGATTTGGACCAGCCAGGAAAGAAATCCATTGCGTCTGACTATATCTTTAACAAATATTCTTTTCTGAATATCGAAATAAAGACGCTCCCAGAAAAATTGACCCGCACTTTCTAAAGTTTCACTAAGCAAAATGGCGGAAATGAAGACTAAGATGCCATCTAGAAGTTACATCTTGTGAACTTATCGATGAATTTCGATCGATAATCTCGGTCGATAAATTAGCATGTTTTGTATAAATACTTGCACAACAACTCCTAACCTTTGTAAAATGACACGTTACACGAGTATGTTATTAATGATTAAAGAAAATTAAATAAATCGAAAGATACGCGAGTATACAAACGTAAAAAGAAACAAATAAAAAATTTTAGAATCACGTAACTTATAATACTTATTATAATGGTACTGTTGACACAGATTTTATATCAGGTTAAAAAGGTAAAGTGGATATTTTTTGTTAAATTATAGGATGTTATATTTATAGCAAGTGTCATGTATTTCTAAAAGAAACATTACGTGTTCGCAGTTACCCAGAAAATATCTTCGCACGAGATTCATCGATTCGTTACGTCTTCTAGTCAGGGGAGGTACAGGAGGTGCCGGTTTACCTCGTTACGGTGGAATCGGAGGTGCAGGAGGTAACGTGTACGTGGTTACGAAAGATAAGTTGAACTTGCAGGACGTTATCAAGAAGTTGAAGACCAAACGAATCAAAGCAGATGCGGGAGGTGATAGTTCAGCCAAAGGAATTATAGGTGCACCTGGTGAAGACAAGATTATTTCAGTTCCATGTGGCATTACGATATACAATCAGAATGGAGTAATATTAGGTAAATTTAATTTTTCAAGTATTATGTTCATTTTATATATTTGTCGCTTATTTTCTCATTTTTTTCATGATTAAACATTAGGAGAATTAAATAAGGAAAAGATGAAATTACTGGTAGCAAAAGGTGGAAATGGTGGTTGTGAAGAGACAGGTTACTGTGGATTAAAGGGAGAATCTCAGACAATAAAACTAGATATGAAACTAATCGCTGATGTCGGGCTGGTCGGTTTTCCCAATGCTGGCAAGAGCACATTTTTGGCAGCAGTTTCAAGAACTAAACCTAAAATTGCCGATTATCCCTGTAAGATCTCATTTCTGCATAATTCTATTAATTATTTTTTTCAGTGTCATTACATTATTTTCAAGAAACCTGTTCTTTTATTGATATTTGGGATCAGATTTTTTGTTGCATATTTTGTTACAGTTACTACTATAAGGCCCAGATTGGGGATTATGAAGTATGAAGATGAAAGGCAAATCACTGTTGCAGATTTACCAGGTCTGATTGAGGGTGCACATATGAATGTTGGAATGGGTCATAAATTCTTGAAGCATATCGAAAGAACAAAACTACTTCTATTCATTATAGACATACAAGGTTTTCAATTATCTCCCAAATATACCCGCAGATCCTGTTTAGAAACTTTAGTCTTATTAAATAAGGAGATCGAACTTTACAAGCCAGACCTATTAAAAATGCCAACTATAGTTATAATCAATAAAATGGATACTGACAATGCTGATAATATCCTCAAAGAAATTAAGCCGGCACTGCACGATTTATCCGACTATGTGGCTACATGTCCAGAGGAAATACGGCCTGAGCAAATTATACAAATCGACAATATTTTACCTGTGTCTTTAATCTCAAAAGATAAAAAACAGATAGAAAAAATTAAAGAGAGGATACGAAGTACCCTAGATAAATATCAAGAACGACAACATATAATTCAGTATGGTGATTCCTTAGGTCTTCAGCTGATAGATAGGATAAAGCAACAAACCAAACAACATACACCGACTGTCATATAAATTTGTATATAACATACAAAAATAAATATGTTGTATAAAATAATTGAACTGATTCTATTGTTAATTCGTTTCGTCAAAAGTGTGCTAAGATATCGATTTTACAAAAGTGGAATTTTAAAACGCGAAATAATTTCTATTCTACGTCAAATCTTTTTTTTTCTTTTTACAAGACCGTTTGTTAATTGTTCAAGAATACAGAGGTCCAAATGAGAGATTAAAATTGAGTATCAATTGATGCTTAATCTCAAAGCTCCTTTAATTTTACTAATTTACATTTTATATTCGCATCTTGCACTCTTTCGATCCAACTTTCTCCGAGTGGTGCCTTTTTCTCGACAGTTACCATTTCAATTTCATTCCTATCTCGAATAACACCTATATTCGCCATCCATCTTTCCGCGCCGTTCCATGCTATCATTACACCATTGTCGTTACATAATCGGGGTGGAGTTCTAACGAATTTAAAACCCTTTTCCGAACAAACAATTTCTAAAGCTTTTGCTAAGAAATTGTTGCATGCTACTCCACCAGATATTACCTGCATTTAAATATATATAATTAAATATATTAAATAATTAAAATAAATATATAGAAAATCAGAAATTGATATAAGTGATTTTACTAACATACCAAAGTTCGTTTTTCTTGCGATATCAAGTTCAAATTGCTAATAAATTCCATTGCTCTTTGTGTTCTGTGGCATATGTGCTTTACAGTACACATTTGCACTGCAGCGCAGAGATTATACGCATCAGGAATTACTGTGCTGCCATCAATTTCAAATTCCTTTTCTTGTTTGCTAATATAATACAAACATTTGTTTAACATACCTGAGAAAGAAAATTGACAATTTCTCTTGTGCGTTATGATAGGCTCAAAAGCAAATTTAGTCGCATTTGTTGCTTTGCTTGCTGCAATCTCTATAGCTTGACCACCGCTCATATGCGAAAATTCAGGTATGTTCGCAAGCTTGAGTCGACGAGCAATCTACAATCATTATTAAATCACATTAGAAATCTTTTTGTCTTTTTGTATTATGTAGAAATTCTATAAAATTTTATTCATATAACTTTTGGAAGGAAAATTAATTCCAAATTTATTAAAAAATTGAAATTGAATATTATATATATATATATATATATATATATATATATATATATATAACATACAATACAAATAAACAAACTTTGTACAAACATACCTTATCAAAAATTTCACCAGGTGCATTATCCAATGTAGTACCTAGCGTGTAAAACTTATCGACATTTTCAACGATTGCTAGTAAACTATGGCCACCTGATACAAGCAAAACTAGGTAAGGAAAATCTACCTATAAAATATTACATGAATAATTCGTGTTGCATACAGCACATATGCAATTATAATTTCAACATACTTTCTGTACCATCCGTACAGTTAATGCATGAGCTTCCATATGATGTATTGGTATATATGGCTTGTTACCGATCCTAGAAAGATATTGGCCAAAGGTATTTCCAACACTAAGTGATAAAGAAAGACCAGGTTTAGTTGTGGTTGCAATAGCATCTATATCTCTTAATCTTAAATTTGCTGATCTCAGCGCATCTTCGCAGACTGCGGTAATCTGTTGTCTGTGCATATTGCCGGCGATTGTAGGTATTATGCCACCATATCTGAAAACATGAATACAATTACAATTAAACATATTACTAAATAATTTTTAGATTGTCATTTTGATAAATGATATGGTTAAAATTTAACACTTTTTTTTAATAACACACACACAGAGATTAATTCTATTCAATATAATCAAATACAATCTTAATCAATAGATTAATGTTTTATTTATAATTGGATTAAAATGTATCAAACTCATGTTGATCTTTCAAATATATAACTCGCGAAATATAATAATCACGCAATTACTTTAAATGAGTAAGATGCTGCGAGCTTATCACCTCGCTCAAAATTTTTCCTGTAGTGTCCACGATTCCGCATCCTGTATCATCGCAGCTCGTTTCGATCCCTAAAATAACAGCCGGCCTGTCATCCGCAAACTTTCGCACCGCATTTAATGTCCGGTGACTCATACGTAGAAATTTCAAACATTTTGGCTGACAGAACTCTAATAATAATTTATGCGACAAAAAATACGCGCACTTGGCCATTGTATAGTTAAACGACAAAATATTAGCACTGATAATATTAATATGAGTACAAAATCTAAATAGGTTATATCAAACGTAGAACTCTAATCGCGTATATTTAAATTGAATTAAAATACACAAATATGTCCTCGTCATAATTATTTTGTATATTCTTTTACTAATTCTAGTGCAACAAAAATATACTATATATATTATATTCGAATTCTCATTCAAACATGTCAAGCATAAAATTGGGTCTGTTCTTTTCAGCTGTACTACTGCACTAAGTAAGAAAGAGACAAACATACTTTCTTTCACTCTAACTAATTGCACTAGTGCAGCAGTGCAGCTGAAAAGAACAGACCCATTCATTCAGCTCAGTTGAATCAGCTGGTGTCTCTAATGTAGTAAACAATTTCACCACTAGATGGCAAATTGATTATTTTAGTTTCTCGCAAGTACACTTGTAATAATACTTCGTTTATAAGGAATATCTTGGAAGATGTTAATTGTACTTGCTTCGGCAGTACATATACTAAAATTGGAACGATACAGAGAAGATTAGCATGGCCCCTGCGCAAGGATGACACGCAAAATCGTGAAGCGTTCCACATTTTTTGCTCCCAATTAGTTTAATTATTAACATAACATTTATCGCACAAATTACGATTCCGAAAATTCAAACAAAATATAAACCATAGTTTTTATTAAGTTAAAGAAATAAATCACATGAGATTTAATATTTACTGAAAATTTAAAATTTTGAATGTAAATTATATTTGCAACAATTTCAAGAAATATATGTTTTGTATTTTTTTATATTTTTAATAGCGATCTGTAATAAAAAAGAGAAAATCTAAGAATGAAATTTATATAATAACGATACTTATGCGATCAGAAATATTCATCACTTTTTACATAAAATGCCCATTTTTACGTTTACTTTTTTAATTTATAAAAACACATTGTAAAAATAAACTTGTAAATTTAATAAAATATATATAATAAAGTTAGAGCTGATATTTTAAATGAGCTACAGTTTATTGCAATATGATTGTTTATCATCATATTATATGTTCATCATAGATTATCTAAATTACATATCGATACATAATAAGATCTTTTGATTATGAGCGCGTTTTTTCTCTTACTTAAATATATATTTATTCTATACTCTGTAGTTCGAGATATTCTTTCAGATACACACAGCTGATTTTAATAGAATAAATTTTATTTCTGCTTATAAAGCATTAGCATTTTAAGAAAGTATTATCATTATATATCACTATATAATAAACTTTATACAATCATTTTCTTTTTCTAGATGCATATTGTTGCATGTTACTTTATTTCATATGCACATCATTATACATTATTTTATACGAAATATACAATTTATATATATACATAGACGAGTTCTCATAAATAATAACGAATATCTCGTACGTTGGTTGAAAAATCTCGAGAACTCTTACCGTTTACATTATTCTTCCACTGAAGATCCAATAGAAGTTTTGCTACATCTTTACTAAATTTTACAAATTTCTATAATGTTTGGAATATATACGTGTATAAAATATATAGATACATACTTTTATTTCTATCCAACAGATCCGATGAACCTCGAAACAAGAAAAGTACCGTCTAGAAGATTCGCGGTTTACATGGAATTAACGCTAAGAATATGTTGATAATATTTCGAGATTCGTCTCTAAGATTTCTTCGCGATCGCCGTTACCACCTTATTGGCGATAGTACTTTGCGGCACGAGACGAACGGTTATCAGTGATAGATCGAGCATTTTACGCTGGTATTTCTTGTGAAACACCATGGCAGCGGATTGTGTCTTAAACACAATGGTCGCGTTACCCTCGCCCATACGTATGCTCTATAACACGAAGAATAGAGAATATATTGTTATTAGATTGTATATTTAAATATATTTAAAATATAGATATAAGAAAGAATGTCTATGTATAAACAATAAAAAAATGATAATTTTTAAGGAAAATTAATGAGTTTCTGTTTAATATGTTTGTTTGTACTGCATTACAACATTTTCGAAAGGAACAAAATAAGGAAAATTCATGAAATCATTAACAATTTCAAATTTTGCAGAATTTATGACTGGTTTTATTACAATAATTGTTTCTTAAATTCATACTGCGATGTAAAGTTTACATTTCATCATATTTCTAAAATTGCTCAGTGTCTTTTTTACCAAAGAAAAAAAATAATATTGGAAAAATTATGTAAACTAAATATAAATATAGATCAATTATCAAATAATCTGTGATTATATAGTAACATTATAAAAAAAATTTTTTTCAGTCCTATTCTAGTCATGAATATAATAATATTTGGTCAACTGCATTAAATACTAGTCATTACATTACATGCATGCAATGTATTTAAAACAAATTAACACATTATAAAATTATCGATTCTATGTAATTCAGTGTAAAACAAATGCATTATATATATATATATATATATATATATATATATATATATATATATAATGTAATATATGTATATATGATCTAAGGAACATCATCATATCATAGAATATTGATCTAAGGAACATCATCATACCATAGAATATTGATCTAAAGAACATCGTCATATCATAGAATATTGAGATATTACTTATTCCTAATTATAATATATATCTTTGGAATGCAATCGTTACAATTATGTAAATTGTAAATTAATGAGTAAATAATTGATCAAACATATATATCAATCTCAATATAAATCAATATAATCTCGAATACTTTGTTCTATAATACTTTGTAGTTACAAGTTATCTAAAGAAATAATACATTTGTTATCTTTTCTATGCATTTAAATAAAATGCGATTCTTTTTAGAAAAAAGCACATGCAAAAAATAAATCGTTATGCTTTGGAATTCGTACCTAAATCTAAATATTCTCCATGAACTTAAAAATGGAAAGTACAGAAAAATACATGAAATGTAATAAAAGCGTGTCAATAATAATTGATAATAACGAGTGTGCCAGGTGAAACATTCTCATGTAAATATAGTCACCTCAATAGTTCCGATGGCTTGACACATACGTCTGATTTGGGCTTCAGAAGTGCTTGCAGCCAAATTCTCTAATTTAACTGTATTCGTCTTTATCTCGGGTAACTTTTTCGCTTGAACTGCAGTTTTTTGTAGCACGATTCGCTGTGGATTTTGTTGCGCATTCATGACTTTTTGACATTGACCATGAACATTCGCGTTATCGTTGATTACAGTTTTCTGCAGGCTACCAGGTGTTTTATGCGTTACCATTCTCTGACCAACATTTGTGGTTTTCGGTCCAATAGTTCCAGACTTTTGTAATGCATTGACCTGATTCTGTATGATTTTCTGCCCTTGCACAACTTGCGTGTTTGGTACTATTTTCTGTTGTATTCCCTGATTCTTCTGCAGATTGGAGACAGTTTTTTGTATTGTGGTAGCGATGATTTTTTGCGAATTTACCAGAGGTTTTTGTATTACGACTCTTCGTGTGCCAGATTGTTGTATCATTTGTCTCGTTTGTCCAATATCGCCGGTTTGATTAGTTGTGTATCCAGAATTATTATCTTTTGAACCAATTGTATCTGATAAATCGTTACTTTGTATAGTTGGTATCGTTCTGACAATTCGCATATTAGACGGTCTGTCTGCTGCCTACAACAAAAAATGCATTATATTAGATAAAAGTTTGTATGTTAATTTAAACTATTATTGAAAGAAAAAAATTAGTTATTTCAAAATAACAATAATAGCATAAAACAGAAGCATTAATGAAACCATGTTAACACAATATATTTCTTCTAAATAATTTACTTTAATTAAAAAGTTTGCAAACTTTGAATTTTTTAAACTCTGTTAAGATATGCTGAAGGAAAAATGAGAAAAGAAACAAAATTTATTGAAAAAGCATATTTTATTAGAACATAAGAAAAATGTACACAGTAACTTTAAAAAAAACTGTATGTGTAATTAAAAAAAAAGTAATATTTCATCTAAAAATATGTATAATTAGTAATAAAATATGTTTAAAAAATGATATTTTCTACTAATTAACAAACATGCAGTATACAGTAAAACTGCTAATTCTGCAGAGAAAATAATTTGTTCAGTCTAAGAATACTAACATTTATATTCAATTTTTATATGCACATAAGTACATTTACAATTATATAACATTTTTGTAATTGTTTGTGCATGAGAAGTATTGTGTAACTTGCATTAAAAAATACTACTGAATCATACATATCCCTGTTACTTATAATTGAATACAAGCACCGGAATAGAAATTTCTCTTTATAAATGCAGAAATGTATATTATATATTATACAATTGTATAATTTATACATTTCGTCATAAAAAAATCAATCACAACTGAAGAATATAATAAAGTGATACATTTAATGTACCTCTGTGCTTTGATTGATAGGACGACCACGTCCTTTAGTAACACCAGGGCGAGTTTTAACGTCCTTTACAATTCCCATCAATGCTGTTGCAGGTTTTATTTCTTGCTGTGTATTTTCACTCACTAAAATATTTCGAACATATTGTTGTAATCGATAAGAAAAATGTAGAAATGTATTTGTACAAGTGTTGATAACAATTGACTTACCTGCAGTATTTGAATCGATCTTGGTATCTTCATTTTGTTTCTCCATTGCAGCCATCTTACGTCTGTTCTCTTTCTCGCGTAACAACTTCTCGCGAAGACGTTTTTGTTCTTCCATTTTTTTACGGTATTCTTGCATCTCTGGATCTTCATCCTGAAATCATAGCTTTGCGATGTATTTAGATTCTATCATAAGTTAAAGCTAATTCTTTGTGAAACGAGAAATTTACCTTGTCGACGACATTTTCACTCGCTGTATCTACTCTTCGTATCTCTTGAAGATTTCTGTTAGACGGCTTACGTTTTGGACTTACTTCTCGCAGTCCTTTGTCCGAAGACTCAGATATCCTCTTCTGCGGTGGTCTATTCGCTCCACGAGGTGTAATATTCGCCGGTCTAGAAAATTTCAGATTATGAACTTGATCGTAGGAGTCCCCACGATACGTATTTGGTGGCGTTCTGCTTCTTTGCGTATGATCGTTTCTTGTTCGTGGTGGCAAATCTCTTTCTCGATAATTTTGATGAGATCCTCTATAATCCTAATATAGAGAAAACAATTGAGCGTTTGAAACAAGCAATTTAATACAAGCATCAATTTCATTACACGTAATATTTACCTCTTGATAACTATCCCTTTGCTCCCATTGGCTATTCAATTTATATTTATTACCATCACTGTAGCTCTCTCGGGAATAATTGTTATCCGAAGGATAATGCTTATTTGGGCTATTCTGAGGCTTCTGCGGTCTATTTTCTTGCCACACATCAGAAAAATATGCATATGGATCCTATAATACGAATATTAATGATTTACAAGTTCATTCATTTTTTGTATTATGCAACCACATATTACTTACGTCACTTTTATTCTGCTGATAATTTTGTTGATACTGCGATGAACCTTGTTGGGTCTGATTATAAGGTCCTTGATTTTGATACGATGATGGCGGTTGTGGAAATTGTCCACTATGAGAAACTTGCGATTGGGTTTGTTGTTGATTAGAATCCCAAGCGAGTCGAGCTATCGCGCAATTATTACAGACAAAAAAGTTTTTAGTAAAGTGATTAACAATCTAGATACATTAGATGATACATTAGATAAATGTTCGTTAGAGATACTTACTATCATTCGCGGGTTGAACGGTGCCTCTAAAATGAGGATTGATTAGAATCTTGTGGCCTGGAGGTAAAGACACACTGTGTGATACATTAGACGCCGACTGTTGCGGTACCGGTTGCATCGTATTATTAAATTGGCTATTGGGTACTTGATCGGAAGGATGAAAACCTCTTGCGTCATACGCGTTCCGGCCTTCGAATTGGGGCTCTTGAAATTGTGGCGGCGGCGGCGGCGGCAGTCTGTTCTCAAAGGGCGGTGGCTGACTAGATATTTGCACATTCGGCGGCAGATTTTGCATGGGCGGACCTTGAGAGGCGCTTGGTAACGCTTGCTGTTGACGAGGGAATCCTTGGCCCATAGATACTGGCAGATTCCCTCCCCCAGGGAGCAACATATTGGGCGGATTTCCAGGCAGCAACAAGCAGTTCGGGTTACCGAGAAGCGATCCTCCTCCCGGATTTTGTAATAGAGGTCCTCCCTGATTACCTTGCATACCAGGTCGGTTTTCTTGCATGACACCGCTCGGATTTTGAAATGGCGGCGGCTGCATCGGCGGATGATATGGCGACTGCTGGTTGGGTGGACAATTGTAATTCGGTCCTTGTATAGAGCCTCCTGCCAGCGGACCCCTAAGTCCATATTCGGGTAATCTTTGGCTACCGATTGAACGTGGCCCCATCGGGCCCTGGAATTGCCCGGGGTTGAACTGCCTATTCTCCGCAAATTGCGCCGGTGGTCCTTGTAACGGACCGTTTGGACCAAAGGGCTGTTGAAAGGGCTGTGGTGGATTAGCTTGTTGTTGGAACATTATCTGCTGTTGATTTGGTGGTACGTTACTTGGTACGCCAAGGAGACATGGCGGCCTAGTCTCTATTAATGGTGGTCTACAAGCAGGCGGTTGATTATCAAAATTACCGGGCCGTGCCGTACCAAACCTACAAACAAAGTATTTCATAAAATGTATATTTATTAAATCGAACATTCGAACGACACAATAATGTATATGCTTTATTTTTATTTATTCAATTATTAAAATTGTCATTATATACCACTATTAATACTGCTATTACTATAATATTATATAATTGTATTATTTATGTTATATTAGTACTGTTGTATTATTAAGATTATCATTGTTATACCTTGGATTGAAATTTCCAGCGTTTTGTACGTTAAATCGTCCTCCTCTGCTTCCTCTTACTCCACGACCTCGTCCTCTTCCTCTGAACGGCGCTCTGGATGGTTCCGACGTGACAACATTCTCTAAGGTATCCGGAATATCATTGTTCATCTTTGGAGAAATCATCGTACGCTCGTTTTGAAATCTGTTACGCCTTTCCTTCGCCTCCTCGCAGTCGTCGTCCTCCATTCCTTGTCCGTTGCCGATGTAAGCAGTCTTCTGCATGTTTCTTTGGAGCTTCTCGCGTAGATCGCCCTTGCCAATATTATTAGAAACATTAACATTATTGGACTCCGAATTTTTGCCGGACTGACGTGACGCCTGCTCGTTCGCGTACTGCTCAGCACCCTCGTCTTGCTCGTAATACGACGCAGATTGTATTTCCATCGGATGTTCTCCATCTTTATAGAAATCGTTATCGTTACGTTTATCAGTATTGCCTCTACTAAACTCTATATTCTCGTCTTCGCCATCTAAGTCGTCGAGCGCGTCCGTGACTCCTAAGTCCAGTACATCATCTGTTTCCTCTTCTCCCTTATAGCTATTCTGCTGCTCGGGGAATCAAATTGGCAGATATTTGTAATGCAAATACATATTTATCCATATATATCTAGTTATAATCTACGTTTCATTATATCGTAACTAATGTGTATTTAAAGTGTGCATAAATGGAATATCCTCCTTTCTCTCCAACTGTTTGTGAAAACTATCAATATGTACACTCGCATATGGTATTGTATGAGTCCTGATTCCTGATTCTGGTGCATATTTGATCCCCACGCGATAAACGTAACTTTTAAAAGAATTTTCTTCTTTGAAGATTATCTTTCTTCTACACTAATTTACTACATCTATTAACGTACCGAGAAAACATGCTCTTATATCTAACGATAATAATAATAAAACGGACAGATATTATAAACAAATGTGATGATTGTGGCAAATCCGAGTACACAGCGGTGTAAAATATGTAATTATGTGCAATATGATACTTTTTCAGTGATATCTAAACCGATAACTTATATCGATAAAATATTAATCACAGTGATAAATATATAACATTCGGTATACGATTATTGTATAATAAAACTTTGCTTATGCTTTGTATAAGATAAAACTTGCATATATCAGTGTAATATGATATAATTCAGTCTAAAGAATTCAGTAATATACATGCAGTTATATAAATTTGCAGTTATACAAAATTTTACAAATATAATTTATCAAATATTATTTTTTAAATTTTAGCTTATATGAATTTCATATAATATATTTGTATTAAAATCTGCATTATATAATAATATAACCAGATATGAACAAAATATATTTATTTATTCAATAATTTTCAATTTTAAAATCTGCAATAAATTTTAAAATAGCATTAACACATAATAATGATTACATTAAATATAAAAAAATTCAAATTATAATAAAATTTAAAAATATATCTTATTGCATTGATATAACTGAATTATTTCTTATACATTGAGAGTGGTGAATTATTTCTTATACATTTTGAGATTACTTAATACTAAAAATCGCGATGTACAATTTTCAAGAACCAAAATATGTAGTCTTCACAATCAAACATGAAATGGCTTAATGTAAGAATTTACATCATAAAAAATTTTCGTTTTATATATATAAAAGTTTCTCTATAAAAATTTATATATATTTTTAAATAAATTTATGTCACTATTTTTAGATTATATTGCTTAAAAAAATATATAAATTTACTTTTAACAACTTTTTTTATCATAAAATATCAACACATTTAAATAATCAGAAAAATATTCAGTAAAAAATTTCTACTTATACGTATAATAACATACATATATTTTATATTTATTATCTTACATTAGACCATTTTCAAAATAACTTTTTAATAAGCGAGACGAAATACAATAATGAAGACTTTCATTTGCAGTTAGCAAATTATCAAATTGTGTATTTAACCAATTCGCCATTTAAATGTATCTACATGTAAATTTTTTCTGTTTACTTATTATTGATATCTTATTTGATTGCTCTTATTATACAAAAATTATCGCATTTACGTAACAGGTAAAACAAATCCATGTAGTATTTTGAAACTATTAAATATCTTCTAACATAATACTTGTTCAAAAATAATTATCTATATAAATCATTTGCATTGTTAAAGAGAAACATTCCAAGACAATATTTTAAGCTGTTGAATATATAAAAACAATGTGCTGTTATTATAAAATAAATATTAATTATTATAATTAGTTATTATGAAATAACATATTAAAGTAACATATGAATTTAATAGTTTCCAATCTAGTAAGTTAATGTTATTTGTGTTCTCATTTCTCATATAATTTTTGTCTACTGTCAGAACATTTGTGGATTATAATACAGTTGCCTAATACATTTGTTTTAACCTGTACAAAATTCTCCAAATGTCCATTAACATAAATAATAATGCCTACAGAAAGCATACATTTTTTGAATTGCAGTAACAATTTTCACAACTATTTGCAATCAAGCAAAAGTGTTCTTGCTGCACCTTGTTGAACAGTCTTGATATCACGAATTTTTATATATGTAAAATAATTGTTTCCTATGTTGTAAATATATTTATTCACAATTTATAACTAGAAAAATAGCCAACATAACAAATATTATGTGTGTATATGAATAAATCTATGTACACATTAGTACTTAATATAACATAATAGTTATACATCACGCACATGTTTGAAACTTTAAAGTTCAAAAATACAAAGTTTAGGTACTTTGCCTTTTTAGTACATTCGACAGTTTGATAGTAAAATCATCACTGCGCCCATATTATACAATTCCAATTTTTTCGCAGTTTACGCATAAAGAATATTAAACATTTTTTAACATACAGGTAATAACATAAATATGTACATAATTATAAATATTATTCGCTATCTGAAATTAAAAAATTTTGAACAATATGAAGTCTAACTTTTCTTTGTCTATTCAAACTCCTTATAGAGAATTAATTAAACAATAGCATTTAGAAGAAATAGAAATATCATTGCCTTTAATCGTCAGCTTGATATTTCTATTTAATTGACATTAAGTGATATACTAATTGCAAAAACTACTTTTGATATGAATTAGGTGAACAAAAGCAAAATATATACAAAGGTTTAAGGACAAGGAATTTTCAAAAGTATTAATGGAAGAAGATGCGATTGAAATAACCGAATATCGAATGGGAATAAAATTTCATCCGACTGGAAAGTAATGGGTAAACAATATGCTCACCCTTTCTATATCGTAGTCATCCGCTAGAAGAGCCTCTTCCTCATCGTTACCCAGATCGTACTCTTCGTCCCCGAGATCTTCATCTAGCAAGGTATCATCACTGGAAGCATCAAAAAGAAAAAGCTTGTTAGCAGAAAACATAAACAAGAGACGTTAGCGTAGGAAAGACCTCTCGCTTCTCGTGTCACAACAACGTCATTGTTGGAGGCGTTCGCCGATTCTAACCTGCTCATTTTCGCGAACGTTAACGCGATCGCGAATCTCTGAAACGATTGCCTAATGTATCATTCTTGAAACGGGAAGTCATACGAAATTAAAGCTCGAGATTCGCTCTCCTCTCTATCCCTCAAAGTAAGAAACGAAAACACTTACTGCTCTGACATGGTAAGCTTCCAATTTCTCGTAAGGCAGAGAGAATTCTATAATGGCCGCGGCATAATCGTATCGGGAGTTTATCGATAAGTGGGGACGAATAGGAAGCGATCGATTAATCGAATAATTTTTTAAAACACCAATGTTACTAGATTTTAGTGAAAATCATGACGTATAATTTAGTGAAATTTTTTTCTCAACATTGGCAACTCCGAAACCGAAGCTTCATATTTTTACCACGTGATGTCTCCAAAATCAATTCGTGACTCCAACCGATCACCATCACGACGTCGTTAGCCATTGCCGATTAATATTTGCCGAGTTAATCGACCAGTTATTTTAGCAAGTATCAAAGCATCCAACGGACATAAATCGTGAAAAGATAAAAACTGACGGATATGGCTTCGACTAAGGTCGACTGGGGTCAATATGCTGACGAACAAGACAAATTGGCATCAAAGGTAAGATGGGGTTCATCGCGGGAAACATTCATTTGAGCCTTGAGTCTTTTTAATGTAACATTGAATGAAAAAAATTATCGTTTTTCATAGAATTGTGACTTGTTATTCGATGCGCGATTCATTTTATTTTTTTTTGTGCGATAACTTTTGGGATAGTTAACCTAATTTTTGTATGAAATTATTAATTGTATATCTTTTAATTTCAACTAATCGCACATGACTTGTTGAGTGAATGAATTTTATTATATATG
Source organism: Camponotus floridanus (assembly GCF_003227725.1). NCBI lineage: Eukaryota > Metazoa > Arthropoda > Insecta > Hymenoptera > Formicidae > Camponotus > Camponotus floridanus. The sequence continues at coordinate 80,885 of NW_020229838.1, forward strand.
TATTATATTATAGGTGACGAATTTGAACTTAGATCAAACCAATGCTTCTGCACCTATATCTATTGTATCTATAAATGATGGAGATGCGAGGAGCGAGGATGATACATCGGAAGATCAAATTTCACCGGCAGAAAAATCACTTCTTCAAAAAATTATAAGGAAAGGATTAGTTGAAACGACGAAAGACCCAGAGATTCAAAGAAAGGATCCACAGTCTCCGTTATATAGTGTCAAATCATTCGAAGCTCTTCATCTGTAAATAATTATATAGTCTTTTTTCTTCTGTACCTAAATAATGGCATATATTGATATAAGTTTTCTAATATAGTAAGCCTGCATTATTGCAAGGAGTATATGGTATGGGATTTAATGCTCCCTCCAGAATTCAAGAAACTGCTTTACCTACCTTACTTGCTGATCCGTAAGTATAAGCTCTAATTATTTCCAATGATTCTTGTATTCTTTAAAATATAGTCTTTTACCAATCCTTGGAAAAACTTTCTTAGACCACAGAATATGATTGCCCAATCTCAATCTGGAACTGGTAAAACTGCTGCATTTGTACTAGCTATGTTGAGTCGGGTGGACACTACAAAAGATTATCCACAAGTACTTTGTTTATCGCCAACTTATGAATTGGCGATCCAAACAGGCGAAGTAGCAGCAAAAATGTCACGCTTTTGTCCTGAAATAAAAATAAAATACGCCGTGAGAGGAGAAGAAAGTAATACATATCATTTTATACAATTTGAATTATTTGTTGCAAATCGAATTTTTACATTTGACATTGCTTTAACTGTTTCAGTAAGTCGTGGATCGAAAATCACCGAACACATAATTATAGGAACCCCGGGTAAAGTGTTGGATTGGGGACAAAAATTTAAATTTTTTGATCTCAGCAAAATATCTGTTTTTGTATTGGATGAGGCAGACGTAATGATTGCTACACAAGGTCATCAAGATCAATGCATCCGCATACATAAGTAATTTTGTGCATTGTATAACTAAATGTATTTACATAATATTATTTACATAATAATATTTTACATAAATATTACTTATATTTACTTTATACACAGATTACTTCCACGTACATGTCAAATGATGTTCTTTTCTGCGACATATGAACCAGAAGTGATGAACTTTGCAGAGATCATAGTCAGTAATCCAATAATAATTAAGCTGTTAAGACAACAGGAAAGTTTAGACAATATTAAACAGTACTACATTAAATGCAAAAATGTGGATGAAAAATATACAGCTATTACTAATATTTATGGTGTAATAACAATTGGACAAGCTATTATTTTTTGTCATGTAAGAACTTTGATCATATTTTAAAAATTTGTTAAGTCCTAGATAATTGGTGTGATAAAATACAATGTTATTTTTCAGACGAAAAAAACAGCCAGTTGGTTAGCAGAAAAAATGACAAGAGATGGACACGCAGTGGCGATACTTTCTGGTGACTTGACAGTTGAACAAAGAATTTCTGTGCTAGATAGATTTAGAGCAGGACTTGAGAAAGTTCTCATCACTACAAATGTTTTAGCCAGAGGTAAATATGCCAATACAACAAGAAGAAGATGCAGAATTATATATAATCCAGCCTTAAGAAGATTTCATCATGCATGTAATCCATCCTACCTACCTATCCTAATCTTTTTCACTGTTGTTTTAAATATATATGATATATATGATAATTATATAAAGATGGTAATAAAATTTATAATACTTGACAGGTATTGATGTAGAACAGGTGACGATAGTAGTTAACTTCGATCTGCCGATGGACCAAAAACGGCAAGCCGATTGTGAAACGTATTTGCACAGAATCGGCAGAACAGGTCGATTCGGTAAATCGGGGATTGCTATCAATTTAATTGACTCGCCACATGCAATGCAATTATGCAAAGATATAGAAAACCACTTTGGCAAAAAAATTCATTATCTAGATGCGGAAGATGCAGATGAAATAGAAAAAATCGGCGCTTAGACATAGACATTGCGAACATGCTTATGGATACATCGATAGGCTTAATATATATATAACATTTTTTAAAACGGACTTCTCTCTTTGTATTTTGAATATGAAATATTTCTTTTTTACATACACACACATACACACAGACATAACATTCTTACAATAAAAAATTGTTTCTTTTTTTTTTACTTTCTGTTTTACTTCTTTTACTCTTTTTCTCTACCTCTTGCAGTTAGATTTTGTATATTTCATTAGTTTGAAATGTAATGATTGGATAAGAAATGTAGGAATAAGAATATTTTTATATGCCTGTGCTGAAAATTCACACATGCATGTAGGAAACATTAATCTATTTATTTATTGTATTGAGATTTTGTTCAATTTTGTTTTTCAATGAAAAGAACTTAAAGTTTTCCATTTGACTGTATAATTCTATGATGTGCTTGACTATATAATTTTATAAAAAAATAATAGATACGAATATTTTGAGTTTGTGTAAGATGAAAATTTATAAAAGCATGAAAAAAATGAAAAATTTTTTCGTTAAATTTATCCTCTTGATCGCATTTGATCAGCCTGAATATCTCTTTGGATGTTTATGATCAGAAAATAATAGTAATTTAATGAGCATAATATTCTGAAAATATAAATGTCAATGGATATTTAAGATGATCACATCGGAATAGGCCCGCATGTAAAATCTTTGTAACATATTTCTTATACATACATATAATCAAAAAAGATTGTTTTGACATATTTATAAGTCATATTTCGTGTTTTGGTCTGATACTACTAAAAAAAGCAAATGTATAAAACAAGGATATAATAAGAATGTTTATATTCTAATAAAAATTTCCATTTATAAACTCTTCTTAATTATTTACTTATCTGCAACAATAGTTTGTATAACACGCACACATAAAAAGAAAAATTGTAATTTAAACATACTTTTATTAAAGCAAAGAAAATAAACCTAATTATAAAATTATGAGAATCTAAATAATTAACCTTCCACAATTAACATATACATTCATACTTGGACATCTTTAATGAATACTATAACTGAAAAACTATATGAAATATTTCAAACATTGAACAAAAGTTATCCGTTTTTGTTTTTAGTTTTATGAAACAATTATATCATTTGGAATATGGGAGATTTAACAATGGGCAAAATAATTAATTTTATTTAAAAATTACTATATAATTGATTAAATTGTTAATTGGCCACAAAATCATCTGTATATAAACATATTAACAAGTTTCATAACGTAGTAATCGTTTTTACATTAAATGCATTTGTATATTTGAAACACTTTTATATGCACTACATGTATATTTACTTATTAAATTAAGAAAGAATGACCTGCATGAAATATATGATTTGTAACAAGATTTAACGATTTGTTACAGATCTGTAAAACAAAGGCAATATGAAACAAATTGTGTCTTTGAACGATAGATTCGTGTTAGATGCGTCATGTTATCACCTGTAATGTTTCAAAATACAAACTGTGATTGGAAACCTCGTTCCGTTCGAGCCGAGCTAAATGTTCAAAACTATTTTAACAACGTTGCGCGGCGTAATTGTGTCTCATAATGAACAGGATTGCAGTACGGGCTGTCTCTTTCTCAGTCTTTGTCTTTATCTTTTTACATGCCCATGCCACCCATGCCACCCATGCCGCCCATTCCTCCCATACCACCCATACCGCCCATCGGCATTTGTGGTTCCTCTTTAGGTAACTCAGTGACAACTGCTTCCGCTGTCGTCAACAGCGACGCGACGCCCGCTGCATCGGTTAGTGCTGTGCGCACGACTTTTGTGGGATCGATGATGCCCTTTTCGATCATGTCAACATATTCGTCCTTCAGAGCGTCGTAACCCAACTTGCCCTCGCTCACTTTAGCCACCACCACACTGGCGTCGACGCCGGCATTTTGTGCGATCTGTAGACATGGCATACGCAGAGCATTCGCTACAATTTTAATCCCGGTCTCTTGATCACTGTTTACCGCCTTGAGCTGCCGTAGTGCTGGTATGCATCTCAACAAAGCGGTGCCACCTATAACAAAAGAACAGTCGTAACAATGTCATATTTCTTAGTGTCTATGTGTGTGTGTGTGTGTGTGTGTGAAGAGAGGGAGAGAGAGAAATGTCGAAAGATGAAAGTCGAAATTTACCTCCGGGAACAATTCCTTCTTCGACAGCGGCACGAGTGGCATTAAGGGCATCGTGTACACGATCCTTCTTCTCGTTAACTTCTACTTCGCTGCTTCCACCAACTCTCAAGACGGCGACTCCGGATGCTAACCTCGCCAACCGTTCTTGCAGCTTCTCTTTCTCGTAGTCGGACGTAGTGTTCTCAATTTGATCCCTAATTTGATCGGCTCTCCTATCGATATCAGCCTTTTTTCCTTTGCCCTTCAAAATGAGAGTATCATCTTTTGTGATGATGAGTTCTCCCACCTGACCTAAGTCGCTTGGCTGGAAGATGAAATATTTTCTATAAAATTTTCTGCCAATTTGATAAAACTATAAGCTATTAATAAATCGAACATATATGCACCTGAACGTCCTCTAATTTGATAAGATTAGCATCATCGCCGAATACAATGCCACCAGTGGATATTGCCATATCTTGAAGAGTGGCTTTTCTATTGTCACCGAAACCTGGAGCTTTAACCGCAGCTACTTGCAATCCAATTTTCAAACGATTGACAACAAGCGTCGACAGAGCCTCGCCATCGACATCTTCGGCAATTATGACGAGAGGTTTGCGTTGCGAGTTGGCCATTTCTAAGGCAGGGATAATGCTCTGAACGGAGGAGATTTTCTTTTCACTAAAGAGAATGAGCGCGTCTTGGAACTCGACTTTGGCTCCTTTACTGGAATTGATGAAGTATGGAGAAATGTAGCCTCTATCGAATTTCAATCCTTCTATGACTTCTAGTTCGTCGGTAAGCGTTTTGCCATCCTTTACAGTAATTACACCTTCCTTCCCGACTTTCTTCATGGCATCAGATATCAAGTTGCCGATAGCTTTGTCACCGTTAGCAGATATCGTTGCTACTTGAGCGATTTCCTCGGGTGTCGTGACTGGTTTGCTCAAAGTTTTCAATTCATCTTTGACTTTGTCTACCGCCAACATTACACCTGAAAAACGCAAATTTTTTTAATACATAATTTCGAATGAAAATATATACTGAGATATATATATTAACGAAAATATAAATCATGTATATATTAATCTTAAATTTATCTCACAGTGAAAAGTCAAAAATCAACAGTTTCCTCAGATACTGCAAGATACATAAAGATATAATTGATTGATAATAAGTAGTATATTTACCTCGTCTGATTTCTACAGGATTTGCACCTTTACTGATCTTTTCAAATCCTTCTTTGGCTATAGCTCTAGCTAATATGGTTGCAGTTGTAGTACCATCACCAGCTTCCTCATTAGTATTATTAGCTACATCTTGTACTAATTTTGCTCCAATATTTTGAAATTTGTCTTTTAATTCAATGCCTTTTGCCACAGTCACGCCATCCTTTGTGATCTTCGGGCTTCCCCAGCTTTGTTCCAGAATAACATTACGGCCCTTAGGACCCATTGTCACAGCAACAGCATCCGCCAAAATGTCTACACCTTGCAACATCAGGGCACGAACATCAGCTCCAAAACGTACATCTTTGGCATATGAGCGTACTTGCAACTGACGCAAGGCAGATCCTCTCAATATGGTTGGTAATCTGTGCATCTACAAAAGAACATAATAAACATCAATTGAGATTCTGATTTTAAGCTATTATTTTAACAATATAAATTTAATATTAATTCAATATTTATATTATTTATATTATTTATAAGTTTGTGCTTTCTGATGCAATTATTAAGTGTATCGAAATATTTAATCAATTTGCTTTTCTTGCAAACTACATTATTTTAAATAAAAAAGATATAACATTTAATATAAAATCTAAAAGCACTATATTTTATGGAATAGATGAAAAAATTGATAAATTAAGATAAATTGTTATAATTTGTTATGCAAATAAATATTGCGCCATAAATATATAGAGAACAAAAAGATTGACAGAAAAATATTATAATATCTGTTAGGTTCAATATTAATTAAAACATTAATTGTAAGTGGATACAACTTTTGTTATCAGATTACGCAAAAGCGTAATTTGACAAGAGAAATACTTCGTTGAGAGAGTGAGAGAGAAAAAAAGAAACAGCCATTAGAAAAAAAATTGCGATAATCGCAATTTTATAAAAGAAAATTACAAGAAAAATTCATCTATCGCGTCCATAATTATTCTTCTCGCGAAATGTGGTTATGTAAATATCCGCGTGAAGCGGCTTAACCGAAGGTTAACATTCGCGGAAAATAAAATTATTGCTGAAAATCTTGGCGAGATTAAAAGCCATTCGATCTTCTCATCGAAGGACCACTTCCAGAGGAAGAAACGAAAAAAAATCCCGTCGATCATTCGCGAAGATCGCGCACGCGGTCCCCGGCCGGCTTCGTTCGTTCGTTCCGGCCAATTTTCTCGCGATTTTCCTCAGAGAGGCGCGGATCCATTTCGCGGCTTTACCTTTGATTCTTAAAGCTACTCCTCGGAGATCACTGATCGATCGGACAATTTGATTAGGGTCGAGGGCGAGATGAAGATCGGCGCGATGTGACCACACGTTGTCTCGCGAATAGCGCACGAGTGGAATGATGAAGAGGAAGGAGAGCGTGTGCGCCATCGCATGAGTAGGGCCCCTCTCCTCTCTCCACCCCTTCGGTCTCCCTCATCCTCCGTTTCGATTGAAATTAATCGTAATCGCGACGGATTAATCTCAAATAAAAATTATTTTATGGAGAGAGGAGGATTTGATTGAAGACGATATTTTGAAAGATTTAACGAACGTTTTGTTTCCAAGACTCGCGACATTTTGCCAGGTATATCGAGCGAGACCACCGCGTGGAGTATATTCTAGAATCGTCTATGAAAATCCCGCGTGACGCAATCACCCGGCTGTTGTCGATCATCCTCGTATGTTCTCTTTACCATATATTCGAAAATATATATATTTTTTAACATGATTATTCGCGAAAACAAAGACTCGAAACTTTCGCTTGTCGCGAATAAGTGACTAAGCAAGATTCGTTCACGCCATCGAAATCTGAATTCAATAGATTTCTCTCTCTCTCTCTCTCTCTCTCTCTCTCTCTCTCTCTCTCTCTCTCATAAGATTTTATTTTATTTTATCGTTATCTCTCTTCTGTCTCGTCGTAAACTATGACAGGGCAATTATCGATGCAAAGATGATTGACAGCTCGCCTTCTCTGAAAAAATTTATTAATTATTGCATCATTTGCATTGATATTTGTAGATAATAAATCTCGTCGGTAATGACGATTTTTAGCGTCAAGTTCGAGCCGGGCATCGAAAGAGAATTAAAGAGAGAGGATAAATAAATAAATAGATATATCCCTTGTTTAAAGTTGAAAGATCTGAAAAATTGGAGTAAATCTTGAAATTTTACGACGGATTACGTAATCACTTGTTTCACAACTGCGATAAGAGACGATCGAATACGCGAGATACCGGGTGGCGCATGGTGGAACTCAGAGGAATCTTCGTGGAGGGGAAGCTTCGAGAATTATCCTATTCTACATTTTACTCCGTGTGCCGGTCGCAGTTTAGGTTACACAACGTGCCCGAAAGCGTGCGTTCGTCCGGCTTTGATCGATTACTCTTGTGATTGCCAGAGAAATTGCGATGGTGAGAAATCCCATATAAATGAAGCATGAGAAACGATAGCGACAATTTTTGTATTTTTTCCGCAAATCAGCGAAACATCATTCCTCTTATTCTCCTTATAACCCTTCTTAGCGTCCACGATGCTTTTTACTCGAGTCGCATCCTTAATTCTTAAAGTAAAGAGACATTTCGGAACATCACTTACTGTCCTTTTGCCTGTGCCTATTGCTTTCAAACGAATTGCCATTTGTTTATGAATTTTATGTCGAGATAGACGAGTTGGTCCCTCGACTGCGATTACATTTTTGCATAGTAATTTAATGTCTGATAAAGGAAAAAATAGCTAAATATGCAAGAATTGCAGGTATTTTACGAAATTTTGTTAGGCGCTTGCATCATTATCCATATTTTCGTCTTTTTTCCGTCAAATTTTTACATTAAATGCCGAAAGATTTATGATTAATGAGACGAATCGTGAAAAGTATGTTATCATTTCTAAGAATATTTTAGTTATCATTTCTAAGAATATTTTAGTTATCATTTCTAAGAATATTTTATAATATATTGAGATTAAAAACTATAGTGAGGAAACTATAATGAAAATATAACTATATAACTATAATGAAAAAATATATACATAATTGCACACATGTTTCAGGCTGCTGCCAATGCTGTGAAGAGGCTTATTCCTCTTTTTGATAGAGTTCTCATACAAAGAGCAGAGGCTGTAACCAAAACAAAAGGTGGCATTGTGTTGCCAGAAAAAGCACAGGCAAAAGTCCTGCGAGGCACAGTTATTGCAATAGGGCCTGGAGCGAAGAATGATGTATGTATATGAAATATCTTATTTACATATTGCTTATTTCCTACATTCATTTAAAGTATTTCTGTTTATTATACTGTAAACAGTAATTACTAATAATTATATTTTCTTTTTTTTATTAGAAAGGAGAACATGTGCCTTTAAGCATTAAGATTGGAGACACTGTATTACTTCCTGAATATGGCGGCACAAAAGTCGAACTTGAGGATAACAGAGAGTACCATTTGTTCCGCGAATCGGATATACTAGCCAAAGTAGAAGTTTAAGTTATTCATCGACTTTATTACGTTCCCAGTTTTGTAAATGCTACCAATTGTTCCGTAACTTCATGAACTAATTTGCAGCAAGATATATAAAATTTTGTAATATAAAAGTTATTTGGAAGTTATTTGTTTAATCTAATAAAAAAACTTTAGTTTTCAAAAAATTTTGTTGCTGCTAAAGCGCCATTCTCATTCTATATGTACATACAACTTATGATAAAATAAAGCATTTGTCTACTGTACTTATGTCGTTACAATTATATATATATATATATATATATATATATATATATATATATATATATATTTAATATCTTATATTAAAAGTGAATGACTACAAGAGCAAACATTTTCTTTTTCCTATTCGGAAATTACTGAAAATTCTTATTTTCATGCTACACACATATTTAATATATTATTGATTGGATATATTATCATTGATAAATTTCAAATAGGATTTTATTTTTTTTAATACTCAAATGATAGTATATTAATATTGTTTCCATTGTTTTATATATAAAGTTAGAATTTTTAAAAATTAATATTTTAGTTTAATGCTCTTTTTTACACCAGCTTTGATACCTGAAATCTCTCCTGCGTAACGTGTCAACTCTTTTTTTACTTCTTTTATCTGTAAAAAAAAATATTTATTATAATATATGTTAAATTCTTTATGTTTAATAAATTTTTAATTCTCATTTTATATATATATATATATATATATATATATATATATATATATATGTATACATACCGCGCCTTTTCTGCGAATTAGTGCTTTACGATATTTATTTTTGTGTTTCACTCGAGGATTGCGTAATTCCTTTTTACGATACGGTGTAAGACCTCTATTCTTTGCCATTTGATAAGTTATTGCTCTCTTTTCTTTTTCTTCCTTTGTAGGATCCATGTTTGTAATATTATCCTTTTTATCATCTATAACTTTATCATCATATGGCTCTTCTTCATCTAAATCTGTTTCTTCCATACTATCTGATAATAATTCTTCTTGTTCATCTTGTTCTATTATTGTTTCTTTCTGATGTGTTGTTTTCTTTAAGCTTTGTTTTGGAATATCTTTTTGAATTTGTATCCGAGAACCATCTGATATGTGATAAAGAGGTTTACCCTCGTTAACCGCATTAACTATCTCTTCTACTTGCTTGAATAAATTTCCCTGTTGTGATTGTAATTGATCAAGCAGTTTATGATATTGTATCAAACGCTTTGTAACTGGATGCATTTTTACTGGCAAACCTTTAGCTTTTAACATCAAGAAAAAAGAGACATTGACACAATAATTTAATAAAATATGATATTTAGTTCTAACTAAAGCTACAGCATCACAATCAGGACATGTTCCATTTTCAACTAATTTGAGGAAGGGTGCCAAAATATCCTTTGCCTCTGTCATACAATCTGCAAAATAATCATATATTAAATACCATATATATCCTCAAGATTGTTTTAATTTATTTTTATAATTATATAATAATGTAAAAAAGAAATATATTTTTCATTTATAACACTAAAGATATATTGCATTCAAAAACTTTGCTCAAAATGTGTGTGTCAAAGAGAGAAAAATTCAGTATAATCAATCAAATAATTATATCATAAGTAATAACAATTGTTTAATAATAAATTAAATAGCAAAGTATATCACAAATATTATATGTTGTATGCATACCTTTAAAATTATTGACCATAAACATAAAAGATTCCGTATCAGACACCTGTTTACTGTCTTTTTGATCACTTTTCCTATCTTTTATAGTTTGTACAACTTCGTTGATATTCACGCTATCGAGATCTAAATACTGTTCCATTGATCTTAAATGGAGCTTTTTGCCTTCCTCTTCTTCCATTTCAGCATTAACTAAATCCTTTTGAGGTGCTACAGCATAATCTGTATATTTGAAGTCTGATGAATAGAAAGTTCTTGCCTTGCTACCCCAAGCTCTGTCATTCGGCAAATCATAATCCTCTTGTAATTCTTCAATGTCAGACTCCATTGAATCTTGTTGATCCTCTTCCTCATTTTCATCTTGCAATCCATAAACTTCATCATCGCTATCAAAATTTTCAGTGGTGTGTTGTTTTCGTACTTTCTCTAGCAGTTTTCTTTCAGTTTCCGTATATTCTTCTTCCGAATCTGTTACAGCATCCATGTCTATATCTTCGATATCATCTTCCATATCATTGGCATCTTCATCATTGAGATGCTTTCTTGTTCTACGATGAGAGAAAATAAATTTACAAATATAGATATACAAGTTCTTTCATAACATTCTTTAAAATGAATATTTTAGAAACGATTAAAATAGCTAAAGCATTTGCATAAAGATTCTAAAGTAGTTACAATTAATTTTTCAAATTTAAGAGATAATCCAAATTACTCTTTTATTTATTGCTTAAATAATTAGCTATCCTAATAAATTTTGAAAATATTTGCAAAATTATATATTTTATAGTTGAAATCTAATAATTTGTGAAATTTATTTTTTGTACTAACTTTCTTAAATCAGGTTTAATATTTAATTCATTTAGAAAGTGTTACCTTTTTTTGCGAACCATTATTATATATTTGAGACGTCTCCACGTGTATCAAACCCACAGATGTTTGGTCTAAATCTAGCCTAAAAATGTACAAGATTACGTTCGAAAATTCACCTATCGGGTAAAACAACGTTTGACTGACCAATCAGAACAAAGAAACCTCGGCTTTCTATTGGTAGATCAAGGCTATACTACCTTGGACAATTTTTGAACACAACCTCGAAGTTTGAATGTAGGAGCAACGCTGTGATTGGTTCGCTGGTTAGATATTTCGAAATTGCAGTATCGCGCTTGAAAATGTCGGATCGCGAACGCGTCGCGTCTCGGTTCGCGCATTTTTCGCGATTATTACGTGTTTTACGTGAAACGGAATTGTGTGCGAGAAGTAAGTGTCTGGTAAAGTGTCGGACTTTCGTCGTAAAATGTATAATACGATCGATATTGCATCTCGAAAACGTAATTCCGGTGTCGAAGATCCGTCGAAGATCCGTCGAAGTATCTCGAAATGGATCTCACTGAATTACAACTTGCAAGTGATGGTATCGTCGTTGCCAAGTACGTATATATTTCCTTGTTTTATAATTAATTGTATCGATTATGCACTTTCTCTGATACTTGTATGTACTATGGTAGGTAATATCGCAATAATTTTCTGATTTCGTCATTTTGCGTATCAACGATCCAGGTAGCAAAATGACGTCAAATCATCTTAAAAACATTTTAATGACGTCAGAGTCTTTAGACGCCATCTTGCTACCTAAGGAGTACTCTATTAAAAAGGCCATAAAATAAATTTTGCAACCGCAATATTTTCCGAAAAATTGGTATGGGAATCGTTAATAAAAACAGTCGGTTTTTGCTAATTTTGTACTTGAAAAAAAATCGCGGTTCCGAAAGAAACGACAGAAAGTTCAAAAAAGGCCATTCATCGTTAAAAATATCCGCGGGATAAAAGATTTACAATTTCGCGGAATGAATTTTCCATCCTTCAATTCGATTCTATGGTTTCGCGAGAATTGCATTTCGCGAACCGCGAAACGTCATTATCGAGTCGCGCGAAGTCGTTCGAAATACACAGTTTCTGCTCTATCGTGGTGCATCCCGGGGGTGGTGGCGAGGAGGTGGGGAAGGGGGAGGGGGACAGGAGGACCGCTATAACAGCCGCTAGAGCACGCATCGCGGAAACGCGTCATCGCGGCGTCTCCGTTATCACGCCACGTGCCTCGCTCGATTCTATTTACGAACAATAAGCACAATGCTCCTATCACGTCGCCCGTGTAGCGACGCTCTGCCCCAGTTTCACTTTGCCAATATAATGATCGCCGCGGAGACACGCCGAACAACCCCGCGCGCGCTTTAAATGCAGAAGCAAATGCACTCTCGTGTATAATACAACGCCGTCGTCGTTGTCGTCTCGCACACTCTGATGCATTTGTTTACGTCAACAGCGATGCCTGCCTAAAGCTCATCGGGCGCAGCCTGGTACGTAAGACGTTCAGAGTCATTTCCGCAGCGCGATAATATCGCCGTGTGTATATTCCTGGAAAATACAGCAAGGATGATACTCGAGAATCTGAGCGAATGTCTTGTTAAATTCCCATGCGATAATAATGCGATGAGGGACAGAAAGAAAGAGAGAGAAAGTAATCAAGGTTCGAATATCATAACATGGCTTATATATATATGTATTATTATATGAAAGATATATATTTTTATAACACAAAAAGATTCCCCTCTCTCTTCCTCTCTTATTTTTTATTTCAAATAATTCTATAGTTTAATTAAATATTGTTATAGCATAATAAAATTTTAACTAATTAGTAAACTAATAAACTTTCACTAATAAAATTATAACTAAATTTTATTATAGTATAACGTCTCTTCTCCCAACAATTTTCTCGCAAGAAATGAAGGAGCGAGCGCGCCTTGTCAAAAGGTAGAAAATCGATATATTTAAATAAATCATTCGCATTTAATCCTACGGTATCGATTCTATCGGAAGAGTGTTAATAGAATCGTTGGCAAGTTTCTTTCTTTGCTTTCGCGTTCTAACAGGTTGCAAAGCAATCAGACGCGCATAGCTCAATTCACGCTCCCTTTGCTGTTCCTCGATACTGATCTTGTTGAGGAAAAAGGGGCCGCAAGTCATCATGCCGATCGTGCCAAGCGGGGCCAGAAGTACTATGGCGATTACGGAAATCCTTACTACATCGAGAGCTAATTCGATTTTCGTTGGGTCGTCCTCCTTTCTAGCGCGTTCGAATGCCATCGGTGCTAGCGCTGCCTAATTTTCATTCATTGGCATTCAAGTTAAACTGATAATTTCAATGTTAAAAATATTATTACGATATAAATTTATCATGAAAACCAGATGATTCTTTTCTTACCTGTAAAGTTCCCTTCGGTAGCCAAGATATAGCGACGAAAAGTCGTTCTTTCCACGTAAAAGGCATTCTAAGCGTCGTTAGAAAGGCGGTACTACTACGCACCTAAATTTGGAAACTAAAATTTATATCATATAAAATTTATATAAAATTTATATATTATTATTTATATTAATTTATAAAATTTATATTTATATTAATTTATTTATTTATATACATGTATCTGCATTTAAGACATATATAAGTAATATGGTAAACGATATTGACGCGAGAGAAAATTAATTCCAAAAATTTTATTGCAGATAATGTGTTAAGAAAATAAATTTATATACTCCATTTCCTCTCTACTCGTATTTTTAAAATTCATTATTTCTTGATCAAAATGATGACTCACGAATATACCTATGAGTACACAGCCGAGGTAGAGTTTGAATCTTGATTTAGTCCAGTTTCTAAAATCGATATCGGCACCGATCACGCCCCCTAAAATCGGTTGCACTAAATGCCACAAAAAATAAAACGCTTTATGGAAAGGCGACGTCTGCAATGTAAAGGGAATGAGGGAAATCATTTTTTTAGGTTTTTATAAGAATAAATAATCTTGAGATTTTTTTATCGACAAAGATATTTGACAAGATATTTAACGATGAGAAAATTTCGAATTTTTTGATTATATATTTACTACTTACATCATACGAAACCGTCAAGAGTCGCCATCCGTGAATTGCTATAAACGATAATATGATGGTAGCGAGGTATCCTCCACCTGTAATCGCCAGTCTCGATGCTGCTGTGGTGCACATCAAAGATGCGAGAGTCAAACCACAGATGCGATACCACATTGCGTGTTTCTGATATACATAATAGGAAAATTGGAGCAATTAATATAAATATTATATAAATAATAAATTAATATAAATTAATATAAATTGTATTCATGTAATAAATTATATGTACGTATAATAATATTATTTACTGTAAAATTGCACGAAACTAGTAAACTACTCTCATTTTGTTTCGAATTTTATTCTCTCGGTGAGAGCGATATTTTAATAAAACATAATGAAAAGGGGGGCGTTAATAAGTCTACCCTTGTTAGTTCAGATTACACGAACGTACTTTCGCGATACGTGACCCGAATTTCGCGGGCATTTGGACGCGAGGAAATGAATAAAGTACCTACGTGATTGCGATGAGGGAAAAAGGCCAGGGCAAAACCCAAGATAATTCCCACTATAAGTCCTAAAAGAAAATCTCGAATCCCGCCGGGGATATAGGACCACCATTCTGTTCTCCTGTCATCTACGAAGATGTATATCTCGCTTTATACAGAAAGCTTTCTTCGTACGTTTAGACTTTTTTATGCAGTTTGTTACCAGTTTTTGCGGTGCTAAGCATCACAAATCATTAATATATTCTTTTAATGTACAATGGAAATTGTGAATTATTTAAAACGTAATTTACAGGATACGAGTACTTCTCGATTGCATAATAATAATTGCATATAAATTAGGATAAAATACATATTTTTCTATTTTTGTTTTGTCACAAAATTTTTTTCACATGCAAAATCTTTCAAAGGATTAAAAAGAAATGCAAATTGATCTATGTATCATTATGACACTTTAGGATTGTCTTATGATTTCTATTATACCGTTGCTAAAAACGAAAGAGAAGCAGATGGAAAACAGAGATACAATGTGGACGACGTCGATAGACGCTGCCGTGCATAATAAGCTGGTGAAACCTTTATCTTCTCCGTAACCTTGTTCAGCTAGAATGAGCATGCAGTTGACCATTACACCAGAGGACATGCAGGCCATGATTGTCCTTGAAAGACAACTTATTACTGCATAAATCTTCTTTATATTTTTGCGGTAAAGTAAGAATTTTATAATCGTTAGTCTCCAGCTTATTTCATCTTAAGAAGTTATAAAAGTTTAGCTAATCGAAAAATATAATATTTTTAACACTGTGTAAAATTTTCAATTAAATAAATAATGTTTTTTGATGAAAATATATGTTGTATAATAATGAGAAATATAATATTATATAATATTGTATAATAATTGGAAATATAATAATATGTAATAATGAAATAATTTGAACTAGCGATTATTTTCAATATAATTATAAAAAATTCTATTAATCAATGCGATGATATAAGATATAATTCACTCACCCTGTCATGAAAGACCAATTCCATGGAAATTCAAGAAGATATCTACATGAGACAGTGATCGTCAGCATCTCGATAGTGCATGGTACAAGCGCGAGGATCATCACGAATACAGGATGCGCTCTCAACGCGGTCGTCGTCAGCTGCAGACCGGCACGTACCATAATGAAAGTCAGACAGAAGGTCCTGATCTTGGAGGTTGTGCCCGGTCCAAGTTCGTCATGTATATTATAGACGTCGGTGTTGCGTAATATTATACCGGCTAGGAGCATGCCGAAGATGGGCGGTAGATGCAACCGAGGAATGTAGGTGAGGGTCCAGCCAAGTATATAGGAGAAAACGACGAGAAGCAGAAGACCGAAAACGCTGCCACCTGGTAACACCACGTCGCCCAGCAGAAAATACAGAACAGCCCAGGCCAGTAAAGTCATGCCGGTTATGGTCGCCAGCCAGAAGAGATCCGCCCATGTTAGTTGCACATCCAAACACGCGGATATCACGTCGGTTACGAGGATTTCCCGTAACATCGGGCTGCAAAAGGTCGCACGATTGCAGCAAGTATTGTCATCGTCTTCCTCGTCTTCGTCTCTCCCGTCCGTTATCTGCATCGATCTAATTGTAAGAGATGCGTATCCCGTTCAACTTTCTTCTCGTAGCATCACAATAATGGTTGTTATTATCTAAGATAAAAATTGTACTCGGAGCGTTGTGTTTGTTAGAATTGATCTTACCGTTAATTCACACTTACTTCCCTCGCATCTGTACATTATTCTTAGATGCTCGCGTGTCTGTGGAAGTGGATGCGGTCGGTTTATTCTCAGGAATAGGCTGCATACGATACAATAACGTCCGCTTGATCTTTTTGCGATACGGTTGTGGTCTTGAGATATTGAATTATGATATTACTTTAGTGATTTCTATTACACAAAATTGAATATCTATATCATTGTATTATGCATTCGATATAATTTGACATTTAAAACAATGCGCAATATTTTATATGCGTGAATCTCGATATATTTTTACTAATTTCATGATATAGATAAAGAGATATATTCAATATATTATCAAATATTTTGTCCATTTATTATGTATTATAATAAACACATTGTGAAAATGATACAATTTTTAAGTTATGATAAAAAGATTAATTTTATCCACGTTTGTTATATTATAATATCTGTATTAAAATTTTGCTAAAATTATATTTCATCGATATTGTTGCAGGATGGCATCACGTTACTTGGAAGTGTTTTAAGTTGTCTCCTCGATTCGATCCTCGAGGGAAACCTCCGTTACGTGAGTGAGAGGGCAATCTCATCTCTAAATGCAAATAGAAGCTATTACCGACGATGTACTCACTCTTAATTTATTCCATAATCGGGACGTTTTCGTGAAATATTCGCGTTCTCCTTCATGGAGCATCCTTTCGTCGGGGTGACGAGGTCATAGATACTTCGCGAGATAGAAGGAGAAGCGTAGCTGCGGAAGCAACGGAACATGACAGACACATAAATGAAGGAGGATGAAGGAGAAGAGAACGAGAAGAAGAGGAACTTTAAAGAAGCAGCCGACTGTTCGGCGGGTGACTTCAAAGGATTCCGCGGATATTGAATAATTCCAGGTATGTGTCGTTTTATGAAATATTCTCGGTTGAATATATGGTACGTAACTTTAGGTCCGATCAGTCCGATCGCGATATCCTGCGTTTCATCGCGAAGCAATTATAGCAAATGCGAATAATTGTCGAGAGATCATTTCGCTCGAGATGATGACTCTTCCATCTCTTCTGGTCGTATTACGAGAGTTTAATTTATCTCGTCGATGCGCTGAATATGATGACTTTATTACGCGAGACGAAGCGCATCTATATTTTTCTTCACGAAGAGTCACGATCAACGTGTAATAGAGGAATAACTTTAAATTGCATAGCAATTTCTCACAGCTGCCAGTAATGGCAAATTGTCGCGAAAATCCCAGAGAGTGAAATATCGTATGTACGTTGGAGAAAGTATCCAAGAACGGATTTTAGTGTCTGTAGAATCGAGTTTCCTTAATATAGGTCGCGCTCATGATCGTAACGCGAACTTTGAAAGCCTCCGAAATTCGTCGTGTTAATGGAGGATGACGGCTGAATGGCCGAGGAGCGAATCACGTTCTTCGCCGAAAGCAAAAATTAGCGAACCAGGCCTAAAAATGTCAGATTTTTTTTTTCGATGTCAATTTATAGCATATGACGTTCAGTTAAACTTTCTTTCCCGGTGACCCAATTTCTGAATTGCGCGTAAGACATTGAATAATCCCGATTGTTATTAGTTTGCTA
Source organism: Camponotus floridanus (assembly GCF_003227725.1). Classification (NCBI taxonomy): domain Eukaryota; kingdom Metazoa; phylum Arthropoda; class Insecta; order Hymenoptera; family Formicidae; genus Camponotus; species Camponotus floridanus. The sequence goes on from NW_020229838.1 coordinate 99,167, forward strand.
CTAGTTTTATTATAGTTCCTTCTTCAGAAATTAATACCTTTTGCAAAATCATTTCTTTTCTTTAGCCAATTTGGAGCTATGCATTTTTTAAAAATTTCACTAGACACTATTTTTTAATATATTTAGTTTCATTAATTAATATTTATAATAAAACAAATTCTTTTTAAGTGATAATTAGATATAAGTTTTGCCTTTTGAAATATCGTGAAAAAATTTCTAAATCTTTTATCATTTGACATAACTTTATTTCCTGTTATTTTCTCGTCAAGAATACAACAATCGACTTTAAATTAATCAAGAAATTTTATTATGAACGATGTGAGCGAAGTTGCGAGGAAGCTTGACTCCAAGAATTTGTAAAAAAACCATCAAATTTTTATTGACGATCCATAAAGTTTAACCATTCGTTCAAGTAACTCGGCGATCCGTGCACGCGCCAATAACGTCGCCTATCCCCCTCGCAACTTCCGTCCAGCTCCCCTTTTGCACTCATCGTCCGTCGTTTCTCTTCTACGCGCGCATTCTCTCAACCCCTCTTGCCCCATTTACCCTCTCCAGCACCCGTGGTTCACTTCTACTCGATGCTTCCACCCCCGCGAGAACATATTCAGTTTGCGAGCGATGCTCGCCGTGATCGTGCCGAAATTCTGATTGATATCCGCATCGCTTTTAATGGTGAACGATCGTGACGAAAAAAAGAAATCGTAGGAAAATCTTACCGGTTTTATATTTTAACTAATTTTCTCTGCATTCGCGTGTGGAACCGGGTATATTTTACACAGATATAAGTCGTTCCTGGGATTCTCGTGTGCATTCTGTGATCGATTTGGTGCTATAAATCGGACTGCTTCATGCTTCGAATTTATATGTAAGGTGAGTGGTTTTCTTCCACTTGAAAAATAATTTTAGAAAGGGATTATATAATTATAGACTAACAATAAGTATTCGTTATATGCGTTGATATACATGATTATATCAGTCGCGAATTTTATTCATTGAATATGTGTGAGAATGAAAATTATCTATTTCACAATTTTTTAATCTTTAACACAAAATATTTGCGAATTATAAATTCCTATTTTTCAAATAAAATTGCTTTAAAATTGTAAATTATTATAATTTATAATAGCACTGATAATTTTTATGTAGAAGAGTAAAAAAAAGAGATAAAAAGCTTGCTTGTATGAATTTCTTAGACTATCTTCTAATTCTCTCTCGCAAAAAAATACTGCGATCTACAAAACGAACGAGTTCGTTAGCGATACAACGTAATAATTCGTTCGGTAAACAAAAAAACAAAACTGCATGGTGTAAATACAATTACGTCGCGGTTGTCGCGGGAATAAGCAAATGTCGCTGTTCTACTTTATGCGGTTAATTTGCCATAATTGCAAACAAAAAGGTGAAATTTACATTTTCTCGTTTTGCGAACTACGTAATTCGTCGTTTATTATTATGTGACTCGTCGCGCGAATATCATATTTAATACTGATTTACGTGAGATTTGGCGACGGCAAAACTGTTAGAGAAGATAAAGTATGCATGTGCTCGAGAAAGAGTGACATTAGTTGTCGCGTGAAGTTTCGGCATGCGTCTTCAAGACACACATTTTCGCTGAAGAGCAAAGATGCCATCCATCCGATAAAATGCTCGGAATATTTACAGGGTACGCGGCGCTTAATAAAAACATACCACACAAAAGTATATTTGGTGTCAACTTTTGCAACCTGCTTTATTTTTTTATTTTCGCGATACCAGCTTTCGTATTTGAATGCCTGAATCCAAGAAATGCTACTTTACAATTAATATTTCAGGTCATCCTTGTGTGTTTCGATTTAAAAGTGAGAAGGACCTATATAGAAAGATCATATTAACACGCTCACAGATTATAATTGACGACGATTCGTCGCGATGGCGGATTGTCGCGTTAACGAATCTCTGAAGACGGAAGAAGCAAATAAATGGGACTCTCGCGAATCTCGTAATTAGCTCTTTCGTAATGCGTGAGTTTCGGACTGGGATGCGCGCGAGGTAGCGCCGATAGGGTCTTTGACCTTAGCGGGGAGAGAGTGAGAGGAGGCACTTAAATCAGCGGTATTGGATTTGTGTCTGGACTGGGAAAATGGCACTCTTGGAAAATGAATATCTATTTTGGTTGTTGAAGAGCGATGCAGTCAGTCGTACCCGATGGGGTAGTCCGCCGTCACAAGTGGATTTAAGGTTATTGAACTTGTTCATTGATCCCTCTCGATGCACCGGCACACGTTCAACCATCGGCGCCACCGCCGTCGGTTCACTCTCCTCCGTTTCTCCTCTTTGCACCTGCAACTTGCTTTTATGACGATTCTCGATGCTGATGTAAAAACGCCGAATTAATCCGTATGCGGGATGTCATCCGCGTTCCCGCATCACGATCTGACCGTTGCATACGAGTGCGACAAGCGAATGATTTGGAGGAAAATAATTCTTGTTTCGTATTAGAGACATTTTTAATAAATTGCGTGATTGATTATTTTAATTAAATAATTATGTAACCACATTTTCACATTACAATAAATAGAATTTAATATATAACTTTATATCAAAAAATTTTTTTAAAATATGATATGTGTGATAAAATTGCATCACAAGATTATTGCGCGGGTTAGAATTTAGAAAGATTTTTTTATATCTTGTTAAAGATGTTAAAAAAATTTGAAAAGACATGCGTATATATTTATATATTAAAACAAATAATTAAAATTATATAAATAAAATTGATGGAAATAATTTAATCAAAGTAATCAATCATGCAATTATTAACATTGATTATAAGGTTATCTAAAAAAATAAGTATTATTTTCTCACTTATGACACTGTACGTTACTGCGTTTATGCAATGACTAGCGTGCACATATATGTTTCCTCGATCTAATTTGTAGATCGAGTTTCGTGTTCCGGAGGAATATCTCTAGGTACGTATCGGTTGAATGATTAACGCGGGCATTCTGATATTGGATTGACGATATTCTATTCAGCCGAGCGTGATGCGAACGTTTTATTCCTGCCAGTTGCAATCGTTGTTTAGTGTAATTTCGAGTTTAATTCGGCAACTCTCTTCTCGGAGCAACGACCGTTACGATGGAGAATGCTCTATATTTTCGTGAAGATCCGCAGGGGATATACGTCGTCTACCGCAACGATTTATATAACGTCCTAGGGAGCGTTACGTATAATTTATCGCGTATAGTTTAGTAATGTCAATCACGGGGACTTTACGACGATGTTAAATATTTATCGAGAAACAAAAGTTTGCGACGAAAAGAAGGCACTCTGTTTCGCCGATGGCGAAGTAATACTTTTCCCTCTTCTATTTTTACGAGAATTGTCTTTCGATATCTCACGGATTTGGACCACCACTGATATCGCTTCGATTGTAAAGTGTGCGAAATTTTTCGAGTTACTTGATAAATATTATTCGCAGTTTTACGCAAATGATACCAAGGTATACTCTCTAAATGATGCATGCGCGCACAAAAACAGTGTACAATTTCATCCGCATGCTCTTTTCCCAAGCACATCCTGTCATATGCACACGGCGATGTGTTTCCATACTTTTCAAACACGATGACTCGTGCGGAAAACGTGGACGCGTGTTTTTAGTTTATGCGCTCGTATAGCGAGTGCTTAATCTCGCGTGCAAACGTGTTATCGAAACATTTTATTACATGTATTTAAGATCACAAATTTCAAATCTAAATATATTTCTATCATATTTCTTTCTTCGAAGAAATTATAAATCGCGTAGATGATGTACAGATTTCCCTGCAATAGCATCACCTTTGCAGATGATAAAAAGCAAGGTTTTTCACCTAGCATAGAAAGACTTGCCTTGTTGCATTGAATCATGTGCATCCATTTAATTATATCGCGTTGCGAATGAAATGCCGTCGAATTATTCCGAAAAAAAATGAATAGAGAAAAGATGCTCTTTTCGGATGACTTTTCTCTCTCCTTTGCATTGCTCTCATCCCGAAACACGAAATTGAATTTGCAGAGAGACAGTGACAGGTATTCGATATACATGAGGCAGAGCGCGGCTAATGGCCACGTTCGCCCGGTATTCGCGCGTCTTGTTGAGCTTGACTTGAGACTTGACACGGACGGGCAAAGTGTTCTTATATCAGGAATCTCAACCCCCCACGATACACCCCACGCGTCCTTTTTACTGACAACGACGACGACGACGATGATACACTTGACACACTGCGGTGAGACTTTCAAAAATTTAAAAACCTCGCGCGCTTCGCGATGCTCCGCCTGAATTCTGCATCGAGGATACTATTTTTTCGCGATGGTGCTTCGAATTTTTCTCGGGGTTTCAATCTCGACTAATCTCACGGAAGCTAAGTAACTGCTTGATAAATATTCCGCAGATGTATTCTATAATTTTTCGATGCAAAATGTCTAATTGCTGTACAATTGCAATGCAATTTCCATTATAATTGTACAAAAAATGCATACGTATGCATTACGTAAAAACTACGAAATAGCTTTGCTGGACATTTGAACTTTAGGCGACCGAAAATGTAATTAATATAAAAATATCTTTTTTATTGTTTTAAAAAAGAAACAGATAATTTCCTTTAAAAATATTTTGAGTTATATAAAATAATTTTTAAATATCTTTAAATCTTTTAAAAATGTGAATGTACATGTATATATATTATTTTCAATTTTAAAATATGCTGCGTTGTAAAATTATATTCTTCAAACTTTTATATTTTTTTAAAAAATCGGTTCTACATTATTGTCATTTTTTTAAATTATTTGATAATATAATTACATTTATTTGATAAGTAAACTAATCATTTGATATAAAGAAATCTAGTCAGAAGTTACAAAGGATTAAGATCTCCAATAAGAATTGGAGATTTCAAATCATAATTAAAAATTTCAGAAAAAAATTTATTCAATAAAAAGTATCAAAGTGTAAGTCAAATGTGGAAAAGAAAGTGAAAAGGAATATTTAAATTAATTCAGTGTTGAGATAAAGGAATATAAAAATAGGTAATTTTATTATATAATTTCGCAATTGCGTTAACCGATTGTAAAAAAAGAAATTCAGGATCGTTTTTAAACAATCTTCCATGCTTCTCAAGGAAATTATAAATTAATAAATAAATAATTTATGAGTTGTACGATTTATTATATCAAACACAACGCGAGCGAGAAAGAGTGTTATTTTATATTTTTAAAGAAATACTTAAACCATCCATTATTCTTTCAAAATTTTTTGTTGAAAGATTGAGACATCAGTCGATATTCTGCGCTTAGGTCACCGTGCTTAAATAGGCCAACCTAAGGAGACAACGTTCGCTGAGTAGAAGATGATTCAATTTGTCTCGGACGAAGGATACTCGCAAAATAGATCGTTACAGGATGACATTGAGCTTTAGAAAGGTGATTGGGGGGACGTACAATATATACGTTAATGCAGCAATTTGAAGATTTAACATCATTAATATCTCAGTAAATTAAAAAGTGTTTATTTGATTTATATATCAGAATTATAAATATGTAAAAAATTGTTTGAAAGAAATATTTTATAGTAATTAGGATTATTAAATATTTATTAAAATTATATATACATATGGAATAACAGTTTACAATTAAACTGTAATAGAACAATATGCAAAATATGTCGTTTTAAGATCGTCCTTCGATTTTTTATAACAAAAAGATAAATGCGCTCCTTATTTTATAAACGAAGCGAATTTGATTCGTACCATCAATTTATTGACTCACCGCTTTAAACGCAAATTATCGCCACGCATGAGTCAATTCACAGTACGTTTGCGGCGAGACGACTGTCAAATAATGACAGCGAGCAAACACGACGAAACGCTAACTATTTCACGCGACCAACAGATGCCCATTAATTATCCATCCTTTCGCGTCTCGCCGGTCACGTTATTCTCTGTCGTTGAATTTTTCGATATTTTATCTTTCGCAACTAACGCTATTTTACAGATTGTCATTCATGAGAGAAACATATTCGATATTTCATATCATCGGATTCAATAACGCATTTTGAGATATTTAATATCGAAAAGTTATTGGTAAAAGGAAAGACGATAATGTTTCGTGCCGCAATAATAATGTCAAAATAAATCAGAGAGCGGTCGTTTGCTTCGGCAAAAGGACATTCGAGATCTCAAAATCGAAATTCGCGAAAGTGAAATTAATAGTCCGAAGGGAAGATTTATGAACTTGTTTTCGGTTTGATGTCCTGCATTACCGCCTACTTGTATTTTGCTTTTTTTGAAAATACACCGCGCACAGCTTTATAAAAACCAATAACGAAATGATTCGACCAGAATTGAGTTCCGGGTAAACTTTCGCGTATACACGAGACGGTTCGATACCGCGCCCAAGCTTTGTTCAATGCAATACTGGAACAATTCGGTTCTATGATATTACGTTTAAGCAAACTTGCATGCTCTCTTGGATCAAATAAAACTACGGGACCGTAAATTCACTTGTGCATTAATTAAATTCCAAAGGAAAAAATAATTAAACATCACGCTTGAGAAATATTACAGCTGACGCTTCTTTAAGGGAGGGAAAAGTTAGAAGATTGCTTTTGTTTTTATCATTTCGCATGTAATTTCTCATATAAATATACATATCTAAATCATATACATTTCTTTAAACGCGTATAAGTATTTTTAATATTTATAAATTATATAGATATGATCACGTTTATTCCCCAAGGATACGAATATCCGGATTCCGCGAATAAGGAATCCGAGAATCAATTTCGCGCAGATCGAGGACGTCTTCGCGAGTATCGATTTGCTATCAGTTTCTAACAATATATAATAACAACAGCAACTTTGCCATCGATAATACGAACACCGTGTCCCAAAGGATATAACGTCCGTCGAGTCACGATGGGAGCGTGCGCGTAGTTGCCATCCAACTTCCGTCATAATAAGCTTCCGCCGCTAGGATACACGTTCAGATATTTATCTAATTCGATTATAGACGACATCCGCGCGTTACGAAGGATTCGTGCTCGCTTTGGGACAACTCGAGATCGCAGGCGGGATCTCCGAGTTCATTCACCTGCCGCGTCGATCAGGAGCCTTAATAGCGCAGTGTACGGTACATATTTCAGAAAGTACTAGACACCAGTGTCGCCGCTAATTATCTGTTGGCAAGTGCATTAATTACTGATTTATGGAGCATTCGCGCTTCAAGGGAGAAGCCAACGTGGAAGGAAGCCGACTGTTGGGATACTGTCAAATAACAGTGTACGCACAGGGAACGTCATAATCACCCGATTCAATGCAATCGTTTCTCTCTCTCTCTCTCTCTCTCTCTCTCTCTCTCTCTCTCTCTCTCTCTCTCTCTCTTTCTATAAACGCAAATTTGACTCTACATTTTCCCTTATTAATTATGTGTGTTACACAACGAGAAAACTACAAACATTGCGATTAAATATCAATTATATTGTAATTCATCAAACTCTTGACTATCATCAAATTAATTTTCCTCAACGATAGATTTTATCAATAATTATTATCTAGTATCATTTTTGCAAAATCTTTTGATGAGCAATGAATTGATATGAGACAAAGTATTTTATTGGAGAAATATATTGTACGATTAGAGTGAAAACTATAAAAATTTACGCTCGAAGGCTTTTGATAGGAAAATGGTATCGATGCGGTGAGGATTCTCCAAATATGTGTAACTAAATATTCGCTCCGTGTACACAATTGTCAATCGACGAGATAGCAAAAGGGATGGCAATCGATGCCACGGGAAAACCAGTCGTTCCGAACGACCCGGTTATTTGTGTTCGCGTTTAGACATCCTCGTCACGGACAGACTGGAGCGAACCGGTAATTCTCGTTCATAGCCGTGGAATCTTAAACCTTTTCAACTATCATACGTGACAATGAGCAGGGAGACGGACAGAGAGAAGGAGAGACACATACAGAAAGAAAGAGAACGTAGAAAAGAAGACGACTGCTTTTCCGCGTGCTTGGAGCACCGCCAAAGTCCCTTCGGCGCGGAAGACACTAGCGTTCGCTCGCTTTGGTCGAAAAATCGCACAGTGCGCGATGCGATGAGCACCGTTTAAAAGCATCGGATTCGCGTTACCGAGAATGCACGTACGGCGAGTACCTCTTGGATGTCGATCACGATGACATTTCTTCCGGGCATTCCCTATGGCCACGACGGAAACCGTCGCGTACGTCAGCAAAGATTAAGCTATTACACGTGAAATTTTAAAACCGCGTCTGTCTCATGCGGATTTCCATAAACATTATTTTAAAATGACGAGAAAAAATCAGATGCAATGATAAAAATGATAAAAATGACGAACTAAAAGAAGGAATCATTACATTTATAATTTATTTTTTTTTAAATTGCATAAAAGGCAAGATATATAATTTATATTTATATATAATTTTTTGTAATCTTAAATACATATAAAATAAAAATAAGTAAAAATAATTTCATAATTTCTTTCTTTTTTAGGAAGAATTAATATCTTTCAACGAGACAAAATTTTTCAAGTATATTTTAGCAATTTGCAATTTTTTTCTAGTTATTATAATGTTAAGATTGATAATGGCGAACTAATTTAAAATCTAATGTTCAATCTGCGACTTATTCCGAGATTATAAGAAAAGTTAACGGACACAGAAAAAGTGCATGCGACAGTGCATCTGTTGAATAATTTCTTCGAGGACCCCGAGGGATTTATTTTTCCGTTTGGTGCGCCTACTCGTGTAACTCGCTGTTACGTGCCGCGTGCATGGAAAAAGAGCTCACTTGTGAAGCAGCCGTAACGAGTGGTAACCCCATCCTAAATGAAGCCTTAAAGAGGAACGGCGGGGTAACGTCGTGTAACAAGAGGCCATGCAAAGGGGTTGAAGAGTCGCGAAATTGTGGAGGGAAGCAACGACGAATGACGTGGCCATTGTAACATAAGAGTTTTCTTCTCCACTTTCTCTCTTCCTTTCTCTCTGCCGTCACTCGTGCATTTCTGAGACTGCATTGTGATCGACTGGAATCAAGCTGCCCGCCTCCTAATTTAAGTATCATTCTTAAAATCCTGTCCAGACGAAAATTGCGAGGATATCGAATTTGAGGTATTCTTCTGATTCTCTCCGCGATAAAATAATAAATTAATTATTGTCGTTATCTTGTCGTTATCTTGAGTATTATTATATATTTGTCATTGGGAGACTTACAGCTAATCAATCGTATATACATATATACCAATTGATACCTGAGCGTTCTAAATTTCTCCGGCAGCTTTCGTAATGATGCACGAATGTTTTGTAAGGCGATGCGTTAAGGATTTCACTCGCAGTCTACGCTTTTGGCAGGATTGAAAGTGGCGAAGGCTCATTAAGAAGTCTCCCTCCCGACAAACTTGCAAACGGGATCCTTCGACGCACACACACGAGACACCAGATCGCGGGAAGGAAAGAGGAGAGGAAAGGGGAGGGCACCCGGTATCGGAGCAGCATCTCCCTGCTTTCTCAATCCTCATTTAGTTGCACAATGAGACGGTATAGGGGAGACGCGAGCAGGAACAAAGAAAGTGCCGGGCTCTCTTCCGCAACTTTCGCGGGAAAACGCAACGGGTGTCGCGCATCACCGAGGGTGCCGAGAGCACCCTTCTCTCCAGAGGGGGTCGCGCCAGCCTTGCTTTTGACGTTGTGCGTACGATTACGAGTTTGATTGGTTATTTATGGGGCGCGGTGGAAATTACAATTCGACCCTCGCGTTTACAAAACCGGTGATAAATCTTTTTGCCATAAACAGGCACAATCCTCTTATGCGCTTTCTACTTGATGTGATATGAAAAATAGAGTTATAGAAGAGCCCTCTCGAGTAATAATTTATTTCGAATTTATCCAAAAAAAAGTATTAACACAGAACAAAATTTGTCAACATTATATGTTTTATATTTTTTGTGAATATAACATAATTTTTTGTGATATGAACATTTTCTTCATATAACTAGTATTTATCTATAAAATCATTAAAACATTCATTTTTTGATTGACATGTTATACATTTATATATACGGATTGTTTTAATCTTTTAACTTAATTCACAAAAATAGTTATCGCTCGGACAAAAATATGATCGAGAGAAAAAGAGCGAAATTTATTAGCGCATTAATCTACATAATCCTCTTTTGGTCAAACCGCGTAACGCGATTCCGAAAATATTGCACTAACGTCGCCTTTAGAGTGGAAACAATCTGCGTCCTGCATATCTACACATGTGTATCGTGGCTGTTTACGCTCTGGAAACAATGATTCACCAACGAACGAGCGAGAGACGCCGTTGTTTCGCTTTGGTCGATGTGTGTCTAGCGTGCGAATAATGGACGTGGCCTGACGATGCTTCTGTCTTCGGAACGAAATAGCACTAGGGGCTTTAAGGGAAGATTGAAATTTTCCGTGCTAAACGTACAGAGTCGCAAGATGCAAACAGGTATACTCTTCGCGCCCTCGTCTCTACTCTGCAATTTCACTTTGTGTTCGACTCAAAGACCTCACACGTAAAACATGCTTTGTGCAGCCTCGAATAAATTTCGAGAATTGTTGTATTTATTAAATTTTCAGCTACCGGATGCTCACCGTTTTATATGAACGCAATATTTGTAAAATCGCGAGTAAGAACAACAGGTTCACATATGTCCGAATTTGCGTTCGCGTGTAAAATATTATGAAAAAGCATCCAGCTATACGACAATCGTGGGAGTCGTAACGAGAGTTTTCGAGAAAACTGGTCAGGGAATTCTCTTTAGATTGCGCGAAATATTTATAGGCGAGGATTCCACGAAGTGAGTCAGAAAGAAAATAAGAAATCTTGTCTCGTGAGAAACTGAAAAGATGTGAAAAATCAATATTTTACAGACGCGACTTAACGTATTTGATACAAGCGCATTTCGCGAATAAAATCATTCTCAAATTTATTCTCTTTTATTATGATATATTTCTCTCGCTTGATTTGGTAATTTTGTTTTCAGATTCTCCATATGTTTCTGGAATTTATAGTAAATTATACTGGTAATACGCGCGACCGACTGAATAAAAAGGAAGCACTTTTTCCAAATATATTTCGTCGTATAAATTTTTTTATAGCGTCATGAGATATATTTTATCGCAGAACGTGGCTTTCTTTGTAAAATAAAATATTTAAGGCGTCTTGTGCCCCGCACAACAATGGCTCTTGCCATTCTCGGCAGCTTCATACATGCTCATCTCAATTTTCTTTTCGCGACACAATCTCTCGTCGCGTGCGTGCAATATTACGTGAATCTTCGCGGCGCGACTACAACCGTACTCGAGATATTCCTCGCGAGGAATTCCCGGGTCCTGAGTAGCTTCCTTTTCGTTTCCATGGTGATCCATATAGGGCACACGCGAGCTTGGAGAGCTTATCGTGATGTATGCGATGAAGTTGTGTCTCTCTTTCTCTCTCAATCTCTCTTTTTCCCTCTTTTTCGACGATTCTTTCAGACCGCACTAAACTTTATCTCCAACTTTTGCGTTCCGACTTTCTTCGATTAGGTTTGTTACCACATTGTATCTCCGATCGACATGGTCGTTCGAACAATTTCCGTTAATTTATTACATTAATTGAGCGCATCGTTTCGTAATCAAACTACTAGTTTACGAAATGTACGTTCTATCTCAATTTATCGCGGTTCATTCAATTTATCATGAGCAGACTGATCTTACATTAAAATAAAATTTTTGTAATATTCAATATTTATGAAATTATTATCGCGATTAATTTTCACATTGATAAACGTAACGTATGTATCTCTTGGAAGAGAGAAGAATCAAGTTTAAAAAATATTTCTGTATGATAAAAACAATCGATTTTTTAAAAATTTATTTTAATTTATTTTTTAATTTATTTTTTAACTTACTACATTCTTTTAAATATCTTTCATATTTTAATGAACGCATTTTTTACCTCCGCATAGTAAACTCTCGAATTTATTTATACTATGTTGAGACATAAATATACCGAACTAAGAGTGTACACAACTTGCAAAGTTTAGAAGAAAGAAGAGGGGGGAAAAGGAAGAATGGACAATGCATGAAGGTCGCCTTCTATGGCATAATAAATAATTCACGCAATTAAATATTTATCCGGCTACCTGTGAGCGGCTGTTTAGTAAATCCGGATATAAATCCTCGCAGGTCGCGCGCGAGCGTGGGTGCTATATACAGCATTAAACCATGTTTTCGCGTGCAGACACTATACGCTATATAGAAATGCCGGTTGCTCTCTCTGCGAAAAAGGGAGGTTTGGACGGATTAAATGGAGAGAGGGTCGTGAAAGACCAGAAAGGGCTCTCCCTATATACGGTATAGATCGCGGCGTGGGCGAACAAAGCGGTATTATACGAATATTTCATCGTGATAAAGACATCTCGAGTGCAAAGGGGGTGTCTATAGCCTGAATTTTTTCAAGTTATTGGGATTATCGGATCAGTAAAGCACGACTCATATTTAGTATAGATTTAAGAGATATTCCTAAAACGAATAAATTATATAAATGCTCACTAACAATATATCAATTTTATTAATATATTAATTTTATAACTCGCTGTGCTAATATATTTATGAAATTTTGTCTATTAAAAAGTTAAAAAGTAAAAATGGTAAAAAAATATATTTTTTGAGTATCTTCCTCTTATAATTTCTTCTCTTAAAATATAATATATTTTTTTAATTTAAAGAAAAAGATGACTAATTTATATTTAATTTATATTTAAAAAAATAATTCTTTAAGATTTTCAATAAAAAACTATTTACGTAATTATTACATAATAAATTATTTATCTTAAATAATTTAAATGATTTATCTTAAATGATTTAACATCATTTAACTTGTTTTAGTCAATAGCAGACTTTCATTAAAGTAAGAAATAGGCGGCTGCCATTATACGTATAATTTTTCTTAAAACGACACGCAAAAAATAAAATGGCGACACTTAAGAGAGCGGTTTTCTCAAAGGTTTTTCTTTTATCTTAAGCATTGCGCATTGCGAAAAGCGATAGCGATTAATCAAGTAGGGAAAAATGTCAAGGCGTAATTCGTCATTTACAAGATTATTAATTATTTCTGTCGGTTTTGTATACCGCCTGCCTGTTGGATCTTATCTATTGTCTGCCTATTCTCTCCCACAATGTGAAATATCTCTATTCTAAATAAATTACAATTAATGTTTCTTTAAATACATATAATGGATCTCGGAACAAATTGAAGCAGTCTTGAGCAGATGCGGAATGCCAATATTCAAGCGATAGCTTTTGAAATATAGGTTTCAAATTAGTCAATTACAGACTATGTTTAAGTGATCGAAATGCCGTTATCTTAATTAACATAGTTCGTGATTGATCAATCTTTAAATCTTAAAGAAATAAAAAACTGCAAGTATTTTTATTATATAATTTCTTAATGTAGTATTTTACTTTATAGATTTTATGTACTTTTATTTATATGTTACACAATTCTGTAACAAACATATTGCTTTGAAATTATAAAAGAGATAATTTATGTTTATATATATATATGTATAATATAATACATATATATGTATAATATAAATCTCAAAAAACAATTAACATCTACAAAATTATTATGTGTAATTCAATTATTTTATATATATTTATATAAAATATTCATTGATATAAATATTTTACTTGCAATATTTTAAGTATTAAAAGAAATAAAATTTAAAATATTTTAAACATGCTATATTATATGATAATTTAAAATAGAGAGATTACCACTATATACGTAAAGGTAATAACGAACATTAATATCACAAATAACAAATAAATTATAATTTACCTTATAGACATTGTTATTCGATGTCTTTCCAAGCCTCCTGCTTCACTCTTGTTTTTTGCTGCTTCTTCATTGATTGCATTCACATGACACTCGCGGCAATATAGTTAATTACAATCATATATGCATTAATTAGCAGAATAGTACACTTAAATCGGGCGATATTTTGTATAGTATTCATGATATTAATCACACGCGATTAATTATACACTATATGAACAGTAACAAAGAACAAGGCAAATATTATACGTTTCCACGAAATCATGATCATCGCACTCGAAAATCACATAATAAACACTACAGCAATGTTACTTGCTAATGAATAAAATACACTCACATTTTATAGTAACTTTCGTCGTATTTCTCGAAATATAATCACTAAAAATATTACGAGATGCCAAATACGGTCATTCCTTACGAATAATTAGAAATCATTTGCACAATTAATTAATTCTTGCGATTGACGTTTCTTTAAAACGAATGGAATATTTATAAAAGCGAAATTTTATTATTTTATAATATAATAAAAAAGATTTTGAAAGATAAATAAATATATAAGAGCTAAAATTAAAAATAAATATGTAAGAATCTCAATATTCGAGAATAATCAAGTAATTATTTGCTGATATAGTTTGCACAACAGAATTTCGATAAAATCGCGAAATACGTTCTTCGACAAATTACGATGTACAAACACCGCATTTATATAATATACGATTCATGAAAATTAAGATATAAAATTAATAACGCGATCGTGTTTAATAATTAAATGTGTGGCGACATAGCTCAATTCAAAGTCGATTTACTGTATTCATGATGTTTTGTCCATGACTAGAAACGAGAATGATATCAACTGAAAACCTTGACATTACGTAATATTACACGATGCTAGTTAAGATCGATAGATGTTTGAAAAATATATAATCAAAATCCATTATTGTAAATCTAATAAATTTCCAAACTTTAAATATCGTGAAGTATGATTTTCCGTTATTTGAATCAAACAAATGTTGCAATAATTCTTATCGTTGGTCGTAATAATTAATTAATTACGCAGACTGATGATTGCTAATTATAACAATTATAGAAAATGATCGCCTTTGGCATTTATTAATCTTCTCGCGATCGCGCATTTTGGAGAATAATATGACGATACACGGAACAAGTTTTCACTGCCGTTTCGCTCGAGTCTCAACGTATGAATGACAGAGTCACGAGGTCATGACTGACGTGTGTTGATGGTATGTCACTACGTCACAGTGAAATCGAATCCTATAACAAAAAGGCATTAGAGAAGGGGAAGATGACAAGGCCGCGCAGAGAGACGAAAAATTATTCGACAGTTATTTATCAACGTTTGTACGTGAAGGAAGGTGTATATCGTTCATCAATAATATTCTTTAATAATGATTCCATCTAGTCTTTTTATAAATCTAATTTTTCTCACGATTATTAATTATCATATTTTAACGATCATTAATTAATATATTATTAATTAACATTAATATCGATATCATGGTGTTGGATTACTCAAGTTATTCGATCCTGCAATTCGTATATTATTACGTTTATCTCAATTCGAAAATGATTAGTAAATTATATATTTGAACCGGCGAAAAATTTTTGAAGCACGAGGAGCGAATGATATTTATATTCGAACACATTTAACACTTTGAAATAATTATTGCTCGTAAAATCGCAGTGAAACAATTATTTATAATTCGAATTCCTATCTCTGATTCCTATCTCTGATTTTAATGTTTCGAATGAATATATCACTAGAAATATCTGTTTCGATAAATAACTGTTCCAATACGTTTAAAAAAAGTCATCGCGGGAATTAATTAATCGTGCTAGCTGCTATTTAATGAAAGAATGGAAAATATAAAACGTTGTTTCACTCCAAAATATTTATAGGCAACTATTTATTTAAATATACTTGGATTTTCGAGATATATATATTTCGTTTTGCATTTTTGTGGAGTTAAATTTAATTTAAATTATTTAAATTTAACTTGCCAATCATTTTCGAATTTTAAAACGCGCAATAATACACGAATCATATCATAAAATTGAATAATTAAAGTATTCAAAAGTCGTCTAATAGACATTCACTGATTGTTAATAATTAATTAAAAAATTTAAGATGAAACACAACATATTTATTATGTTAAATATTTTATGATAGATCGTTATATAGTACCCGTCGTAGGAATTCCGAGACTTGTTTATAACAGCGTGAGACCTTGACCTTGTTTGTATTCGCGCAGTAAGTCTCGAGCGAGGAATAGACAGCGACACAAACCATTCTGTGTGTTAATAATCACACTGATCTTTTAGACATTGTCTTTGAAATGCGATAATTACAATTAACGATTATCAGCTCACGCAAATGATTAACTCTCGTGATAAACGAACATCGTGTAATAATATCGTGGGATTATACACAGCAAAAATAGCATTATTGTAGAAAGTGATGTGTGATTTTCGTGCGAATTTTTGCATTGTTCTCTCATCGATATAATAAACTGCGCGTCGCGTGGGATTAAAGTCTGAATACCATATAAAGTGTCGTACAATTTATTCGTATTTTGCTGATTGTAATTAACTACGTTTTCGCGAGTGAGTGCAATTTGTGAAAGAACAGCAAGAAATAACCAAGAGAGGAGGAAGAGAGGTCCGGGAAAACATCGAGCGAAGCAATCGTTGGGTAAGCAATTTCTAATTCTTAATTTCTAATTATTAATTGTTATTTTTTAAATTTATTGCCGTGAGATAGCAATCTAAAAATCTTTTTGAAATTATTTTATAATAAAATATTCTAGGTTTTATTTCGAAATATTTAAAATATTTGTAATATAAATATATTTGTTTAATAAAATATTTTATTAATTATTTTTTATACAAATACATGTAAAACGTTTCAACATTTTATTTATTGAGATTCAAAATTATTTTAATAGAATTACATTTTTGAAGATTCATAAAATATTTTATAGAATTACATTTTTGAATTTAAGAATTACATTTTTGTTTGGCATATCTTATAAAAATTTAAAAAAAAGTTTTTTTTATAATTATTATATATTTTATTAAATATTAAAAAATAGATTTAAAAAATGTGTTTGCGAATAATATAATTAAATATTAGTTAATATTGATATTTAAATAGTTCAATTAATAATTAGTAAATTTTCTAAATATTAATTCTTTTGTAAATTTGTTTTATAAGATACATATCCCTTTTATATATGTATATATATACATATATATGTATATATATATGTATATATATACATGGAAAACATATAATCTAAAATATTTTTATTTTACAGATCAGCATTGTGTACTGTAATTCCGCTGCTGTGTATGAATCGTATTGGTAAGTTTAAATTATTTTCTACTTTATAATCTCGGAAAATAATGAATTTATGAGAATTGAGAAAATTACATATACATTTAATTGCAAAGAAAAAAATCGGTAATGTTGGAAACACAATGCAGTTGTTATTACTATATTCGTGAGTCAATATCGTGAGGAAATTTTATTTTGCAAAAAAATGGAAACGATTGAGAGAGAGATTAAACGATGGGTGGGAGATTTGAGATAAAAAAGGAGTAATGCGGTGGACTCGCGCGCGGCACCAAGCGTAACTTCGGAGCGCAGTTCGTGCGTGAGCGACGTAATAACATTTTGGGAGGTGGGATGAGAGGGCGATTCGACGAGATGGAGACGATAGCGGCGGCGAACGTAATGAGGATGCGACGAGGCAAGAGGCAATATAGGCGGGTGTACGTCGAGGATGGGATCGCTTCCGGTGGTTCTAGCAAAGGTAGGGGTGGAGGAGAGCTTACAAAGGGTAAGCGAGGACGAAGGTGCGTGGAAGCAGAAGCAAGGAGGACGTTCGGCTTCTTCCGAGCTGGCCGTGCACAATCGATCATTACGTTAAAGCTCTCTCAAAGCTCCTGACTTGACCGGTCATCGAATACCCTAGAGAGGGATGACTTTAACAAAGGGAAAGCGATAACGACAGGTGCGCGGCATCGAATGATATAACGAGAAGCGCAGTTATTGCAGCACGCACATCGCGTTCCAACTTCACCTGTAATCTGGATCAGGGTTGAATTCAATTTCGAAGCTTTCACGGAGATAATATTCGTTATCGATATTCAAATAAATCGTATAATCGCTATTAATTTCGCGGAAAGAATGAAATGGGATAAGTAACCAAAGCTCTGAGTGCTTCGTAAATATTTCGTCGCGATAAATCGAATAGAATCGAATTTCTTTTTTCAGTTATACTTTTCTTTGCGGCTCAAGTTTATGCGGAAAAAAATAATATTACTCGTGGTTAGAGAAGGATTTTTTTTTAACCATAAAGAGTTCGATCGATATTAAGCTGATACAAAGAGATTTACAATAGCGAGAAGTAAATAAAAATGAATTCTCTTTGTCCCGCGTGTTCGGAGATATAGCGTAGGATCGTTTTGATTCGAGTGCTATCGAGGTAGACGCATTATTGTGATATTGCGATATATCCGCATGTCGCGAGGAAGAGATTGCAGAGAAAATATCGTACGAATTTCGACACGTAATAAAACTTGGAATTATTCGAACAATTTGTTATCTAGATAACAAATCTTATCAATACAATCTTACAAAGTAATATATATAACCGATATATTTATTATGTAAAAGTGCATTAATTATAAGTGCAGCGGTATTAAATATTAAATTTAAAATGCAGAATTTTGTGCCGAGAGATTCAGCTAAATATATAATTACTATTAACTATTAAGCAAACTTTCAAAGGCTTTAGAGAGGAGTCGCAATTTTTGAAACATCTTATATATCGTGCTATCTTCTTTGAATACTAGAATTTTGATGTATCACACATATATATCATGTCTCCTGCTTCAAGAAGCGAATTGATGCGGGGATCTCATCTCGCGAGATTGAAATTTTTCTTTTCGAAAATGCACCAAATTTGTTATCTAGATAAATATCGTCACTCTCAATAATTTGGCAAAATTTAATTCGCAAAATAAAAGTAAATAAATATTTCAAAATTTTTTAAAATTTCTTTATAAATATTTTAAATTTTTCTTGAATCTTACGAATTTCGATGCTTGTAGTAAAATATTATTTTTTTTCCATCATGAGATTGTTGAGAAATGTTTAAGAAATTTTAACAAAATTTTTAAAAGTTTTGTTACAATGATGTTCTAGAATTCATAGCTGATTAACATAGCAAGTTGATCGCTTCAAAGGGATACTACAACAGCTAATATAAATCTAATATACAATGAATACGAATGCTTGTTATATCCATTTATGAGCTTTGAATGTGCAGTTCGAGATTGATCAATGAGCTCTAGTTATGTTCCCACTTGAAAATACCCTTGACTTGAACACTTGATAGCCAGATATCCAATTATTGCTCACTGCTCTATTTAGGCTTCGATTAGACGCATTATAGTTGTGCAATCACCGGTTTGCCATCGTCGTCTCCTAATCTTGTTTACCAATGACATTAAATACAACTTCACATTTTAGCATTATAAGTTTATAGTCCTCAATTTATATTTCAGATAAATCCCCTAAATATTCGCTATTATAAAAAATTTAGAAAGATAAATAAAAAGAATTGATTATAGTTGTTTTCACGTTGACGATCATCATCAGGCGGAGCGAATTTTTCGTGCTATTTCCAGACCTCCCTCTATCTCGGGCGCGGATAGTCGGCGCCGACACCGGTTGTAAATTAAATAAGAGCACTTTCGCCGGCGATTGCGCTCGCGCGTTTGAGATCGAAAATATTCGACATTTCCGTCAATCTCAATTTATCCGGCGATTTCGCGGCCCCCCGCGATTCGTACATCCAATTTTCCCGGCATCTGCCGATGGCCGCCGCCTCCGCCTTCGGGGAAAATACGGTCTGTTCGAGCGTTTCACGATGAAATTCACGGGAAAATTCGCGGGATTTCCTCGAATGCGACCGTTCCTTCCTTTCACGCGCGCGTGGGATATGAAAAATTTATTCCGCGTCTAAGGACGTCTAAGGCGCGGGGGCGAGAACTTTTAATTAATCCCGTTTAATGCGAGCGTTTGTTCTAGCGATAATCTGGATTTGCCGGTTTCTTCGCGTCTTAAAGTTTTTTGACCGATAACCGTGGTTCGTTGCATCAATGATGAGAAGTTACGAATAACTCTCGACGACGGAATTTTCAGATGGTATCCAGAAAGCTATTGCTATCATTGCATTAAAGAAATGCGTTTTTTTTTTTATGAAGAAAGCATTAATAATTTCTATCAAATATAACAATCTTTGATACTTTAAACAACACGCGACATGTATTCTAGATGCGTTCACACTTTAGAGTTTTTGAATATAATAACAATATGTTATAAATAATTTATATATAATAACATTATGTTATAAATGATTTATAATTATACTAATTATAGTAGCAATCGCGCGCGGATAGTATAAAATAATATTTTTATTGTAGCAATTTTTGTAAACATTGTTATTCAAAAACCTCATATCGTTTTATCTTTTTAACATCCTGTTTGGATTCAAATCCGCAATTCATATATTCGCAACAAACGCATATCTTTACAAGTTGATGCAAAAGGGAAATCGGTTATATTGTGTATTTTACCACTAATGGATGGTATAACTGCATGCAATCAATTTGTGTTTATTATGTTATAAAAAAATCATGATTTAAAGTTTTTACGAGGAGAAATAGTAACCACGGTAAAAAACCTTTTCGATCCATTTTTCCGACAGATGAATCTTATCTATCTCTCATAGAGTTTAAAAATTTACTATTAAAAAAGAAAGATATAAATTATAACAAAAGAATCGTATATTTAAAAAATGTTATTTATAATAAAATATATTACATATATATTAATTCTCAATAAGAACAATCTTGATATTTTAACATGAAGCAGCGTTGCAAGAATTTTAGTTATAATTAAAAGCTTTACGATAATAAAATAAAAAGTTGTACCGGATATGACAGGGCAAAGATTCCGATAGACATATTCGTCGATAAAATTCCAATCGAGGAGCTATCGTGTTTCTATCTTTATCGAGATAGATGGTGAGACTCGTTCTCGGAGAAAAAGAAAGGGCTGTATATCTCAGAATCAACGGATTAAAGGGCTGGCAGCTCTACGATCCTGAAGAGTAGCGCACAGCCTATCTGAACGGAACTGACGTCATCTGCCAAGGTATCTAGATAAGGAAGAACTACACGGATCGGCTTGGCAATGGACCAGCCACCAAGGTCGTCTAATCCTCGGATCAACCAGTCTGGAATTGTGCCCTCGATGTATCTACCAGCCGACTCAGACATATTTCTAGTGTAATGCGTCCTGTCGTTGGCTTCGAAGAAGGGCAGGGGAAAATATGCTATGTAGAAAATATTATAAGGAAACTCGTTTATGGATAATATAAACGAGATAATTCGGGAAAAATTAATTCAGTCTATCTCCATATCGGAATTGGTTAGATTAATCTAAATGATAACGTTGTTATTCGATCATTTCCATAGTAATATTATTGCTTTAGTAGATCAAATGTTTGTTTTCTAATTTTCTTCCGCAGATAGATATGATGATATGATTTTATGTTTTTATGATTCGATAACAAAGATCGGAGTTATAGGCTTCCATCTCCCACTCTTGTCTATCTAACATTTCATATTCGCCTCGTACGAGTTTATCACCTTAAATAGACGAATATGTGAGAGGATGGATAGGCCAGACTCTCGAAGTCTACATGCATCGATGTCGGCTCGAGAGTTAGTCTGGCACGTAACTTTGTTAATATAATGTAATTATTGCTGGCTGTACTGATTAGTTCGGGTCAGACGGGGCGCGAAATAAGGATAGCGGCGATGCCTTAACATCCTGGCACTTAGATCGTAGCGTCTCCTGTTTATTACATTGCGGTAGTATCACCCGATGCGCCGCAATTTTTTTTCTTCTTTCCGAAACAGCCTGTGACTGTGTGTTTATTGCTTAACGTGAGAAATATGTTTGCTATCAGACTCTTATTCTGGCAATGGTACAACGATGGGAAAGTGCAGATTTTTTAATCCTTTTTCTTCGTGGATTTTACAGTTCAGTATCCTCGAATATAAATTCTAAGCAATACATATTTCATGAAAGATTTTTAAAATATATTTCAAAATTAAAAAAAAATAGAAAAATTAAAAAAACAAAGAAAATGTTCTCATAAAAATAACAATAGTACTTTAAAAAAAATACTAATCATTTTGAAAGATACTATATATTTTGTTTTATTGTCAAATACACATAAAATGCAAAATTTCTACAAAAAATCTGTAAGTCGATTACATTATAACTCTGAAGGTTTTATCAGTTTTTTTCGCAACTTTAGATTATTTTATCTCTTCCTTATTTTTTTCCTCTCGTAGATATTCAAGACATGTAATCTTTGAAAGTGAAATGCTCTTTATGAATCTATCTTGCATACATTCATGTAATATTTGTATTCACGGAGAACGGTTGTTATGAATCGATGTGCAGACCGGCGGAAATACATCGCAGATACGCACTTTCCTATCTCCATATGGAATATATTATAGATTCGTCGAAAGTATATCGGAGCAGACGACAGACGACGCTTTGTCGCGTCGACGACATTCAGCGCGCCTATATTAGACATTATCGTCCACAAAGGAGGCATATCGGTGCCCGCTGCAATCGGCGAACCCTTCTCTCCCTTCCCGCTTCTCGCGTGCATTGTAAATCCCCCCGGTTGAAAGGACGTCAAACCCCTTTCGCGTTATCAATCCGGGGAAGACTCGAGTCGCGCGACCGACCACTCGACACGAATATGTCTAAATCGACAATAATTCAATTCCAGAGGCGATAGTATGCAAACGAGCCCTCGCGACGACGGCGACAATCGACAACGGCCCGATAATGAATACGGGGCCCGTTTTGCCCCGACACCTCGAAGACAGAAATCCTGCCCTTCGCAAAAGCGAATCGCGCACGCCAATCTCTCTCTTGTCTCTCTCTCTCTCTCTCTCTCTTTTATCGGCTGACCCAATTGCATGTTATTCGATTCCCCTTGCGTAAATCCAATTTACTTTACCGATTTGATTCGGAATTAATTAACGCTCTCTTGTGCGTTCGGTCGAATTAGAAAACGCGATGAAGGATCGCAGAGATGATAATTTTGATTTTTTGTTTAGCGCAGATATTCGCTCAGGAATTAACCTGATTTTTCGCGATGATTGAAATAAATCTAGGTAGAATGTTTTTTACTTACACATACGTATCAATTATTTGCCGTCAATAAATAAAATTTACAAATATAATGATGATTTAATCGGCAAATAATAGTGCTTGCTTATTAATTTAGTAATGATAAACAGATTGTTATGCTTTCCATTTAATCATCGTTATATTTCCCTTATGCTACTTGTTTGTTTTATCAGTTTCAAATAGTAAATAATCGGTGTAATCCAAATTTATAATAAGATTGAAAGATCCGAAAAAAAGATATGTCCGATTTAACATGCAAATGGGCAAAATTGGCTCAAATCGCTCGCTTTTGATTTCGCAAAGCGGCCAAGTTACAGTACCGATATTCTGGCTCAATCATGAATCCCATCGGGATCTGAAATCGACTATTAGCATCAGATCGCCTAATGACGCGTATGATTACCATCCGTCG
Organism: Camponotus floridanus; assembly: GCF_003227725.1. Lineage (NCBI taxonomy): Eukaryota > Metazoa > Arthropoda > Insecta > Hymenoptera > Formicidae > Camponotus > Camponotus floridanus. Next base: position 122,791 of record NW_020229838.1, read on the forward strand.
TGATGCGGCGTGGAAACGGTCCAAGATTATATCTCTGGTGGGAAAAGGACCGGCATGGGAAATTTTATCGTAAACCCCGAAACGGGAAAGTGTCGGGATTGTGTAAATAAGCTTGGGAATAACGTTACGTAAAAGAAAAAAATATACCACATATGTATCGATTAAATTACGACGCTCTAATTTCTTTTGTACTAAAAAAAATTACAAATCGATGCTCACCTTAACATTCATCTGAAAAAGAAATAAATGGTCGTCCGCGACTAATGAATGCAAATATACGTATGTGTATGCTTATATTGTCGCGCACGTGGATCTCGTGTGTCGTACGCATAATAGGATATTGGATATTGAACATGGGATACCATGTCATACTATTGAGAGATATCAACCATGCTTTGACGGTATTATATCTTTTAGCACTGAAAATAGAAGAATAATAGAACAGAATAAACACTAAAAATTGAAAAAGAGATTTGTAGAAAAAGAGATTGTAGAAAAATTATCTAACAAAATATTTAGACTAGACTTTATGAAATAAAGTAGAAAAATTAAATATATATACACATACAAAATAAATATACACATACAAAATAAATATACACATAATTTTAGTTATATTTTTAGATTAATCGTCGCAGAGAGAAAGAGAGAGAGAGAGAGAGAGAGAGAGAGAGAGAGAGTGAGCAAGATTCTCTTCGAGTAAAATTTTTAATTAAATATCTAAAGATGAGCGAAGGACATTTTTAATTAAATCTTGACACAATGCTCTCTTGTACTGTTTTATTATTTTTTTTCTTCAAGGAAATGATGACTTTTATCGAAAGGTCGAACGGTTCTTCCTTTTCTGTTTGTGTCTTTTTCTTTAAAGCATCCTCAGAATGAAGCGCGTGCCATTAAGAAAAAAACTTCCGGAGAAACGAGCGGATTTTCACGATAAACGGAATTAAGTACGTCACTGTAACTTTGGCAATCAAATCCGGAACAAGACGAACGACGCTGGCAATAAGCTGAAATCGCTTGCCATTAGGAACTTCGATCTGACGGACTTTTGCTGATGAGAGTGACGAGAGGCGAAAAGACTCGCTCTTATAAATAAATGAGACATTGAATTCGTAAAGGCAACACTTCCCTGCTTCGATCTCGTCAACCCGAATTGATCGTCGTCCATTTTGCTTGTAATTGAACCTTGGATAACGGGTAATAAATAAAGCGCCCTAGTGAATAGATAAGAATAAAGTGAGTTTACGCGGATACTATTGATAAAAATCTCAAGACGAGCACGATTCTGTTCCCTAAATTGCGATCACTGATCACTGATCAAAGTATATAAATAGGAAAATTTGAGATTCTTATAAAAGTTGTGACTGGAAGGAATGATATACTTCTCGATTTGAAGTTCTGATTGTCGTCGCTTCCGGTTTTTCGGAACTGATGGCGGAAAGGCGTCGCGACGAGAAAATTTATCGCGATTAAACGAACGGGAAACTTTAAAAGAACCATTGGACGAGAACAAAGATTGGAAGGAATACATGAGCAATTTTCTCGTTTCGCTAAAAAAGTTGTCAGTTACAGGAACGTCGAATTAAAAACTATCTTGATTACATCGAATAAAGTAATACAATAAGCACAAATATATATTAGCGTTTCCAAAAAGCGATTTATGTAATAAATATCTTTCAATTTTAGGAAATCGGATAATTTCAGAAATATCATTATCCACAGTTGATGTAATAATCTTTGGAGATTTGTTTATTTCAATTGGGTATACACACAATATCACTGCACTGTCACAACAATTGAAAACATCCACGAACTTCTGATTGCCTTAAATTGGTACGATCGGAGTAATTGAATTCAGAATCATTATATAGTGTAAAAATACTTGGCAACGCGCGACAAGGATGGCACTTTAATTGAGTGCAGGCGGTTAACCATTTAACTATTGTCGCAAATACCACGCCGAATTTATTGGCAACTTAATTGTCGAACTTGATATGTGTCTGTCCGTGATTTAAATTTATGACATTTTAAAACGGTGCATCGATCCCCTTGATTAGTTTGGGAGGAGCTTAGTGTAACTAATTGTAAGATTATAGAGATTCTTTTAAAATACTTTTAAAATATATGATAAAATTACCTCTCACAATCCTCACAATTATCGTTATTATTCTTCTTTAATTTGTGTACATGTAGTGCGAGTTTTTAAGTAATCAGTAGACATCTCGTTTACAAGTTTTCCTCGACGAGAATCGAGATTATGTACGTATTATTTCTTCGATAGAGAACGTTTTTTCGTAGACTATTGTGTACGCGGAATATTTCTCACACCCTTATCTCTGCCGTCATTTCTCTTTCGCATCTGTTTTTGCGTATATTTACGCGTCGTGCATTCTCTTTGAGTAATACGGCGACGCCCCCGTCGCACGGTACAAAAATATAGACAGTCGTAGAAATCCTGAGGCTGCATTTCGTCTCGACACATACAAGCGTAATATATTTCCCTTGAATGCTTCTGTAAAATTTTGTACAGCGTATATGCGCTATATGCGTTTTGCTTCGTCATCTTTTAATAGACGGATCAACGTACGATAGATAAATTTCCGCTTTCGATTTTTGCACAATATTCTCAAATCTTTATATTAGAAATTATTCCCTCAAAATCAAATCAATGAATATAAAAAAAAAATATTTTTTAAAATTATTTAATTAAATTTTTATTATGCACAAAATTTAAGCAAGTTCGACGAAATGAGATGCAGTCGCTTTTCTCTCCCGGATAATCCGCATGATTACCCTTTACTTGACACTTTACTTGTTTGATCTGTGTTTGTCTAGCGTTAATGGGTTCAGAGACGTGCGACTTTTCACAAATGCTTTTTTTTTTTATAATCTGACGCGACGCGATGCGATGGATTCCGATAGCAAAGACAACGTCGAATTCTCGTTGGAAGGATATAGATGGCGAGTAGGAAACCCGTGACAAAGAACTGTAAAACTCCGACTCGCGACTGAAGGGGGAAGAAATGCCACTCTAGGAGTTTGCGAGGAAGCAGATACCGGGATGCGTACCAAAAGAATGGCAGCTGTAACGACGAGAGGGATCACCCGTCACCCGCCATTTTCGCGCGTCGATCACGATAAATATTTAGCTGCGCCGCATTCGTTAAAACACGTTCATGCTTTTGATTAGCTTTCAAATTCTGGCGCAAGCGACTATTACGTGATAAGAGGGAGAAAGAGAGCGAGGCGTGAAAAAAATTGCCTCAGTCACCTGACAAAGTCAAATGAGCAATTCATCGCGTGCGTCTAATTCGTCCCAACGGAATTAGTAGGGGGTCGCACCCTGTGACAAACACATGGAGAAGACAGGATAGGGATAATAACGCGCTATACCTACAATCAAGATTAATGTTATTTACCAGGATACGGAGCATATATTTGAAATGGAAGCGTCGTCGCGTTGGGGTTTAGTTAAAAATAATTCATCGTGATTTTAATCCGTTCTCCTCCCCTCTCTCCGGACGGAATTAGCAGCGCTCCGCCCGAGGACACGGGGAGGATCGAGACGGAAGGAGGGTAGTTACTAGACACCCCTCGAGTTTCGCCGAGCTCTCGCCGCGTTCGCAACTCGTGGGATACAGCCGCAGGGTCTCCTAAAGCAGTCGGCGTAGGCGTTTGCACGGCCTATGCCGTCTTTAGGGCTGAGGCCGTGTCTCGTCGCGGAACGCGGAGGGGTGGAGAGTAGGAGAGGAAAAGAGAAAGAGCGAGAACTAACAGTCGGGGCGAACACACCGTCGAATGGCGAAGGTTGAGTCGAGTCGAGCCGGGTCGGTCGGTCGATATCCAAGGCTACGCGTCTTCAAGGCGACCTGCTGACGTATCACGAGCAAAATAACGCGAACGACGCTTTTCGTAGGATCTGCACTTCCGGAAGAGAGCTACGAATTTGTTCGCATTAATCATCATCAATTAACGTGGACGTAAAATCTCAAGTAATTCGCAAAGAAACGTAAATAATTTTTCAAATAGCGATTCGATGTCGAATGAATATATTTGATAAAATATTTTTTCCCGGAATCAATAATTGAGGATAATATTAGTTTGACAGTGATGAATGATCCTGTTCTCTGGTCGTGATGCATGCTGCATTATTCGCGCGCGCACAAAGGATGAGATCTTTATCGTTCCATTCTTCGTCTCGTTTCCCTCGTGTCCTCGGGTACACGACAAAGACCTGGTTAACGCGTAAGAATTTTCCGCGCGTTTCTCTAGACATCGCACCAGGCTCACGAACCCGTTGACCCTGAAGACCTTGCCCTTGCGGCCACTAGAAATGATAACCAGCTGCTCGTAAATTCCCATGTTTCGTGATATTTCTTCCATAAAATCCCGTGATCAGTACGATGATATCGACGTGGAATGAACGACGCGAGAAGCTTTATATCGGCATCAAACTTATAAAGATATTTCTACGATGTTTCAATTTATATCGCCTTTAGTTTCGTAATAAAAATTAGTTATTAAAAACTTAGTTTTATTATACTTATACTACAAGGAATATTCAATATAGATTTAAGCATGTATCTAGAATGCAATTTATTATTTTTCTAAATTATAAATTGAATACATTGTTTTAATATTGATTAAAGTTCTTTAAAACAAAAGAATGACATGCATATTTTAAAAATACAGACTATAGAAAATAATTATTTAAATAAAATATCATCTGAAAGTATTTATTTTTCACAAAGATGATAAATGTAAACGCATAGAAAATGTTATTTGAAACGAAATAACTAAAATAACGAATTAAAATAATAATTTTAAGAGAATTATCGGAAATTCTTTGTCTATTTAAAATGACATTTGAACATACATTTATTATATATATTTTAAATATTATTTGTTATTCATTAGTTTATTTTTCCAATATTTCGAATGTTACATAATAAAAATAATCAAAAAATCAATATATAAAAAGTATATATCTTTATATTAAAAGTATCATTTATTTAACGAAATTTAAAAAAAAGATTTGATGAATAAAAACGATTGTAAAAAATAAAAATCGTAAGAAAAAGAGAATAAATACAAATTTGTGGAAATGGTAGTAATTTTAAATATTTTACTGCTTATGCAATGAGAAGTAATAATTTTAGTTGATTGCTTAAAAATTTTTAAGCAAGAAATATAATATTTAAAATATTATATTAAAATATTATATTATATAAAAATTTTTAAACAAGAAATATAATATTTAAAATATGTGCAAGAGAGTTATTTAATTTATGAAGTATAGAGTTATTTAATTTATTAGTATCGTAAAATCAATTAAATTAAGAAATGATTCGTAAAATTAAATATTTTAAATAGAGGGATTTAATTAACATGCAAATTAATTGATATGTTTTATATTAACTATTTATAAGTCAATTAGAAGAAATAGTTTACATAAATATTTTGTACTTATTTTTTATTTTATATTTATTTTATATGATCTTATATAAAATATATAAATATATTCTTAATATACAATTTTGTTCATCTTTGCATTGGAATTAATCTAAAAAATATATTGCATTTTTATTTATTGTATTTTTTTTTGATAAAATAGTAATCGTTAGCAAAGTTATCAACAAGAATTTTTCCTTAACAATATAATTTGTATATTTTTTAATTTATACATTATGCTGATTGACTTCTCTTCTAAGGACGGGAATAGCACAATCCGTTTTACACAATGCATACAGCCGTTAACTGCAATCGTTTAACGCGCCATTAAGTCACAGTGAGAACGGGAAACTCGTTTTCTAACTTTGATAGCGTCTAGTTCTGATTGTAAACATCTGCATACAATCTCGCTGTCGCATACATAGTCCTTCCTTAGCTCGCTCTCGACTCTGAGTCCCGCGCAACCTATGACCTCGAAGATCGAAATGGTCTTGACTCGTGTCATCGTGATCCCTAACAGAGCTCGCTAACAGCTTACAAATGGTGGCCCTGCCTCAACGTGGGGTATTCATCAGTGAGATATATGTCAGTTCTAACAAAAGACTTTACTGCCGAGTTGCAAATTTGTGCGACAAGATGCAACGCTAAAAATCGGCTTAAAAATAATTTCGAATAAATTCCATTTCCTTATTAAATGCATATTTTTATAGTATCTATGTATCTTTCTGATGATTTCTCATTTGCTATTATGGCAACGTAGAAAATATTCATTAAGAAAGTTGTAATTTGATTGTTTTCCGCAGTAAATAACTATTTCACTATAAAATTCAACGTTTTTACCCTCCACAATTTTATTCTCTACTTTAAGATCTTACCTTGATGTTAAGCAATCATAAATTTTATATCTACTTTGATGTTCTCGCGAGTCGTCGTAAAAATAACAACGCAAAGTACGATAACATGAGTTTTTATTACGCACAATAAGGAGAAATAATTTCCAAAGTTGTATCTTTCTTTTTAATATTTGAAATGTGACTGAAATAATATTTATTATTTATTCATTGTTGAAATAAAAATTTCTCACGATATTATTTAGAATTTACTTCTTGTGGCATATAATTAATATTTGATATAAAATGCACAATTAATTCTTTTGTCGGGGGTTATATTCGCTTTATATAATTTGATATACGGTGATTTAAGTAATTGTCGCATTCGCGTAATTAAATCATGCTCGTTTCAAGCAGGGTCGATTTAACTGCGGCTTGAAATTTCCAGAATGTAGGCAATGCGTTTTGCGTGTATATTATATACATAACGGGAAGGCAGAGTTTTAACAACATAGGCAGTCGAGCGACACGTAGATGTAACGAAATTCCTATAACGATATTTCCCTTTTAAGTGAACGTAAAAGCCGCACGTCGAAACGAGTAGAAATTTAGATTAGCTGAGAAAATTATAATCTCGTAATATCATAAATGAATTATACGGTCATCGTGATGCATAATATTTCATGAGTATATGTTAATATACAGAGTGTTCCAAGTGTTTTCAACAATATTTTCTAATTAAATTTTCAACAAAATCAAAGTTTTGTTGACAACAATTTTAATAAAGATTGTGATTTTATTTTTTTACATATTTATTTTCATCCCTCTTTTCTTTTAGCTTTTAATGTTATTTATTTTGGAAAAATCATCATTTAACTTTTTGATTTTTATCGTTTGATAGATACTTAAAAAGTTTTTTTTTATTTATTTATAATAAATAGAAACAGAACATTATGTATCGTTATTTTTTAAATATAACTTTATAAAGGATAGAGACTCAACAAAACTGTTTATTTTAGAAAGTTTGATCGATGTTGAAAAAATACGTTACATTCACGTTGTAATCTATAAATTTGTTTTTTTTTAAATTAAATAAGAATTATAATAACTTTCTAGAAGCGAATCCAGAAAATGTAAATGTCATTTTGATCTGCGGGCAAAAAATCTATATACACATATTCGCTGATGTTTTACATGCACGCAGTTTATGTATAAAAAACTTTTTTTTACGCAAAAATTCGGATTCGACACAAACGATCAGCATTGATTGAAATGCCAAAAGCTTCAACTATAAAGCTCGACTTTCGCTGTTTGTTTTATTATAGAATTTTTTGTTATACAAGTTCTAAAAGTCGATATAGCCTGTCGAATAAACTTCTATCTCGAAATTATAAGTTAGCCTATATATAGAAAATCTTTTGTGAGATATTATATCAACAATATTTTAACTTTTGTAAATTTTTGACACTTGTCATAGATATGACAATGCAATTTTATTGAATTTTGTTTGATTAATTTAGTAATAAAAAAAATGATCGATAAAAGGAAAAATCAAACAAATCATTAATTTTATACAAAAAACTTTTAAATGTAATTCGTTGCTCATAAAATTAAATGAATAAGAGTGAAAAATATCCTTAAAATCTTTTTTCGACTTTTTGGATACATGTATCGATTTGTCATATTCCCCTTATCTCGTATACTTTCATATAGAAAACACAGAGTCGTTCAATGCGCTTGAGAAATCACCAAAGTATTCGAGCGCAGGTGCTCGAGTACAGAAGCTTCAGCATCATTCAACGTATGCTAAAGAATTTCTGCTGTTATGTATCTTTTGAAGAGGACGACAAGAGGGAAGATTATCCTTGTTACAGCTTTATATATACTGCGGTTGTCGCGTATCTTCGTATCTTCTTCGCATTCTTCTTCATCTATATCTACATATATTTTAACGCAAATACCGAGTCATCGAGTTTGATAAAGCACGTTTGGTCCCTGTTGGATGAAAATTGCGAACGCTATATCGTTTATCGCGAAAAATATCGAAATTATTGGGTAATCTATTTTACAAAAAAAAGTATATAAATAATTCATTGCTATTCCTCATTTTCAAATAAACATGTTTGTTTTGTTCTGAACAAGAAATAATTGTAGAGAGTTATTTGAACGAATCTATTTATCGCAATTTTACGAACATATTATTTTTCAGAAATACGATTTGAAATTAAAACAAGTTGATATTATTAAAAAGAACGTATACGAAGCAATCATTTATATTTTAGTCGATTATTTCTGATTATCGAGAAGCGATAAAGATCAATATTAATAAAACATCGGTTGTCTCTATGTCCTATCATTCGCCAAGATAATCTCATGTACGTGTGCAGAGAAAATCGCTCGTGACATTTCTGCATAGCGCGATTCGATTCAACGGCTTAGCTTTACTTGATCCACTTTGTTTCGAATCAGAAAGGCATTCTCGACGAATGAGGTACAGGATCTTGCTGACAAGGCGTCTTCTGTCGCAAATCTTCTTACGTACCCCTTCACAGGTTAATGACTTTCGATGCTTATGCTATCCAGCCGCAATATCGTTACGGAAACAAATATTTACGGTTTCTCTCTCTCTACTTATATATTTTGAATGATAATTTTCCGTTCGTCAACTTCAGTAAATTTTAATTTATTATTTTTTTCAAAAAAATTGTTTAAGATCCATCTCTCAAAATACAAAATTCTTCTTTCCCCTACAAGTCTATTTATCCTATACTATGCGATTCAATAGAACTGTCTATTGTAAGAGAACTAAATGTCCTAATTTTTCATATTGACAAAAACTTTACATTTTTATTTAAATAAAGTGCATTAAATTGATGTTTTTGAAAAAAAATGATTTTAAAGCACTCGTTTTTATTTTCTACGATTTTTTAAACTTGTTTCTCCTGGAATTGTTTTATCTTGAAAGAAACATGCGTTACAGGAATTAATCATCTGCGCATATAAGAATCAACGCAATAAATTAAGATAGCCATTGAAAAATTACACATGAACTAGTATTGCTCCTTGAACTGGCCTCTCTGAGTGGCGGCGGGCTCACAATTTTGCATTATGCAAGAACACGGGCATAAATTCCGATTACGCCCTATAACTTCCGGGGACGAGCATTTAATCGTTATTGATCGCGGCGCGTCGGCATAGAAAAGAGGTGGCGGAGAGTTTTTATTCCGCGCCGCCGCTACATCGAACGCTCGAAAAAAAAAAAAAAACGCAGCCGTCAAAATCGTTCGTTCCGGAAAGGGAAGATGGAAAGATGAAAATAATAAACGCGATATTAAATATAAAACTGGAAGAGGTCTTCGCGATGTTTTCGAAAATGGGATACGCGGGTTCGTCGAACCCCGCGCGTGCAAGAAACAATTATGACGTAACTAATATCGCGTTACTTTGCGGACTGGCCGCATGTTGTCAACAGCTAAGAGCTCGTTGCATTGTTCGAATACCGTTAGTAAGCGGTGAATCTCCTGGCTGACGATATTCCTCTCTTTTCGTCTCCGACGGTATTCCATTATTGTTTTTATTCCGCTTCCGGCAAATTTGAAAAGTCATCGGGCAATGGCGGAGGGCAACGCTACAAGATGTTGCAGAAACGGAGAAGAGCATGGCAAAATGTCGGGAGGAAGAATTGTTTTGGCATCAAATAAATGGAAAATCATAGTCCAGGAATTCGAGGCTGAATTATAAGAAAAGATAACAATAAGTCATGGAAATACGTCGCGACGTACGGCAGTTAATTAATTCACGTAGAAGGTTGCAAATAAAGCCAAATGAGCATTAAAATAGACTATTAGCTAGGATTAAAAGGAGGCAAATATAATGGATCTCTTCCTTCACCGCTGTCTCGCGCAGTTGTGGCAATTTATAGCACAATAAGTGAGACGAGGGAAGGAGAATTTACTTTTTGCATCGCGCGTTCACTCGCAAAGAATCTAGAACGAATGAATCCGCGCTAGTTTGATACCATCTGCACTTCGCGTACGCATCGAACGCAGTGGTTACCAACGAAACGCATGTCACTTGTGAAATACGAGCAATTTTATATAAATTCAATAGAAATAGTATTGAAATATCTTCAAGCTATATGCATGGATGATTCCGCACAAATTATAGAAAAAAATGAAGAATTTTCATTTTCTTAGTTTAGAACGTGTACTTGAGTATTCCACAGTTAATATCCAAAAGATTCTCGTATTTAAGATGTCAAGATAACATCTGTCAATATTTTCCGAAAGAGAGACAGAGAGATAGCGTTTATTTTTTAATAAGATGCTTAAAGTATGTCAAGATAAGCGGTATTTAGAATTATTCTTTTGCCTCCTACTTTAACGCGTTACCGTTTCTCTATTCCCATCGTGAATTACGGCGTGGGCAAATTCCGCTCGTTCTTCGTGCGTCACACGCCGCTGAAGAAGTACAAGGAGTCGCGGGGATTTACGTACGGTAGTTCTATTCAGTTTTTACCGAGGGAATTTGAGTTACTCCCACAGCTCGTTAAGCGTTTCATTACGCCGCAGAAAGCCTGCTATGCGTTCTTTATACGACATCCCCCCGCGCTCCTTCCGCGCGTATTACCAGACTCTCTAAAGACAACCAGAAAAATCCTCGCTAAAGTTCACTTAGACGCGGAAATATTCGGTTAGTCTCGTGCCGCGGAGACTTTCATCTCTGCTCAAGAAACACGACATTGAGTTAGGTCGTGCTGTAAATACAGGCTGACTCAGAAGAAGTTTGTTGATCGAGATGAGATGTCGAAGTCAAAGTGCAAAAATATTTTGTGTAGCATTTTATATCGAAAATGTCTTTGATGAGACATTTTCGTGTTTCATAAAATCCTTTATTTCTCCTTTTTTAAATTAATTTTCCAACTAGGAACATGTTGCCCTGCACAGTTCTGATCATTGACGTCTAATACAATCACAATTAAGCATTGTCTTTTATACACGTGGTATTCTCTTATGTAATAATTTATCATTCAACTGGTAGAATTTACTTCATTTCTTCATTAATTATGTATAAATATTCCTTCTCGTATTATCGTGAATAAACGTGACGTCAAGCGGATTTACCGAGCACTTGAAAAATATCTCGGCATTAATGAGAGCTTAATGAGGTACATGCGAGCGCAACGAAAGTTCTGATATAATGTTAAGTTAGATTCACGGCACTTAACGCATTTAAGACGTTATAATGAGAGTTTCGCCGGTGTAACGTCGCTCGCCTATATCTATAAGATTGAATTTCACGTGCCTGTAAAATGCGAGTTGCATGAATCTTGATATAATATCTTAACGCGATATACATGGCAAACCATTTATGCCGTAACGAAGCGAATCACGCTTAGCGCCCTCAATTTATCGTATCTAGAGCTTTAAAAACATACCTCGCACGAGGTGTTTTTCTCCGAGGTGCGATAAATTACGCTCCACGATAAGCCACGACCGACATTTTTCGATACGCATGCAGGTACATGTATTTCGTAAATTTTCAATTTTTCGAGATATTTTCCTGTTCTGAAATTTCCAATTTTGTCCCCTCGAGACAACAGATGGAGATTTATCTGCAATTATAATTATAAAGTCGAATGATATTATAAAGATATCGATTCGTAGGCGAATCCTATCTGGAATTAACGCGCTTTATTCGCGATCTAAAGTCTCGATGGCTATTATGGAATTACATTTTCTTGCTTCTGCGAGGTCGTCGACATTTTCAATGATTAAAACATCCATTAAAATCGATAACGCCGACAGACGCGAACGATTCTGACTTTAACAACGTCACCCGGCGATTTGCATACAATCGAAACCGAGCTATGTGTTCGAAATTTCGCTGTAATAAAAACTACCGTTGTTTGTTCTTCGAAGATAATTGCATTGTTACGTGCACTCGCGTTGGCTTTTTAAGATCATCATAAACATTTGCGTAAAGTGTTGCCATAAAGTGTAACCATTTGTGGTTGCATATGAATAAGTAGAGACATTTTTAAAAGCTAGTATGGTGCTACGAAAAATAATTTTCTGTGATAAAAGCAACGATGCGAATCATTATGAGAAACTTCTTCTGATATGATGTAAACTTAAATGGAAATATATAATATAATGTAATATTATTACTAAATTATTACTAAATTATTTATTACTAAATTATATTCTCTTTAAATACGCGCATATCCTCATCGCGAGATTCATGTGTTACAACTTTTTCCATTTCAAAGGCCATTGACGTCCAACATTTAATATGATTCCACGAATGTGCGAGCGTAGGTTGTCACAGGATGTACTGGACTGCGACCGAGCGAACGATAGTCGTTGACTAATGTTGATTAACTTATTTGTCTCGCTATTTTTATCAATCTTATTTCAAAGTGAAATTCGCATAATCACACTGCACCGGAATCCACATCTCGTCGAGGCACGATATTAAATTTTTATGCGAGCCAATTCTTACTTTCTCCTTTCATTTCGCGTTGATAAGCTCGAACATGTTGCACACGCATATTTCTTCAAAAAAAGAACATATGCATACACGAAGAGACGTCTGAAGACTTTTTTGACACATAAAAGAAGGAGCATCCGCATAAAAATTTGTTCTCCGTGCGTATCCATGAATTTATGAAAGACAAGATCGGAGCATAGGATTTATGACAGGAAGGGTGCGCGCTTCGACATATCCAAGGATCCGTGTTATAAATTCACTATAGGAAGTTTATTTTCTCGCGATGCGGCTCGAGAGATCGTTCCGACGAACAAAGTTCTGACAAATGTCTATCGTGTGTTCTGCAAGAGCTTGTCGCGCGCGTTTCGTCGCTGCTTTCTCCGTTAACGACTCGCGAGATGATCTCGGGTCACGCGAATCTAATAATTGTGAGAAGATTCGTGAGAAGAGACGAGAAGGAGAGACGCGTAGAATCAGTTTCTCGTTTTTGTTTTACGCCTATTAAATGAGATTTTTCTCTTTCTCTCCCTCTCTCTTATAATTGGCCACACGAGGGATCAATTATAGGAAGCACGTTTCTGAATTATGTTCATCAAATATAGTATACTCAGAAAACTCTTTTTCATTCTGGAAAAACGAAAAGTGCCTATCGGTATCTAAATACAGGATCGCATGTGTCCTCTCATCAAGGTTGGACTTTCTTGCTGTTTACTCGCACCCACGCACAATAGAACACATTCATGCCGATGTTGCGGGAATTTACAGGAGAATTCGAGCTGCTCTTAAGTGTCTTTCAATATCATCTGACAATAAGATGATTACTTCATAAATTAAAAAAGAAATATTGTTGAATATAATTTATAGATATAATTGTTTTATTATTTTCTCTTTTCGTTTAAATATTTGAATTTAATTTAATTTGAATATATTATTAAATATTTGATATCCGCGGAATTTAGAATAATAGATATATATTGTATATAAATATTGAAACAAATTATAATCCAGATTCTAGTTATGATAGAACTGAATAAGTTGCTTGAAGAGAGCTGAAATATTTCTCCGGCGAGTTTTGCTGGAAAAACAAAAATACGCGAATTTTTTGTTGTTTCTGCCGAGTATGTATTGTTCCCGTTCGGCACGTACGCAGTTCATGGCTTCGTGTCAGGCTATAATCAGTGCCTTCTGAGTCACACACGTGCCTAAAGGGGAGTTACGCAACGATGAACTCATTCGGTAACCTCGATCATGGCCAGACGCTGCTATAATTTCAAGATATAGCTGATATGATCGGGCATCTTGATAAAGAATAAAAAAAGAGAGAGGTATATATCATTGATTTAAGTGATACATTAAATTTATTAAATTAATTTTGTGCTCATTATGAAATTATTAATAATTTTTTCTATCTGTTTATATAATAACATCTTGTTTCTTTAAAATCTTTGTAAAGTGTTGAGTAAATATCGTGTCTCCAAGTGTTGAGTAAATATCGTTTCTCCAGGATTTAAAGATTTATTTGATTTGCTCGCTAAAAATGGATTATATTAAGTGTCATGTTATCGAATCTCAAATAAAATTGAAAGCAAACAATTTAATATCCAATGATAATATCGCGATAAAGTCGATTCAATAATCAATGCCTTCTGAGGTACCTATCTTCACAGATTGATTTTAAGCTTGTGACTTGAGATAGATATATATTGTAATCAAAATACTATTGCACTGACATTTACATGATATTGAAATGGAAATCGCATTCGTTTTGCTCAACCTCATTTTCTCTAGTAGATCAGTTTTTTTTATAGAGTACGTGTTTTTCCATGAATTTAATGTTTCGCTTTACAATATCGATCGTTGACTTCCTTCGTTTCCTTTTCTTTAAAAAAGATATCGTTCATACGTCTCTGTGAAAAAAGTCAAAGCGTGAAATACTTTTTAGCAGCCAACCATGAGATTAACAAAAAACGTTATTATACGTTATTACATTATTTCCTAGCATGTCTAATTTGCACTGATTACTGTCATTACATATGGCTTTACGATCCATTCTACTTTTTATTTACATGTAAATAATGGGAATAGAGCACTAGTAGCTATTACTAGAGCTAATAAAATGCTTGAAGCATAGCGGATCGATTTTATCTACATATTAAGAATCTAGATCACGTTTGAATTTTCGGGTAATTCGCACTTTCCGCACGTACTTTCCTTTTCCTCTCGATATATCGTGGCGAATTAACTGCGCATGCAGTTTAATTCTCCTTCTACGTGAAGCTCGATTCTTCCTGGGGGACTCGTAGAATTTATTTGCAGATACGTACCGATAATAAAATAAAACGGCTCAGAAGTCGCAAATAACTCGCTCCGCGAATTTTCGGCGGATTCGAGCGCGACTTTAATCGATTCGTCCCGCAAATCGCACAATCTTGCTTTCCCTTTTTGTCATTACTCTCATCCGCGATTAGGAATGGAATGCATCGTGCTGTTTGGATTAGCAACAGATGTCTGTTGCAAAACGGTAACTTTACTCGCATAAATCTGCAATGTCTTACTACTGAAAGAACAAGAAAGAGAGAGAGAGAGAGAGAGAGAGAGAGAGAGAGAGAGAGAGAGACGGGGGGGGGGCAAAGTAATTAATTTCGTTCGGTGACAAGTTGCGCTCGAGTTGTTTAGACGATGCTTCATAATTACGCGTCACTGTCAAACGCAAGGGTCCCAGTTGTTCGTAATGGCTTGAATTCCATTGCTGGATTCATCTCTCTCTCTCTCTCTCTCTCTCTCTCTCTCTCTCTCTCTCTCTCTCTCTTTCTCTCTCTTTCTCTCTCTCTGGTTTCTATCTTGAAACTAAGGGGCACTGTCCCTCGACTGCTTTTCGCATCGAAGTTTAAGTGTCTTGTGTAATCGCAACCCGACAACATCGTCGTATTAATCCTCCGTAGACGAGATTACCTTTCGACAAAGAGGAGTCTTTATCTCTTTGAAGATTTTTATGAAACAATCTTTCCTCCCCCTTCCTCAAAAATTTCGCGACGTGCCATGCGTTTGGGACTCTGAAAACTTACAGATGCATTACGAGAGAGAAGGGAATTATTGCGCAGAGAGAATTAATCATTACGCAACTGTTCGAGAATGTTTGGAAATAGACGTCTTATCGAATCGTAAAACATCGCAATAGTTTCGCGTTAGTCATCGTTGCGTTTTACGAGATGACAACGCGACCGCATCACAATCATGATGAATCATCGCCGTTGTGCGTAACGCGAAAATTGTCAGGCTTTTTTCTTTCGCGTTCCGCGCGATTCCGCACCAGCTCCGCTTCGAAGGTAGACGGGGAGATTGCGGAAACGCGGATGCGCGCGACAAGTGATGTGGCGGTGATGTCGCGACGGTCCATTTTGCGACCGAATATAAATGGTGTGCATTAAAGCGCTCACTTTCTCCCTCGACGAGACTCGCACAGTCGTCGCTGTTCAGCTCGGAATAGCGAGCGCCGATTCTAGACTTCAAAACTTAACTAATATCGCCGTTTAAAAGCCGGGAATCCACTCAATCTCCCGTGACCGTCGGTAAGCCATGCACTTGTGGCTTGTGGTTTTGACCGCCTTATGCTTCGAAATTGTAGTCCTTTCGACTAAATGCTACGGAAAGGGAATTGCACGCGCGAGCCACTGAAGTGGCTAAATAAAATAAACATGCTTTATGCGAGAAAAAGAATGAATATTTAAAAATGAAAAAAATAAAAATGAATATTTGCCACAGAATTGTTATATTTTTTATAGTTTATTTACTTTTAATTTTACGCCTTTAGTCGATTGATATTGCCTTCCTCTTTGTCTCGTCCCGCTAATTCTCGTTGTCAATTGAATGTTGTTTCAGTTGTTTGTTGTTTCAGTCAGCGGATAGAGCTAGCAATGTAGATTAGAGATTTTGCAAAGCAAAATGTAAGTTATTTTACCTTAGAAGAACGTCTGCCATATGTCAAAAATCATATGTCAAAAACTATCATATGATTTATTTTGCTTTGCAAACCTTTGTGCATAGAAGATGTAATCGACATAGCGATCATTAATTCGCTTATCTATTGATAAGACTCGACGTATTGTCGATCGTAAATTTTCGAATGCGAGAGAAAGGAAGAGAGATGATAGAAAGAAAAAACGGAACTTATGTATAAAGTCTGACTGAGATTTAGAATGAATGTGCCAACAATTTTTCATATTTTGCGCGAGTCACGTCGTGCAGCGACGTCGAAACAACGTGGCAGGAATGAACTGAATACTCGTATAATAAAAATGCGTTATGTAAAAAATATATTTTTTCGTCGCTTTAATTTTTATTATCTTTATATGCGTTAAAATGCAGGAAATTTTCACAAAACGAGGAGATTATTTTGGAATAATAACGTCAGCGACAACGCTAACTCGTTACTCACGCAACTGTCATTTCTATGAAATATAAGGGAGAAAAAGATTTATTGTCCTCTCTAAATATTAATCTAAAAAATAAATGTTTATATAAGAAACCATGAATTATTATTATATCTGAAAAATAATAATGATTATTTATTATTTTTATTTTTTATTTTCTAAGCACGAATTTTTTCGCCTCGAAAAAACAAAATAGCAGTAAAGGAAAAAACAATATTGGCGAAGAGTTGAAAAAATTTTCATCTAAAGAATCATTATCTAGAATATAATTATATCATGAGAAGTACATCATTAACAAGAGTGCTGAAAAACTTTCGCCGCAATTAAATTTTTCGTTATTTATATTTCTCATATTTCGATCATCTTGTCTTAAAATTTACTTTGAAAAGAAATTTTTCTCCTGATTCGCTATTGTTTTGTCAAAAATTATCATTGTGTTAAATTTCATCATAATTTATGCCGTGAATGGGAGAATCACACATTATATCCTGAAACGAAATGAGTCGAGCGTGAATCGATTGCTTAACGCGAACTTGGTTCTTTATTTTAGTCCAAACAGAATAATCGCGAATGTTTAAAGTGCCGATAATGCATCTGAGATTGGTGATGCCTCATAACGCAAATATATCCGGCTTAAAGTAAATAAGACATTGCCCTTTTTGAGAAACTAAACTCGCGCCGCGCTCTGAAACGTCCGCAAATTTAACTTTGTGAGCGCGAGAACTCTCGTACTCTTTCACCTAATCTCTCGCTTGTTACATGTTACAGAAATGCGAATATCGCAATTCGACGCTTCCATCTTCCTATATCGCGCCGATCGTTAATTGCAACACGCGATGGACATAAATGTTCATTCATGATACGTTGATAATACCGCACGATTCCCACGCTTTCTAAGCATTCCGCCAGTCCGGAATTCCTCGCGTATCCTCGCTGTATTCCGATTACATCGACTTAGCAGTAATGACGAGGAAAAAAAAGGTCGACTTTGGCGACGAAATGAATTTACGGCTGCAGGTACGCGTGCGACACAATGCGTTCGTTTTTTTCATTCTCCTTTTTTTCCGCACCTTTTTGCTCGCTAACGCGACGCGTTCCTTTGAACCATCGTCCAATAGCGAGAGTCCACGACGAGTTTCCCTCGTTGTGTTTCCCAACGACGGAGAATTCCCTTATTCTAGATGTAAAGTTACTGATCGCGACAGACGAAATTAATTATCGAGATTCGCATTTGAGAGCGTTTTTTTTTAAATATCCGATAATTAGTTTGCTCATTAATGGCGTTAAATATTTTTGCAACTAACCCTTGAATTTTTTAACATTCTGTTAGAATTGAAATTAGGTAATAAGAATAGTTTTTTTTATTCAATTAAAATTCAAATTCAAATTAAAAAAAATAATTTTTTTATAAATCCCAAAATTTTAAATTATCAAACTTCCTCGATGTTCAAATAGAGATCATTTTTCATGTTTCATTTTATAAATCAGTAATTTCAATAGCAATATTTAAAAAATTTTAATGTCAGACAATGTTGCTTTGACAAGTCAGTTTTAATCACTCTTCAAAATAATAAATCGTATTTTATACGACATGATCCTCTTCGGATGTGATTGCACCTTTCACACATATTTTTTTTATTTTAAACCGTGGAGCGAGCGACATGCCAAAAATTGAACGATATTTGGAGTGTTTTTCGACAAAACAATTAATTCAAAAATCGATTGTTGGCTTTCAGCTTGATTCGTATCATGCCAAGAGAATTTGGTAAAAAAATTTTTTATTATAATACGTCTCACACATGCAACTTTTTCTTAGATACGATATGCAAATATTTCGGTAAACGACGACGAGAAAAATACACGAATAATGCTATTAATAAACTCGCTCTACGCTCGATCGCTCTCGACCGTTATTACGGTAATGGAGGCCTTCCATCGCGAATATCTTGTTAGCGAAACGTTGCAATAACGCACGCTAATTAACGTCTCGGCTGCGGTTGGAGGGTATTGTGGGATAATTTAATTTCTTTGTTATAATACGAAAAATATCAGTTAAGGCTATATTTTTGAATGCTAATCTGATCAGTATAAAGCGCTGAGTAAGCTTTATAATCAGAGATGAGAGAAGAATGAAGCGATAAAATAATTGGTAAATGATCACATTAGTTTTAAAAACAGATCATCTTAATTAATATATATTTTTATTTAATAAACGTAGATTATATATACTCCTGGACAAAATTAATGCATAATTTTTTTTCAGTTTTTCTTTAATTTCTTTCGTTAAAATTTAAATATCAGTTTTTAAAGGAAAAGTGAAAAAAAATTATGCGTTAATTTTGTCCAGGAGTATATATATTTTACATCATTTCATAAAAATAGATATAAGTTTTAATCATTCTCTTCGATATTTTTTTGAGATTCTTTTTTCGAGAATAATGATTATACTAAAAATTGAAGTGTCGAGTTCGCATCCCATATAAGACGACTCTTGAGTCTTTCGTTTCCGTATACATAAAGGAAAAAAGACGAAGAAAACATCTCGCGATTAGTCCGACTCTGTAAATCCTATGAATTCCACTCGCAGGATAACGAGACAGTAGCGATTTATCATCTCTTGACTACATTGATCTCTCTTGACTTCTGTCTCTGTACCAGTAACATGAGAAGAGGCTTGAATCCTTTTAACATTCTTCAGTTGCTTCATTCTTTAATTGCTTCCGTTTTCTTGCCAATTACTCTTTTCGCTTATCTTTCCGCTTTACATAGAGTTTACATTCAGTTTTACCATCAGCTCGTTAAAAAACGAATCATTAATTATACTTTCGTCGTATTACAATAGTTTTTTTATATAAGGAAGTGTTACCATTTATATTGCTAAAAATCATATCAAAAATTACAACGTGCATGTGCGCATAATGCAACATTAAGTACTATAATTCTTGTGGGAATCGCAATACATGTATTAATAAAAACCATCATTATTTCCCTCGAATTATAATATCCACAAATTTATTATTAATGCAATAATTAAACATACGCTTTGCGTATAATTTTTTAAGATCTGAATCTGCAAGATATAATATCCGTCTCTCTCTCTTTTTCTTCGTACCTTATGCAAAATGCGACACACGATCGAGATATAAGAACGAAATTTCACGTGACATGTAGCGAAGTGCAATGTCATATCCGCCAGCATCCGCATTCGGGAAATTCAGTATCGGGAAAAGCATCGCGTGCTCGTGGAATTTCATCGCGAACATTACAGAATGCAGATACGTTCTATTTGTCACGTTCGACGCTCGAAATTTTGCAAATAAAATGAAATAAAAACTCGAAACACTTATTCTCTTAAAGTGAATCAGTGTAAGCGTCATCGAAGATAAGAGTGAAAAATTTACTGATTTTCAAAACATTCACACTTTACTCTTCCATTTTATGGTCCCACTGTGTGTGTATGTGTGTGTGATAGCAGTAAGATTTTATTGAAAAATCAATAATACATATTTTTATAAAATGCACTTTTTAACGCTTCTTGTATTTATTTTAAATTATCATTTTTAGAAAAAGACTTCCATACACATATATCTAGAATAAAATATTGTATAATTAGTATTCAAATTTGAAATTATATACGTATTACATTTTTTTACTCATAACAAACCTACAAAAAATGAACAAGACTATTAATCAAAGTCAAAAAATATATTTTTTAACAAATTATATATGCTATAATGTATCTCATTATCTCATACATTATTATAATATCATAATACATTATCATATTATCATAATATTTTAATACAAAAAAGATGCATTTTGAAATATTATTTGAATATTGATTGAATCAGTTATCATTAATTAATTCTTTCAGTAAAATTTCTTTGATTTACAGTATTACAGTATTTATAATTGAAATTTGCAGTAATTATTCATTGCTTTTTAGCAATCATAATATACTGATTCCATTTGGCAGAAAATTTGAAATAAATCTCGAATATTCGAAAGCTGCCGGAGAATGTAAGAACGGCGAATAATCTGCGCACGTGTGAAAACGGTAATTTTGCCGTTCGTACCTCATCGAGCGAACGCACGGTCGTTCGTTCGTTATTATTGTATTTCGCGAAACGGAGCGGCCACGTGTTTCCGCGCAATAATTCCGCGACGTTCGCGCGAAATATCGTGCACGCACATCTGGTTCGATGTAATCAGAACCGATCGTCAAAATGAAATCGTAACTCGCCTCGAATTTCGATGTTACATCGATTTTCCTCCGCATCGAGAATTGTCATCTAAAGGCGGGAAACGAGCAGCGGTTCCGCTCCGAACGCGAGGCAGGGTTAAATTACTCGTTTGCGAGATAGAGACAAAAAGAGAGAAAGAGAAAGGGAGAGAGAGAGAGAGAGAGAGAGAGAGAGATAGAGAGAACAGGATACGTATGCACACATCCCGGGATCCTGTTCGAGGATGAATCGATGTAGCGCACATTGTGCGAAGATGAGTGTCGCCGGATTGTCACGACCCTCGATCGCGCAACTAATTGCTCTTTCCTCATTTTATGCGGAAATTAACGCCTCGATGTGTATTCAACAAATGACGAGTATTATTGGAGCGAACAGTGCGCTAATAATTAGGATTAATAACCTTATAGACATATATTATTTCCCAAGGAGAGGGGAAAGAGAAATATAATATATTCTCTTCAAATTAGAGATTGTCAAACTTTTTAAAATTTGTGCAACTTGAAAGATTTAAATTAAAATTAAAAATTAAATTAAAATTAAAAATTAATTACAAGACAATCATTTAAAAATATGCGATGTACAAGAGTAAGAATCTTAACAAGTATTCGATCAAAATACATGTATGTGCTTTACAATTAGTAAATATTTAGAATTGAATATTTATTAGGATTGAAATTCTTTTATGCGCTTAAACTACGAATAGAAAAATTTAAATGTTCAACAAAATCGTTATGTTAAAGATAAAAACGCGTTTCTTTTTCTTTCAGAGTTACACATCTATCAAGATTTGCAAGGCTTTTTGTCTTCAAGTCTCGTTCTAGCAGTTGCCTTTCGGCTAATGCTCATGGTTTTGCTCGGTTTCCCTACACCACCATAGTTTCTTACACCTTGCTGTTACTTGCGCATTATATTAAGCGTAATTATTTTATTGAGTTTCGGCAAGTTTGAGAGCAACGCGGCCACAACCTCGTAGTTAACACTCTAATCGTCGCGCTGCTTTGTTTGTAGAATTGATTTCTACGATGTAATAAATTATCATGTCGCAATTAAGACATCAGGAAAGTTACATGATATATATTTTGATAGGAATAATAAATATCGTGAAAATTAATGAACATACAGAAGAATAAACGTACTTTATATAATTGATTTCGAAGATTGTATGTTTGTGTTTAAGCGTTATTTCAGAATAGTTGAGTAAATAATAAATAGAATAATATAAATATGATCAAATCTTGCCAACATGTAAATCCCCGCGTTTTTTTTCTTCTAATATTAATTATGATTGATCTGCAATTATATAGAATTTAATATAGAATAAAAATTTAATAAATAAATATGACACACACACACACAAATATATATATATATAAATTTATATTTACATAGATATCTACACATAAGTTAACAAAATATTAAGCTACTGAATAATTATTTCAATAAACAAATAAGATTAAGAAACAGTTTGTGTTAAAAAAATATACTATGCTATCTTAAATAATATACATCTTAAAACATTTCAAATATTATTTAGCCTAAAATATCCGCACATATCAACACAGTTAGCGCGAGCAGGCGTGCGTTAAAATACCAAACACTGAATGAGGAATGAACCTGAAAAAATAGCAACACATGAAAAGAAAGAGAAAGCAGCATTGTATTCGAAAATAAAATATAAATACGTAAAAATGATACAAACGAGAGTGACGGGCATCGAGAGGACGCCCGGTCTCGGTTGAGCGTCACTGAAGTCTCGCCGGCTCCCCCCCCACTCCTAGTCCCGCATCGGCCGTCTGGCACGTCCGCTGGCAGTCCGTGGCGGGCGCTCGCAGCGTACGTATCGCGTTGTGCACGGGGTAGCGCTACTCTCTTTCCCTTTTTCTCCCCTCGACCTTTGTCGCCTCGTATTCGCGCATAGTTGTATCGACGCTGGACGACAGTGCGATCTCGCGACACCCGTCGACGTGTCGCGTCGGCACGTGCCGGCGACGTCGGAGGATCCGAGAAGGACGATTCGAATCCGTTCCGATCGCGCGCTCGTTCTCGGTGCGTTTGTTTTGACATGTGTGTAAGCTGCCATATTGGATTACCGCATCGCTGCCGCTGTCGCTACTGCTGTCATCGTCGTCGTCGCCGTCACCATCATCATCGCTGTGAAACACCCGGGCGCGAGACGCGACTTTCGCGCTAAAAAAGGTAAGCTGACGAGAAGAAGCAGAAGAGGGAGGAGGAGGAGGAGATACGCGACGCGCGGTGGCGACGACGCGCCGCGACGAGGACGCGAGGCGTCGTCCTCGTTCGTTGCACGAAAGTACTACGGCGTACTTTCGGGCCCGCTCGATAACCAGCGTCGTCGCCGACGCGTGTTTAACGCTTAAAAAAAAAGCCGACGTACGCTCGCTCTTCGCGTTCCATAGGGACGATAGGAAGCGTTCGACGTCGAAGTGCGATCGGAGTTTACACGAAGCGGCGAGTTGGTACGAAAAGAGATGGAGAAATATATATTTTAGATTTCGACGGGGGAGGGGGTGAATCGCGCGCTTCCGACGCGGAGACGGAGACGAGAGGAGACGAGAGGAAGTCGGAGTCGCGAGCGTAACTCTTCGATCGCGTGACGCGCGAAATGGCGCAGCGCGTCCGTCTCGCCGCTCGCTTCGGACAGGTCGACGTATTTCGGCATGTTCGCTATCGATTTTCGTTCTTCACTCTCGGCATCGAGCTCGATCCGTTCAGTTTCTACGATTCCGAACGTTAATATTCATGTGAAAGTTGACGGTCGGAGCTTACGTCAGGTTACGCGTAAGGCTATTCGATGACATCATTTCTCGAAATAAAGAACATCGGGTAATTAATTTGAAACGGTACGAACAGGTGATGCGGGAAATGTTGAAATTGCTCGAATACGCGTTTCGATTATCGAACCCTCGGACGTGGTTTGCTCTCCAAACTAGGGGAACGCAGAAGCACGCGTTGCCAGGGATTGTTCCGATATTATTTTCCTCGCAGACGCTGTAAAACGCCGAACAAGTTTGCTCGCGACATGCGACGTTTCAGATGTTATATATATATATGTATATACGCTAGTCTCGTTTACGACCCGAGCTTTAGTGCGAAGCCGATATCGTACGCGCTCCGATATGGATCTCGAAACTTAAATGCCGCCTCTTTACGCGTTGCTCTATATAACTATCTATTTATGGGAGAATATAATATGTTATACGTTGCGTGGCACAGATTATCGTAATTTTATGTCGGGTTCGATATTTTACACACGTTCACAGTTTATAAAAAGATTCGAGTTTATGCTATAATAAATATTTGAAGAATTATAGTATTTTCATGTAAGATGAATAATAAAATTCGACACTTTTATCATAGGTTTGGAACAGAATTATTCTACAGATACGAATAAATAATTGAATTATTCGGAAATAATTGAATTATTCGGAAATTTTTAATATGTGTAATATATCTCGAATATCGAATCGATATTTTGAAAAGTAATAGTTTCTAAAAAATATATTCAGATAAGCAATAATAATAATATTTAACAATATAGTATTAAGAAGAAAAATTACCCACATATTAATTTTTTGCGATTGAGCGCAATTTTTAAAATTGAAAGTATACATTTTTGTTACTCGATGCTTTTCGGCTAACAGAATTTTTTCCAGTTGTTACTCTTCGCGACAATCAATATTTTCGGAAATTTTGGAAATTTAGGTTTGTTTTTTACGCGATGGAAACAGCCGACATTCTCAACTCTCGCATTCTGGCAAACCAAACGTAGAGTTTAATTTTGGTAGTTTGGTGTATCGGGAAAGATAATTCCGGATGATGTGCGTCGAAATTCGACGCGTTGGGAAAACGCAGCTATTTTCGATGATTACGATCCGCGGAAAGACACAGAGCGACAGAGAATAGGGGAGCGTGAGAGAGAAGGAGAGCGAAAAGTGAACGCTCTTTATTCCGCGGCGGCAACTGGTTTCTCGTCGGATTGCTTTCGATACAAGCCGCGCAGTTTCGTATTACATAATGCAATTATCCCGGTGATCCATAATGACGACGTGAATCACACCTTTCGCTCAGATACTAGCCGCTGTCACGTACGGCGGATGTAATACACGGTGGCGTAGGAGGACGAGTGCGTGATATCATTTGCGAAGGTGCTCGCGAATAAACTGTTTTCGCTCTATATGCGTCATTCATCCGTATCTACGTCGAATATCTTAATGATAAATTCAAGACATCCTAATTCTCGATCCTTGACCCATGATTTTTTTGCGATCGAGTCGCGAGATTCGAAGAAAATTAAATTAATAATATGAACGATAAATAATAAAATAAATATAATATAAATATAATATAATATAAATATAATATAATATAAACATATAATTAATATATACATTATTAATTGTATATTTAACATTACCTTATATTTAACATAAATTAATAAATATAAATT
The DNA here is from genome assembly GCF_003227725.1 of Camponotus floridanus. NCBI lineage: Eukaryota > Metazoa > Arthropoda > Insecta > Hymenoptera > Formicidae > Camponotus > Camponotus floridanus. Next base: position 148,706 of record NW_020229838.1, read on the forward strand.
TTGAGACTCCGTTTCTTCTCGTCTGATTTTTCTCATGACGAGCCTTCGCGCACGACCCGATCTCTCGGATTTAACGGTACAAGTTATTCCGTGAACAGAAAGACGTTGGTGTTCGTGGTGAACAGCGCGAACAAGAACGAGGGAACACGGTTTTTCTTCTTCCCGCGCGCAGACAATATTTTTTTTCGCCCGAAGCTTGCGCAACGGAAAAGAGAAATAAAGGGGATCGTAAGCGAACAGGTTACGGTCGTGGCTTAAAATTAGACTCGGTGTGTACACAAGACGACGGGGGCGAGCGCGCTCGATACATCTGCGACGTGGTTTGCGTATATTCGTGTTTTTTTTCTCTCTGGTCACTCTGTTTCGCCGCGGGAACAAAGGAAAGCAACGAGTCTGAAAGTAAGACATAGAGAGAGAGAGAGAGAGAGAAAGAGAGAGAAGGGAAGTGTATGCGCGTTCATTTCGTGCGTGACGAAAGAGCGTGGAAGGGACGCAGATGTACCGCCGGGATTTTAAACACCCGGATTTTTTATGTACGCGCGGCCCGCGTAATCCCGTAATCAAAGTCATTAATAAAAGGTTTCGGCGTTCACACGTGCGCCTTCGCTCGGAGCAAGAAATCATTTGTTGATGGGAAATGTATGACTGTGACTCGAGAATTGAATTATCCATATTTGACGAAGATATATTAACTGTATTAGTTATTATTTGAATTAGATGAGTTGTAGGAAAAGTGCATGTATGGGACAAGTACATATAATTTTATTTAATATTATAATAATATTAATGTATAAAAATTAATAATATTAATATATAAATAAATAATAATATATTAACTCTTAACAGTTACACATGGGTCATTTTGATCTTATAGTATTTTATCAGTAAAATATCTTAAAAGTCTTAATTAATAAAAATAATGTTTGAAATTTATTTTTTAATTTTTGTTATACATAATCATTTTTTACAGATGTCAAGGAATATATATAAATTTTTATAGATTTTTCCCAGTTAAAATTACGGCAAGATATTGTGATTCATGTGTAACCAGCAACAGAATAAAAATATGTATAATCAAAATTTAATATTTCCATATTTTTATTAATTTATTATTACTGTATCAATAATATTTAATGAATTTTTAACTTTTCAATAATATTTTAATTAATATTTTAATAATTTTTTAACTATTCAATCTTTTTAATTAAATTTATTTAAGAATTATATATGTACTTATTTCATACAAGATTCATATTGATTTATTAGAGTTTTTATCCTGATTAAATTCTGTTAGCTCTATATTTTTGAATATGGTTATACTTTATAATAGTGAATAGGTTTCAATTAGATAAATTAAAAACAAATTTTATATCACACTTTTTGAGAAATTTGCGATTAAAAAATAGAAAGACGAAATCCTGTGGAATGTAAAAAAATTACGACAAATAATAATTCCTTTTTGTATTAAAAAAATGTATGTTTTTGTTGAGCTATGTTACGATTATTTAATTCATTAATGAATGGAGACTAGAATAAAAATAAAATAGCAAATGATATAGATAGAAAAGAAAAATGCAATTTGCTATAGAAGGAACAATAAACTGTGTAATGTTCCTTTACAGTTCCAGGAAAGTCACAGAGACAACTTAGAGCCAGAAAGATACGGAAATATATATATATATCCCATATTATCCCCTACCCTATTATTCCAACTCTCCCCTATCCATAAATCCGCAGCTGCTGAACTTGAAATAATTTTATAGCAATGCAATATAAATCTATCGTAAAGGATGATTCTAATTAATAGATAATATTTTATATAATATACATTCTTATTTTTTTTGTCTAATCTCCAGTAGTACGCATTAAAAATGCATACAAAACAATAAAGATCATTGTTTTTTTTTCCTTTTTTAACACTCCTTTGTAATATCATTTCTTTGGATTGTTTCAAACATTCTGCATCATCTCAACTGTGAAAGGAAGGAACGGAAAAGTAGAATTAATTCGAAAGAAAAGAAAGAGAAAAACACTAGATATATTTTTGTACGCTCCTCGAGCGTTGCGCAAACGTCGTTCGCGCGTGTAACATTCCCTTACAAAAGAATTGTAAAAAAAAAAAACATTGAACGTGACCCGATTCTCTCGGGTTATTCATAGCGTTGCACACGCCCGCAAGAGTCTCAGCGTGGAGAGCATCGTGTCAAGACGCGCATTATTCGCGTGTGCGTGTGTCTGGCCGAGTAGCGGATCGAGGGTGACGTAAGTGCGTAAGAGAGCGATCTGAAAGAGTTAATTCGTCGTCGAAACGATATGCCTCGCCTGTACCACGTCCAACGCTGTCGTTTTATAGTCCATCGGGCCGTAAAAGATAATTGGATCCTAGCTTGGCTATTATTGAGCCGCGCTGCTCAATCCAGGCGATAAAAGAATCATCCGAATCTATGTCTCTGAATTTAATGCCACCGTTCAAATTACATATTTGATTTAATTATTTCAGTTTGTAACTAAAAACCGATTAATTGAAAATACTGGAAATTGGAATTTCTCTCTATTTTAATAAAGTTTCTCCCTCTCCCTCCCTCTCGCGTTAATGAGAAAGATTAAGGGTTAATTTTGCTTTACCTCAGATCGCAAGCTTTTTGAGTTTCTGTGTAAACTCACGACGAGATACTGAATGCTCTGCCCGGGGGGGGGGTTTCACCTTAATTAACTGTCCTAAATTCGCGCGTACGAAGAAGGGAAAAAAAGGAATCTGTCAAAGGAGCGTTTGTTAGATTAGAGGTTCGTCTTTGTCTCGCCGCGCTTTTCAATAGGACTTAATTAATTTTTTTCATTCATTCATTGCCGTTGAAATCGACTAATTAGCCGACTTCGCAAAATCGATAAATTTTCCAAAAGCTGATTGCATTCTTCTTCGATTATGTACAAAGAAAACAAATTTAACAATTTTTAATAATAATTTTCAATATAATCAATAATAATAGTAATCAATTTATTTAAATTTTGAATCGAAAAAGTTACTTGGGGGACGAGGGATTCTGTATTTAAATCATACCCGAATATATTTTCGGATGAGATAAGAAAGATAATGTTTATCTGTCAGCCATTTAATCGGCACCCGACTAAGAAATCGAACTTTCTCCTCGGATGAAATCTTAGAAGGGTACACTGAATCCCAGTTTCCGGTCGAAGAGAAATATTGGTAGCAGCGAGCGTTTCTGCCACCCCGCAAGAAATTTCCATGCAAATGTTTCGTGATCGATATCCTCTACCGATGCCGATCGCATCTTTCTCCCTCGGTCTTTCTCGTCACTTTTCCTCGTAGATTTCTCCGGAGCGAGGGTGTTTACCTCCTCGAAATACGACGAGAACGTTTCGCGCCGCGTGGCGCGAGATGCAAATTTCCGAATCAACAATTTAAAGCCGTCTACTCGTTTAATTAAGGATTTCGGAGTTTCTACAATCGCAATAGAAGTCTCGATATATTCTCTCGTGGAAATAAATCGTACGGCGAACTTGTTTCAAGTGATAACGATGCGTTTTGTAGAGTCTCTTGCGGGAATTCTTTTCTCGATTTTTATGTAACATTTGAAAGTTTTAATTGTTTTATTATCCAATATAAATATTTGAACGTTTCACCTCGTATAAAGTTTCGTCACTTAATATGATTGCGATATCGTTTCGAATATACGATTGAAGGACTCGTGCTATGTCAAGATTTACACGAAAATTACACGAAATTCTCGAGAATTTGTCTCTTTTGTTAGATTGCTATGTATAGGAATATCCATCAAAACTTTAGGATTTATTCCACAATGTAGTCATTGGATTTTCTATAAATAGTTAAAAATCAATATACCATAAATGCCAATGGAATGTGCAATAGAGCGACTTGTAAAGCATATATATACTATATCACGTCGATTCTAAAATCTATTTTCTTCAACAAGTATAAATAATTTTTCTGAAAAAAATTAAGAAATACGATTATCGCTTTTGCATATAAAATAAGAATGTGTTTTTAATTATATTCAAGTTTTGTTAATTTTGATTTTTTACTCATTTTTTTCTCCATTTACATATTTTATTTTTTAAAAACTATAATTTATATTTTTATTAAAATTTTTTTTAACTTTAAGAAGTAATTGTTGAACGAATACTTAAAAAAAAAGTGAAATTGATTAATCTTCTCTGTAATAATTATCACGATTGTCTAGCGTCATGTATGCGGCATGTATTTGTGTTCAAATCATTATAATCAAGATTTTAAATGTATATTTTTAATGTATATTTTTGACTTGATATTTTGATTATACAGAAAAATATGCTATAATTGAAATACCAGTATTTTTTATATATATAAAATAACATTGTTTTCTGTGCAAGTTAAAACAACCTTTTTTGTATAGAACAGTTTTCTTACAACGATAAAAATATAGTTTTATAGGACAGTGTTTTTAAAAAATAATTAAAAAAAACATTGTTGTGTAGTTTCTTCCATGCCAAAATCTAATAATACCGTTTTGTATAACGGTATAATAAACAGTTATAACTGATTATGTATATATATATATATAAACATATAGAGAGTTCTCTGTATATAATCGCTCTTCTCTTACGCAGGAGATATCCGATATGACGCGAGCAAGGTAAATGCATATTACACGTCATTGATTTTTCTCGCTTGCTATTATTGTGCGCCATTGAATCCCCAACCATTGTACGCAATGCGACAATGTCTTACCACACCCAATGTGTTTCGTGTGGAATTTAATTGTTTCGTAGGCGTAGCATACGCTTGACTAATATTTGCTCGATTGTCATCACACAATCAGTATCTCAGCCTTTGAAAATGTTTCTAAAATTAGCGCCGTTATATTAAATTTCACGTTAACACGCAGTGCCATTTTTTTCATTAAATAACCTTGTTAGAGAGTTTCATATTAATTACACATTTTTATTTTCAATATTCTCCCGGCTTTTTTTCCTTCTCTCTCTTCGGTAATATATCTTCATTAGTGAAACCTGTTGTTATATTACGTTGCAAAGAAACCATAGGGAGGAAATAAAAGAACGGATTGTATACTGGTTCGTACGCCACCGATACATTTGTCTACTTTTATGCACCGCGGTTCGTATCGCATTATATCGAGATCCGAGTGTAATTTGTCGCGCAGCGTGTATAACGCCGTTTTCATTTAACGAGCCAGCAAATGGAGCCCTTGCAAAATGTCCCATCGCCAAGAGAACAAAAAGCTGCTCCCCGCCCTTCTCCTGCTCGCCCTCCCCCTGCTTGAGCTGCCCTTGACTGCCAGGCGCGAACCCCGCGGCTAACATCTGTTACTCCCTGTCGCTAATTGTTATTGCACATACGACGCTACTCATGAATGTGTTTGCGTGTATAGGTCGGTGACGGTCATTAAACTTCCCCATTACATTATTGCCGGATCGATCGATCCGTGGATTGCCAATGCAATGGTTTCTTGCTTCGAGAGAGATGAGCACTTTAATCAGGACAAAAGATTTCCCGCCATTAAGACCAAAAATTATGTATATCACCGGATTAAAAAATGCAGCCACGCAATTACGTAAATCTCTATTACGCCCGAAACACTGTTGCAAATTGCCACTGTGGATGCTACGTTTCCATATAAATAGACTTGTCATGTGCAGATGTGTATACACACATATAAAAGTGCATTGTTTTATTAAACGAGAGCATATTTATTTTCGGTAGCGTCTTTAGAACAAAGTGCACTCTTATGAGATTTGGGGAAATGGTATATTTTTGTGTGTGATACAATACAAAAGTATACCGCTTTACCAAATGTGTGGTACAAATTTATTTTCGTAGTGTCTTTAGAGGAAAGTGCACCTTCACGAAATTGCACGTATCTTTCTCAGCGAATTATTATTTCTCATACAATTACCGTTCTTACGTATCGATCGCACGATGAAGTATAAACGCTTGGTATTAAATTGTAACGAACAAGAATTTCGAAGGGCACTTTCGACGCTACAGATACGGAAAAATTGTATCGCATTGTATCGCTTTTTTATTTAATATCTGAAATTAGGTAAATGAATTGTATGCAATAGATTCAATTGTACAGCAGACTCTTATTTTCTGTTATAGAACGATCTATCTACGGAGCAAGCATGGAATCCATCACAACGATTACGCGGCATAGTTAAGGTAAGAGGCCTTATCAAATATATGCGCTATGCGTATTTCCAATTGATATAAGTAATTAAAATTCGTACAATCGCGCAATAAATTTTTATCGCGCATTATCTTTTATTTTAAACTTTTGCACGTTTGATATTTTTTATGGGACACGACGATTAGATACATCATCGGCACTTTGCGCCCGAATGTCAAGTAAAAATAACACCTATCCTCGTTACAATTCGCGCATATGCGTTAATTACAAGTCATTGGGTCAAACTATAATTCTCGAATAGTTTTATTCTATAAATTGTACTACATATCGGGGAACTAATTTATCAGCAATATACCTTGCACATAAAATTAACGAGCTAGAGTCTTGCGTGTAATCGAATTATTAATTCTGGACAAAGTAAGAAAAACAATATTACATGTAATAAAAATTCAAAGGAGATTTACTCGAATTTATAAATATGAGAGAAAAAGATTTAAATTATTTTTTTTTATTATCATAGATTTAAATTAGGGAAATATATAAATATGATTGATGTAACTCTTAAAAATGTACGTCTCTAAAATCTACGTTAGAGAATTTATTAGGCGACAAGCATTTTCAAAGACACATTATACAAGTTCGAGGTCAAAGATCTCGATCTTCCTTCGGTCCGACGATTAGATGCCAACGAACGTAGGATAAGGTCCAAATGCCAACGGACGTAGAATTAAGGTCCAAGAAACAATCTTGAATCATGATCGCCTATAAGCAAAGTCATCGAAACGGAATTCACAATCGCGAACGATGCGAGAAAACAATATTTTACAACAGATAAGACGAACGATGCGGTGTCGGTCCGCGATTCGCAGAGGTAATTGCATTTTTCTCTCTCTTTTTCTCTCCTTCAACGGCGCTTTCGACGTATCGTGGGAAAAATATATCGATCGCGACTGGCGCGAGTGCAATCGCACGAGCGTCTGCAATGCTGAGCGGTAACACGACCATCATTCCTCGGAAGCGTTGCTGCCAACTCGATGCAATTTATCACCATTCTCCATTTTCTTAAAGCAACGCGAGAACTAGAATCTTGTACGAGGATATTTCATACCGTATAACGCGATATGTCTGTAAATTTTTAATTATTTAATAAATTATTTAGTATTTTATTGCGGGACGAATAATCGCGATTGTTCGAAACTGTTCAGAGCCAAAATAAAATTCAGACAACGAATTTTATCTAGTCACAATTATATTTCTTTGCGGGAACCACTCTTATACATTATATCGCGTCTCGGGTGAGAGATCTAATGTAGTTGCACACGCGGAAAGAGGAAAGTTTTGAGTAATACTTATACGTTTTTTTTCCCCGGGAAGAAACTTATATCGTACGTAATAATTTTTCTCACGAAAATATGTGGCGCCTGAATCCTCTCGTATTTCGCGACAATGGTGGTCGCGCATCCTTGATTTTCGAGATTATTAACTCGACAAAGAAGTTGCTGCGAAAAATATCTCTATGTTCATTAAGTAGTTAAAAAAAAATATTAGTGCGACAGCACCTTTCTATTCTGATTTCACTTCATACTTAATGCAATATATCATGCATGCCATATGTTTTTGTGAACTTTCTATTTTAAAACGTTTTCCAATTATATATATATATATATGTCTGTATGTATATAGTTGGAAAGCGTTTCATTTTAAAAACAGCGTGTCTCTTCGAACAAAACGTTTTCTTCAATAAGAGATATAAGTATCTTGAAAATATTTGAAAATATTTATAGTCTTTTCATGCATAAATATGACTATATTTTTAAATATTTTTCGAGATAGATATTTATATCTCATCAAAGAAAATGTTTTGTTCAAAGAGACACGCTTATTTTTGACAAATATGCATTCAAAATAATCAGCACGTAGGAAAATCCTGCATGTTCGCACGAAAATGACATGTTCACACATCGCGAGAGAATGAAAATGTACAACTTATTTCGATTCATAATTCTAAAGAGCAAAAAAAGTACATTTTTTTGTGATATAGATAAATAATGCGCAATTTATTATGTCAAATATATTTTCAAGCTTACCTGTCGCAAATTGGCAAAAGCGACAAATGGAGATAATGTTTCGTTTGGCAAAACTATATTCTCGTGTAATCAAAAATAAATTATTAATAGTTTTCTCGTGGACATGCTGCGCTATAATTTCAAAACAAAGAAAGTTTTGGAACTTCTCCAAAATTTGGTCAAACTTGATGATATGTCGTCATCGGTTTCTTGGTCCGTGTGATTATGCAAATAGTAAATATTATTGTATATATTGAGGGTCACTGTTTTTTTTCACTTCATTTTTAAAGAAAAATTAAAATCCAAAAAATTTATTATTGAAAATGATATATAAAACTGAGACACTATAAAAATAGAAATATAATTATTTACGTACCAATGATTGTTTGAAAAATTTTGTAAAAATTTATAAAATTTTGTAAAAAATTCACAAAATTACAAAAAAAAGCAATGAAAAAATCGAACTTTGATAACATTGCATTTCTTCTATAGCGAATCTAAGATATTCAAGTCGACAATGAAAGCATCAGAATATATAGGGGTTGCAAATGCAGTGCTTTTGGCGTCGAAATGTGTTTTCGATGCGGCGCACGTCGCTGCATCTCGGATTCGACTGGCAAAGCTTGATACAGAGAAAGAAAGAAACGAAATAATAGACGGCAAAAGAAATGAAATGCTCTTAATGAAAGAGGTCTTTGCGCGTCCGCATTTTACACACGATGAATAGCATGTTATTTAATGAATGGATACGTATGAGTTTTTTATTTGTGTGCGAATTATGTAATGTACACATTGATTCAAATTACGGGTGAATAGAATATATGTTGAAATGAGATTGCATTGGGAGAGATCATTCTTGCGATTCAATAGCGTCCGTATTTAGATATTTCTGAATTCTTGTTGAGAGAGAGAAGTTGGGAATATTAATCTCGCGATTATAATTAAAAATAATTATTTTTGTCGCGAGAGTATAATTATCCATTAAATATCACAAATATTTTTTGAGTTTTTAGAGATAAAATTATACGTTATACATTTTTGTTTTTAAAAAAATAAAATTTATATATGAAACAACTAAATTAAATATTATAGCATAGTAATTAAAATAAATAAAATAAAAATTAATTAAGTTTTAAATTAATTTGTGTATTAATTCAGAGTAATATAAGAGAGTGATAAATAAATATCTAATTATAATTAAAAACAAAAATATAATTAAAGATTTATATTAAACATAATTGAATATAAATAATTAGATTTTTATCTAGATAAATTTATATATAACATTAAACTCTTGAAGGTCGCCAGTAAATAAAATAAAAGACATAATTAAAAACGACCACACTGGTAAATTTTATTAAAGTGAAGAATCACGTTTCGACCATGGGTTTTGATCCTTTTCGAGTGAAAATAATATAGTTATTCTATCGTGAGAAATAAGGAAATCTCTTCGTCAAGATTATTATGTCTCTATCAACACACAGATAAAGACTATCTTTATCTGTGTGTTGATGGAGACGTTGATATGATAATCTTGACGAAGTGATTTCCTTATTTCTCACGATTGAATAGTTAACTAAATTATTTTCACTCGAAAAGGACCAAAACCCATGGTCGAAACATCGTGATTCTTCACTTTAATAAAATTTGCCAGTGTGGTCGTTTTTAATTACGTCTTTTAAATTTATATATATTTAAAAAAATAAACATTTACATAAAATCATTTACATTTACATCGAATAAAAAAATAATAATAGACTGAACATATTTAATAAATAAATAAATTATTATAACTATTATAAATAAATTATTATAAATTATTAATGAACAATTGAAAAGTTTATAATTAAATAATTATAATTTATATTAAACATTGAAGTGCTGTATTTACATTATAAATAGAAGCACTAGATTAAAATTTCACCGAGAAAATATCAACGCGAAATTTCATCAAGGCACCTGTCCTACTCGTTTACACTCTCTGGAGTGTAGAAACGTGGATATTTCTGCATTTGTTTAAATTAATAGCGCGCACGTAATTAGGTCAAGCGAAGTGGCGCGATTATACAAACGCGAGAAATGGTACATGGAGATTAAAAATTACCGCAACGTTTATTCAAATCTCCAGTTTGTATCTGGCAAGATTTAATCTTGCTCTAACATTATCGTTGCTCACACGAACAGCGAGATACTTTTTTCGTTCCTGAATGTAAATACGATAAGAGAGAACTCGATTTCTTTCGTCGATGTCGATGGCAATGAAAAGCATCGAGAATTCGTTGGAATTCGACGATTGAAGGTACGTGTCGCGTTGGCGCAAAATAACATTGAGTACCCAGTAGACATTTATATAATTGTTGTAATTTCCCATTCAACAATATAATTAACATGCAACATTTATATTGTTGAGTGGGAACTTATAGCTAACAGTTATATAACTGTTATTTGGCGTTTGCTGGGTAATGAAGGAAATCCTACCGGCGTTTTGCGCGAGACGAACGAGACGGCCGTTGCAACGCGGATGTTGCATCGCGCCACGTGTGCACCAGCAACGTTCGAGCAGCAACAGCCGCGGATGGATGAGGGAAAATGTGGGAACAGCGTGTCCTTTATTCTGCTCGCGCGATGCACGTTTCTCGCAAGATAAACGAAGGAGAATCCTCCCCGCCGCGCGAGGAGTTCTCCTCTTCATAATTCTTGTTCCCGCGAGTTTACGGCGCGCCTATAAATTTCCGAGCGAGCTTTAACGCGAATAAAGCTGGCGCGCCGCCGAGCATCAGGACGAAGGGAAGCCGCAGCTTTTACCAAGCGTAGGGTCACCGTCGACGTTCAAGCGCGTCGTGTGTATCTAGTACTTTTTTTGAGGGAATTTTCAACGTACATTTAACTGAATTTGAATTTGATATGTCTCGTGCTGGAGATTTGATTTTTATTTTTATTTTCGCACACAGAATCTTATCGGGTAGCTCTTATCGCTACATAGTTCATTTGTAGAAATGCTGCAAAATAATATTTAAATTTGGAAATAAAAATATTTACGTAAGCTTCTTTCTCTTCCTGTTTCGTATTTTTCATAAATTGTTAGTGTAAAATGAAATATTTTATATTTACACTAAAATTTTAACTGAAATTCTATTTCGGTTAAAACTCTAATTCGGAAACTCTAATTCGTAAAATATATTAAAATATTTTACGAATTAGAGAAAAAGATAAAAATATTTTAAATATATAGTTCTCGTTATAACATATTAAATAATCAATTGAACTTATTCATTTTATTATATGAACAATGAAATATATATTTGTCACGAATTTTTGTATTCTCTTTACTTTTCTTTTACGGTTTCTACATCTTGTTCGTTTTTATTAATGTTTCATTAAATTAATTTAATAAAACAATATTATCTCTCAAGATATAATTTTTCTTTATTTGATAAGTCTTTTAACATTATTCTGTTAATAATTTCAAAATTTGTTTTATTACTTTTTACGAAATAAAAATAAAAATCTTTAATATTTCATAAATAATATTTCATTTTTGAACAAAACGCAGGAAATAATAATAATATGTATTTATAAAATTTAGCTTTTACTGCATATTCAACGTTATAAAATTATGTATAAAATAGGTGATATAATAAAGAAAAATCTCGTTTTAAGTGATATTCGAATAACATGTAATATTAATATTGCATGTAATATTGTTACATGTTAAAAACGCAAAATAATTAAAAAAAGATTTATTTAAATATTTATTATGTTTTCGTTTTAATGAATTGAATTTATTTTGTTAATATGAGAACGCGTGCTACGTGAGAAATAGGGTGATTAGTGACATAATAATATACCGGTGAATTAATTGTAGGCACAAAGCAATTTCGCTTAAATTATTTACCGCAAATGTTATATAGATACGCATGGTTGCGTATCTATGCAATACCATGTACGTGATTTCAATTACTTTGTTTACCTGTCATACATAATATGAGAATGAAAATAGGCGATCACTAAACAATTTATGGCAACCCATCAAATTGGATTATGCTAATTAGATTATTATAATGACGTTCGCGTGCATTGTGTTATTTAGAAAATGAAACGAGAAATAGAAATCTTAACAGGTTTTTAATAAAATATTATGTACAATAATAGTTAGATTTGAAAGTATGACATAAACGTTTGTTGAAAGTATGATTTGTGAAAGTACCTCGTTAATTTAATTACGTACTATGCTTTTACGAGCTTATGACAGATGAGTGCAATCGCAGTCATGGATATTATTAATGACAACTGAGCGATTTGTTCCGCAAAGCGGAGCATCGCATCGTTAACTTACCACTTTTCTCGCTTTATTTCCTCGTTATCTCTACCTTTCATTCCGCTTACGTCAATACTGAATTAAACGTGGGTGTGTCGCTTCTATTGTAAGTGTGTATATGTGTGTCATTATGCGCAACAGGAGTGATACATATGCAAATACGGAGAGATAACTACAGAAGAGTATGTTGGGCAAGCACATACATACTAAATTAATAAAGAGAAAGTCAAAGAGATAGTTTTATTGCTTATAGAAAACATCGAAATATTAGCAAGAAAATTAATGTACACGATTATTAAGAAAATCGTATAAAAAATTTATTTCATATATTTGAAAAATATTTATATAAAAATACTAATAATTATAGCTTCGCACATGCTGTTTCAGTAAAAGATGTTTTTCTTTCTTATATTTGTATTTTATGTGTATATTTTATTGTCTATATTTTGTATTTTACTTTCTCTTTTTCTATCTTGAAAAATCTCTTTCTCTTATCTGTCGTGTGTGCCAGTGTTAAATTTTTCGTTTTATCAATAGCGTACGATTCATCTTTCATCTTTAATATTCTTGACCTACATAAGATCATTTGATATGCACGATCATTCGTGCATAATATGCATCTCTAGCTCGCATTGTTCTAGCGACTGACTTGATGCTACAATCCTCTCTCGTGTTTTCTCAAAATAGTTTTCTTACCTCTAACAATGTAGGTTATTCAGTCATGCTGTATCATAATTTAAAGATTCTTTTTTTTTTCAAATTGTTCATAAGAGAGATGATTCGGTCAGTTTAGAAATTTTTGAATTTTTTGATTTTTTGTACAGAAACTTTTATGCTCACAGATATCTCAGATTTGCATATCTTTATGTTGAGATCGTATATGACGATGTTCGCTATTAGCCTGAAATCATGTTATCCACGCTTATAAGATTCTTATCGAACAAGTAGACACGCAAGTTTATAATTACGGGTGCCTTGCGTTTTGCGGTGTACTGCTCATGCATAATATATATAGCATTTAGAAGGTTCACGGAATTCCACGAATGGAATTTAGCATACGCGTTCGCATTATTTTACAATCGAAAAGGAAAAATTATATCGTTAAACGTTTACGTCAAGTTCCGCAGTCTCGTTAATGTACAATATTAATTTGATCGATATTTTACATGTGACTAAATTGACTTTTGGGAACGATCCACCGATGCTGGCATTTAAGCTTGTATTTTACTCGATCATGGACTCAGTCACTTTTGTCACATTTTCTACTTTATTTTACGATGCTCCATTCTCTGCTGTGTATCCTCTTCAAAAATTTTCTTATCTCTTTGATTCGTCCCGACGGTTAGATACGCACATTTGTCAAAGAGATTTCTAGCAGTTTCCCGGGGGAAAATTGATCCTTCAAAAATAGCAGTGTATTTTCATATAAATATCTCGAAAATCCTCTTTTTATTTTTATATATTTATTTTATATACAGGGTGTTCGAAAATTCAAACGACACATTTTCAGAGATTATCGGGGGCACCATAAGAATCATTTTTTGCACATGAACCTGAGGAAACGTGTCATTACATCGCTATGACATAGCAGAAATGGAACCCTCCACTTTTTATTGCACATTCTTGTAGCCCTTTTCGAGACCTTTTCAAAGCACTATAAGCACTAGTAATTTTATCAATTTTAAGTAAGCCGTTTCGAAGTTATTGAAGTCATAAAGTTTTCCTTGATAAGTCGACAACTGTAGCTATCGTATTATTATCCGCGAATGAAGGTAGAAATGGTAAATTACAATTTTTTGTAAAACTTCTATTTTTTGTGATATTTTGAAGTCCCGACTCTTTCGAACACTCCGTATACCGTAGCGATGTAATGACACGTTTCCGACCCCAGGTTCATTTGCAAAAAATGATTCTTACGGTGCCCCCGACAATCTCTGAAAATTTATCGGTTGAATTTCCGAACACCCTGTATATATAAGTCCTGATATAGGATTCTTAAAGACATTGTGACTTCATTTTGAAGATAATATTCATTGTTCGTCTTATTCATCTTTTATGAAAATTGTGCGAGGGTTAGCCATCTTTCGGGTATATATTCGGCTAGTGCAAGTGATTCCCTTATGCGGGCTTTCTCCTGAATTTAATGAATGATATTATCGTTCCTTTCATCATCGAGATTCGTCCTTCTACCGTAATCTTTTTGCTTCTTCGCGTCAGTTGAAAATAAACGAGCGCGTTTCCACGAGACAAGAACGTAGGACGTATTGCGGGAAGGTTACCGGGACCATCGCGGTCAGAAATAACGTTTCCTCGGGGCGGGATTGTCTCCGCCATATATCAGCCCGGCTGTCGGACAATAAAGCTGCGGCTCCGGTGTTCGTGCACGCTATTTCCAAGATGCATCGCGAGACGTTCGATTTCCACGGCAAGGACGAAATATCCGGTCGATCCGGCGCCGTCAAACGATATTCCGCCAGCTCTAACATTTTTTTTTTTCTTAAGCGACGACTCCGAGAGAATGGCTCTCTTCTCTCTTCTCTCTTCCTCGTCTTTTTTCATCGCAGATTTGCGACGATCGACACGTCGGCAGACTGCTCGCGGCTCATTGAGTCACGGAAATGTCTCCGCGATATCTGAGTAAAAACCGCGGCAAAGTGGCAAGCGGTGTAAAAGATCCGCTCTCTTTCTCTCCCTTTTTTTATACCTCTCTCGTGCCGGTGAGGTGGTTGCACATTTCCATGACGTTTCGCAATCGTTACGCGCAGGATATTTCGCAGATATCTTTGCTTTCTTCTTTATACGGACATTTCACGACCTACGTAACGCTATTTTTTTACTGTTAGAAGTGTCTAGATAACGATAGATCGGCAATTGTAAGCGAATTTTTTTATTACAAGTTACAAAAATATAGAATCTTATATTTTATTTATTAATTTCAAGCAAATTTTTAATAGGATTTTGAATGTCAGATTTGATGAAGTGTTTGAAGATAAAAAAATAGTGTGGATTGTATAAATTATTAAATTATTTGTCCAAAAAAATATTATAATAATTTGTTTCATATATATCATAATAATTTGCCTATTTGAATTTCAACATTTATTCGAAATATTTCGCATGATTTCTTTTAAATCAGTTTAAGCACTCGAAAGATTTGCGTGAGGGGAAAGTATAGACGTGAGATAAAAAACCTTTGGAAACTTTGGGAGTGTTTGCATGTCCTATCAGCGATCGAAGCGAGCTTCAATTAAAAATTCAAGCACGTTTATGACGAGCTTTGACACTTAAAATCAAGGGTTACGCATTCGGAATTACGAACGAAACGAAGCCAATTATTAGGAATCTACCGCGAAAAGAATAAAAAATCGCTCGCCAAAACTTGATTCTCTTCTATAGAGAAATCGACACTGTCTTATATTCTTTGTACCTGGTTTTTTTCAACAACGAATATTATTTATCAAATGACAATTAAATCTTTACGCGAGCGATCGTTATTTATCTTATAAAAACACTAATTCTCTCTTTATCGATTCTATTTAATTTTAATATTCCTTCGCGTACATTTAATATTTCTATTATTTAAAAAAATTGATATAAATTTACCTTCTCATTCAGTGCTCATTCGGTTTTTGCAGAATATTTTCTTAAAAATTCACGAAATTGTAAGATTTATATTATATGCTAACTACACGCTATTAATCACGCCAATATATATTTCTGCTCGGAACGTTCAATTTCTCTGGACCAATCTCACGGGGATTTTCCTCCGTGTTCATTTATTACTTCCAGCATGAGCGAGACAATTAGATGTTTGAATACTATCGCATTGTATTTATTTATTCAAAGTAATTTAACTTCTTATCGTTTAATGTGGCGCGCTGCAAGTGCTCCAACTTTCGCGTCTTTCATTTCTTCCGAAGATTTGTACAATCGGACGGTATCTCTCGAGTTCTATCTCCCACGGTCTGTTGAAACTAGGAAGTGTCGCGTTCCACTTCCGTGCCGCATCGATAAAACCAATTCTCGGAACGAACACACACACACACACACACACACACACACACACATATAAATACTTGGATATACATTCGCGAAACGGTTCAATCGTTTTCGCGAAAATGTACTCTCGTTCGATCGGCGTGTAACGAGTTCGAGCGGCCACAGAAAGCGAGGTCAGAGTTCGAAATGTACTTCTCTTTCGATCTTTTTTTCTCTCTCTCTCTCTCTCTCTCTCTTTCTCTCCGGTCGGTTATCCGGTCCGTCGATTTTGCATGCGAAACACCGCCTCGCGTGACAGAGCTCGACTGGCAGATATAGGACGCTGATGAAGATAGTTTATTCGCCTCGCATGTCGGCGAATAGTTGCGAAACGTGCGCGGGCTCGCCATTCCCCGCGTGACTTTGATACTCAAATAATAATATGGAATGGAGGTATCATTAATCAGAATTATCAAAGACACGTCGCCGGCTCGAGATTTGCAAGAACGTTTGTGAAACAGGAGCTTTTATTCTGTTACACAAATGCGGCAGGTTTGAGTTCCTTTTTAAGAAAGAAGGGAAATTCTAAAATACTATTGTATTAAATAAAAGATACAAGATTAAATAAGAGAAGTAAGATTAAATAAAATAAAATAAAATTAAATTAAATAAGAAAAATGCAATATACTTAGAAGAAGTATACATTTATTCTTTTAAAGCTCAAAGTAAAACAAAGCAATTTCCTCAGTATATTTATATTTTCCTCAGAAAAAGATTAATAGAAAGTATATATT
This sequence comes from Camponotus floridanus, assembly GCF_003227725.1. Lineage (NCBI taxonomy): Eukaryota > Metazoa > Arthropoda > Insecta > Hymenoptera > Formicidae > Camponotus > Camponotus floridanus. Next base: position 166,029 of record NW_020229838.1, read on the forward strand.
AAATATAAATAAATTCAATATATATTAAATATAAATATTTATTTTTAATGTATTTATTTTTAATGTATTAAATATATGTTATTCCAGTTATAAAAGCGATTCAGCAGCCCAAGATATTTGCCCGATCATGCCATGCAATTCGTAATCTATTTTGCTATTCCTGGTGTTGCTTATTTCCCTCGCTGTCTATCAACCGCGAATCCCCAGATCAGATCGATGGTTGCCACGACTTTAATCGTGCTCATGGTCGAGATAGTAACCGATTTACAGATCAGCAGTTATGTTGCCACCCGAAACGTAGGGCGACACTCGGAAATGTTCCTCACTCGGTCATTTCAGGAAGTGAGGATAAAGAATAGGGCGCAGATTCGTAACGAAAAGCAGAGACATAAAATGAGAGCGGGATCAGGGAAAGGACGGTCGTAGATTAAACCATACTGGTAACGATAAGGGTCGCCGGCGGTACATAGCGTAACCCTCGCTCGTAACCATCGAGCTGGACCGGCGAATATGTACAGTACCGGTTGAAAGTATAGCACAGCATCGCATTTAGAAAGGAAAATTGTTCGAAATTAGAACAAAAACATACATAAATATTAAATTATATTTGATTTTTTATATTTTATTTCGTTTGTTATTTTATACTTTTTAATTTTAATTTTTACCACACACACAAAAATTATAACATAATAAATAATAGCAGAAATATGAAATTTTTGATTCTCTAGAGTAGTCCATCTTTATTTGCTTTCATAATTACCACGCATACTCTCGGCATTCTTAACAATAGTTTTTTCAACGTTTTAATGCTATTTTTGATTCCAACATGTTTACGAATACTTCTACACTTGTTTTTGTATGTGATTGAGGTCTCATTTTTATAGTACATTTTTATAAAATTTATTCCATAATTGGTCACCGAATTGAAATCTGATGATTGAGAGGGAGAAAAATTATTTTGAGAAATAAAAAATTCAATATTTCTGTTATTATTTGTCATAATTTTTATGGAAACAAAGTAAAAATAATAACATATATAAGTTGACAATATTTATATACATCTTTATTTATTAAAGAAACGACTTCTTTGTTTCTATAAGCGATGCAATACTTTCGACCGGTACTGTATATTGCCGCGTCCCTTCTGCCATTTTAGTATCCCTTAGCGAAATTTCTGCACGCGTGAGCGCGCAGATAGCGCCTTCCTCCCAAGGTACACCCGTCGAAAGATAGATGACAGATTATGCTATCGGCCGACACGGAGGAGAGCACTTTGATATAAACGTGTCTTTGAAAGCTAGTTCGAACTGCGTTTCCGTGATTCGAAGAAAGGAGGGAGGAGGGGATCTAAATGCACCTTCACATCCGGATGCAGTGTAGCGTTAACGTCACGGCGCCGTTAAATTGTAGGGCAGACTAATCCGATTCGAGCATAAACTTAGCACTCACATATAGTAGCTCCATTGTGTCGCGAAGAAGTTTGCGAGATATGAAGATTCGCATCGAACCCATTTCCTTCGATTCACTTATGTAGCCGGGATTTAGTTATAACGACTCTCCGTATCTTCTGTTCCGCGACTAGGATCGTGAAGGAAAGACGAAAAGTCGAGCCGCGATTGAATATCGATTGTTAGGCGCGTCTTAGAATCATATTATCGACATACCAACCGCAATTATATTAAAATATTTTAAGATATTATAAAGATATCGACTTCTTTATTTTTTCACGCTTCTTTATCGGGACGTTAAGATCGTGGACTAATATTAAACCGCGCTGAAAGTACGTGATAACCTTTTGCGGATTGCGATCAAAATTGTTACCTCTTCGATTTTAAGGTCTAGAGTTTCTTAGGGGAAGAAAATCTCGGGATTGCTCGAGTTCTACGAGAGAAGTGCACTTGAAAATGATTAAAATTTCTTTTATTTCTTAAAAAGAAAGTAGAATTTCCTGCTATTTTGAATTACATAAAATAGTTTTTGGATATGTTTAAGTGTCTCACATAAAAATAACGAATCTTTAAGAATGTCAAAATCCTTAAAACGCACTCTCTGTAAAATCATGTTTTTTTTTATCTTTACAAATCTTTTTCTTGGATACTCTGGTTCAAATATTACAATTTTTTAAATCTGTTCAAAACAAATAAATTATTTCAGATCGTTTGATTGAAACAAATTGTACAAAAAATGACGAGGGCAATTAAAGTAGTCAAAAAAATTAATTTTGTCATAAACCGTAATTAAAATCCAGAAGGAGAGCTTATTCAGCAAAACGTTATACGTCTACTTCTTTTTTGGAGGAGGAAGGGAAATAATCTCTGGTCGGAACTTTTATACCGAGATGGGGCAATCCTAGCCGCGACTTGACATCGATATTTGCCGCAGGGTGAGAATATCCATCGGCGAAAGAGTTGCGGCGAATGTGTGACCGGCAAAGTAGTTCTTTCATTGGCGGAGGACACAAAGGACGAGAGAAAGAGAGAGGTGCGCAATCGAGTAGAGAGAGGAGAGAAGGCCGTATCAAGGGAGTATGGCGCGAACAAAGCGTGACCGAGCTCTCCAGGAGTGAATATGGAGATTAAATTGGGTGACAAGGCGGTATACTCTCTCTCGAGCCAGTCATAGGCGACACAATGCGCTGCTCCAGACAAACTCAGCTAGCGCGACTAGATTATTCCGCGATACGCACATCGTAATGAAAACAAGCGGCTCGCGTACTAGCTCCTTTGGATAATGGCGAACGCAACTGTAGTTTCCGCATTTACAATACAGTAAACCTCTCTGATCCTTATCTCAGTATCAGATAATGCAATTTTTACAAATTGAATAGAGAACGTTGTCTTTGGAAATTATTTATTTATTTATAAGATTCTCTGAATTTATTACGTGACGAAAAGAATCAAGGATTATCGCGAATTTCAAAAGAATATTATATATTTAATTAAAAAGAGACACAGAAGGTACAGAAGACGAGGGAAAACTACGGAAAAAAATAAAGTTATCCCATTCTCGAGGAAATTCGATATTGGCCGCGATGTGAAAGCGATTGCGCGGAAAAAGAGAAGAAGACTAAGAAAAAAGGGCGAGCGTGGAGAACGTAACGAGCACGAACAGAAATAGAGCACGTCCTATAGGGATGGCGCAGGGGGAAGGGGGTGGAGGGGGTGGTGGAAAGATTAAACTGGGTGACAACAAAGACCGGACGCAACGTCGTTACACACCGGTCGTGGTCGAAAACCGGCGCCTCTGCCGGGTTCCCGGCGGAATTGGGATGACGATGGCTAGGTATGTTAGCCTCGAAAGGTTACCGAGGGTGGACCGGGGATGTAGGTTGTTGCGAGGGGATGCGGAGTTTGCGTTTGGAAGTCGCCATAGTGACGCCCCAGAATCAGAGGGCTCTCCCCTCTCTCTTGATCTCCGTCTCTCTCTGTTTCTCTCTCACTCTCACTCCCTTTCGTCCTCTCCTGCCTCCTGCTTGTGCTCGTCTTTTCGCTTGGTCTCCTCTTCCGTATCGTTTAGACAATGATATCGAGCAAACGACTCGCCCGAATCGATTCCGCGCCATTGTCGCGCTTTGCGAGTATCGTGCGAAAGAGAACTTTAACCGCGCTTTGATCTCGCGCGATTAATGGACGCGAGGGAAAACTTTATTAGCCAATCGATCGACCATTTCTGTGTTAAACGCACATTTTTCAATCGCCGAAACAAAACCTTTTCCACGATATTGAAGTTGCATGAGATTAGAGACATATTAATAAAGTCGAAGTGAAAAAAGAACATGATAGAACGCAATACATAGAACTAATCGACTTAGGAGATGCGCCTTCAAAAAAAGAAAAAAATTAAAATTAATTAATATAAATAAAATAAATTAATTATATATTTCCTCTAGTACAGCTTATGATCGACATTGAATCGACTTAACGAACAATGTTATATTCGCAATGTTGACATCGTGACAAAGGGAATTTCGTTTAATAACGTTGCTATCGTTAATATAATGTCAGAGCGGTTAAATATTTTAACGTTCATTCATTGAATAATGTCGCCTAAAGGCTCATCTGGTTCGTTTAATTGGCCCCGCGTTCGCATAAATCGTTTTCTCCCATAAAACGGTGACATAATTGCGCCACGGCTCGAAGCCATTAAAGCTTCATTTTTCACACGACCGTCTTACGAGCGTGTACACGTTCGTCGCTTTACCGGTATAAAACGCAATAACGAGACCGTGGAGGGACTTAACTCGCCACCGGGACGGGGGTTAGTGTACAGGACACCGTGCGCTTTATACCCTGCTCTCTCGTCTAAACCTCCTCCGAAATAACTGACACTGGACTTTGTCCAGTGCTTCCGTAAAAAAAAAATTAAAAACCCCCTTAAATTATTGCCGGGTCGCCTCGTATCGAATTCGTATCGTATAAACGAATGCTGCGTTTTAGTTGCACAATACAGCTTCGTTTGACGTCATTCAACATTAATGACGATATAAATTGGTGATTAACTGACTGGCGCACTTGCACATTCGGCGAAAACATGACGTTAATCGTGATAAATCGCTGCAAAAGTACCCAATTATTCGATCATTGAGATTACGCGATTATTAAATATACAGTATCCCCAAATCATGTAACCGCTTGATTGATATCTTAGTGAATAATTGAACTCAAATTTGATATGCTTGAATGTTGAATTTACAGAATTATTCATAGAATTTCTTTTAAATAAAACCTTGTTGCTCACATGTTGTGCTTGCAAGATATATAATTTCCTCGAAATTATAATACGTGTCAATTTGATTAATATTGTTCACATAAGATTTTTTGCACCGGTAAACAAATTGGTCAAGGCTTGCCCCGACTTTATTTTATCGCGACCGATAATAAGGGTAACTTGGATCGATAGAGTTTAACCAGGCGATTAATGTGACCGAGATTCCTCCGATTAACTCTGCGGCGAATGCTCCGATTTATTCTTGACTTTTATGATATTAATTATCTTTAGAGAAATTTATTCAGATATCAAAATATATAATAAAACGGAGACGCAAAAACCAATAAATTGGAATAAATATATAATTTAATATATATATGAATTATTAAGTTTTTAAAATTCTACAAAAGCATTTTTCGCTCGTTGAGATAAGAATGAAGAGGAATTTTATTTCCTTCGTTTAACGGCATAGATGAAATAAACAAAAAACGTAATAATGCCGCGGCTCTTCCATAAACGCAATCAGCAGAATGTTGGTTTCAGGATGCGGAGGGAAAATGTCCGTGGGGAGAAAACGCAAAATTTAATATAGAACGGTAGCGCGCATCCATATCGGGAATGCGTATCGATGTCATGATTAAAACCGCGCAATAATGATGTCGCACAAATTACGAAACTGTTCGCGACAGTCGCCGAGATGAGTTTGCGAGAGAACGCAATAAAATGAAAACTCTGCGATAATTATTATTTCGTCGCGTCAGAACGTCTCTCTCTCTATCTCTCTCTTTTGTATTAATTAAGTTTAAAGGTAACAATGAATAAATGGCGATTCGTATAAATCTTCCCGATGCAAATTTGCAATTTAATCACTGACTTTTCTCCGACTATTTTTATTTATTTATTTATTTATTTATTCCGTCGTATATTTACGCGAGAAGAGGAGAAGACACACAGGTTCTTTTTACGGTTCCTTAGGAGTCGTTAACCCGCTTTCGCGTTAGCATAGCTGCTATTTGCTGTGGCCCGGCAAATAGATAGCTTTGAAAAAATCCGGGGATTTCGACCCACAGGGGATTTTTATCTTATTTCGCCATCCCTCTCGAGATTTGTACCGCGCACAGCGCGAATAAAGTCTCGATAGCAGAGACGAGTCTGCTATCCCAAACGCGCAAACTTGTTATGCTGTGTTTTTAGGACGCGAGAGAAAGAGAGAGAGATCCTCGAAAATATACAGAGAGGAAGAAAAATTGCGGAAAAATTACCCGAAATAAAATTTTATCCGACTAGAGTATCGCTCCGCTTATTCAATTTTCGCAGCGATACCCGGCACTCGTGTAAATAATTAACAATTTAATATGCAGTATAATTTAAATTGATGTACCAAATTGTGCGATACGCTTAGGTGATAATAATTAATGACTTAATGGTCAGTATAATCATAATTAATATATTAAATTGCATAGCGAAAAAGAGAAAGAGAGGGAGAGTTTAATTTAAATGTAGATACACGTATTCCTGTAAAACACTGGCTTGAAATATATTTTTGTTATCTCTACGCAACACGACGGAAGCTTCTCCATCAGCTGATCGATAATACGCACGAGTTGTTATGAGCAAAATTCACCGTTATGAAATATGGAATTATGGGACTCCATGGAATACAAGCGGGGCTGACGGGGAGGATCGCGGGAGAATTTATTTCCCATCGGGAATCTGCTTAAGACTATCATTTCCGAAGTGCTAAGCTGGATCTAGAAAAGCTCCTCGCACCTGCCGCCGCCGATATTATTTAATCCCATAATACGTTATTCGCGCGGAGGATTTTTGCGGTTAATAATTCACTCCTCATCGTCAATCGATCACGCCGCAATTATGAAAAAGAAAGGGTCTATTGAAAAATAAAATTAATTTTTTCAAAAGATTTATATATATATTATGCATCTGCGAGAGTAGATAAGTTCAAGTTCTGCTGGCTTTTATGTTTTCCGCTCGAAATAAATTATTTTATCGTAAATCGATTATCGAATTTTAAATTGGAAATAAAATCGGGAAAATAACATCTGCAAAGCAAATATTAATAAAGCGGTTAATTGCTGTTCATAATCAGCATAAATTACTTTGAGATATAATTAATTAAAAGCTACTTTTCGTTTTACGTTTTGTAGATGAAATGGTTGGATTAGTGTGTGCGATACGAAAGTTTGCGTTTTGTAGGCAAAAGCAAAGTCGGTAATCGATAGCTTCATATTTTATTAAACCAACGCTTTGCGTTGTCTTACGTTTTGCTCATGAAACTTTGATGACGGCGCTTGAAAGGAAAGAAGATGGCTATTCCTTTAAAGATTGACTTTTCTCTCTCTCTCTCTCTTTCTCTCTCTCTCTCTCGTGCTCGATAAGACTTTCTTAAAAAGACTCTACAGTTTGCTTAAATTTACTAAGGTTTTTTTAATATTCTTTTTCTCTTGCTTTGTAACGTTATCCGTAGGACGAATTTCGATGTATTCTCGTCTTCATTTACATGTGTGTTTCTCTTTGTATCCATATAATTTCGTGAAATTACGAGATACACCGTATTTTCAAGCTCTACTGAATGCACACGCAATGCGTAACTATATATTTACATACGATTGTTTTGTAAAGTAGCATTAGCATGTTAATGCTCTCTAATTTACGGAGAATTCCGACATTGTAAATTACAGTTTAAGAGATCATTTCAACGCGCGTGTACACAAGATACCGTAAAAATCACATAGATGGGATGAGAGCATTTGTTTTTTTTTTTTTTTTTTTTTCCTCGAGAAAGTCCAAGACCGTCGATACTTTTCAGCTCTCTGCGACTAATTCGATAAATGGATCGGCCAAGTTACGATCATTAGTTTCCACGAGCTTTTTCTCTCCCCAGAAGCAACCCTCTGGTCACGTTTGCGGGAAGCTTCGGGATATTCCACGTTCTCAATCGAATCAAGGAATCGCCGGCTGTAATTTACGACTTCGACGGCTACTTTTTTTCTTTTTTTCTTCGTTTTACACCGGGGCGGACCAATCAGTCGGCGATAGCTCGGTCGCTTCTGCATCGCTTCATCTTGCGATGAAACTGCCTCAATATTCTAACGGCTGCGCTCGCTCGTTAATAACGGCGATCCGGTCCGCCGAATATCTTCGTCTCCCCCCATTCCCCGCCCCGCAGACTTTCAATTTTCTCGACCATTCGCTTTCCTTATGCGCCACGACGGTTTTCCGACGCGACGACGACTCGCGACGAGCCACGCGGTTCAATAAACCCGCTGATGAGAGAGAAAAAGATAGAGAGAAAGATCTCAACCCTTTCGTTCAATTGATGGGACTTTTTGTATGCGTACACGATGAAACTCGGAATTCTTATCAAACCGATCCGATTCGATTTCACGCGTGACTGAAGCAAGTTGATGTAATAAGGATCATCGGAGAGAACTATGTGTCCGTTTTGGATCAAAGAGAAATTTTTATTTCAGGACTGCCCTTTGTAGATGCGTTTCATCAAAGAGATACTTTATTAAGAAAATAGATGGCGGATTTTATTACTCAACTGAAAATTGCATGTAGTATTAATGTAATCATGGTTTTCTTTGTGGTTACAGTGTAGCTTAAAAATTTGAAAAGATAGACCAGCTAATGTCAATCATCGATTTTTAATATTTTTCTTTTCTTCGCATATTTTTTAATATATTTTTCTGATTTATCCGAAGAATTAGATGTAATTAAAAATGTCAACAATCGATTTTTAATATTTTTTTCTTTCTTCGCATATTTTTTAATATATTTTTCTGATTTATCTGAAGAATTAGATGTAATTAAAAATGAACATTGATCGCGGTTCAATTCAATCATTCAAAATGCAGTTCAAAATAATAATATTCGCGCACAATTCACACGAGCAATTTTATATTTCTCGTTGTAAAACAGATTCTTGTCGGATTTTTCTCATTTTGGTGCGCACCCTGCTTCCTTCGCTTTACTTCTTTTCTTTCTTTTCGCCGGTTACTCATTTATTTTATTATCCGGGGAGCCGAGAAATACTCTATGAAATATATATCCGACATGCCCGACGTGCGTGTGAGTGTGTATGTGCATGCGCGCGCGTATATTACATAAAATGTAAGATAAAATCTACTCTTTCTTCCGTCGAAATGACGTTTGGGGCACGCTTGATATGGTTATACTGAACATCTCAGTAATGTTCATCTCGCCGATAACAGGGGGTAATCGTAAATGTGAACGGTAAGATCATCTTTTTTTGCCGACTTTTATTCGTCCCAACTTTTTCTGAAAGCTGTCGGAATCACCTCCGCGATAAAACATGTGTTTGATTAGATACGAACACTGTGAATTACATTGATCGATTGATGTTGAAACACATGTTGGATGCCCAGTCATTCGACAGCCGAATTTTTTTTCTCAATTTCTTAAAATTTAATTTTTCGAAATTTGGTCAACGCTCACTTGATTCAAAATGATTATGATAATTAATCTATCTATATTTTGTCATATGTACACAGAGAAAAATATCATTCTACTGTCAAGAAACGCGATTACTCAGTTTATTCTTCCTTTTTTAAATAATAGTTTTTCTTCAACAAAGAATATATTCTTGATAATAGTCTTAAAATATGCTCATCACAAGTGTTAAAAAATCTCATTATTATGTACTTAAAAGAAGAATTTATTTTCTCTTCAAGAATATTGTAAAATTGTATCAAAGAAAAATCGAACGTACTTTATGCCAACTCTATGTAATAAACAAATCAAATTTTGGTTTTAATTTAATATTCTTGACTAAAATACTGCGCTTACTAAAATTCAGAATATATTCAATTAAATTTAATGCTTGTGGTGAACTTATATATTTGCGGATATACAAACTTATGATAAATTCAAAATAAATAATATTTATTTCAATACAGTATACATTTTTCTCTGTGTATTAATACACGATAGCATAAAGTTTGTACCAGTTAAAATTTTATCTTATCTTTGATGTGTCAATTGTTGTGCAATATATATATATATATAGCCTTCAGTAAAAGCCGCTCTTGGGGAGAAACGTTATTTCGCTCTTTAATTCGATGCACCGGTTTAAGGGAATTTCTCAGAGAGACGGTAAATCAATTTGCTCGATTAATCTAGCTCAGCACGCGCGGATACATATTTATAATGGACGCTGTATCCTATGCGTACACAATTACGAGGCGACTTGCGGGGAACGTTTAATATTGCATCCGAAATTGGCGAAGAGGGCACAGAGGGAGAAGGGACTTTTCGTCTCTCGGTGGTTATTAAATTCTCGAAACCGCTCCTGGTTTATTTACGGCGGACGGAGTCGCGAAGTAAATTTTAAATTTGCGGTATATTCGTGGGTGTTGCCTCCTCTTCTCGCTCAGAGTAATCAGTTATTCGCTGGAAACTCGAGAGCTTTCGTTCGAATCATTTTCACGCGCATACATCGCAGAATTATCCTTCACACACGTGTGAATAAATATTATTCAATCTTGTAAAAAAAGAAAAAAACGGATGAAAGAAAGATCAGGCAAAAAATTGTTCAGCCACCTGTAATATTTAATTGTTGGCGTTCTGCGTTTAATTGTAAATTAATTACGGACTTATCTGCCTGTTAAATTAAAGCCGAATTGATAAAAGCGGATAAATGAATGTATTCCCTGTCGCAAATAATTAGGGCCTCGATTTTATCAATCAATATGTATGCAATCCGCGCGAATAAATTACCATAAAATTACCAAAATGCAATATATGATTTTCGCGCTGCATCTGTGCCCGTAGCTGATTGTCCTTTCCAGTCCTTTCCTAACTCTTTTGATAAGAGTTTTGGCACAATTAATTATTCCGGCTATTCACTGCGTTCTGTCGCGAATATATATTTCTTTATTTCGACGTGCAATTTTTTACCATAATTAATCTCAAATATACATGACTGTATTAAAAAGTTAACGCTATTAAAAATTTATTCGACACGAAAAATGTTATTATATAGTAGCAAAAAAATTCTCTACTTATTTTCTGTAGAAAAAAATTTTCGCGTTTCGATGTACACATTTAATTATTACTGTACCATTAATGTACCATTAATGTACCATTAATTATTCAAGGTTTCAATTTTGTAAATTTCGCACTAACAAGCATCGTGAAATATAAAATTTTATATTCGACTAGGATCCTCGCCTTGATGCAACATCTCGCGATGCGGCATATGACGTGTTTTCTTTGGTTAAACAAAATCGGGAGGGCAAACACTTGTTCGCGGAATCGCTGCGTCCGCGCGGCTTCCAATTGGAACTTTTTTAACTATAAAATGGATTAAAGCGCGCAAACGAAAATCGGGCCTCTGAAAAGAGGGAAACGTCGTTATCGCTTTTTTCGCACGTTCTCTCGTCAGCCAGCGGTCAGTAGGTCACATTCACCCCGGCTTTATCCTGGCGGGAGCGTTACCCCGGTTCCATAGAGGTGATCGTCCTCGATTCCTCCGCCCCTTTCCCGTCCACTATCCGTTTATATTTGCATCCGCACATGTCCGATCGCGATCATTTACATTTCCGTCGACGCGCCCGAATGTCCGCAATGGAAACGTCGCTCTCTTGCCTTTTTTTCAGCCTCGAGAATCGTCGACGAGTTGATTACGTTCGCTTTTTCGCGAGCCTGCCAATCTTGCGTGCGTGTCCCGCGTGTTTACGATTCCTCGCACCGCGTTCCCGATTTATCAAAGAGCGACCGACTCTTTGATGAATTGCAGATAATTGTGCTACGCGTAATTAAAAACCACAGTTACACACGGAAAATATTTTATATTTGATTGGAATATATTTGGCCGTAAATGAGATTCTTTGATGAATCTGGGAGGGTGATTTCTGCGGGTAGATATTTAAATAACATGTTCAAGAATCATATAATTTCGGAAAAATTAAAGATAATGAGGTAAAAGTAAAGTTACTCTTCAAATAATATTCTAATAATAATAATAGTCATTTATAATAGAGTATTTTTTTTAGAGAAATCAATAAAAAAGAGTATTTTTTTTAGGGAAATCAATTAAGTTAGTCTTTACTTTATTTCGAGATATTCAAGAATTGGAAAATTTCAGTGTGCAAATTGATAAATATATTCGAAATAATTTCCGTTAAAAAGCCATGCCAAGAAAATTTATCAAAGAGCGACTGACTCTATTGCAGATAATTGTGCTATGCGTAATTATTAAAAGTGAAATTACTCTTCAAATAATATTCTAATAATAGTATCGTTTATAATAAAGTATCCTTTTTTTAGGGAAATCAATAAAAGTTAAGTTAGTCTTTACTTTATTTCGAGATATTCAAGAATTGGAAATTTTCAGCGTGCAAATTGATAAATATATAAATATATAATATTTGAAATAAATTTCCGTTAAGAAGCTAAGAAACACGCTTTTGGGACGCGATGTATATTTCACGAACGAAATTGCCCCTCGCCAAAAAGGTTGATTAAACGGTGTTTAATTTATTACTTCTCGCTCTCGACTAATTACTCGTACGGCAAATTAATTAATACCGGGACGGACGCGATGAAAGTAATTCCGCGCAAGGCGAACGAAAGGTAAGCGAACCGGTATATAACCCCGGAGTGCAGAAGGTTATGCACATTGGAATCGCAATTACACGGTCGTGTTTGCAGTCTGTATACGTTCACATATATACGCTCACGCGGCCCGACGTCGCGCCGTGTATGGGCATCTCGCCGCATCTTGTCGCACGCACACATAAAGACACGCACACGCGTATTGCGCGCGGAACCACCGCATAACGGACGTTTACAAATCCCTTGTACACGTTATTCGGATACGATGTTGCGATTCGATTCAGAGTCCATCAGAAAAAAGCATCGACCACATTAACCGACGAATATTGATAAGAGATTAAATCCAAGCCAAAATGTTAAATTATTAGCTATAAGTCCCTTAAGATGGCAAATGCGTTTGAAAATGATTAAAATATTCATTTTTTGTTAATTTAAAATAAACGTAAATAATTTCCTGAATATTTTGAACTATGTTATATGTTAAACATATATATAAATGGAATTAAAACATTTTGAGAGGTTCCCCTATAAAATTGTTTTTCCCGATTGTATGTATTTTATTTTTCTTTATTGCTACAATTGTTGTTTTTTAAATCCGTTTAAAAATAAATAAACTGTGATTTTTATCGTTTAAACAAATTGTAATTTTAGGACATGTTATTAAGTTTCTAACAGATTAATTTTATAATTAAAATAAAAAAAATTATTCAGCAAAAAATATTAATTAAAATGGAATATTCGTATGAGAAAAAAGTGAAAAAAATTATTCGAATGTGTAAACTAGGTTAAGAAAAAGAAACATAAAGTTAGTTAAATAATTTTGCTATATAATTTCTCTAATTTCTCTGTTCCCTTGAATTTCTTTTATTTTATTTCAAACACACATGGATTTAATATATTTTAACAGTAGAAATGTTTATTGTTTAAAATTTTCGAAAAGATTAATTTCTGGCGCATTTAGACGTTAGAATCTTTATTATTTGGAATTCGAATTTCCCAGTGTTGAGAAGTCCAGTAGTTTATATCGTGTATTAACCCCCGGACAATCCGTACGTTGGCCGCGCAGGTGGAAAATATCAACAGCCTGCGTACGAGAATCAAACCAGACGAGGTAGCACCGGTACACGGAGTACAGCGCAGCAGTATCATTAACGTGCATGCAGTACACCGGTGTGTCTCTCGGTGCCGTATTTTCCGCTCATTCATGCCCTCGTTCATTACTCCCGCGGGAGACGAAGTACTCCGTTAATTTCGCGTCTGCGTAGAGCACACCCGTTTCTCCATCGGTTCTACACCCTTCGGTTCTATTCCTCGGTACCTGTGCTTAGCTACTATATTTATATCATATCATACCGCACCCCCGCCACGCTCTTTATCCCGCCGTCCTCTGTGCCGCATCTTCGCGGTCTTCCTCCCTCGTTAACCACCCCCCTCTTGGAGCTCCGCGCGTCGCTTCGTGTCACCCTCTTGCGCAGACTTACCCCTTGTTCCTCTGTTTTTTTCCTCTTTTATCCGACTCGCGTTCTTTCCCTTTTCCTCTTTCTGTTTCCCTTAGAGCGCGTGTTCTGTCGCCTCTCGTGTTCGTTATCGTCGTTTCGAGTTCCTCCAGCTTCGCGCGGTCTCTAACCCTTTATGCTTTATCCTCCCGAAAGTTACCTGATTCGCGTGACGATCTTTCTACCTTCCTTTATTCCCTCCGATCGTCACGCACGCCTTTGACATTTTGCGCTCCTCGACGTTTCGTGTAAGAGACTTTCTTTGAACTTGCAATAATCTGTAATTTTTAGGACAATCGTCATTAATTATCTATTAATCCTGTCGTATATAGTTTCAGGCGCATTACAGCCGAGAAATACGCGAATTTGAGCATAGAATATTGTACGTATTAATGTAGTATTAATACGTATTATTGCGAAAAATAGAAAAAGATAGAAATTTAAGAAAAAATTATCAATTATTTTTAATCTATAAAAATACAGAGTACTATAAAAATTGCATTACTGTCGTTAACCAATCGATTTTTCTAATTCAATCTTAGTTTCGTAATGTAAGATCTTTATATAGTACTCTTTTCGTTTTTCAGCATTATATTTATCATAATAATTAATTCCATTTTCTTCCAGTTTGTTTTAAGTGAATAAATTTGATTAAATAATGAATGATTTTACAGATAATTTTTTGCAAGGGCTTAGTCTTTAGAGAAAATGAAGCTTTAAATTAATTAATTTTTAGTATTTTAATTTTTTTAAGTTTTTGAAATAAAAATACACATATTTACAGGACTAACATACACTTTCCTTTTCTTATTGTCGCTTTTCTCTGGTTTGAGAAACTACATTTGTCTTTATTGCAATATTTTTTAAATTTTTGACTGGTTTTTCCTTCTGATTTTTCTTTTTCTGTTTTTTATTTTCTTCCTCTTCCTTTCTCTCTCTCTCTCTCTCTCTCTCTCTCTCTCTCTCGTCTCTTTTTTGCTTTAACTTATTGACGATCGCTATTCTCCATTTCTTTACTCATTTTCCTTCCAACCGCAAAGCGGACTTCCCCTTTATTCGCAGAAGTTAGACGCCAGTACTTACAGGTCGTTAAGCTGCAGACAGCATAAATAAATACGCGCGAATTCAGTTAGCCGGAAATTACGACGAGCACTGAAGGAAAAGAAAGGAGAAAAATTCCGGAAAAGAGTGAATACACGAATCGTTGGGCAAACAAATTCTTGAGCGTGGTTACGAGGGAAAAAAAGTTGCGCGATTCCTGCAGTTGAAGCGTCGCCTGTGATTAATATATATTAATGTAGATTAAAATAATTGTTTTTATTTAACGCGTACCCGAAAGAAATATATATATATATATACACAGCGTATATGTGATTATGAAAAATGTTTCTTTTATAATTTTTTTAAAATTTTATTTTATAAAATTTTATTTTATTTTATAAGTTTTTTTTAATAATTTTATTTTATCTTGTGTGTGTGTGCATTTTATCTGCTTTGAAGACTGAAAACAGACGAAATTGCACGAGTAAGCGAATACTTTTGGAAAGACAATTTAAACTTCAATCAAGTACACAAAATTTCTAAAGCGTCATGGAGAAACCGTCTACTCGCTTAATTGCATGATTAAAATCGTTTCATCACGACAAAGTTAATATATTACTCTCATCCGAAATGCATTATAACTCTCTCGCGTTACGTTCATAAGTGCATCTGGCAGAACGCAATCATGTTCTCCGCATTACGCGGAAGGAAGGAACGGGGAGGAGTAGCCGCGAAAAAAGAGAGGGTGTAAATAGAATGATGAACAAACAACCGCGAGATTGCGGATGGCGTAGACGCAGTTTTAATGAGCACGATCGAATTCGATCGGATTTTAATACTCGGTTCCGCGGTGTTGATTGATACGATATCGTATATAATGCGATATCGCGATATTCGTCTGCGATCTCCCTCCGGAACTGAGTACGGTATGGAAGTCGAACGAATGCCAATCCGCATCGATCGGATTCTATAAACGCGCCAAACTTTTTCTTGTGCGTGATTTCCCTTGCGATGAAACGGGATGCGTCGTGTAATCGCGAAGCATACTTCGCGATGTGAGAATTGGAATTCCGTGAATCGGACGAGATTGGAAAATAAATCACCCTATTCAAATTCTAGGAAATAAATAATATTTTTTCTTGAATTTTGAAAAACGATGATTTTGGCTAACAAATTACATGAATTTTATTAAATGAAACTAGAGATCATTAATTGTGATTTTTACGTAAATTGAATATATATATATAGCGTGTAAGAGAATTAATCACAAACCAAACTTAGCGATTAAATAAATATTGATAAATGTGTGTGTAACCCTTTTGATCGAATTCCATTTTGCCATGTGAAGTATGAGAGGGATTTTGACGAAATACGCAACGCACGCAGAATGTAGCATTTTTTCGTACATGCGGGCAAAAGAGCTCTCGGGGCTTCATCGGAATTTTCGTTCTCTTGAGTTTGCAACTCCCTCTTTGCCGTTTTCAACCCTTTTCCCGATTCGGTCAGGGTTCTTCCCCGTCGTAAACGTGACTAACGACCGGAGAAAGACGCGACATTGTCGAGGACGGGATCCCGATGTCGCCGCGACAGAAAAGCATTGTTCGTCATGCGTGCGTAAATGTTATAAATGACGCGTTGCAGCCTCGAGCTGTCATAAATCTTCAATGATATGTCATAGTCTATGATCATTTTTTAAATCATAGATATGTGTATGAATTGTTTGAATAATTTTTCTTAGAATTGCTCAATTTAGATAAAAATTTATTTCAAAATGTTCCGTGAACGAGATGTGGAAGTATATAATTCACGTCACGCAGACGATTATCGCAGACGATTATTTTTTTATTTTATTTTCTGAAAAAAGATGAAAGTTTCATCGATAGGTTCGCGAGTATCGCGATGCATCCTCGAGCTGTCATAAACCTTCAATGATATGTCATAGTCTGTAATAATTTTTTTAATCATACATGTGTGTATGAATTGTTTGAATAATTTTTCTTAGAATTGCTCAATTTAGATAAAAATTTATTTCAAAAAGTTTCGTGAACGAGATGTGGAAATATATCATTCACATCACGCAGACGATTGTCGTTTATATTTTTTAATTTTATTTTCTGAAGAAGGATGAAAGTTTCATCGATAGGTTCGCGAGTATTGCGATGACACGTTGCATCCTCGAGCTATCATAAATTTTCAATGATATGTTGTGATCTGTGATCATTTTTTTAATCATACATGTATGTATGAATTAAATGTTAAATGTTAAATAATGTAATTAAATGTTAAATAATTTTTCTTAGAATCGCTCAATTTAGATTAAAATTTATTTCAAAATGTTCCGTGAACGAGATGTGGAAGTATATCATTCGCATCACGCAGACGATTGTCGTTTATATTTTTTTATTTTATTTTATTTTCTGAAGAAGGATGAAAGTTTCATCGATAGGTTCGCGAGTATCGCGATGACGTTTGCACTCGTTTCCGGCACAGTGCAACAAACATCGTCATGGGAGAATAAAGGGGGGATGGATGCTGACGTAGCAAGAAGATTGTCCACAAGGATATGTCTTGACATTGTCGTGAAAAGTGCAGAGTTGGGTTGTAGTCTTGTAGACGGACAGACGAATCTATCATGGATGGATGGATGGATGGCTGGCAGACGAGTTGGATGGATGGATGGATGGGTACACGGTCGGAGGCTGGTCTTTCATAAAATATGCAGGCTGCAATCACGTCTCTTGAATGGAAGAGAGCTTGAAAAAAAGTAAGAAGGGGGGCGACAGTGCATAGCTGGTTGGAGGCGAGATGATGGCATCGTAGGGGAAGCAGAGAAACGGCGGGCGAAAGAGGACCAGAGGAAGCGCGAGAGGACGTGCCTTTATATACGAAGAGCGAGACCTGCAATACTGCTGAAGCTGCGAGTCCACAGCCGGATTCGCTGTGCTTGCGTCCGCAAAAAACGTTCATAACTAGCCAATCCCGCTGTCGCGCATTATGTCAACGACCGCATCCGATAGATGTTTGTGTTTGTGTGTATAAATGCGTCGAAAATGCATCCTCGCGCATCGTATGCGATATATTTCCTCGAAGTTGCTTAATATCTACGAGCACTTTGAAAGTTGCGAATATATCGGCGGATTTCGATAAAAGGATGAAACTTACAGAAAAGTTTCGTTTTACTCGACAAATATTAAAAAAGAATATAAATAATTTTATAAATTCGAAAGTAATTTAACAAATCCGAAAATGTACACGGATGCATAGATAGAAAGAAAAAAAGATAATTTTTTATATTACGACTTTGAGAAAGAGATTTGAAATAATTTAAAATTAAAAGCGTTATAGAAAAATTAAAATAAACAGTATAATAAAATTATCGAGGACCTATATCGTAAAACTGATGTTTACGTAGCGCAAAATACGACGCTTTACTGCGTGCCGATGCATTACGTATGCGATGAGTATTATATGTGGGGAAAGCGTAGCGTGGCGTGAAAATTTCAGATATCGGTGGGTGTTCAAAGGGTCGATCAACTCGATGATTCCCGTACTTTGAATTTGAAAGAAACTATTTAAATTGTAAAAATCTGACCCAGATTCCGCGTCGAGAGCGTACGAGATACTTTATAGGATCCCATCGGTCCCTTCAATCATTCGGAAATTAAAATTCATCAAAAGCCGTATTCGCGTGCAAACTATCTACATCGCCGTAATAAAAGTTCAATCTTGAAGATTAACTAACACACAGATCGGCGTAATTAAATTGCAACGTCAAGGTAGCATTAGCGCATCATCTTTTCAAGATTGATAATAAACATATACATGCATTTTGAAAATAATATTGAAACTAAAGCTGCTTAACAATTTTGTCACGTTCCTCAAAACGTTTTTACATCGTATGCATAAATAGATACACACACATTTTCGTTACAAGCGTAAAAACTATTTGCACGACGTGTTTAGCGTCGAAAAGCAGAATGTTCCTTAAAAGGGACCAGACATTGGATGGTTCTGGAGGATTCAGAAAGCCGGTCGAAAGGGATTCAACCGGGGAAAAGCATAGACCGAGCTGGAGTGGCACCCACTTCTCGCTGAGATATGCATGAGCTGGCTGGAAGTTACGCTACAACTACGCTGCTTACATAATATAAACTCCCGAGGGGTCATCCTCGACTGAGGCACCCGGAAAAACCGGTAGGCGCCGTTTGATGGGATAGCTCGACGACCACGAGGAGCTATTTAATTTTTTATACGTACCCCGATATGTTTTATTGAGTATTGTCGTGATGGGCGGCGTGCTTTCGTCGTGTTGTCGCGTTTGAAAAGTGAAAATGTTGCCGATCATCACCGTTTTTTCTTCCTGAAAAACGGAGATTTATCGCTGATCTCAGATTGGCAAGAAATATTTCAGAGCGCGAAGCATTTCAGAGAAAAACTTAAAATGTTTTGGAATTTTGGTCCCAAGCAAGTCAATGATATTTTTCCTGGGATTCTTTTATACTTGAATTCATTTATTCATAAATTGTAAACATACAAATAATAAGTTGTCAAAGACTATAAGAGCCAAACGCGGATAATTGTGCGAAACAGAAAAATAATTTTTCTGTGAAACTAATGCTTATGCACAAGATACGGAAATTAATCTTAATTAAATCAAGTAAAATTTATAATCTCTAATCAAATTTATAAAATTCGAGATTCTAATACCCCTCTAACCCCCCAAAGGAGTTATAGGCGAAAAATAACAGGCCGAAAGTTGTTGAATTGGGAAGGATGACAGAAACTGTCGCACAATCACCGCGTTTGGCTCTTATAGCCTTTGACAACTTATTATTTGTATATTTACAATTTAGAATATTATCTTCTTAATTATTTGAATTCATTTAGTATTTATTAGCATTTATTTTAGATGTAATAATTTTACATTAAATTTTCAATTAGATAAATCCTTATTCTTCTTCTTTTCTTTATTAAATGATATACAGACAAAAAGAGACAGTTATATACAGTTTTATGTTCGATAAAATAGATATTTTTCTATTTCCTTTTCAATTTATTAAATTATTAAACTACATATAAAGATAAAATTATGAGAAAGACTAAGAATCGAGATGAGGCCTTCTTTCCTTCTCTTTTTTTCTCAAGACTTTCGTTATCGAGCGTTCGTTTTGCGAATTGCACAGGCACATTTGATGCAGATTAAAGAACATTTATGACGACGATAAAGCGTACGCCAACAGCCCCGGTAAAACTTAACCATCGGTGCCAGCAATAACGATGAATCGAGGGATAAGTTGCTCGAATGATGGGCAACTTTCGGCCTTTTCTGCGACGGTATACCGGAGAAGATTTTCGACACGGTTCGTTAAGCTCGTACGTACATACCGTAAACACGCTACCGACTTGTATTCCTCGCCGGAATACCTTCCCTTCCTGTTTCCTCACGTCGTTGCATCGTGCTTTTATCCCGGTTTTCCTTTGTCGCGCAACTTGCGACAAATATTTATATATAATCGCACTGTGCGAGGTTGCGACAGACGTAGGGATATTGTACTCAACATCGACTATTAATCGTCAATTATGACGCGGTACAACGTGATTACTGCGCCGAGATCAACATCAATAATGCTGTTATATTTTGCGTTAATGAAATGGAATGAACTGGATTCGATAGTAATTATGTATTTTTGATCGTTTAAATTTATAATTGGTAGAATATAATAAGCGCATTGACCGCAGGGATTATTTAAAATATGAATATATATATATATATATTATTTATATTACGCATATAAAATCAAATCTGTTATTAAAATAAGAGCAGAGTGTTTTATGAGCTTGATTAATGTATGAAAATAATGTTAATATACAGAAAATAAAGGTAATAAATAAATATATGTCATGTATATGTTAGTTTCGAGTTTATTTTTATCGAAATTAATAGACAGAAGAGATAATGAGAAATATTAATCTTTCTCTTATTTTTGCTCTTTTATTTTTCCGATATCCTTGAGATTTTCCAACGTGTATGTATCTAACGAAGCGAAAAGAGCTACAGGAAATTACCTAATGCGATATAATAGAGAGAAGTAGTAGTCTCGTAACTGTAAATTACAATTATTACCGCTGCCGGCGCGCACGAATTATGGAGATAGCATTACGTATTGCGTTTATTATTCGTATTGCTATGTTGTGTATATGTTCAGAATTACGGCATATCATTAATGAAAGCGACTTTGTATTTTTTAAGGTTGCATTCGATAAACATCAATTAGTTTTATCGCAATACTTGCGTAATACTCTCTCTAGACTACACTATTTATTTCAATATATATATTGATTTAATTCTGAAGAAATTAATTAAAACTCTAATGTGTGTTTTAATGTTAGTAATTTAATTAATCTTTATAATTAAATAAAAATAAATAAAATAAATAAATAAAAATAATTTATAAACAAAATTAAAATAATTTTTAATTAAACTTTCTTTAATTCTCAATGTGTAATAGAAAATAATTTATTTAAATGTAATCATGAATATATATATTGCAAAAATAAGTAAAATTAATTTATTATACGTAAAATTAAAGTGTTTTAAATTTAAAGTTTACATTTAAGTTTATATATATAAATTTAATATATAATAAATTTAATATATAATATTATATAATATTATATATATAATTATATATATTTGGTAAACAATTTATGGCAATATCGCATCGTCAAAAGATTTATGAGATTCAGTTTCCTACATTTCAGTGTTATCAGCAGCCCTACATTTAATTGTCTTCTCGCGTGTATTGAGATTATTAACATGAAGAAATAACACATTGTCTCTCTTCTGCTTTCAGATCGGGCGGTTGATGCCTGATGGCGCGGGCTGGAACACAACGCTGGAGAAATCCTGCTCCAGAGTAAGTAGACTCTCGACTCAGTAATTACAGAATAAGCATACGATAAGATGCAATGAGATCGTGCATAGATAAATTGGCGAGGAATTCTGCTTATGAAGATTTGAAACGAACACGTGGCCAAATGTCAAAAAACAAAAGACAAAATAAATAAACACACGAGAAGAAACTTTAGCTATTTCGTTTTCGGTTCGAATCTTTAATTTCGCAGTCTCATATCGATCGCTTCGTACTTAAGATTTCACGAAACACTTCATCGTGTTTCTAAATCGTCCATGAACGGGCGAATAAATAAATAAACAACATTTCGGCCATTTGAAACGACGCGAAACTCGAAAACTTTGGCGGATCACATACCGTTTCTCGCCAAGTTCGATATAAAAATAGCGAAAGCGCGACGACAGAACTTCCCATCGCGAGACCTTCGACGGATTTGAATAAAGTCGAGGAGAGAGCCCGAAAGGTTCGCAAGTTTCTCAAAGATTGTGAAATGTTGTTTCGCTCCTCGAAACCGATATCCGCGATCTCATTTCTTGCCCTCTGACTTTTTTTTCTTTATCCGAGACGTAAAAGCCACCGTGAATAGCGTAGATGAACCCAGCGGGCATAATGGAGAACGTAACTTTTCAACGAACTCTTAAATTGGAGATTTATCGATCGAATCTCGATAGTTATAAAAGTACTTTAGCCTCCAAATCCGAATGGTATTTTCAGTTTTACCACACGGAATACTGCTCTTTTAAGTCGCATATTAACCGCCCTTTAGCACGAGAGATCGTGTGCTTCGCGCCATCAATTATATAACGAATTGAGGTGTTTTAGAACCGAACGTTAAACGCGATACAATCGAGCATTATCTAATTCGAGTGTATCACATCGAAACAATATTAAACCGCGTAGCCAGAATCGCGACTGGAAATTCTAATAGAGAAAACACACAGGGCAGATAACACGCTCTTTCTCTTAACGTTCGCTTAAGTGCTAGTATGTGCGTACGAACATAAACGTAGATAGAAGAATAATTCTCTTTGCTCGTTATACGCGAAATGCCGGGGTACGTCGCGGTCGAGGAATTCAGTTTGTACGTGTAACCGCGGCTCTTTGCGGCCGGGTTTCTCGGAGGATCAGAAGATTGCTTCTCGGTTCGTAGCGATGTACACAGCTGCCCGCCGTATTCGAGTCCGCCATCCTTCAGCTCGATAGGGCAAAACCGAAGGAGAGAGCCCCGGTATCTTTGATCAAAGACGTTCCTCGATTGGATACCCTGTCGTGATTCCAATGATGAATAATTGAGGAGCGAGCCACGGGAAATTTCGCAGCGCCAGCGCTATTTCATCGCCAAGATCGCCGACGAGTATCGAGCGTTAAATTTTTTTCGCTCTCGTCAACATCGAGCGCGATACGATCTCTTCCGGTCAGTGTCGGTGTCTTATATTTATACCTAACGTGTCAATAACTTATATTTTATGCTCAAAAGTTTGACTGTGACGATTATTTCTCATAAAAATAATTACGTTTCGGGGAGAAATGGGATTTTTGATTCGATGATTATGATTTACTTGTGGATATGCATTCAAACAACGTATGATTAGATACAATCTTGCTAAGATTATAAATAAATATGCAGGAATTTTTCAAAAATTGCGACAACTATTATTAAAGTGAGTTAATCCAGTTTTCACAATTCCCAAGGATACCTAATAATGCATTATGTGATAATTCGCGCTTTTTTATCGCTGATTATTGAATTTATCGTACATAATTATTATCTGTAAAATTCAATCGCCTCTTCTTTTCATATAAATATTAAAATCATATCTCTGTCGCTTTCCTTCTTATTTCGGGACCCGAGACTGCATAATACGTCGGAATAAAAATCGTATTTCAGCCTCGCACCGGCTCACCCTTTGCACAGCTTTGCCGTCGGCTCGGAATTTAAATCGCCTGGAGTTTAAAAGGGTCAGAGACGAGTGTTTGGCGAAAGGGTTGATTTTGAATACACGCCACTTTTTTCGCGTCGTTCGTGTCGCGCGAAAGGCTCGTGTCGTTGAATTCGTTATCCTTACGCAGATCAGTATTCAAATCGATGCAAGAAAGTAAAATTCTAAAGAAAGAGATATAATATAATGAGATATTTGGTATTTTGTGGACACAAACAGAGACACAGAATTTCCCTCGCGTTATTGTAAGAATGTAATTAAAGTTTTCTCTCGAAAATACACGTCGAAATCACTTTAATCTTGACAGTCTTCGAGTTTCGGGAACCAATCGCTCCTTGATTAAAACGTCACGCGAACTACGAATGAAGTTTTCCAATTAGAAGCGATCAAGGCTTTCCCGCGAATTGTGATAATATTCCCCTATTTGCGCCCATAAAAATGTACATCGAGCAAACCAACGTATCGGCGCTTGATTTTGCGACGTGAACTCTCGTTTCGTTCTTTTTCCCTCGCCAATTCCCTTTATAGCATCCCAATTATAGACAGCAGTCTGGATCGACTGTCTCGTTAGCCGACCATCGCTTTGAAACGAGCGACTCGAAAGAAAGAGCACTCCATCCCACAGATAGAGGTGGATTTTCCCGGTGATGTTGCCGATTCATTAACCGCGTCGCGCGAGCCGGATTTATTATCAGTTATTATTTTTTCGCGGCCGAGCCATCAATTAATTACTTATCGCGAAACTTTCGGCGACTTAACGAGCGGTATCGATTCGGGCGGCGAGTAATATTTTCAGGGATCTCGTCCGCTCTTTACTCTATGGCTCGCCGGTAATAGCGTCGGTACGCGATATACCGCGAGTCTTTTCACGTACTACTGAATCTACCGGTTGGCCGGTAAAAGGCTCTCTTGCGATACGTGTAACTTCTCCGCACGAGAGAGCCGGACGAACGGCGCCGAAGATGAACTCTCTCTAAAAGATTGACTTTGGCGCGCGGCGAGATTACGGGGTATTACGTGGGGCACTCTACGTAGGACTGCGTGAAAAGCTCAAATGCTTTCTACTCGGATTTTCACTCTAAAGGTTAAAGATTATTTTACTTCCAACTTCCACTCGTTAAACGATATAAATCAACTTGTTAGTTTTTCGACGTAAGAAAACTCAGTATTTGACAGAAATTTATATGTCGCGAAAGTTGTGTTTGTAGATTCAATTTTTTTATTTTTAAAAATGTTAAATAAATATATTTTTTAAAGCTGACGTGCAAAAATGAAAATTGATTTAATTTTAAAAAATCGATAATTAATATGTAAAAAAAATTTTAATTAATAATTTTAATTTTAATTAAATTTGTAATAAAACATTGTAGTTTCATATAAGAAGCAGCAAGTGATATCGTTGATAATTATTTAGCGATAGCAATGCTTAAATGAGCAATATATAAAGTGAAATAAGAAAGTACGTCAATCAGTGATGCGACAATTATTGAGATACATGTTTCAATTGTGATTTTATCGCTATTTGAAGCGTGAAAAATTGTTATTAACCTGTATACAACAAACTTAAATATGACAATCACGTAAATGTACTTTCGACCTACATCAATGACAATGATGTATAGTCATGGAGGAATCGCACGATCTTGAATACGAGGAAATGTTTCTTAGTGATTGTCGAAGGCAGAACAACGCGATACGTTTTTCCCTGGATCTTTCCACGTTCGCTTTCACAGCTTTTATCCTCGCGATAAAAGACATATTGTAAAATCTAATAAAAAGACTGGAATTCGAAAGTGGAACAAATTATGATTATTTGAAGAAATTGCGATCATTGTTCTGCGTCCGCATGCGACTCGAAATCTCCTCAATAATTACTCTTAATAATTATACTCTTGCGATCACCCAGCAAGAAACTTTCGTATCATTAAATGGTGACTTTAAGAAATCCGATTGTCTCGAAATAAATAGGTTTGGCGTTAATTGTATCACAAGAGAAAATGTATATATATATATATATATATATATATATATATATATATATATATATGGTATATATATGTGGGTGTCAGGGCAATCTCTTCCAAAAAAAGCTCTTGTAGTTTATTTCGAGAGCCTTTCAAAACACTATAATAAAATATTTTTTCATGGAGTACTTTTCGAGTTATGAGGCTTGAAATAATTTCTTAATTTTACATGAACCATAAAATATCTAGTAAAATATTCATTTCTCGATTATCTTACTACTTTTATGTACAAAATAATAAGAGGAATTAATTGGTGCAAAGAAAACACATAATTTTGTTTCGAAAAAACAAAATGTAATTATTAATTGCAAATTACATATTTTTTCTTCGAAACAATTACGTGTTTTTCTTTACTTCCAATTAATTCCTCTCATTATTTTGTACATAAAAGTATTAAGATAGGATAATAGAAAAATGAATATTTTACTGGATAATATTTTATGATTTATGTAAAAATTAAGAATTTATTTCAAGCCTCATAACTCGAATAGTACTCGATGAAAAAATACTTTATTATAATGTTTATAGTTTTGAAAAGCTCTCGAAATAAGCTACATGAGCTTTTTTTTTGGAAGAGATTGCCCTGACACCTTGTATCTGTAAATCGTATACAGCTTTTGCTGCTGCATCAGGAAGTTTGTAACTCGTCTCTTAGCACCTCGACGAAATTGCTCGATGGATGGACGTGTCGATACCAATAATAAGCTCGCGCTGCGGGAGTCGCCCTATTACATGATATTGCATAATGTAACGTGATGCAATGACGGGCAGGCCGCCCGGTATCTCGATGACGGATCGTTAACAGCTGATTGTGACGTTCGGCGAAGCGTCACGCGTCTTACCTGCAATTTCACGCTTTACGCATCCGCGGTACACATCATCGTTTCTCCGAGATGTCGGATCGCGAGCGATATATTGCGCGTATCAAAATTGTTGGTCTGTTAATTTTTTTCCCGTTGAACCGATTCATTATCTTGCGCTATCTTTCCGCGATCGTGGCCGCCTGATTGGCAGAATTTCCGATCCCTTTTCGCACTTCACGCGCCGCGTCACTAATGAAAAACGATAATAACGCGGAACGACTGTCAAGAGGCAACGCGAACATCATGATTGATAAGCGAGTAGATAAAGGGTGATGTACCTCCGCTCGCGCGGACCGGGAACACACGTGTTCGCACCCTGTTTTCCCCTCGAACGCCACGTGTTAATCGCAATTAACTTCGACACTCTAGTAGACCACCCCCGGATTATTGTAATATCACTTCGATATAATTTTGTCGGAATGTTAAAATGTTAAAATTGTATTTAAAGCAAGGGGACAAGGCTTTTTTACGGTGAACATAAAAATAAGAAATATATATGCACAAAAATATATTAAATGTTAGATTTTATTTAAGCGATAAAATATCAGATGATAAAATGTATAATGTTCAAATAAGAGGCATTAATTAAAATAAGCTAAAATATTTTAATTAATGCCTCAGCTAAAATATTTTATTTTATTATACGTGAGAGTTTCTTTCATTGCATGATCGGATTATTATAGATTATTACAGAACCATTACGGCAAACATGATCGAACGTAGATTATCAATAACGGTGTTTCCGAGCGGCAAGAGCTGGCGAGCGATAACCCTCGCACAGAAACGATCGATCTCACCGCGAATGTTGGAATTAAATGCGAATATGCGGCGGAAGTGACGCAGCCGTAGCGTGATCGGTCGCGTCAAATGGAACGGGACCCATGGGTGCTAATTAGAAATTAGGTTAACAACCGGAAATTACAAAATGTCCTCAGGGAGCGACTCCGTCGATCGATTCGCGCACTTCCGTCGACGGAGCAGGATCGAAGATTTGCGTTAAAAAAAATTTAAAGTTTGCGCACGTTCATGATTCACGAATTTGCGCTTTCGAGTGATCATCACCCAAAAATGGAAAAATTGACTCAAATGATATTTTTGAGCAAATATTCGCGCGTTCGTAATTTTTATTCACGCGACAACGATTGGTTTCCAATTAATCATTGATAAATGTTATTAGCTATTAATTGAACGTTACTAACTCGTTTAATTAAAGTCCTCCTTTATATCACTACGGGATGTTCGGGATTTTATCGTGAAATAGTTAAAACCTACGTTCCCTCGACGTCGTGTCGGACGACGGCGACCTTAAATCATCTCTCGCGATGGTCTTAATCTCGAAGAATCGCGGAAGATTAATTAGTCTCGACGACGCAAACTCTCTCGTCCGACACGTGAGAGGAAATCTTTCGCGATGGAGACAAAGCGACAATTGCTGCTCTCCCAAGATCAGCCGCTATTGTTCGAAGCTTGGGAAAGATTTTTGTTCGACAAACATTAACCGGCAATGATTTTTCCGGATCTCATCGCTATTACTAAGGAACGAAACAAAATTATCATGCCGACAAATTTATTAATCTTAATCATTAATTGCAAGATTTTTGTAATACTTTCGAAAAACTAAAAATATCTGCGTATTTTATCGATTCTAGAGTTTAATAAAAAATAAATTTAAGAGAGAGAAAGAGAGAGAAAGAGAAAAGAGAATGTTTGTTATAATTTCTTTAATATGTTGAGTGTAACTAATTAATATAAAATAGTTATAAATTCGTTATATTATATAATTATAAATAATAAATTATTAATTAATATAAAATACATAAAAAAGCTTGCTTTGCATGTATTTTTTTCGCTATATCACAGACATGTTATAACATACAAATCTCGAATGGAATGTTGTTTTCAATAAAGTTTACTCCACATGGACATTCCACTAGGCTCGCACATTCGACATCTTATTGAATCGATGGGCGGAGATACAGCTTAATGAAGTGTGCTGTAACGGAAGGATGTTATTACAAAACTGATTCTCGAGCATCGACCGAACGTGGAAATTTTTATTTATCAGGGGATCCGTAATCGATGGTTGAATTTCCCCGTTGAGCTCTAGGCTGCACCGGGTTACGCCAGGCGGAGAAATCAAGCGCGCCCAACTAGTCAGCCGGATGATCAATCGCCTGGAACGTATCTGCCCCGCGTTACCACGAGCGGGTACACGAAGTAACGGACCGTTCAAAGATCAATGCTGATCGATGAGAACGGGAGGAAAGGGATCTGGTGCGCCGATAATCACGCGAAAGATAAGAGTCCTATTTTTATTTGCTCGGCGTAAAACGCTCTATTAACACGTCGAACGCGTTGCGAAGGTAAAACGAGAGTCAAAATGGCATCGAGGCTATTAATAAATCTGGAACAATATATGAGTCATGCTTCTTCGTTTCGTGAAACGCGAAACAGCTTTGACCGTGTTTTAATATAGAGAAATTCTTCTGGGGAGAATATCGAGAATTTATTCAGTTATGTAGAAACACGATTCTATTTTGAAATGTTATTTCTACTGATTTATGCTGCTGTTATCGTACAACCCAGACTACAGTGATTCAAATCGTTTCTGATACCTGCAGATTTATTTTTTGCATAATTACATGGAATATGATAGAAAGAATTCAGCGCGACGCGTCTTTCATGTCGGTTTACGACCGCAGAATTGTGAAAAATTTTAACGTAACCCGCTTATAGATACCCGAGAGTATGAATTTTATTTCATCCAAGGGAATGGAACAGCTGATCAAAAGAGTATCAAGAGAAGGATGTCTCGGAGGCGGAAACATGTATAGATATACATTTTTTATTCTTTTGAAAAATACATACGTCTCCGATGATATCCTTCCATCTCTGAAATTCCGTTTCGCATTTTCATCGAAATTAAATTTAAAAGATGAAACATTTTTTATTATAAAAATATAAGACATATCTTTCTCGCTTAAATCTCATTTCGTGCAATCGCCGGCGAATCGTAAATATCAACTGCGATTCGGCTAACTAAGGTGTCGAGAACGCGAGTTAATTTCTAGCAAACAGAGAGCGTCCCGGCCGCTTAATCCGTTAATTAGACTCGTAATCTCGGAATCAGTCTGTTGCCTACGGCGTCTGCGAAAATTCTCAAGATCCGGTCGGCGAGACGAGAAACAGAAAGAGAAGGAGAGATCTTCGCCGAGAGAGTTTCTCTATTCGGATAGAGATGGGCAGAAGAGTCGAGCAGTTTGCTCATCCAGTCGAGCCCTTGTTATTGGATCTGTTACTGGATAGAGTTTCGTTCCTTCCAATTGCCTCGGCAAAACACCCTTTCGCTTTGCTTGAGAATCGAACGGCAATCGAGTTTTACGATTTGAACATTGGCGACATTAAGTTTCTAAAGAAAATAGATTATTGTTAGTATTGGTAGTAGAAGCTTTTCAAACTTTATAATCCTATTTTATTTTTTAAAAGAAAAGGTTTGATATTATTTTAGCAATTATTTTTTAATTTGTTAAATAAATTTTTGAATGCAACCGCGATTAATAAATTAATGAATTCAAAGGACGGAGGAAATGCTGTCGTAAAAAATCGCGTGTTTTTTAAATCTTATGAATATTTTTACTGTTTTTTTTTTGCGGTGATAGAGATTGTTGGATCAAGTAAAATAATTAAATTTTAAGGAATAATTTTATTGGATTCGATCGTTATTCTATGAATTAAACGTCATGTTACAAAGATAGATGGAGGAGCTTCATCTATTTCTTAGTATATTTATTACGCCGGGTTAAGTATTCATCTCTCAGAGTCCCGCGAACCATTAAACTTGATTTGCAATTTCAACGTTGAATTAAAGCCTTTCTCGACTCGCTAGATGATGTTACAGAAAGGTATTTTCATCTTTGTTGCATTTCTTGTAAGTTATTAATCGTTTAAAAAGACAAGAAAAACAAGCATCCTCGCGATGATAGATTTTGTTAATCGAAAGTCATGCTTTCAATTTGTTCTTGATTCTTATATTTAATTAATTTGATTAAAATCAATGTATCTTTCCAAATCGACAGAAATATAATACATATGTTTCTCGGTAAATTACTCAAATTAATCAGACGGTTAATTCAAGTTTGTATTTTTTAAACAATTATCCCGATTCAGCTGTTTTGAAGCGAGAAAATATCTTTGTATTTTGAATCGTGACATCTGATATATCTCATTTTCATTTAAGAGCAGGAAAACGAAGGAATGTCGCGATGAGAATTTTATCGAAGCTGCTGATAAGTGGGTAATCTCAGACTGAATCCCGTTAATTCTGCTTTGCAATTTTAATCAAGAATTAAAGTCATCCTTGTTTCGGAAGCCGAGATGTCGGCGTTAGTTTGTTCCCTGTCGCATACCTTTGTTATCGAAACTCGAATGGCGATGCTCGCTGTATCTTCCTTCGTAAACTATCAGACTCCTTCTGCGAACTAACTCCAATCTCTCGACAATTATTAGTTTAGTTTCGTCCTTGTCCAGAGAGAGCCATGGGACTAAAATTCTGGCGCAGCAATCGCGATGGGACACGTAGACAGCACGAGAGAAATCAATCTGACATCTTTAATCGAGAGAGCCCTTTGTTAAACAGGATCTTTGACCGATAGTTACATTTTGCCTTTTGTTTCGGAGCGAAAGAGAGAATGAAAAATCCCGGGTGAATCTCGTAGACAAGAATTTTCCGCGCGACAAACCGCGAGCGTAGCGTTGTTCCCTGATGTTTGCCAGACGCGGTGCCGCCGTTGTTCTGTTACAAAGGATTCTTTTATGGCGAAATTGTTTCGCAGCGGTTTCGCGGTTCCGCGCTTGAGAGAAGGGTACGGATTATAACGATGAATTTGTCTTTACTTTCGCGAACATAAAATCTTATTATTTCTTTATACATATATATATATAAGTAGATTGGCTTTTTGCAAAATGCATTTATTTATTTATTAATAATTTAGTTATCAATAATGTCACGAAATAATAGCTTAATAAAAAAGGCTCACATATATTATATATTATTTATATATTATATATTTTTTTTGCTACAAATTAATGAGCATAATATTAATTGGAAGATAAAAAAGAATAGAATATTTTTCGAATTGATTTCGATAAATTATAATTTGTAATTTTCTCTGTGTATTAAGTACACAGAGACACTATTTATCTCTCTGACATTGAATTCTTTATATTGACTTGGTGACTTTAGTCACTGTTTGTCAGATGTTTAGTCAGATCATGTCCCACACAATTTAATTGTTGCCTCGAGAAATTCCTCTACGCGGGCAGGCTTATATTAAGTAAGTATACTTTTGGACTAATGTGTGTGTGTGTGTGAAATATTTTTAAAATTTTGTAGGTAAATTGTAATTATAATAATTGATTAGAAAATTTTAATATGTAAGGCTAACTGTATTATTCGATAAAGTTACGATAATTTCAAATCGTTTCAAATCACATATACACATATACAATCAGAAAAATGCCTTATCATATGATCTCGCACGTCTGCGTCCCTTACCTCTAAATATTCGCATTATAACTGTTAATTATTATTGAAGAAACAATTGATGATAAAACAATAACTTTTAACTTAATTATTTTATTTTGCTTTGAAACATAACGTACGGTAACGCTTGTTTTTCGAATAAGCTATAGTTATAATGCGGGAATTTATGATATAGACATGCTTATATTTTTGTTTCCGCTGTCCTTCGCAGATTATTATAATGTACAGAAAAAGGAGAACAAAACAAGACATATTGGAATTTAGAAGACGAATTGAAAATTATCTTCATTTAAGAAATAAGCTTGAAAAATCAGTAGAAGCTATTACAAAAGGAGAAATAGATATCAAGTTCGCGCAAAAAGATGGAATCCCAATTAACATTCTTACTGAAAAATTAAATATTATGAAACGCGAAAGAGAATATTCTGAATTAAAAAATAAATATGAAACAGCAGTTTATAATGTTATATCGAGAAAAGAAACTTTATCAAAAGCTGCAACACACTATAGATTAAAAAGAGATGAACTAGAGAAAGAAATAGATGAATTTAGATGTTCTGGGAAGGAAACATACGAATATGACAAGTTTCCAGGACCGAATGAAGTTTTTACATTGACAGAAGAAAAATTGTTATTAAAACAACTTAAGGAAACGGACGATTCTAAATTATATTGCAAATGTCAAGTTTGTGTGCTGCATTATTTGCTATATATAGCTTATGAATATGCTAAATTGTCAAATAATAAAAATTATCCAGTAATATGGCGTAAAAAACGGCAAGCGACTTTTACATGGATGATAAGATTCGAAATGAAACATACCAAGGAAATTTTGAAATTCCCATCTACTTGTATAAATACATCATTTCAATTATCGACGAATAAACAGCAATCTTCTTCGTCGTTCGACGAAAATGATTCTAAATTGCAAAATGTTCATGAATCCAAGTCGTCAGATAGTCACGAAATTAAACAACAATCATCTCGAGCATCAAAGAACAAAAAACGACGATCTTCTTCGTCGTTCGGCAAAAATGATTCTAAATTGCAAAATATTCGTAAAGTAAGATACAATGCCACACAATTGCAAGATAATCTTGCAGCAGCATCGGAATATTTTTCATCGCTTGATAAAGATGAAGTCAAGCCGTCAGACAATCACGAAATTAAGCAACAAGCATCTCGAGCATCAAGAGCATCAAAGAACAAAAAACGACGATCTCCTTCGTCGTTCGGCAAAAATGATTCTAAATTGCAAAATATTCGTAAAGTAAGATACAATGCCACACAATTGCAAGATAGTCTTGCAGTAGCATCGGAATATTTTTCATCGCTTGATAAAGATGAATTCAAGCCGTCAGACAATCACGAAATTAAGCAACAAGCATCTCGAGCATCAAGAGCATCAAAGAACAAAAAACGACGATCTCCTTCGTTGTTCGGCAAAAGTGATTCTAAATTAGAAAATGCTCATGAATCCGAGTCGTCAGGTAGTCACGAAATTAAGCAACAATCATCTCAAGCACCGAAATTAAACAACAGTCCTCCTTGTCATTGGAGAAAAGTGATGCTAAATTCCTCATTCATCGAATAACATACAATGCCAACTACAAAATACTCTTGCAATATTTCTCATCTTGATAAAGATGAATCCAAGCCGTCAGGTAGTCATGAAATTAAGCAACAATCACTTCAAGCATCGACGAGCAAACAACAATCTTCCTCGTCATTCGACAAAAATGATTCTAAATTTTGCAATTTCATCTCCAACAGTCCAATTTAAAATCAATAACAATCACCTTAAGCATCGACAAGCAAACGACAACTTTCCTCATTGTTTGATAGAAATAATTTTAAATTATGAAAGGTTCACCAAATAACATACAAAGTTATGCAACTACAAAACAATCTTGTAGCAGTATCACAATATTTCTCATCATTTGATAATTCTGAATAATCATCAAGTAATAGCCAATAGTAGCTAATGTTTTAATAAATATATATATTTATAATATATATATTTATGTATATTTATGTTTATGTGTATATTTATGTTCACGTACATTTATATTAATATTTAGCATTATTAACAACATGTTATTTTCAAGAATAGCATTTAATAGTTCGTTGATATTCGTTTTCATTTATTTTTAGAGAAAACAGATTTGATGATATTTCTCGAAACCATTTTGCAGATTTGGTTTTTGAAAATCTGAAGAAAATAAATTATATTATATTATTTTTTTTAAACATTTGCATTATTAACGAGCTTAAACTTGATGACTAACAATGTAATAGTTGCATGTATTATGGAGAAATTTGGATCAATTTTGATTCAAAATTTTTTCCGTATATATTTTGTACTACATATAATTGTGATTTTTGTATGAATTTTATAAAACAATTTTAACATATGTGAAAGTTAAAACATAACAAAACGTGTCTTGATGACCTGTCTTGTTTTTCGGCACATGTAATTTCACATAATCTAAGAAAATATGAGAATTTTTCATAAGAAAATATATAATATATATAATATTGATTTTATATTATATGATATTATATGGTATATTATATAAATTGCCTATTATATAATATAATATATTAATATTATATTATACACTATAAGATGGTATATAGTATATATATAATATAATATGATATATAATATATACATATAATATAATATTCTATATAATATATATAATATTGAGTTTATACACACACACACACACACTCTAGTAAGTGGAAAATCGCCGGAAGTTGCTATATTGACTATTTGATAAATTTTATAACGTCTTTTGTATACAATCAGAGTACGTGCGCTACGTAATTTGATTATTATTCAGGAAGAGATTCGTATATAATTATATCTTTAATTATATCGTAATTATATTAATTATTTCGTTAGTTCTTAAGATAATTTTAATCGAAAAATATTTAATGTTAAAATTTTATTATTTTGTATATCAACAATATCAAAACAAATCATAACAATGATAAACAATTTATTTCAAAACATGTATTTTTCTAACTACAGATATTTTGGCTAATATTTTTCATTCTTTGTATCGAGTCAGATTAAATATATGCTGTATGCAGTTTGATTATTAATTGGAATTTATTTGCAGCCTTTGTAAGTTTTTATGCACTTAATTGTTCTTTTTCAATTCTTTAGATAATTTTAATAAACAATTGTAATATGTAATATGTTAGTTACAGTATAATCTAGAGAGGAAAATTTTATTTTATACGAGCATCACAAAATATATTTTATTTATCCAAAGTATCATTAAAAACTCAAAAGTACATGTTTCTTGAAACAGAAAGAATGAGAGGGAGAAAGAGAGTTTCTCAAATATATATTGAATGATAATTATAGTTACATATAGTTATACAGAATTGCATGTTATAGAATTGCATAATAAATTTGAACTCTTTTCTAAAGGTTTCTTAATAAATTTAAAAAAATATATATATGCAGAATTTGTGCAAGAGGATATTTATAAATGATTTGAAAAAAATAATTTTTATAAGAATATTATTATACATTATATTTCATAAGAATGACAGCTTTTTCGTTTTGCTATTTTTACAATACTTGAAAATAGATCATTAGCGAACAAGAATTTATAAAGCGTCGCGTTAAGCGGAAAACATTGACATGCTCCACATTGAGTCTCTTTCTACAAAAAATTAATTATCCGTTCATAATAAATTGCTTTGTTTACCGCAAGCCGGAAGGCGGGGCCGAATTAAAGCGATAAGCGAAGTTTCCGGCGTAAAAAAAGGGTAAAGAGGATCTTGTATCTAAAGCAACGATCATACTCCGTTCATTCTCTTTTTTCGTCTGGCTCTCTCTTTCTCTCTCTCTTCTCTCTTACATAAGCACATCGAAGTTTCATTTATCGTCGTCTTCTCGATGCTACGTGCTCCTCGTGGAACAATCCAATTTACGATCGATCAAACTTTACGACACTTTCGTGATTCTTAGACGTACGTATAACTGGAAAGTGCACGTATCTGCCAAAGACACCTCGTAAAGCATCCTCGGAAAGTATTGTGCGATCTCTACTTGGCAATGACGGCGACGACGACGACATATTGCATGATCGCGCGAATTCGCATCTCCGCGAGACTTCGATGTGAGCGAGATTGCCAAAAACCCGTCTCTTTTCACTGACGACGTGAGAATTTTGGCGACTCCGAACTCCGAACTCTAAATCTTAATTTTAATGCGTAATTATGACGAAATGAATAAGTTAATATTTCGAGTGTTTAATTCCCGCATCTGTTCTAATTAATTTTGCGATGCAAGACGTGCAAAATATGTACACAATATGTACTCACGCGCTAGTTAAATATATAAGTATAAATCCTTTGTTATAATATGTTTCTGTGACAGAATGTGCGATGCCGGTATTTCTTTTCCTTTCTCTCTTTAAACGTCTTTAATCCTCGGTTGCCTTCAGAATTTAATTGAATTCAGTCGCGTTTTCTATATGAAAACAGGGATATTGATTGTGAAAATAAACCAAAACATACATTTGCTTCTTATCGATGGCAGTTATATTGCTATCTGATCCATCGATTTAATAACGGGCTGTTTTCGCAGCGGTCCAATATATTCCCAATAGCCAATTAGCGAATTTGGATTCGGTAATCCGTCATAGACTCCGTTCGTGATTGGCCACAATTTTCCGAGGTCATCGCACGTTTCGAAAGGAACAGCCGTAAATTCGGCGGGTCGAAAGGCTCGTGCACGTTACGTGACTGCGAAAAGGGCCGGTTTCCCGCCGACGCGATGGCCCGCGTCCTGAATACTGTCGTACACACAATGGCGCACGTACGTACGCACACACACACACACACACACACCCGCGCACGCACACCCTCGGACACATCGCGGACGCCACATCCTCGATTACGCGACCGCAATTGCAATATCCCCGCAATCGGTACACAGTAGCTTCGTTATATCGTTCGCGTCAGTGTAAATTGCCGGGCCGTTGATATCTGCGTTAGGATCGCCTACGATTTATAAAATGTGATTGCAGGCGGCACGTGTGGCGAGGGATGCACATACATGCGCACGCAGACCCCACCTCTTTCCGCACTTTTCTCTTATTCTCTCTCTGTCTCTCTCCCCTTCTTCCCTTCGATTTCGAATATAACGCGTTAAATGTTATCAGGTAGATTAATGGCTGCGGTTATATAAATATCGTTGACATTTACGGTCGTTTCTCTGGAATTATAACGTTATTATTTTATTGTACTTAACGTATCTCATATTTTTTAATCGTAACGATTTCTATAAATATTTCAATATTAATAGATTTCGTTCGAATAAGCTTGGAACTCGACGAAGCAAAATCTTGCAGAAATTGATCGCAATATTTTTATCGAGGAAAAGGATTTTTGGTCCAATTATTCTTTATTAGATTAGTTAAAAATTTTTTAATTAAGTTCCATTAAATTTCGCGCATTAAAATTCCCCGTGATGAGATTTGAATAAAACTTATACGGATACAACGCGAGACACAACCAAGAGTTACAAAATTCCATCCAAATTTAGCTCGGCGTCAGAGTTTAAAGCGCTCGAAACTCGGCGGTTGATCGCGCAACTTGAAAAGGTGTGGGATCTTGGCTCACAGTTTCACCAACAGCTTCAATCCTCGCTTGCGATTCCGTCGTTCTCTCCGACGATGCTGTAACCCCGGCGGGGGTTACAGTGAGACCAACTCGTTGCCTTTGACGCGACCAACCCTTCCCGAGCACTTGCGGTGCGCCTGCCGGCGTCGAGCGATCGTTCCCTTAACGGCATCAGCCTTTCGGAGAGTGTCAAGCAACGTGCTCGTTAGATTCCGCAAGATTGTATATCTTATCACACGAATCTGAATAATTAAACGAATATTATTCACCGCTGTCACTGAACAAAGCGAGTTGCCGCGACACACAATTACCGAGATATAAATATCGCCTTGATATCTCTAAAGCGATCTAAATGACATGGAAATGTAATAATTTGCGAGGAAAATTGTAGCAATTATTTACACGGTCAGTGATCACAGAAAGCGTAGATATTTCTACGATAGATAGATCTACGATTAGTAAATAAAAATCGCTCGAACTTTCAGTAAGCGACGTAGGCTTTTGATGTTAAAAATTGCTCGGAAGTCTGCGATACGTATCTGGAGGCCAAAAACACGCGGTGTATTTCGAGATGTCCATCTTGAGCGCGCCGGCCGTGACAACGCTGTAACTAAGCGTCCTTCGGATCACCTAATTAACGAGCTCCGAGATCCTCGTGGCGGCCTCGGCTGCCAGCCGCCCGAGGTCACGAAGTCGAGGAACACACAGCGTGGCCGTCGTACCGTAAAAACGCGACCGACGGCGAAACCGCGATAAACAATGGACCATGGCGGAGTTGCGCACGGTTGCTCACTTAATTAGCATGCAACGTGCCGCTCCTCCGGGTCGCCAAAATAAGCCGGGGTGGAAGAGGAACAATGTGATAGACCAGATCCCCGGGACTAGTAAACGACGGAAGCGAAATCCTCTGTTTGAGTCTCGCAAGGGTGGCTGAAAGTTGAAAAATTTAGACTCAATCTGGATAATAGAACGAAATGGCCATCTCTTGACAGAGCAGACGTCGATTTAGGACAGAATAAAAATTTAAAGCACCAAGACTTTTAGTTTTTAAAGGGGAAAAGAATCTTGAGAAATGTCACAAATAAAATATACTGTTTTCTCTAAATAAAATATTGTGAACATTATTTTTAATTTTTCAATGAGATTGACAGATAAAAATAGATAGGAAATATTTATTTAAAATGCAAAATAGTTGAATTTATTAATTAAAAAACAATAATTTTTAAAAATTCTCTTATTTGAAATAATATTTGAGATCTTTAAACACACTTGTATTCTATTTTTTCAAATATTATTTTAACTATTATTTAATAAGGGAAATAATTAAAAGAGCGAAGAAAACGGATGTGTTTATTTCACAAAGATACATATATATAAAATGACCATCGATTATTAAAATCTAATTTATAAAAATTAGCTAACATGATTTAATAGAACATGAATAGAAATGAATCTAATCATTATAAATTAAAGAAAGAAATAAACGGAATAAATATTAGAGAGAAAATACTATTGAATATTTTATTATTCGTCAAATAAAAGAAAGCTATCGATTATTTATGTGTTTGTATGTTTTTTGTATATATTTTGAATATATATATAACGAGAAATATATATTTGAAATATTTATTGTTGATTTATAAAATTAAAATTGAATATTTTAATTGGGATTTTAACAATTATTATTTGTAAGATTTAATTATAAGATTTTATTTGGGATCTTATTTAAGATTTTACTTGTAAGAAAATTTATAAATGAATTATACTTTTCATTAACCATTGATACTTTGATAGAGAAAATTTTACATACAAATTTTTATTTGAAATGTTTCTCCCATCTCTCTATAATCAATTAATTATTTCGTCACATAACCGGCAAAATTCTCGGCCGTCCGTGATGCGAATTTAAACGTCATCGAGAGATCGACGTGTACTATCGAAAGTGTCTTCATCCTTGAACTGTTGCCATCCCTGTCGTTTGCGCGAACGCAAAGTGGATCGCATCATGGAAAGGCGAAAGTGGCAAGAATGTTAAACTATGGCAAACGTGCCTTCACGTGGAAACTCGTGTCAAATGACGCTACGTAACGTATCTCTTACGTGTTAAATCAGCGTAATTAAAAACCGGATGAAATTTAACGTCACGGAAGTTAACGTTTCACGCAACGTGTCAATTATGCAAAACATAGAATATCAACCATTAAAAATATGCAGTCATATTTTTAATGGAGGAATAACAAGTGTTATTTATAATAGTCAAATGGATTTTGCGATTCATATTTTATCTTATCTATCTACAAATTTTCATGTATTTATATCTATATCACTAAAATACTAATCCCAAAATATAACATTTAAATTGTAAATATTACACACACAAGAAAATAATTACAAACTTAATCTTGAGACGGGAAAATAGATTCGCACAAATTTTGTATCGCGGAAAAATCACAAAATCGAATCTTCTCTCGTCCCGCCCAAGACGAAGACTTATCGTTACCTTAAAGTAAGTAAAGTTATATAGATAAAAAAAAATATTTGATACAATAAAGGGAGGAAAAAAGATGTTTGAGGTCTTAAAATACACTCGGTCGTGCAACACACATGCGGGCGGGCCGGATGCGATATTAACGATGATGCTTTCCGCACTAATGCGATTCCTGGTGTCTGCTAGGATTTTTAGTGCTGTCAATTACCGTTTAAAGTGACGTCGCTCGTACCTGGCTGTTATAGGTGTCACGTGAGGGCAATGAACTTGCACGACCCCCGGGCGCGTTCAGGCTCGTCGTTACGAAAGAAGCTCGCGATTCGCTCTTCGCGATCTCCAGCTTCAAAAAAAATCGAAAAATTGTCGCGC
Source organism: Camponotus floridanus (assembly GCF_003227725.1). Lineage (NCBI taxonomy): Eukaryota > Metazoa > Arthropoda > Insecta > Hymenoptera > Formicidae > Camponotus > Camponotus floridanus. The sequence continues at coordinate 206,664 of NW_020229838.1, forward strand.
TTTTCGACAAACGAACGTAATTGTAACCGTATCGTCGACGTTTGTGAGCCGGGCGTTGAACCGAGATTATTAACTTTTAACGCGCGCTCTCGTGCTCCGACGTAGCTTTTATGCGACGAGATATAATTACGGAGAAGGTTTTAATATAAAGAATTCACGGACGCGTCGTCTATTCCTGTCCTCCATCTGCGTCGCTTCCGTGCGAGAAACGACAGTGTTGAACCACTGAACCAATTTCACAAAGGGGCGAGGAGGATGCCAAAATTCTCGAGCCTGACTCCGTAAATACCACTGTCAGTTTGCAGCGAGACATTGTTGGAAGCCGTGTTTGTTGTATCGATGTTATTCATGAGACAGATCAAGAAACGTCTCGCCGCAAGATGTTACATTCGTGATTAGACTGTTCACTTTAGATGTCCCCTTTTACATCAATTTAAAAATGAAGGGATGCACACATATTCTCATAATGTAATTATATAAAATACTTCGTTCTATATAATATAATTATATCGAACGAAAATACAATGCGAAATGTGTATATTAATGATATAAATAATTGAATGATATTAAATTTTAACGTATCTAATTTTTTATCGATCTTTTTAAATATAAAAAGCACTTTTGTAAAAGAAAAATATATCCCTTTAGTGATTTATATTATAAATTGCTCCTATATTGGTTTGCGATTTTCCGCTAAGTGATATTTCATCAATATAACGTATTAAATTGTTTTAACGCAATAAGTTAGAATTCACTTCGATGTGACGCTGGTGACATTGTTGGTTTAACGGAGGTATCTAAAACAGGATACGGGCGGTTAGTATTTCTGCGTATATTCAAATGAGATATTCGTCGGTATGATACGGTACTTTGGTATTAGCGATCTTAGTACGAGAGCTCGTCCGCGGTTGTAACTCTAATTGGTGGCGGTAGAAGAGAAGCGTGTCTCGAGTAGAGAATGATGTGGTTGAAGGGGACGGATCGCGCATTTCACAGTATTATAGCGTTTGAATTAGCGTTCTATATGGGTTCCCGAGATGAAAGGAGCGTCTCGTGGAAAAAAGTGGTAACCAGGCAATTTTATGAGATTGCGATCGATAAACCTAAGCACTACAATGCATTAAAAAATTTTTAATATCGTTAAATCTATAGAAAATAAATATTTTATAGATATAATATTACATACAGAGATAAATAAAAATATATAAATTATAGATAATAATATATTTTAGTATTTTATTATTTTATTATTTAATATTTTATTATATTTTAATATTTTTTATTATAATAGTATATATTTATAATTATAATATTATATTTATATTTATTATAATATAATATTTATAATATAATATTTTTATTATAAAATTTAGTATAAAAATTTGCTCTAATTTAATTGGTAAATTAAAGAGCGACTGTTTTCGTTCTCTTACATACAACAAGACTTTTTGTACAAAATTATCATAATCTTAAATTACCATAATCTTATCTCGTCTTAAATATGCGGAATTGACGATAATTGACCGTGGCCAATTCTGCTATATTGACGAACTAATTGCTTTTACACCCTTCAGCGAATACAATTAACACAGTGCAAGTTTACTCTAATGAAAATGGGTCCGTAGTGATTGCTTGTCACTGAACACTATCTATTATATATTGGTTAAAGATTTATTATATATTGGTTAAAGATGGATGATTACTTTTCTCTCTTTATTATTACTTTTGTTCGTTATCACAATATTTATAAACGTCACAGAAAAAATTAAATATCATCTTGCATGAAGAAGTGATATCGAAAAGCAGCAACAAATATTTTAAATAGAGAAACAGCTGAAAACGCCGTAAAACGAGGATTTATATTAGGGTTTATATAATAAAAATAAGCACTAATAATAGATGAAAAAGAGTAATCTAAATTAAAAATTAGATATGAAGTAATAATAAATGATAGATAAAAAGGAAAATTTATTCTACTTATTATTAGGAAAAATCTAATGCGAATTTAAAACGAAGAGTCATTGAAATTTTTGTCTTTCAAAAACTCAAATTACGCTGATAAGTCGTGTCTAAAGCGCGCTCGATGATATTCTTCATTATATTATACAGATTTATTATATAGATTTATTATATAAATTTGTACGACCGTAGATTTATTTGCCATTATTAGATTGCAGTTTCAACTTCGCTACTTTTCGCGGGGTTAAAAGTTTCAAGTATATATATGTATATATTATACACATAAGAAATGTGGATAGTTTTAAATGTTGAAATATTAAGATAACTTTGTGCGAAGGTCGAGATAGTTGGGATAATTAACTCTTCTAATCTTTCCCAATTCATCCAAAATCAAGAATTTAGTTTATGCAAATTGATAAATGCCCGTCTTAATCTTCAACTATTTCGCGAATTTTGATAACATAATTATTATGTTAGAAATTCTGATAAAGACAATTAGAAAACAATTTAGAAAAGGAGAGAAAGAGAGAGAGAGAAAGGTGAGAGAGAAAGAGAAAAAAGGACGATCAATGTTAAAAGAAAGAGTAGCGTTATTTTTTTATTATTAATAAATTACAAAAAATTTGAAAGAATCAAGTAAAATTATGATTTTGATGACTGTTTTGTAAAGTTGTGGAAATTGAAAGTTTTATAAATTTAAATAATAAATATTTTGCAAACGCATAATAATTTTACGATGGAGTTAAATTTTACGATGGATTAAATAAAATTACATATTTGATTAATTGGCATATTTTTAAAATTTGATGGTGATTACATATTTTCCACTATAAGGTAGTGTATATGCCCGAAGCAAATTTAATCCAACTTACACGCGCTATATATTGTTAAGTTTTTGATCAGGAAGTCTTTCCGACCATATATCTCCAGGGATTTTTCTCTCATGTAATTTTTTCCTTTCATCTCGTGCTTCCTGTTCATTTCTCGTACCTCGGAGATCAGGTGTAACTGGAAATTATGTGCAAATTTCTCAACTTATTTATGCCAAAGGCACAGGAGAAAAGCGATAAAAACATATTTGCTCACCGAGATATCTCGCTATGATGTCAACAAATATAATCGAATACAATTTGCCGCGATGTGAGCGTATATTAAAATGAAAATACTCTATTACTTACCGCATTCGTGTAACGAGCTTTGTAAGCGTTTTACATTTGAATAAAATAAATATAGAATAATTAAACTAACCTCTCTAACGTCATCTCGATTCCTCGTATGGCAATGAAATAATTTTTCATACGATATGTCGACATTATAATTTAAATATATGTACTCAAGTTTTATTAATTTTTCAAATAATCTATCAATTTCTTTTATATTTTACTATACGTCATTGTTTTTACAATATATCTTTAAAATATCCATAGCGTTATTGTTGACACAATATATATTTTAAAAAGAAACTATTTAAAAGAAATATTTATGTCAACTATTTACTAAAATGGTATCAAGTTTCCTTTCAAATGTCCTTAATACATTTATTCGAATCAAGTGTGAGCAGGCTGCTATATCTCACTGTCACTGATTAATCATGCGGTACCTGCAATGTAATCTGCTTCTCGCGCGAAAATCGATATTGTCATTAATTACGCCAGCTAACGGTATCCTCGCGATAATTTGGCTATATGTAGAACGCAGCCTAAGAATTTAATCTTACAATTAGTTTCGACTATAAGTTACACCTTTAAGACATGACATTCCTCTTTACTTTCTTATGTTTTGAATTTTTAATTAATAATTTCACGAATTAATTTTCTCTCTCTTATATTCTCTTATATGTTATGTTGTATATGTGTATTCGGTTTACAAAATATTTATTAAAATAAGTATAAATAAAAGATAAGATTATTGTACTTTTATTAAAATGAAAAAATATATATAAAAATTACAAGGAAATCTACAAAAATTTTTTAATATTATATAATTATTTTTAATATTATATTATATATTAAAAAATTAATTTAATTTATAAAATATTATAATTTAATTTATAAAATAATTGGACTCTTTATTTCTATTTTTTTTTATTCAATAAATTTTATTTATTTTGAAAATTATCTTATGATAAAGCAAAGCATAACATTACGTTCTAGATCAATGTAAATAATAACCGTGCCGTGAAAGGTATAAACGGGACTTGGCCACAAAACCGCGAATCCTCGACTTAAAAGTGATTTAAAATGACAGGCGCATAAAGAGGCCGCTTCCGGGTTTATCGCCATCGCGAATGATTGAGGAATCGAAGAGCGCGGTTTAAAAGCGCAAAGAAACTTGCTGAAAAAAAACCAATTATCTTCGAGAATCGTTTTCTGATGAAAAATTTACGATTTGGCACCTTACTGCTCGATCTTTACAGTTTGGTCACTTTTCTAAAGAACTGCTTAAAAAGTGGGTTAAGAGGGGATTAGGAGGTAGCTTAATTTTTCGAGGCAATATAGTTCTTTCACGAAGAAAAAAACCATTTCTGCAGGAAAAATATCTGCGACATTTGAATTAAATTTGCATAAATTAACATTGATATAGCTATCTTAAAAAATGAAATTTAATATAGTACAATTTTTCGTAATTGTGTTTTGTATTCTTTTTACTGATATATAAATATGAAAATTATATATACTTGAATTATATACATATATTTATTCACAGAAATTTAAGGCATATATAATTAATAGATCGATCGTGTTAGTATAGTTTATATTACTGCAATAATGTTCTCTGTAGATAGCAGTATATATATATCTCTCTCTGATATAAATTAATCCATAATTAATTGCTCAATAGCATCGATTATCGATTAAATTGAAACCCTACCTGTTTCATAGGCTCAAATTAATTGACCTAATTTCTCCGACTCTCTCTCTCCTCCTCTTCCTCCTTCCATCGCTTTCCCTTCATCTTTCTTCCTCTGTTTTGGCTATCGTATTAGCAGATATGTAATACATAATTGGCAAAGCTATTATCTGGATTATCGACATAACGATTTGACGAACTATATTCTCTTTCTCTCTCCTTTTCTTGTCCCCCCCTTTCTCTCTTCTTTTTCGAAGTATAATCCAGAAAGATTATTTTTAAATATGTTCTTTTTTTTATCACAGTTTCCTCCATTCTGTTTTCGTCTCTTCGCTGATTTTTTTCTTTGAGGTAATGTCGTGTAATTACGCGAAGTCAGTGGCAGTAGCTTCAGAGACGAGCAAACGAGCTGCTTTCCTTAGCGGTATCCACCATCCACGGATAATCGAGTACAAGTGCATTTCGCCGCAGCGGAATTGCATAATTCGCTTCCTCCTGCACCTCTCATGAATGATTTACGTAAGCAGGCCTCCGGTCGCTTTCAAATGGTTCCGAATAATTGGTATCGCCTCCCTCTTTTCCCCTTTTCTTTAACCAACTTCGAGAAGACATTTAGTTAATGAGCTTATTAGGATACCGGAATATTGCTACGTCATTATGTGAACAAACGCGTGTAATGATAAACGAGAGCCACTAGAAGAGATTTGCCATCGTTTCAACGGCAGATCCTCAGATATGCTAATGGACACTAAAGTATGCAAAGATGTTTTTAATGGAAATATTGCAGATTTTTTTCTTCCACCATTTCCGTCAGACAATACTCGGGCAATCGTATGTTTACAAAATCATTTTTACGCTCTTACAAATTTTACTACGCGCACTTTCGAGTGTATAATTTTTTCTCTTCTCATTTTTAGCTCTTTTTATTATTAGACATTCGTAACAAAAGATAGACTTTCAATAATAGAGTAAAATGAATATTTTGAGAAATTCGAGAAGGTCGACCTCAGAAGAACGAGAACGACCATCCTCATTTCATCATCTCAGCCCTTTTTTTGCCAATCTCTACCCGACTATGATAAAGCTTTTAAAAATGAAATCTCGCAAATTACACGAGGCGTGGTTTAGCGTAATAACGAAGCCGGGATTCGTTTCGTTCACGCGGCCAAAACTTTTCGCAGATCCGATGAAAGAATATTGAGGAGTCGATTATGCCGTGAAATCTCGCACGCGCGGAGAAAAATATATCCGTGCATTCGTGAGAGAGAGAGCGAGAGAGAGAAAGAGAAGTCGCTATCTCCCCCTCCTTCATCCTCTGGGATAATTCGTTGAAGAGTTTCGGATATGATTAGGTCATTAGCTGACACGTTAATGCAATTTGCCTACCTACTCGGTAGGGGCGAGAATCCCGTTACTCGGTGGATGAACCGCCAGTTTATTCCAATTTGCAAACCACTATTTTTTTTTAATTTATAATTTTTTAATTTGAAAACATGCATCTTTTTATGCTTGCTTATATTACATAAATTCATTAATATGCCAATTTGCTATTGTATGTATATTAATTATTATATGTTTAAATTATTTTCAAATTTTTGACTGTCAGTAACACATATTTATAAAATTCCTAATTTTTCAATGTAATCAGAGATACTCGTAACCGTACAAATTCGTAAAATTATAATATACAATAATTCGTAAAATTATAATATATGATATGATAAAATAATTGCAAAGAGATAATTTTGCTTTTATGAAAATATATGCATCAGTTTTTTATGAATCTGATATCTGTTTTATATGAATTTTAAATATGAAAATTGATATTATATATGATATTATATATGAATATTTGAGACAATAATAATGAATAATTTATGAAAGAATAAATATAAATATTTTTAAAAATAAAGATACAACTGTTTGAAAATTTGAAAATTGTTAGAGGATTTTCAGGAAATAAAGATGAAGCGACAAATTGTGTTAGATCCTCCGGTTATTTTCTATTTTCTTTTTTCGTAATTCATAATGGATTTTTTATCAATGTTCTTTGAGTACAGAGAGGAGAGATATCAAGTTTTATTTTCGATAAAAATCGCGAGGGACATTTCCACAAGAGATTAAATCCAACGACATCTTTCATAGAATTGCAAGAGTTTATAATCTTGATAAGTTACTCCCGGATGTTCGACGTAACACTTTAGTAGCGGAAAAATATCCGTGATGAGACTGCGAGTTTCTTATTACCCTCACATTCTCACGATCGCGTAAACGTTCTCTTGGGCAGAAGCTAGATATTAATTGTGAGCGCGGGAGGCTTCGGGACGAAAGACGGGGAACGAATTACGTCGAAGATTTAAAACGAATAACGGGTTCTCTGCCGATCGCACGCCCAGTGGTCGCGACGGATCATCGGGGCGCACCTATAACACAACCTCGCCCATCATAATACCTACCTACCTACCACTCTTGCGAGGAATCTGCCTATCCATCACGCACGCTTTTAAATCGTTCGACGTCATAATTTCGGGTCATCGACCTCGCGCGTCAGCCTATCATATTCCGGCTATTTCCATCTCAGAGGGAATATTGCATACGCGAACGAGATCCTTTTTAATTCGACGGGGGATTAAGCGGTCGCGAATCGAGGATATTAAAGGAATCCGATTGTGAGAGGAAGTGGAAAATGAACGTAATGCGAGTGACGCGCTAAATATGCAGATTAATGTATTTTAAATAAATTACGCACTCGATATATATTTTCTTGCATTTTTTATAAAATCATGATGTTAAATAATATTATTTAAGAGTTATTTATAACTTTTTTTTCGATAATTTACCATAACGAAGTTTATATCCGCATCAGAAGGGATGCATACATATTTCTGTAATAATAATCGTAATAATATAATAATAATAATAATAATAATTTATAATATAAAGAGAAAAAGAGAAGCAGCAAATAACATACAGATTTTTATAAAAATGCAGAATAACACTTGAATAAAAATTAAAATATTTACTATTTATATCTTTTATTAAAACTTAAATGTAAAATAATAATTTATTTGTGTATTAATTAAAATTCTATTTAAAATATTTTTAATTTTGATTTCGCGAATCATACATATTTCAAATAGGATATTCATAGGACTCTTATATAGACTTACAGACTTTAATTAATTAATTAAAATAACAATCTTTCTCTTTTATTATATGGTTAGAAAAATATTTCAATGCTTTTCTTGAATTTATATTCCATTTATTTCTCTTCTAAAATTCAATGTATCGGTATAAATAATATATTTAAATAACCGAGATATATCTCGGCATCATCGTGCCGATTTCTTTCGCTTTTCGTTTGTCGAGAAAATAACATTCTGCCCTTAAAGAGCGATCTGCGAATGCCAAACTCTGATTGCAATCACTATCGTAATCCCGCAGTGTCGCGATCGATTCCGCCGTCACGTGCAGCCTCCTGTACGTCCATGGCTCGATATTTGCTGGATGTGGCCCGTGTATCTGGGTCACTGGTGATGGCTAATATGCTACAAACACACACCGCGCCGTGCGCCACGCGCATAAATCTACGCACACAGCCATGCAGGCGGCCGCGTGGGTGATACGTGCAAACGACTTCTGCATATGTATTGTAGGCATACGTGTGTGTGTATATATATATATATTATATATATATATATATATATATGTATATATATATGTATATAATATATATATGTATCTCGCTCACACCGGCATGTCATGTCCGAGCAATGAAATCTCGATTAATCCGTTAACCCCATCGAGCTCTCTCTCGATGGTTCCAGTTTTCATCCGATGATGCCGATCGACCGCAGTCTCCGGATTTGACGTCCGTTTCGTTTCGGATTAGCGCTGTAAAGCGAATTCTCATCGGCGATGTATTGCCGAACATCCCGTTTCCTGGCTGTCGTTTGGCGATTGGGATTCGTGCGTTCGAGTAATTCGCGATTTGCCTCTCATAGTGTCGAGCGAGAAATTTTTAATCTTCTTTTTCGCGAGGGCTACGTCAAATTTCTCGATGGAAACACAGCGTATGTACGTTGAAATATACATACGCCGTGTATAAAAAGCAATCGTTTGCTTTCACCTCTTATCATGAACGGAAAAGCAGTCGTAGAGGGGCTCGCGTTTCAATGGCTTCGCGTCAACCGCTAAATCGAATCCTCTTCGTCTCGTCGAAAGTTAGAAATCGTTTATTCACCCACGCGACGTTTCCAAAACTCTCGCGGCCGTAAAACCAATCTGGAAAGAGTATATTCTGCGTTTTAATTCCCCGATTACAATAAATTACCGTGTCGATATTCGAGGAAATAATTCCCTTATTCCCAACGAAATCGTTAAAATTTTATTGCAGTTCTTGCAATGAAATTTTATAATATTATAAGCATGTTTACAATTCGCTATTCCATTAATTAAAGTTTCCAATTTCATTGTACAAAAATTATTTTTCATTATTTTTATCACTGACAAATTAATTTTTATAATTTTTAGTAATTTAAATTTTTAGTAATTTAAATCCCCTCTTATTTATGTAAACTTTTCACGGAAAAATATAAAGCTGTTTATTAAATTTTCATTTTGCGAAATATAATCAGGTGATATTGACGAGACTTGTTTGGACAGATTTGAACTCATTATCATGTAATCTCTTACTGCTTCAATATAATTCAATTTCATATAAAATTCATATAAAATCTTTATAAGATATATTTGCAGTTTTAACAAATGTTGTGCATTCGAAGATACTCTAGGCAATATTTCAATCATATACTATAATTTATTAATTTATGATTTAAAGAGTATTGAATTTAACTCTAATTAGATCTGCTTGAATGACTTGATAATCTGGTCGATCGTATCAAATAAAAGGATGTTGAATCGCATTATTATATATGCGTACGCTTTGTATATAAATTGTTTCATTTACCTTATTTAGATACAAACCGAGATAACTTTCGCATCTTATTTGCGTTCGCGAGATGAAGGATTGGAGGAGCCTCGAGCCCACTTGAATCTCGATGATCGATCGTTCGCGATCGTGGCCGGATTATCCTAAGCCCGCGGATTTCATCTCGGCAACGTTATCACCGTGAATATAACGACAACAGTGACTTCCGAGGCAGCGCAGATCCGGTGCATCAACCGCCGACTACATAAGCCACTTGAGTCGCTAATTTGCGAAATGTCCGATCGCGGCTGGAAGATACCTGGAATAATCCCAGGGAATATCGTTGTCATGGCCGATGAAGAGTTTAAACGCGCGAGCGAGATATTTTAGAGAACGCAATTTTATTTTAATTACTCGTTCAAAATTCACTTACATTATTCAGTAGTCAAATCATGAATTGCACTAGCTCGGCCGAAAAAACAGACAAAATTTTTAATATTTTTAAAACTGGAAAATTTTTTAATATTTTTAAAAGTTTTTTAAAATGCGCGCAGTGTTCTCTCTCTCTTTCTCTCTCTCTCTTTCTCTGTGTGAGAATGTACGAATTAATTTGCGAATTAATCTACTGAATTGTAATAAATATATCGCATTATGATTATTGGCTATTTTCAGAACTTTCTCTCTCTCTCTCTCTCTCTCTCTCTCTCTCTCTCTCTTTCTTTATTATTTTCTTTGTGCAAACATGGAAAATAGAATCTATATAATTTTATCATGATATTTGAAGTTGTTACGTATATATGAATACGCTATCGAATTAATTTTCGACATTAGTGCGATATTTCATGTAGGAAATATTATGGAGTCGGGAAAATATTTAAACAAGAAGGAAAATAACGCCGCAAATATTATACGTCGGCGCAGTTTAATATTTCGCCGAATATGATTTATATCCCACGAATATAAACCAACAAAGTGAGCTCATGATGAAACATTCGACGCGCAATTTCAGTTAGACGAAACACGGAATCGCGTAGAAAAACAACGTCGTCCATTAAATCGCGTTACTCGAAATTCGATGATTCGCGACTTCGCCTTCTTTTTGTTAACGCGAACGCTTCGACACCAATGATGTACGTGTGACTGTCGCGATAGTGTTTCGATATATTTTCTATTCACGCGTCGAAATACATCTTTCGAAGCGTTTTCTCTCGAGCAAATAAAAGCGAAAGCGCTTGCACTTGCTTCGTTCACTCGATTCAATCGCTCTCGAAAGAGAGAAGATCGCGATATCCGCGCGTTTCTCCTTCGACTCTCGGGATCTCTGCGACGAAGTCTGCCCTGATTGCGTTTCTCTCGCGGCCACGATCAGATGCAAATTCGGTTAAGATGTAGCGCGTGCTTGCGAAGCGAAAAGAGAGAGGAATAAAGAGGCGCCGGATTATGCGAATTAATTCCGCGAGTGCAAACTCTTCTCCTAGCTTCTTATCTCGAAGGACGATGACGGGAAAGAGGAAGGGAAGGTTGACTTAACGAAGCTCTTCTGCTTTGGTTTTCCTTGCATACGTAATGGACGCCGTGACCTCGTTATTCCGAACGCGAAATTCACTTTCGGAATCGAGGATCCTTCTTTGTCGTCGACTGAAACAAGACGGTTCTGTCGGAGCATCCTTAACGCTCCGAATAAGGTTTTTGGTTAAACGAGATGCAAACAGGCGTTTCTCTGGATTATTGCAGCTCGATGTAGTCTTCGGGCTAAGTACTATTAAAGAGAAACATTGTTTCCTATCGGATAAATATTTTAATATCGCGCGAAACGCTAAAAGCAATGAAGATGTATCTATCTCTTTCATATTACAACGGAATTTTGAAAAATTTCGCAGAGCGACGATATACACGGTGTTCGGAAATCATGGTACGAGCGGAAATGGAGGTGATTTTTCATGCAAGTCGAAGATGTAGAATAAAATTCCTCCATTTTCGAGAAAGTCGTCCTTAAAGACACGTATTCGATGGATCCTCGAGGTCGACTCCCTTGAAAACGATGTCTTGTACGAGAAAATTTCATTCTCTCCCATATTTTCTTGATTTATATTTGCTCGAGAAATCACCCCCATTTCGCCCTCAAGATTACGAAGTAACGCACGCGTCTTTCTGCTCGTTCATTTGCCGCGCTGCGTGTCGATCTGTGCGTATCTATTCCCTACGCGCGGCCTGAAATTTGCGGAGGGTTGCGTATCGGGGAGAGATATCGCAATTCCGATAGCTACGGATGTCTACGGTCGCGTGTTCATTCGTTTTCACACATGGCAGCCGCCGTCGCGACGAATATGCCATTTCTGATAGTCTTCGAGGACGAATGTCGGCGGACTTTTCGAGTAGATAACGTCAAATCGTGACGATCACCCCTGCTTCGGCAAAACGCATAAAGCCGAAGGATTCGTATCGTCCAATAATTTAAATATATATGTTTTTATATTGCAATGTATATATATATATTTTAAAAAATATTTTAAACGTTTAACTCTTTAATATATATTGCAATTTTTATTCGCCAATTTTATAACAGATCTAATTTTTTAACAACAAAAACGTTGAAGAGGAAAGTTACTTCCTTTTTCTTACTCTTTTAAATGTTCTGATTAATAAAAAACAATGATCAACAATTTAGTATATTCTTGTAATATTAAGAACAAAAAGGAGCAACCTTCTCAATAAACAACAAAGTTTAGTGAACAAAATTTCTCCCAATTTCGACGAGACGTATAAAGCACTCGTGAAAACTCATTATCCGGTACGAGATTGAATATCTGTCACGCTGAAGGTCGAGCGAGGGTAAAGAGACTGTCGGAAGGGCTGTAAGAACGACGGGGTCGATGGGGTAAAGACACAGCGAGAGGACGCGGCTATGGGATCGACCTTGAGTGAGTTCACTAGACGTCTGAACAGTCGAGAGATAGGTAGGTCTCTTTCCAGCTGGTTTCGCGATCGCTCCCTCGACACGAGGAAAACGACACTCGCGCCCTGCAATTTTCCGCAAATAGACATCCTGACAGAGTAATAATGACAGAGATTTAAAAAATACGGAATAATTTTCTCTACGAAGTCGATCTTTTGCATTTTATTTAATACAAATTGCCGTGAGAAAAATTGTTAATACTAATTAGTGTCTGTAAAATTTTTTAAAACAAACGTTATAATATTTGCAGATTCTGACACGAAAAATCCTTCATACAAAAAAAAAAAAATAAAATGCAGGTCGTGCTTTGAATGATTGATTATATAAGAAGCCCCCTTGTTAGCTCGATCTGTTTGGGAGAACACATCGCTCTCCTCCGTGTACATTTCACTATAAATCTGGTTACATATACGACACGTCCGCCTCTGTTTGCACAGGACACACACAACGCGCGTTTTCTCCTGTGTCCCCTATTATACAAAGTCGCGACGGGATCGATCATTGCGCGTATCGCGTCGAGATATAAATGAGATCGACAGCAAAGTTACATTAACGGAGGCTTCTCGTTTCTCCACTTGTCTTCTGAAGAGCGCTTGTCTGCTTTCCGTCTCTCGAGCATGTTGGGGAAACTTTCCTTAGCTGTCGACACTTTGAATTTTTCACAGTTTCATATATCGATTTATGTACAAATTTATGTAAACATTTAATTAATGAAATAACATACTGGTCGAAAAATTTCTCTTTTTGCAACAATCTAAAAATAAATATATAATTTTATAAATGCGTCCCACAATCATACTTTATATTGCTAGAAAGAGCGCATCTTATATTGGTATTATTTTTCAATTATATTACATAGAAAAAAAGAACATTCTTATTTTGAAAATATATTTAGTTTTAACATGGTAATCTTGAAATAAGATTATATTGCATTAATTAAAAAAAATATAATTGCTTGAATAATTGCTTACTTGAATGAAGCCATTTTATATAGTTCAATCGAGAAAAATATATTCTTATGATTTAAGATTTAATTTTCTTGAATGGAAAAGAAGCAAGATGTTAGATAGAAAATAACATTTTTAAATCAAAGATTATAATTTTCTTATAGTAGAATTAAATAATTATATATTCTTGAACCGACAATTACAATATTAAAATAAGACTATAATATTGTTAAAATTTAAAATTATTAAATTCTTCTAAGAAAATTAAAAATTGTTGCGTATATACGAAACAACGAACGCATTAGTTTAAGTATATAAGTTTTGATTTGACAGTTATTTTTTTTCTGTGCAGGTATTATTTATATTTTTAATATAATAATTGATATGTGTGGTAGAAATAAAGTACGCTGGTATTTTCCGAATTATAATTAGATGTAGAATATGAAAATGTAGAATCACGATAACGCAGAGAACTTGAAAAAATTCCGACAGATTAATCATAAATAAAATGTACGTCCCGTACCAGGTTTAAAATCGAGTCGGCGCTTTCGATGACGTAACATACTGTGGATTAATAGCGAATTCATCTAAGAATTTTCAATATCCGGAATAATCCGATAATATCGTTGCGACGCGTAAGAGCGATGCTGTAAAAATTCTGCGAAATCGATTACGCATTGATGTATTTACAGCAACGGTGTTCGTGCATTCGCGTCTGGCACGAAATGGAGTTAGCGGGATTATATAATGAGATCATCGATAGATATTCAGCAACTCCGAGTACTCCGAAATGATTAAGCGAAATCGCTGCGGGCTCCAATTACGAGGTAGTTAGCAACTTTTAATTCGTCAGACGGTGGCAACGCGCGCGTGCTAAGGGATCTTGAATGTTCTTTTTCCACGTAACTGGTCATAATGAGGGAGCAAGAGAGAAAGAAAAGTTATTAATCCGCCGAGGGAGGGCGAAAACTATACTTTCCGCGCTCTTTCCCTCACAGAACGAGCGGAAAATGAACGTGCGCATTTTTACATACACATACAACGAGACGCGAACTAGATAGAAATTTATTATTCCCAGGAATACCGTAAACCACTGACCCGAAGATAAGCCGAGTTATGGTAAGAGTACGTAAAATGAAAGAGCTAAGATGTTGAGTGGATGGATTTATTACGCAAAGTATCTCCTTTCGCGTGATATTAAAACGCTGAATTATATACGACGACGTCCGAGTAAGTTTAGAGATATGTACTGTGTAACTGTGTTTTAAACACATATGTATCTTAAGCACGCGAAATTAATGTTTCATAAATACGAGATTATTTTTTAATCGGAGACAACACGCAAAATATAACATATTTAGCATTCGTCAACTTTAGAGATGGATATTAAAAATAGTATTTGAAATGATAAAAGTATTTATGTACAAATTGTCTTTATTTATTGTTAAATATATGGAATATAATAATTTATTTAAATAATTAAATGCATAATTAAGTTTCTATTGTAAATACATATAATATCGATTTTACAAATCACATAGGTAAATATTTCAAATATATATTTGTCATTTAATTAAGTGAGATAATTATCTCTCTTATTATACTATATTAATAGTACGAAATAGTAAAATAGTAAAATCGATGAATACTATCTCTTTACGAATTATTCGATTTAAATTTCTTTTTTACGATTTGCATCTTTTAAATAAATTCATTTTTATTAAAATCATTTTCATTCATATTTTATTTAATCATGTTAGTGATTTTTCAAAATTAAATAAAAATTAAATAAACGATAATTACTTTTATAAGATATATATATATTTAATTATAGATGTAGCTTAATTAAATATATGTATGTATTTATATAATATTTTTGAAATATTTTTAATTAACATAAGAAATATATAAAATATTTATTTCCAATAAAAATTTATATAATGTTTCTTCAGAGTTATTTCAATCAATAATTGCAATGGGATTTTGACAAATGAAAACATTGTCAAACTTTATATTTATATTTAACAACCTTTGGAAAACAAAAAGTAAATCTATAATTAATTTTTTACTTAAACTTAATATACGTAAATAATTATTAATACTTTATTACTAATTTTGAGTACTTTACATTTAAAACGTGTGCATGTCATTAATAATTTTTAATGATTAAATACGCGCGTGCCACGCCAAGCTTTCTCGTTGGTGCAGTAGTACAGCTCGATATTCGAGTCGACACGCGACCCGAATTTCGCGACGGTCACGAGGACTGAAATAATTATTTCGTAAAAATAGAGATACGAGGTGAATTCTACGCGAGCCGTAGTAAAGTGTATTTTCATGTGAGAGTGATCTTCCAAATCTGGAACGTTGCATTCTGCGTCCTTCTATACTCTTTTTCTCTTCGTCTCTCTTTCTCTCCTCTCGCGAATCAAACGTATTTGCTCCGATACTCCCCAAAAGAAGCTATTCTTTCGCGCGCGATCGGATATTCCATTTATTATTTCTAGTTGACCTATCGCATAAATGAATAAAATTCGCTTTCGAAGTTGGAGGTCAAGCGAGATCTAGCGCGCAAAAAGAAGTAACTTTACGATATGACCCCGATTCCATTCTCGTATCCGCCGTCGTACGAGCTCGTTGTAAGGCATCATTTATTTACCATCGCTCTATTATCGACTACGACGAGATCGACGTTTTTCGCTCCTGATTTTTCGTCTCGCATAAAAGTTGCACGCGAAGAAACCGTTTTTATCCATCTCTCTCTTCGAGAAAAATGCAATAATGTTATATATAATTTGTAATATCCACGTGCACAGAAAGAAAGGGCATTCTTGTTTTGAAAATATCTTTAGTTTTAACATTTTGAAATGAGATTATATTGCGTTAATCAAAGAAAAATATAATTGCTTGCTTGAATGAAGCCATTTTATACAGTTCAATCGAGAAAATATATTCTTATGATGTAAGATTTAATTTTCTTGAATGGAAAAGAAGCAATGTTGGAAAATAACATTTTTAAATCAAAGATTATAATTTTCTTAAAGTAAAATTGAATAATTATATATTCTTGAGATGACAATTACTATTAAAATAAGATTATAATATTGTAGAAATTTAAAATTATTAAATTCTCCTAAGAAGATTATAAATATATAAATATATAATATATAAATTGTTGCGTATATATGAAACAACAAACGCGTTAATTTAAGTATATAAGTTTTGATTTGACACTCATTTTTTTTCTGCGTGATATTTAAGCGTAATCTAAATAGGATTTCACGTTAGACGAGACGGGATAGCGTAAGAGATTGCCATCGGTTGCGTGATAAATTGACGCACGAGGGTCGAAATTTCAAGAGTGACTACGTAATACACGTTGCGCGCTATATCAGTAAGCGCTAAGACACTTATCAATCTTGTCTTATTGATTGTTTTATGCAAATTGCTTTCGCGAGGAATTCCCCGTGGAATGCGACGGGCTCCGACTCCTCGAAATTCCACGTACGTTCCTACGGTGAAATAATGAATTTTCGTCGTTACTCTCTCTCTTTCTTCGCGGGGAAGCCCGCGAGATTCGCGCCTCGGAAAAACCTTTCTCGAGTCGAGGCCAGGCAAGATCCATAACGTCTCCCGCATAAATTGCCAAGTTTGCGACGATTATACCGCCGCGAACCACTCGTTCTATTACTCGAGGAGAAATCATTTAGAGTTACGGTCGTTCGCTTTGCCGATGCATTCGCGAGAAGAAAAAGAGAAAGAGAGAGAAAGAGAGAAATTAAACTCGCATATTTTCGCGTTACCGAAAACTTTGGCGACGGAATTGAACGATGAAATATACATGACACCCCGGGATTAGTGCCACAATTCTCATTCATGGATTTCAAGGGGAAACTTGTTTGCACTTGAGAAAGTCCAAGTTAAGATCGGCCTTTACGTTATCTCTTTGTGTTACTCTTCAAATTGAACATCTTTACAAAAAGTTGGCGCGATCGCAATTTCCAGACACGTGCAATCGCGTTTCTCTCTCACCCGAAATTGCTCGGCCATAATTTCCGTTTCGCAACGATCGGCACGCTTTGACAAACGCTGATGCAGTCAAAGTGCGTTGCAACGAAGAGAGAGAGAGAGAGAGAGGAGGGTAGGGAAGAAGTGGCCGAATTTACTCTGGGCAAAGCCCGTAACGTTAGCGGTCTGACCCTTCACAGACCCTGGGCCAGATCCTTTTCGGCGATAACACAGAGGTATATCTCGAATTCTCTCGGGCAAAGCCAGTAAAATACGCAAATGTTGGCGTGCTCGAAGGGAGGAATCAGGAGGGGGATTTCGAGTGCCGTAATGCGTTCGTAGCGAAGTAAGTAAATTCTTGACTGTCAGGAGGCACGTATAACGGCTTGCTTACGTCCGTCCCGTCGCGTTACTACTATCCCGATGCGGCGAGAGAGACGTCGAGCTAAAACGACACGAGGTTGCGGTTATCCGCCTTTAGAAGCGTCGCGTTTGAACGTCTAGACGAGGCAGAAGTAATCGCGTGATCTCGCGAGACCCGGCAAGTGTGACGCGTAAAACGCAGCAAGGAAATGTATTATCCGCTCAACAGACTCGATGAAATGCGATTCGGAAAACGCACAAACCGATAAAATCGCATTTATTACCTAAATCTTTCTGTTGTACGATATTAACATTTTATTACAGATTTGAATGGAACAATATCATGTACTCCTTGTTCTACACTTTATATCTTGTAATATTTTTAATTTAAACTCCAATGCTAAGATACATAATGTTAGAAATTTCGCGTGATAAATCATCGCATTTTTGTTAAAAATTGAGAAACTCGCTACGTTTACGATATTGTTTCGAGACAGCTTACATAGTATCATGTTGGGAGATGCTAGTTCGTCATGCTTGAATAATTCAGTAATCCCCTACAAGTTGAACCACGGTATAAATAGAGGAGCAGTCTATCATACTCGCGAGTGTTAACCGAGCCCCGTTCTAGAATAAGCTTGATGAGGTCGCAAGAGATTCGGGTAATTAACAGGATGGATTGATATTGACAAAGGAAGATAGAGGGGAGAGACGACGATAAGAGTATCGGAATATCTCGGGAGCTGCAATTATTCATTGTCACATTGTCGAGTACACTGAGAAAAATATCCGGTGAAAAGGTAACGAATCGGATATTATACCGATCACTTTAATCGAAAAAAAAAAAAGAAACCGGTCAGATATCCAATCAGAAAATATCGATCGATCGGATATCCGATCAGAAAGTTCAAAATTCGGAACTTTCCGATCAGATATCCGATTAAAGTGATCGGTATAATATCCGTTCGTTACCTTTTCATCGGACATTTTTCTCAGTGTAAAAAATTCAAAAGGCAATCAACGTCATAAGGTAATTTAACGCGATTATTTATCCGGCGATATCCAACAGTTTTCCTTTATTAGCTTACAAATTTCGATTACGTTTGATTGTTTCGCGCATGAATTTATTAAATCAATCGATTCGGCGATGTTACGTAACTCGAGATCGTTCTCGACTAGATAGATAGAGTCTACTGAAACGTCCAACATCTATCGACCTCGCCAACTTAACGAACTTCTAATCCAGACTTCGCAATGAGGTCGATAATGAGATCAGCGAACTCGGCGAGTTTACAAAGAGATCGCTCTACCTCGAATAATGGCTCGATAGTTGCGAACGAAACGACCAAGATCAATGTTGCGCAACCGAGACGAGTCTCGCGTCAATGATGACGGATGATATTGATAACGAGAAGAGCGTAATTTCAAAATCATCGTCGTGGAACTGAAAACTCGTGGCGTACATACAGGGTTGGGCAAAAGTCCGGAAAAAGTCAAATATCTCGAAAAGGATCAACTATAGCGAAAAATTGTAAATAGCAAAGTTGTAGGGCTTAAAAAAATGTACCTAATGATGACTAAAAATTTTACTTTGAGTGGAGGACGAAGATCATATAAAAGTCAAATTGAATTTTTTAAATGGAACTGCCTACTTTTTATTGCATATTCTTATAGCTGACCTCGAGAGCTTTCCAAAACACTATAATAAAATATTTTTCCCTCAAGCATTTATCGAGTTATGAGGCTTCAAATCATTTCTTAATTTTACATAAACCGTAAAATATCTTGTAAAATATTCACTTTTCGATTATTTTACCTTAATACTTTTATGTACAAAATAATGAGAGGAATCAATTGGTCTAAAAAAAAACACATAATTGTTCCGAAGAAAAAATATGTAATTGTTAATTGCAAATTACATATTTTTTCTTCGGAACAATTATGTGTTTTTTTTTAGACCAATTGATTCCTCTCATTATTTTGTACATAAAAGTATTAAGGTAAAATAATCGAAAAGTGAATATTTTACAAGATATTTTACGATTTATGTAAAATTAAGAAATGATTTGAAGCCTCATAACTCGATAAATGCTTGAGGGAAAAATATTTTATTATAGTGTTTTGGAAAGCTCTCGAGGTCAGCTATAAGAATATGCAATAAAAAGTAGGCAGTTCCATTTAAAAAATTCAATTTGACTTTTATATGATCTTCGTCCTCCACTCAAAGTAAAATTTTTAGTCATCATTAGGTACATTTTTTTAAGCCCTACAACTTTGCTATTTACAATTTTTCGCTATAGTTGATCCTTTTCGAGATATTTGACCGTTTCCGGACTTTTGCCCAACCCTGTATACTAAATTCAACGCGGTATTTTAACGTTTATCATTGCTCTTCTGTGTGCAATCGTTCTTTCGTGACGTCGTTCATCTGTGACAGGGGTATTTGTGTAAATTCTTCGTCTCGTTTAATCGATAAATGTTCGCGTTCGAGTTAACGAACCGAATCTTGAAACTTTAGATCTTTGTCATCGAAGCGGCGATATATCGACAGGCTCTCGAATTCACAGAGAAGATTGTTCCACCTGGTATAATAGACTGACGGTAAACATTGAAGGGGGAAGCGAGAGGGGAGGGAGGGGAACGAATTAACACGAGGTCGGTGTCGCGACTGAATTTCCAGTGATGAAGTTAAATTTGATTAACGGAGAACGTCGCGTTCTCTCAACGTTGTGCGTAAACAATGCTAATTACAAGGAAATTCTGCCTCCCTCGACTGGACCACGATAATGCTCGCGAGGAGAGTCTCACGTGAAAGAGAATGGCAAAGAGAGAGAGAGAGAGAGATATGTGTGTGTGTGACTCGGTGTAATATTGACACTCTCAATTTAACGGGGCGAGGCTCCGGATCGGTAAATCGGGCGATTGATTAATTTAATCCTACGGATTAGCGTCGCAGGCACGAAATTCACTTTCGGGGATTCGCCCTTCTAATGATTTTTACACGTTCTGATTGGCGTTGACGGTTGACACAGCCTCCGGGTCTCGATTCGGAGCGTCCGAGAGGCGGCTGCCGCAAGGACGGTGACACGATTCCTTCCGTTATTTACTTTACCTAAATAGGTTAACACACCCGATGTAGGTCCCGGCTGCGCGGGAGTGATACGTGACTGGTGTTACGTTAAACGGAGCTACAAAATAAAATGCGCGCGGGATAAAATGTAGCTGATAAAATGCGTGGGATAAAATGTAGCGGAATATCGCTAGAGGGATTCTCAAAAAACAACACCCTAGAAAAATGTAAATATATCTTTCGAATTTTTTTGGTTGTACTTTTTATTCAGCTCTGTATTTCTACAGCGCAACCGGATATAACCGAAGATACGAAAGTAATAAGTAAATAACTGTGTTTATTCGTTGTGCGTGGAAATATATCGCGCGAAAAAAGCGCGCGTACAACACCTCGAGACATTTTCCATGGGAATCTGGAAAACCGCGGGGAATTGAATCCACTTCTTTTCGGACGTGTCTCTTTTACGATACGTATTTTCTCGCGCGGGAGAGAATATAAAAATCTCTCGTCTCGCTGGTCAGAGCAACACGCGGGGAATGCATCGACAGCGCGATGCGAATTATGGATAAGCGGGAAATACGCCGGAGAAACAGATGTGCACGCGGTATACCTTTAAAGGTCGGTGGTTTGCTTTTTATTATCTGTTTGCGGGAGGGAAAAAATGAGCGCAATCGACGTGATGGCTCGTGGATAGCGCACGTCGCGCAAAACGATATCTGGGTTACCTGTTATTGGATTTTTATAAAGGATCGTCCCTCGCGAAATGAACTCGCGGGTACGCGCAGTAGGTCGATTCGGCCGGAAAGTTGTTAGAGAAATAAAATAAAAAATATGAGCAGAATCATAGAAGCGGACTCGATTCTCTTCCGCGCTTATTCCTCCTGTATATATCATGTTGTTATGGAAATTGGAGTCGATCGACTCGATGAGCATCGAGATACTCATCGGTTTACTCGCCGTCCGCATCCGATTCGGATTCGCAAAAAGTTCCTCGATTACCGGATGTCGATTGAAAGTGTATCATCAGAGTCGTTGGTAAATTTAATTTAATCGAAGGGAAACATTAGACTATCCGATGCGATAAATATTCATCGGAACGACACTTAAAAAAGAGCTATTCTTTTAAATTCGATGTAGACAGAAGTTGGAATTTACATTGCAATCTCTGGAACGCATTATTAGCGAGTTGCGGAAATTTTCATTTCGATTTATTTCATATCTCGAGATGGCCCTTCAGCCTCTTTGTTAAAGATTACAAGAGGTTCTGTTGGGTTTTTCCTTCCGCTTTCCTTTGGCAATCATTCGCCGGATCTTAAAGCGATCCTGCTGCTATTTGCAGCCTGTTACGAAAAGAAACTTCCGAGGAATCGATTCCAACCGACCGCGGTTGATTTTTATCACTACTTGATTAAAGTCCGTTACAGACGCCATTATATTCGCCAGATCGTTGGAGCGGAACGTGGAGGGGAGCTTGGAAGATGGAACGGCGTCGAGGGGGTTGATTTTTTATTTTATCGAAGAATGAAGGGAGGGAGGGAGTAAGATCCGCCCCCGTCGAAAGATCGAAACGGTGGAGAAACGAGTCTCGAGAATTAATTCGCGATTGCCAGCAGATTCTATTGACGGTCGCTTCCCGTCCCGACGGGACTCTCGGAGATGGCGACCGAAACCCACCCTCCTCTTGTCCAAAGTCGATCGCGACGTTTCCCCTTGGTATATAACTGGGGCAAAGAACGACAGCCGGAGGAAAGAATTTACTTTTTCGCGGGCGCAGCTCGAGCCCCGAACGAAGCGGAGGAATTATATTTTGCGACAGATTTATAAGCGACAAACGAAAGAGTTGCTGATCGAGACTTTGATATCGCATGCGCGAAAGCAGTTTAGTTTAATCCGTCGTTGGAGTTAAATCGCTAAATCGATGGATTGACGAGCCATGTACAGGTAAATGTGTGGTTTGAATTTCCGTAACGTGTAGTTAGTTTTGCGCATCGCTAGTCAAAAATTGCCAACCAATTTTCGTCGTTACCTCAAAGCGGACAGAATTCCCAATAAGTTTCTATTTCTAGTTGATTGAAAATATCGGAATATCGAACTGTATCCGAATAATTTCCTGCATGTAACGTACGCACGTACAGAGCACTTAACTTTATGACCTAAATTATCTCTGCCATAGTTGCAGTTATCGAGAAAAGCTTTCAACAAAAGTTTCACGGTTTCAAGGGGAAATATGATGCAACATATCGATTCTCCCCATTTTATACGTACAAAAATATTGGAACGGAATTATCAAAAGAATCATATGGTGTATATGATTTTTTATTTGTTTTAACATATAATGACATATACGTACAATTTTGTAAAATACTATATTAAAAATATTTAAATTCTTCACAGAATAATGAATATAACCGATTCATAGTTTTATTTTTATACAATTGCAATTACATATATATTTTGTTTTAAAGATATAGTTATATATTCTTTTATGTCAATTAATTTAATTCATCATTTTTTTGTGTAAAAATTTTAAAGTAAAGTTATCGAAAAGTAAATACTTTATAAAGTATTACACATATTTTATGTCGTAACATAAATTAAAATAAATTATAAAATATCTCGTGTAGTATTTATTTTTCTAATACAAAATTTTAATATTAATTCCAATAAAAAACTCCTTTTATATTTTTATGTGTGAAATAATGAGGAGAATTAATTTATATAAGAAAAAATGTATTTTATTTAAAAAAATAGAGATAATGTATTAATATCGTGAAAACGCATAAGCTGGAAGAAATTTATTACATGCATCATATATATATCATATGTATATCCTCTCTGTGAAACTTTTGTTTAAAACTTTTCGATAACTGCATGCATAACGGAGATAGTTTAGGTCATAAAATGCCCTACTTCTTTCTCGTATATTTTTACTATTATTATACATATTTTTATATATTTTTTTTATATATTTATTACACATTTTTCATTTAATTTATTAGATTTAAAAAAATTGTTCAAATATTTTATCACATTTTATTTCGCTTACAATTTTGCTTTGCGCAGCACCGTTACACCCACGTATGTACTATTACAGAATCCAAGAGTATCGTCGCGTGGAATTACGGATGGCGGATTAATTCCGTCGCATAATCCCGTAGATCGGGGGCAAAACTAATCTCCTAGAGTTCACGGTACACTCCACAATAATTAGTTATCATCTCGATTGTAATTCGCGAGAGAGGCGGCGACGCCTCTCCCTTTTTTCAGGAGAGATTGCGCGGATAACGTTTCGCGCGCTCGCGCTTAATTTAATAGCCGCCGATGTGCGCGCAAAACACCATGTTTCCGCATGCACGACACACGCGTATAGATTATTATTACCAGGCGGAAGCGGATGTCGTGCATGCATACAACATGGAGAATTTAGTGGTCGCTGATGGCGACTTCTGATTCGCGTCGAAACTTCATGTATAACGCAGTCTCCTAATGAGACATCTGAGTGCGCTTCCAACTTGTTCGCGCATGGATAACGATATCACCATTGTTCGTTCTCAGCGATTTGAAAAAATACGATCGCAATTTCCTTCCTATCGTGCGAGCAAATTTTTTGATCGCGACAGCTTGATTTCGTAACGTCTCTCTAGGAAAATCATTTTTTTTAATTATGAAGAATAAAGGAACACTCAACATGTAAATCACTTTAATATCTACTGTAAACATCAATTTAATGCTTGTTGTTTGCGTATCAATATGGACTTTTTTTTATCAAGGATAAAAGATAAAAGACAAATAATGGTTGTTAGGGATTTAAATTTTTAATAAAATTGCGGATTATTATTTTTAATTGTGCATACAAACAGTAAACTATTACATGTTTTAAAAAATAAATTTTCATTTATTATTATCAAATTAATTATCAAAGTATCGGTTTAGAATCCACCTACAAGCCATTAAAATACAATTACGTTTTATATAATGTACAAACATTAATAACAAAACTAACAAAAATATTCATTGAACGTTGTACAAGTCGTAGCATGAGTAAAAACCAAAATTTTGACAGTTTGAATTTTAATTTTCTCTCGCTTGCGTTGGCGGGAGGTGAACGTTAAGTGAAATGGAAGGATAACGTTTGCCGTCCAAATATTTTCGAATATTTTTCGCGTGAAAAATTCACGAGAGGCTCGATCGTGTCCGATACGAAATGCTCACCTTTCCTTGAGAATGAGAGAGTTGAACGATGTCGTATGTATTTTCCGATCCCGTTACCTTTTACACGGTAAACGTATCGTCGTTTGTGAATTTCACAAAATTGCAAAATTGTATCACGCAGTCTCAAGCAACCGAGGGGGGGGAGGAAAAAGAAAATGGGGATTAGGTTGCCAACGACGAGTCGCGTGACCGCTGGTCGAAACGTGGCGTGGAATACGGGATGAGCTGCGAGCCATTATTGCAGACAGTCGCGCCGTCATAAATACGCAACGACCCGATGGTAAGACTCTCCTCGCGATATCGTCACGTGCGGAGAAGGCAGTCCTAAAGTCGAAACCCTGTACTACGACAGGTGCATTGTAGGGGTCCGAGGGATCATCAGCTAAACCCTAGACGTTGGGTAGTCTGGGTCAGATGGGTCATTTGGGCGGGTAACATTGTCTCGGCGCCATAAAACACCGTCGATCGAAGCCCATTAATTTGTAGATGTTTCGCGGAAAGTCGTTAACCTTTCGTAGACGTTAGAGTTAGAGTTACGTCACGTCAAAATATCTGTTTTTGTCCTGTTTTTGTGGCGATTTGCTACAAACGCCATGAGTATTTATTGTACAAATAGTCGGGTTTTGTGTTACATAAAGCGATTGCTTTATATCTAACGTAAACTTAGGGAAATATTTAGAAATTTCCATCAGAATCTCGTATGCTAATATAGTTGGCTCGTTAAAAAAAAAATTATCTAATTTATATACTAGTACATTGGCGATCTTCCGATAAAGAATACGCAGATCGTGAAATATAGGTGTCACGTTCGGGCTTTGTGACAAGAATTTATGCTTCTTTGTAAAGCGCAAAATTAATACGGAATGAATTTACGGCTCGAATACGTGCGAATCGCGCAATTAAAAACGCTGAGGCATTTTTAATGAATTGCAATCACTGAGATCATTCATACGTGCGGGTGTAATTAAATTGGGAGAAATTGTCGTGCATCGTAATAATAATAATAATGTTACAAAATATTAAAAAAAATTGTTTATATAGCAAAAAACATTCAGCTATAAGCATTATATATACTTTGATCTCAGAATTATTCTCGCACAGAAAATTAAAAGAGATTAAATATATATTAATTAAAAATTGATTGATAAATATAGGAATAAGTGATCTCAGAATCTAATAATTTATAATGCAAGACGCAAAATTAGCAAGATTAATTTTGTTGAAAGGGTTCTCGATAAGATATGCGATTGTTCGAAACACATATGCGGCGGAAGCAGCGCGATTCCCCAGGATCCACCCTTGCACGTGGAACAGTCCATCTCTGGCGCACGCGTACAGATGCGTGCAACGGTGGGAATTCTATATGCCGACCCAGGAACTCGATATCCAGTCCGAATCGGGTCACAGGATAATCGATACACCTGGCCGCTATAGATTACCACCGTCGCGCGTGCTGCGGTCGCCCTCGTCTTTACCAGTGTCTCCAGTGTAAAAGGCAGGATTCCGGTCGATGAGGCTTTCTACGACACGGAGCGACGAGAAAAGAACGGTGTACCTTTCTACGAAACCGCAGAGAGGCTCGAGCGCCGCAAACTTTCGACCTTTTCGCGGTAGGACTCGCGGAGAGACTCGAAACACACACGGATATGCAGATTCTAGAGTTATTCCGGAGCTCTCGATGATGAGAATTAAGCGTGTTAACTCTCTTGTTATTCTCTTTGTATTTTCTCTGCCGTGTTTACTCGAGAGTAAACCGCGATTATTTTTCGGAGTAGTATCCGGGAGATACACGACTCGACGATCGTATTCAAATTTTCGCGCAAATATCTTTGAGGTTTTCGCATTCGCGACACGTCCCGGAAACTGTTCTCTCTCCCTTAAGCCGGCGCAAGCACTGTCACACGCGTACGTCTCCCACGTACAATGTTTACCGACTTGCGAGGAAAGTATTGATTCCGTCGCGTAATATTGTACTTTCGAAAGATATCTCGACGGCGCAGTTTAACAGCGCACGAACAATCTTCGAAAAAGATTTCAACTTTGAAAAGAGGGAAAGAGAGAATGCGCCCGATAAATGTCTACCCAAGTGTTCGAATTATTCGGGCGATATAGCGAATGTCACGAGACATCTCGAGGAAAAGTTGGCGAGCGGAACTAAGCCAGCTTATGGCTTTCGCTTTTGGCAACGAAAAATGCGCCAATTGCAAAAAAAAAAGTAGACAGCAATGACCCTGAAAATTTTTCTTTCCCCGAGAACTTAAAATAAACTCGCGCATACATTTTATATTGATATATTATATATAAATATATTCTCGTATAAATTATAAAATATTTTCTTACGCGAGGAATAAGTATTACGTCTCGATCAAGTAGACAGCTCATAAATATATTTCGGGAACGATCTGTAGCGAAATGGCAGGTACGTAATAACGTTTCCATTCGACTCTTCGTCGAAAAGGTTCGATTTTTCAATCGACTGTTTGATTAATGACAAACGATCAGAATTGATATTGATATCTCGTGGCCGAAAAAATTGATATCTCACGTGAGAAGTTGTTGTCCTGGATGACAGCTACGACAGAAGATTAATGCGTTGTTGTACGGTCGATCAATTGAATAAAATATGTAATAACAATATCATAATCATTCTCGAGGTATTTTGCATCAAAAGTATCGTTATACGTGAAGAATGAAGAGCTTTTTAGAGATCGGCCGAGCTTTTGCAGGCAATTGTAATCGCGCATGACAAGACTCGACATCCTCCGGACCAAGTGACGGATCGGAAGGTAAGAGAGAAGCAAGAGAATGGAACTCTTTGTTGTTGCATGCGAAAACTTTGGAAAGTACGGACGGCATATTAAGCTTCGCTTTGCTGATCGCGAAGCCGTCTGTCCGGAACCGCCGGATGAGCTTGAAAAATGAGCGTTTAACGAGCTCACCGTCGTCGACGCCATTGCTATTTGTCCAA
Source organism: Camponotus floridanus (assembly GCF_003227725.1). Taxonomy (NCBI): domain Eukaryota; kingdom Metazoa; phylum Arthropoda; class Insecta; order Hymenoptera; family Formicidae; genus Camponotus; species Camponotus floridanus. Next base: position 234,927 of record NW_020229838.1, read on the forward strand.
GAAGGAATCCTTCGCCAAACCGTTTCAGAATTCCGCCACGGGGCGAAGACTCGGAAAGATAAACGACGACGGTTTGTCATTGGAGGCGCGTCGAGGCTCTTTGCCGTCCGAACGAACGATCCGAGGAACGTCAAAGAGACGTCCTAATCCGTCAGACGTCTTCCGTCGCGTCTTTTGGATACCTCGTGGATTTTTTCCCGCTCTGCTTGGCTACGTGATCGTTGAACAAACGGATGATTCGTCTAAAAAACCTGATGATCTACGACATGTCACTCGCGACACTACTTTTCTCGTGTCATAACATTTTTCTCTAAAAGATACCGGAATTAACGAGATACTTGAGAGGATTGGAAAATTTTCTCTTTTAATATTTAAATATTTTTTTTTTTAATTCTAAACACTAGTGAATGTGGTTGTTTGTGTGATAATAGTTTTTAATTATTGATTTATTTTCGATAATTACAGATGGCATTCTCTTACGGACAGGATTATTAAAGTTTAATATATTTATACACAGCCCCCCCAAAAGATTATTAGTCTGGTAAAGATCAATCGGTATTCGTCCCTATTGTTAATTTGCGACCACGACGATTATTATACGGTAGAAATATTCCCCGGGATATTAATTCCGCACAAAGTCCGCGTCTCCTTTGTCCCGAAAAATTAGTGCGTTTCATCCCCAAGGACATCGTAATGAGCTAACAGCGATATCCGATGACGAGCTTCTTCTCTTGATTACTGTCCGGGTTCATACAATTTAAAGAAAAAAAATATATAAAAATAAAAAGGTAAATGAAAAATAATATGAGAAAAAAATATAATATGTGTTATCAGAAATAATATATATTCAGACGTATATCTCTAATTAAAAAAAAATAGAATTAATATAAAATATACTAAACGAAAGAGAGATATAATCTCTTATTCATACAAGAAGAAGCGTTTTAATTTTAAATGTAAAAATTATTTTTAAAAATGTTAATTTTATTTTTAAAATGTTTATTTTATTAAAAAAATTTCTTTTCTATTTTTTTTAATACTTCAATGTATTATTTAAACCTGCAAATTGAAAAACAAAAACGCGTTACATGATTATCTTTCATATATCGAGCGATCAAAATTTAAGAGTAATTCGTAAGATATCTTTTATATCCCAGACACAATCCGTTCGGTAGCGATTTCTTTCATCACGATGATGAAACTAGCTGCGTTTCATCGTCGAGTGATAGCTGAATCGACTGATTGACTCGGCTCTTCTTTCCTCCTCCTCCTCCTCTCTCGTTGCGTTACGCCCCGGTAACGAAGGCTCTGTCGTGTTTCCACACTAATTAACAATCCGTGATTACGATCCAGGACCGACCGCATTGCGTCAGTGCTTAGATTGCCTCGCGACTTCGCTCGTCCAACCCTCTGTTTGCATCCTGCACCCTCCTCCACCCTCGATGACACTGTGCCTAATTAAATGCTTGGTTATCGGCACGTAGGAGGCATCGAGGTTACCGTAGGATGGTCCCGGTGGAACATGATATAACCGGTGACCCGGAAAAGCACGATGTACCCAAACTCCGAGCGTTATCGATGGTATTGTTGTCGGTTTGTTCACCGCGAACGAAAGAGATAATTAACGCGCGCTAATAATGATGACTGATTTTTGACGTATATTTTCCTCGAGGCGACGATGCGAGTCACAATATATATGTATGTGTATAGGCAAGTATGATATAATAGCAACTGATAATGGCTGGAGCGCCTTTATCAGGCTTTGAAATTTTCCTCCCTTCACGCTTTGTCGCTCTTTCCCACGATCGATGGCCATTATATCGAGATATGTCCATATTTATCGCTTAAATATTACAAAATATATATGAAGAAAATATTTTATGATACAAATTACACGAAAAATATATTCCCTTTCATAACATTTTTATTATAAAATATAACGACACACTAGGATATTAATCATTTATAAAAAAAAGTAAATTATGGATTTGTTTGTGGACGAAAATATTTGAATAATTACAATATTTTTGATAAAATATAATATTGAATAAAAATATGGTAATTTCTTTTATATTTTAATATGTTCCACAGATTAAAAAATTGTATTGAATTTTTTACGAGGACATTTTCTTCCTGCAGAAGGAAAGAATCGTGATCTTTTTCTTCGTCGAGAAATCTCTGCAATTCAACCTTCTATAAATATTTACAGGGTTTCAATCTCCCTGATTTGAAAAATTCATGGTAAATAACATACATATATGTATCAGATAAGCTTTCATAACACAGATAAATGTTACTTCTTTTCTCTCGCACGATTGCGGGGAGATTTTTTCCCTGGAATAACCGTTGAAGTACAAGTATATTTTTTTTCGCTCGACGGCAAAGGGCCTATCCGTGGACGAGCCGAGTAAGGATTAATGTGCCATGGCTGGATAATCGATTTTTCACGATGAACTCATAACGAGCGTCCTGTACACACTACGCCAGGAAAAGTAGGATTCGTCCAACGAACGTAACAAAGTTTGCTAAATCATCGCTGCGTTCCTCGTTGTTTCATCAACCCTGTCGATCTCAAAGCGTATCACCCTGAGCTGCGGCGACTTCGATAAACTGACCCAGAAATCGTCGACCGAAGAAAACTTTGTTGGGCGAACGTTTGCATACATTGTGAGCACATTGCTCTCGGAAAGTTTTAATTAATATTTTTTAGAGAAAGAGAGAGAGAGAGAGAGAGAGAGAGAGAGAGAGATATATGTAGAGAAAATACTGAAACATATACACTTGAAAAACGTGAGAGACGTGATTCTTTTAAAGAGAATGAGAGATAGAAGTATACAAAGATAGAGCATACAAAGTTTATAAAAATGCAAACATGTTTCTCGCACAAAGAACACTCGCGGCAGAAAAAATGCATTTTATAACGTGAATCACGCGAAGGACAGACGCAAAAGAGAATTCTGAATCGTCCTATATTTACCTTTAATTTTAATTTAAGCAACGCGATGTTATTACGGGACGCGACCCACTGTTTTTTTTAATTAAAAACTGACTTTTTAACATCCCTTCAGAAAATAGAGTTTACGCCAACAGCGTAAAATTATCGGAGCATTTATCGGTTATCGTTTACGAAAGTGGAACACGTGTAGATATTATATAATAATATAAAGAAGGGAATGTGGGGATGGTGTAAAGTTTGCTGCTATCGATACTAATGATTTATGTCAACTCGAGATAAAAAAAGGATAAATGAAATGAGTAAAAATATAATTTATTAAATGTAATTGAGAGAAAAAAATCTCTTTAGATCTCTTAAATCTCCTATTATAAAAAAGGATTTCTTAAAATCTCCTATTATTTCATTTCGTTTATTTCATCGATAGTAATCGCGAAACCGTATCGGAGAAATCGGAGGACAAGCGTTCGACAATAAACCAGCTTGTTTTACAAGAGCGAATTGCGCGCATCGCGACGAGATTTCTCTCTCGGAAGTGATCCTCGCGTTTTGTTTATAGAAGAAGGATAATCTCTATAGAATCGAACGTTTTGTTTGTTCCAGAGGTGACGATGTGCAACGATCGATCGAGCTGTTGGACAAGGTACTCTCAGAGTACGACGAGCACGTTGAGGTGGAGGGCGAAGGTGGCGGAGACAGCGGCGGGGGAGGCGGAAGTGGCGGTGGAGGAGGCGGCGGGAACGGAAGCGCCGGGGGAGGCGTCGGGGATTGCGGCAGCAGCACGGAACCGAGTATTGGCCTCACGCCCGACGACGAGAGTCCGTCTTTAGGTAACGTTCTTTTTCCCCGTTTATCGTTCCGTCTTAGCTTCTATTTCCTCACGGGCCCTCTGCAAACGTCGTTCTCGTATTTGCCGAGAGCGATTAACCACGGCACGATTCACACGAAGGGAGGACCCCTCCCCTTCCTCTCTAATGTTTCATTATTTATTTTCTTTCTTCGCGCAAAAAGCGTCGAGGTGGAAGCGAAGGAAATCATTTCTGTCAAAGCACGATCGCGTCAACGCAATTAAAAAAGTCGCAAGCATCGCATATATTTTATATTTTGTATATTATTTATTTTTACATTTTATAATATGCTTTAAACGCACGCACCCAGTCTGGAATTTAAAAGCCTTTGAGCGTGAAATCTTTTATATCTGTGCGCGACAATTGAGCTTTCATCACTCATGGTAGATATTTGCATCTTTCGTATTTTCGATCGTCCAAAGACAATCTTGCATGGAATTTCAGAATTTTGCGGTCCACGAAGACCGCAGAATCCCACGAGGCTCACATAGCGTTGCTATCATATACGTACATAAGACTTCAAATCCTATGATCCCGATTATAATAGAGAGCGGGTGGTAAGTTATTAATGCGATCTAATATAGATTCATTATTCCATTCCGAGATGAATCCTCGGAGGAAAAATCAAAGTTATCCGAAGTAATATAATTCCCAATTTTTAATACGATTACAAATTACGCGCAAATGAATGTTAAATTCGCGAGGTATGCACGAATAAACTCATGTGAAATATAGCAAAAGTTCGTTATAAAGACAAAGTGGGAAAATTTAAACATTATATTAACATGACGCAAGGTCTGCGATTGGTTTATTTCACACGAGCACGCAGTTTCCCACGCAGTTTCCTTTATGGCTCTTTCGTTCGCGAGAGCTATTGAGAAATATCGCATAAATTTTCAACCTCCCTCGTTCCTTCCGCGTGATTTTGCACGATGTCGAGCGAACACTTTTGCAGCAGAATTGTCCGATGATGTCTGATCGCCGCAAAAATCGATTTCACCTCTAGTAGTCGAGTAACACGCGCCGACGAGCTGACAGACCGCTGACAGGATCCGTCAATTTTTTTTCTCGTCGAATATATACATATATATTCATCGCTGAACGCATGAATAGTGTGTGAAAAATCCTTCGAATGAACTAGTCGAAAAGCGTGGAGAAAACGCTCGTATTCGATACACAACGCATTTTTCATGCATTTGCGCGGATTCCAGCGATTTCACGATTTTCGTGAAAATTGCAAGCTTTTGTATCAATCCAGCCAGCAAGTTACCGTCGAATCGACACTGCGGTAATTACATTTATTTATTTATCATCTTGGTAATTAATAATTAAGCACATCGATGTAAAATGGCGATAAACATCGCTCGTTACCGCTTACTGATAATAACTATGAACAATGCAATCGAATAGAATGCCATTATCGCAATCGAATCGTAAATGGTCCATTATCGCGAATAAAATATTAAATCTCGATGTGTAAAACAAATATCGCGCTCTCCGTTGTACGACTGAAAATCCATCGTTTTTACACGAAACACGGAAATCTTTGGGAATCGCGACACGTGATGGCTCCGCCGACAAATTTTCACCGCGGAAGCATCCACTTCGAACTTGCGGAAGAAGCGACACCCGCTTTATATCGACAGGGCGAAGATAGTAAATTTCCAGTGACAACCGAGTACGCCTCTTTCTAAAACTTCGCACGCTATTTCCGCCTCTCTAAAGATATCTGGCTCGCATTTGAAGCACAAAGTTCTATGCCGACGCGAGTTGTGTCACGGAAAGTCGTTCGGAGCGCGTGCGATCGTTTGTGTGCGTGTGTTTTGTGCAATTTAACTCGTCACCCTTAACTAAGATATTTAACTTTCTTGCACTTCCCCGTACATGTTGAACTGGGAGCAAACTTGCACGATGGACTCGTAATTCTAAGGATCGATCCAATATTTGAGCGATGCGCAAAAAAAGGAAGAAATTAATCTAATTATTTTTAATCATTTTTTTTTAATTTACGCATATTTCCTTGGATTATTTCCTATTCTTTATATCCTTAATTTTTTTACTTATTTTAATTTATTTTTTATTTATTTTTTATAAATCATATACGAGTATATGTTTTTTTTTTCTTTTTTTACGCCTTCAAATGATTCAAATAATTCGTTGAATCAGCAATTATCCCCAGGATTTTGAAGACTCCGAATCGTATTTTTATAGATGTCTGAGATTTCGAAAATCGAATGATGTCTTTAAATGTAAAAGAACAGAGTTATAAATAGATGAAATGAAACGCATTTTGCGGACAACGAGAGTAAGATTATCGTCGGACGTGTTATTGGACAGTGGATTGTTCGAATCCTCGGCCGTCATTCTCTCTCGGCTTTTGGAGGGTGCATATTTTCTCTTTATTACCCTTTCGCGCTTCTGCGGACGTACAACATAAACCTGCCGAGTTGGCGGTCTGCCATTCAATTCGCGGAAAATCGGCATGAAAGCACGTAACATTTCCCAGAGAGGATGAGGGCAGGAACCGGGCAGGCCTGTCTCGTATACGGTTCATCGAAAATTCAAATCGACATCCTATTGGCATCCCTGCACCCGTACACCTTTACGAGCGATCGCGGCTGATTAACGAGAGATTCCTCAGGGAAAATCCACGTCTTATTGCAATAACGTTAAAGTAGAAGAGTACAGAATTTTTATGAGGAGTACAGAAATGTTACCAGCCACCGATCCAACCGGTTCTTTCGAAAGAATAAGAATATCGCGCAAATCTGGGATATTGCGATACAGATCGATTTCCGAGGCGCTTTTAAGAAAGTTTCTGAAATATCACCGATAGTTTACTGCACGGTAATGTTTACGTATTTCCAGGATTGCAAAGCGCGAAGGTAATGCAATTCCTTCTCCCTTTGAGAACTGTTCGAAAAGAGTCGTAATAGAAATAGTCGCCGACGTTTAGGATAAACAGGACGTTCGGTGGGATTAAGTCGTTCCGACGTCTCGGGTCTTTCGTCTCGAGAAACTCACCGTAATCGCAAAACTTGTGCCGGCAGGACACCAATCCGAGGACGACGGTTACATGAGCATGAATGGTCGAAAGGCGAAGATGGCATTGGTAGCATTACGCCCGGTCCCGGACTGCCCGGAGCCGCAGGATTTCGCGGGCGTCTCCTCGACGCAGGAATTTCCGCCGCCCCCGGAAGAGGCCGAACGTATCATCTCGACTCTTCTGCCGATGTAAGTACTTTTTACAAGCATCGGAATTTGGGCAGTTTTTAACGAAAAGCAAATCTTCCACATTTAAAAAAAAGAGTAATTTCACATCTCTTCGTGTTTTTTTTTTTTTTTGGACGCTGAATTAAATCGTTAAAAATTATAGATAATCTACTTAAAATCTTTTAATCACTTACTTAAACTTTAAACTTTATTTAAATTTATTCATTTCTCGGAAAAGTACAACTAATATAAATTTAATATTGAAATAAATTTAAAATAATATTTAATATGTATTTACCGCGTAAATCGCGCGAAAATACATAGCGGTTTCTTTAATAAAAATATCGCCTCGAGATATATTTCTTCGTTCAAAAGGACCGACAAGAGACCTTCGTTTCGTCGTTTATCGACTGGAAACAAATCAGTCGAAAGTCGAGTGTCAATCGATCGGTTTCGCCATCGGAGTCGCACGTTTTCATACACTTGACCTGGTGTATCTCATCTGTCAATATACGTATACAAGATTCTTGCCATAGAATTTCATTTGATTCTCGATTCGTGTCACCGGATTTGTCTACTATAAAATATACTATTCAATGCATAAACAATTTCAGATGATATTAAATAAAAAATCTTACAGTTTAATTAAGTTCCAGTTGAATTTATTTTCTCAAAATCTTAATCCGTAACATATAATTTCCAAAATATCATTTAATGAGATATAATTAATTTTTCAGACAATTATAGATAATTAAATAAAAAGAAAGTCGTACGGAATTCGTAAAAAATCTCTAATTGATATTTTTCTCCTATTTTGATCTGAATTTTAATATCTACTTTGATATTTTAAACAGATCATTTTTGGAACTGTTTAATTTATAATTTTGTCGAAAGCTTCTTTTTTGAATTTCTAATTATAAGTAAGAAACTACTTGTTTATGTCGAAGGTGCAGAATTAAAGAAGCTTAATTTCTATATAAATTAAATCTGTCTGAAAATTCTCTAGAATCTATACAAATGCAAGAAAATTGAGGTTGAAAATAGAAGGAAAATTTCGACTCGAGATCTGACATTAAAATTGCATGTCAGCGCGACGCTCTAAAGTAATATGAAAATTTACAAATTGCGTTTATAAGATTCGAGATATTCTTAGATGAGCGAAATCGTACCCGGAATAAATGTCGCTCTTTATCGAGAAGCTACAGATAATTTCGCTCACGTAACTGGCGGCGATAACTCGTGAAGATTTCTTCTCGAAGCGAAGAAGATTCGCGTTCATTTAAATTTCTTTCGGTGTCCTCTTCGAACACCTGCGAATCCTCTTCACGTTTCAAGGACGAGAAAACGGACTTCCGTTTCCGTAACGAGAATATCCTTCTTTTTTGTCGCGTGCGCGACGATCTCCCGAGCTTTCTCGTACTTTCGATTTTAATTCCTAGCGTAACTTTCATCAGAAACAGGCGTCATTCGAGCCATCATCGTCCTCAACTTTGTCCGGTATTATTTCAAACAAGATTGATCCTCCTCTCGCGACCAGAAGTTCCGTTTTCTCTTACATTTCCTCTTCCATATCGCACTTTGGCATAACTCGCGATTGCATTCTCTTCGGCGGTGCAAAGTGCACCGGAAGCGACGTCGGGCGAAGCTCGTTGCACTCGACGCGAGTTTCCCTTTGCAGGCGCTCGTTCCTCCGGAAAACTACCGCGTCGATTTCATCAACGGAGTACGTTCGGTTCTTGGTCGCGTACCTGGAAGACCCACTTCTGAGCGTTGCGAAAATTTTCCAGCCACTTGCTTCGCCGTAAACGAGCAAGCACCGCCGGTTTCTCGCCGTTTTTCCACCGGGTTGCATCGATAAAACGCACCTGCACTCGCTGGCAATCGCTGACGATTGCTCCTTAAAGCAGAATCGAGAAGAGAAAATGTTCTTGCTTTCAATCTCGATTATTATATTTGAACCTTACTTTCTATCCGTTATAATATATTAATTAATTTAATACGAAGCGTCTATTCTTTGGAAAATCAGCAAATTCTCATGGAAATTTTATTGAGACTCAGGGAATTTTTTAATGTTTTTAATATATATATATTTTATATACTCGAATCAAAATTTTTTCCAATTATAAATACGAAGAAAATAAAATAATCACTTGTATTACTATGGGTTAGAAATATGAGAAGTTTGATATAAAACACATTATCACCTTTGTCGAATTGAAATTAATTCTCGATTCACGATATTTATAGAGATTTTAGCTCAGACTATTGCCTGCAGGTTATTCGCAATTTCTCCGATTTACGGTTGACTTTCGAAGCCACAGATTGTTCTTGTTAGACGCGCAGGGTCCTTAAGCCGTCGACGGCGACGGCGTCCTCGTTGTACCTGTCGATCCTAATCACCGCGTTTCATGCCTATTACCTGTTCTATTCGCGAGAGAAACGTCTGCGAAGTGCATTCAAGCTCCGCCATCCTCTCGAAATGCGGACTCTCCTACTCGGAGAAACCTCTCCTCTCCGTAGAGGACGCTCGTCATTCCGACAAAACGTTTCTCTCTCTTCCCCGTCCTCGTCGCAGAAAATCAACGCGACTTTTCTCTTGCGAGTAAAGTCTCGACGGTAAACTTGTTTTGCGCGAAAGAGGCTTTTATTCTCTCTACTTTTCTTCTTTGTTTGCATCCGCGATGGAAAACACTCGAATTTTACACAACGTCCGAATATTTTTTTTCTCGCGATATCATTTTCTTTCTTTTTTTCGAAATAAATTGTCGTTCTTATCTCGCAATGTTTATAAATTAGCGAAGATTTAATTATCGCATTGCGAGGAACACACTCCTCCATCAAAACTCATTGTCAGGAAAATTCTTCGGCGATAATTTCGCCTGGGAATGACGTGTTACGCAAGAGGGTTAAATTGTGCAACCGAATCGCGATGTCGTCAAGACGGGTCATATTGCACACGATTGACTGCATACATTAAATGACACGATGGGGATCGCGTTTCCGCGTGGGGCATCATTTTCCTCGGCGTCTTCGCCAGGAAGGCGACGCGACGTTTATCGACTGGAAGCGAGCCGTCTAAACGGAAGTCGAGCGCCAATCGATCTAGTTCGCTCTTCAGCGTCGTCGACGTCGTTCTCGTCGTTCGCTCTTGTCTTGTTGCACGGTCAGCGATTGAGATGTCTCCCGCAAAAATCGCACGGCTCATCCCTTTGTGTCAAATTGCATATTTAAAAAAAATGTATTTCGATTTATCTTTGTATACCGATTTGCTTGAATTTTATTTCGATTGCGATATATTGAATTAAAATATTTTTGTACAAAAGGATTTTATATTTCCTTTTGTAAATTAAATTTCACATGAAACTGCTATTCTCTTTTAAATATTTTATTTTTATTTTGTTGCACAATATTATTTTATTAAATTCTGTAAATTTATTAATTAATTTTTCCTAAATCAATTTACGCAAATTTGCTTGTCAATACACAATCTATCAAAATATCGTAATCATAATATTTTAATTCTATTTTTTATGCATTTACATGATTGAAATGTCAGAATTGATGATTGATCTTGATGCTTGCTGAAGAAAAAAACAAAGAGATTGATTGGCCGACATAAAGCGAAATTTTGGCTAAATTTATTCCGCTATTTTCTATTCCTTACTTTTTTCATCGACTCGTTATTCGACCGCGGAGGCTGTTTGAATTCATGCGTTCCTCTTCGGCAACTTGGTAACTTTGGAAATATGCCGAAAGAAGGTTAATAGGATAAAAAACTTTACCCTCTTGGCGCAGACACACAGACTCTCCCTGATGACGTATTGTCATACGAGTTTTGCAAACGCTCGGCATTCCCGCGCTATCCGGAAACATCGCGAACTCCGCAAAGTCCTTTCATCGAGAGAGGATTTGTTCAGTTTAGCAAAGCAAGCGTTTGTTAAAGTCGCAGCATCGAGGAGACAACACATCGATAATCCGCGCTGAGGATTTCCGGCGATTCTCCCGGTGTACCCGATATTAAAAACAAATGTCGAGGGACCGACTAACTCTAAATAACGTCTCTAAATAACGTGCTCGGTTTAAATTACGGACAGCTTTACGAGAATTGCGCGCACCACAGCTAGAGATTCGATACAATACTGCAGCTCTATCCTATTTTCCTCTCGTTTGTCGGCCAGGGTTTCCCCGGGAAACTCCAAGAGAAACGTCGTGGGCCCGGAGCGGCGGAATAACGGCCGGCAACAGTGGATGGTGGAGGATAGTATGCGGCATGGAAACGCCGTTACCACGCAAACTACCCTCGTGAGTATCATCTTTCTCTCTCTCTTTCTCTCTTTCACTCTTTCCCTTTGATTGTCGCCGATAACTTGGTTTATTTACGACGCGTATTCCGCGGATCGGCGCCTGGACGTTCATAATTTCGCGACTTTCTCGTCTCGGTGCTCGTCGTAACGACGTCGATTTACGATGCCGATCGCGTAAAATCGAAGCATCGCATCGCGCCCGACATGACCGATCTCTGCAAACGATCGAGGATTCTCTCGCGAGATGCGCTTTCGGGATGGAACGATGAGAGACATCTCGGGGAGCTTCCAACGAACGGATCGTGATTTACAATGGGATTTTCCGCGTTTCTTTGGAGCAAGTTGAAATTGTTGCGATAAAACATCAAAGCGTCGATTGTAAAGGTATAAGAGGGAAAATTGTATACTTATCTTTGAAATAACGAAATCCCTTTTGCTGTTTACTTCAATGAATTCCTTTGTTAAAGATTAAGAAAGAAAAGATTGCTTTCCTCAGTAATTATGCAGATAATAAATTAACTAACTTTTTCGAAAAAATAAAACTTATTTTTCACTCAAATTTTTCAATGTACTTTTTTAAATAGATCTGAAACTGAAAGTTATATATTTGTATTATACAGGGTGTTCGGAAATTCAACCGACAAATTTTCAGAGATTGTCGAGGGTACCATAAGAATCATTTTTTGCAAATGAACCTGGAGTCGGAAACGTGTCATTATCGCTACGGCATACGGAGTGTTTGAAAGAGTCGGGACCTCGAAATATCAAAAAATAGAAGTTTTGCAAAAAATGGTTTCAAACAAAAGTTGTAAGGTGTAAAAGGGTCGAATGTCTGTAATAAAAAATAGCCCAAAATATCATACGTATCGGTCAGTTATAAAAGTAGATCCACCATCATTTATCACTTCTACCTTCATTTGCGGATAATAATACGATCGCTACAGTCGTCGACTTATCAGGAAAAATTTTATAACTTCAATAACTTCGAAACGGCTTACTTAAAATTGATAAAATTATTAGTGTTTTGAAAAGGCCTTGAGAAAGACTACAAGAATATGCAATAAAAAGTGGAGGGTTCCATTTCAAAAATTCAAGGCCTTGTCGTGATCTTGGCGACGCCATACAAGATCAAATACATGGCCAGTAAATAGATCTTTTTACATCCTACAACTTTTGTTTAAAACAATTTTTTGTAAAACTTCTATTTTTTGTGATACTTCGAAATCCCTACTCTTTCGAACACTCTGTATACCGTAGCGATGTAATGACACGTTTCCGATCTCAGGTTCATTTGCAAAAAAATGATTCTTCTGGTGCCTCCGATAATCTCTGAAAATTTGTCTGTTGAATTTCCGAACACCCTGTATACCTGCTTAATCATAGAAATATTTAATATTAAGCTCCAAAGAAACGAGAAAAGATCGGTTAATCTGTTTTTGACAAAAGACAACTTTAAATAATTTTCTATCGCGAATTCCCAATGAATTTCGACAGCCCAAGACACGTCATCAGCGGCCCTATGGTTGGGAGAACGGGACGGTGGAGTCGCTGCGACTGACCCAACTACCCAGTCCGCCCAGCAAATTCGCCAGTTTGCCGTACGATGGCAAGGTATCCTTCAATTGGATTCCACCGCGAACGAATCCGAGCGCGGTGGAGAAGCACCGGGAGGTGCGCCGCCGCTCCTCGGAGGATTGCCTGGACGACGCCGCGGACAATCGTCAGCAGCACGAGAGGGACAGTCCCGAGAGAGGAGATCGCGCGACGTCCCATCCGCTGAGGAAGTACTCGTCCCAGCAACGTCAGCAGAATCACGAGATCATGAAGTCGAGCAGCGTGGAGGATCGTCTGCTGATGAACAGGGGCTCGGACGCGAAGGACGCGTCGTCGTCGGCGACGCAGCGTCGGAGTCGCAACGACTCGGACTCGAGCGAGGGCCGGTTTTCGAGAAACTCCGAGTCCGAGAGCCGGTCGTCGATACCGCGCTCGAGCTCGGTCAGCGTCGAGCGTTTCTCGATGCGCGCCAACTGCGACTCGTCCGACTTCTCGCGCGCCAACTCCACGTCCAACGAGCGCTTCCACTCGGACTTCTCGATAGCGGTGGCGAGCGCGAGCTCCAACGATCACGTGTCCGCGCCGACCTCCGACCCGTTCTCCATAAGGAACCTCGACTTTGTCTCGTACTCGCGCGCGGACTCGTGCGAGCGCTTCTCGGCGCCGACGTCCGACCGCTGCTCCGAGGAGCGTTACTCCGACCTGTTCTCCACCCGTAATTCGGACTTCTCCGCCCGCAATTCGGCTGACTTTAGGACGCAGTCCGAGGAGGAGCGTTTCTCCGATGACTCTCTGGAGGAACTGCTGCCGCCACCGCCGCCCATCAGCAAGAGACACTCCATTGCGTGGGAGGTATCCTTGGAGGACGATCCCCTGTACGCTCCCGGGAGTACCAAAGTTGTCGGCAGAAGACGACGAAAGAGCAGCGACGTCTCGAGTAAGTGCTTCTCTATCTTGCTTGTTTTATTTTGAAAAAAAAAAAATATAAAGCGCTGAAATTTTTCATAATTATAAAATTACGTAGTTTAAGAAACATGCTTTTTCTAGATCTAATAAAGAGAGTAATTTCTTTTTAGTTTTTTTGTGCGGAATATAATTCCGGCAATTTTTATTATGTCACAATGTTTGAGAAAGTTGAAATTAAAGTTATAAGAAAGAATATTTTAATGATTTTATCAGATATTACAGCCGCGCCACATGACGTATTAAAAATTTTATTCTGTTCACAATTAAATAGTTTAAAATTTTCAATCTTTGACAGAAATTTATTGTAAAAATAGGAATTTAAAAAGATTTTTACGATTAAATTGCATCTATTGCGGGAATTGTAAATAAAATGATAGGATATAAATATGAATTGAACTTGTTCCAGGCGTAGGTTCCGCGTCGAAGCTGCGCGACTTTGACGATTGGCAGGATCCGCGGCTATCGACGACCGACGACGATTTGATTTCGCCGTATTCGGATTCGTCCACGAACGATCTCGATCAGATACGACCGCAGGAACTCACGAAGAATGGTACGTATGTCATAAGACGCGGCCGCAAAAAGGAACGCAAGGTTCTACCGAAAACACCGACCAAGACCAAGAGTCTGTCCTTCGAAAACGGTGAAGATGGCCGACTGTCGGATGTGAAACGATACTCGAGCACCTTCGACAACATCAAGAGTCTGCTGAAGGAGGGCAAGCTCGAGGGTCTGGACGAGCCGCCGCCGGAATTTGCAGCTTCGGTGCCGCCGCCAGATCTCATCCGAGTCGTATCGATGCCGGCAATCAACAACGATCCCAACAGTCGAGCCCAACTGGAGATTACCGTGGAAGAGGAGGAAACGTCCGACATCTCCGATAAGGACAAGGAGCGAGACAACATCGAGCTACCGCGACTGCCGCCCTCGCCGCTCGAGGAAGATCAAATGGATCGCTCGCGTCTGGACCGATCGAGAGATTGCAACATCGTGCCGACAGCGCCTAACCTGGACATCGGCATGTCGTCAGCGAATCCTGGCGAACCGCAGGTGAGGAAAAAACTCGGGGCCGCGGCGAGCGACGAGCGATTAGCCTCCAAGATTCCGGTCAATTTATTGATCGAGGATCAGATCGTGAAGAAGGCGCTCAAGGAGAACCGTCGGCAACTAGAAAAGGTGAGCGACGCAATCAAGGAGATCGAGAACGTGAGGAACAGCGAGTCATACAGCGAGAATAAGCGTTGGCGAAATGGCGATCTGAGGCAGAACAGCTCGAAGCGCAATAGCTTCGAGAACGAACCGCCGATATACGAGGGCCGGAAACCCGTTACGGTTGACGGCAGTCCCTTCGACGGTAGATCCCGCGGCAAGCAACAGCAGCAGCAACAGCAATACAGTTCCGACTCCGAAACGTCCAAAGCCAGCTCAGACGCGGACTTTGCCGATCGGAGAAAATTAAACGGCGTCGCCGACGTCGTCTATTCGTCTGGTAGACGACTGCGTCAGAATGGCATCGAGAGCCACAAGAACGATCAGAAGCAGATCGAGAACGTGATCGACGCCATCCTGGAGGACTCGAAGAATCCGGAGTTCCAGGTAGGTAGATGGGTCGCTGGGTCAGGAGAGGAATTTCGGTTTCGCGTCACCGCGTATTTGAATACTTCGTATTATTGTTATTCCACGTACGTCGCTCAAACACGAAGAGAGACATATGAAACGGAAATAAAGACTCCGCTCTTCCGGCGGAGAGCTACTAAGGTGTACCTACATGAAAAATGCAAGGCAGGAAATATATACGGCATAAACCGTGATAGTGGAGGAGGCGCCGAGCAGCTGAGACCGGAGCGCCCCGTATATAAATTGAGTTCTGTAATATAGGATTCCATTAGCGATGCCGCGCAACGGCACCGTATTTCTTATCATGAAACGCAGAAGTAACTAAAAGGTCGAATGCTCCCTTCTTTCTCACGCGAATCCGTTTTTACTAATTTTCACATTATAATTGGCTGGTAAAAGATTCATTCTTTATTACACACGATGTATATCGTAATTTCCAATTTCCGAGAAAAAAACCTGGACTTGGCAAGAATTTTTTTTATCCTGGAATATCAGGGAAGAATTTTATTGAAAGAAATTTTAAGAAGGAATATTTTGCTCTTTGAATTTTATTCTTGCAGGCGGTCAATGAACCGCCATTGATCAAGTCAGTACAGTTAGTAGTTATCAGAGATATGATAAATGCATGTCAATGTGTGACTTTTATTTTTTAACGTTATATATGATCCTGCTTTTATATATTGTGCAAAAATATGACTCCATAATTAATAAATCAATATTAAATAGGAAAAATTGTCTTCACCATACTTTATTTAACAGAAAAATATTTATTTTAAAATATTATATTTAGAGAATTATGAATTATATGCTTAAAAAAAATGTACTATAAATATATATATATTTATATTCAATGCTTCAGCAACCAAATATCATCTTTATTGTGATTTTCGGTAGTAAGAAAAATGACAATGTTATATAAGTGAAAACTCTCTCTCTTCTTGATCGTATAAGAAAAAGATATTAAAAAACACACACAATAAATGAAATTATTTTAAAAAGTTGCGTCTAGAAATTCTTTAATTTTGAAAGTAAAAATATATGGAAAGAATTTAAAAAATTCTCGGATCAAAAAAAAAGAATCAAAAAAGAGAATTTATATTATATAATACATTTAGTGACACAATCTTAGTTCGTTCAGTTCTGAAACATTTAAACTAATTATTCATGTAACGGCCGTAATTAATAATTTCGAATGAAGCAAGTGAATCGCGATTCTTCGAGGTATTCGCATTTCGATTAAAAATGTAAAGAATAACAAATAATCTTTGATCAGCTAAAGATACCCCTCGAGAGTAAGCGTGCGCTTGCCATGAATCAGCTATGAATTACCTTCGTTGATTCAATGCACGAGTCGATGAAAATATTCAACAAACTTGTTGAACAATCATCCAGCTGAATGGCTATTCATACGCGTATCGTCACGAGGGTCCTTCATCGATTAACTGATTCTGGGTCAAACTAGTTTCCATTGGAAATTTGCATTTGCAAGCTCTTTAGCTCGAAGCTTTTTGAAGTCGATCTTTCAAAATGTCCATCACACATCGATCAATACGCGATATCAATTATGAAATGGCATTATAATATTCATTCGAATAATTAATCTTTCAAATTCTTTTGACGGTTAAAGTTTGCAATGAAAGAGGAATCACAGGTACTTAGATGAATTTGAGATGTGAGCTCTCTAATCATAAATCGGCTTATTCTCATATCATAAAAGAAGTTTGAATCGCGTTATTACCTCGGCAGGTGAGCGTCGAAGTGATGGAGTTCCCACCGTTACCACCCTCGCCCGTCGAAGAGGCCGACGAGGAGAGCTGTTCGGACGTCGGTCAAGGTGCCATGATGACACCACCCAAGTCCAAGAGTCACAATCGGACTATGGAGTACAGGCCGAGGGTGCCGCCTCATCGTGTCCCGCCGGTCATCGACCCGAAGGAACAAGCTTCCTTGAACACCAGGTCCATGGACGCCGGCTACGCCAGAGGGAGACGCACACCGACCACCAGTAATTCCAGGCGAGAGGTAAGTTGATTTAAAATATTCGGTAATCGTTTTCAGTCATTTTTTTACGTTAATTTTCTTTTTAATATGCCATATATAAAATTTATTTGCATAAATATATATTTAATTTATAATTAAATTTATTTAATTTATAATTAATATTATATAAGTTGTATTTCCAAAACAATCGGGTGTCTTTTTAATAGTAGTTTGGCCTGGAAATTTGGAATTGATATTTCCTTAGCGAAAATATCAAGAGAGATCATTATTTTTTTCAGGTTTCCAATTTCTTTCATTCTTCCATTATGTTTGTATAACTGATGTAAACTTAAAATTCTATCAAAGTAAACTCCGTTTAAAATTAACTGAGGAATATAGTTTCGTTAGCTTTTCAACTCCACAAAGCTTAGTTTGCTAACATTCTTTCTTTTCAATCTTGGGTTTGTAACTCAAGAATTATCAATGCCTTAATTATTAATACCTTGATATTTTTGCTTAGGAAAAATCGCTCTAATTCGACCAGAGAATCTTTATTAAAAATTCGATGGTTTCAGAATATCCTGTATACGTAGAAAATAAATAAATTAAATAAATTTTTATTTAATATTATTAGTAAATATCGCGCGCGTTTATTTTATAACAGAAAATATTTATAAAGACATAATTCCTGTGATGAGATAGTATATATGAAAATACAAATAAATTCTAAAATGCTATCGAGAGAGCAGGAGTTTTGAGAGAAAAAACCACCGAGCTCCGAGAACATTGAGAATAGTTTCCGTGGTTAAACGTAGAGATAGAAGGAAAGAGCGAGAAAGGAGAAAGAGAAAAAAGAACGCAATAAACAAGCTGGCGATGTGCCAATTTCTCATATTACCGCAATAAAATAATACGATGTACTCTCGTTGTATACCGGCAGACTATCTCCATGTTAAGTGTAACATTCGGCATAAACTGCGTTCGGGATTGCGAATCGATGTCACGGAAAGACATTGCTCCAGAAAAATGTGCGCGTGTGTATATATATATACAAATTCATTTTGCATGTACGTCGCGAAACTTTGACAAGTATAAAAATTCAATCTCGAATGATCGAAATAAATAGATGCTAGATGTTAAATTTGATATTTCGAGTAGACTTGAATAACATAAAGTAGCGTGAAATTCGAAGAGAAGACAATGATTAATATCGATCATCATGATCGATAATCATGCATATACGCTGATTTTATTTGCGTCCTGCAATAATAAACGTATATAATTATTATATCGCGCGATTATTCATCTCATCATGTATATAAATACTTTCATCTATTTCATATTATTTAATTTAGCATATTTTATCAATAATTAATAATAATAATAATAATCATAATAATAATAAAATATATATTAAATAATAATAATAATAATATTATTATTATTATTATTATTATTATTATTATTAATGTTATTATTTGTCATATTTTAATTTTTTTTAAATTCATTTTTTCCCGCAAGAGGAAAAGTACGGAAACGCTTGAACAAGTAATATCGCAACGGTTTTTCTCAAAAGGAAAAAATAAAAAAAATTCGCTAAATCAATTTCACGAGGAAACTAAGGGATGACGTTACGTAAATAAAATCATGTATCTCCTCGAAACAATAACGTTGAATCTCCGCGAAACGATCTGCGTCTATGCTCGGTCCAGTCGAATCGATTCGCTTTGAGGATTCGTTCAGACGACATACTCGTATGTCTTTCTATCCTTGCTTGAAATGGACGAAGGAGGAAAAAAGAACTGTACATTGCTCATGGAAAAGCTGCATCAAAGGCAAGATGAACGAAGACGAGATAAGGGAAGACACGTATATAACGATCCTGAGGAAATAATGGTCTTTGCGAACGATTCGTTAATTTTCCTTAATTTTCTTTCATTCATTACACTTATTGTCATTCGCCAGCCACTGCAATTTTCGCGGCGGAAAACATTTTCACCAAAAGGAAAACTCTGCTTTCAGCGGAAAATGAGTTTTTATACAAGAGAGAAATTTGGTCTACAAAATTCTCTTCTTTTCCACGATAAATAGAAGGCGATCGCGAGGGATCGCACGTATCTGCGGTCGGATTATTTGCCGATGATGATACACGGGTCGTTACGCCTGCCAACGCCTTGACTTTATATAGATATCAATGTACGTCGGGAAAGACAATGAGATTCCCCCGATGAGATATCGCGCACCCTCCCGTAGCAGACGGCCCTTGGAAAAAGGTATGAGGGATATAAAAACGTAGAGAGAGAAAGAGAGAGAGAGGCATAGAAGCGTTCTTTCTGTCATTGTATGTATCGCGCCCGTATTGTCTCGTCCGGTGGACCGGCCAGGAAGCTGCGAGAGGATAAAAGGGCGGGATGGCCCGGGAGCGGCCGGGGGGAAAGACACAGAGCGAGAAAGGGACGCCGGTGAATGAGGGACCCAGGCGCGCGCGTGTCCCTACGATAAATAAAATGTCCACGTCTCTTTCTCTATGCACATTGTGCATAATGAAAAGTAACGACGAGCGTGATGCGAGGGCGGCGTACGTGGGGGTGCATCGTTTTTTCGAGGGACCGCATGCTTCGCTCGATACAGGACGTGTATTTCGGAATTGTCGGGATTAATCCAGGATTCTTTGTTTAGTTTCCAGCTAGTTTGTCGTTAATTGAAATATTTTAGATATTTTATTTTATTGTTGAATCACGTACAGTAATATAATAAATATATTGTACATTTTCTATCAAATATATACTGAAATTAATGTACTAATCTAATCTTTCTAAAATTAAAGAATTAATTAAAAAAAGTAAAAAATTAAAAAAAAAATAAATTGAAAATTTTAAAGTTAAAAAATTAATTTGAAAAATGAAATGATGAAATTACAGATCGAATATTTGAATAATTATATATATATATATATATATATATATATATATATATTATATATATATATATGTATATATATATATATATATATATATATATATATAAACCGAGCACATTCTTTGAATTTGCAACTAATATAATTTGTTTCAATTTGCTTAAAAAATTATCTGTGATATTTGTAGATGGAATTATATTTTGTTGTGTGTCTTCTCTTCCAAGTAAGATCAACGAGTCGCGAAATACAAACGGAACATAGTTGTCGCGAGAAAATAATCGCACATGCGTTTAGATTCGTTACATATTCAAATACACGTCAACCGCGAGAGAACGATATAGTTGAATCTCTTCTAAAATACTCCCGCGACGACATATCCCTCAAGCTGCGTTTTCCACCCTTTGACTTTAAATACATTTCATACAGATTTATTCCGTTTTCTCGCTGTGAGTTTTAAAATTCTTTCATTCCTGTGACCGCCCCACAATTTTTATTGCGAACGTTACCATGACATTTCGCATACTATCCGTTTGTTCTCCCTCTTCTTTTTTCTATTTGTACGTGTTGTAAATTCAGATCTCGATATATTTCGAAATAGAAGAAAGAAAAGGAAATATTCCTGTGATGAAAAAAAAATAAAAATGGGAAACGAATGAAAATTCTCGAATTTTTATACAAATACAAAATTTTTACACGATACAAAACATATATGCAATATCTAAAAATATTGAATTTTATCGCTGTGTAATAATTGCTAAATATGAAGGGTCAATTTACAGAATAAACGTTTTCAACCCGATGGAATTAAAGAATGTTCGTGTAATTGATGAAGAATCTCGAATTTATGAAAAATGAATCCGCCAAATTCTCAACTCGTTTCCCCGATACGTCATCGCGAAAATTTCTTCGCGACCGCCGAGTGCTCGATCATCGAAATGACGCATGTTCAGCGTTAAAATGAACCGTTTTATCGGTACAATAACCCGCGAGTTGCACCCAACTAGAGATTCAATGATGAACGATGAAAAATCCTTCCTTCTTGCCCGCTGATATGAAAATGTTAATACAAATAAAAACAAAAAGAGAATGTTATCAATAATAATTCAATGCACTAATTCACATTGAAGAGAAACACGTTTGCAACAAAACTATATTTTGTTACGTGAATAAAAATTCTATCGGCGTTGATCTCCATTGAAAGGAAAGATTTGTGCGACACACCACCCCTCGTAGGTAGTCGTTACTATTATGCACCCTTGGCTGGGGCCAGGAATCGGGATGAAAGCTTGACGTGGAAAAAAAAACGCGGGGGAAGAAAACGAAGCCGAGAGCGATACGAAGCTCGCTCGCATTGTGGCCGCAAATATTGGCAATTTTTTTCAACGATCCGTCCTTGAAACCGTCGATCGAGCGGAGCTTAAAATGAAAGCTCGAACAGGGGGAGCGCGTTTCTAACCGATCTCTGATATAGCTTCCGAATACAAAATCTCAATGTCGAGGACTTGGAGGAGGGCAAAAAAGGGATGGAGGGAGTCGACAAGGAAGGAGAGGGTCGTGTGTATCCTTATAATCCTGCCGTAGATAGAATTCAACCTGTGCACGAGCTATATCGCAAGACACATTTCGCAGAGCGCCTCTACAGGGTGTCCCCGAATTATTTCGTCTATTCTTTGTAAGCGAAGATCATATTTATCCCCTTAAATTCTCTTCCGCCGCGATAAACTTGAACCATTAAAAGAATGATGATCGCAATAGCTGATCCCTGTTTCTCTAAATTGATCCCAATTAAATTATACCCTTGGGCGGAATTTGAACTCGCGCGGCTTAATTTTCGAGAGATTCAAGTTTGAAAACTAAAGGAACTTAAAATTCCATTAAAGTATAAGATCAGCTTTTGAAGTTTTGAAGTTCGCCCCCTGAAAATCCAATGATGTGTTCGATGTGGAAAATTTAAAAGTTACGAAGAAATATAGATTTCCCCTCTCACGTTCTTTTTATATAGCGTTTCCATGGAATCTGACTTTGAAGAGAATGAACCGAATGGATCGATTATGCATAGATTCATCGACAAGGTCGAATTATTTCTGCATTATATCCCGTCGTGTATCGGAGGAAAGCGGATATCTTATGCAGCTTGAAAGGGATCCTCGTTCGAAAGAGATGAAAAGACGAAAGGAGGAAAACTGACTCGTCCTTCTCGTCGTCTTATCCCTTTCCTCCCCTCTCGCCTCGTTTTATTTCCTACGATCGAGTACACCCTTCAATCGCGTTATGAGAATCGAAGGACGTATTTCAAGAAAACGAGGACCTCCAAGGAGTCGATTGCTCTTCTATGAGAGGCAACGCGATTTCGCCGTTTTTTATTTATGCCGTTAAGGCACGAAATCCTCTGAATTTTAAATCCTAAATAAGTTTCGAATATTCTGAAGATAATACAATATCTCATCGATATTTTAATACAATTTTTCCTTCTTATACCATCGCGGATTATATTTTATCTCCCACCTACGAGATCATCAAGAAAATAAATAAGGTTGTTCAAAATCATATTATGTCGTTGCGATAAAATATTATAATCAAATTTTCACAGATTTAATATACTTACGACATAATAAAATATTTGTCTCTTAAGATCAACGTTCGTTATTTTCGCGTGTGATAATTTTACACGAGAGAAGAAGTGACCCATCGAACTTTTGTTACAAGATACATGCTTCTACAATATATCATTGCGTCAGCGAAACTTTGTTGCAATGAGTCACTTCGAATAATCAGACAAGTAACTTTGCCTGTGCTTCACTAGGGGAGTAGAGAAGAAACGACTCGGAGGACAGATTGCAACGCGGAAAGTTTTTTAGAGATAGAGAGCAAGAGAATATTGGCATCCGGCTTGCTTACTTTTATATTCAGATTTGTTTCTCCGTTCGGCTACGAAACGCAATTACCTTCGATCCGAATAATGAAACGAGGAAGGGGGTTAGCGAGTGAGGGAGGGAGATATTTTAAAATCGCTTGATTGATAAAGGACAGTCCCGGCGAGGCGAATAAATGATCCGAATTCATTTACTTCCTACGCGAACTGGCCGACCGTTCCTTTTCTCGACAGAAGTCGACGAATAAAAATAAACCCTCGTGCCGAGGAAGAGGTCTAGTCTTTCGACGCGATCTTACAGAATGAATGAATAAGTTTGTACTCTCCCTTGGCACTCTCCGAGATATTCCGCTCGTTTAATTGGAGCGAACGGTGAATGTGTACTTAATAAAGAAAAAAAAAGATCCGCGCGAGTAAGTTATTCCTTTCTGGTAGGTCTTACTCCTTCAATTTCAAAGTCTGCAGCATCTGTCTGCGAGAATCTAAAAGCTAGAGGGAAGATGGTGAGAATATTCTGTCAGTATGTATTTTCGAAATCAGTTTACTCTTCTTTATTGTACGCTACTTGCTTTCATATTCGATGTACCTTGAAACGTGCGGCCTGTCGGAAGTGTCTTGTCGAGGAAAAGTGTGCCGAAATCTTTCGCGGGATATGCGTTATGATAGCGTGACGTACTGTAACGCGATAACGGGAATACTTTGCTCACGCATATTGCGAATCGCATCCTCTCCTCCGGATTGACGGGGACTGCACCCTCTATTCGTGCGACAGGATGTAAACAAACGTCGACAGCGAGTTCTTGCAGGAACGAAGACGCAATTTATATGCCGTCAGTGTCGAGATTTTGTCCTGACGAGCGAGAAAAACGCTACTATATTACCGAGCGGACAAAGAAGGAAGTTTGTCGGGATTACAAAAGGGGCGAGGAAAACGGGGAGGAGAGGAAGAAAAAGATGTAGACGAGAAACTGTGAGGAGGGCAAACGAGGAAAGAACGGAAGGAGTTTGGCTGAACTGCGTAAAGTTTTCATTAGGGATATTTGCCTCCCTTTTTTCTCCTTTCCACGAGCTCTCGCTTCGTCGACGAATGAAGTCGACCATGGTAATTTTAATCTAACAACAGGCAGAGAATCCTGACGCGGGAGATCACCGGGATAATCGGATACAGGAGAGACTGATCAGCCGTAATACAGTTGCCTTTTATTTTCGTTCAACTGCTACCCTTATGATTAAGAATGATTAAGACCGCTTGTTTGACTTATACATACGATACTTTTCTCAAATAATCTGATGGATACCCTTTCAAGTTCAAAGAGCCGACTTTTCCCGGACAAAAATTTCAATCACATCGATCAATTTTTGATACGTTCAAGTTCAAGACAAATCAAATAAAAAATACTGTTGTCAATTTTATACATATTACATAGAAACGCATTATTGCTATATTAAATTGCCATTGTTTGGAAAGGAGGATTTCACGCGACAAGCTCGCGAAGTACGGCATATTCGGTTAATAATTATTGCCGCAATAAAAGTTGCGGCAAAGATTTCCTAGCCTCGTGCCGCGCCGACAATGCTCGAATGCGATAAAAATGATTTATGGCGCAATAATTATAATCTGCCTCGCCGCGGTGGTAGAATTGCATGGATCCTTATGAAGGGGCGTCCCTTTTTCGCGCTATCTCTCTTCTCCTGGAGCCGCATCAGCAATAAGCAAAGGTAGTTTTATCGAAACGCAAAACGGCCACGAATAGCATTTTCGGCGAATATTCGGGAAATTATCATTGCATCACGTAATTCGAACGCGCAGATATTAGCATCCATCAATCGTCCGTGTCACCTCCATCATGCCGGAAACACGTATAACATTCCATTGCCCTAGAAAAACGCCTACTATTAATATCACGTTTGTAAAAGAAAATTAAAATTTTAGATTTTAATTTTAATTTATTTTATCTACATTGCTATTATCGTTTTTATTGAGAGAAAAATCATCCTTTCTTTTCCAGATAAAGGAATAATTATACAAATATATTTATTATTCAACAATTCCATCATTTTGTTTCATTATAATTGTACAATTTTATATTTATATATTTTTATTAATTGTCTTACGCTGCAATTATTCTTGATCACGTCAATATCGCAATTATAATCTTAATATATCTCTCGATATTATCTCTCTTCATGACACTTTAATTCTGAGATTAATCTTATTGTTAGAATCCTATTCATCTAATATCATTTAATATATTTCCTTATTTAACGAATCGTTTTTTTTGTCCCAGGTACCTGTGGAACGAAGAACTCTGCCCACTGATTTACCGGGACCTTCCCGCCGACGACCGTTCACGAAGAGGCACTCGCCATCGGCAGAGGCGTGCTCCTCCGGAGGTAGCAGCGGGGGCGGCGGCGGCGGCGGAGGAGGAGGAGGCAGCGGCAGCGTCGCCACCAGCACCGGTTCCGGGATGCAGACGTCGTGCTCTTTACCGGAAACCCCAGTGTTTGCCAGAGGCAGCGACATCCCTAGAACACCTCAACACGCTGGCAACCCGACGCAGTCGAGGCGACAACCCGGCTGGTACGCACCCACCACGGCTACCGGGTGAGTAGTCCACCCACGTGTTATTTCGTTCTTTCCCTAATGATGAAAGAGAAAATGATTATACAATGATTTGGAGAGACCTTTTATGGGGAAAATTATCCATGTTACGTCACTTTCAGCTATCGACGGAATAATCCCGGCCTGGAGCAAGCCATAATCGGCACCGAGCTACTCCGGTTGGCAGGAGGCCCGAATCGCGGATGGTATCCCACGAGAAAGGCGAATCAACCGCGGCCGGCGTCGATCGAGCACCTTGAGCGACTCAATAACGCCTACGATGCGCGACTGCCCGGTACCGGGGACCAGAGGAAGCCGCTGACCCTGCCGACGAACATCACACCCAACAAATACTTCGGCCAAAGTAAGCACAGCTCCGCCTCCAGCACTCGCGAGGCGCTACGGAGGGTCACTAGCTTGCTCATCAAGAAAGGTAAGCGCCGGAGATTTGCGCTATTAGAAAAAAGTGAAAGCACCACGCCTTGAACGTGCGCGCGTGGCACAGACGTGGAGAGCACGACGCCATCGCTGACCCCTTGATTGAGAAATCATCGAATCCCGCTTGCGCCCTAGATGGGATTTCACGATTCCTTTCTTTATTTTTTTTTTCTTGACAATGCTATCACGAATGCCCAAATGCGCTTTTAACAGATCATACGAAAAAGAGGACGGATATCATAAGATTCTTATATTCAAGAATTTCTATATAGAATTATTTCTTGGCATTCGTAGTCATAGCACTGTCGAGGAATCGTACAACGTTGTTTGGGACGCAAAACGTGGACATGATTTCAGGTGTCGCAGTAAAAGAAGGATTTTGTAAGCGATAAATGACAATTCTAGATCAACATATATGAAAAGATCATCCATTTATTGTTTTTGTAATAATATGGTAAGATTATGCATTTGTTGTTTTTGTAATAATTCATGGAAACACTTTAAATTCAACAATGAACTATTTACTCATACTCAAAATTCTAAAAAACTCTAAAAAATAAATTTAAAAAGCATAACTTAAAGATAAATCTCTTTAGATTACAATATACTTGTATAAATTATAAGAACTTTTATATCTATATATACTTTGTATTTAAAAAATATCACTCTAAAACTTGCAAAGAAAAGATTTCGAAATTAATAATTTTCATATATTAATTAAAGTTAAAAATAAATGATAGTGTGCTTTATAATTTTATCAATATTATGTATTTCGACGTGTGAGATAATTAATAAAGTGTGATATAATTAATAAAAATATATATAAAATTGTACACAGTTATAATAAAACAAAATGATCGAATTGAATAATAATAAATATATTTGTATAAATATTCAACTAAAGAAAGAATAACTAAAGAAATAAAATATATCGCCAGTCGATTTTTATGCGATTGTCATTATCGCTTTGACAAATCACATCTACGTCGTGTTTTCCACAGATGTGACTATTTGAAGCTCGTAATCTTTGATAAGTAACTTGCGAAAGAGTTTTCTGACTTGTATCTTGTGTGACCTTTCGTGGCATTTGAGTGCCACCAATTTAATGCTATCTCTTTGACAATTTGGAATGCTCGCTTCTATAAGTTTCTTATTAGAGTACAGTTATAGAAAAGTAGTTTAGGTCGTTGACCCAATGTTTTATACTTGATATCTCAACTTTCCCACATAACATTGATAATGATTTTGCAGTGTTTGAGATAAAATTACATTATTCTATTTACTATTTCATTATCTAATCTTTGATTGAAGTATGTTAATCACATAATTTGAAAATTTTTTATTAATCCGAATATGTATAGTTTTTATTTTTTGATATTTTTAAATATAAAATATATAAATATATATATAAATATATATATAAATATA
The DNA here is from genome assembly GCF_003227725.1 of Camponotus floridanus. NCBI lineage: Eukaryota > Metazoa > Arthropoda > Insecta > Hymenoptera > Formicidae > Camponotus > Camponotus floridanus. The sequence goes on from NW_020229838.1 coordinate 262,619, forward strand.
TATATATAAATATATATATAAATATATATAAATATTACTTTTTTACATATCTTTCACATATGTTCCATTATTTGTTGCATGTAATATTTCTACAGCAACTCACGCATATGATCTTTATGATATTTTTATTTATTGGAAATGGTAATACAATAATACAATAATCAATATTAATCAATTTAGAGATTTCTTGTAATGTAGCAGTAAACACTGCATGTCTAATATGTAGTTGAATTAATGAATGGGGAATGCTGCGTATGGAATTTCACTATTAATAATTTATTCGATTTGATATCATATAGATTGCATTTATAAAATGTTTCCAAATATGCAAGTTTATATATCTTTGTAAAATGGAATTTTAAATTATCGTTTACAGAAAATTCAGTTACCGACTGTTGGTTCATATGAATCGTAGATAACTGTATAATCTACAAAAGATTGTATACCTTAAAATATCAATTTTATCGATATAAGATAATGTAATTTTAGCTGTGAATTTTGAAACGTACTCCTTGATCTCGATCATTCACGATTACTTGAAAGGCTCTATTAATTGAACACAAGCAGAAATTGAAAATTATTTCTGTGACGTACCATGCGGTATCTCACTGTAGAACATCTTGTCCCCAGAACTTTAGGGAATATCTATCGCAACAAATGACACTATTGCTTCTCCTTCCCCGAGAATAGCGCGATTTCCGTCGCACCACGTGTTCCGCGGGCGCCGTAGCTTGGCGCCGCCTGGCGGCGCCTCGCGGAGCGATTTTCCAGCTGAATGTGACCGACCTTGAAAGCTCGTCCGCGCGGTTAGAGCGACATGGCGGCAGGAAGAGGGGAAGAGAGAGAGACAAGGCCTCGGCCATGTTACACGTTGCGAGTCGTCCCGCGTCCTCCTCCTCCGACCAGTGACGTAACTGTCGAACCGGCACCTCTCCTCCATTTCTTCTTCGCCTAAGGTCTCGTTATTAAATCAGATTCTGACGCTTCTAGGAGATTGATAACTATCCGACATATAAAATTATTTATATAATCGTCTTAATTTTTATAGGACAATATCCCATTTCTTCTTCAGCATTGCAATTTTCCGACGTGTGAATGCGCGTCGTGTAACACGGCCCTCTCATCCTTGTTTCGGCGTGGACCACCGTAATAAGAAAAACAAACGTCAAAAGTTCTCCGCGCAAGAAAAGTCGGGGGGGGTCTCGCGGCTACCTGTGCCCGCGACGAAACTGGATTTCCTTTCGCGACCCGGGGTGGGGGGAAGGGAAGGGAAGGGCGCGCGCCGCATTGTGCGTGAGACATCCCTGCGCGCGGGCACCGCCACCGCCGCCGAGGTGCCTCCTTCGCACCCGAGGGTTCCCGTTATTGATTCGTCCGACGTAGGTAGGTTCATCCGCAAATGTTTCCGCGTTTCGGCCGGCCTGCGCGCGCGTCTCGCCTATACCTCGTCAAATTTTCAGATTCGCGCGCAAGTCTTGACTCCGAGAGAAGAGTCAAGTTGTGCGTCGAACGGAATTGAGGGGAGGAGAGGAAGAATGAAATGATTTTAAATAAAAATCAATAAGAAGAAAGCATCGTTTCTTCCCCTGCGCCCCACCTGTGGCTCTTATTATGCCAATTTTGATTTAATTTTTATTTTAAATTTTGTTTGATTTGCAGAAACACACACCTCGAGACAAAGTAATGTAACTGGTTTTATTTTAATGCCCCTTAAGTTGTATGATGATTAAGAAGAAGGAGAGATTTAGAAAAAACGAAATGGATGATGAAGCTTTTAATTTCTGATTTTTTATTTCACATACGAGTTCTTGGATTCTCTCTGCTGGTCGACGCGATACGCGACCGGACTCCTCTCCCTCCCGGCGTGTATCGACATCGCGCTCTATAAATAACCGTCGGCGATAATGCGGCGATTTAATATACTCGGGACATTGTGTCGCGCAATCTTTTTTGGCGATACCTTCTATAGAGTTATTCGCGACGGGCTCCTTGGCTTTCTGCGTGCGTGCGAACTCGTTGAGATGTTTGCTCAGCAAGTTGTTAGATAACAATATCTCTCTCGCGTGAAAAACAAACGAATCAAGTAAATCCGACGATTCGACATTCAGCATATAAATATCCAGAGTATTCGGAATACCTGGGTAAAACGAAATCGATAACGAGTAATCGGATATATGTACGTGACAAAACATCGTTTCTCAAAGATGATAAGAGCATTACACTCTCACGATATCACTATCACAAGAGTAAACTGTCATCAATTTTCTGAGAATAAAAATTAATTTCGAATTTCATCTCGATCCTTCATAAAGATCGAAAAATTTCGAAATTACGTTTTAAAAATTTCTGATTCACTCGTCTTAATTTATCTCTCTGTTGTCAAGTTGATTGGTCCTTTTGCGAGAACGTTTAGATTTGCTAGGATATTTCAACCATGTTGAATCGCTCGTAGATTCAAGGAGAATGACCCTGGCCGATAAGTTTCAGGCGTATGTGTGCGTGTTGAATGCGTGATTCGAGCATGCAGATTCGTCTGGCTCTCCGGTGAATAATATTATGCGAATTCGCACGTCAGTCAAGGACACGAAGATCCGATTCAAGGCGGATGACACACGGGTTGAATATCGATCGCGGACCAACACGAATCAACCGTGCAATTAAAAAAGACGTCGCGATTCTCTCGTTTCCCGAATTTTCGAGCTCATTATTTATCGATGGATTTAAATTAAATCTTGGAAAATTGAATTTTTTTCCGCAAAGCCTAAAATTTTCTCTCGACATTTAGGCTCAATCGGTGATGGAAAAAAGAATCGTAATTTCCGCAAAAATTAGAATCCAAAAAAAACCGCTGTTTTTCAAAACTTTGCAAGAATAGCTGTTAGAAATAACTCAAAATCCAGAGTCATGATTTATTTTCATTACAAGATATTTCGAAATTCGTGTATCTTAACCAATTTGATCGAAACGTTACTTCATATCGATGCTTCCTGAGATACGTGGTAACCCAGGTAACAAGGAAACCCAGGGATTCCGGTCACGCGGTCCATTTTTTTCTTTCCCTTTTTTTGAAACGCCTTTGCAGTAGTTGCGGGGAATGACCATCCGAGAGGGGGATGTTTTCCGATCGGTTAGTAGGTGGTGGATGTTGGCGGATAAACGCGGGGGTGCGAGCGGCCGAGGGGGCGCGAGCATCCCTCTCGTCAAGAAGGGGTGGTAGTAGCAGTGGTGGTGGTGGTTGGGTGGCAATCGTTACTCCCGTCTGCTGGCCTGTCTACCAACCCCGCGGGCGAGCGAATGCCGGTATCACGGTCGAGCATTCACCGACCTCGAGGACGACGACGATGACTTTGCGTGTCGAATACGGCTTTTCTAATTATCTAATGGAATCTTCGGAATCGAAATGTAAAAGCGACATTTTTTTAAATTTCAAGTGCTCCAATTAGTCTCGTTTCTCTCCTGTTTCCACGGATCGTTGAACAGAATTGGAATTTTTTATCGTATTTTTAATCGCTCGCTTTCACATTTAGAATAAAGAAACATGTATAATGTAATTTTTGGTTTCTCCTTTAAATAACACTCTTATTAAATTCTTGGCTTCTTTTTTTAACTTTCAATAATTGCCAATTAGGTAGGAAAAACGTTCTTCAAAAGTGCATTCTATATTCTTGATAAATAATCAAATAATATATTAATATCTCTGTCGCAACCAATATTTTTTATTCTATTAAAGAGTAAATTTGATAGCTCGCAGGTGATATCGTTTTCCCCATTTCACCTTTTTCTCTTCCGTCATCTCTCTGAAAGTTTCCGGCTTCTTCGATGAATATCGATCGATCAAGCGATGTTTGTTGGGACAACGAAATTAAAAATACAAACGAGAAATTTACAGATGTTCTTGTAAATTGGCGAAACACACTAAATAATTAAGTTGCATGCACCATTTTTGTCGATTTGCATTTTATAAACAAGCGAAATCACGTATTATGATGAAATCACGTATGGATGATTGTCAATGATTTAATCATGTGAGAAATATCGTAGACCTCGAATCTCGATATCAATCTTTCTCGAGAAATAATTATCTTGTTAATCTGATTGAGATTAAAATAGAAAATAGAATATACGATTATAGGAAATAGCGTTTATAACAAATATTTCTTTTTTTTTCTTTTTCATACAAGTGGATTGGAAAAAATATTGAAGTGTGGCTCGCTAAGTAAGCTCGAGAAAAATCATTATTTACCTATGCGTCACATTTTTGACGCAATCAACCTTGCAAGTTGAAGTCACCGATAAAACACTTTCGGTGCGCGACAAATCGCGTTAATTGGTGGGCTTCTAATCTGCACGATTTATGAAATAATATACCGGTTTTATCGCCGAGATTACGACCAGTTTATAAATTAAAACCCCGTCATTGATTCAACGCGGCCAGGCCAGTATTCGGAATAAATAACAACCGTGATTGAGAATCGAGTCAAACGATGATCACTATTTGAAAGAAAAGTACAGAAATTATAAATTACAAATAAAAAAATATAATTATATTCTATTAATAATAATATATCAATTATATTAATAATTATATTAATAATTATTATAATTATTATTATTATTAAATTCAGTTATGAAAAATTATATAAATAACAAATATAAAATTATAAAAAGAAGGGGAGAAAATATAAAATCGATTGAAAAAGACGCATCTCTTCGTAAAAGAAAAGGAGAAAACTATAAAATTCGTTTCCCTTGGATGTTATCACCTCGCGTGGCAGCGAAAATGTGTTGTTGGACATAAGGCGACGATCGGATCTCTCAGAAAGACGAGGCAAGGTCGTATTCGTTTCCGTCGAAGGCTAAACGCGTCTAGGTCCCATTAATCCCTCGTCTCACCTCGCGTGAGACACGGCGATTGCTGCACGTGCCGTTAGTCATGCGAACGATGAGCTCTCGGTTTTCATGGCCGCAGATGGATTCGAGAGCCGTTAAAGGAAGCAAAGTTGATCCAGTCGAAGGACCGCTGCCGATCCAGTAACATACCGTTAAAGTCAGTCGATTTCCCTCAATTATAACTCAAGTAGAGATTCGCTGATCATGAACAGTTGCGTATGTCGAAACGAAAAGGAATGTATCGTCGATTACTAGGTTCGCGTATTAATGCGCGAATTTATTTTCGTCTTAATTTTTTACAGCACACGCTCTGTTTCAATTTTCTAAAAATTCTTTTTTTTCTCAATGTGCTCGCATTTCGACGATTAGCAACTAATCTCTTTCATATGGAGCTCTCCCATTCATCTCAAGGCCTGATTTCGAAGAAGATGCAGAGGCACTTCGTTTCTGCTTCGTTCGCGAAAGATAAGGGCAACGGTGTCTTGCCTCTATGTGCGAACTCGCAATAGATCAGAATTCGTATGTCGATATTTTTTAAAAATAAGCCAGTTACTTGAAAAAATTGAAATAGAGAAAAAGAAATTTATTATAAAATATTTAATATAAAATTTATATATAAAATATATTTCATATGTAATTTCATATATAAAATATTTTATAAATATAGAAGAAAAAATATATATCTTAAAAAATGCGGAAATATCGCTCTCCCTTTTTCTCTTCCTGGAATCTAAATCTTTTTTTATTTGTAAATCATATTTTAACATATTTAAACATTATTTTAAACAGAGAATGTCTATTTAAATCTTATAAATACATTCTTGCTATGCGAATTCTCTGATCTTTTAAATATTTTTGTTTAAAATCAGGTAAAATTAGAAAATTTTTAAATGTAACTTTCCAAGTTAAATTTCTTTATCATATACGCTTTCTAATTTTTTATTTATATGACCAAGAAGGAAAAAAATAAAAAGTCATTTAAGTTTTAAATATTAAATTTGGAAAGGTACTTAAAAGAAATGAATAGTTTTTATTAAGCATTTCTCACTTGTATTACATTTCCATGTTTTTATCATGAAGAATAATTTTAATGCATTAAAACAATACTAACTTACAAAGATTGTATGTTGCATATTCAATATTTTGCTGAGACGTTGCATTTAAACAATACTGACTTACAATGAAGATCGTACATTGCATATTCAATATTTTGCTAGAGACATTGAATATAAACATACATATATATATATATATATATATATATATATATATATATACATATATTTATGATATATTTTAAATACAAAATTCATAATCCTCATAAATATATTTTAGAATAAATATTTATCTAAATAAAATATAATGGAGCACATATTTCTTAAAAAAGTACCTTTTCTATTATTTATATAATATTGATTTAGTCGTAAAATTTTTATACAATATATAATAAGAGTAATATCACTATTTAAATACTAAAAGATCAAAACAAAATCATTACTGTTATCAATGCAATATTAAAAAGCAAAATTATCAGAGATAATTTAAAAAGAATCCTTGAATTTCATGAAATTACGTAGACTCCCTAATTTTTCAAAGTAAAATACTGAGATTGCAATTCCAGATTTTCTGTGTTTTTCCAGAGAGTAGACACTTTGTTTAATGATATCAGAGAACAGGTCGTTGCGAATAATTAACGATTATTAGAACTCGTACACGCATGCGCGACCTAATTATCTTATGTTTAGGGTTGCACAAGACTCAAGACAAGATAATATTTGCAAAAATATTATATTGATATTGAAAATTTTTGAAAATATAAATCTTGTCTTCGTTTTGAGTGAATTTTTGTAGCAAAAAGTCGTCTTGTATCTCATCTTGTCTTATCTTGATTTTATTAACAATTTTTGCTTTATATATTGCATCATTTATTGCTAAATTTATTAATACAAATATTCTTATTTATTATATTCTTATTTATTATATTCTTATTTATTAAGTAAAATTGTTTGAGTTCGCATAATATAGTGATTTTTTTTTTGTCTAATTTACAAATATATATTTTAATTTTGTTTTAAAATCAATAATCTTGACAATCTCAGTTGTGGTATTGCCTTGACAGCTAATTAAAAAATCTTGTTACGAATTTCAAAACAAGACAAGACAATATCTCGGGCAATCCCACTTATGTCTCGCCCACGCCCGACTTTATCCAAGTGCTCGCTTTACTTTCGACTGGAAAGCGTTGCTGTATAATTACATGCTTGGAAAATTCAACTCGACAACATCACTCTCGCGAGCGGACATTGCGTTGCATTATTTATAACATCATTCATTACGCGCAGTTACCGTTAAATAGTATAAGTGAAACTTTAAGAAGCGAAGGAAAGTTTTTAAAGCGACCTCAAACACCACGTTTTTTCATTAGACGAAAAACTTCAGCCCCAATTATCGTTGAGCTAATAATTATAAAAAATTCCTCCGTATTATTTTTACTATTATCTATAATATTATTAAGTTAAAAATGATGGGGACAGTAATAAAGTACAACTTTGGTTTCAGTTAAGAAACTAAAACGTTATGTATGTAACTAAATTATATATATGTAACGATTCATTGTTAAAATGCAATGAAAAAAACGAAAAAAAATTTAATCGATAAATTAGTTAACTAGTTACAATTAGTCTCGAAGATAGATTAGTATGTAAGCTAGTTGTAAGCAAAGATACGTGATTTCGCAAGGAACGGAAGTTCTATTGTAATTCTCTTGTGTGAGGTCTTATACGTGTTAATTAGAGAATACGTTATATCTCTCACGATGATTAAGCCCGAAAGCAAAATACAATTAAGCAAGGTACAATATTGACATGGAACAAAGATACATTTTCTGAGAAAAATTTCTTTCATTTCATTTTACACTTTTAAAAAATTTTCAATTGTTAAAAATCACGATTCGCATGCAAATTTTCGGTATTTCGATCCGCATCGAAAAAACGTAGACAGACGACAAATTTTAATTATTCGGGAACCTGTTTCCCAATCTGTGCATTCGTATATTTATTTCGGTGTTCCTCGAGAAGAAAACGGTGCGACTCGCAAGCGTATTCGGTTTACGAGACCCGAGTATCTTCCGATGTATCGCGAAGGCGACTTGGACTTCCAAGAGTTCGCCGCATGCGTTCTATAAATAGAATAAATTTTAAGGGCATCCCACGCGTCGCGCGCGACAGCTGCTGCAGCTCGACCGTGATATCGAGGAGTTCGCCGTCGTGCATTTACCAGATAGATACACGTAACACGTGCGTCACGCGTGCGTGTCTACGCACCGTGCAAAGTACAGTTACGTTGCAAGAGTAAATTAAAAAAAAAAATAAATATGTCAGTGGTTTCTCCTCCTTCCTCATACATTATCCGGAATATTTGGAATTTTTCCGATTTTTTTATTGCAACATACACACAGAAAAAAGGACATTCTTGTTTTAAAAATATATTTAGTTTTAACATGGAAATCTGGAAATGAGATTATATTGCGTTAATTAAAGAAAAATATAATTGCTTACTTGAATGAAGCCATTTAATATAGTTCAATGGAGAAAAATATATTCTTATGATTTAAGATTTAATTTTCTTGAATGGAAAAGAAACAATGCTAGATAGAAAATAACATTTTTAAATCAAAGATTATAATTTTCTTAAAGTGGAATTAAATAATTATATATTCTTGAGATGATAATTACAATATTGAAATAAGACTATAATATTGTTGAAATTTAAAATTATTAAATTCTCCTAAGAATATTGTAAATTATTGCGTATATACGAAACAATGAACGCGTTAATTTAAGTACATAAGTTTTGATTTGACGCTTATTTTTTTTCTGTGCAACTGTAATTTATTCAAATCGAATATCATTTTGAAAAAAGTATCAATATATTTCGTAAATGTTATTTTTTTAACGTCGACTTGTTTTACATTTTGCGTTTAGATTCATCTTGTGCGGCGAAATTTCTTCGCGTGGAGCTCCACTCCGAGTAGATTTAATCAAAAATGATTACGCGGAGGATCAACTTTGTCTCGAGTCTCCGGCTCGGGATGTCGTGTCTTCGTAAATGTCATGTCTTTCCTGCAATCTTTAGTAGCGGGCCCGAAATGTAGGGTTTGCGCCCGCGGTTTTCCTCCGCGAGTCCGGAAATTACGACTGAGCAGTGCTGTTTTATTCATAAGACGCTCCTAAGGCGTACGAGGGAATCGATATGCACACGCCGCGTACGTATGTACTTGAAAAGGTTACATAAAATTTATCCGTTTGATAAATTTTATTATATCCGGCAGCCCCGCATGCCGATCCTATTTGATTATCGTATATTAAATTTGGCTCGGACGCAGAGCGAAGGAGAGTGCACTAGTGAGTAAGTCACTGGAATTCTCTGAACGTCAGCTGGCCCCAACATGTTGCGGAAACGGACCCCTGCTTATCCTCGAGGGCCTTAATCCTTCGATACCCCTCGACGAACTTTCAGAAAGTGGGGAATTCCTTTGAGTTCGCTACGCCCTCCTCAAATTTCTCCCCCTCTTTTCTAACTATTCCTCTCTATAGAAATTGCATGACGTAAATATCCAAACTACAGCTAAATACCTGTGAAATTAATATAATTATTTATTTAAAAAAATGACTGGCAATGTTTCAAAAACCATCAATTTATTTCTCCTCGATTACAAATAGCAAAGCTCGACAGCTGTGTTTGATTTTGCGAAATCCGCTTTATGATTGTGACTCGAATGGTGGAATATTATATTGATGAAAAATACATAAAAAATATATATAACTTTTCATCAAGATCGGTGGCTCGAAACCGGTATTTCCGACGATTGCGCTTTGTTGAAGAGTGTGCATGTAGGCTGGGCCGAGGACTTATTGATTTATTCAGAGGGTGAACACAACCACCATTACCATTCCCGCCCTCTCCTTCCCTCTTTCTCCTGCCCCTTCTTCCACCCTGACAACCAACGTTGGGAGGCACGCGCGTCATTGTCCTCGACCACTCTCACTATCTCCAACCCCCGACGAGGCAGCCTTGCGAAATTGCAGCTGATGCCGTTCCTCCAACAAGTTGTCGGGGAACTATCCCGTCACGCCTGGCCAATCGCATGTCCGGTAGCGTGTATAATGCAGAAAAAGGAACAATTTGTGTCGGCCGGAAAGTTTGCGAAGCCGCAAATTCGCAAAAAAGAGAGAGAGGAAGGTGTTAACTACAGCTAAATACCTGTAAAATTAATATAATTATTTATTTTAAAAAAAATGACTGGCAATGTTCAAAACGTCCATCGATTTATTTCTCCTCGATTACAAATAGCAAAACTCGACAGCTGTATTTGATTTTGCGAAATCCGCTTTATGATTGTGATTCGAATGTTGGAATATTATATTGATGAAAAATACATAAAAAATATATATTACTTTTCATCAAGATCGGTGGCTCGAAATCGGTATTCCGAACCACGATTGCCTTGTTGAAGAGTGTGCATGTAGACTGAGCCGAGGACTTATTGTTAATCGGCAGCGTTACATGTAAAATATTAAAATAGAAAATAGAAAAAAATTGTATCTTTCACTTACGAGAGATTAATAACGGTGCAAAAGAAATTTCGCATCCTGGAAAGGTCTTCACAGAGTTCGTATCAATTGAATTTGAGTTAATCGCGATTCTCGTTGTGTCACGAGGACAGAGGTAATTGTCATCTCTGCGAACCGACCTTCGTCGCGACCTTGACGGATCTACGCATCCTCACGTTTCTAATCTCTCCTATCGGTAAATGTTCCATATTCTAAATATGGCAAGCAAGTTACGTTTCGTCGAGTTTAATCTGCCTTTTGGGACAATTTGTTAATTTGACTTGTATAAACTGACACTAAAATTACAGGAATTTACACACGCACGATTTTTTCATAAAGACACGAGTCATTTTTTTGAAAATGTACAATTACAAAGAAATGTACAATTACAAATATTTATTAACAAAATTGGCTCTTTTTTAATATGTCATTTAAATATGCGACATGTGGAAATATTTTCTATCTGTCGTATGCGTGAATTACACAGTTTTTATTTTTCTATATTAATGTACTGCTTTTTCCAATATTTTTATTTGGGATATAAAAAATATTTTTATACAGTCTGGCTTTTTTCCTATTGAAAGTAGATATTTTTTAGAAATATAATATCTTGACTCAAACAATAAAATAAATAAAATAGCCGAGAAATACCAGGTCGATGAACTCGGTGCATTCGAGTCGGCAACGAGAAATGTCGGGCTAGAATCGGTAGGGACTGAAAAGGTCACGTTTTCGTGTAGGTTAGGGCTCTTTAAGGACATATACAGTCTAACTGGTATACTCCGAATGGCAATGGCATTCCACGACCAGTTTACTAGTTGTCGTTTATTATTCCCCAAGTATGGATTATCCCTCTTTTCCTTCTCCTCCTCTTTCACCCTTCTGTAATGATGTTATTGTCGCTCTTTCGTCATTCTTTTGTCGTATATAGACTTTCTTCGGTCTCGCCTACGAACCGAAAAACTCGCACAAAGAAAAACGTGTCCTACTTGCACCCCCGGAATACATTCCAACCCCCGTGGATTGAAATATTTTCGACCAAACAATAAATGCGACCTGCACTGCAAAAGGCAATGCAACAAGAAAGCGTATTTAAAACACAAATAAGTTGCAAATTGCGAAGAGAAGCAGCCAAGAAAGCGTGAACATTAAGATTCCTTTATAATTTTTAATTAAAAAATTACCGATTGCGAATTACAAATAATTGTAGAATATTTCGCCCTTTTAATTATATGACTTATTAGATTTCAAAAAGACACAAAATAGTTTTAAATTTTTTTTAATGATAGTCGCAGAGATTATAACGTGTCTTGACTATGCGAATATGATTATTCCCGAGGCATCGATCGAAGGAGCTAAAACGAGTGACATGGAGACGTGCTTCTTTCTTACCTCGTGGATTTCATTTCCTGACCGAGTTTACACGACGGATTTATCAAACCGGCGGAAAATGACCGTGCTTATCGATCTCGCGTCGTACTTTTCGCTTTCTTAATAATCGATCTTCCGTATCACCTCCATGACGCTTTATCAACGTCTATTCACTGTAAGCATTTAAGATGAAAAATGCGAGATATCCCTTCTTGCTTGACGAGTAGACATACTTAAATGTCAAATTGCAGCAAAACTGGATATTGCATGTGTCCTTTAGACTTCATTTATAAATAGCAAAGAAAAATAATAATTAAGTTCGTGTGCTTTACAGAAGCAATTTTAAAAAATATTAAGTATTATAATTTAAAAATATTAATTTAATAAGCATTTAAATATTTAATAAGTTAAATATGTAATATATTATATAAATATTTAAATATTTGATAAATGTATATTAAAGATATTTTTGTATACATATACAGATTTATAGAAAGTTTTCCAAAAATATATAGCATAACATTTTATATTTTAAAATTTCAATATCTCTTTCTGCAACTATATTTCCCCTGTTTTTCCGTGCACATCCATTACGTTCTAGAATCTGCTTCGCGATGAAAGCCGGGGTACCGCCTGCTGCGAATAAAGCAACCGTTCCATTCCGAATAATTGGCCTAATGCATTATTGCTCCTTATCTTCTCGACCGAGTCATCTGACCGAGCCGTCAGATGATATGCGCTCGTTGAGGATCGCATACATTTCAATGCGCTATTACGCATTTACGCTCTTACCTCTTCGATTACCGCGTGTTTCATAACTGAACGCACCCTCACTTTACACGGGGGGGACTTTGCATGCCGCATATTCCCTTCAATCTGCTCGATTGTCGCCTTTCATGCATTTTTAAACGTTTCTTATGCATTTCATTAATTAGCAATTGAACATCTTCTTGTTTTTATTTATACAAACTTTTACAAATATTCAAATAAGGGAATTTGGTAAAATTCCACTTGTAATGATGTAATAGTATCTGTAGCTATGTTTGATAGATGAGTTCATGTATCCTTAAAAAATTAATATATTTTTCTTATATACATGTTCCCTATATATAATCTTGCGTTTTTATCCTGTCATAATTTCGAATTATTCTTTGCTGTTGCAGGAAGCGGCAGCAAAGACGGGAAGAGCAACAAAGACAACAACTCACCCTCTGGTCCTTATGCCGGTAAGTTGGACAGTAACTTTTTTCACGTGTATTTTAAATAGTTTAAGTATAAGGAATTTCAATTTTTCTCTACTTAAAATTTTTATTTTCATAACTATATTCTTTTTTTTGTGTTAAAAAGCTTCATGATCCTACTCTGAAGACTCATTTTTTGAACAAAATACAAATCTAGATATGAGAAATTTATGTAAAATATAATCTTTTTGAAAAAAAGATATAGAGAATTATGTTAATAATTCGGATAAATGTTGTGTTTTCTAGGAAAGAAAAAATTTTAGAAAATATTAATTAAAATAATAATTAAAAATTTTAGGAAATAAAATTTCTTCCTTCTTTGCGATTCACTTGCAAGATACCGATGTGTTTGTTAAGAGGTCAAAGAATGGTAGCGAGACGTGCAGCGCGTCGCGTGCGAGAAAATAAGTCCTCCCTCCGTTTTATTTCGGTCGCGAATCCTCGTGTGGGCAATATTTCGGCTGCTTCTTACTCGCCGGCTTCCTCTCTCTCTCTCTTCGACGGTGGAGCCCGACTTGAAAATAGCCGAGAGCGTGTGTGTCAGCCCCCTGGAAATGAAATCCCACGGCGTCGCCCGTAAAAACAATGCGTCGAGCCGCGAACTTGACAGCCGTGATCATTCTAATGAATTCGTCTCGTGGAACACAACGACGATTGTCATCCGATGACGATGATCCGCGGAGAGGAGATCGGCTACGCGACGCTATTAACAGCATCGCCGCACGAATCGCGTTGACTCTAGTCTAGCATGCGTATCGCTCCACATATGGCATGTAGCAAGGAATAGTCTAATCTTCATGAGAAAGAAAGGGAAAGAGAGATAACGTATATAGTTTATATAACAAAAAATAAAAGAAAAGAATAATTATTTCTTATGGTTTAATAAAAAATAAAAACATTTAAAAAGATGATTATTTCTTACAATTGTTTTTTATACTTGACAATTTTGATTTTGAAAATTTCTGTCAGATTACAATTTTGGAAAAATTTTGTAAAAAGGACTATTTATCGGCATGTTGAGATGCGCTAGAAAAATTATTATTCGATTCGAGAAATAAGTATGTATAATAAAAATTATTAAATCTCGAAATAAATTATAAATATCAAGATTAATAAAATTTTCAACCAGGAATCAAACGTATTGATGCAAGATGTGAGTAATAAATCTTAATATATAAAAAATCCAAGAATTGCTAAATTTTGCTATTTATTATATTGATTTTACCAGCTTGATTTAATTTTGACATCAATACTTTTGACTTGAAAAATCCTTACATTTGAATAAATAATTGATAATTCGTTAAATTGTGGACAGTCATCGCATTTAAAAAAAGAATTATCTCCTAACTTATCTTTTTTAGGAAAATAGAAATAATTCTATTATAATTCTAATTATTTGATAAATTCAAGAGGATACATTTCATAATTAAAAAATTACTTAGCATATTTACAGACAAATTGAAAAATAAATTGGTAAATTATTCGGCTCTATATATTTAAACAACATGATATTTTAATAACGAGCACTAAGAGCCTACAAAACGCGGATGGCAATGCGTGAATTATTTCGAACATTAATTGTTCGCGAAAAATTTTTAAGACACATGCACACATGCCAAGTTACAGATTCTCTTGGTTTGAGACTTCTATAAATTTTTAAGACATATGCACATATGCCAAGTTATAGATCCTCTTGGTTCGAGACTTCTATAACACCCCCTTTCGCGAAAAAAATTTTTCGCGAACAATTAATGTTCGAAATAATTCACGCATTGCCATCCGCGTTTTGTAGGCTCTTAGTGCTCGTTATTAAAATATCAAATTGAAAAATGTAAAAATGTCTATTTCGCATACAAGTCCATATCCAATTTATTATACATAAAGAAGAAATGACGTTCCCTCTCTCTTCCTCTTTGTTTATCGATCGGACATAATCGTATACTTTCTTATATTCCGTTCGTAACCGAATTTAGTGCGTATCGCGGTACGAAACGACTATAGGATCGTGGGTTCCAAAATATCGCGGTCTTCTCTCGCGTGCTCGCCCCTCCGTCTTTTCCGTCGAGTGAATTCAACGCGTCTATTAATATTCGCTGGTTATTTTCGAAAACGGCTGCTCATCGAGTAGGAAGGCCTGCTTTTTAATGTGCATAGAGTTACACATCCGTGCATCCTTAGGGACATTCCTGGGAGCACGCGATCGATCGCGAACGATCACTCGCTCGAGTCAAGTTACTTGCTTTAAATACGTTCTTACTCGTACGTATCTTTCCCTTATTTTATAATTTTTTCATTCAAGAAAGAATAATTTTTCTCTCATTTATAATATGTATAATACTTTTCAACAGTCGAGCGACAAACAGAATTAATGTATTTCTCCTGTATTTGACATATCTTATCGTCGATAAGCCGCGATAACTCGACAACTAAATTTACGATATATTATTTATTTACGTGAATTATAAATCGTTCAACGCGAATTTCCCATTAACTTGAAATTCGATGACTGTACTTTTTAAAATCTTGAGAAATTTTTTTCGATAATTTCGTACGCTTGGACGGTGCATGAATGCTAGGATTTTCAAGTAAGGTAATATTAATAGCTTGACCGGCTTGGACCGTGTCCAATAATAACAAATTTATCCTGCATACTAACTATGCAACTAGATACTTGCAAGGATTAGATGATCATTGTCGTGAAAATAATTTTAGATAAAATTTCGTTAAATTACAAAAATATTCTAAAATATATTGAAACAAAGAGAAATAATATTTGAAAAAAAAAAGACAAATAATTATCTTTAAAATCCAGAAAAAAAATTAGGAAATTTCTGAGACATACTAATGTTGTAAGATTGAACTCTAAATCATTAATGATAAATTTAGAAAAAGAAGACACCATGTATTTGAATTCAACAATAATCGCTATTGATAATCCTGACAGTCTTCAAATCCTTTTTAAATCATTTTTAAAATTTTCTTTATATATCTTGATTAAGGAAAATCGATAAGTTTCTACTTCATAACGATTTTTATCTTATTTAGAAATGGGAAAAAAAGGGTGGAGTAATTACAATTATTTATATTATAATTCAAGGTCTGAAACTAATAATTTCTTCTTAAAATCGAGTACATCAATTTATCTCCAACACTATAATATAGCCTCATAATTTTGTGAAACGGAATTCCGAGGATCTTCCCGCTGCTCCATCAGCTGACGGCCACGCGAGAATGGCTTCACGAGTGGGTGAAGCACGAGACTTTACCCGTCGAGGGTTTAATGAACCCCGAGGTTCGATGTCCCTTCGAAGGAATCGACCATGGGCAAGGAAAAGCGAGCGATCGGTAGAGACAGGTGCGGGATAGAAAGAGAGAGAGAGAGAGAGCACGACATAAACGCGGGATGCTGCGCGCGGGAGATCGGACACACCCAAGAGAGTCTGCGTCTCCATGTCCTATAGGTATACACTATCGGTATTGATCGCACGCACCGGCTCTCCTCCACGGCAGGGCCATCTTCCTTCCTTCCTTTCATCCCTCGGCCGTTCATTGGCCCACCGCGCTGACACATCACACATATACATATACGCAAGTGCATATATTTTCTCTCTCTCTTTTTCTCTTTCTCTTCTTCTCGACATGACCCTTTGTGACCTCGATCGCGGGTCAATCACTGTTTCAACTTCCGGAATATTCAGGTAGAGACTCGAGGAAATTTCCGTATCAAACTTGATTATCTGATTTTCAACCGGGAATAACGTCGTTATACCCGATCTTTGCGTAGGACAGACGAAGCTAGGAAATCTCTTAGTATCTCGGATTTAGCGCTAAGCTCGAGCAAGTTCCGGCGCGTTAGTGAAATGAAACATGGCGAAGATTCGCGTTTGCGAAATCATAAACACGAGTGCAATGAAGAATTAACGTGTTCCATCAATTATGCTACATGAACGTAAAAAGCGATCTTTGACGACCGTCGAATTTGCTTTTACAGCTGGACAAGTATTGATTTGCGAAGCGGGGATAATGTTTTGTCGTCCTGTAAGAACAGCTCAAATTAATTTGACCATAGTTCTCTATAGTTTTTTCTACAAATCCAGTAGAAATAAGAAATCTAAATTTTCTTTCTAATCGGAACGTATAAAAAAATTTATGCAACTGTTAAATATGATAAATACAACTTCTTTCTTTCGATTTGTCATTTTCCCAAAATTAGCATAAAAACATCGATATTTTTATGATTGAACCTAAACTTCTCTTTTATTCGAAGAGAAATTATTGTTGAAACATCTTAAATAGATTACTCTAAAATTAGATTAGATAGATTACTTTAAAATTAGATAGACTACTCTAAAAAAACGTACATATTATCACTATTGCCTCCGTCCCTCGTTTATATTCTTTCGCGATAATATATTTAAATATCGAAAATATGGAGTGTTTATATACCTTGTTTATTAGCGAGCGAGACCTGTACGTCAACCGAATCCACGCAATTAATTAACACGCGGATCGAGCAGCCGACACGTCTAGGTCTATGCACGGACGTTACCTTGACACGTTATCGCTCAAAGTCATGGCCAATTGAAGACATGTAGTTGGCTTGCGTGCCGCGTGTTCTCCAGAAAGAAAGCCAAACGATACGTTTTATATGCGCTCTCGATGTCTATCATCGCGAGAAATGTGTGTACGTAATTATAATCACGACACACGATGTCTCCAGTAATTGCATTGGGACTCGCCGATGAGCGTATTTTTTCTTTCTAATGAAAATAAACTAAACAGAAATTTGAAAAATAATATCGAAGAGAGAGAGAAATATATTTTCATCGGTTAACTGTGAGAAATCCACAAAATATTTGCATGGGAAAAGAGCCGAGTGTCGCGATGTCCGGCAACAGGCGTCGCATTAATAATGATATAGTTCCTCTTAATCCGATGGTCATTGTTATGCGACTGGCAAGAGGATCATCTCAGAATCTTCTTCTTGGCTGCTTAACATATGGCGCAGTTCGCAGTTGAAATCCGTTGATATCCGCGTGTCTACGTCCGATCAGTCCGATCAGTCGAGTTATGTGGCGCCTTTCACACGACTGCAACCATCATCTTGTCTTTACTTAGGATATTTTTATATTTCATTAATTGGACTCCTTTTGAGCAATTTTATTTTTCGCCGTGATATACAATATAATGCTTGTTGGAATAAAAGTTTTATAGGATGTCATTATTGCTTTTTTTCATAGGGAAATTTGATTACTTCCATAGAAGCAAAATTTGAATGATTAATCAACAAATTTGATTAATCAATAAATTTGAATTAATAAGAATTTATGCGAATGTGAAATAATATTATAATACTATGAATAAAGCGTTCGAGCTCATAAAAATCTTACTGTAATTTAAATAATTCCATAATATTTGTACACTCTAAACGCAAACCGAATAACAGAAATCATCTTTTCCAGACAAGTAAAATATTCATTCATTCATTTTAAATACTAAAGAAACCGCAAAACATGACGTTACTCTATTACATTGAACGACAAAAGTAGACTTTGATTCACTTGAAAGAATTGGAGAATAAAAGTAGCTCTACTGTTTTTCTTTCCTTCTCATGTTGTTCAAATTTTTGAAATAAACGATAAAAAACGGTTCGAAATGTAAATAGTAAATTCATCAGTATCATTATCACACTTGTTAAGGAATATATTCCATTGAATGTTTCTTGTAAATCGATTCTTAAAAAATTCTCGCGAAATATCTCACACGTGACAGCATCGATTTATCCTGATGTTATTCTCGGCGCGAAGATGTGAATCATATTTTTTGTCGCGCTTTGAGAGGACGACGTCTCTCTCGAGTAACTTGAAATCGCTAAAGTGCCGATCGATTACGACTGCTTTATTTTTTTCTTTTTTAAAGAAGCGAGCGAATAATTAATAACCGCTCTGCGACGCAAACAAGGAAAAATTCGTCCACTGCAATAGTTCATTAAGGATTAGATAGATCGATCGATGTCAAAGAGACAAATATAGATTCACAACCGACTGTCAGAAAGACGGATGAGAGGGTAGATGTTCATTCGCGGGTCACATTTTCGGACCTTTGATGTGAATAGAATCTGAGATGGAAGTGGATCGTCTCTTCTGTTCCTCTTGGTCCTTTGTCTTCTTAATGAGCAGCCCCATGATAACCTCGGGCACGCGTATCGATTCTTAAGTCATAATCATGCGATCGTTTCGCTCGCTTGGTGATTATGATTTCAAGAGAAATGGCAGAAAAGATTCCTGGGAGATTCTTGTCATTACGAGGATTGTTGATCAACTGAGCTTTGTCGCAGATTAGTTTCGTACCAACGGAAGATGGTTCGCAGCAAATTCCGATTTAGATTTGCGATATCTCAGATATTAATTTTTCTCCTATATTAATTATTCGTTATCTCATACTCTCTTCATCTAATCTTTCTCCTTCAAATCAATCGTTTCTCTGTCTCTTTATTGTTATTTTTCTTTTCAAAGAATATCGTATATATATATACCAAAGATATAAAAATTTGCTTGTGTCTTGTTCCTATAATTTTTACGGGTTAAAAGCAGTGCCATTTTTAATATGTTTCATCTGTTTACTCTTTGCTTCTTTCCTCTTGTTTATGTTTATACTGCTATTGAACTCAATAAAATTATTGTTAATAATAATTTTAATAATAAATAAAATTAATTATTAAAAATGGTTGAATTAATTATAATTGATGCTGCGAAGAAAGATAATGGGACATGATCGATGGAATATAATATGCCAAAATCAATACGAGATTTCACGCACGTCGCGATGTTTTAAAATCGACGTGATGTCTTCTCTCACGATTTTCGTTCGATGATTGATACATCAACAAATTGATCATCAGTCGTGTAAGATGCCGTGTGTTTTCCGACGTGTTCGTTCGGTAATGAAACCGCGATGGAAGCTTTCAAGCGGACGTGCTTCTCACCGGCTGCAACGCGAACGTGATCGATCGATGATGGAATCCGCTCACCGCTTCCGATTTCAACGATTTCTACTACCTAGACTAGTAGACATCCATCCAGGCAAATAACCGATAACCATAGCCTAAAGTCTTTTTTTATTTTTGCATATTTTTTCAATGCATTAACGGATCGCGAAAATCGAACACACCGGTGTGTAATAAGCGCATCCATTAGATGCACATAAACAAGCTCCTTATCTGTCAAAAAAAGAAATATATATTTTTTATTTATATATACGCATACAGAGTGTTTCAAAATCGAATGTCCTCTTAATAGCTTCTTAGATTCTTTGAACAATTTAAAAAATCAATTTTTCTCTAATAAAAATAAGTTTCCCATTTTTTTATCATATATTTTTCTAGCTAAACCTTAAATTAAAATTCTATAAATTTCACCTGAATTTAATCGAAAAATATCAGTTTGTTAATCTCTTGATTCTGTAGAATTTATTTTGTGAAAGACCCTTCTTTTTCAATCATTCATTTTTTTTTAAATTTTCATAGAAAGATTGTCTTCAAATTAGTTAGAGAATCTACTTATTAAAAATATATTTTTCTAGCTACACTTTAAATTAAAATTCCACCTGAATTTATCGAAAAAGATCAGTTTGTTAATCTTTTGACTTCATAAAATTTATTTCGTGAAAAACTCTTCTTTTTCAGTCATTCATTCTTTTTATTTTCACTACGGAAAGATTGTCTTTAAATTAGTTAGAAAATTTATTTATTTAAAAGAACATCTCTGATGGTTTTGGAAATACTTTTGTATACTTTTTCTTCAACAACGATTCTCAAAAAGAAGATGATACAGCCTTATTCCCAAAATGTGTACATGATGCTGCTACAAATGGGCTGCCAAGTGCCTTATAAATGGCCAGACCGCAATCCCTGATGTATTCATTTAAGTTCGGCAAGTGCGATACGCGTGCGGTTCGACGTGAATCATGGATTTAACACCTGCGGCCCTCGGACAAATGAGAGACTGGTAGTAAATCCTCGAATCCCCTCACGGGGGAACGCTTCTGTTTCAGGCACGGACAGCAATGACGCGCCCAAGAAGAAGGGTTTCTTCAAGGGCTTTTGGAAGAGGTCGCGCCACTACTCCCTGGAGAACCAATAGCCCAGGTGTGCGAGGGTGACGAGCCACCATCATCAGCGGAACAGGCAGCTGCGGCAGCAGCGGCAGCGGAGCATTGCTACCACGACGACCCTCGCGAACAATCCCTGCTGCTGCATCGTCCAGTAACCCCGATTTACACGTGTATCGACCGCGACCCTCATCCCTGCCCCTCTCCAACTGGATGTTGTCCTCTCGCGTGCACGCTCTCGACACGATGCCGCTCTATTCGCGCAAGTCCGGTTAATTACATTGATTTTTTCGCATGAATCGATCCCTGAATCGACCGATTTACTAAGATGATATGGACTGACCCTTTATGATTTGCTATTTTCTTCAAGTTTATTAAGCACCAATTTGCGCAAAAGATCGCTCTTCAAGAATTATATCATCTTTCCTTTATACATAAATTAGACTGACATAATTTGATTATATTTGCCCTCAACAGTATTAAAACGAAAGACACTTTTCCCCGTCTAATCCTGTCGGAGGACCAACCGACGTGATTTTTCAGGTTCGCCGCAAAAGGGTGAGTCTTTGCGTGTCATTCGGTTTCGCTTTCGTAATTTCATTTTTCCTTCTTTGTATATTTTACAATAAATTAATCGAAAGTGCAGAGAGGAAATTGTTGGGCAATTTCCAATAATTTCAGAACTCTTCCGCACAAGGTACTAAACTTTGTTGATATTACATTATTAATCGCGCGATGTCGGCTCGCTTTCGCGAGAGAACGTGTCACGGTCTACAGAGCTGGAACGCGAGAGTCCCGGATCGAAATGCTTCTTCACGGTGTCTTCGTCACGCTGCCTGTCACGCCGCGTTGAGTTCTCTCGCCATGTGTTATCACAAGCCTAAAGTGATTCGCGAATCGCGTACAGACGTGATTCTCGCTAATCGACGAAAGTCGGGAGATGGAATACGTTCCTTTCTAAACGAGCACGATGTGTACAGCAGCCACGCCTAATTAATTTGTTTTTCGACTAAATTATCTTCTTGCTATCATTAATTTCTATAAAAAAAGAATCTTAATTTTTTTCTAACGTATGTAATTTTTTCGTAAACATCATGTACACAGTTGATGTGTCGTGGAAGAGAATATGAATTGCTAATCGTTACGTTGTTTAGCTATTATTAGCCTATTTAAGTTGCCGTGATTAGAGTCATTAACATAGAAATTGTTTAATTTTGTTAATAAAGCAAGTTTCTCTCTCGAAAAAGAAGAGTTTGATTTTCGAACGAACACTTTTTTTACGTAGCGCTGCTTCAATTTTCGACGCGATGATAGATCGAACGCTTTTTTCTATCGCTGCGATAAATATTCTTTGTCGATCGGCGAGGTCACGTGCTCTCAGTTTGAATCTTTCCCCCATCCTCCTTTTATAATCGAGAAATAATGCACGCCGCGCGCGTTGTAGAAATGAGAAACGATAAAACAGAGTAATAAAATAATAAACGATTCAATATACAGAGTATTCGAATATATATATTTGAATATACTCAAACCTATTATTATATTATGCGTGCGAAATGAGAGGAGTATAAGAGCGAGAGAGTGCGTGAAAGAGAGAAAGAAAGCGAGAGAAGCGGGCGCGAGTGAGAGATAAATGAGAATATCACACCGCGCATTATTATTGATTACGATTGTAAGTTTATAGAATCATTAACACGTTGTAACGTTATTATTAATGGAACGATCACCCACTGCATACATATACAAGCGGCACAATACACACATACATACACACATGCATATATACACATCCCGAGATACGCGTTAACGATAATAAAAATAATACTATTGATTAACATTATTACCGATAATATATGATTAACTGAGGTTAATAGCTGATAATATAACGAAGAAAGACGATGATGATGATGATAACTAGAATCGCATGTATTTAATAGAATTTTTAAGTCAATGTGTCGCGTTCATCCCCCCGGATATCTGACAAAGACGACCGGCAAGAAACTACAATCGGAAATCGGTCGAATGCCAAAGATTGTCCCGTGGTGTGTCGAGCTCGAAGAAACTGTAGGAGAGGAAACTGTCGACGAACCTTTCAGCCAGCGCGTCCTCTCGTATACATAATATATAAATTTGTAAATTATATTTTCTATCTCTTTCTTTCTTCATATATTTTGGCGACTTCGACGCTTATATTCCAAATGATTGGAAATAAAAACAAAAAAATTCGCGTGTCATATCGATCGAATGCGAACGAAACTATTCATTTTTCTTTGCAATAACAGTATTCGATGTACAGAATAATTCAGAAAGAGAAAAGATATCACACAGAGGCAATAGGATTATATTTATTATTATAAACTTTCCCCGAATGAAATATGGTATTTCGCAAATGCGTTAATTTCTCTGCGGAGGATCCTCCTGCCTCTCTGACATTCTCACCAAATGTTGGACAAATTTTTTGAGACGTTTAAGAGAAATATAATTTATCTTATTAAACGTATCCTGCTCTTTTTCACATTTATTTCACTCTAGAGTTCGTCAAACTCCGCCAACAGATGACCGCTAAACTGTTCATTCTTCCTCTCTATTCGTCGTGTCATCGATAACGACTTGTATCCCGTTAATAGAGGGACAGAAGCGAGATAATAATTGCATGACGGTGCGTTTTGGAAAAAATCCCGGTTAATCGCGAAATTTTCGAAACGGTACGCTACGGCGAGGTTCCTCGATCGGCAATGGACAATGGGCATTCACGGAGCGTCCGTCACAGCAAGGTACAAATTGTTGGCTAAAACTTTGTCGTTCATCCGTCGACGTTACCGATAAGTCTAAAGGTAATCTAGATAAGCGTAAGTTGCGGAGCAACGATTAAGTTAACGATTTTGCGCGCTACTTTCATTATGTCTCCGTTTCCGTCTCATCATTGCGTCTCGCAGATCAGATCAGGTCAAATCTTGACAATTAGACATCGTCGGATGTTAGGGATGAGAATTTAATCTCTATATCTGAATAAATTTTTTATTAAATCAGAGTTTTATCATTTTTAATTAAATAATCGATTCGATACCTGAATAATTATAGAAATAAAAATATAAAATTTTATAAAAAGACAAAGTAAAAGAATGATGACACTCTCCAATCTTTCTTGTAAATCTTTTAAAAATTTAATCTTGGTACAAAATGAAAATAAAAAAAATCAATCAATGAACGAAGTAGATGCATGGACTTGTCTCATTTTTTTAATTCAGTTTTGTGATGTTTGTAATTTCTTCTCGTGTCAAGATTAGCCAAGAGAGTAATATACTCCATTAATGCAACGTATACATAATAAAATCGTCGCCGACGTAAAAATACGTCTCCCCATCATCCGCAAATGGGATCCGGTGTCATCTGCGAGACGCTGCTCGACGACTTCGTATTGAAGTCACGTAATCACGAAATCAACGAGATTACGTTTGAGATATGATTGCCAACGAGAGATTGCAGCGAACTGTCTTCGAATGCGAGCTGCGATCTATCGATCTCGCGAGAGAATCCGTTCTCCAAAAGAAATGCGGATTTTCTTACAAAATAATTTCGCAAAATTTTCGAATCAACTTTACTTCACACTCTTTTCTCGCTATTTAATATTTTCACAAATAACTATCCTCGCGATGGAATCGCAGATCGCAGTCTCCCGTGGATGGCAAGACGAGAGATCTAGCAAACGAATCGCAATGCGATGATTAATATTGCTATCGAGATAATCGTTTCGCTTTCACTATTAGACGACTGTCACGATCCTCGTGGTTGTTTCACGTGACGTCACGTCACGAAGACGATGGGCGAGCTCGGAAACGCCGGGATGAATCGCGGCGAAGAGATGGAGAAAGAGAGACCCGTCTTTTTCCACGAGCGTAGATATAGAATCGACGGACGAGACGAATCGAACCACCGCGTCAAGATCCTTCGAAAGGAGAAAGAGAATCCCACAGGCTCGGAATAAATAGAAGTAGTAGCTAAGCACCAAACCGCATGCCTTATACGCGAGGATCCGCGCGCCGACACCATCCCGAAGGGACGCGATCTCCCTCCATAATCGATTCAAATATATGTACATTATTTTATATTTATATATTTTATTTTTTATATATTATTGTATATTATTTTTTTTATTAATACATATAATAATATACATGTATATATAAATATATATATATTAATATATACCCAGCAAACACCAAGTAACATTTATATAAATTGTTAGTTGTAATTTCCCACTCAACAATATAATCGTTACATGTTATGTAACTGTTACATAACAGTTATATAACTGTTATCTAACAATTATACAACTGTTGTTTGTTTGCTGGGTATTATATATATATATGTATGTGTATGTACGTGTGTATATTGCAATACGTAGTTACATCTTGTAATATTGTAAACTCGATATTAATGCCTGAAAATAAAAGCCGCATATGGAATTTCAACCACGACTGTACACGATCTTTTGTCGATCACGAGCAAGAAAAATAGAAGAATTTAGAAATCGATATTTGGTTTCTTCTCACCCGTGTCACGCACTCTGTGCACGTGGAATACGTTTCTCTCCCTTCGAAGGGCCAAGAACCGAAGCCACGGCGTCGGCGCGCGGATCGCAAGATACACTACCTGATCCGTGTGTTACAAAGCGACCCGGCGAAAGTAACTCCAACGCGGATCGTGTTGCGTCTCGACAATCCTTCGCCGGTTTCATCGAACGAGGCTCCCGGAAGCTTCGCACGGATCTTCTCATCGGGAAGAACCCGACACGGAAGATCGCATCGAGATGCAATGTTACATCCGCTCAAATTGGGGAGACCTTCGCCCGCGTCCTCGTTATGTTATACAAATTTTGAAATTCCACACACGTACATACACACGCATACGTTCATATAAACAGGAACACACGTTTGCGCGATAAGGAAAAGTCTATAAATATATATAAATATATATAATATATTGTATTATACGTGCTCTCGTAACTTATCTCGCCTACATTACTTAGATTACGATGTAACTCTATGTAAAATTACATTACGTACGACGCACATCTATCGCGCTACAAGTTAGTGTTTAATTATGATGTTACGCTCACGTGTGTGTCTGATCGGGCGCTCTCTTCCCTCGCCGGCGAACGAAATTCCGTCGAAGAGAAAACGAGAGATCTCGCGACATCGATCTGAAATTAAGGAAGAAACGTCACGGGAAAATTTCAATTTTCTTTTTTTTCTCCGAAAACGCGAGAGAGATATTTGATATATATATGTAAAGACATTCCCATCGTTCATTCCATCTTTCGTTCTACAGTCGAAATGGAGGGCTCGGAGAGACGCGGTAAAAATGCCCGAAATATTGGACATTTTCGACACGAGGATGCTTTCCGATATTCGAGTTCGGATAGTGGATCTCTGGCGAGGATCCGCGTCTCGTAAGGTCGGGAAACTTACGGGATTACGGGTCTCGCTCCGAGTCTGGATGGTCCGACAGGTGGAGGAGTAACGGGACGGAATAAACGGCCGGTTCGTCAAGGATCTAGTACAAAATCGTAGGATACGCTTTACGTTATTTCGAGGAAGGGAGGGGGGCGACTGCGAGGTAAAGGATCCCTCTTGGATACGCGAGACACCGGCACGAGATCGGAGCGCCCGACAGAGCATCACGGCGTCGATGCCGACGAAATAACTGCCCCGATGAATTTGTATGAGCCGTGGTTTATCGGAATTATTATCTCCCGCCTCTCCTCGCCCCGAGAGGGAAGCGGGACATAGAAAATATATCGACATTTTTAGACTAAAAAAAAAAAATAAAACCAACGATGTGGTGTATTTATTTGCGCACGACACGACAACGGATATATTCGAATATTGTTGCCAATAAATTTATTACGATCGGATTTGTCACCTTAGTACTCTGCTTGTGTTCACATTCATTTCGATGACCGATAATGTGCGTTCGTTGGATGCGAAATCGCATAACGGGACACGTAATTAACGTATACGTCGAGAGATAATTCAGGAACACGATCTCGACACATCGACATAAAAATAATGATTCTGGATTAATTGGTTTGTATCTTGCTTCACAGACTCTTAAAATAGAGAGAGATATTTAAAAATATTGATTTCAGAGACGTTTAAAAATAAAGATAAAATGAACATTTTGAAATATCTCTCTAAAATATTATAAGATAAATATGTTATAAAATAAAGATTTTTAAATATCTCTAAAATGCCGAAGTGTGTGTTACTTTAAATATACCGATGTGACGTTACAGCATGACGCGAATGTGAAGGAACGCGATGAATCGCGAGCAAGGTGGAATCAACGTCTTGAAATGAGACACAAAATGACACATAAACGTGCGACTGATCCTTAATCCTTTCCCGTTTGTTCGAAAAATATTATACGAGATTTAACGACTGTCTATAAAATAATATCATATCATAATTCTCGAGATTTAAAAATCGAACAGTGTTACAGCTTTAGATATAGAGATATCTGATAAAATTTCTTTGCACGATTTTTGCGATCATCTCTCTTATATCTGTCTCAAATAAAATTGTCCTCGAGTCTCGGATATTTTATTTATAGCAACATTGCTATTTATGAAGAGGAAGGAAACGACGTAGCCAAGATCTATCTACTTATGATCTCTCGGTGAACCGCAGTTTCGCGCGGAAATGCGGCAGTCCTTCGCGGAAATGCCCGCCGCAATTTCCGTCGATAAAATAACAGCGAAGATATTTCTTGAAAGGTCACAAGATACTTATCCCCGCCTAGAAACAGTTCGGGGATACTTACTAAATTTCCATTTCGCGCGAGCAAATTTTTTTCCATTTTCTGTGTATTTTACTCTATAAATATTATATATCTCGTAATAATTTTATATGTAATATGTATCAATAATAATACATATTGTTTATAATAATATATATTAAATAATATATATTAATATAATGTATTGAATATGATATGTATTATCAAAGGAAAAAATCTAATATTTATAAATAATAATGCTATTAATTTGTTAGTAATTATGGAAAATTTCTTTAAGGAATACAAAGCATGAATATTTGTAGGAAATTTTTTTAGAGAGAAAACAAACTGAAATGTCATACTTACCTTGATTACGCTTCAAGTCCATCAGGCACTTCGATTATCAGCGATCCACTAAAGCGCTCGCAATTTAATCGCAAACATCAAACGCCTTAATTCTCTTTCCTTCTTTTTACACCACTTTATACAAATTTATTATTCTCTTAAACACAATTTCGCTTTGTTGTTTCGGTTGCGTGTCGCTCTCGTCGACATGATGATGAAAGAACCTTACGAGAAAAAGTATATATACGTATTTCGGCTTTACAAAAGTTACATCTAGTTGTCCATAATAGCTCGTTTATCCTCTTTTCCCTTTACCCTTGTCCCTAGACTCTTTTATCTCACCCCGTTTGTGTTCTTGTTCTCGTACCTCCCTTTCCGCGATCCTTTCCTCTCGCCGGAAAACGCGAATCGTTGTTGTTGAATTTTGGTAATATGAAAAGCAAATACGACAATAATAACGGAAAAAAAAATCTCCAAGTCTCTTCTCTTATTTGCTTATACAACACAGATCAGATTATATCCCGCAAAATCTTTACGGCGGAGAGTTTCTGAATTATTATGAGTAATGCTTTATTAGCACAGCTGTTATGGATAGCGAGGGATGAGCTATCTCGTTGGTCATCTTTTCGAAGGAAGAGTGTGCGCGCGGAACAAGATTGGTGAGAGTAATTTCTATTTATATTAAAATCCTGAGAAAAGCTGCTTGATAAATGAAGGTAAAGTACCAACCTCTTCCAAGTCTTTTTAATTTTTTTTTTTCCATATTTCTTCGAAAAAGAAATGGAATCGATTGTTGAAATCGATCGGCCGGCCCCGAGAGGAAAAGAACACACGCCGAATGTCCCGTGCAAAGTATGAAGAAACGCGGAAATAGAGCCACGAAAGAGCGAGATTGTGATACGAGTACCTATGTAGGATTCACTTCGTCCTCTTTTCGTTTTTTTTGTTCTCTTTTTTATTACAATTATTTTACTTCAATGTTTATTCCTTCCTTAGTTATCAATAAAAATCGTTACATAGTAGTTTGGGCCGCTGCTTGGCGTCAGACGAATCGACAAGCAACTAATTATAGTAATAATAGTAGCAGTAGAGTAGAGTAATAGTAGTAGTAATAATTGGTAGCGGTATTGTGTGTACATGCTGTGTACATGTGTATGTGTGTGTATGCGTTTGTGTGAGGTTGTTGATCGTGCATCGAATGAATATTACGTCTATAGAAATACACGGCAGAAATTCGCAGATACACCGTTTGTTTCATTTTCGCGCAGAGGAGGAATCTTCCTCTTCTTTTTTCTAGAAAATGGAATTTTCTCTGGTGCAGGCAATTGCCGACGAATTCTCGCTTTTTGTTTGTCAGTTGTAGACGGAGAAGAATTTCCCTAAAGGCCGAAAAACCGAGGTAAAAGATGCGAAAGCGAAAGACGACGCGATGTCGTTGTCGGCGAGTCGAGAGAAGATAAGAAGCCGCGACAGGGGATAAGAGAATAAAAACACCGATTCTCGCGTGCAAATGATAATGAACTCGTTATCTGACAGAGATGTACGAAAAGAGCCGAAAGTTTCCAGCGATATACTCTATCGTACATCTTCTGTCGGCGGAATCTAGAAAAAGTACCCCCTTCCCTCACTTCCAGAGTTTTGTGCAAATATATTAAATATATATGGATATATGAAGAGATAATTTCTTTGAATATCTATTTCATATCAATATATTTTATATTAAAAAATATCGTGAAAGATATTTAATAATTTTTAATAATTTATATTAATAATTTATATTAATAATTGATATTTTTAATAATTGTGAAATACGTCAATGAAATATTAATTTTAGCGTCTTCATATATAGTGGAAATTAATGATTGAAAGTAGATTAGAAGCTTTATAATCGAAATATAAATAAATTGAAAAAAGAATTTATCCTCGGTTACTTATTACGCCGCCATTTTTCCTCTTTTCGAATTTTTCGAAAGTTGACATTAAGGGAATTATTAGGCTCGTTTTGCTGGGTCTTCTCGAGAACAATATAACTCGATATATCTGCGAATGCATCTGCTGTATAAAATTATTCTCGCATGCACGCATAAGTGTGGCTGTACATACGTGTGTATATATGTTTATAAATGTCGGTGTACATGTGTTCTTTCTTTTTACGCGACTTTCTCTCTCTCTCTTTCTCTCTTATTTTCTCTCTCTCTTTCTCTCTCTCATCTTTTCATCGATAAAAATCTCAGCAGTTTATGACACATCGTTCGCCATTTTGTTTTATTCTTCTTACACATAGCAATAATAAAGACAGTAAATAGCTAAAAGGACCGTATCGATTCTTGGGGAGGATGGGGGAGGCGGCCAGGATTGCGGCCAATCCGTGCCGTATCACCCGCTGCCGCATGCTCGCCCGCATTGTCATCGTTTTATCATAATCATTCTTATTATCGCCGCCACCATTGTTATCGCCATCATTATACTTTCGTACTTGCTTCCTTTTCACTTTCTCTCCCTCTCTCTTTCATTCACTTCTCTCTTTCTCTCTCCCTCTCCCTCTTTCACTCTCTCATTCACTTCTCTCTTTCTCTCCCTCTCTCCCTCACCTCGTTTTCTTCTTTTCATTATTTCACACTATCAGTTTTAAAATCTTCCTTTTCTTCCCCATCAATTTTTCCGATCATCAACCATTATTTCATCTCTCATTCTGCATTTCTCGTTTTCACTTTCCCTCTCACTCTCACTTTCATCCCTCAAACGTTCCTCACACTTGCGCTCTCTCTCTCTACCTCTATCTTTCTTTTTCAATCTCTATCTCTCTCTCTCTCCAAGTTTCCTTAACATTCACAATACCTTTTACTCCTCTCTCATTCTCTCGTCCGCGCGCTCACCCTTTCGTGCCCTACGAAAAAGATTGTAAGCCTAACACACAATAGTTTATTATTATTTATTATCATTACTTCTTATATTTAATTCATACGTGTATATGTGTGTATGTGTGTATCGTTTTCCATCAGCGAAACATCACGTAAGCGGTCACAAAAATTTGACGTGTCGCGTATTTCTCTCTTTTCCGCTCTCATTCTCACCATTTTTCTTTCGCATCTTCTCTCTTTCTCTCTCTCTTTAATATCCGTCAATCGATGTACTTTGTGCGCGCGTGAAGCTGGATACGTGAACAAAGCGGGTGTGTTGAGTGTATGATACAAGAAAAGGCCGAGATCGCTTCCTCGCGCATCGCACGCACGTGACCCGCGGACGCGCGTCCTTGAATCCAGGACGTCCGAATTTCTCGCGCGGAAGCGACCGCGCTTCCCCTCCGGAGAAGAAACCGAACGAAGAGTGAAAGTGCGACGTCGCCCTCGTCAAATTGCGCGACAAATTGCGACGCACGCTTCATAATTCATCGCGATTCGTGTTGCTGCTTTTATCTCTTCTCTTTCTCGATGGGAAAAAGACCCTCCGATCGGACATGATCGCGAAGAATCTGCGCTCGTCGCAACCTATCGCGCTCTCGCGTGCTTTTGCGCTTCCCTTCGAGGACAACAGGCGCGCGCGTGGTCCGCAGCAACCCTACGCAACAATGTCATCGATGTCATCGCGCGTGACGCGCAATAATCGTCACTTTATATCCGTACGGTATTCCGCTACTGATCGATCTTCACCTCGGATGCGCGATCTCGCGCATCGTCACAGCCGTTCGTTCGCAAAGTTTCGAAGCATAGAGAGCACATGTGTGGCACAATGACATCGGGATATCGGCGTTATCGATCGTACGTGCCGATACACGTTTTCCGACGTTCGCGCCTGTCACGCATCACCGAGTACACGCGCCTACGAGGATCTTACACGTAGATGCTTAAGTACGTATACGTGTCTTGTCGTTTGAGAGGAGAGCTCCGGGAAGGGGTGAGATAAGGAGAGGGCGCAAGAATGCCAGATTGCGCGAGAGAAAGGAGAGGGGAAGAAGGGGGTGCGTCGTTGTTTACGTATGGTGCGGGCGTGCGTGGATTCGCGCGCGTGCCTCTCTTCCTTCCCGTTCTCCGCGCGTCGCGTCAAAAGGGCGAGGAAAAAAAAAGGAAAAAAAAATAGAAATCGAAGAGAAGAGAATGATGACTCTGGAGCAGTGGTTACTACTGTCGTCGCTCTGTGTGTTGTTGCTATTGTTGCTGTTCTTCATTCGTGGGTTGTCGCGTGGCAGGGCTTGCGGCAGTTCCGATGCGACTCGTGCGGCATGGCGCATTCCATTCGCTGTTCATTAAAATAATCGACCGATATCGTTTATTATTAATATTAGATATTTGTGTTGGGTCCCAGAGGTTACTGCAACAGAAAGCAGGATTAGGGCGCAGGTTAGTCGGCTGCGGACGTGATCGCGCACAGAGAATAATGTATACTGTATTCAAGGAAATGTTGTTTATTTTAAATATATCATAAGCTCGTATATCCGCAAATATATCACAAGTTCACCGCAAGCATTAAATTTAATTGAATATATTCTGAATTTTAGTAAGTGCAGTATTTTAGTCAAGAATAGTAAATTAAAACAAAAATTTGATTTGCTTATTACATTAGAGTTGGCGTAAAGTAAGTTTGATTTTTCTTTGATACAATATTCTTGAAGAGGAAATAAATTCTTCTTTTGCGACTCATGATAATGAGATTTTCTAACACTTGTGATAAGTATATTTTAAGACTGTTATCAAGAATATATTCTTTGTTGAAGAAAACTATTATTTAAAAAAAGAAAAATAAATTGAATAATCGCTTCTCTTGGCAGTAGAAATGATATTTTTCTCTGTGCGTAACGCTATTTAATTAATCGCGAGAGACTAGAAGAGTGTCAAAGTGGGATCAGAACTTTAATCTCGAGACTTATGATTGATCAGGAAATAAAATGTAGAGTTTCAAAGCTACGAAAGAGAGTCTCCATTTCGTTTTTATATCACCGGAGTGCGATATAGAATTGATAAGATAAACACATGGAAGCCAACGTCAAAGCTTTCTTTACGAAGGTATAATTGATATTTTTTTTTATACAATAATCGGAGAACTTTTATATCGGAATTTTTTTTAACGTAAATAATTATTCACGCAATAATTCACGCAAATAATTATTAACGCAATAATTATTCACAAATGACATTCTTCGCTGGATTAATTTTTTTTCTATAAATATGCAATATTATATTATATAACTTATTGGAGTCTTCCTTTCGTTCTCGCGTGAGCAAGACTGAACGAGATATTTAATATCGAGAAGTATTTCAAAATAAACGACCTTCTAATGAATTATCATTTAAATTCTTGTCGTTCTTTATGAAAAAATAAAAAAATATTTATCGCGTCGCGATGTCACCTCGTAGCTGAAACGAATACGCAAGTGCAACGTGATTAGTCATCGCGGCAAGCTGATATCAAGCTAAAACGCTCGCCGAGAATTATCCGCGTGAGTCACGCAGAGTGCGTCGCGTCGAGTCGCGTCGCCTGAAAGCCGAGCGTTCTTGAACACCGTGTGTCACCGAGATCATTTGTTCGTCGCCTGAACCTCTCCCGACGACGCTGACGTGAAAATTTATCTCGTCATTCTTCCAAAGAAGCTTGATTTTTCTCGTCGAATCCATAGAAGATTCAATAATTATTTAACTTGTAAAGAGAAATAGTCTTCTTTCAGTCTCGCGTAAATCAAGATTGATTAACGATATATTAACGTCGGAAAATGTCGCTCGTACTCTTCGGAAAATAAACGACTTTCTAATAAAATATTTTTAAAATATCATTTTAAAATATCATTTAATTATTATATTTCTAATACAATATCATCATTTTATTTTTTGATTTGAATTCCACTGTGCATTTCTTATTAATAGCCACGCTATTTTCTCCGTTTTGTGTAACTGGTTTGTTGTTCGATTATCGGAATGCGATATACAAATATTTGTTCGCAAGCGAAGCGTGTATGCACATCTGCTTGTATTCGAGTAATATTCGCGATACTAAAGTATCGGGGAGGTGAAGAGAATGGGGTGCGAATAGCAATACTGAGTTGACAAAGCGCTTGCAAAATGCAACTGTGCATTGAATCCCCTCGCGAGAAATAACCGAGTGAAATCGATTTTTTATGCTGCGATTTTACAATTTTTCAGAATTCGAGCATTTCTACAATTTTATGCATAGACAAATATGTAATATATCAATAAAAATTGTATCGGATATGCTATAGTAATTATGTTATATATAAGATGTTTCTTAATAAGTGCGAAAAATTTTAGGAGATGATTCTTTGTCGAAAATTAAGGGGGATTTTTTATACAAACATTAAAAAGTTCTAATAAAAAATTGAATAGGTGTTTCATTCCCTTATAACAATACGGGAAACTGGAAAAAATTAATAAATAGTTATATAAATATTAATAAATAATTTTCACTAGTAGAAAATATTCACTTAATTTCATTTCTTTAACTTGTTTCAAATTTGAGAAAAAAAAAACCTAATTTTTATCTCCATTTTTGGAGTGTAATTCTACAGGGAGGAATATAGGAGTATATGGTTTTCATAAAAAATCCTCCTTAATTTTCGACAAAGAATCATCTTTTAAAATTTGCCACACTTATTAAGAAACCTGTATACAGTTCTATTGAGTATGATAACTATTTAAAGAATCAACGTTTATAATTGTGAGAAGCTTGAGTCATTAAGAAGTCCATAAGACAGCTCGATAAAAATTTTATTTAAACAATAAAATTTTTTAGATAAATCGACAAATTTGATATCCTCTGGAAAATCCGAGTCTAGTCGTTCAGGAATATACTCTTTTTCTAAACAAATACGCGCTGTCGATTGCACTTTACGCGAATTACACAAACATAGTGCGAGGCAACGACCCGGTGGAAGAGGAGAGGACGTTTTCCAGTTATGCTTGACAGACGCGCGAAAACGCAACGGGCTCACAATAGGAACTCTCTCTCTCCCTCTTTCTGTCTCTCTCGCGAGTGCGTCGCGAAACGCACTATTGAGTGACAAGCCGATAATGATAAGCGCGTAATACGGGTAGAGGAGGGAACAAGGGGGCGGCTGCGGGAGGGAAACTCGTCGGTTAAATCGATGCGAGGGGGAATTCTGAATAAGCGTCGCGTTAATCAGCGACGCGGACCAACAGCCGATTTCGCGGATACGTGGAATGACGGTGTCTGAGCGAGAGACGTGTACATATTAACTCGCGAAATCTTGTCCAACTCGTCCTACGAAGGAAACATCTCTGCTCTCGACGAGTCGTATTTGGTAAAATCAAGAGCATCTTTTGTAAAATTTGATTTTGTTTAATTTTTAAAATTTTAGAGTTTGATAAATCTTGACGATGGAGACCGAATTAAAAAATAATTTGGCAGAATGAAAATATCGCGTTGATCGAACAATCTTGATGAGGGATGAATTTTAGTCGATTCAAAATTTTATATAATATTTTATACAATACTTTAGTATATAAAAAATAATATAAATAATAATGTCGAGTATGGGAAATAATAATAAATTCTCTTGAGAATAATAATATCTTATTAATTTGCTAAAAATATTCATGGTATTTCTGACTTGTTTAAATGTTGTAATATCTTTTATTAGCGCAATTTCTTCCACGTATTTGTAAAGTTAATTAAATTTCATTGTCAGACACACACAGGGAAACTTTCGTCCGTAAGCGGGATTGAAAAGTTCCTACGAGGGTGAATTTAAAGGAGGTAGAACGATTCCGTTGCTTGCGCGAAAGCAAGGATCTTTGTAGAAATTTAAAACACGTATCTCTTTGAAACGAAATATTTCCCAAAACTCGAGTTTTCCTTCGATAAGATAACGAAACTCCGCGAGAAAACGCGATCGTGACGATTTATCTCGAGGGGACGAAGATGTTTCTTCATCATCATACTGACCTAATAGCCGCAGGACACGAGGTACTCGCCCAATTTTTCAACGACAGATGCGGCCTGTTGCGGCTGTATGGGGTCCTCGTATAGGGAGACAACTACTGCCTGCGTCGTCTTCATGCAGTGTACGCCGATTTTGCCAAGTTTTGCCCTTATCACACGGTCCGTGCCCGACAGGTAGATGTACCTGCTGCCGGCTAAGGTAACGCCCGACGACGTCAGGATGTCTTGCTCCTCGAAGCTCTGCACTAATTTCGCGAGCTCTTCTTTACTTACCTGGAAATAGAGAGAAAAGCCTGTTATATTATCAGTGACAGCGCAGTGACATCGTAATAATGCGCTTAAGCTTCTCAGAGGAATGTAAATCCCGGAAGCTACGACCGCATTCCGTGTTATAAGAGAGTATTATATTATTATTGCAAGATTGTGACGTCAACTTTGATGTAGACATTTTATTAAAATAAATTTATTAAAATAAAGATTCCTTAATTTATAAATAAGAGACTTTTTGAATAAAAATGTGATATTTCCAAAATTAATCGTAAAAATTTTGTACTGTATCATGCCAAATTAATGTATAAAAATTGTTCTTTTATATAAAATTAAATTTAAAATTAATTTAAAATTAATTTAAAATTAATTAAAATTAATTTAAAAATAATTAAAATTAATTTAAAAATCATTCACAAAAAAATTAAAATTTATAATTCTTTTCACAATAAAAACTGTCGATGAAATGAAAAATTTCAAGGAAGAAAATAAATGAATTGAGAGAGAGAAAGAGAGAAAGAGCGATGGAACCAGCTGTCATTTATTAGTAAAATACCCGCATATCACGCTTGCGTCGTTATCTATTATTATATCACTGTAAACCATGATGTTGAATCTTGATTACACAAGAGCAAGCACACCAGAGCAAGCACACTACTCGTAGCGATCCGCAAACAAACGATCGTCATTCATGCTGGATACGCACGCACAGGAGCGAGTCTGTGTTTGAGTCTGGATATTTAGAAACGCTACATTCTGTCTATTTTATTCTTGCGCAGATGCTCCCGAATCCTGCAAATGCATAAATAAGCGTCCGTCGAAGAAGGCTTCTTTTATTATTCAATATAAGCGGTTCAGGCGAACCTTTTCCATCTCATTTCCATAATTAGATGACGTAAAAAATATATTATTTTTAAAATTGAATGCATAAGGATTTAAATGTCATATTCGCTCGATTAG
Source organism: Camponotus floridanus (assembly GCF_003227725.1). Taxonomy (NCBI): domain Eukaryota; kingdom Metazoa; phylum Arthropoda; class Insecta; order Hymenoptera; family Formicidae; genus Camponotus; species Camponotus floridanus. Next base: position 300,102 of record NW_020229838.1, read on the forward strand.
AGATTGATTCGAGGAATATAATACATTTTGTCTTTCATTCTGCATCTTGATTCGTGAGACTTTTAAATAATTGCGAAATTATTTTGTGACTGATTAAATTTGTATTTTGAGAAAAAAAAATAAAAAAAAAACGATATTAAAAGAATGTAAATCGTGCGAAAATATATTCCTTTGATGAAACAATCTTTTTTTTTGTATCCTAGCAATCAATAACAACATATTCAACTACGATCTAAAGTATCTCAAGTTCATCTGAGAGTCAATTTTATATACGAAAGATGCATATGGATGACGTCATTGGAGTTTTCATAAGAGCAGAACTAGTCGCCAAATCATCTCTCTCCCTTTCTTCCTCTCCTCACAGAACATTTCTTGTCAAAAATATATTTTCGTGAAAAGTTCAAAGTTCACTACCTACTTATATTCGTGATATTAATTGGAAGACACCTCATGTCGAATGAATTTCGCATGCTAATTTATTTTGAAAAACTATAAAAAAAACATCTGATGACATCTTTTATGCTTGTTTTTTAGATCTAATATAGGGGATTATGCATTATTAATTTATGCATCAGCGGATAAAAGCATCTCGCAATTATTTATCGTTTAATTATCATAATCGTTTGTGCGTCATCTTAGTCATAAAATTATTGTTAATAATGTTACTAGAAAAATGCCTCTGATGCACCTATTTAAAAACGATGTAATTTTTTCTACGATAGTAGAAAATAATTCTGATTAAAAATAACTTAGAAATATAAGATGATTCATGTTATTGAAATATGAAACCGAAGTTAAAACTGGAACAGTTAATATATCATTTTACGAATAAAGAAACGAATATATACTTAAAAGTACGATAGTGTATTTTAACCTATGAATAAAATTAAAGTCCCGTCATCAAAATAATTAATATGAAACATTAAACTCCAATGCAACAATTTTTTCTATATCTAAAAAATTCGTTGTTAAAGCGACAAATAATCTTGAAATGATTTTATGTATAAGAATTTGCTTTTCTATTTATATCGATGTGATAAAGGAGCTATTAAGAAAATCACCACATTTCCAAGAAATCTATCTCTGAAATATATATATATATATATATATATATATATATATATATATATATATATATATATACGTGACAGATCCGAGAAAAGATCACAGATTTCAAAGTCAATTGCTCCTTTGACCCTTTCATCTGACGGATCGGTTGACGAGAGATAATAAACTATAAGACAAATAAATCACGTCAGCAAATTGATCAATACACTATTGCAATCAAGCATAGCTAGTGAGGCTAGATACGACTCCTGTCGAAGCTAACGCATCTACAATCTTAACATTTGTTAATTTTTCTCATTCGCAACAGAAACGGCTCGATGGTCCTTCCACTTTCTTCCTATCCATTTATCAGTCACAGACGAATTTAGAAATTAGGTTTCTTCAACACGGAGGAGAGATCTCTATAGATTCTGATGCAAATAAACGTCTTTTTCCTTTCTTCCTCGTAAAGAGCGAAGAGCTATCCTTCACGAGACTTGTAAGAGAGCTATTCTCTCCGTAAAGAGTGACGTAGACGGATAACGTCCGTGAAAGCGGATCGATGCACGCCTAAATGTCGGCGGCGCGTTGCAGTTAATCCGGGATGATCTAAGACGGCCTTGAACTATAAGTGCACCCGATTACGAGCGTCTTTGTATGGCAGGCCGACCGCCTTCTTTCTCACGCTCATGTTCACGCCCGAGGCCGGCTTTGTTGTCCCTCGGTCGCTATTTCCGCCGAAACGTTGCATTAAAATACATATCTTCTCCTTCGGACCTTCTTGATAAAATCCTGTCCAAGTTGTCTCGATAAATTATAGCGTTATTCTTCGGTGAATTGCAACGGAATTTACTCCTGAAATATTGATTTATCATTAAACTCTATCTATGTAAAATTTTATAATTAAAATATGATAAGCGTTAAAAAATTTGAAAAGTTTATTCTGAATGATATGAAATTAATCGAAAGAGAGAACCTTTAACTTTTGCACTTTCCGATACCGTGGAAAAGAGGTCATCTCTCGCTATTTTTTTAAATGAATCCTCTCATATAATTTATAAAACAAATATTATAGTGTGTCCTTTAATTTTTTTATCTCTGACATATACAATTGCAATACACGAATCTGCGACGCGTGTTTAATTGTTTCTTAATGTCAAGTATCATCGTCCATTTGGCGGAACTTATAAGCGGAATTTATGAGTCTATACGATTATGTTTTTCCTTGGCTTGCCCTGATAACGGAAAAAAAACTCGCTTTTATCAGCGAACCGATAAAGTACGCTGCACCATCAAGAGTATCTTATCCTGTTGCGCGTTGGTGGAAAAATAATGTCCGCTTTCTGTTTAACTCCAACTCGTTTCTCGCATCGACTCCGCGATGACGATGCCGTTCGTGCATATTTAATTATTTCACTCGTTTATCACGTTTTCGTGAAATTACAAAAAATTTCGAACTACGAGAAAATTGCATCTGATTATTCAGAATACAAAAAAAAAAACATAAATGGAATGTAAACCTAAAATTTTGTTTTTATAAATCATGTCTTTTTATTATTTTAATCGCCTGATATTAAATATCATTATTGCAGAATAAAGAATCTAGAATCTAAAAGCATTCTTGTATTAATCCTCAAAAATATGTACGGAAAATTAAAAAATTACATCTCGAAAGAAGAGACTAAACTCGCTTTGAGTACGAAACGCGAGAAGCGATAACTGAAGGAAAAGGAGAGTAATGGAACGGAAGAGTCGCAAGGAAAAGTTGAAACTCTCGAACATTTGCGATCGAAACGCATCGTTCGAGAATAAGAGTTCCCTCGAGAGAAGTCATCGAACTGCGACAAGCTGTCTCCGCGACAACTGCATGATCTGCGAAGACGCTAAACAAAATTCCGCGACTCGCTTTGCGCCACTTATATTTAGCGGCGACCGGACTCGAGAGATATTCTCGTCGGGCCAGACGAGAATAGTGTCCCCTCTGGCATATCGATTTGAGACGGTTCGCGAATGCTAAACCAGGCGTGTGAGTCATGATAAGACCCCGAGATGGGTGGCACGGGCCCACCTTCCGGTGGGCTACGGCCCTGAGAGCGATGAATCACTCGGCCGAAGCTAATGTTTCATATATTCTCGCTTAACCCTTCGACTATAAATCGAGATTAAATCCGTATAATTTCTCTTAGACGCAAACGAAAAATATTTTATTAATAAATTGTACAGAAATGTATAGATTTTTTAAATATGCTATCATAAAAATATACATATACTCTTGGACAAAATTACAAAAAATTTAAATATCAGCTTTTAAAGAAAATGTGAAAAAAAAATTATGCATTAATTTTGTCCAGGAGTATAAGATAATAGTCTGATAGTAATGCTGATTGATGGAAAATAATAAATCTGTGGCAGTTGGCAGCTTTCGAAGAGAATATTGCCGTAGCTAAAAGGTTAAAGGCTTGTTGATCTGGTTTGAACTGGGTTTACGAACCGGATTAATGAACGCTTCTGTCAATCGAGAAAATTAATTGCGATAATCAACACCGAGCTAATCAGGAAGGAGTAACATTGTAGAAACTTTAAGAGCAAATCATATTAGTCATGATATTAAATTATGTTCCTCCCTTGATTTTATTTTAATTATAGACAAAATCAATTTTTAATTCTTCTGTCTTTTTCATCGATAATTTTCGAATATAATTTTTAGAATGTAATAAAATCTCATGCATCAATCAAAGTAAAACTTTACTACTAATTTATTTTGTGGATAAAATTACGAGCACAAGTCTTTGAATTTTAAAAGTGTTTGATGTAAAGAATATATTAAATGAGTTATACATTAAAATACTTGCGTACTACGATATGTTTTATATTCTTTTTTCGGCACCAATTTGCCACGTTAATAAAATAAACTTTATTCTTTTTTATTAGGAGCGTTATTTTCAAGAGAGCAACACGATCATTCCTTTTCATTTAATTCCGAGGAAATTCGAGCTATTCGAATAACAAGATCGAGTCTCGAGTTCTTAGCTCGCCTTTCCTCGAAGAAGTGACTTCAGCGTTGACGTCTCCGTCTTATAAGGAGCGCTAATTTATATCCGATCTCGGCGAGACCTTGTCCTGAATTGGGCTCTCGATGCACCCGGCTTCTCGACACAGCACTGAGGTTTTGCCGGCCGGTATCGCCATTTTTGCGACCGGAAAGAGCACGCGAGGCTGCAGCTGGCAACCTTATCTCCCGATCGCTCTCATCTAGACTCTACGACTCTTTAATAGAGTAGCCATGTGTGACCACACAGCCTATCTTAACCTATCCTAATCTAATCGACGACTGTCCTGTATCAGAATAGTTTCCGCGACCCGCTAAAACTACTCTCTCTTTCTCTGTCCCGCTTCTACTCTTCAACGAACGTTCGAAGATTTTGTCGAGTTTCTAATTTAATCTAACTAATAGATAATGTTCAAATATCATCTTTTCCATGTGAGATTTAATATTAAGCTTTTCACTCTTTTTTTCTTCTTTTCCTTCTAGAGTTTTGATTAGAGTTGCATTATTTAATCGCTTTGAGGAGAATCAATTAAATACATCAATCAATTAACTCTGTTTATGACGAGAAAGATCTTTCAATAAGAAAAGAAAAAAAAAGAAAAGAAATCTAACAACGCGAGTATTTTCCGTATTTTTTAATACTGAACATTTCGCTCTTTTCGAGATATTCTATTATTATATTATAACTTTGAGAAATATTAGAAATCAAAATTAGAAAAAAAAATTATTTTTTAATACTTTTTTATATACTTTGCCATGTTGCAATCACATAGCATATGTTGGAAAATATTTATTTTTCATTCAAAATGTAGTAAATAATTAAAATAATTTATTACTAATAATATATTTCTTGTTGTAAAGATTAAAAACAATATTTTGCAAGAAAAAGTTGTAATTAAGTAATTAAAAAGTGAACAACTACCAAGATTCTTTAATTTTTTCATTTATACTCGAAGGTTTTTCAACTCACTGAATACAATTTGGATATTAAAATTGATAAACATAAATAATTATAATTGTTCAGCGATATAGTAAATTCGAACTTATTTAACTACAATTTTATCAACTTTAATCTTTGCGATACATTTCCTTCAAAGATTAAAAGATTTAAAAATATACTTTATTTTGAAAAAAAAAAAAAAAAAAAAAAAAAAAAGTAAAATATAAATAAAATATAAAAATATAAAATTTTTCTGAAAAGCACGTCACACTTGCCATAGTTACAACATAGTAAATTACTTAAAAATAGCTTTTTTATCTGCCGTTTTCAAAGTTGTGATATAATAAAATATCAATAATCATTGCGTGTTAAAATCTAACTTACGAGAAGTGGAATTTTGGAATTTTTTTCTGATAACGATGAATTTATTTTTCAAAATTACTTTAGCGGAGACTGATACATCTATCTTCAAGTATATCATAATTAAACTTGTGTTTTTTATAAATCTACAACATCCATTAGTTTTCGAGATTATCTAAATGATAAGATTTTCTTATCTCTTCTCTCTCTGAAAAGTACAAATTTAATTCTCTATTCTTTTAATTCTATCCATCGATATTCAGCGATTTAGCAATCGTCCACCAGTTTTGCTTCCATCATCACGAACGTAGACGTCACTTCCGTAAGTTAGTGGCATCGAGATTCGAACCGGTTTCGATCGCCAACTCGACAGCGACAGCCAAAGTCCTGTGCAACGATCATCCTGCTGACAGATTTACCGACAGGATTCGCGACGAGTTTCGGAAAGCGCGATATAGAGAGCGCGTCGGTCGGAATCGCTACTTTCGCTGCGATTCGAAGACGGACTGTACGAAAAGAAACATTTTTTTTTCTTTTCTTTTTAAAGAAAGACTGACTGTTGTGCGACATCGGGATAGAAATCCGAGCAAAATATTAGAAAGGAAAGGTTATTGCGAGCCAAGAAACGTTCTAAACGACACAAAAATATATCTCGCGCGCGATAATTGCCGTGCTTTTCGACACATCTCGGATTCGCATAACGTCTCGCGATATGCCATATTTTTCCCTGTAATCACCGTTATTATTAGCCTCGTGAATTGAAGACGCGAAACATCGTCGTGCAATTATAGCTATCAAAATTTCACATTTTTCTACTTAAGAAAAAAATTTAAAGAGAATACATGGATTTTTCTTGAAAACATTTACTCAAACAAAAGTCGTCGGATGATTTACGTTGCGTAAAATGTCTGTCGAAATGGAAGGTGATGAAAGTTCTATAAATATATACGTACACTATGAAAAATAATATTTATTATGAGCAAAGAGATAAATGATTTTTACGAAAATAATTTTTAAGTAATAATTTTAGATTAAATATAATCGTGTTGATAAAAATAACGATTTTACGCGATTATTAATTTATATTATATTCATAAATCTAAATCTGAATCGATGTAAATTTAGCATATTTATTTGTGCTATTTAATATATGTTCGGGCATCAGTATTTTTATTAATTAATCGATAAATTCCTTAATTAAAAAAATAATAAAGAAGTTAACGAATTAAAAATGCAATATCTAAAAAACGTCGAAAATTTTAATTCATCCGTGTATCAACATATATTAATTTAACTTTAGGATTAAAATTATTCTGAAAAAAAATTCTGAGGAAAAACATTGTCGATGGAGACTTTCATGCAATCTCTTTGTATGCTGCATTAGCCGATTAAGATCGAATTCATAATCGAGAGACCTCGAATATGATGTGTATGCGCTTTTTCAAGGATAAAAATATCTCTTTGAGGAAGATCGCCGACTCTGCTTCTTATCAGAAGCAGATTAGGAAAGAAACTCGTGATAAATTTTTATCTCGCATGTATTTTCCCACAGACTTGTATTATTTCTAAAAACCAAAGCATGTAGTGTCAAATGAAACATGGTGCGACGAACAAGCGATTAATGAACTCTAATTAAGGTGTTTAACCTTAGCACGAAGGGAATAAAACGACGACAAGTAGTGTCGTCATCTCGATAATATACATGGATAATATTCGGAGAGCATTGTAGCCGGATACTCGCGACGAGACGTACATCGGCGATTGCGAGGAAAAAGAAAAAGCTCGTCCCACTCGCACACCCAACCTCTCTCCGAGGCGCCTACGTGCCTCGAGCTCGTCGCCAGGCTAACCTAAAAATTGGATCCGCGCCATCCGGCGGATGCTCGTCCTCGGAAATCCTCGCGGCATCGCCGATACCCGTCGCGATCGCGTCCGGCCGTCGACGGAGAAACCTGCGTCGTGGCCGCAGACAATGGACCACCATTTCCACGTCGCGACGCGACAGCGCAACGTGCCCGGCGCATTAATACAGGGCGGCCATGTTAAGCGTCGCCATCGCCGCCGAAAAGGCCGTTGGATCTCGGGAAGGAAGCGAGAAAGAGCGCGCCTCGCGTCTCGGACAGAGAGAAACCGAGGCTCGGCGCCGCGCGGATGACACATGCGCCCGGCGCATCCTGTCAAACGACGGCGACTCGCTCTCCCTCGTCCCGAGCTCGCGCTTTTTTTTTTCTTTTTCTCGCGACCGTCGACACCGGTTTTCAGAGGCGCCGCACGTCCTCCCGGAGGCGGGAGGAATTTTCGAGCGTACACCTTAAATTGCCACACCCTGCCCGAGGCGCGCGACACGTAAATCGATTCTTCGCCGGCTCGCTCACGCAACACGACGGCTTACGCACGCCCCATGTGCTCTCGCCCTCATCGATTTCGACGGCGAAATCGTCTCGCCGAGGGCACTCGTTGCGTGCACTTGACTCGATTCGATCGATTCGTCGCGTACCTCTGGAAATCGTAGCGCGAAAGAGAAAGAGAGAGAGAGAAAGAGACAGAGATGGAGCTAGCCGGTTAGAGCGAAACATGTCTGCCGCCCCCGAGAGCGCGCGACCCGTCGACTCCGCGGATTCTCTCGACGACGATGATGCGATGGTCGCCTCGCAACCGACCGACCGGCCGGCCGGCCGGCTGGCGAGCCGGATACGTCTACGTGGCACTCGTATTTCAGGGTTAGAAAGTCCGGGAAGCGATGGACGGACGACATGCCGCGCGACGCTCGCTCGAACCGGTTCAGGGAGCTTGGGCGAAGGCTCGGGCGAGCCGCGCGGACGATCTCGTCGGAGCATCTGTCCTCTCTCTCTCTCTTTTTCTTCTTCCTTCTCTCGCTCTCATTGTCCTCGCGCTCTCCCATCTCTCTTTCTCTCGCGCCGACAAAGCGCGTTTTACTCGCGAGGGCTCTCTTTACTCCGCGCACTTTCCCTTTTATCGAGGGGGCGTGCTACCGGCTGTACGCTGCGTCTCCCTGCGTCTTCTTAACCGCCCCGTCACTCTCTCTCTCTGTCTTTCTCTCTCGCTCGCTCCTCGGCTATTTCCCATTCACTCGCTCTCTCACTCTCTCTCTCGTGCGCGCGCGCGCGCGCGGTTCTCAAAGTACTCTCTTTTGGAGTTGTACTCACTTCGAAGCCCTCGGATTTCGCCCATACGTTGCCGTCGTGTCCGGCAATCGCCGCTTTGGTAACACATCTAGACGCGAGCAACTGCTTATCGACGTAATCCTGCCAGCTCATTTTGAACACAAGGGGGGAAGAGGCGACCGAAAAACTGTTCACACTACGCCACACTAGACGACCGCAACCCGTCACCGACTGCCTCGTCTCGCGACTACCGATACGCGGCTCCGAAACGCCGGTCGTGCTGCCACCCTCCTCTCCCTCCCTAGCCCCGCCGCCCCTCCCTTCCTCGATCCGTCGTCATCGCCGACTCGTCCTTCGAGCGGCCCGTGCTCTGTCGCGCCCTCTAACCGAGATTTCCGTAACCAATAGGTGCGTTCTAGGGACATTCCGAGGATCAGAGTCGAGTCGATTGATCGAAGCATTTCGCTGTTCGATATTTCGATCGTTTGTATTTATTGGTGAGCGAATACAACATTTTTCATGTCCCGAAAATATTTCCATACATTTGACAGCCAAACGTGTGACGTTTTTCACGCGAATTGTCTAAAAAAAATCCTTTTATTTGGAAATACCTGTAGCTTGACTCAGGGTTTTTAGTCCATTAGCAGTCTATTATATTTTTATAATCATAGCTTTAAGTTCTCTAGGCGAGACAGTCTAGGCAACTTGAAAAGTTCTTCTCTGTCATTGGTTTCTACTTTCAGGTCCGACCAATCAGCGTCGAATCACATCGGAAAGTCTAGTAATGTTGCTGTTGAGTCCGCTGAATGCGGCCATTGACACATGCTCTTTCCTACTCTTTATTCAATGGTCGCACATGTCGGTTGAAACTGCCCGGTGCCAAGAAGAGGCACATGTATTTAACCTAAAGCTACGTAGAAATATATTACGTGTTAATTTTTAAATTGAAAACAACGTCTTGCAAAGAAGAGAGAAAACAATGGATGAGGATACGGTAAAACATAAGAGTCACAGAGATCGCAACGCAGGCCGCAAGGCAGAAAAGAAAAAGGCCAAGAAGCAACAGGACTCGACATCGGGTAAACCGAGAAATTCGAAAGCATTTACATTCAACTCCGCGATTAAAGCGGAGAGAAAATTTAGGCGCAAGCAAGATCTCGAGACAAAGAAGCAGCATATACCTTTAGTTGATAGGACCCCCCTAGAACCGCCACCAATCTTGGTGGCCGTGGTAGGTCCACCGAAAGTAGGAAAATCATTAGTTATTCAATGCTTGATCAAGAGTTTCGTCAAACAACCTTTGACCAACATACTTGGTCCGGTCACTGTTGTTGCTGGCAAGAAGCGAAGAATCACATTCATGGAATGCAACAATGACGTAAACTGCATGATTGACATCGCCAAGGTGGCAGACTTGGTGCTACTGCTGGTGGATGCTTCGTTTGGATTTGAAATGGAAATATTTGAATTTTTAAATATATGCCAGGTGCATGGTATGCCCAGAATAATGGGTGTCCTCACTCATTTGGATTTGATAAAGAACGCCAAACAAATGAGGAAAACCAAGAAGACACTGAAGCATCGCTTCTGGACAGAAGTATACGCTGGTGCAAAATTATTCTACCTCTCTGGATTGTTGCACGATGAGTATCTTCGTATAGAGATAAAGAATTTGGCTCGTTTTATATCGGTTATGAAATTTAGGCCGTTGACTTGGCGCACCACTCATCCTTATATGCTTGCTGACAGAATAGAGGATCTGACACCACCGGAATTAATTAGGAAGAATCAAAAAGTTGATAGAACTATTAGTTTGTATGGGTATGTATACAGTAATTTAAATTTTTTATTTATGCTTATATCTAAAATATGTTTTCAAAGCAATCTATAATTTTGTATATTAAAATCTTGATTATTATATATTTTACAAAATTCAATATGTTTCTAGGTACATCAGAGGAATTCCTTTGAACAAAGAGACATCCATTCATATTCCGGGCTGCGGAGATATGAAAATTAAAGATGTAAATTTTCTACCAGATCCCTGTCCACTTCCAGAGCAGATAAAGAAGCGGGCTTTAGTAGAAAAAGAACGATTGATTTATGCGCCGTTTTCCGGTGTCGGCGGTATAGTTTATGACAAAGACGCAGTATATGTGGAATTGGGTGGAAGTCATTCATACAAAGAGGAGGATGCAGGACTAGCGGGCGCTCTGATAGATACACAAGAGACACTTGATCAGAAATTACAACATAGCGAACTGCAATTATTTAGTGACGCCGCGCCGATAAAATCAGAGGATGTGAATGAAAGCATGGCTCCCTACTCTGGCGAATTAGTGATGGATAATGGAAGAATTCGACGGAAAGTAATATTTAACAATGAAACAGGCACGGAATCTAAAAATGTTCTAGACGAAGATGACGATGATGAAATGAATGAAAACGATAATGATGAAACAAATGAAAGTGATGATGAAATGAATGAAAATGATGACGAAACAAATGAAAATGATGAAGATGATGATGAAATAAATGAAAATGATGAAGATGAATCGAGTGATGAGGAAGTTTCGGAAAAACCATATGGAAAAGCCGTCAAGAGGAAAAGTAATGAAGAAGATAATGTAAGAGAAAAGAAAAAGAAAAAATCTACGATTAATGCAACTATTGAGAATGATAATCTCGATGAATCTGAATTAAAGAGCGACAAGAATAATGTTTCTCATAAAAATACAGAGGTATATCATTCTCTCAGCAAGGAATCAGATAAATTGATAAAAAATAAAATTTCAGAAGCATTGAATTTTCTAGAATTAATTAAGGAAGATTCGAAACAAAACAACGATGATGAAAGTTTTGACGAGCTCAGCGACGAAGACTCACGCGCGGGATTAGAAATGAATGATCGAGCTAGCGATTTCGAGGAAAATGCATCTGAAGAAGATGATGAAGAAGGAGAAGAAAAAGATGACATCGAAATGAACGAGAACAAAGAGGAAGTCGCGGACGAGTTAAAATGGAAGAGAAATTTAGCTGAGAAAGCGAGAGAAGCGTTCATCAATCGTCAACAAAACAACATAAATCTGATGAAAATGGTTTACGGCGTATTTGACCAAAGGAGAAATATGACGGAAGAGAAGCAATATGACGGAAGAGAGGAGGAAGACGAAAAGCCTGATGAAGATATAGGCGGAATATTCCGAGTAGTTCAAGAACAGCAGAGACAAAAGATACAGGAGCGAGAATTGCAGAATCAGGAGGAGTCTGTTTTCTATCCGATGGAAATTTTACGCGATTGGTTGAAAGAAGAAAATAAGGCGCTAATAATCAATCGCTTTGTGACGGGTAAGTGGAAGGAATCGGAGGATGCCGAGGAGCTTTTAAAGCTAGACGACGAAGCTTTGTACGGTGACTTCGAGGATCTGGAAACCGGAGAAAAGCACAAAGCGGAAGACGCAACTCCTAAGGAGCTTTCGGCGGAAGAGGCGGAAGAGAAGAAGGAGCTTCTGGAGAAGAAGAGAAAGCTGAAGGAGCAGTTTGATGCGGAATACGACAATACGGAGAAGAAAACGTACTACGACGAGCTAAAAGCCGAGGTGGAAAAACAGGCGGGCATCAACAAATCCGAGTTCGAAGGACTGGACGACGATGTCAGAGTTCAGCTGGAAGGCTACCGTCCCGGTATGTATATACGTCTGGAGCTCGAGGCGGTGCCATACGAGTTGATCACGCATCTGGATCCAACGTACCCGATTATCGTCGGCGGCCTGTTGCATGGCGAGGAAAATATCGGTTACGTGCAGGCGCGGATCAAGAAGCACCGATGGTACTCGAAGATCCTGAAGAGCCGCGATCCGCTCATATTCTCCCTAGGCTGGCGTAGATTCCAATCGTTGCCAATCTACACGAAACTGGAGGATAATCTTCGCCACCGAATGCTAAAGTACACGCCGGAGCACGTGGCGTGCATAAGTCACTTTTGGGGCCCGATCACTCCGCAGAGTACGGGCATTTTAGCGGTACAGGACGTCGCGACTAGGCAACCGGGTTTCCGTATCGCGGCAACCGGTTCGATCGTGGAGCTGGACAAAAGCACGCACGTGGTGAAGAAACTCAAGCTGACCGGCGTGCCCCTGAAGATCTACCGCAAGACCGCGTTTATTAAAGACATGTTCAACAGCGCGCTCGAGGTCGCTAAATTCGAGGGTGCTCGGATCAAGACAGTCTCCGGTATTCGCGGTCAAATCAAGAGGGCGGTCGCCAAGCCAGAGGGCTGCTTCCGTGCCACGTTCGAAGACAAGATCATGCTGAGCGACATAGTTTTTTGCAGGACATGGTATAAGGTCGACGTGCCGCGCTTCTACAATCCCGTGACATCGTTGCTACTGCCATCCGCGGAGAAGAATCAGTGGCGGGGAATGAAGACTACGGGTCAGTTGAAGCGAGAGAGAAACATCCATGGCGTGGCCAACACAGATTCCATGTACACGCCGATCGAACGAGACGTCAAGGTGTTTAAACCGCTGTCCATCCCGCGTAAGTTGCAGAAGGAGCTCCCGTACAGGGACAAACCTAAGCATCAGTCCGTGCCACACTTGCGCAAGCCCAAGTTTAAGCAGAGCCGAGTCGCTGTGGTACGCGAACCTGATGAAGAGAACGTCGCGCGTTTGATGAAGATGATCAGGACGACTTACGCGAAGAAGCAGAAGCAGCTGAAGGACACCATGACGAAGAGGATAACGGCGTATCAGGCACGAGTCGCGGAGGAAGAAGCTAAAAAGATGAAAAAGCAAAAGCTTCTGAAAAAGGAGATATTCAGAGATCTCAGTAAATTAGAAAAGAAGAAAAACCGATGAGATTCTTCTAAGAAAGATTGTGAATAGACAGATATTTTCATTGCAGAATGTCTGGTTTTAGATTCTACAATAAAAATTTCGGCCTATTCATATTTTTAGAAATCTGATTGATTGTCCTTTCGTAAGTTTAAATTATATAATTATACGTCGCGCGTATTATTGTATATAATGTACATAGTTAATAATAAAAATGTTTAATAATTCTAATAAAAACTCTAAAATTCATCGTTTAATAACTAATCAATGTCGGAGATTTTTTTTTCTTAGTGTTTTCAAACTTAATGTTATTCAACCCAGCGTTCATTATTTACAGATGTAGCTGATGGAGAGAAAAGGAAACTAATTTTCTGTAATTTTTTTTCTTTTATCAAGTATGCAAAGCACATGCAAAAAGTGGTAGATGATACATGATGTTTACTTCTATACATAATCTAACATAATTGAAATTTAATCATTTGACTTGCAGGATAACAACATTAAAATCTCTAACGATATAATTTTCGGTTGCGATATTGATTTACAACGATTGTTTGATACGCATATTAAATAGTAAATAATTAATAAATGGGTTTAGTTATTGGGTGATCAGCTCAAATGCATTATTCGATATGAGTAAAAAACGACCAAACGATTGGTTTAAATTAGAATTAAATTCATTGACTGCCCTCGTGATTGGCTCTGAAACAATTTTTTTTATTGACATTCAACATTGGTTTGTTGACGCTAAAAGTAAGAGCCAATCACATTTGATTGCTAAGCAGTTCTTTTTCTGCTAAATGCGCATTGCATATAATATAATAAAAATGTTTGAACTTTGATGTTGACCTTGTAAGTTAACCAAATATTAAATTTAAACGTTCGTAGAAATAGACAGTAGAAGTTTTCTTGAAGTCGAAGGTACATCTTTTCTATAAAGAACAAAAACTCGATAAAAAGTAGAAAAACGTAATTTTTTTTGACATCAAAAATTATTATAATTGTATAAAAAGACTATAAGTCTATGTTTTGATATAATTATTTGTAAAATGGCTTGTCAAATTAAACGTTCAATCAAAAGATGTGACGAAGTCGAACCAAAAATCCTTGAATCAGTTTTAACAAGAATTGATGGTGAACATTCCATACATATTAACAAAAATGAGGTAAGAAATTTGTCGACAAGATTTAGATTAATTCTAATAATCTGAATCGCATTCGATCTTAATCAATTTTAATTAATAATGTTAATGAAAATTTCTATACATGTGTAACAGAAATTTATATATTTCTTCTACAAACATGTGCAAATTGTTTTATAAGCTTTATTTATGGCTGTAATAAAATATATGTAATTGTTACAATACTATTATGATCAATATGTGTCAATAATTTAATTAACGAAGAAATATTAATATAAGAAATATAATAAAATTTTTATTATCTATTCATTTGATTAAAACTTGATTGATTAAGTAATTTAATTTATTGCAATATTTTATATTTTATTTTATATTATTTTATTTTTTGCTAAATGTCTCTAGATAAGTTAAATATAAAGCTAGTTTATGAAACGGTTAAATTTAAAAAAATAATTAAAAATATTTTGTTTTTTTTTTGTTTATAAACGTGCAGTTTAAAATTGGTACTGCCAAATATAATGATGAAATTATATCAGAGATTGGAATATCTAGGAAGCATTGTATCTTTAGATGCGAGGATAATAAATGGAAGCTGGAGGATTTAAGTACTTCTGTAACACTTATTAATAATATTGCTGTTCCTCCTGGAATAATGCAAGATGTCTCTCCTGGTGATGTTATACAATTTAGTCCTAACGTAAAATTTAAATATATATTTAATTTTGTTCAAGGAGATAATATTAAGAAGGTATGTACGAGTGAAAGAACACTTGATCATGTTTGTTATCAAATAAAAAGCATTTGCAAAGAATCAAATGGGAAAAAAAAGAAGTCAAAGATAATTAAAATAAAACAAAGGAGCAGGACGTGTTAGGATAATAATTTAATGATTTATTACAGCAAACTGCAACTAAGAATAATAAAGAAGATCTATTAAGGACATTTGCAAAATTATTAGAAAACAAATTACAAAATGACATTGCTACAACACAACAAACCATAAAAGAATTAGACATGAAAATACAACAAATAAAAATATTTAAAAAAATGGTAATATTTGAAAAGTTACATATGAAAAAAGAAGAAGAAATGAGAAAATTGGATTGTATGTTTTAATAAATTTTATATACAAATTATATTTCATATCTGTAATGCTATTTATCTAATTCTTAATTATAATCTATTGAAAATTTTTTAAATCTTTATTTTTATTCCTTATGTAAATATAGTAATTAAAATTATTTTATAATATTAAATAGTTATTAAAATTATTTAAAATTAAATAGTATATAAATAATCATATTTGTAGACATTATAAAGATCAGAAAAAATATATCCACTTCGATTGAATACACTCCTCAGTATATAAACACACATCAGTTTATAAACGATATTGATAGTGAGCTTACATGCAGCATATGTTCGGAATTATTTTTGAAAGCAACAATATTAAATTGCTCGCATATATTTTGTCAATATTGTATAAATAATTGGAATAAGGTTCAAATGAATTGCCCTCTATGTAGAGAACCTATAACAGCAAAGCATGGACACCCAATTTTAGATAATTTTATTGAGAAGATGACTAGAAAACTTTAAACTCGACCTTAAGGATAATAGAAAAAATATTATTAAAAAAAGAGAAGGTAATGAAATATATACTTTAAATATTTTATATTTATAACCCAGGTAGCAAGATGACGTCTAAAGATGTCTTAAAGACGTTTTAAAGAAGTCTATAACGTCTTTAAGACGTCTTTAAGACGTCATCTTGCTACCTGGGAAGTATCTTAATTGTGATTTTTTCTCTTAAGTGATTTCTTTAATCTATATACATTTTTTGTTGTAATATTTCAGCATTAAAAAAGGAATAATGAAATTAAAAAATATATGAAGCAGTATACAAAAGAAACCAGATATAGAGTTTTACATTAGATATATATGTAAAAGGGAGAAAAGAATATTTTAATTTGTCAGTTTCTCAATTAATTATCTAAATATCTGTACAGTTTTTTATATTTCTCATGTGTTTGAAAGTTAAAATTCTATGGAGCATTTCAGTAAATAACATGCAAATATAAATAATAAGTAATAAGATCTAGGAATGCATGCATTATATAATTGTAATTATATGTAACATATTGCACGTATTACTTCTCCACATATTTTTTTCGCTTCTCAGGAACCTAAAAAGATGGAAATTACTTGGTGCAAGATGAAGCATGTGCAGATGGATGCACATGTGAAGTATTGCTGTATTTAGTAGGTGCTGGTTCTACCCCTCCTGTCTTTATCCCAAAAAAAATTTCTATCTCTTTGGATTCCTGAAGAAGTACTCGACTGAAAAAACGATCTGCAACCAATACTATAATGTTTTGGCTTCCGAATATGAAAAATGTTTGTAATATATTTTCATTTTTTTTCACTTTTTCTTATAAAATATAAAAAATATCATATGATGAAAAAAAAGAAATATATATATATATAGAAAAAAAAAATAAAAAGAGATAGGCGAGTATAAATAGTATCCTTTTTTTATCTTGGTTAATGTAATTGATTTTTTATCCTAATTGATGTAAGAAAATTTAATTTTCATGCTCGTTTTTTTTTCTATTTCAGATACAGTTATAATATTTTATAATAAATTAATTTTAATAACTATCTTTTTTTCGTCTATATATATTTCCCTTTCATTTTCCAGATAGTGCAGATAATAGATTAGATTTATGTTGCATTTTCATTCGTATTTTAATATGCATATTAATATGTTTTCTATATTCCTTTCACAATAAAATTAGAAAGCATTTTATTGTTTTTTATTACAATATAAATAGCTTATATTTCTTAATTTGAAGTCTATAAAACTCGCTCCCATCACGTGACTGATTTTAGTTTGCAATCTGCTCGTATCCGAAGCCGAAGCTCTGTATGAGTTTCGAGATAGAGCGTCGTTAAGATTAGCACGTGTTCCTGCATTTCCAAAATAAAGTCTGTATCTCGGTAAAGATGCAGGTTTCTGCACCAAATAATATAAAAATTTACAATCTTAGCGCTGGGAAATCTCTCCCTGAGGTAAAATTGTTATGATACATATGTTAGCGTCAAATTGTTTAAGGTTAGATATAAAATTTCATTGTATATATATTTTACAGTGGTTATCTGAGCGAAAGAGAAGAAACTTGTCAAAAAAGAATGTCGGTAAGAGAAAATTATTAATTAATGTACAAAAATTTGTCAAATTATCCATATTTAAAATATTTATAGTATATTTTATATTAAGTATATAAACACAATAAATATATACTATATAGAAAGAATATGTTACAAAAAAATTCCTAATTTTATATTAAAAAACAATTCTCTTTACTTTTTCTTCAAATATATTTAACATTATAATTGATTATTCATAGATATACGACGACGTATCGAGCTTATACAAGACTTTGATATGCCTGGTGTGAGCACCTCTCTTAAGATATCTAAAGATGAGCAACATATCCTTGTAACAGGCATTTACAAGCCACGTGTAAAGTGTTTTGATGTTCGTAATTTAGCATTGAAATTTGAGAGATGTTTTGATTCTGAAGTGGTCGCTTTTGAAATATTATCAGATGATTATAGTAAAGTAAGTATGAATATGTGGAGAAAAGTCCTATATAAAATAGTTTATATAAATTAACTTTTGATATGGTTAATAGTAATTTGAATCTTTAATTCTATATAAAAATTTGCTAGTTAGAATAATGTTTATAGAATGATTTTAAATAACAAGAATACTTATTTTATTTAATACTTATTATATACAAGAATACTTATTCTACTTATTTTTATGATATTTTATTCCAGTTAATATTTCTACATTGTGATCGCCATGTGGAATTTCATGCTGCACATGGGAAATATTATAGGCTCAGAGTACCAAATTTTGGAAGAGATCTAAAATATCATTATCCATCGTGTGATACTTTTATTGTGGGTGATAGGTCAGTCTTTTAAAAACTTTATACGATTGTATATATATATATGTTAATTATTATTTAAATAAATGTATATATGTATATATATATATATATATATATATATTATAATATATTTATATATGTATTACATATATTATTAATTTACATACATGTATTTAAAAATGTGCTTAAAATTATATCATTGAAATATAATAAAAAATGAATATATATTTTTGCAGTAATAAGATATATAGAGTAAATCTTGAACGTGGTCAATTTTTGCAACCGTTTGAAACAGAAGCAACATCAATAAACAAATGTGAAATAAACCCATTGCATCACTTACTCATAGTTGGCACTCAGGATGGAAAAGTTGAAGCTTGGGATCCAAGAGTAAGGAATAGAGTGGGTGTACTTGATTGTGCCTTACATTGTATTACTCAAGACAAGTAAGTTAAAAACATAAAATTTCATTTTTTTTCTTCAAAAATAACTTTCAAATTGATACAAACAATTTATTAGTTTAAAAACAGTTCCTGCGGTTACGGCATTGAAATTTCAAGGAGGTTTGAATTTAGGAGTTGGTACATCAGTAGGACAAGTATTATTGTTTGACATAAGATCTAGTAAACCATTTTTGATTAAAGATCACATGTATGAATTGCCAATTAAATGCATAGACTTCCATCAAAAGATGGATCTTGTTTACTCTATGGACAGTTCCATAGTAAAAATATGGGAGAAGGATACTGTAAGTAAAATTTTTTTAGAATTTTTATGTTTTTATCTTTCAAAGCATCTTACAAAATAATGATTTATTCTAAAATTATGTAATCGTATAAAACTATTTTGTTTCATTTTCAGGGAAAAAATTATACTTCTATAGAAGCTCAGTATAACTTTAATGATTTATGTGTTATACCAAATACTGGAATGCTTTTGATGTCTAATGAAACTACAAAGATGCAAATATATTACATTCCCAGCCTTGGTCCTGCCCCTTTTTGGTGCAGTTTCCTTGATAATCTCACAGAAGAATTAGAAGAATTGAATTATGATATTATTTATGATGATTATAAATTTATAACTGAGAAGGAATTAGACGAATTAGGTCTTTCACATCTGAAAGGCACTAATTTACTCAGGGCTTATATGCATGGTTACTTTGTAGATATACGATTGTATAGAAAAGCAAGGGATGTAATGAAACCGTTTGAATTTGACGAATATAAGAAGAGAAGAATCCGCGAGAAGATTAATGAGGAAACTGCCAGCAGAGTACAGGTATTATTTAACTTAATTTTAATTTATATATTTAGTATATAATATATTAAGAGAGAGAGATTTACACTTTTATAACATATTTTTTTGAACAAACAGATACAAAAGTTACCAAGTGTGAATCAAGAATTGGCATTGAAGCTGATGTGTAATGCAAGTGTTAAAAACAAAAAGAAACAAGTATCTTCTAATCTACTGAAAGACGAGCGATTTAAATCTCTTTTCAGTAATCCTGACTTCCAAATTGATAAAAATTCTACAGAATATGCTTTATTAAATCCTGTTATTTCTCAACTTGATAAAAATAAAGCAGAAAAATTAAAACAGCAATTGGCACAAGAGGAAAAAACACAAGATCGATCTGATGAGGACAAATCACAAGGTAATAAAAAAATTCAAAACTACATTCTTTAGAGAAAATTCTTTTTCTTATATAAACAAACTTTCTGTACGGAATCATTTTTCTTTTTTCATAAAGGCAATAGCTCGGATGAAAGTCTTATACACGATAGTCCTGACGATGATAGTTCAGATGATGAAAAAGAATGGGTTAAAGAAGTGCGAAAGAATTATCGTTTAATAAGAAGAAATGAAAGAGAGAAAGAGAGTGACGATGAGGATAACGATGCGACTGCAAAGAATGAAATTCATAATGACATAAAGTTCCAGGAGGGAGGATTGGAGAGAAAGAAACAAAACAAGTAAATTTGCTATATACTTATTTCGATTTATATATTATAAACGTTTGCATTATTTGAGTCCTTATTTAACATTATTGTTTCACAGAGTAATATTTGGCGAGAGATTGGAAAGTGAAGAGATGCATAATATTAAAGTGTCCGGTTCGCGTGGCAGTAGGGAGATGACTTTCGTTGTTGGAAATGTATGTCTATTAATATTTAATTTAATTAGAGTAAAACAATATCGAAATATTCTTTATCTTATTACTTTCTTTTTACTTGTATAGAGAAAACGACCCGCGGAAACAAAACATTATCGGAAGGAATACAACGTATTACGCCCTGCGAGAAATATTTTCAAGAAGAAACATTAATTTATAAATTAATTCTATTAATTAAATGCTTTTTTTCATTAAATCATTTTGTAAATGTTGTAAATAATTTTTTAAATGTAAATATATACACATAAAAATTGTCATATTTATTGTTTGCTTCAAAGCGCCATATTACTGTGCAATAATTTTTACTTTGATGCACATAGATATCTCCAAACAAAGGTGAAATGTCATCAGAAAACTGATATAACTTATATTCATGTACTAGAGTGAGCCACATGTCAAACATTCTATACAAATATTTTCTTTTCAAGTTTTCAACAGCAATGTGTGTTCCTTGATCAAAGAGATTCAAATGGCGTTGGTGAGTTGCCAAACTATATTATTTTGATTAGCGAGTAAGTTTTTCAATAAATAAAATTACAATGGATTGTTGATAGTCTTGTTATTACAATTGAGCGTCTTAAAATTAATCAACTTTTTTTTTGTGAATTTCTTAATTTTAGCATATGATCAGAACATATGATTAAAACTAATACTAAAATTAAGAAACTTTTAAAAAATAAAATTGATTAATTCGAAAAATTCCACTCTACAAATTCGAAAAATTGTCACTCTACAAATAAATATACAAAATTTTTTATTTCTCAATATATCAATTTAATAGTCTTTGAGCTTAATATTAAATATAATAGGAATTTGTTTTGATTTCAATGTAAACAAGACAATTGATTTTATTTTGTGTTATTTATTAAATGTGACCAAAATATAATTTCCAAATATTCTATCAAGTATAAACTCGTGAAATTTATTCAATTCTTTTAGATACATTTCTGTATGTATGAAAATCTTTTATTAAACTCTTTTATTATACAACTTTTTTAAGATATTAAAATTAATAAATAAAATAACTATAAAAGTAAGTCAATTTGTTTTTTATATTTTATATATAATTTATAACAAAAACATTTTAATAATTATTCACAGGTACAATCCAATAATAAGCCTAAAAATGGTAAAGATTCACTTCAGCAGAATCATGAAGAAAGTACAGAGATCTCTGCTCCATCGATATTAACAAGTATAACAACAACTCTTCAAAGCACAGTAAGTTATTTTCACTGTTGCACTAATTAATAAATTCTAGATCTTGCTCTCATTATCTAATAGATTAGATTCTATAATAGTACATAGAGGTTTTTAATAAATTGAAATGATTTATTACTCGCAGCAAGTGGATGAAATCACTGAGGATTATGAAAACTTTATCAGTACATCAGCGATACTTCATTATTGTAAACACAAAATACTCAGACCATACTTGAGATTGTTAAGCGTAATGGGATTAAAACCAACCAACAGTGATGATTCAGATCATTCTTTACAATGTTCTATTTTGGCAAACATTCATACTCTTCAAGTCACTATATTTATATGTATTGGATATATTTTACAATATATGGCCTGTTTTAGGTAATATCATCTATTATATAAAATGTAAATATTAAGAAATTTCATCAATAGAATATATATGTAATTATATCTCAGTCCATTTATTATTATCCTGTTTTAATAAATCATTTATGAATGTTAAAATAAAATAAATATTTGCCATTTTGCAGGAGAGATCGTGGATTTTGTTATGAAATATTAATGCAGGAGCAAAATGTTGGCAGGAAAGAGCCATCCTGCTATGGAAATATGATATTCAGTTATTTACTTCCAAGTATATTGCATCTAATCGCATATTTATACACAATATACTTGTTTCGGATTAAAGAAAACGAACAATTGCAAAATCTTATGGAGAGAGCGTTTCTGCTCTCCTCGAATCCAATAAATCGGGGCAATCAGAAGCGTCTTGTACATATATTATGGTTGTTCATAGCATTAAGCATAGTGTGGATGATTACGGCATTGATTACTGTGAATATACAAATGGCAAAAGGAAATATAATGTTTCAGTGGGTGGAGAATAGGTAGCTATATTGTTAACACAATTTTCATTATTCCTGCGAAAGATTGAGTCACTTTTATGTTCCATCTTTTGCATCAAGTCCATACCAAGTGAAAGTAACACTGAAAGTATTCCTGGTTATTTGTACCTTATGGCACGATATGATTCAGGGAACTATTATAACGAGTTATTGCTTGCAAGGACAGTTATTGATGTCACATCTTTACTTTTTACGTGGAAAATTGCTCCAGCATATCTTGCTACCCATCGATTGGATGAGGGTTTGTCATTCATATATACTGATAATCTTTCCCTTATAATTTTAGCCTTGTATCTTGAAAAAAAATCTTTCTTTTTCCGTTCGCATGACTTACAGGACATCGACGAATTCAAGAAATTGTTGAAATACTTCAATGACGGATTAGGCCCAGCTGTATGCATCTATACTATAGTGAATCTGTCATGGGCTATTGCGGGTATCGTATGGTTATTTCAATACTACATCAATGATGCAAATGACATCTATCCAATCACATACGTTAATGTGATGAATATTATATTATGGATCTTGATATCAATTGCTCCGTTTATCCAGGTGGGATGTATACTGCATCCACTATACATTCTATTACATTATCATTCTTCTTGATTCCTGCAGATTCATTTAACACATGTTACTTTTTTTCAGGCTGCGCGCTTAACGAATGCTTGCTCCATGATTCAAGCCGTAGGACATGAGATACGTATCCGACCGTTCGTGTATCAAACCACTTCTGGAGAAGATCTTGACAGTATACTTTTGTATACATCTTCTCTGAAAATGTGCGCCAAATTGTTTAAAATGCCTATCAAAGGTAAATATTTATGTCTTCTGCTAACTATAGGTAGTATTTCTATTCTTACTTTAGGACAGTGCCAATTTTTCTTATAATTATATATAATAAATTATATAGCACTATAATCGAGACTGTGTTACAAGATGAATCGAAGATTTTTCAAATACATAGATAATCTTTATAACAATTATTTGTGAATAAAAAATTATCAATATCAATTTTATTTAAATTATTTAGACCTAACAAGTTTTTTATAAATAGCATCTATATATGTGATATGTAAATAATTGGAAATTGTATATTACATATAAAAAATGCGCTTTCTAAAAATTTTTAATAAAATTCCCTGGATTTTGTATATACTCTTGTGTATGTTTCTATGACATTGCAATGTTTTAGTTTAGCGCAAGAATTGTAATCAAAAATAAACGAAATATTGGAAAAGGTATTTTATTCACTCCTCATTATATCATCCAATACATTACATTCTCCAGTGATGGCAGTAATATTGCAACAGACTGGAACGTATTATAATTTACATTTTTAACTTACTTGCAACATGTAAATCTACAAATACTCAATGAATATCTTCTTTCCAAAAATTTTGTATTTATTGTATTCAAAAGCTATGAGAGAAATGCAAAAATTATATGCATTGTTTATATGCATATGGTACTAATTGCAATCATTTATAATAGAGGTACATGTACAAGAAAAAAAATATTCAGAAATTGATATTTTCAAAGTGGTACTAAAGATTAAATGAAATCCCATGATCAATATTGTCGATTGCTATTTGTATCTCCTTGCGTTTCATTAAATTGATTTATAGGTAACTTTTTATATATATATTGACATATATAAATTCAAAAGTCAATGTCATAAATTCATTAAATGA
This sequence comes from Camponotus floridanus, assembly GCF_003227725.1. Taxonomy (NCBI): domain Eukaryota; kingdom Metazoa; phylum Arthropoda; class Insecta; order Hymenoptera; family Formicidae; genus Camponotus; species Camponotus floridanus. Next base: position 324,546 of record NW_020229838.1, read on the forward strand.
GAATTATGTTAGCGCATTTTATCAAACTAATATATTTTATATAGTTATTTTATACAACCACCACACACAAATTTCGAAATTCTCAAGAATTTTTGGTGATGTGTGTGTGTATGTGATTCGACATATAGTCTCTTGAAGATTCGAGATATGAGATGGTCGCAGAAATTGAACGAGATAATAGTCGATTTAGATACATACATTGTTAATACTACTGGATAAAACAATATTATTTTTATATCTAGAAGTGTATTAACAGGGAAATTTTTGTAAGTGAATAATTACAAAATAAGTCTATTTCTTGTTAGTAAATTTTGCTTCCTCCCTGTCATTCATAAAGCAAACTGTGATATCGGTAAAGATCGAGAAATAGTTGCATTTAATAAATATTATTGTGTTTTAATAAGAATTCGTTATTCTAATGTACATTCATAATTTTAGCATTTACAGGAATTATACTTAATTTTGACTAAATAGCACATGATATTGACATTTTGTGGTACCATTTTTAGGAATACTAAACGTTGTAACAGCACCTGCATAGTGTACGTCTTATTTTTTTCACCAATGATCTCTACTTAGTGATATTCATGTATTTCTTAAATGTTTCCGATTGACAATATTATACATACCTAAATTTTGTAGAAAATGTCAGTATTACATAAGACTTGCAACAGAAAGTGAAAAATGATAATTAAATGACAATAAATTGTAATGTAATATTAAATTATAATATATAGATATATAATATAATTGAGAAAATAATGAGTAAAAAGAATCTTTATAATTCTGCATTGACATAAAATGTGCAGTCTACAATCACTGGAAGTCAAATGGCAATCATTATCTTAAATATTACACAATTTCAAAAAGTTGCATTATCCCAAGTTACTTATCCTTGAATTTATGATATCTCAATTATCTTTACAAATTGCACAAGTAACCTCTCTCTTATCAATAGTTTTATTTTTAAATTTTCTCGATTGATTATTTATTATTACATACCAAATTTTGTAGAAATATGTGTATTAATAATGCAACAAAGTGAATAACTAACAATTTGTCAAATGTGAATTTTATAAAATTATTTCGATATTTATTTAATGACACGGAATGTGAAAATGTGAAAGCCACGTAAAAGTATGGCCGGTATCAATTTATTTAAATTATAATATATAGATATATAATATAATTGAGAAAATAATGAGTAAAAAGAATCTTTATAATTCTGCATTGACATAAAATGTGCAGTCTACAATCACTGGAAGTCAAATGGCAATCATTATCTTAAATATTACACAATTTCAAAAAGTTGCATTATCCCAAGTTACTTATCCTTGAATTTATGATATCTCAAATTATCTTTACAAATTGCACAAGTAAACCTCTCTCTCTTATCAAAATAGTTTTATTTTTAATCACAAGTTTTTCTGCGACAAATCCTGGAGGATTAATTTGTAAATGGTGATAAATAATTGAGAGCGATATCAAACGAAGATTTTCAGCCGAGTCCGTATCGAAGATACTGAAAATCATATTAAGCTACTTACAATACATTACTTCTTAAAAAAAAAAAAAGAAAATTAGTACAAATGATGATAACTTAAGTGTTGTGAGATTGTGATTTATGAACCGAAATTTTGTTATTAACAGAATATCATGACAAAGAAACGAATTGTTCTTATTTCAATGGACTATTCTTACAAGATCTTTCAGCTGCCTCTCGTTTCTATCGATGACGATGCCTCGCCTCGATGAATTTTTAACCACTCAACAAATTCGTCGAGCATTACTGGCCCTAGAATCATACATTATTAACAGAAGATGTATGCGAGATAATCTCTTACGCTTTTTATAGAGTCAGCATAAACATTTTTCTTGTATACACTTACACGCTCCGTCTAAATCATAATTAGATAAATCATGATTGATTGTACGTGAAAATTCTAATATGTTGCACCATTGATCCTTATTGATCACTTTGTACTTGGATTGATCTAGGAACTGAGCAAACTGTGTGAACAGTGGCCAATGTTTCCCCAAAAGCAGCTGTAGCATTACTTTTGCGGTATCCATGTCCATACTTCGTTGATCTTTGTCCTGCAAAATTAAAGTGAAACAAATCAGGAATGCTGTACAGGAATATCCAAATATATCAACATTACATTTATACACATCTATGATGTGTATCTACGTGTGTTCTGATAACATTGCACATACTCGGGCAAAGTCGTAAGCATATCTATAAATCCCTTTAAACGTGTGTGGATCGTTTAATTGATTCCTTAGGTACTCGAGCTTTTGTTGTACTTTACTAATAGAATCGCACTGAAGTTCCGAAAAACCTTTCAGCCATTCGCTCAAAGTGAAAAAGCCCATTTGACGAGCGTTCATTCTGTATGCGAGAACGAGCATTACTACGTTTTCAGGTTCTACACCGATATCCTCGCAAAATTTCTCCATTCCTTCTGGTCCAAGAGTATCTGGATCGTCTGGAGAGGTATACTCTCTAAACCAAGTAATGCAACGTTTTTGAGAAAACGCCGACGCATTGGATATATCATCAGTTTTTGCATATCTTCTGGCACTATATATGTACAAAAATATCGTTCATATATTGTAAGAAATATTTTACAAGTTTCTTTACACAAGTCACATATATAGTGATAAGAAAGTATTGAAATAATATTCTTATATATTGAAATAATATTCTTAACATTAATAATTTTTTTCAATTTCTTTATAAAAAAATGTGACTATATAAAATGTTATTGACATGTGAAATTATATTGTAGAAGTAACTTTATATCCAAAGAGTAATAATAAGTATATACATGTAAAAAATACAGGTCTTGAACCTACCTAGAGGTATGTCTTAATCGTTTCGAAGGATGCCTAGGTAAACTGTCTTCGTGTGCACCAGACACTGACATATCAATAGGAGTATGATTTGTGCTAGAAGGTCCTCTACGCTTGCTACGTGGCATCCCTTTGTCTGCTGGAATACAAAAGTTTGTAATTTAAATGTGTGATATCCTTTATTAAAATAATACAATATTATTTTAAATATATATTCACATATAAAAACATTTTATATATATATATATATATATATATATTTATATTAAACAGTTGATTTGTTTACATAAGATTATACACACATAAAATCTTATAAACGTACATATATTGTGTTTAAATAATTGATGTAAAAAATTTGCACGAGTCATGTACGAGTTTTATATGAATATTATAATCAATATGGTAATCACTATGATATAAAAGTCATCAGTTTAGATTCCATTTGTCTAAATCTGTCGACAGTTGCCGTAGAAATGACAGTTGGAATTAGAATTTTACAAAATACAATGCATCGTTATACAAGATCGTAATCGAGCGAAAAGTTCCGGGACACTTGCGGACGAGTGTAGAAATTGTAGAAAAATAAACAGACTTGCAGAAGGTGAAAAAAACAAAACGACATGACAGATACTCGAAGAGAGAGAGAAACAAAGCGACATTTGTAACATAATCATTATGTAAACACAATTACACGCGAAGAAGTACAATTATACGCGTATATAATTAGCATAAGTATAATATACATTATACAGCCTCTCATAAATCAATGCAGCATCGCTCGAATTTGCGCGATGAAAAAAAAGGCTCTATTATCGTTTCGTGGAACGATAAATCGCGGAAGTGCGAGAAGAAGCGTGGAATAATGGAAATGCGAGACGTAAAATCAGCGCAGGGATCGCGTCATCGACACAGGATCAGGATGATAGGGGGATCCCGTGAACTGGACGATTTAACTCTTACGTGCGTAATTATCAAGCGAATTAATCAAGCAACTGTATCGAAACAGTCGGGTGCAGCCGCGAGAGCGACGTATGTAACTGGACTTTTCTCTCGTCGGCGTTAAACTGACATCTCTCTCGGCGCCCGAGACCGAGACGGAGAAGAAAGACGAGAGAGAGAAAGAGCGAGCGAGATGGAATAGGGAAGGAAGAGAGAGAGAGAGGGAGAGAGCGAGAAAGACAGCGCGACCGAACGAGTTATCGCAGTTGAATGAGGTTAGGGTCGCCGATTAAATTCGTGTATCACGCAATTGTCGGATCGCTGAATCGGCGATCCCCGAGGCTACCTGGGGAAACGGGAGATTATCTGGCTGACGCGGGGGCGTCGTTTATCTCGAGACACGCGTAGGACGAGGACCCTCGACGTTCCACGAGCAGAACGGCGTGTGAGTCACGTCGTAATATTAGACGCGTTTTTATTCGCGGCGACGATGATAACGATAATCAGGAGAGTGACTCTCTTTACCTTCCTCCCTCCCGGAGATCACAATCACTAGAGAACACTCGGAGACCTCCTCGTAGAAGCGTATTGTTTCGTGTCACTTCGTTAGCGAGAAGTCACAGCTTCGTCGAGATGATAAATTTACGTCCATGGGCCGTTGCGGTGCGTGCGAATGGTATCGATCATAGTGCCATCAACGAACGGATACGCCCGCAATCGATCGGTTTTCGAGTCGAGAGTTGAATTTAATTTCGAATACCGTCCGAAATACCGCACGCTTCGAAGAACGACACCTCTCTCTCGACGAGCCCCGGTCACGCTTTTATTTCATTCTATGTCGTTTTCGTAAACGGCATGCCTTTCCCCCACCTTCCTTCGCACAGCAGGGCTGCCAAGTGCGCGAATGCACTCCTCTCGCTATCGGATTCGATTGCTCAAGAAAGCGTGTGTATCGATTCGCGCGATATCGCTCGATCGCACTTACGCAGCTGTTTAATTTTTCTTATAAATTTTCTCCCACAAAATTATGCCGTTTTAAATAATTTCATCCATAAGATTTCAAAAACCAAGAATCTCATTCATCCCGCGACTTGATTTTATAACATTTAATATAAAAAGAAATATAAAATATTTCTTTTTATATAATATATATAATTATTAAACATTATAAATATATCTATAAATTATAAATTAAGTAGATGTAAGTAAATAAGTATAGATATTATTTCACATGGTTTAATTAAAAAAATATTAATGAGTTTATAACAATGTAAAATAGAAATTGCATGTATTACGTTATTGCTGGTATTACAGCTAAATAAGATGTATGATTTATTTCGCATAATCCGCTTGATTTTATTTCACAAGTTTGTAGCCAGTGCGAGCATCCTTTTCACGATCGATTTGATAATCTGTGAAATCCACATGTACTGGATGCTTTTGATAGTGCTGTTTGAACGCACTGAGTTGTGTGAATCTCTTTGGACAATAATTGCAAGCGTACGGTTTAACACCCATATGTATGCGCATGTGACGAATAAAATGGCTCTGATGGTGAAATCCTTTGTTGCAGACGTTACATACGTACGGACGTTCGTCCGTATGTGTTCTACTATGAATCTTCAAGTCAAATCTCTTGAAGAAAGTCTTGCCACAGGTTTGGCAAACATGATTGCGCTCCTTTAAATGATCCCTCTTCACATGTTCCTAGGTAAGATAAATTATTGCTTTTACGATACATATAAAATAAAGCAGATAATAAGTTATATATATATATATATATATATATATATATATATATATATATATATATATATTGATTGACTTACATTTACTTGTGACAAGGTGCTATAGACTTTTGGGCAAATCTCACAAATGAATTTTTGCGGCCCATCCGAGCTATGATTGTTCAAAATATGCTTGTTCAGAGTAGATTTCCATGCAAATGATATTCCACAATCCTTACAATGAAATTTTTGTTGATCCGTAAAATGTATACCTATGTGCTGGCTATAATTGTAGGCTGTTGAAAATGTTTTGTTGCATACGGAGCAACAAAACCTCTTTGAAGTGATTTTCTTTTTCGGTTTTTCTGACGTCCCGACACAATTCTCATTATTTACACTTTCATTGGTAATTTTGTCTCTATACAACTGTTGTATACCACTGTTTACATACTTTTCATTATCTTCCACAGCTTGAGTGTTAACATTTTCTTCCAATGACAGATTATTTTCGACATATGTGAAAAAGTCTGACTTACTTTTGGAACAATCAGTTATTTTATTACTATCTTGCAAAACGTTTAAACAGTCTTTGTTAAGATTATTAATTTGTATGAAATTTTGATTTTCTTGTTCGATAATTTGGGAATCTTGTAATAGTTCCAATAATTGTTCACCATCATTTTGGACTAAACGTATCGAAGGTTCTTTGTAAAATTCTACACCGATATCGGTAATTCTCGATGCCTCCAATTCTAAAAATTTTTCATAATTTTCATAATTCAATCTTTCCAACGCTTCAAAGTTCGTTTCGACATATTTGTCAAAATCCGTATGCGATTCCAATAATTCCAAATTTTCAAAATTGTAGACTTGTGAATTTTGAAAATGTTCACCATGACATAACACAGAATTTTTTTCCTCCCCATGAGATTCAAGCTGTGCATAATTAAATTCGTTATTTATAGTAAGAGCTTCTAAATTTTGATGTTCCATATGATCGTTCTTCTTATTATTTTCTTTAAAATTTGAGTTTATTTTTTCACAATCTCCAAGAACATTTGCGGCTTCTTCTGTTGCATTCTCCAAATTCTTTCTGCATGAAACATTTTGCACTTTTTCTAAATTATTTATTATATATTCATAAAATTGCTCACCAGTCTCTGTTTGTACTAAACGCAACATTGGCTCTTCATTAGTTAATGCTGCATTATTTGAGTTATTGAGAATATCCTCATTGTGCTGCAACAAATTGTCTTGATCTTCATTAGCAATAGAAGTATATAATGCATCAGTAGCAGCAATGCTTTCAGAATGTTGAGATTTCACTGTATGACTAACATTTACATTAACAAAATCTGTGTTATGGCAATACCGCGATTCATTTGATTTCAACATTTCTAAATCAGAGAAATATAATTGGTTATCATTATTTAATAATTTATTATCTTTTCTATTTTCACTGATTTCTTTGCATATTTGTTTGGACAGAAATTTTTTGTTTGTTAAAATTTCATCAAAATTTTGTGAACAGATTTGCAAATTTGTTTCCTCATTTGATAAATTTTTTACATTGTTTATGGAAGTCTCTTTACATGTTTCTTGGACTGCATATGTCTCTGAATCATTTAATCTCGAAATATCTTCATTGTTATGAATGTTTGATTCAGCATTTGATTCTCCATCTCGAGATAAAAGTGTCGAAAAGTTTTTAGAAAATTGATAAATCAAGTCTTTGGATTGTATCTGTTCATTATATGTTTTATCTAGAGGAAAATTTGAAACAGTAGTTTTATTCATAGATAAATTAATGGATTTAAATCTTTCTTCAATCTCAGTAAAATGGTCCTGCAATAATCGCGATTTATACTTTTATTTTTTGTTAAATTATTTTTTTTCAAACTTTTATATTAGATCTTTATCTATATATTTTACTATAGTTAAATTTAAAACATCAAATACTCACTTGCTTAGATCCAACATGAACTACAGTCTCCAAGGGTAAACATACTTTATCATCCATATCAGTTTGTTTATCAAAAATTATCTTATTTGGTTGTATATCTGAAACTCTAGCAGTATTTTGATCAACACATTTTTGCTCTGTACAAAGTTTTTCGTCATTTTTATTTTTTATGTCATTATTTATTATCTGAAAAATTTAAAATAAAAACATATAAACTTGAAATATTATCTAACAAGTATTATAAATTTATATTAATTGAAAAGTTATAAATTTAATAGTTTTCTTATCAATTATAACATTTTGACAATACAAGGCTTTTGGAATATATCTTTTGAGTTTTGAACAGAAAATACAATTAAATTTCTTTGTCAAGATTTTCCAACAGTATTGATATTTAGCAAATTCAATTATTGCTTTGTTATATTTAAAAATTTCTACTACAGTACTAATAATATAAATAAATTAATAATTTAAATAACATCAATAAAAGTAATGTATTGTTACCTCATTCTTATTCAATGCACAATCCTTGGCTTGTAATTTGTCATTGATAAGACTAGGATTACAATACTGCTGTGTAAAGTCCTTTGGTGTATGTATTTGTTTGTGTTTTGCTAATGAAGAAATTTGCGTGAAACGTTTATCACAAATTGGACATACATATGGCTTAATTCCTGCATGTAACAAATAAAAATACTTGTTTAGTTGTTATATTTTCGTACTTGTGCATTTTTTTTTTAGCAAGTCATAATTTTTTTTATTTTATATATATCCCAATATAAAAAAATTATGTTTTTAGTTAAATCTATAGTTTCCAGCTAAATCTAAAAATCTATCATGTATTAGATTTTCAATACTTTACCTGTGTGTATTCTACAGTGCCTTATAAGATTCGATATATGATTGAATTTTCTTCCACAGACTTCACAGATATAAAAATTCGTACCTAGATGAATATTCAAATGCATACGTAAGTCTGCTTTACGAAAGAAAGCTTTCTCGCATATTTGGCATATGTGAGATTTTTCTCCCAGATGTTTATTCCGATAATGATACTTCAATTGCCTTTGTATACGTGTAGGTTGAAAATGAGAAATATCTTGATCCCCTGGAGAAAAGGCAAGTTCAAAGATTGATTTAAGTAAATCAAAGAAGAAAGAAAGTGATACCAACCCTTGTAAAATCTTTCGCCACAAATGCTTATATATTTTTAACCTCCAAATGTCAACACAAAATAGCCAAAAGACCGAAGATTAGGAAAAATAAGAGATCCGGATTCGTGTGTCGGAAATAAGTATCTCGTGGTCCAAAAAACAACGCCTCTCAAGGTGCCTTTACATGGGAGCGTTTTAGCGTCGAGCGTTAAAGCGTCAAAAAGTGTGACATGCGCAGTGTGCCTAGTGATTTGTTGAAACGCTGGAGCAGTCAGTAAATCATCTAAATTGCGGAATATTATCAAATATTATCATTATTATCAATATTATCAATATTATCATTATTATCAAATATTATCAATAAAATGTCAGTTAATTATCGTTATCATCAATGGTTATTAGAATGTAGCAGCATTATTAATCATGAATATAAGAAACAAAAAAAAGTTACGTGCACACTCCACACGTTATATCCTATACAAAGAATACATTGTAATAAATAATATTCATGTTGTATTTAGAAAACATATATTTATGCCAATTATTCCTTCTGTTTGGTTATGTTGTAATACGCTACTAATCGCGCAATTCTATAATATATATTGTATAATGATATCTATTATATCTATTATATCTATTATATTTATTATATATTATATATATTAATACATTTTCTATTAAGAATATACAATCTACTTACCTCTACCGTATTTATTAAAATTTTGTTACTAGACATTGTTTTAGCGGTTTTAGCGTCAAGATGCTGGAATCTGCCTGTTCAGAATTATGCGCAAGGGTGCTGCGCACGTGTTTTTGACGCTCGACGCTTGACGCTAAACGCTTCCATCTAAATACGTCTTCACGGAAGTACTCGGAGTAGAATCGACCAATCAAAACAAAGGAATCTTTGCTGGTTTTGTCCTGATTGGTCAATTAAATGCTATTTTATCCTATGAGTATGATTTCCCATTAGGCGCATGATTGGTTTATTTCATTACGTTGGCAATATTTGATTTTCATCTCTCCATCGAGATTGGCATCATTTTAATTTTGAAAATAAACAGCGATTTAAAATCCGTTGGTTAAATTAGCAAACGTCCGATTCTGTCTTACGTTCTGTGTGTTATGTAAATTGTATATGTACGTTATGCTATATAATTTATTTTAATTGAATATAAATAATATTAAATGAAAGTAATTATGAAGAATACGTAATTAATTTAAAATAAATTTAATCATCAAAAACCGAGACACTGAAATCTCTCGCACTGTGATCTCTCTGTTTATTATATTATAAAACAGATATTTTTTGTTCTTATCCATTTAGTTTTTTTTGGCAAGAGAGGAATGTAAGTTTCACAAAATAATTCTCATAATATTGATTTAGATACATAATGGGCAATTATATGACCAAGTTGTTTCGCACTAATGAAGGCCAAAAAGAAAGCGATGAGCTACAAACAGTTAAGCAGCAAGTAGCTGCAGATGATAATATGTGTACACCAACATTAAAAAAGGTGCTATGTGATCCACGTTCAGTTTCAACAGGAATCTTAAGAACTCCTATTGAAGTAAAATCCTAATAATTTCCTTATTTATTATTTTTATATAATTTTTAATATTTATATAATTTTATGTTGTGTTATATTTATACTTTTATCAAAAGAAAGCATATGAATAATATATCTTATGCAGCAGTTAGCTACACAAGACGATAGTATGTGCACACCGACATTACCTGATAAAAGGATACTTTGCGATCCACGTTCAATTTCAGCAGGAATTGCAAGAACCCCTATTGAGGTAAAATAACAATTTAATTATATATATGGAGAGAAAATTTATATGCATTATATATTTAATTTCATGCTCTAAATATATATATATTTATATAACAGACAATTATACAAGATAATAGTATGTGCACATCAACATTACCTGAAAAAAGAGTATTGTGTGATCCACGTTCAATTTCAGTAGGAGTCTCAAGAACTCCAATTGAGGTAAATTATTAGCAATAATAGGATAAGGGAGAAAAACTTTTATTACATTATATCTTTACAGTTATAATGTTCTAATGAAAAAAAACATTTAATATATTTCAATATTTAAATAGGTGAACTATACTCCAATTCCAATGACCAAAAGAGCACCTAGTGCAATTCCAGAGTATTTACAGAAAAAAAAATATCTCGAAACCAATATGGATATAGTAATGCCACCTCTAACACCAAAAAAATGTTTTATAAAATTAACAGATGGTGATCAGGGATCAGAATCAGTATGTGTTATCTAATATTTACAGTGCATTATATCTTTTTTTTCTCATATATTGAATGAATGAAACTTGCATAATTAGATTTCTCAAATTTTCAATATTTGTATATCCAATAGTACTATTAATTAACAACTTAATTTTTTAATATGCAAACATTTTATGCACATTCATTATATGTATATAAATTATTAGTTTTACAAACAAACTTAATCCAACTTCTCAGGATAAAAATTATTCATATTCATAATGTATATCTATTATATATAGGATGGAACACAAGATTATTTAACACCAAATATTAATGCTGAAAAGGATCCAAAACATGTTACACCAATTGATAATGACCGTTATGAAATTTTGGGATTAGATCCTAGATCTCCAGCTGCAGACTTCGATAGAACGCCTCTTTTAAAACCGAAATCCCTTGCGTTAATAAAAGTGCGATCGCAAGAAACTTTACATCGCAGAGGCAGTTATGAATCAGATATTTATAAACCAACAAAGTCACATCAAGAAATTAATACATCACTTAATATTCCAAAAATACAATTGTTATCCAATGTAATTTCGGGAACCTCGAAAACATTAGATATGGAGGAACAGGATGAATCACATATATTCTGCACACCCCAACAATCTGATTCTGATTCAAGTGTTTTTGAAAATGAGGAGGAAGTTACAGTTATTAAGAATTTAAAATGCAAAAATGAAGAGGAAAAATCATCAATATCATTAGTTGAACAGATAACTGCGACTGATAAAAACAAAGATGATACAAATATAAAGAATGATTGCGAAGATATTGAACATGATATGGAAACAATACATATAAAGGATGATGAAAGTGAAGTATGGCATGATTCAGTATCATCAGAAGAAGATATTGCAGGTAAGAAAGAGAAGGAAAATATTATACAAAAGTTACCACAAAAAAAAGCTAGAGAAGATATAATTATAATGTTTGATGAATGTGCTACAATTAGTACTTTACCAAAACCAATAAAGATAGAAGGAGATTGTCAGAAGAAGGGAGATATTGCAAGAAGAAAGAAGAATGCCAAGATAGGTGATACAGTTACATCAAATGAAAAAAAGACTCTTAACCTTGAAAATAAAATGGTAATTTATGATGTCATGAAATCATATACATATGTGTAAAGTTATGTTCACAAATATTAATAAGCAGTTTTCTTTTTTTTTTAGAATCGAACACCTTTTGGCAATCGATCTAATAATGATCAAGTACAAAGAATAAACTCACCACAATATTTATTAAGAAATAAGACCGCATCTACTAAAATACAACAAGAGAATACACCACCATGCAAGATGTACAATGCAAAAACTAAAAATCATCATTGGGATCCAAATACTACAGTTTTTATTTAAGTGAAAGAGAAAGAGGGACAAAATGATTTAGTCTCTCTTTTTATCTCAACACTAATTTATTAAAAAAAAAATAATAATAAAATAGAGAACGAAAACAGTAATTAAATATATTTTAAATGTTATCGCAATTGCAATTTTAAAAATAAGTTTATATTAATTTTGAAATAAACACAATTGTAAAATATAAAAATCTATCAAATTTATATTTATTAATAATTCAATTTTTAAACATATTTAAGTGTCATGTTTCTGCATTGCTGCGCGAATTTGAGACTTCGCTGCTTGAATCGAGTGTTGAAGATCTTTGCTGGATTGTATTAGATGCGTTACACTGAAAATACATGCAAAAATGAGATTAACATAAATATAAAATTTAAGATAATATACATGTGGAATAAAAAAAATTTATAATATACAAAACATATAGGATATCTCAAGAAAATACTATGTTGTTTTACAGTATGAAAATCATTAAAGTCATGAAAATCAGTTAAAGTCAGTTACCAATTTGTACTTATATTTTAAAGTGGAAATTTGAGATATTCTATAAGCACAACTATATTATGGATATATATACATACTTTGGATCTTTTATAACTATCTTCTTCTTTACAGTATCAGATTTTTCTAATAACTTCACTGTAATTCTGTTCTCTATTTTCTTTACGTTATAAAACATATTCGTTTTTTCAACAGAATTTGATTTCGCTATATTTCTGGTATCTATCAACCGTGGGCGAACAATTTTAACTTTTACATCATTGTTGATATATTGGCCTTTGTAATTCTTTCTCTTTTGCATGTTTAATTTTGAATTTTTGTTTGATTGCTGAATGCCTGTCTGTATCACTGCTTCAGTCGGTTGATACGGTGCCGATAATGATTCTGAACCAGATGCGATACTACTGTTGGAATTCCAGTTTATCGGTAAGCGAGGTTCAGACACAAGTCGTGGATCTATGTTCTGAGGTATTCCATTGCAAATAGATGACAATGTTTCTCCTGGGTAGCAATGTTTAAGTCGTTCTTCAGTAAGGGGTAAAGCAGGATTTTTCTTTTTTCTATGATACTGTTCTCTATAATTACATATTTAATATTAATTTGAAACTATGTTGTAGCATATTCATATAATTTCTAAAATAATGTACTTATATATCACATTACAAGGTTACACAATATTTATTGTATATTATTATATATTTTTACTATATGCACAAAATGTCATATTATTAATAAAACATACTTTGGAATAAATTTCGTCGGATTCGTTAAGTCCTGTTGATTTCTTTTTATATGTATTGCTACATCTTTTCGGCGTTGTATAAGTTTTGCTTTTGTTTCTGCAAGAGTTTCTAATTCAGGGACATAAAAAACATGCAGAACCCCACCAAAAAAATTTTTATTATCAAGCAGTCGTTTTGCTACCCTATGCAGAGAATCATTCAGTTAAAAATTAATAATTTGCTAAATATTGTTTCCTTGATAAGAAAATATATACCTTGCACTTTGAATATATGTGTAATGTACGTGATATGTATCTGTAAATTCCTCTGAAGGATATTCAGTCACCAATTGAATTGCCTTTACATCTCCATAAGAATAAACAAGTTTTCCCACTTCTTCTCCCAATTGCACTTTTGGTACTCCACATATTAGTAAATGCTGTGATTCATCGTTAATTGTATAAACCTATTACACAGAGCTACTATGTCAAGGAAATGTTGTAGATGATATATATAATTGTTTATTAATATAATTCTTAAAAAAATTTTCATTTGTATATAATTTAAAGTATTCAAAGTTATTATTTTATATATATATTTTTTTACTTTTATGGAAATGCACTACATTTTTTTTATTAATGCAATATATATATATATATATATATATATATATATATATATATAATATGTGTGTGTGTGTGTTTATTTATTTATTTTTTGTATACATTTTATTGTTATTAATATCAATTGATAGAAAATATATGACAATTATACTTTTCCACTAATTTATATATTAACTCTAAACATGTTACATCGTTTATATATATATATATATATATATATATATATATATATATATTGCATTAATAAAAAAAATATAGTGCATTTTCATAAAAGTAAAGCTGAAAAATTTAATTAAAATTCAGTAATTATTATTATAATTGTACATGCATATGCAAATACAATTATTAATATAGATAAATTTGATATTTTCTTATAATCTCATAATATAATATATAAGATTATTCCTAACACGATGAATAGAATAGAAATTTGATTTTAGAGTAGGATACAAGTCCCCAATGCTACCTTGACTGCTGTCAATTTTTTTCCTTGTCTGTAAGGCGGTCGAGTTTGACACAATTTTTGCTGCACATGGTGTGGCATGTGTGTTATCGCAATTCCTTTCTCTTCTTCTGCCATAACGTGAAACACTGTGTATATCCTTTCAACTTTTCTCGTTATGAAAATGATGAGTCTATAAAAATAATAAAAGTAACATTAAATATTAATACATTAAATTATAGCGAATATAACGATATAATCGACAAGAATTATATTTATTTTTGCAAAACTTAATACCCTCGATGTTAGAAATTTACTTTTCACAAGATATGTGTATTCTTCTTCTTCTTCTTCTTCTTCTTCTTCTTCTTTAGAGAATTTAATGGCCACTTCTGATCTAGGAGCGATCAGTATATTCAGGCCAACAACTGGTTTGAGCGAGAGAATAATGTAGTGTGTTAAAAGGTATTGTGTCAGGAGGTTGCTTCGTTCAGAGCTGGAGATTACAGGATTTTATGAAGGAAAGTAATACATGAATAACCCCGGAGAAAGAATTGGCCAAAATATCTTGGATCTTGTAGGGTCGTGTTATCCCCTTGAATTTTGATAGCTGTTTTAAGAGAGTTAACAAGATATGTGTATTCAAAGTGAGAACTTAAATCGTAGATTTTCGGAGTACGAAAAATTTTCAAAAGCGTAGTATTATTTTATTTTTCCAAGCAAAAATACGATTGTACGAAATACAAAAAAAACATCGCGTTGAATTATAATCGTCCACGGATTTACAGCCGCCGGGACAACGGCGTTTGGAATATTAGGTTAGGTATAGTTTCATTTCTCCACTTCAACACGACGAATTACACAACTTTCGATTCTTCCTTTATAAATAGAATCAAAATCACATCTGAGTGTCAACGAGAAAGTATCATGCTTCGCGTGCTCTAGTGGTTATTTAGCGCATTAAATTTACAACATCTACGCGCGCCAACAAAAGAATTCATTTCACAGAGCTTCCGGTTCCAGTCGGAAATAAAGGTGCAATTTCATTGACGCTAGAAACCAGCGGCAAATTAAAATCACTAGACTTTCTCTAGATATGGCGTCAATAAAATAAAGTTCAAACAGTTTCAACTTTTTCAGTGTGTAAAGCGGCCTTTTCATTGACGCTACTTTTTAGAAATTGCACCTTAACAGTTGGCAGCCCTACGAGATAGGCTGTGCACTGCGCGTATATAAAATAAATTTGAAATCGCTTCTAGTCTAACCATCTTCACGCGATCGACTTTATTTGAATTGCACGGCATCGCATCGAATTATGATGCGGCGCCGATTTGTTCGAACGTAATTCGGGACATCGCGATGCTGTATAAGCGTCGAATGAGCACGAATTGTCACGCAAATATGATAAATCAAATCTACTCACCGGCTGTTCCACAGACCGCTCCTCCTCAGGACAGTTCGCTCGCCTCGGGACGTCCCATTCCGATCTTGATGCACACAAACTCACACGATATCATCAACGCGAACGCGCGACACTTTATTCGGCACTCCCGATATTCGCTCGCATCCGATAATCATCATCAACGGTGCGAATAATGCGACGCAACTTCGCTCCATCTTCGCGATCGCGCTATCACTGAACTGTGAAAAATAGCTGTCGCGCACTTTCACCGACATATTATGAAAGTCGCGCGATCATCCTTGGACACTCTCGACGCTCGTTCACTCGCGATATTCGTTTAAAAACGGTTAAAAGATGCGAAAAATGCGGACGTACGACGATCCGTGTAACTGCGTATGACTCCGATTCACGTATGACGCATATGACGTAGCAGTGACGTAGCAGTCACGCGCCAACATGGCGGCCGAACCAGTGCGCATTCTTTTTCTGCGCACTGGTTCGGCCGCCATGTTGGCGCGTGACTGCTACGTCACTGCTACGTCATACGCGTCATACGTGAATCGGAGTCATACGCAGTTACACGGATCGTCGTACGTCCGCATTTTTCGCGTCTTTTAACCGTTTTTAAACGAATATCGCGAGTGAAAGAGCGTCGAAAGTGTCCAAGGATGATCGCGCGACTTTCATAATATGTCGGTGAAAGTGCGCGACAGCTATTTTTCACAGTTCAGTGATAGCGCGATCGCGAAGATGGAGCGAAGTTGCGTCGCATTATTCGCACCCTTGATGATGATTATCGGATGCGAGCGAGTATCGGGAGTGCCGAATAAAGTATCGCGCGTTCGCGTTGATGATATCGTGTGCATCAAGATTGGAATGGGACGTCCCGAGGCGAGCGAGTGGAGCGGCCTGTGGAACAGCCGGTAAACGGTAAGTAGATGTGATTTATCATATTTGCGTGACAATTCGTGCTCATTCGACGCTTATACAGCATCGCGATGTCCCGAATTACGTTCGAACAAATCGGCGCCGCATCATAATTCGATGCGATGCCGTGCAATTCAAATAAAGTCGATCGCGTGAAGATGGTTAGACTAGAAGCGATTTCAAATTTATTTTATATACGCGCAGTGCACAGCCTATCTCGTAGGGCTGCCAACTGTTAAGGTGCAATTTCTAAAAAGTAGCGTCAATGAAAAGGCCGCTTTACACACTGAAAAAGTTGAAACTGTTTGAACTTTATTTTATTGACGCCATATCTAGAGAAAGTCTAGTGATTTTAATTTGCCGCTGGTTTCTAGCGTCAATGAAATTGCACTTTAAAAGCATTCCCGACAATGCGACGCGTTGTACGGGAGTGTTCCGTTTGACCACGTCGCGATTGACCACAGCCAATCATATTGACCCGTGCCTAGGGTAACCAGCACCTATTGACCAATCAGAGAGTTCTATTTTGAATTGGCCAATTGGCGATGTGGTCAATCGGATGCCACCCGACGCGTACAGCTGATTCGCTAAACGAGCGCCAACTAGAATCTTTCTATAGGAACCCTAGCGGTAACTTTTCCCGGGGCGAGTCTCGCATCTTGGTCACGCCGGCGGAAGTGGCGGCCAAAGTGACGGATGTCGTCGCCCAGAGAGAGAGGAAGAGAGAGCAAGAGAGTAATGGCGTTCGCGGCGGGCACACATTCTCGCGGTTCGTCTGTTACACGCTGTTAGCTGGCTACCGAGAGAAACCAGCTTGGCTCCGGCTCTTGGCTCCGCTGAATCGTCCCGCTTCACCGAGAGCCCTCCCTCTCTCCGCGGATCCGGGGTCGAGCACGCATAACGGTTCGCGAGCGACGCCCGAGAAGCCGTCTCGGAGGCGGAAGGTTTCGCGGAAGCGGCGAACTGGTGGTTGTGTACGTTCTCGTTCCGCGTCGCGTCAACAGGAGGAACTTCTCGTCCCGGTTACAGCGACTCATCCCGATTACATAGAGTCTCGATGAGGAACTGAGAGTCTTCGGAATTTCACGTTGTCTCGCGTGCATCTTCGTCATTTGTATACTTTCATCGGTCCAACGTGTTTTGTGGAGCAGTGACGTGTACGTACTTTCATCTACTATTACACGATTTTCAATATGTCAATTGATTATTCGATTAATAATTTTTTTCATTAGAAAAAAATATACCGAGATAAATTTCCTTATAAAAAAATATATATTTTTCTCCATAATTGAATCATGATTCGTTCGCGAAGAATGGTGGCAAATTAACATAGGGTTTTTTCTTTATAAATTATATGCTAAAAATAATTGGTAATTAAAACAAATCAAAGCAAATTTAATGTGACTGAAAGATCATGTTGGAGCAACTTTAGGCAATCGAAAAAGATCAAATTATTAATAAAATATATAATCTATGATTATATCAGCTTTGATTAGTGTTGCTTTATTGGTTAATTTGATTTTTATGCAAATATCTAAATGATACAGTAATTTAATATATAATTAAATATAAACACACTAAACAATTTATTGTGCCTTTCATAAACACATTATTGGAATCTTTATTACAATAAAAAAGACTAATGAGATATTTTATAATATATATTTATAATAATAAAAAGAAATATTTTTTTTTGTTTTTACAGGCTGTATTGCAAGGATGGATTTACTTACTTTAATGTCGTAATGTTATTACAGGCATAAAACATGCCTGATCCTTGTTGTTTATACAAGTTGGACGAAGTTTAATTGAAATTATTCTGTACCTGCGTAAGTACATCTTCTCATCATGGCTGCAAATGCTCAATTTGCAAATCCGCCACCTGCTGTAAGCTTACCTAATATGTCTGTGCCACCGCCTACAACTCCAAACTTATCGGCACCACCGCCGAACTTAACTACAATAAATACGTCTGGTAGCTATCAGCACCGTTATCCGAATCACAGAGAAGGCAGTCGAGGTTTCTTCAAACCATTCAGACCTTATCATGCCCCAAAAGTCATTGCTGGGGGACAAGATACTCTGCAGGATGAGTTTGATGGAAAAAGACTCAGGAAATCTGTTATGCGAAAGACTGTCGATTACAACTCTTCCATCATCAAAACCTTAGAAGTAAATACATGCATATATTTTGCGGTGTAAATTTGTCAAAATGATTTTCTCGAATTTGTATCTAAATTCTTGAATGTTTACAGCATCGCGTATGGCAGCGAGATTATAGGGATCGTCGTGCACTGCAGCCAGATGTAATATACTATCCTGATTTACTCCCTCCACCAAGTTATATGGACAACCCAATAAACGCAGTTACCACGAGGTTCGTAAAAACGGCTACCAATAAAATGCGTTGTCCAATTTTTTGTATGGCCTGGACACCAGAGGGTAGACGTCTTGTCACTGGTGCTTCGAGTGGAGAATTCACATTGTGGAACGGCCTTACTTTCAATTTTGAAACTATTCTACAGGTATATTATATATGTGTATTAGAAAGAAAGAAAGAGAGAGAAATACCACTATATTTTGAATTGCTAGAGTTATTAGCAAATTAAATATATTTAAAATATAAATTATATATGTGTATATATATTTTTGTATGTTAAAACATTTCGCGAGAGTTGAATTTTAAGTCCTCTGTCTTTAAATATTTTGTAAGATATAGAAAATTTTAATTTTATTGAAAAGATAAATTGAAAATAATTGTGAGATTATCTTTCTGAAATAAATTGAATATAATTCTTTATTCAATGTTGCTAAATAATCATATTCTGTAGATATTTATATCCAAATATATACTTTTAGAAAACAATTTTTATCGTCATTTGCGCTTTGACGGGAGAAATTAATTTCTCTGTTTAGGCACACGACAGCCCTGTTAGGACAATGGTATGGTCGCACAATGAGAGCTGGATGGTAACGGGGGACCATGCAGGCTACGTGAAATATTGGCAGAGCAACATGAACAACGTCAAGATGTTTCAAGCACACAAAGAAGCGATTAGAGGACTCAGGTATACCATCCACCACACTAGTCCTTACGTCTCTCGCGCCACTGTTGCCGATGATCCGTCCATCCTTGCTGTAGTTAGGACATTGGACGTGACTCTTATTCTCTTATTCCTTTTCTGGTTTTGTGCCATTTCTGGCAGAGTAATAGTGATTCTTGTATGGGTACACAGGTGATTTTTAACAGCCTTTAGAATTGGATAGTTACATGAAATATAGCATTCGCGCATCATGAATCATGTGGAATAAACCATATTCATGAAAAATACTAATTGAAACGTTTTGATTAGATTTTACATAAAAAAAGTTTCGATATCTTTTGCCGAATTAAGAGCTTTTCAAAATGGAAAAATAAAAATCTAAAGAGTCAAACTCCAATCTTTTCTTTTTTTTTAAATAATTCTCGTAATAAAAAATATTTCTATTATGCTGTAATCATATCTTTTAAACGCAACGGTTTAAGATTAAATTTTCAATGATTTTGCTGAATTTAATAAGTAAATATTCCTATCGTGATGTAGAAGTTGATAACACAAGAGGATAGTGTAAATTTTTTTGCGTACATTACATTACGCGTATCGATATATAATTTATGATTTGTATTTATAGAGTCTTAGGGACCTAACTTTCGATTTATTATTCTATTCATATAGTATTAGTAATGCGCTTATCGCATATTGAAAAGTGGCACGCACAAATTTTAATTAAGTTATCATATAATGCTATTAGGTCCTTACGGCTCTCGTTTTAAGGAGTTTATGTGGCTAGATTATTCATTCGGCAAAGATGTATGCTTTAGAATAACAAATAAAAAAGAAATATATATATATATATATATATGGCAACCTAGTCGAGATTCCTATATAATGATAAATAAAAGATGAAATATCCTGTGTCTCCTTCTTTATATCGTTTAAGTTTTTCAATAAAGTTAAATAAAGACGTCACATTATTATATTGCATGGCTATGAAAATAAAATATTTTATCTTTCGTTTTGTGTCACTTGTGCCCTTTCGCAGACGAAAGAGAGAGAGAGAACGAGAGCGAGAGAGGGAGAGAGAGAGCGTAACAGAGACAAATGATAAGATGATATATAATTCATGTACACTTCGGCCATTTTTTTTGTGCAATAAACGTTAAATTTTGAAAAAAAATATCGCTCTTAATACATCACTCGGTGGTCATGTGGCATCAAAAGATAATATTCAGTTTCACCAAGATGAAACTATGTTCGCACGCATTGCCCGATACACAAAACAATGGGATCTTATTTGAGTGCCAGATATGACTGTCGCGGATGTTTTTTTGTTTATTTAAAAAAAATACATATTTATACATATAAAGAAGATATTCCTTTTATTATACTGATCTCTGTCTATTCCTCGATGGCGCATTTGTAAGATTCAGCTATGTGTTTTCTATTTACATACGTTCGAAGTTATTTCAGACCAATATACAGATCACTTACATATGTGTACTGCTCTTGTGTGTACACACTTGCTCGCATTTCTTTTTTCTGCTTCTTCACGCGTACAATGCTTTCGATACATATCAGCAAACAACAAGTAGGAAGAATCATCAAATGGCAGCTGTGACCCAAAAATAATAGCTTGATATTTATTTAATATTATCTAATATAGAGATAATATTATTTATATAAATATTTTCTCCTTCCCAAATATCATTAAAATACAGTTAATTTACATCACGTAATGCATTAATCTGCATTTATGTAATGCAGAATGTCATTAAAATCTCGCAAATTATCTATAATAAATAATATATTTTCAAGATATATTAATTATATAAATTTTAAAAATATAAAACGGAGCAATATATATATATATAATAGAATATATTTCTGTTTATTGATATTTTCAGGAAAAGAAATGTAATTTAAATAATTTTTCGAGAAAAAATTTCCGAAAAATAGTTTGATAACACTTTCTATTTTGCTTTTTTTCCATATATATATATATGTATATAAAATTTACACAAACATACATATATCGACGTTGCATGCGGTAATAATTATAATACATATATTGATGAATCGGTAATAAATATTCAGTTGTATGTTTGATTTTTAGCAGTCAATTTACTAGAGGCACTTTAGTAAGTTATGTCGTAACAGTGTCCGTAAGATGTATCATGTGTGTATGTGTGTGTTTTTTTCTCTTTATACATGATAATCGCTTTATCTTTTTTATTAAATTTAAAAAAAAATTTTTTTATTAAATTTTTTTTATCATATCAGAGTTATTTCAATTCTGTAAAATAAGAATTTTACAATAAAAATTCATAAATAATTAAATTCTATTATTTTAGCTATTTTTAAATATTAAATTACTATCTTATTATGTATGTAAGATAAAATTGATAATTCTTTTTTTCCTTGTATTATTTAATCAATTGCCTGAGTTTATTCATAACTCTTCACGTCATGAATATATTGACAAATATAAAAAGATGAACACATTATTTTTTTTTGTATTATATACGATGCATTGTTCCAATGTAACTTGTTTCTTTTTTTTTGGGCGGGTAGTTTCAGTCCAACGGATCACAAACTGGCGACCTGCAGCGATGACGGAACTGTCAGAGTTTGGGATTTTCTTCGCTGTCATGAGGAACGGATTCTCAGAGGTATATAAATTTCTCGTAGTTTATCTATTAATGTTAGAATGTATTATTTTTTTCATTTACTCAATTGCTTAAATATTTTTATTTTAATGTACATTTATTATTTTATTAATTTAATTTTATTAATTTTTTTTAGTAATTTATTATTTTTATTAATGTATATTTATTATCTTTTTAGTTTATCATTGCTATTTTTTACATGTATCAGTCTTTTTACATTTCAAAGAACTTTTATTTAAAAAAAAAAATGATAAAAGATTGTACTTAAAATCATAATATTATTTTTCTTTTTATTGATCTTTATATCGATTTATTCTTAAGAAATAAAAAATCCATTCAATATATTCCATATAATGTTTTTCTCCATAGGTCATGGTGCGGATGTTAAATGCGTCCACTGGCATCCGCAAAAGAGTCTAGTCATTTCTGGTAGTAAAGATAATCAGCAACCGGTAAAACTGTGGGATCCGAAGACAGGACAATCTCTGGCGACTCTACATGCACACAAGTCGACTGTAATGGACGTAAAGTGGAACGAAAATGGTAACTGGTTGGTCACCGCGTCCAGAGACCATCTTTTAAAATTGTTTGATTTGAGAAATCTTAACCAAGAGGTTCAGACGTTCCGTGGCCATAAGAAGGAAGCATCTAGCGTGGCTTGGCATCCAAGCCACGAGGGTCTCTTTTGTAGTGGTGGTAGTGATGGTGCTATACTCTTCTGGCACGTGGGGTACGCATCTTATGCTTCTGCTAGGGTGTCAATTATCACTCGATTGCTCGAAGCTAAATTTGCATAATTTTTATCTTTTTTTCAGAGCGGATAAAGAAGTAGGAGCGATAGAACAAGCGCATGATAGCATAGTATGGACCTTGGCTTGGCATCCGCTGGGACATATCCTGTGTTCCGGTAGTAATGATCACACATCCAAGTTCTGGACGCGCAACAGACCGGGAGACCTGATGAGAGACAAATATAATCTCAATACGTTACCGGCAGGATCCGCTGGCATTGACGATCACGAAATCGGTATTGAAAATGTTTTATTAAAAGATATTTCAAATATATATTATATAAAGTTTACGAAAATATTTTAATCTTTTTCGCCCATCTTTTTAGCCGATGAAGCGGCAGTGATACCTGGTATGGGACCGGAAGACAGAATCAACGCGGACAGTGAATCCGAGGACAAGAGCGGCGGAATTCCGGGTCTAGATTTGGATCATGCCGTGGATGAGGGCAAGAAGTTTGCCAACAAAAAAGTTCCATATAGCAAACCAATACCGCGGAACTTTCAAGCTCAGTGGAATGAAATGGAGGCTGAGGATATGGAGCAGGTCGAAGCGCTTAACGCGTTTGTTAATCAATTAATAGAAACTACACCAGGTGCTGTGCCATTGAATGAAGTCACGCCCAATGCCATTATACTCTATGGAAAAATGATTCCTGTGGAAGGTGAGTATTACATAGCATGTGTATTTCTAGAAAAATACATGTGAAGAAGCACAATTTGACGCATTGCGGGTGAAATGAAAAGATGCGCTATTGATTTACTAATTTACAATCGTATTTTTTAGCCGATTCAAAACTGGCGGAGGCGATTAGTAAAGGAACCGAAGCCATAAACAAATTAGTATTTTCCGGTGAGATAGAGGAATTACGAGACGTGGTGGGTCCACCGGATAACGTGGACGAGTCCGAAGAGTACCTGCAAGACGATGGCGAGATCGATTATTCCAAAGTACCAGACATAGATTTACCTCCACCTTTACCGAGCTCAAAGTTCGCGCAGAATCCCGAACTGTTGAAGACGCTGAATCGCGGTGGCAAACGTAAGTTCGATCAGTTGATCGGTTGGAGCGACGGCGGAGCTAGTGATCGTACGTCCAAGATCCATCAACCTGTCTTCGGCGGTATTCCGATTACGGAGGATTCGCAATCCAGCGATACGGATTTAAGATTCGGCAAATCCAACTCCGCAGAGACCAACTCCTTCCAGGATGAAGATCACAGGAGAAGCGGTCCGCATGGAGATTCGAGGAGTAGCAGTCGCGGCGACGAGGATCTGAGATTCGGCAGACCTAGTTCGCGTAACGAGTACGAATTGTCGCGCGGCAACAGTTTCGCGGATAAGGATTTCCGCAACATGGGTTTCCCGCCTAAGAAGCTGCTGGATATGGACGATATGTACGACGAGCGGGATCGTGACGGCGGACGTTGGAACGATGACGAGAAAAACATTGGTGATGGCTCACGCAAACCGGATAACACTTACGGCGGTTTCGGCGACAAACGCGATAACGGCATGGCGACGTTAGGCCCGGGTAGCATCGGCAACAACATTCATGGCCACATGGCTGGTATGCCACATCTGCAGGCGAATCATCACAACATGCAGAATATCAATCCCAACATGCCCCCGCCGATGCCGAATTTGGTACCGCATCCTGGAATGGCGCAGCATCCTGGGATGCAAGGTAAACCGCCGCATCCCGGTTTAGATGGTCCGATACCGCCGCATATGATGCCTCATCATCCAAGCATGCACCATCCGGGCTTCGGTCCCAACGGACCGCCACCGCCCGGCGGCTTTGGGCCCAACTTCCGACCGCCGCCAAACGGTAATTTTGGACCGAATCACTTCAGGCCGAGTCCGATGCCACCATTCGGCCCGAATCATCAAGGTCCACCGCCACCATTCGGCAACAATTTTCAGGGACCGCCTAACGCCTTCCGTGGACCTAACGCTGGTCCGATGAACTTTGATCGGCCGAGCTTCGGACCCAACTTTCGTGGCCAGAATCCGCAGGCTCAGTTGAACAATTTCAACTCGAATTTTGGCAACTTCGGCAAGAACGGGCCTAATCGCGGCATGAATCGCGGTGGGGATAACATGGGTAGGAACAACTATAGTAATCGCGGTAGAGGACGCGACAATGATCAATCGAGAGCAGGAAGAGGAAGAGACAATTATTAAAAAGTTCGAAACAATTATATGGGTGGCACATAAGTGATATATTAAATGAACTGCATTCATCATAACTAGACGTCAATGGTGATTTATTAGTCAGTATATAAAATACATGTCGTGTTGACAGCCGGCGTCTGAGCAACAACATGCGAATTCTTGTATTCGTGTGTGTGAATAAAACATTTTGAGTGTGTATATATATACATATACACATATATACATATATACATACATACATACATACATATATATATATATATATATATATATATATATATATGCATATATACATAACAAATGGATTATATATACATGTATATTTTTACGATTCGCCCAAAAAGAACGTGATGACGATCGGATGACCTATGCTGGGCCGATTTCATTCAATACGATTTATTGAAATGAATCTTCTTTCCCCTGGGAAAGAACTAAACGAATCGTCAGTTTCGACTTTAATTATTTCGGATTCAGTCGATCCGGATTGACTGTGCGGTGTGAATCTGCCATGCATGAACAGCCTTCTTCGAAATAGGCGAACAATTGTAATATAATATGCATTAAAGAGAGAAAGAGAGGGATCGAACGGAACACACGAATAGATTATTCCGATAGAAACTGTTCACAAGCTGCCTTGCGAAGGGAATTTCTGTTCCGCGTTTGTAGAGTTCGACAAATGCATGCCGATTGCGTGATCCCGATAAAAGTACGAATGAGTACGATTGAGATTCCGTGTCCTTTTGTTTGTCCGAGGAATGTGTGTGAGCGAGAGAATGCCAGAACAATCTATCTATTATTAATAAAACGAAATGACATACAACATTCTTTGTTTCTATAAATCTTTTTCGCATATGTATCGATTTTCTCTGATCTTGTATGATACGAAATTATAATAATTTAGCGAATCATGATGAATTTCAAGGAAAGAAAATAATTTACACATGCTAATGATTAGAATCGCGACGATAAATTTTTATTAGATATAAACCTCAGAATCATATTTGCGTGTCATTAGCTTCTCGCGATCTGTATTTTCAATCAAATTCCATTAATTCTAAATTGTGTAATCGTGCTAAACAAATGGTGAATTGTAACATCATTGTTTCAAGGGATATACATCTATCTTGCGTTAATTATTAATTGTCAATAAATTGCTTTTTTTACTGATAACTCGTGTTCGAACGAATATAAGAGAGAGAACGAGATATTGATTTTTTCTCATTATTCTGGAATCAAAATTTCCCGCCTTTTCACTTGTTTGCATTTAAAAGTTTATTCATTGCAGCTGCACATTTTTCTCTCTCCAGCATTTGAATATACATGCTGATATCATTTTTATTCTTATAGAAAGAATAACGTAATGTATCTATATCAGAGAAGGACAAATTTTATATCTATTCTTATTTCGCTTGTATTTTCAGATTTTTTTTCTTTCTCTCGAACGCATCTATTTCATTTCAAATGCAGAAAATTCATGAAAATATAAGTAAAATGAATAGATAAATGTATTGCTTACAATCTTCAGAAATAAATAAAACAAATATGTACATCCTTTTTGGAGAAAGAGAAATAAAGAAAGAGAAAGAGAGAGAAAGCAAAGAATCTGAATGCTAAAAGTGCAAATAACACGAACAGATCCATTGCTGTCCGGTTGAGGTTATGTTTTTTAAAACAAACCAATTGTGCATCAGCTGTTATACAATAAACATCATTAGCTGAAAATCATGGGTAAAAAGGGTAAAGGAGGAGGTAATAATTTAGGGAAATCCTTGATTAGAGATCGATTTGGACCTACAAGAGCCAAGAGAAACAATGAATCGTCTATGGTAAGATGAGTGATTTTACTTAACCTTTTCATCCTCGAGTATGTCACGTGCGTTTTCATTCGCAATTATAATAACATTAAAACTAATGTCTGAAAGAAGTTTCATGCAATATGATGCAATCTAGCGTTGCTATGATTAATTTGTCTCCGACTGATAATTACTATTTATAATTGTTTTTCGTAGCTCCATACCTCGGAGATCAATGACGGTTATGATTGGGGTCGACTCAACTTGCAGTCGGTTACGGAGGAGAACTCGTTCCAAGATTTCTTGTCAACTGCCGAGCTGGCGGGAACCGAATTTAACGCGGAGAAATTAAATGTTAAATTCGTGAATCCTCACAATCATGGCTTGCTCTCGAAAGACGTAATAAAAACAGTACTAAAAAAGCAGGAAGAAAATAAAGATTCCGTCAAGATACCAAGGAGACCGAAATGGGACAGTTCTATCAACGCCCACGAGTTACAGACACGCGAAAAAGAAGCGTTCCTGGAGTGGCGACGTCACTTGGCCGCGTTGCAAGAAGTGGAGGGTTTGATGTTGACGCCTTACGAGAAGAATTTAGAGTTCTGGCGACAATTGTGGCGTGTCGTAGAGCGCAGCGACGTGGTGATACAAATTGTAGACGCGCGCAATCCACTTCTCTTCCGTTGCGAGGACTTGGAGCGTTATGTTAAGGAGATTGATTCCAACAAATTGAACATGATTCTCCTCAATAAGGCAGATTTCTTAACGGACGAGCAAAGACAAGCGTGGGCGAAATATTTTACAGATATAAATGTACGGGTAGCCTTCTTTTCCGCTACGTTAGCGTCAGAGGAACCGGTGATTCAAGAAGAGGATGAAGATGAAGCGAGATCGACTGATGAGGATAATCGCGATCATTCCGATAATAAGAATAAGAATGAAGATGAGTCGGCGAAGTCTGAATCTGCGTCGGAATCGGAATATGAAAGCGCGGACGATAGTGTCATCGACACATGCGATATACCTAAAGAAACAAAAGCTGATAATAGCGAGCAACAAATAGAAGCTCAACAATGTGACGAATTAGAAAATTTGAAAATCTCCGCAACAGACTCGGAAACAAAGAAAATAATCAATTCGCCGAAATTACTAAACAGGGACGATCTTATAAAATTACTTAAAACGATTTACAGCGGTGATAAAACGTATACAAACGGAGTGACGACGATCGGCTTGGTGGGGTATCCAAATGTCGGCAAAAGTTCTACCATCAATGCCCTGCTTATGAATAAAAAGGTTTCCGTGTCAGCCACACCGGGCAAGACCAAGCATTTTCAGACATTGTATCTGGACAAGGATCTGCTGTTGTGCGACTGTCCGGGCTTGGTGATGCCGAGTTTTGTTTGCACGAAAGCGGATATGATCTTGAACGGTATATTGCCAATCGATCAGATGCGGGACCATGTGCCAGCAATTACATTACTGGCTACATTGATACCTAGGCACGTTCTAGAAGATCTGTACGGTTTCATGTTGCCTGTCCCAACAGAAGAACAGGATCCAAATCGCCCACCGACCGCGGAAGAGCTTTTGAACGCGCATGGTTGTACGTAAATCTTTTATAAAATTACCAGTAAACAAAGATTGAAGAAAATTACATGTTCAATTATTTTTATACATTTATATTACAGAGTATATCTATCTTCTTTTATATATTATTATTTTTTTACATATCAATATCAAATTTGATACATATATTTCTATTATAAATCCTATTTTTGTTGCAGACAATAGAGGTTTCATGACACAGAACGGTCAGCCGGATAATCCGCGTTCAGCGAGATACATTTTGAAGGATTTTGTTAACGGCAAATTATTGTATTGTGTCGCACCGCCGACGCTTGAACAAGAATGTTTTCATGTGTTCCCACCGCGACATCGAAATTTGTCCGCCAACAAGCACATACCGCCCCGAACAGCTCGCGTAAATCAAGGATGTGGAATAACGGTCAACAACTTGGATCGGAAGTTTTTCCAGGATACACACATGAAGGGACGCCGTGGACCTGTACTACAACACCTAATAACGTAATGTCAAAATGTTCGTTTTATTTGTAATCGCTCGTATGTATATATATATATATATATATATATATATATATATATATATAATAGTTTGCGACAATAGTCATAATTTGCAAGATCGATCAATGCGGAGCATCTAAATCCAAAATCCTAAAATCCGAATGAGCATGCAATTGAGATACAATATGTACAATTGTCGGAACATCTTTTTGATGTGTGTATTTTCATATACAAAATTCATTTAATCGGTACAATTAATGTTTTCAGGCACGCGGGATCAACGGTCAGTTTAACGGAATCGACTGATAATCAGTCTGATAAAATGAAAAAACCCTGGAAGATGATTAATAAACATGTTAATAAGAATAAACGTGAGAAAACCCGAAGGCTGTACGCTCATCTCGATCAACACTGAGTGCAAAAAGTAGCACGTCCATGCACTATTTTTCCATCTATTATTCTTTGTAAATTTTACAACTGACTCTGTCATATACGGGCATGCAAACATATACGCACGTTACAGACTTGTAATCCACGTGCAGTCATGTACGATATGCGTACGTGTACATACTTGTATATACATATGCTGAAAAATTAAGTATTTTGTATTTTATATTCTTTCACTTATTTCTCTCCCTTTTTATCCCCACTATCAATATCCTCTCGTCTTGTATATGTCTACAAAATTCGATATCATTCTACAAACTCCGATTAATCATAATGTAATGCCAATTTGACGATATTTTTGTAAATATCGCGATTTGGACAGTACAATTCCGCGAAAAGAATCGTTCATTAAGTAGGAAGCACAAGCGGAATCCCCCATTCGAATTAGAATTCAATCCACACAAGTTGGTGGATGAATATATACGCGATATATATATATGTATATATATTTAGATGTTATACACATAATTTAATTTCTCTTATAATTAAGCTTGAGGTTCGATGAACACCAGGTTTCTGATGATTTTCGTGACGGATTTTCAATAAAAGAGCACGGTATGCAATATTGTCCTTACAAATTTGGACTCAAATTCGTGGAGTAATTCGTCTATGTCATTATCTAAGTCTTCGCTATTCGCCAACTGAAACATATGAGAATGTATTATTAAAGAGAAAATTTTCGAACGTGTAAAAAATGTACGATAAAAACAATACCACTGTTACTAGTTCGCATATAAGAAACGATCCTACTGTGGCCTCTTCGTGATTATCCTGAATATCGATATTAATTAAATGCACCGGTTGATTATCTTCCTTAGTCCTAGATTCCATACATTCAATTACTTGATCATACACGCGCTCCTCACATGTAATTAAAATGTCAAACTTATCCTTGGACAATTGAAATCGTTCTGGTCTAGGTTTTATTCTACGATTCCGATCCAACATGTGCAATAAACCATTTTGTGTATAACTGCATTAATTGTTAAGGAATTTTCTTTTTCATAAAACTATTATCAAACTGTGTAAAGTCTGAGAGAAGCAATTTAAAAAACTTTTGATAATTTCAAATCACAAGCTTCTTATTATATAAAGAAATGAAGAAATATATATATATATATATAAATTAAATATATAAAGTCATATATACAAAAGAAAATTAACAGTTTAATAGCAATAAATTACAAAAATAACGAGAAACATAGATTTATATTATAACAATACAAAATGATGTATACATTTATATTGTGTAAAATGTGTTAGAAATATCAAGAAGCTTATTTATTTATCTATTTATTTTTTCTCTTTGCAAAGGATACTATTGCTTGTCTTTCATTAAGAGATCATTATAGATCTCATCGTACGTAGTACCAAAGTCATAGATATTAGGACGATCCGGAGCAGTTCCAGGCAATTTGACCTTATCGCCAGTTCCAAATGATTTCACGTTGAACCCTTTTTTGCTGAAATACATAATCATATTTTCAAATAATATTCTCCATTTACCATAGAAAGTGAGCTTTGTGCTTAATCCATTAAAGTCTGCGTGTTTTCTATGATTCACAGGAATATTTCAGGAATGAATATTTCAGGAATGAATATTTTGATAATCCTGGATGCAAAAAAATGTTCCCTTTCTACAAGAGAGGGTGTCGTCACACAATCCGGTTAATTAATCGTTTTAATGGATTAACCCTTGCTCTGACAAGTTGACCGCATTATTACCCTAGGAAAGCATGTGCTTCCATGCTCCTGTTCATGTTACTGGAACATATTACGGCTACGCTGATGGAATTTGGCGCCGGCATCCTCTCGCGCGTTCTATCGACCGTGAAAGAGCCGTATTGTCTGGGTATAAGTCAAAGATACTGTCACGCTTGAAGGTTACGTCCGCAAGGTTACGAGAAATGCATTTGATATAGAAATACGGATTTTGACGCGTATCTTTCTTTCTCTCTCTCTCTCTCTTTCCCGATACGCGTGTGTAATATTCGTTTCTTTTTCTTTTCGTACGATCTGAATCTGAGCGTAATAATGGGAGCAACGTGCGATCCGATCAAGTGTCAGATAAAATCGTCTCCGAAAAAGTCATGCGAAATTTTTCCAACGGAAAAGGACAGAGCAATTACGGAGGGGCGTGAGAGAGAGAGGGAGATCGGTATTTACGGAATCCTTTCGTTTTTCCGTCGATAAGATCGTCCCCCGGTCTTTAGCGACATCTGTCAATGGATGGATACATTGACAGAAGAACGTTACCGGCAGAAACAAACATGGCGAGGAGAGTTCAAGAGACGAGATACATCGCTCCTGCTACAACATTTCTACAGATTTTTAACAAAGGTGAGAGACAAAGGTAAAACTTGAAAAAGTACAGTTTAATAGCGACACTATTCAAGTATGGTCGCGAAAGTAGCTTATTCGTGGTCGAACGTTTAATTATCTTCAGTAAAAAAATTGTTTTACAAAACCGCGCGTTTCTCGTGAAGCGAGATGATCGAGTCATCATTGAATCACGTAAATCGATCGAGTTTTATCGAAAAGCTTGCATAAAGGACACGTCAAATTGCGTGAGACGATTATCTATTATTTCATGCGTAAGATTTTTCTGCATAATAGAGACAATTGCGACTGCGAAATGTATCTTGATTCTTTTCAGAAAAAAAGACGACGCGATTTGTGACGTCACTGATATTTCAAAGGTCACGTGACGTCTCGAATCATTCGGATGCGTGCGAATGTTCCTTTCAACGTGATTTCTTCGAAGAGTGCTGCTTTTGCACGCGCCAACGACATTTCCTCGAAGAGTGCTTCGCTTTATCGCATTCATAATCATCAGCTCCTCCGTCATATCGCCGGTGATCGTCGCTGGAATAAAAATCTACCCTTCCTCTACTGTTCCGGTGAGTAAAGTTGACGCATGTATCGTTTGCTCAAATTGTTTATAAATGTTTACAAATTATACAGGGTGTTTTTCAATAAGTACGAAACATTTTAGATGATTTTTTGTCGAAAGTTAAGGAATGTTTTTCATATAAACATTAAAGTTCTAATAAAAAATTGAATGGGGGTTACTAATTTTATCCTCTTATAACAATAAGCTTAAAAATATTAATAAATAACCTTTTTGCTAGTAAAAAATATCCACCCAATTTCTTTAACTTGTTCCAAATTTTTCTAAATTGTTTTCATTTTTTTTGAGAAAAAAATAAAAACCTAATTTTTATCCCTTTTTTTGGAGGAGTGTAACTCTACAGAGAAGAATGTAGGAGTATATGTTTATATGAAAAACCCCCTTTAATTTTCGACAAAGAATCCTCTCAAATTTTTCGCACTTATTAAGAAATACTCTGTAAAGAAATATATATAATATAAATTTTTATATATATTATTTTATACATATGTAAAATTTGTAAATGACATTTATATAAACAATATATATATATATATATATATATATATATATATATTTGTATGCGAGCTTTGCTCCTCCACGGTCGCCATTGATACGGTTGCCATTGATACATTCTATCGAATTTAAATCTCCGGAGACTCGATGAAGGATAATGGAATCGACATCCATTTTCCAAATGAGTACAATACGTCATAAGATAGATGAGATGGACTGCGCGTTTGAATTGAGAGGAAATATGGGCGGGTCGTCATTTCGCGAAATTGCCATATCGCCGGAGGGATTAATTTGCGTGAATCTTTTTTCTCTCACGAACGCGCGAAATCGTCGGACGATTCCCGCGATTCCACAAATCGCATGCGAAATTCGCGCCCGCGCGGCAACGAATCGAAGCGGGAATTAAAGAGGGTCGTCATTAAATTGCATAACGCGGGCTCTCTTGCAAAATCGCGAGATAATGATTAGGCGCCGCCGTATATCTTGGCCGGCAATAAGCCGGCGCGACTCGGCGAAGATTGCGCGCCTCCGAAGGGGCCCCCGAATTAAGGCGGAGTCCCGGACCCCCTTCAATTTTGCGCTCGATGATTCCACCGAGACACTATGTCGCGATTCCTTGAACACAGTTTCGGGTTGCGTTTAAAGCGAGTCGCAATCAAGATGCGCGGAGGAGCTAAGATCGTGCAATAACGATTATACGGACTGTCCCGTTTCTGCCCGTTTATTATTTTTCGTCAACTGATCTCCAGTCGATTCTTCCTCAACGAAAATGTCGAGGCGCTTTTCGAGATGTCCAATTAAGAGCGATTAAAAATTAGAGATGAATTGAGAGCATCGGAAAAGAAAAAATGGAAAAAGAAAATTATATTTTTTAATTTATGTTTCGATACAATTTTTTATTTTAGCGTCTTATTAAAAAATACAGAAATATATAAATATTATGATATTGTTATATATAATATTGTTTACTTTAAATCGATCGAATAAAAATTATTATTTGAAAATAATGTGGCAAAAGCGGGACGTTTTATGTTAAAATAATTTAATGGCTAATCAATTGGCCATTTTATTTCTTTCTATATATTGTTGCGTTTGAATTTACACAATTTACATATAATTTCCGAAATATATCCTAAGTGGATTTGCAATTTTTATAATACATATTGGATTTTTCTAATTTTAGGATTTTAATATTTCCCTAATTTTACATAAAATATTGTATAAAATTCATAGACATATAAGTCTAACATTTTTATTTTATTGATTATCTTTATTAATTCTATATTTAACAATCTTACATATAAGGAATCGTATAAGCTTATACATCATTCCCAGAAAAAACTTCTTATCTCCCTTCAAGAAAAATTTCAAATTATGAAAAAAAATTATAAGAGGTAGAGCCGAGAAATCTCGATTCCCTCGGTGCTCTCGGCTTCTTTTATATCGTGTCTTGTGATTTGGCGCGGAATTGCGGATCGGTGCCCGAGCACTTATCGGCGGTGCTGCTAAAATTAACGCTTCGTAGCTCGAGCTACTTGCGCCTCGCGTAGCCACCCGCTCATCGTTCCGCGAATTGTCGATCGGTGCACGTGCACCGCACGTTGCACGGACAAACAGATCAGCGGATATTGACGAAACCAATTTAGATCCATGGTTCGTCTCTCTCTTTCTCTGTACATGGCCTGTAATGGCGCGCGTTATGCGCGCTCCGCTGAGCTTCGGCGATTGCTTCACTAGTCCACTTAGATGGGAATATTTTAAATGGCGATTGTAACATCGTATGCGATCAACTTTTCAAATACGACCGGACGCGATATGGTCCATTTCTTTACATCGGATTACGCACAATTACAACGCACACGGCCGAGATTACAGCAAAAGAATTTAATGTATATGTATCTTTTTTCAAACTTAAGGAAGAGGGAATAGTCGGGTATTTCCATAGTTTTTTTTGACTAAATATAATTTTAATTTTTAAGATATACATTTATAAGAAATTTAAGAAATAAATAAAGTTAAATGGACGTGGATAGAAAGCATTTTTGAGGCTGAAATGGAGCATGAAAGAATATGAGAAACGATTATTACTCTCCTTAGATATTTTCTTTTTGATTTGTTGTCAATTTATGCATATTACATATATTTATTATAATTGCATTTAATATGAAATAATAAATTGCATTCTAATAATATTAAAATTCTATTAATATTTTAAATGATAATTATATAAAATATTCTATTCTCTAATTTTATTTTTGCCCTCTCTAATTAACGCGAGCGTCGCTTCTCCAGGGAATAATTCCCCTCATGTATATGCGTGATAATGTATCTCCCCTTTCAGGGGAGCGATAGTCGGAGCGCAAAAATAAATTGTGAAAGAAAAATCATTGTGTAGACTGCACACAATCGATCGTTCATCTTACGATAGTCGTAAATTGTTAT
Organism: Camponotus floridanus; assembly: GCF_003227725.1. Lineage (NCBI taxonomy): Eukaryota > Metazoa > Arthropoda > Insecta > Hymenoptera > Formicidae > Camponotus > Camponotus floridanus. Next base: position 360,315 of record NW_020229838.1, read on the forward strand.
GTTCTACGTGGCCAATGCCAAAACGCTTTTTAGCCGGATACGCTTTAACTCATGGATATTAATGACAAGCGTTCAGTGACCATGAGAGTCCGCGTTTCGAATAATATCCGACGGTTGTCATATGCATAAACTAGCAGCCAAAAGTCATCCTTACGCGATGCAACGTTCATTAAATTATCCCTCTCCCTCTCTCCCTTTCTCTTCCTCTTACCCTTCCTCCCCGGCGCTCAGGATTACGTATGCGTTCCGCGTCCCGAATATCAATGTCACATTCTACACTGGTAAATCGTACCTATTTGTCTCCCTGTCGAGCTCTTTGCTCCACAGTCGCCAAACCCGCGGGAATAACCGCGACATGTTGGTCACGTAACATCAAAGTCAAGCAACACGAGTGGAGATAAAATTGAATTAAACGTTGACAATTATTATTTTATATCCTCTGCGAATGAAATTTCGAGTTTTAAAAGAATAGAGAAATCGCTTGCGTTCTTAATTATTCATTATATTAATAAATTAGACATAGTAATTTATGATTAATAATAATATGAATAATTATTTCGAATCTTTTTGCAGATATTGCAGATATTATTTACATAGTTTTGTAGATTTTATTTTGTAGATATTATTTACATAGTTTTATATCTCGATTGGCATTTTCTCTGAAATCCCGAGAGATAAATCACACACATTACAATATGAATGATACGATTCTTTAAGATAGTTCTCGCAGTCGCGATTTAGCTAATTTATATCAGACACCTTTTCACGTCATCGTGAGAACTTTATAAATCATGCGAGCAGTAAGAGATTGCACTTCCCTTATTATTAATCTTGGGTTAGCTAATTCCTCGTAAGAACTCGCATAAGAAGCGTTAATAAATCGCGACTGAAAAGAGGATCCTTCATACCCGACTCGCATTAATCCCGGATTAGCCAATTCTTGCTATCGGATGCGTCTGTGAAAGTCGGAAAGTCGCGATCGTCAGAGCGGAAACGACAAGTCTTCTAGACAGAGAAAGGACATGGCATGATTGCGAGGGATCCCTCGTATACCGGAACACGATCGAAATTTCCTCAGTCGCCGAGACTTTCGATTCGGTAGCCGGAGTTTCCGCTTGTCGAAACATAGGAAGAGACATAATTCAAAGAGTTGTCTCTTCCAATCCGATGATTTTCGCGTGACTTGAATAAAAAATTGATTTTCAAGAAATCCCCCTCGCGAGGGAAATCTCGGGTCATCAGTTTTTCATTTTTCATCGGAAATAGACTTTAAGATCTTGTCAATTATAATGTAAATGTTTTTTTTTTCTTTCGAAAAAGAACGCACGATTGCTACGTGAAACGAGATCCCTTTCACCATGGCCACTCGATTTTGCGCAAAGGGTTCACTATCATTCTCGTTGTCGTGAAAGCATATTGAGTGAACGCACAAAGGTCATTAAGACGGCAGTTCACGATTCGCGTCACGACTTGTCCTCGATCGGTATGCAAGCACCAAGTATCTCGTACCGAGATACTTGCCTTCGACATTGAGGCAACTCCACGTCACGAAAGCGAATCTCAAAGACCTCGGCAGCATAAATTTAATCCGTACGATCGTAAAGCGTCCGTACTCTTATTTCATCAACGTTTATAATAGTCGGTTAGGCTTTATTTCACTATATAATGGGAAAATTGAAAGTATTTATTTTATATATATATATTGTGTGTAAAATAAATTAAATAATTATATAATAATCATATAATAATTATATAATAATTATATATAATATATGGACAAAATATATATTATATTTACATCGTGCACGAAAATATAAAATGCCTAAGACCACGAGAAGTTTATTTCTTAATTACAGTATCTTGAAGTACGTTATATTTATATTTTTCCTATTAGTGAAATTTTTACCTTTTTTTGCGCTGTCATAAATCATCAATATTGACCGCAATAGCTATAAATACTGCTTTTGATTAATTTCGATGTACTGTAAATTGTATATAATTTGTATCGTAACGTCGGGTACAAATTTCGTTATTACAAAGTCTCTATTAACTTCCAATGGTTATTTCACTACTGATGCAATTAATTCGCGCGCGGCTCGAATTATGCAATCGCTACGTCAGTGGCGTATTAAAATGAGTTACCATGTTTGAGCAAAAGGAAGAGGAAAGGACCGGTTTTTTTTTGTCGAGCTAAAAATATATTTGATAAAAAGAAGAAACTTGCTCAAATCGCTATAACTTATGAAGAGTATATTGGAAATCCATGCAAATATATTTAATAATCTTCAAGGTTTTTCGCAAAAAGACGAAACCTTGCATAAGATATTTTATTCTACATTTTTCGCTTGTATATTTGCACGAGAAATCATCTTTATTTCGTTTGCATCTTCGACGATTTTCCGGTGTATAATAATTTACGGTATATAATTTCTAGAATCGCTCGTACGCGAATCCAGTTCTCGTTGCTCCGTTTCTTCGACTGCTAATGAGAAAAAAATTGCCCGTTATTTTTACCGAAAAAGAGCACGCGTCGAGTTCACTCGACGATAGATCTCTTTCACGCTGAAAACTCAACGTCCCGCAACGCCTTTCGTGCGAATTAACGCCGTCGTGTTCCACGGCTCGCTGTCGCGAGAGCAATGGACGATAAGATTGCTATTGTGGGACATGAAATTGTTGGCGCGTGTCCAACATGCTCCCCGCGATCTACCATTTTCTTCTTAAAAGTCTACATCCGCATGTAACTTTAGACACGATGACTTCAACACCTTTGTCTGTCATGATTTACCTTCACTGACATAAGTGTAAGTGTTATATACATATTTATTCTTCTAAAGATATTGTAGGTATTTTTTATTTATCGTTTGAAAAATATATAAATATATATAACTATATAATATTATATATAAATATATATAATATTATTTATAATTTATATATAATATTATATATAAATATATAAATATATATATGAATGAAAAATATATAAATAAGATTGTTAAGGGGTCGAGATTAAATTTAATATTAAATTTCGCGAAAATCGATTTCAATTTGTCGGCAGAATAAAGGAACAGGGCCGAAACACATAAATGTGCGGTGTACATTTATACACTTATACCTAGCTACTTTCTCGAACGGCGAATGTAGCTTGTAGAATAACTACATACACGTATGTATCTGCAGTTGGGGAGTAAATTACCATCCGAACGGTGCGCGTGCAAATTTCTGGCGGAGCGAGATAAGAGCAAAAAGCGGATTTTAATCGTTATCGCGAGTAAAGTCCCCCGTGTGGCAGCCTAATGGCAGATTATATCGGCTGGTTCGTTTCGCCGTACCTGTCTCGTGCCTGAAACGTACCTGATACACACCTCCGGCAATGTGTAATTTCGTCGAGACTTGGCGTAATTGAACTAGCGTGCGCGGATTCGCTCCTCTTCTTCGGCCTCTCTCGCTCTCGTCGTTACGTCACGAAGGTCGGTCACAAGCCGAGATCGCCGGGGCATTTTTCTACCTGATGCGAGGACTTTGGGTTCGATTCTCCTCTCGAGGGAATGCGTCCAACCATTGCATGCAATCGCAACGCGACCTTGATGGGCCATTGCCCCGACGTCTTCACAAAGACGGAACGTACGTTATGTGTCTCTTTCTCGGCGGGAGTCCCACCTCTTTGTCAGAGATATTTTTAAAATATCGTCCCGTGCAAGAGGAGCGTTTTTAGGGAGAAAGTTGTTGCAGAACTCTCCTCAACAGACGAAGAATGCGACGTTTCTTTCGGTACTCGATGAAGATGACTATTATTTGGTAGTGGGCTAACTTGTGGTTCTTTGAGATTAATGAACAATATAAAAAGAAATAATCTGTCTCTCGAGTTCTCTTATAAATTTTTAAAAAATTGCTGCAATAAAATTATGTTTATTTTAATTATAGAACAGTTCAACGAATTAAAAAAAGATTAATCATTTTTTTATGATGATACAATAGCTACGATAAAATACATTAAATGTAACGTATCATAGAGTAATTTGGAGGCCAAAATCGTATTCGACGTTAAACGTTTTTTTTGCAAAGAAAAGTTATTTTTTGTTTGACGTGTGTAATTAGCAGATTTCAAGATAGAATAAAATGAAAGTGTAAATGAAATGACACAACGCGTCTTATAGTAAGAAAGGCAATTATGTCGGTGCTGCAAAAAGACAGGGGACACAATGACGAAATACCGACGGAAAATCGAATGGCTTTTAGCCCGATTCTTAAGCGTTTACGTAAGCGAGGAATCTTATCCTCGCCAACGCCCATTACCATCGGCGATGACGTCGCGAGCGAGGAAATAACATAGTTAGACATGCACGTCAAGTGCATCCAGCATCGCTTTCTCCTAAAGAGCTCCTCTTCGTCATGAGCACGCACGTGAAAGCGAGACTCGCCCTTAGGATCTTTCCCGAGATCTTACGTTTCACGTCTCCGATAACGCATTCTTGTACCGCGATAAACTTTACGTGTAACGCTGACATAAGTGAATTTATCACACGGTGTCTGATAATTAGCCCATTATCGTTGTCAAACCGGATGTCAGGCAACGCGTATCATTTTCTACCTATTGTATTACCATCAATCAAATCTTTTAAATTGTCAAAATTCTGCTAGTAGGAGAAAAAGAGATGGAGGAAGAGAGTTACAAATTAATTAGTGAATTTATAAATTGTTAAATTTATTAAATTGAAATTGTTGCCTCGTTTAACGAAACAACATAATGATAAGAATGTGAATTTAAATAAAAGAAAATATAACCTTGTATTGATCTTATGTTATGTAAATATTTTTATGCATATTCGTCTTTTGTAAGTTCATCATTACATAAGCTCTATCTCCGAGAAGAACCGTTGAATTAAGAAAGAATAAGTAAAATTTATTTCGCAAAATTGAATGCCTATCTCATAGAACTGAAAGTCACGCGATGCCGCGAAGATCATGCCTGGAAGCCATCAATTTTCTCCAAATATTTACACCGGATGATGTAGACTAATTTATCGCCGTAAGCTAGAAGCTAAAATTGTATGTAACGGGTAAGATTCGGCTCGTTTTTTTTTGCCATGGAATTTTTGAAAGAAATATATACATGTGTTTTACATTGTTTAGAATAGATCACGGTATAAATAACATAATGGAAATTATGACTAATATATTAATTTTAAATCATCTTATAAACGCGCAAGCAAATAGCTGATGATTTTTTTCTTTTGAAATTTATTAATGTGGTTATATATTATCCAAGTATACATCATTCTACAAATGATTAACATCTGCTTTTTCGCACCATTTCATTTTTCATTCTTGATATTTTTAAAGTATGTTTAAATATAGAATCCTATCAATTAATTTGATTTATATTTTGAACAGCAATAATATTTTTTTCCAATGAAAATTCTTTAATATCTTTTCAAATTCTAAATTCGCAAAAATTTATCTTTAATATATTTTTAGCTATTATAATTTTGCATTTATATATTTTTTAAATATTATATTTCATATTTTCTTTTTTTGCATTTTATACATATCTACGATCAACATTTCACATTTATATTCTAATTTTATATGCTTTTAATAATAAAAATTTAATTAAATTTAATTGACATCAAACTTCTTTTCCTGTTTGTTAATAAATATGTAAATGAATAGGAAAAATATGTCTAGCATTCTACTTGCCACATATCCATCTAGAATGCTATTTCGTGTCATTAAGGCTAGTTTAGACGCTAATTTATCGCTACGCGACACGCTCCGTGCAATTTATTCGTTCGAGTCATCGAGAGCGAATTTCGACACTCGCGCCTTCATGGACGTTGATTTACGCGTAAATACAGTTCGCGATTGCGCGAATCTGTTTCACCTTGTGTTATACAGAGCGCAGGCCAATTGTTAGCACGCGCGTTTAACGTCTTGCGCAATTCTCGACCGACACGGTCCAATCTCGCACGAGAGAGCTGAGAAATATATTTAGATTTATTCGCGTGCACATAAGAAAAACTAATTAATGCGGCACGTCCTAGACATCTTTATTTTTTCCGGTCATCGCGACTATCATCGCGACTATCGTCGCGTCGCAGTTGCATCGCATTGTCTTAATGAACGCAGGTTGAATACAAAAGCGTCACATTCGTTTTCACTTGCGTAATGTTCGATACGAAATCGCGTCTTGCTAGCGTTAGAATCTATGGTGGAAAAGGCATTACAGGTATCTCTCCTATATGAATATAATATAATATAAGTGTAAAAGATACACATAACATTTTTAGAATGTGTTAGTGCGAAACGGTAGACCGTATTCGTAATGTATTTGTAATATACTGACAGTAGCAGTATCGACTTGAGCAAGCCTATTATTATTTCGACATGCACGTGATGTTATAGCGAAGTGATCTCGAGATTTTAATTAGTCGATGTCATCAGGCAGTTATGTTATCAAATATCAATCTCTATTTTTCATGATTATTTTATTGCAAAAAGTCTCTTAAATTAAATTATTTTGTCTTGATAATCAGTATTAGAGAAGTGATTTGATAATTAGTATTAAAAAAACAAATATATGTTTACGTTTCGCGATAATTAAGTAATTTACATAATAATTATTTATCATAGTTGAACTTGATACGTTTATTCAATTTTTAATTAATTATCATAATAAATATTTATCATAGTTCAACTTGATACGTTTAATCAATTTCTTCGTGAAAAGATTAATTATATTTTGTATTGTAGTCTTTAATAATTCTAATCTTTTGAATAATTACGATTAAAAATTATTTAACAATCTTCTAATTCACAATTTTTTCACAATATTTCCCATTTAATTGATGAATATTTTATTACATAATTAACTTAGCAAAATTCTTTTTCAAGGCTAAAGACCTTAACAATACACTCTTTTATAATAGGATTTTTCCAACATGTAATTATGTACAATAAACACATTGAAAGAACTCCTTCATTTTTGCAATTTTAATAATAAATTTTTAAGAAATTTTGCAAAATTTACGAAGCTGAAGCATTTTAGAAGTTGGAATCGTAATTAACATAAAAAAGAAACTCTAGAAAATAATTATTTATTGTTTTTTTGTTAAACTGTGCTACTTTATTTTCTCGATTTCAATTTTCCTCTCATCTCATAAAAATCATACGACGAATAAGTGTCGCGCGATGCTTATTGAACACGCTAACAAATAGTAGTATCGATAGGACAGAAGTAGCTTCAGCTTTGACATCCGCGGCCGTCACGTAGCACTTATCGTCGGATTAGAATACATACTCTATTCATTAAAGCGAGGCGAGCGAGGAGCACGTTACGCGGCAGTAGATTGCAGGAAGGCCTGCATCAGCGTTAAAGTGCATTACAGCGTCCTCGGTAGCGCTCGGTGGGTTGTCCTAATTCGGTCGCGTCGTTACGAAGCGGGCCCTCGGCCGTCTGCAGGACGTTATGCAATTGCATAACGGACTCGACCGGTGTGTCTCGACTTATTATACCGCGGTAGCCACGCCGCTGACGTTTCTGGAACAAAGAAATCCTTCGGTGGGCTGCAATTCCCCGTTGTTGGCGAGCGATTAGATCGGTAAGTCCCATTTCATCGGATCTCGGAGTAGCACATCGTATGCGGAAAGATAGATACGCGATTATCATTTTTTTTCATGCGATAATCGGAGAATAATAGCGAGTCGCGGCATTTCTCGAAAACATCTTTTCCTTGTCGATTACTCCTTCTCCTCGCAATGAGAGAAGGGAAAAAGATTTTCTCGTAACTACTTTTGAATTGTGAAACATGTATTTTTTATATTATTTTAATAACATATATTTTCTAATTTTTGCGTATATCGCAATAGAAAATATTTTATATTTATGACGAAAATATGTGAAAATCATTAAACTCGAGATGGGAAATCCTGTAATTAAAATTGCATCAAATTACAGGAATTATTAATTACCTCAACGAAGGTATTAGATGCCAGGAATAATTTCTCGATCGTCAATATTATTAGAAATCATTATTGAAAAGGGGGAAAAAGTAAATAAAAAAAAAGACGAAATGGAAACCTCTCGTCTTATCCGACATTCAATCTCTAAAGCACGTATTACAAACGCTACCTTGACGCGCGTTAATTGCAGGCGCTCAACGGACGTTAATTAGGTGTATCAGCGTTAAAGCGTTACGTCGATTTCTCGCGATCGGATAGCTCCTCTCAGCCCCGCGTGCACGAGGAAGCAGACTGTAGAATGTTCTCGGATCGAAAACCGTGGCATTGGCTGGCCTTGCACGACTTCGTTCCGGACGTTTGCGCAAGATCGAGGGCGAACCCGGTCGCCGTCTGCTCCAACGTGCAACAACGACACGCTCGCCGTAAAAGTAGCGGAAATCTATCTCTCGTTTCGAGATGAAAAGCCTCGAGAGAACGCGTCGCCTCTCATATCGATTTTCGAAGCAAATGTCCGCGGATCGCGACGTTCAACTCGCGCAACTCGCTGCTTGCAAGGCGAGGGGAAAGTGCAGCGCGGCCCGCGTGTATGTGGATCTACTGGTGAAAGAGAAAGGCCGCGGGAAAGGATACGTGCTATGATAGCGGCTGTGCCCGGCTGTCTCCTCTCCCGATGCATCTCAGCGCGCTGACCTTTCGTCCGCGTTACGAAAGATTTAATACTTACGCGATTAGAGCGCGAAGACGTCGTTCGCGATACGGCACGACGACGGGACAATTGGCCGCGCGCCATCGTATTTCCGTATTCGACCGATAAAAATCTCGATGATACGAGATCTCGACGATACGAGGTCTCGCCAAGCTCCCTCGATGTTAGATTCCTTTTGTTAGGTTCCTTTCGAATGCACGCGAATGGTACATTAAACTAGCAGACATTAAATCTAGTACGTGACAATAGAAATAATACTCATCTTGTGTTAGATAATCTTTTAATTGCTATATTTAATAATTACATAACTATTGCAACTATAAATAATTCAATATAAATCTTAAATAAGCATCAAATAAATTAATTTAAATAAATATATGTAAACACGACATTAAAGGTATAGTTGAAATTATTATTTAGATAATTATTTAATCAATAATAAATATAATTAATAAATTAATTTAATAAATATAATTATAGAGTCATGTAAATATGACTAATATTAATTAAAGGTTTATTTAACAAAATAATAATAATTTCTCTTCAAATCTCTCTTGTCATGGGCGAGTCGATCTCTCGCCCACACACAACGCAACTACGAAGATTTTAAATTTTAAATTTAAATTTAGATATATAAGTATATATTTCTTATATTTCTCAGTAATTTAAATAGAAATTAAATAGAATTTAAATTTATTTCTCCTTCAAAAGATACGAGATAAAAAAATTATTTCTTTTTTTGACAATCATTCAGCAATTCTAATTTCAAGTGCTCGATCTCGAAAGACTCAATCATGAAATTAATTCTTGTTCGTTTATATAATATGTAACGCTTATGTAATATATAATAGTTCTTTTTGTAAAGAATCTTTAATTAGGAATCTTGTTTTCATCTCAAACACGCCTTCCGGGGAATCGAGGAATTCGCGGAATGCAGACGGAAGCAAGAAACGATAAAGGATGAGCGTGTCATCTTTCATCGCAAACGAAATGCCTCATTAATATCCGGGATATTTATATAATATTTAAAAGATGTCTAAAAACATATGTCTTTTTTCGCGCGAAGAATGAACAGTTATATTACGAAATTATAACAATCATCGGTTTTTTTCGTTACTATTTTGATCCGCGTCATCGACAAACCGGCCTTTGTGATTAATTGTAACGGTAAATGTGTAGTCTTTATCGCGATCCTCAACTTATTCAGGAACATCGGGTGAAATACCAACCAGTCTAATGATTAATCGCGTAAACGCATACCAATATTAATATTTTCCATATGACCTTTGCATCGCAACGCCAGGAATTCCAAATACAAAAACAGCGTCATTTGTATGCACACATACATATACAGGGTCTACCAAAAGTGTGGAAACCCCTAAATATCTCGGAAAATATACGTTTTACAGAAAAGTGTTTCCAACAAAAGTTGTAGGGTTTAAGAAGATCTATATACTGATTCTATCAGTTTGACCTTGGATGGCGTCGTCAAGGTCAGGTCAAGGTCACATTGACTTTTTTAAATGACACCCCTACATTTGATTGCATATTCTTATAGCTTAATTCAAGAGCTTTCCAAAACACTATAATAATGTTCATTTTTATTAAGTACTTTGCGAGTTATGAGGGTTGAAATAATTTCTTAATTTTACATAAACCATAAAATATCTAGTAAACCATTCATTTTTCGATTATCTTACCTTCATACTTTTATGTACAAATTAATGAGAGGAATCAATTGGTGTAAAGAAAACACATAGTTGTTTCTAAGAAAAAATATGTAATTTGCAATTAACAATTCCATATTTTTTCTTAAAAACAACTGTATGTTTTCTTTACACCAATTGATTCCTTTCATTATTTTGTACATAAAAGTATGAAGGTAAGATAATCGAAAAATGAATGGTTTACTAGATATTTTATGGTTTATGTAAAATTAAGAAATTATTTCAACCCTCATAACTCGCAAAGTACTTAATAAAAATGAACATTATTATAGTGTTTTGGAAAGCTCTTGAATTAAGCTATAAGAATATGCAATCAAATGTAGGGGGTGTCATTTAAAAAAGTCAATGTGACCTTGACCTGACCTTGACGACGCCATCCAAGGTCAAACTGATAGAATCAGTATATAGATCTTCTTAAACCCTACAACTTTTGTTGGAAACACTTTTCTGTAAAACGTATATTTTCCGAGATATTTAGGGGTTTCCACACTTTTGGTAGACCATATATAATGCCGCGTGATAATTTTGCCAGCAGCATCGCATCGTCGACGTTAAAGAGATTTTATTGGCTAAATCTCATTGGAATATTTATTACGCAATAAATGTTGTGATCGTTATGCGTGAAGAGAGACAGAGGGAGATTTCTATTAAAATTCTACCGAGGCAAAACTCGCTTGTAATTAACCTTGAGGCACCGACGTGTGTGGATGACATATGTCACTCAGCTTCACCGTTTAACGTCTCGCTCTGGGATTCTGGAAAATCCGCGACTTGGATTTACAACGAGTTAACATATGTTATAATTAAACGCTTAACGAAATAAAGACATACAAAAATAGACATGTATGAGAGATTTAATTAAGAGAAAATTGTATTTTTCATCTCTGAAATTACACTTTGTTTTGAGATGAGAACGCTGGAGGGATAGAAAAAAAGGAAAAAAAATAAGCTTTGCTATCTGTCTCGAAATTTTAATTAATTCCATTTTAATCACTCGTTGATCCACCGATTTTTCGTTAATTGCAATTACTTGATTAAACGATGCGTATAACGTGGCGATATAATTCAGCGAAACGACCGGCAACATACGCCGACTAGCCGCCATTAATTACGCCGGTTTTCCATAGATAGAATAATGCGTTTTAAATAATTTATTTTCCATTCGCACGCGTAGAGACGATAAATGAGGCAAGAGCGGTCGCGCGATGGGGAAACGAGGCGCGAAGAGAACCAGATTACGGTCGACCTGTCGTTAATGTCGGTGATTCACGACGAGCGTAGAAAGGATAACGCCTCTCTCCATACACGCTGACAGTATCTCACGAATTTATGGTACAGAGTGCAGCTCTGTGATAAGAACACGCGTTATAACGCGACTTATAAGATCTCATTTCGGCCGCGTAATTTTTAGGCCACTCGACGGGATTTTGATTTATCAATTGGAGGATTAATAATTAAGTATTTTATGAAAATTAATGATAAAAAAATGAATAAAATGAAATAAAATGGAAAAGATTAAGCAAATTATAAGTGAATTAAAATTCGATTGGATTTATTTAACTAAATTTAATTCATATTTATACTTGTTCGTGAATCTTTTTCGCAGAGTTTTATCCAATTTCCAATTGCTACGTGATACGATTTATTTCCCGACGGAAGATTCCGGTTACGCAAGATTCGCGGTTCACAGTTTTTGCACCGTTTCTTACCGTCCATCCGGAAGCGCGCAGAATGCGCTCGGGATGCAACCGGAGCATGCGGTCGATTAGAAATTGAATTACTTTCGCCGCGTGCGCCGTCGTCGGACGGTTCGCTATCTCCGCCATGCTTTAGAGCCTGTGACCGCCGAGATAATTTCTCACAGTAGTTTCTATCCCGTTTTCTAAGCTATCGAGAAAGAAAGAAATGCAGCGCTCGAGATAGCAGCCATTCGAGGTTGAACTTTCGCGAGAAGCGGAAGATTCGCGCTTTCGAAAATTGTCTAACTTTTTGCTTAAAACTGCCGATTATCCGCGTTTTACTCTTCTCTTTCGGATAATGATATCCGACATCGTTTGTGTTTTATGTCGGACATAGAATTCGTTCGGTAGATTTATATCGGTAGCCATTATATTATTTTTATGCGGGTGATCTTCGATGTGCATCGAGTCAATTGTATTAATTAAATTAAGTTGATTGTGTTAATTAAGTATTAAATTATGAGATATCAGAAAGATTATATATTCGATAAATAGAATCACATTTTTTAATTTTTGTATCGCAGAATCATTGCAGATATATATCTAAACTAATTCAGCGTGAATGATTAAGAGTAAAGATTTGTTAGATGTTTGTGCAATCTCGATATTGCACAATATGAATTATTCGTTTCCGTCAATCAGACATTGATCAGAGAATTGGTCAATCAAGGAAAATGTCGTTTTTATCTTTTTATCTGTATTTGATTGATAAAAAAAAATAACTCCTTAATACGACGACGATATGTCGCTCGCAATATTGTTAAGTATTTATTTATTTTTCATATCTTTTAATGTTTCATGTAAGATATCGTTTATTAAAGTATATAAATCAATATTTTTTAATTTGAACTTATTTATCACTGTTTTTTAAAGAAATACATAGAAATTATGCTATTCTTACCAGTATTCCAATTATTATAAATTGACATTTTTAATTTACGTTGGCAGTAAAATATTTAAAAAATCAAGTTTAATATTTTATATAATAATTTATAATATTTTATAATAATATTTTATATAAGATTGTAATAAAATAATATATTGTGCGTGTATGTGTTTCTAATATTCTTGTGCAATGTTGTTAAAAAAAAGAAATTTGCTCATCATTGCATTACACGCAATTGTGCATCGTACTTCAAACTTTACTTGAATACACAATGAATGTATTAATAAAGCTCGCTTCGTTAAAGATTCTCTTCGCAAGGAATTTCGCAAGGACGCATCGAGAGCGCCGTGTATTACGTATTGTAGATATAATCTATCCGCGGATATCCATCAGAGATGCATGTGAGGAAGACTTAATGATGTTCGTGAGATGACATCACATTCTAAGTAATGACAACAAAGTATCGATAACTCCGAGGCCGATTCGAATCGCTTTGACAGCTGTTTTGTCAATTTAATGTATCTGCTATTTTTTCCGAGTACTTGTGAATCATGCAGAAGAAATTCTGTCGACGATATTGTTCTCTCTCTCTTTCTCTTTTTCACTCTTGAATGCGCTGAATAAGAAGAACGAAAAAGAGAACGTCGTGAGATAGAATTTTTCCGCAAATCGCGGACGAAAATCGGTGCTTTTGCTATTGATTTGCGCGGAGAAACGGAGGTGCAATCCAGCATAATCAACAGGTCGCGCAAAATTGCACGATTAATGGCGAACGGGCAGTATTAACGGTAATGACGGACGATTAGCTGGACGATGAAAATGTTGTGGAACTAGATCGCGGAGAGATCTATAAATCAGAATCAATTTCTGCCGAGCCGAGCGATCTCATAAATAATCGTTCTAGGCCGCGGCTTAAACGGTAGTTGTTGTTTAGCAATTACAAATGTGCCGCTATTTCTACATGACTTCTACTCTTGTAAAAGAATCTCGGGATTCGAAACACAATTAAGGATTAAAAATAGCATTTTAAGTGACTGTTGGCAGAATAATGTGTATAAGTCCAAGATAAATGATCTTTCGTACATATCTGTGTGTATCTTAAGTGATTTTTAATTTTAACGAGTACATCAAATTCTCTCTCACATTTCGAGCCTTCAATTTTTATTTCACACAAATAACACTCCCTCTTATTTCATTATCTGATCATTAAGGATTTAAATATAGTATCTTTACGGGTTTTTTTATGTAGATCTAATTTTTATGATGTTTTTTAGCAGATACATAGATATAATAGTATTCATGTAACCAATGTTAATTATATAAAATATATGGTAATTCTTGCAAATTATTAACAGCACAAGATGATATAATAATTATTACATTACTATTTTCGCAATGCAAATTTATATATATAAGAATTGCTTTATCGATATAATTTTATTAAAATTAGACTTTTAAACAAACATTTATAGGAGAAACATGAAAATTAAAAAAATCTAATGAGCAAATATTTAAGACACTTTATATGTCTAATTAATATTTTTATATAATAATTGTATATAATATTAATTTTATATTATTTTATATAATAATATATATAATAATTTATATAATAACAATTTCTCTAAAATATACATATAAGAAATACTACACACTTTATAATATTGCGCATAGATAAAAATATACATTCGCATAGAAAATAGAAGATGCGATAAATAAACATGATGTGTCTTTTTTGTGTGATTAAAAAAATGCGATAGCTTGACAGGTGTTGGATGTTCCTAAACGTTATACCGTGGTATACTTATATGGTTAGATATGTTATTACCTAGCCAAGGATATTATCGTCCTTGCCGATCGTAAAATTACGTTGAGAGAATTCTATTCTCTTGTGACGCGATGCGTTGTTCATACAATAGTTTCGTGCAATAGTACAGATGCGAGATTAGTTAATTCACTCAACCCTTAAATCGTTAATTTATGACGTCGCGGGACTTTCGTTTTTCTTACATGAAAGCGGAAAAGCATCCTCTACTTTTACGTGCGTCTCGACGTCGCGCACACGCTACTTGAGCTTCTTGTCGTCCATTGTATTCTTAATTAAACTTCCGCGTCACGATTCATTATTTAATCGCCGCGTAATCATCGCGGATAAAATTTACGTCACGCTGTAAATCTTTGAAAAAAAAAGAGCAAACTCACATTCTGAGAAAGTTTTCTCGTGTAAAATACAGAATCTAATAAAGTATCGAATCCCATGTCATTTATGCTTTGCCTCTTGTCGTATTGTTTGTCTGACTTGCAAGAATCTTTTGAAACGAAATGTTAAAAGAAAACTTTCTACAACATTATATAACATGTTTTAAATTATTGATAAATTTTGTTGTGTTTTCTATGGCCAATTTAAGGAAAATAAACTCGGAAAAATTAGTCTGATATTATAAATGCTCTAGTTTCCAAATTTCAGAACGATTACAAAATTTATCGATATTTCTCTCTTGCTTTCCAAATTTCTTTTTTTCTATTTATCATAATTAGACATCTTCCTCGTCGCTTTTCGTAGCGAAATTAGATAATTTTTTCTCGATCTTGTAACTATAAATAATTGAAGAAACCGACTACAAGAACGATTACGCTTTTATCATTGATGTTGGTAGCGAAATTAAATAATTTCTTTTCTCCATTTTGTGTAACTATAATTGAAAAGATCGATTATGAGATCGATTACACATCGATTTACACATTTCTTTTAATGTCACTTATTAATATCACATTAATTGCGCGAGATTAAACTCGCGAAACGTGAGAAAATCCATTCTTCATGTAATCGCGGTTCTTGTGTCGAAACGATACTCGTTCCTTTGTATCGTTCATTTGATAAATGCAATTCGCGCGAACGAATGAAATGAAAAAAACTGTTACTCGTTTGCATCTTCTCGATAACTAGTTCTCGTGCATTTGCATATAGTACTATTTCTTTATTAATTGCGTTGCGTTCGATGCCCTTTGTGTAAAAGAGCCAATCGATATAATCTAAACTAATTTTATTTTGCTAAAGAAACAATCGGAATTATAAATGCGCTTTATTCGCGGGAAAAACTTGGATAAATAGAAAAATTCACAGGCGGAAGCTATTGATATTTATTTACATTTATTCTACTCCGCACACAATAGAAAAAACAATGTGTCGATATATTTGAAATACAACATGCATATGCGCGAGATTTGTGTATGATTCGAAGCGGAGCGATATCGCTTCTCTTTGCGTGCGATATCGCTTTTGCACGCGTTATCGTCGATATGTGTCGCGTATTGCAAATTTCATCGGCATTCCAACTTGCATAAAGTGCGCTCCATAAAGCATAGTTCTATCGTTGCATCTCGCATTGTGATATTCCTGCCGCATATATCGATTATATGAAAGAAAAAGCGAAAGAAGAGACCTGTAAAAATGCATGATACGTGGCATGGACACATTGCAACACATAAACCAAGACATTTCCTAATTTTGCTTTATATCATTTAATTGAAGAGATTTTTTTAATTAAACGAAACAAGGAATCACAATACATAAAATAAATAATATATAATATGCATAATATATTTATTAAAATAAATATATATAAGTAATTAATTATATAATATATATATCATATATATATATATATATATATATATATATATATGTATATAAAATTTACAAAAAAAAAATATTAAAATTAAAAAAAATTTTTTTTATCTTTAATTTTTTTTCCTTTTTATGTACGTTTTTATAAAAGATATGCGTGGTGATTGTAAATAAGATTGTAAATAACATAAATGTAACAAAATGATCAACTGTGTGTCAAAACTGTACACAAAGGTTTACATAAACATCGGCGGGAAAAGATGACTTAATTTCTTAATAACCCAAACTTTTTTCTTTTTTTTGCGATTTAGCTTTTGCGAGTTCTCGATCGCTCGTAACAGCCATTGTACCACCGGTTCCCTCGCGAATCCTCGCATATCATGGTATCTTTCTCAGATCGATTACGGCATCGTCGACGAGCGGGATCCTCTGGACGATCGTATAACAGTCGAGCGCGAGTAATTACATATCCTGCACACTGCTCGTTAACAGTTCTGCAATACAAAACTGCCTCGATATAGCGAGGGAAAATTGCAGAATTTATTCTTGTCGGAGACCCCGTTAAACTTCCAATCTGCTTATCTAATTGCGCTAGTGAAGACGTCATCGTAAATTATTGAGCAACAGTCACATATTCAAATGTAGTAATTTAAATACGAGAAAATATTTTATATTCTCCCGCTACATATGTATATTAAGGTTAAAAGTAATCTAATATAGTTGGAACAGTATGTATTGGTATAAAAGTTTACGATGATTACGGGTTTGTTTCGTCTAACAATAAGTGGACAGTTTTATGGTATATAACGTCTGATAAGATATTGTAAAGTAAAACACAAACAGATTAACATGGGTTAAGATTAGATACGAGTTCAAATATTTAACCGCCACAATTTTTAACATATTGCTAAATAAATAAGCATTATCTCCCGCCTTTGCACTATATGATAGCTTGATGTAATTCATCATTGCGCCAATTATTATTTTACCACGGGTATATAGCGAGATACGGTAATCTTCTTGTATTACAGCAATATACAGTGTTTGAAAAGTTTCGTATAAATTTAAAAAAAAACATAGTTACCAAGAAATAAATTAAAGAAAATAAACAATTATTTTTTTCAATGATAATCTTTTAAAAAATTTATTTTTGTGATAGTTGTTTTATTCTTCTAGCGATTCAATGTAAACTTTGTGCAGTGAAATTTTTTATTCTCTCAAAGAATTTATATTTATAAAATATATTTAATATATAATTTTATAAGATAAATTTAAATTTATTCAACACAAAATATTTATAATATCGAAAATCTAAAGAGATTGAAAGAAAGATTGTTGTATTTCACTAAACACTCTATATAGGTAGCTAGTGTCAAAGCGGATATACCCGGCGGTGCGAGTGTATCGAGGAAATCCCTTGAAACAATTATTGTCCATAATGATGATCGTGACAGCCGTGTCCCAGTTGCGGTCTTTGCTCGCGGACGACGAGGTCTATTGTTCCTTTCGTTGAGAAGGCCTTACTTAAGGATATATCCTGTCATTTTTCTTCAATGATGGGCCGCGCGATTGGCAATCCGACACGCAAATGCGCAAGAATAAGCGGCTTCTATACGACAAATAAATAAATAATATAATAGTCGGCATTCCGTTTTTCTGTCACTGCACATTTTTCACTAATAATTAATAATTATTTTCAAAATTATATATAATAATTAATAAAAATGAATCGTATAATTCTAATAAATAATATATTATAATTAATAATGAATTTAATTATTTAATTATATTAATTTAATTATATATATATTTAATTATATATATATCATCTTTCTCAATATAACTTTAATGGATTCTTGTATCTCATGCAGCAGTACATGTTTCTTCTTATATTGCTTGTTATATTAGAATATGAACGAAATAAGCCTTGCATATGTGTTTGTACGTGTTAGATATTATACAATATATCTAGCTCACTAATTCAACATCCGCCCATATCTAATTATAGATAATGGGAGCGGATAATTAATGTCTCGTCTATATTAAAAAAGTTTATTTTATCTTATTTATGTATTGTGCACAGTTCTTATCTATTATCATAAGGTGCTGCACAATCGCGATGTGGCACTCTCAAAAAACTTTTTTTATTTACAATGTCGTGGCGCAAATTGATAGATTTTTGTCACCTAGTTTGTCGTATATGTTTCGATTTCATCATTTTAATCTCATTCTCCGTTGATGCATATGTAACCTACATTTCGCGAGCCCGCTCTCTTTCGTTCAATCCGCCATTAGGTGTACTCGTGCGTTTATTACTCAACCGAGAGTACTTGAAAAAAGAAATCGTCAAGTTTGTTCATTCGACACCGATCGCTAATTTGCTCATTCGCTAGAAATTGAAAAATAGGTCAAAGATTTTAGCAAGAGAATTATCGAAGGACATTCCTCGTTCTTGTAAGTTTTTATCCTCAATCGGTTTTCATAAAATGTGGGTCGATAAAAATTATATAAATATTGCCAATTTTTACAAAAAAATATAGTAGATATTAAATATAAAACCTTCACATTTCAATTTTTCCGATAGGTCGATAAGTTAACATAAATTTGCGCGTTTTTATTTACATTTTGATCCACTAATCATAATTTGTTTCGTTTATTTTAGATCGTAAGATACGTTTCGTTATCTTGTAAAGCTAAAAAGCTTAAACGCGAACGTTTGTGAGAGTATTCTTCTAAATCACGATCAACAAGTGAAAGTATTCTTGTTACAAGAGACTCGAGATTCGAGGTTCGTTATTATTAAAGCTGCATCTAACCGTATATAAATCGATTTACCTTGGATAAACGATCATTGCTGTCTTTCATTATAATATAGCAAGAGATTAATCGCGTGCATTTTGTTGGATTTGTAAATTTGTTTTGTCATTCTATCGAACACTCACTTTTCGTTTGATAATCTCATTTTGATGATCCAAATTTGAGATCTCGAAAAAATTAGGCTCTTATATTTTCCAATTATAAATAAAAAATTATTTAATTAAATTATTATTAAAAAAAATTATTTAATTAAATTTAATTATTAGACTTTTGGATGTATATATTTCTTCTTTCTTTTCTCCCAAAGTATTGTAGAGTTTTCAATAGATTTTAGAAAGAGTTTTATTATTTAAAGCAACAACAAATCAGAGAAGCTAATTTGCAACGTTCTTTATTAGGTAATTCTGTCAGGAGATTATTTAGCTCTATAAAAAAATGCAATTTTTTAAAATTCTGAGACTATTTAAGATAGTTTTATAGAGCTAAATAATCTCCTGACAGAAGATTCTGCTCTAAATTGCTTTAACAATTAATTTTGAAAGTAAAGATGGCCTCCCTTTTTAGAAAAGAAATATATATTTTATTATGCAATTCCAGGTTATAAAAATTCGACAATAGTATTTTCGTTGCGTTAAATAACAGAGATTCTTCTAAAGCTGATCGAGAATTATACTATAGCAGCATCGAATACTTTTGATCGATCAAAATCGTTCGTTCGGTCGTTCGAAAGACGGTTCGTCCTTTAAGTTCGCAGCTGAGAAAGTTCGCTTGGGATTGTATACGTTGTGATCGCTGCGTGTAGGCTGTGTCGGAATATCCTTTTACTCTCGCGCTGTAACTCATAATTCTTCCCGTGTATTCTCGATGTCTATAGATATCTTCGAGCTGATTTCGCCTACGCCACGTGCGAATTTTTCGATGCGATCGGAGAGTTAATTACACTTCGACTTCCTGTTGGCGCTCCGGTAATTCTGACGAGGAAATTCCGGCAAGCCACTGAAATTCCATCCCGAATTCTCTCAACGAGTGATTTAGAAGATGCCTAATATTAATCCTTGGTTACTTTCTAACGGAATTTATTTCTCCAGATCATCCGAGACTGTTGCTTTTTAAAAATATAATTCTTTGTCTTCATAATTTTGTATGACTATTTTTTATTTAATCTTTCCCTTTTTTAAGTTTTGCATACATAAAATAATGTATTTAATAGATTAAGGTATTGACATATTAAAATGAGACTATTTCTGAATTATGATCAAAATTATTCCGTTATAATTCGGGGTTTTCGAGAAAAGAAGTTCTAACTGTTTGTGAGAAAGAAGAGTTCTGGGAACGTGTTTCGGTTAATTATTGCATCCGGTTCTGGCAGATAGCAACTCAAAGAATCTCTTTCATCGTTCAGTCATAGCAATATCTCATAAAAATTGCTTTGATGAAACGGAAAATGTGAGAATTATAAACGAAAATAAATAAATATATTATTTCAAATGTATATATCTCTCGTATAACTTGTCCATAAAAGTATTATGCAATTACATATTAGAGGAAAATATAAAAACGATCGGAAATATAAAAAAGATTTTAATATATTTATTATATAGCTATATGTAACTGTATCATAACATAACTTGTTTTTAATTGAGCTAAGAGAGAGAAAGAGAGAGAGAGAGAGAGAGAGAGTAGTCATTCCTTGTAATTTTTATAAATACTAAATTCTATAAAAGTCACCAAAATGCTATAAAAGTCACCAAAATGCTATATTATAATTTTGAAAAATTTGAAGTTAAAGCAATTATTTCTACGTACTTTATACTGCAGCACGTGCCTTGAAAAAAATTTGACGTCATTTAAGATATTATATTAAATATTAAAGATATTATATTAATTATTAAACTTCAATCTTTAAAAGAAATCTCTTGCGAAATTTAAGATTAATGAAGTTTTCAAATTAAATTTTTGTTGATTTATTGCGGGAAAGTAAATTAGATTAGATGAAGATTTATGAGTCTAAATTTTATTCAAAATTTTTAAATTGCTCAATACAAATCTAATAAATGCAAATTTAAAATGGCAAAATATTAAGATTCACAAAAATTTTTTATAAAATTATTATAGGGGTTTTCAACATTCTATGTTAGAATTGAAAAATATGTTATGTAGTGACTCTAGAAATAATTAATCTTAATATCACTAATTAATCTTAATAGATCCAATATTTATAATACAATTTAAAAAATGTTATTAACCTTAATCTTCAAAATTTATAAATTTTTTTTAAATAATTAAAAGTTTCAACATAAAAACTATACTTAATTTTAAACTAAAACTTTCAACGTATAATTATAAATTACGTAAAAATAAACTATTTTAACTATGTTAAAAAATAACTAATTTTTACAAATTTTTAATCTCAAATTGTTCAAAATTGTAACGAGGACTTTTATTTACCATTTCGAAAAAAAATACAAAGAATGATTATTATTCCTCCTGGATTTAATTTTTTTAAATTTTCATTATTGTCAATTCTATCTCTAAAATCGGATTTTGTCAGAAAAAGAAATTTTCCAGTTTTCTATATATTTTATCTCGTTATCGGGTTATTCTGAAAGATGCATTAAAAGTCACATTTTAATATAATTTCGCATCAATTATTGTTCTCGATTCGTTGCCTTGTAAAGGACACGCAAATATACTGAAGGCCCTATTTATTTGCCACACAACAAAATCATCGCCTCCTTCTCTTCGATCTGGTCGGTGCAGATGTTATTCCCTCATGAGTTCCCATGTGTTCCCCAATGCCCCTAGGGTCCCGGAGGTATCACCCTTCCCGTCGGGGCCACATAAGTTGACCAATCGACCACTTCTCTCTCTCTTTCTCTCTCTCTATCTCTCTCTCTTTCTCTCTCTCTCTCTCTCTCTCTTTCTCGCTCCCCTCTTGGTTCTCGAACGGCCCCCTAGTCGAAGACTTCGTCTGGCGTCTGGCGGCAGTTCGGAGCGAGACGCCGACACGACGTAGTATTTTCGTCCCGAACAACTCGAGCTCCGAAACGTGGCTCTCAAATCGTCTCGCGGCATCTTTTCGTATGCATACATATCAGTTGGCGATTTGGCGAACGTGTTCTACCAAAGGGCAAAATCGTTATCCGGCGAACGTTGTCACGGTCCGGAGAACGTGCCGGCTGCTGATGTGGAGGTGCGTGTAAAACGGGTATTGGCATACCCTTTCGAGTGGCGACCGGCTATCGGCCTCCGGGAACGAGACATTTTCATCGTCCAGCTTGATCAGACGATCGGAATGGTCATCGCCTCCGCGGGCAAAGGTCGATGAATCCGAGAGGATTGTTCATCGAGGATTGTCATCGTTATCGACGCCGGTGCCTCGAATAATAAATCGTCGAGATTTCAGAGACGATCGAAGATTCACGCGTGTCTCCTGCGGGCGAAGGACTGCCGAGGAAGATCCAAGTACATCGGAGCTCCCTTCCACATATACACACACGCACACAGCCTCCGTTCCTTCCATTCAAGGCTCGTCGCATTCATCCGCCGGCAGCAGCAGCCGGTATCACGCACACACATCCACGCGTATACGCGATCCGCAGAAGAAAGCGCGTCCGGTACGTCTTGCCACGCGTCGTTTTTCCGTCGGAATATCCGGCTGCGGAGAAGCCGGAGAAAAGCGAAATCCCCGATGCACTTCCTCTGAGGACCAGCCGGGAATAAAGAGAGGAGGGACGTCGGCCCGAGATGACGTGACGCGTCCTAATCGGAGAGGAATGCCGGCGCCTTGACGCGGATTCCTCTGGTCGTCGGGATGCGATCCAGCCATCGGGACGCCGTCCGGACGGATTTCAACGGCTGGCGAACCACCAGGCTGCTCTGACGATCACAGCCGCGGATATCTCCGTATTTTTCTCGTAAGTAGAAACGCAGCCTCTCGGGGAGGAAACTTGGAGACTTGCGCCGTGAATCCGGATCGATTCGATGTCGAAATGGAATACCGTTGGAATTGAGTAATCATCGGAGTTTTTTGCGGCCACACCAAGTGTGGCTCTTGGTGTAACGGCAGCATCGGTCGTTTAAAACTTAGTCCGATGGGAATACTTTTTGATGTACTTGTTAAAAGTTTTTTCGATTCGCGATCCCATTCCGATTACTCTTGAAGAAAGCCTTCTCTCCGATCATTTTCTCGGCGAGCACTCGAGAAAATTAGTTAAGAGGGTCTCAAAGAGAGAAATTTAAAGTATATGTAAAGTATGAAGTGTTTTTAATAAATTATAATAAGCTAAATTAATTAGTATTCACAAAGTAAAGAGGGCGATAAGCTGTCGAGATATTTTATTTTTAATTGTTATATTTTTAAATGCAAAAGTTCAATAAAAAAGATATGCAAAAAAGGTATATATTCACTTGTATTATGTCATTCAGCTTATAAATAAAATTTAATTTACTGGCATTGATTTGAAAGCCCACGAAACTTCCAGCCAAGCATTAATTGAAAACAAGATACCTAAAAGCAGTCTGACAGCGATGAAACGGGGACTACAAAAGCGTGACTTAATCAACTACTCCAAGAATTTGGTCTGGTCTGACCATGAAATTGACGAAATTCTCGTGAGGCAATTAAATATCGATCGTTTGCAGATGGTTCGCCAAGTGACTATCGAACCAAGAAATTACCGTTAAAGCCAATCTCAAATGACCTCAATCTATCCTTGGCGGATTCTGCGTATGTTTTCGCGCATATTTTTGCGATACCACATGCTTAGGTAATTGGTAGTTAAATAATAGGTAAATAGAATAGAGAAATAAGGTAAATTCTTGAGAGTCTATGTTTTGATGTCGATAAATTCCACTGTCTACTCGAAACGAAATTACGAAATGGCGGAAGAATCGACCTTCGCGTTTTCTTTTTTAATTTTTCCTTCGATGAAACCAAGAATCTTTGCAGCCAACGTGCATAGGATTTTGTGAGGATCGCCCGCTACGAATTATGAAAGTGCGTGAAAGCCCGGGGAAAGAGTTAAATGTATGCGCGGTTGCTTGCTCGCACGATTGTACGCTTTAACGACCCAATTCGACCGATTTCATTTGACATGAATCGAGCGAGGGATTCAATTTCCGTTATCGATAATAATATATGGGATATAGAACGCGATATAGAAATATTGATATTGTATGCGGGATAAATTGGCGTTTATATGACACACGCATGACGCGTGTAATTGACAACAAGATTCTATGAACACTACGCGGCCTCGACGTTTTTTTTATGAGAGCTCAACAAGTAGGCTATCATTCGCCGCAATTTTTAATCCTTATCATTATGTAATACATATTGGTCAATTTTGAACGAAAAAAAGTATAGAGCATCAGAAATTATATTCTAATCAAAATTTATGTATATTAAAAATTATGTATATTAAAGAATACATACTATGTGAAATAATAATAATAATAATATTGTTATTATTATTATTATTATTAAATAATACATACTATGTGAAATAATAATAATAATAATAATAATTTTTATTTTGATTATATTTTTTGATATTTCTGATATAATCTTTTGATTATATTTTTTGATATTCCTGATATAATGTAATACAAAAATTTATTTCACCTCTTTTTAAATTTCGATATACAAACTGGGTTAATTTTATAAATCTTTATTAAAACTAAAATTGAAGAGTCTATTAAGGATCTATTAAGACTCTATTATCTAAATATTTACATTCGTGA
This sequence comes from Camponotus floridanus, assembly GCF_003227725.1. Taxonomy (NCBI): domain Eukaryota; kingdom Metazoa; phylum Arthropoda; class Insecta; order Hymenoptera; family Formicidae; genus Camponotus; species Camponotus floridanus. The sequence goes on from NW_020229838.1 coordinate 385,528, forward strand.
AATTTATACCGCCTTTATTGAATTATAGCCATTTTCATGTCATTTTATTTGCCAAGTAATCTATTGATCGGATCACTTCATATCCATGTAATCATGTTGTAATTTGTTTCGCTACTTCTAATAAGATGTGGAAGTTGAGTAATTAATTCAACAGTTCGAAGGACAAGCGATCCTCGCGCCGGATTGCCGTTCTTATGTGTATAATACACGCCAGACACAGATAAAGGAAACAGGTTATAGATTAATAATACGACAACAATATAACTTGTCTCTTATAATATTATGGCGCAAGTTATATAGATATTATCTCTTTCGAGAGAAATATAATATTTTCTGATGTAAAAGTCGATGTAATTCTGTCGCGATAGCTTCGTGTTGTAATCATTCATTGTCAACGGCACGTGGATCATAGATAAAGACGGAAAATATTTATAGTATCAAAAAAAAGTCACGATATACTCGCTCTAAGCGTATACAAATACGAAAGAAATAATCTATTTCACTAAAACACTGATACATAGAAGATCATCTTTTCATATTCAGATAAACAAGTTTATCGACCATATTCAGGTAAACAAGTTTATCGACCACCACTTTTAGTCATAAATATTAATACGTAAATTCCCGTTATATCAATCATCCACATCATTAAAACATTTAAAAAATAAAAATTCTAAAATATAACCGTGTACTCAGAAGCGCGGAATGCTTTTAATAAATTGCATTTCTATTTGTGAATTTTTTAGATTTATGCGAATCAACTTCTTTAAATACTTCATTTAAATATTTCTTTATTATACTTTATTATACTTTATTATACTTTATTAATAGTCGTATATTACTATGACGCGATGTGAAAGGTTACTGTCACCTTTTTAAATTCGCGAAGGTTAACTATACCCGTTGAAATTTACTTGAAAATGCCTGCCGCGAGAGATTAATTATAGAAGCTGTTATTATCGCATCTTCACGATCATGTATATGCAGAGGCGAGAGATTGATGAACGATCGACAAGACGCGACATGGATTATATATATTTATTTGTTCGATCGTGTCTCTTGAGGGACAATGTGTACGACGTGTAAAGAGCCAATATATGCGATCCAGCTGGACCTCCCCCACTCGTCCTCTTCTCGATAACGGTTGTACGATCCAGGTATCGCAACCTGGCATCCCCGATAAAGTCGGTCGCAGCAGGCACGTCATTAACGTTGCACGTTGTGTCTTCACGGACATCATCGTCAAGTGGCATGACAGCCTCTGAAACCCGATATAAATTGAACTTTTAGAAAAAAACGTTGAAAAAGTTTAACTGCTCGAAAATAAGTATGAAATTAACGCCAAATTAGTCAAGTATCCTTGATTGTATATCATCAGTTTATAATTGACGCTAAGTAGTTTAGTGCGCCTATAGATTGTAAAGCGTTTTATCGCACGATCTATACTTAGTAAAGAGGAATTTAACACGAGGAATCAGTTTGATAATATTAATATTATATGCGTAAAAAAGATTCAAATTATTCAGATGTTATTCAGAAATTCATAATTATAATTTTAATTCCGCTACGCGCTTGATTATATGTGTTAATTGGTTTTCTTCGGTATGTGCTTGGCGCACATCTTATCGCGCGCGTAATATTTCTTTCTCTAAAAATATAATGGATTGTGTGTGTGTGTGTGTGTTGAAAATATTTTTAATTGCAAACATATATTATACAATCTCTCATAATTCTAAAATTATATACACTGATATTATTTAAAAAAATGTATCAGAAGTATTTTTTCAATCTTAAATTTTTTGTTAATTTAACTTATTATATTTATTAAGCTTTATATAGAAAATTATGCGGTAATGATATCATATATTCAATTCATTTATAAGTCAAACTCAGTTTGCTTAGTTTATTTATAGTTTATGTAATTTGTCGTAATATAATTTCTCTATATATATGCTAAATCGGGTTTCTGAAAGTTTTTTGTAACTTTCTTGTGAATAAATTGCATAATTTAAGTAGCGATATCTTTTCAATAATGTTACGCCATTCCACTATACTAGATTGATTAATAAGATCTTTAAAACTGCTTGTGTATAAGAATTTAATCATACACTATTTCATTTAAAATTTTATAATTGCCCTTTTTTATTTTCTTTATAATGGATTTTATTCATAACATAGCATATAAAAGATTTCATTATTTTATAAAATTAAAAAAAGAGTTTATATCAAGAGTTCGTTAGGAAAAATGACGTGTAACGAAATTAGTAAAATATTCCCTAATTTTGTTATGTAGAAAAATAGCTCGCATTGGAAATTTCCACCTTAAAAAAATGTTTTGTGTAAAAAATGTTTATTTATATAAATAAGTAAAAAAATAAAATTTTATTTCCAATTTAATAAATCTCTATAATTTAATATAAAATTTATAATAAAATTTATCTCTATAATTAATATAAGACTTATAATAAAATTTATCGCAATGCATTATTCCATATCTTTACAACTATATCTTTTAATTTTCAACGGAATGTTAATTTTTCATAACTTTTTTGCTTTTTAAAAAGATAGTCAGCCTAATCAATTAAAAATCATTTATCAATCAGTTATCAGTTGTCAACTAAAAATCATTTATCAGTTTGAAAACTGATAAACGTAGTTAAAACGTAGTTATCAAAACTGCGACATTATCTAACAAGGAAGTGCTAAATATCTATTAAAAATCACTTGTCAATCAAGTTATCAGTTATCAACTAAAAGTCATTTATTAGTTTGAAACAATATTATCAACTACGATATAATCTAACGAGGAAGTACTAAATCTCTACTAAATATTGAAGGACATCGACATTTTTAAAAATCTTTTCACTGTTGAGAATTAATTAAATATTATATATATTAATATTTAAATAAAATTATTCGCATATGTATGAAAGTAGCGTTCTTGCCGGGGAAGGACACGGTTACATCAAACTTCAGATAAACTTCAAAGTCGAACACGCACATGGTATTGTCAGATGGTAGGAAAGAAGCGATCCTCCTGTCATCCGAGGTCTTGCGTCGCGGATGATCGGATAAAAGCTCAAGTGGCACCCATGCGTCGAATCAGAGATTGCATCGGCACGAGAGAAGGATCGTGTGTGCAGTTATCCGTCGACGAGATGATGACGTGCGTGCGGCCAGCAATTTAAAGCTGCCATTCGCTTCCTGCGGTGGAGGGAACAACGGCCCCGTTTCGACAATCATGCGGTGCCGTTAAGTATTTACGTGTAACCCCGGCCTAATTGCCGCTCCATAATACGAAAAGCAGACTCGCTAAACTGCACATTTATGTGCGAACATGTCGCAGTTGTGGAAAAAAAAAATAAAAATGAAAACGAGCAATTCGAAGTAAAAATGACAAATTTTATTAGACATTGTTCGAGAGATACGCGATCTATTGTGTGTATACACACTATACATGTATTATACATTTAAAAAAATGAAAAAGTGAGAATAATAAATGCAGACGATAAAGAATAGCAATTAAAAATAATGAGATTTGCTTGCTTAATTAATCTGCTTAAATATAATTACGTTTTTCTTTAATCTCTTAAGAACATTATTATAGTCTATTGTAGTTTGAAAAAATATATTGTGTATGAAAGGAAACTTTTATCGCATAAAACTCGTTAGAATTTATCGCGATCAGAGCTTGGATACATTTTGTCGTAAATCGAAAAAGAGATCAGAGTTACCTGAGTATAAATTTTTCGAATTATCGCACGATCGCTATAAAATTCGAAAAAAAATCGAACGCTGACTCGCGATCGAGATTTGCGAATACCATCCCATCCCTACAGGCTGTCGACTATTGCTGCAACGGATTCTGCGAGACTCATCCGGTCCAAACAACTTTACATATCGCTCGCGCGTAAACTTCACGGGCGTCGTAACTGTAAACTGGCATAAGTGATACATAAATTTGCATAGGAATTAACCACGGCTTGAGCTTTTACGGTGTTACTGCTTCAATTTCCGTGTGACGCCATTCACCGTGGGAAGAACGTCTTCTCGAGGACCACCCTTGCTGTCTACATGATTTAGAGATGATCGTGTATGACACATGTGATTATTCCGCTTGAATAAAATAAATCGTAAAAGTTTAAAAACAAGGTTTAGATGAGAATAATATTTTAAATCACGACTCGCAGTACATAAATTTTACATAGATTGTCAAAATGTTTTATTACATTTTGCGATAATCTTGAAATAACAATAGAATATGAAATAACAATAGAATTTAATATCGATAAATTTCGAAATAATAGAAAATTTCTTGAAAGATATAAATCTAATTTGTGATGGCATATAAATTCTGACATTATTCCGTTATTTAATTTGCTCGAGTCCGGAAATTGAATTCTTAAACTGATTTAATCCAAGAGAATATTTTCTCAAGTCATAATGAGTTTTCTTATAAAGTGATTACGATTGAAAATAATAGCTGTTCAGGTTTTAAAAATTTTAGAAAATGATCATTGAACATGATATGAAATCAATATTAAAATTGGCGATAAAATATTCAATATAGCGAATAATTACTCAATAAATTAATTACACCTTTGTTATCTCATATTTTATCATAAAAATTTTATTAACTTTTTTATAATAAATTTAAAAAAAATTAAAACTTAATTATATATATAGAATAGTATTTATTATTATTATATATCTTTTTATAATTTTAATTACAATTTTCTCAAAACAGACTTGGTATTTACGTGATTGGTATTGAGTATAAAAGAAAATCGAGGAATGATTACTTTTCTATGATTTCTTAATTACACTATTAATATATGATTCTTCCTTGATGCTTATACTGATATTGCGAGCATTAACATTTTTTAAAAAAATAGATGAATATTTCATTATCCTACTATGCATCTCGAAAGATGTCTAGGTATTATCCTTTTGTAAGGTATGAATATGTAATGCTAAAGATTTTTTTTAGGCGTATAAAGTCGCAAATTGCAGTACGCAAAACCGTGCATATTTATACGGAGCAATCACGTTCCACACGGTCAATTTCATTTACATAATAATTTTTCAGAAAAAAATCCCGCTTATGTTTGCGCGAATCATTCTCGTTTACTATCTTCCAATGCTATTAATCATTTCGATTCTATCTTTACGGCAGCTTCGAAGGAATCATTATCGATCATAACAACACCGAGGCACCATTTACGCGCGATGATGCTCATGATAATTACATTCGCGATGAGTCGCGTTTGAGAATTAATCGTCGCATTTAGTTATCTGTCTCGCATCTGATACACCAGGCCGACATTATACGCCATAATGCGTCGCATGCGTAAAACACAAGCCGAGAAGCCAACCCGACACCACCCAGGCAATTCGCTGTCGGCTGGCGCGTCGCGTCGAATCGAGAGAGTTCACGCTGTGCGCGATACGCACGCACGCACACGCGTGAATTGCAGGTCGCGGTATCTCATTGCATACCACGGACAAAGTTGCCGTATCTCGCCCTCGAATCGGCAAGGATCGGCGCGACGGAGACGAGACTGGTGAAATCGCCCGCGCCTCTCCCTCCCCCCTTATCTCTCTCTCCTCCCTTCCCCACCCCCTCGTACTCTCGTACAATTAGGGTTAATTAGCACGCGTAAGCGAGAAATCGCAATTGGAGCAGGCGAGCGTGTACGAAACAGCGGTAACAGCAGCAGCAGCAGCATCATTCGCTCTCTCTACTCGACTTTCCACAAAATCGCTTATCCTCGTATCGCTGGACTGCGCCATTATTTTTCCTGTCTTTCTCTGACGCAAGCATTGGAACCGGTCTAATTTCGATGAGTTTAACTCTCTGAGGCTATATGCAGTGTGCACAGAAATAAAGGATATTTTTGTTTTGAAAATATATTTAATTTTAACATGGAAATCTTGAAATGAGATTATATTGCGTTAATTAAAGACAAATATAATTGCTTGCTTGAATGAAATCATTTTATATAATTCAGTCGAGAAAAATATATTCTTATGATTTACTCTCTAAAAGTGAATCAGTGTATTATCACTGAGATACAGTGCTGTACTTATAACTGCTTGTAATCAGTGACTATTTACTGTTTTTCAGTGATAATACACTGATTCACTTTTAGAGAGTAAGATTTTCTTGAAAAGAAACAATGTTAGAAAATAACATTTTAAAATTCAAAGATTATAATTTTCTTAAAGTAGATTTATTATTAAATAATTATATATTCTTGAGGTGACAATTACAATATTAAAATAAGATTATAATATTGTTGAAATTTAAAATTATTAAAAACATTATTATTGAATTGTTGAAATTTAAAATTATTAAAAAAATAATTATTTTTCTAAGAAGATTATAAATTGTTGCGTATATATATGAACATGTTAGTTTAAATATATAAGTTTTCACTTGACATTTATTTTTTTGTGTGGGAACATAAATATGGGCGGCTCTCGACGCATAAAATAACGCAACATCAAAATATGCACAGATGCTATTCGCTAGTGAAATTATTGTGACATTATGAAACGAAAGATAGCTTCTTGATCGTGTTTTTTTTAGAACATAAATATAAATTATTTATAAAACCGCATCTTTTTTGAAATTTCTATTTTCGTCGCCGATAAAGACATGTAAATTACAAGTCTGGTTTGTAAGAAATTTTTTATTATTCTCGCGGCAAGTAGTTGTCAATGCTTGTAATACTTTAGATCACTTTCATCCGCCTAAGTGAGTATCGAAGTATACGAGTTCGTCGAAAGTATGTCGTAGGCTATTATTGAGTTGCCTCGATACATGTGAAATTCTAAAGCTCCACATCATCATCAGCAGTAGTTACTGTCAATTTAAATAATATACCGACAAGATCTCTCTCTTTCGTCCACGCTGAATAAGCTTCTTTAACGCTCCTCTTTGAATAACATCTTTCTCTAGCGTGGCTGGCGACGAAAAAAGAAATTACGGAGGCGCAGCGATGTTACGTAAGACGCGGAATGCAGATGCAACTTGCGCTCGCGAGATGAGCCTTTAATACTGAGATTAGCGTTTATCGCGACATTATTATATGTGATACAAGCGAACGATAGAGGGAAGGTATCGAAGGAATCGAAAGTCGCCATTCCGTTTTCCGTGACGAAAAATCCAAAATAAAAATTAACGTCCATAGATATTCATAAGAGATTTGCTTCATGCTAGATTAATTTCGATAATATCGCCTAAAATTTTTTTAAGCAAATAATCTTTCATTTGTAAAATGAGTGAAAAATAAAGTTTGAGAAACTGATTCGCAAAATCCACTGAAAAATAGAGAAATATATTAAAAATCATGATAAAAGAGATCGAAAAAGGATAAACAATCTCAGGATATAAACGAGGGCCATAAACCACGTTTATTGGCTTACAATGTGCGACTTAATCAAGTGAATCGAGCTCAAGTGCAGTGTTTAATATCGAATAATTTACGTTAGTCTTGATATCTTTTCTTTACATTCGGAATATCGCAAAGATTTCGAGAGTAATTAAAATCTGAATGATTCGAACATCGAGAATCGATTTTTCTTTCTCTGCCCATAGAATCCGGCTGGTATTATCATCATCGGCTGTGACTCAGCTGCTGTATCTCGCAACATTGACGAATAATTTATCGTCGACTGACGTAAGCGGATAGAGGTATATCGACGCGGGAGGGATTTTATTGTGCAAAGGCGCTTACACGCGCGAAATAAGCGCAGCTGTTGGATTTTTTTTTGCAAGAAAGGCGAGAGATTGGCATGTCTTTCAGCCCCGAGCCTTGAAATGCAATTATACGATCGCGACAAAGATGCATATTTATGTATTCAGCGACGCGATTGTATCGATTAAATACGAACAAATTAATTTTCTAATAACATCTTACATCGGTGATTTCTCGAGTTCGTAGCACGCGTTCGTGAAGTGAGGTTGATTCGATAGAGAAGACATAAACATTTATTTTCCGCACTTAGTATAAATGTGTCGCGTCATTGACTCGACGTTTGAATTCCTTGAATCCGATAACATCTATATTTTTTTAATATAAAATGCATTTATAGAATTTCTATATTAGTCTATATAGTATGTATTTTCTTAACATTATTATTTTTTACATAAAAAATGGTTTTACTTAAAGAATATATGTATATGAAATTAATTAAAAATGAAAAAGAGAGAAAGAGAGAATCTATTTTTCCAGTAAAAGAAAGCGTCTATCTCGCAATGTTATTGTTTTGTTATACGTGCCTTTGGCGAGACACTGAGTTTATATTAAGTCTAATTTCGTGTTTACATACGACATTTTCATGTTTGACGTCTCGGTAACAAGGTCTCACGTCTAACACAGAACGCGTGGTAAGAATATAAATTTCTAACAAGCTTCGCGTATTTTGCATTCTCTCAAAATCAATTATTTAAGCGATCTCGTAGTGATCATTAAATATGTTAATTTCTTTTTCTAATCTCATAAAATAGTTAAATTAATTTAAATGTCACATATAAATCATTTAACAGGATTTTTCTCAGTTTCAATATTCAATACTAGAATTGATTATCATAATTAATATCGATTATCGACTGGTATCTTTGAATTTATCGCGAAAAATGTCATTTCTCTTTTTATTTTATTTCTCTTTTCAAAATGTAAAGATTCTTGCTAATGATAGGGAGATATTATTAAGATAAAGGAGTTAGTATCCTATCGAAAAATTGCCATCGATCAAAATTGGCTGTGACGAAGCGATATTTGTTCATTCTTTTCGTAAAATAGAAGTATCAGGAAGAAACGAATCCAATTCTGCATAGTCACATTTTCGGCTTCTTATTAATCTCTTTTCTCTCACTCTCGTTACCATTGGTCATGTCTTTCGTAATATCGGCTCGTGAATCTCAACGTTGATCTTAAATAAATGTCTGTCCGAAGTATTAATCTCTGTCTGAGTTCCAAATCATCTTCGGATTCGCAATAATATTAATCGATCTAAAACATCAACTCATTATTTCGAACTATGAGCATTTCTCTGGATTTATAATATTTAAAACATGTAATTTTAACAATAATTCATATCATCATCAAATACATGCATAATAAATGCAACAATAAATATTATTTATTTATATGATAAATGGATGTATGCAAATAAATATATGGAAATATATGCAAACGCATAATATATTTATTGTTTAATATATATATTTATATATTATAATATATATATTTATTTTTTATATTATTTTAATTTGATGACGCGACAAAGAAGATACACATACAATTTAAGAGATATAAAAATACAATAAATTAAAAACGCAATTAATAAGAAAATTTATCTTAAAAATCCTTAATCTATTTAAAATAGATAAAATTATAAATTTTTAGGAAATTCAAACGCGTTCGCAGGAGAAACATTTCATAAAAGCGAGAGAGAGAAAGAAAGAGAGAAATTAGAAAAAAATTTTGTTCTAATAAACATAAACTCACAAGTAAATGAAAGGGTTGTATTGTGAAAGATATGAGCGTGTTCTTTCCGCGCAATTTGCGTTTCGGTCGACCCGTCGTTACGCCGGGATTGCTAATTAACGGAACGATAAGAACGGGGTCTGAATTAAACGGCATTGCGCGCCGCACTTTTGCGATGCAATTGCACGGCTACAGTCTACTATCAGATTATTCGGCGTATGTGGATTAAGCAGATCCACGCTAATTAGCGATCCTTCCGATCGCTTAACTTAATACGGGGACCGGATCGTGTGAGAGTCGCGTAAGAAAGTGGCACAAATGTGGAGATTAGACATTTTCGGAATTTAATCGCCCGGCGCAATTACGCTTACGATATTGTGCGAATAAATGGAACGCTTCGCGACGTGTGTGTTACGTTATCTCGCAAAATATATTTTCTCCCATCTCTTCGTTTAACAATATATATATGTGTATGTACATATTCTCAAGTTACGAAAATTCGAAAGGATTAATAATGATGTTCCTGTGTGCTTTAATTAGATATATGCTGTAAGATCTCTATTAGATATAAACTCTCTCTTTTTAATAATTAATAGTCTCTAATAATCAAGTGTCAGTGCACGCCTGAATATGCATTATCATCATATTTAAATAAAATCGATATATAAAAACTTTACATTTCGAAATAAATAAATAATTTAATTTAAAGAGGGAGAGTAAAAAATTACGAGAAATTTTGATTTAGAAAAATTTATTTAGAAATTTATCTTTAATGCATTTATTTCAGTTTTTCTAATCTATTTATCTAATGTTCTTATCTTTGCCTTTCTCTATATTTGCAAAAAATATTGTAAAGTTGAAAAACAGTTGAAAATTACAAAATAATTTTTGCAATTATGAAGACTATACAAATGTCTATAATAAAAAAAGAATCCACATTATTGTTATATTATATATTATATTTTTAAAAAATTATTTTGTAATTAGTCAAATATTTTAATGCACAAAATAAATGCATAATTATTAAATTTACAATTTTAATAGTAAATATTTTAATGTTGTTATATTCCAGTTTCACAAAATGTAAAAAAAAACATGTTTCATTTAATTTAAGCTATAAAATATTTTCTCCATGTACATTATGAAAGAAAAAAAATTAATTTTTATGCTCTTTTTTCATTTTATTTTTATTATTTGCCGACAGAATTTAAATTAACATATAGATATGCAATAAAATGAAACAACTTTCATTTTATGAAAAATAAAATTTTCTCCCAAAGTAACACACCCGACAAATCGTGAAACGTGTCTGGCAAAGACTATGGAAAATCCTAGGTCGCGGTCGAGTCTAATCCTGAGAGTCACCATCATCGCTTAGGTCGAGGAAAGGGAGGGAAGAGGAAGACAGGAGGCCTGCCGAGGTGATCAGGAAGGGAGGAGGTTAGATGGAGCGAGGTGCAAAAGATGAAAAACAGTTTGCCATCAGCATAACCGGTTCCACGTATCTCCGAACTGGTATCGCTTTCTCTCTCTCGTTTTTTCTCTGTCTCTCTTTCTCTCTCATTCTGTCTCTCTCTTTCTCTTTCGTTCTCTCGATGCTTGGCTGATCCAGCTCCAATGGAGTTTCGCTCGACAGGGTCTCTTGCTTTGCTGATGATAGTCGAGCATTGGCTACCGGTGACGGGTGTCCTTATACAGTTAAGGACGTTATCTCGTCTCCTGTCCCAAATTCTAATCGGCGAATGTATCGCGGATTATTTTGCCTAGATAAATTTGTGAACAAATCTCTCAGTCGCCCTACTACATTTCTCGGAAAATAATGATCCTTCAAGATTGCAGTCGAAAAACTGTCGCGATGATTTAATAATAATAAAAAAGAATTTCATATAAAACATTTAGTTAAGATTAATTAGTTTATATATATAATCTAAAAAAATCCATTACATGATGTAATTTTTTAATTATTCGCATGGTGAGACACAGTACATGAATCCAAACTTTGAAGTTTCGAGCGGCATTGAGATAATTCGCATTAAACTTTTCGGTATCTATCACGAGATAAAAGTGAAATAAATATTTCACCAGTTCAAGTAGATCGCATCTTCTTGTGATATTTTATGATTTATATAAATTGCTGATATCATTCAATTCCTTTACACTTCAACCAACGAAATCTCGTTGTTGCAGACACGATCGTCAGAGCGAGGAGAAGGCAGTTAAACGAGAAGGGAGGACGGAGTTTCAGTGATTCATAGACAAGTAAGGGAAAATCAGCGGGATGACGACGATGCAGAGCTGTGGTGGCGGCTCTTCGAGATGCGCGAGACGCGCCTTCGTCCTCGTGTTCGCCTGGGGCTTGTTGATGATCGCGGCAGTGCAGTTTCGCCACCTGGAGAACAGGGCGCTGCGCCAAGATGGCGGTCCCACGGCCGAGGAGAGTGTTGGCGGCAACCTGGCAGAGGTCGACGGCACCGGCGGTGAACGTGGCGCGGGTGGGATTGTCTCGGCGAACCTGGGCTTGTCCCGATACCTCTTGCAGAGGTCGTCGCTAGGCGGTGATCTCTCCAATTCGGGCGGTGCCTTGTTAACCACTCTGACGACTCTGAGAAACCGTTTGGAAGCGTCAACGAGAAACCCACTTGAGCTGGAACCGTTGCTGGATAAACGACCTGTCAAGTCCGAGCAGCAGCTGATCGAGGAGATCGCTGAGAAGATACCTAGCCTACCGCTGAGCGACTGGCTCAGAAACAGCAAACTGACAAAGCGGGCCAACGACAGCTGCGCGCGATATCCGCAAATCTACGATCTCGAGTTCAACAATTTCTACTGGCAGACGTTACGAACCAGTAACGGCACGTTCCAGTTCTTTGGCGCCTTCTACGATAATCGGCGATTGTCCAAGATCGGGCCAGCGGTGAGGATCGTTGGTATGATTGACCGTATCGAGCCGACTGTCAAGACTTACTGTCAGCTGTGGTACGATGGCGAGAGCGAGCCCAAGATTGTTGAAACTCTCGAGTACAAGTATATCTGGTATCCCAAGTGGGGCAATTACAAACAGGGCATTTATCAACCGTATGTGATAGCGTGCAGGGTACCGCCGCAGGCATCCGGCAAACCGCCCTCGTCTGTCTCCGTAGTCGAGAAGCGTTGTGACACAGCTACCAATCATCTCCGGGTGATCTACAACAAGCCCGAGCGCAAGAAGGGCTTTGCTGTGTGCGTGAAGGGCTTGGACTTTTTGCACGAGGACTTGTCGGTACGGCTGGTCGAGTGGATCGAGCTCATCAGTCTGCTGGGCGCCGACAAGATTTACTTCTACGAGCTGCAGGTGCATCCGAACGTGACCAAGGTGCTACAGCACTATCAGCGACTTGATATGGTACACGTGACCCCGTTAACCTTGCCAGGGGGACAGCCGAACGTGCCCGCCTTCCAGCATATGTATCTCACGAAGAAGACCAATCATAAGCGACAAAACGAGCTGATACCGTACAACGATTGTCTCTACAAGCACATGTACGAGTACGAGTATATCGCCCTGCTGGACGTCGACGAGGTCATCATGCCCGTGAAGGACGCGACCTGGCAGGAACTGATGCGCCGAGTGATGCCCAAGGCCCTGCAGATACGGAACGAGACCCGCGCTTCGTACAACGTGAGGAACGTCTACTTCCTCGACGACCTACTGCACTCTCACGGTTACTTCAAGGACATACCCAAGTGAGTATAAGGTTTCTACTTTCACGCCGCGCGCGCGGTTCCGCCGCCCGTGAAGGGAACGCGAAGGTGGATGGCTTGCACGTCGGTTATCGGTGTCACGGTTCTCTTCTTTCGGTGAACATGAAGATTCGTGCAGTCGCGAAGAAAAAATAGAGAAAGTTCACGATAGATGCCGAATAAGAGTTTATTTCTCGAGAAAAAACGTGCAATAATTTCTATATAAATACATTTTTATATTATTAGAAAAAAATGTATTAAATGTATTTCTCTTTTTCGTGTTGTATTTCATCAGAGCTAAATCGAACTCGGTTAATTTATTGACGGTTCTTATGTTTTTTAAAAGTGATAGGTGTTTTATTATAATTAGTAGTTTATTTAGAATATATGCTAAATTAGCTCATCGAATATTGAGTTTTCGTAATTCGAAAGTTTTTTCGTGATTTTTGGTGAATTACATTTTAAATCCAAATAGTGAGCATCTTTGATAGTTATTTTACATATTACATTAATTATTTAACATAATTTACTGAAATCTCTGTTTTATTTTTATTTATATATATTAAATTAAAATATTCCATCTTTTGCATCAACATCGACACATTTTAACGTTTTATTTTGAAAAATGTTAATTCAAAAAATTGATAAATATTATTTGATTTGCTTACATTCGTTTTTTATAAATATCACGCATATTTTAATTTAAAAAATATAAAAAAAATATTTGAAAAAATATCTATTTTTATATATAAATACAAAAAGTTATTTTATTTTAATGATTTATTGCAAAAATGCAAACTGCATTTTATATTTTTATTATATTTCTGTGGCTTTTAAAGTATGTGAATATGTATCGGCTTTGAAAGAATCAATATCTTACAGTTTTCAATTATTGCTTGATGAAAAAATATTCAAAACAATATTAAAACTATAATATAATTCGATAGGGAATAGTTTTAAGTAAATATCTAATAAATATGTTTAAAATTTCAGCTAGAAATTCTTAAACAAAATAATACGTCAATTTTCATACCACATTTTCTCCTTTGCTCTTTCCACACATTTTTTGCAGTTGATGTTAATTATTGACTTTTAAGGAAAATTATGTTTTTAAATTTTTATATTGATATTAAAGTCACTGAAATAATCAACTTTGCTAGTTAAAAAATTGAGGTCATCAGAATTTCGCTTCGAGAAAAACAACTTTAAATTTATATAGAGAAAAACAGCTTTAAATTTATATAGAGAATCTACGGAGAGTGAAATCTTTTTTCTCTCTGTAATTAATCCCGTTATATATTTTCTACTAAAATATTTTCCAAGAAATCTCGTAATGGTAAGAGTGTCGAAAGAACATTGCTGCCGTCAGAGTTTTGCTACGAGGAAATTAATTTCGCTATTCCAAATTCATAATTGGGTTTGATTGGAGCCAGATCGTTCTCTCTCCTTCCCTTTCATAATCGATCTGGTGCATTCTTTATTAACCTTTTCCAAGGAAAGTTCAGAGTCCGCGAGAATCGCGTATCCCTGATACGAGAATCCTCCTCGCAGGTACATGCATATGCTACAACACGTGTACCGCTCGAAGAACTTCACCAAGCCGAACCAATACATCAAGTGCTTCCACAATCCGGAAAGGGTGGTCACCTTGCACAACCACTTCCCGCTGGCGTGTCTGGGCGCCGGTTGCACCAGCTACCCCATCGAGACCGAGGACGCGCAGCTACAGCACTATCGCGCCGATTGCGTGCGATCGTTGAAGAAGACCTGCGTGGAGTATCGGGAGAATAGCGTGATCGATACGACGATATGGCGTTATAGGGACAAACTGATCGGCAGGGTCACCGACACGCTGAAGACCCTCGGCTTCTTCGGTTCGAGATAGCGGTCGGAGATCGATCTCTCCTTTTCTTTTTTCTTTCACTTTCCTGTGAAGTTTTGATCGGTCTCCGCGAAAGGGACGACTGGCTCGTGCTGCGCGGAACGAGGCGAAGAAATTAATCAGAGCGAGAGGTAATTGCCAGTGAGGCTTGATCGCGGAGATTTAATTGAGAAGATAATCGAGATCGGTGTAATCGTTAAAGCGAACACGTTTCTAGCGACAGCACGTAATATCGCGTCTCGATCGTTCATGTACGTGTGTGAGAAGAATTTCGCCTGACAGTGCCAAGAGTGTGCATATCTCCATATGTCCGGAGCGTCAAGATATGCGAACCTTATTAAAGGATATAGAAAACGGCATCGAGATTGGAGCGATGATCATTCGTTCGAATTGGAACTTGTTACGTTGGCTGAAAAAAATACCACGCGTTCTCGCGTCTGCAAGATAAACGTAAAGTTTGCGTCGAAATTGAGTTCTAGCTTTTTGTTAAACTTGACGAATCTATCTAAAAACTAAAGATGAATACGTATTTCGGCAAATATATAAATATTATATAAATAAGCGAGTGCAGAAGACTCGATTTTATGCTTGAGTTTCATGGTAGTTTTCTGGTATCCTGTTAAACCAGCAAAGTTATCTCCAGACTGAATGTAATTTTGGCTCGATTTGTATCGAGCAAATTTTTGCTCCACGCGACGAGCCGATTACATTCGTGAGTAAAACTGCACAGTATTCCTTTTTCCTGTTGTAAATAACTCCTATATAAGTCTCCTTCTTATATATGCTCAATATGTAATACGAAGCTGCGAAGATTCGATCGATAGCCATAGCTGTAACGGATCGGTGAATACATATGTATGTGGTTGCGCGTAACTTTAGAATTGATATCAAAGAATGTGGACTTGAAAAATTATACCCTCTTTAATGAGCATAAAAATGTATATTAAATATGAGAGATATGTAAAAATAAAAAAATACGTTTTATTATGTTACATCGGCAAGTATGATCAAATATTGATTTGTTGATTTTTCTTTTATCTTTTCTTTTATTATATATTAATGCAAATATGGTATGATAACACATATATATATCTTTTTTCTTTTTTTTAAACTGTAATTATCGGAGATTATTGGGAATGATTGTTGAGAAGTATATAGTCATACCGTTCCGATGACTGAAACGCTGTGAGATGTAAACACTCGTTATTAATTAAGACTACTGTTAATGAGTCTTCCGCAACCGTGAAGCGATCCGTTTTTCGTAGATAGAAACCGGAAACTGCCCGAATTGTATTATCATAGGCCTGATATAAGTTGTAGTGATAAGCGTGAACAAAATAAAGAGAGAAATAGAGGATACAATACAGGAAGAACAAAAAGCTATATCACATATAAAAAACAATGATCGCTAATTACATATAATTATATGTATGTTATTGCAAAATTTTATTTTGCGGCATGGTTCGATGCTTTTGAAGAGTTTTTTCTATCTTTTAATATTTAGAAAGCGCATCTTGATGTTTGTTTGAAATGTTAATAATTTGTGCATTTTCTAAATATTTCAAATATATATCGATCTTTACCGCTTCGCGATTTTGGAAAACTTCTTCCTTTTCTTATGGTAAACCTCGATCGCTTTCTGCGCGATGATAACCGACCGCATTTTACAACTCGATGCGTAAAGTGTCGCTTGTAAAAGCAAGAAGGCGATTCATGTTGCACCATGAGACATCTATTGATATAAAGGGGACCATTGTAGATAAGTCAATAAAAATTATAAGAGACAGTGTGCATGAGATACGATTAGTCTACATGCGAAAATAAAATCATATCGTATTCTTTCTGAAGTGAATGCGTACGTCACCTTTTCCGAGCGAAAAATAGGTGAAATGGTGCCTTTCAATTGACATACGTTTCGATAATTTAGTTGTGAACACGATCTTTCATTTTTTCTCTAATATGAGGATTAGACATAATATATGGTGTGATAATATAATTTCACATATATATACAAGCGAACGCTTTCAGTTAATGTTAACTAGTTGTCGAGTACAACTATACATTGACATAAAATTTAAGCGAATTAATTGATTTGTGTCAAAAAGGAGAACTATTCTTTAAATGTTGAGAAAATCAGACTGATTTTTTCGCGTGATTAATACTATGCGTTGTTTTACACGAAAATCACTCATTGTAATAATTCTTTGTATATATCTGCGAAATATGAAGGATGATAAATGAATTCAAAAAGAAAGCACGCGTTTCTTGTATCTCTATAAGCATCCTATAAATGATTACACATGATCAGGATCTTTTTCGTAGTTCGTGTATTATTGTAGCAACCTAATCATTGATCCCAAAGCCTTATTAGAAATTGAAAAATGAGCAAATTTCAACAATTATAAAAAGATGATATCTAATCTTGCTTCTTATTTTTTTACTGTCGCATCAGAAAGCGATAAGATAAGACTACGAGATTGCAAGAAATAGACAATGTTTGAATCGATTTAAAGAATTATAAAAGAAATCTTTGTTCGAAATTCATAATTTTCGAGATACGTCTAAGTTGGTCTTGCGTGAAATCGTAGTTTGTATCGCGATGTCAATAACGCGTACAGTTTTGGGACGTGATCTCGACGCGATCGGCGTTAGTGTCATCCTACGACGTCTGTTGACTTATCGGGTGCGTGTTCAAATTGTCAGGTGTTATCAGTGCGTGATGAGTCGGCACGCCGCTCGACATGCATCGAGATAATCGATAGCGATTGCAATATGAGCGCCTGTCAACCGGACGGTGTATCTCACTCGATGATACACGGCATCGGAGAAAGAGAGAGATCCGAAGCATGCACTCTATTTCGACAGTTTCCCATTGATCGTTTCCTTTATTCACTTAAACATCTTCAGAAATAAATACTTGGACAATTCTTGATGCACAGCATGAAATTTTGCGAAAATAAAATCATATAAGTCAATTTTTGAAATAAAAAAACAGTCCATCAATTGCTTCTTGAGCATAAATTAAGAGAATATCACGTAAGTTATTAAACAATACGGTTTTATAGATTAATTTTAATACTCTATTTATTAATTATTTCTTAATTGTTAACTATATTTATTTTTTCATAATTCTTTTTTTATATATTTATAATAATACTTATAACTTATAACTTATAACTTATATACTTATAACTTATATACTTATAACTTATATACTTATAACTTATATATTTATAATAATACTTATAATACTTATAATTAATACTTTTATATATTCTTCATATTAGGAAAATATTTTTAAAAAGCTATTAATATCTTATTATTATCTTTAATAAATTCAATATTATTATTATTATATAATATTAATATTATTAATAATATTTTTATCCTGAAGTTTCATTTATATTTCGCATCATTATAAGACGATCAATCTCCTGAGGCCAATTGAAACCCCTTTGCCGACTGATAATATTGCAGTAGTTAATCTCTTTTCTCCAATAAAATTGTAGACACCGATAAACCAGGTGACTGGAGATAATCAATCGACAAATAGCCTTCCGAAAGTATCGCCAGTCGATCTTTTTATTCTTCCCCTATTCAAACGGAAAATTTTAATTCAAGCAGAAAATTTTAATTTTCACACTTTGTAAGTCGAATCATAAATATTTCATTTCGAAGAAACATCACAATTCGCGCAAAAATATCCTGCAAAAAGAATCTTTATCAACTTTCGCTCTCGAAATTGCATCGATCTCGCGCGCAGACACAAAAATACTGTCGTATTCGATTTTTCGGCGATTATCTTCGATGATTCGCGCGAAACGGCCGTGTAATTTCATCGATATGTCTTCTCTCTGTAAATATAACCGCTGCTAAAAATAAAAGCCGTCCTCCCGTTACCGGCTTCGCGTTCATGGCATGCCGTTCCGTTCACGTCGCCACGGGCGAATTTACATGATCGATGGCCTCATGTTTATTCATGTTAACCTCCGTAACGGTCCAATTAATACACGCCCCGCCGTGATAATTACTGGACTTCTACTCGCGCCGGTGTCATCGGCGATCGTCTTTATGCGAATGATATCGCGTTATTCGTCGAGATCCTCATCGAGGCATCGCATTTTTTATCCAAGATTCTTGCGAACACAATTGTGCCGAGGCGGATAAAAAGATTTCTAATTTCTAAAAATTTACGATAGAGAAAACAAAGATATTTAAATATAATTCCGCATTTTTATTAAAATCAATACAATTTTTATATAAGAGAATATTTGATTAATTTCATGAAATATTAGTATGGTTTA
Source organism: Camponotus floridanus (assembly GCF_003227725.1). Lineage (NCBI taxonomy): Eukaryota > Metazoa > Arthropoda > Insecta > Hymenoptera > Formicidae > Camponotus > Camponotus floridanus. Next base: position 404,931 of record NW_020229838.1, read on the forward strand.
GATATTATATATTTTTTTAAATACGAATACCTCTTGGAAAAAAAAACAATCCGTATATATATTTTAATAAATAAAATTATTCTTATACATATTAAAACTGAGAGCAACTAATGTAAAATGTTAAGGAAAGTTTAAAGGAAAGTTTGCTATCAAATTTTTCTCCTTTTATATAACTTCCAATTTTATTATATTAAAATATTAGAACTTTTTAATCATAAAATTTAAAAAAAAAGCAATCTTGCTAAAAAACATTTCTTTATAATATTCTTAAAAGTTTTGCCTTTGTTTTAATTCATCTTTACTTAATCTTAATGAAACTGATAACAAATATGAACAAGTGCACTTTTTACAGAGATTTATTTAATATAGCGTCGCAATCATAATGCATACAATAGCATATATATTATATATTAAAAATATGTATATATATTTGCAAATATATTTTTACAATTAGTAAATATATTTTCGAGAAATTAGAAGGATGTTCGTGGGAGTTGTACTAAATTGATGATAAAAATTCTTGAATCTTAATTCCATGAAAAAGAGAGTTTATCCCAACAAAAGTATATTATATGATAAGCTTGAAAGGACTAATATTCTTGCTTCCTTCCGAGAAGCTTTCCTTGGCAAAGTTAATTCATAAATAGGGCACCGATGCAATGTAATCTCGTGTGCAAAGGGTCGCGAGTTTTGAAAATAGTCCATCGCATCTTGTTACTCGTTACTTATTCACTGCCGAGTAAAGCCCATTGCATACAAATTTACGTTTAAGTACGTAAGCGTGCATCGTAAATAACGTGCACGGGCATTTTGGCGAATGAGAAAAGCGCATGAGCTAAAAACGCTCTTGCACCAATTGTGGAGTTAAACAACGTAAATAGAGAAGCTCTAGCGTAGCTTCGAGAAAAAAAGGAGTTTTGAATTCTAAAGACCTGAATAATCCGAACGAAAGAAAAAGAAAACCGAGGGGAGAAATGATATCTATGGTCGTTCATAATATTCGGGTCTTTCGTATGGAATAAAATTCGAAGAGAAACCAAAGTGCAATAAAATTGACTTACTTGCTGTTCAACTCTTGAATCTCTGCGCGATAATCTTAAAGGTATCGATGCCGGGAGCGCAAATCTTTACGGAGACGTTGCCTCCTTTTCTCTCTTTCTCTCTCTGTCTCTCTTTCTCTCTCGATCCTCCCTTCCCATTTTCCGAACGAAATTTCGACGCTGGGATAAATTTGGAACAACTCGCCTTGCGGATGTAATGCGTTTCTATCTTAGTTTCGTGTCGAGGAATATGCGAGACTCACGCGTGTGTCGTTACGACGAGTTTCGGAAGTCGCATGCGGGTGTTCGCGAAGTTTACGCGGTGTTAGAAGGTTCTTCGGGATCGTCCGAGGATACGAACGACGTTTAGGAAGCGATCGAGAGAGAAGTAAATTTCTCTCGATCTCTCTCGATTTTACATTGCTTGAGATTAAACCGCACAGCTGGCTTTAAACACGTGTGCCACTTTAAATAACCCTTCGTGTTTGCGTGTGCGCGTTTGATATTTTTATAATTATTAGAATACCGTTAACGTGAGTTTTCAACTCCCATGTTTATTCTTAATATTTCGGGACTGATATTTTTTTCACAAACGTAGCGAGTTTTAATGATTAAAATAATTATGAGCATGATATATTTTTAAAAGAGAACAAATTTTTGAAACGTATTCTTCATATGCGGACGTAATATATCAGTCATAAATATACGATATAATACGATATAATAAATATTGCGATATAATAAATATTATGTAATATTGTTAAATCTCTAATGAGTGATCGAATTTTGTTCGTTCCGCGATTCAGAGATTAATTCGTGATCGTGATTCGCGCGTAATAAATTTGCCAATAAAAGGAGTAATCGTTAAAGATAACAATGATAACGCGCGTCATTCGATATGTATGACACAAAAGGCAATTCAATATCGATCGATACATGCCCGTCGATACGACTGAAGGAAATGGATAGACATTGAAGAAAGCGCATCGCATAAAATCGAATTCGCCGACGAGAATGAAGACGAGCGACTCGAATGAATACGAGAACAGATTGCTCGATCAGCGTTGCTCGTGATTTCGATGACAAAAGATTGCATCTTGCCAACAAAAAACGATTTATCCGTGTAAAACGCTTTGTTTATAAAAATGAGACGATAACAGCAAATATAATTTCTCATTAACAATATATACAAGATACGTCCGCTAATAAGAAATGGTTTATCAATGCTTTTTATAATAATACGATTAGTATAATATATATTTACCTAAAGTGATGTAGTTAAGAAAATGACAGAATTAATCTTTTTTATTATTTTTTATTATTTTAATTATTATTTTTTTATTTATTATTTTAATTGTTATATTTTAATTATTATTATAAAGTCTTATAATATAATTTTGATATATTCTTTCTTCGTTGTTAATTTTAAATAAAATTGCGAAAATTTTGACCTCTTATTTTCTATATATATAATATCAAAAAACTCAATATTTTACAGTAACTCGTATATTTTGTATCTCGAATTTCTGCTGAATACGTCCAACGTTGTACTTGTATAAAATTGCTATAATGGTGATTACGAAAAAGCGGGACACGAGAGAACACGGATTTTTTCGAGCAGATTCAATTTCTATTCCTCTCGCTACATAAAATATGTTAGCTTAAAAACAAATCTATCTGATGGAAGTCTCGATATTGCATATTTACTCTAAAAAATATAGGTACGTGACGAAAGTAATATTTTTTCATTTAATTGTTCGTAACATATCAGCCGATATTGCAGTTGTAACACGTGCGCGGTTATTTATTTATGATATGGCTGTTTGATATTACATTCGCGATCCAGGAATTTCAGCGAGAGCTGGAAAAATTATTTAACAGTCTCCTCAATATTTTATAGAAGTAGAATTATGTTTACTAGAGAAAGAAAGAGAGAGTCGGAATTTCCGATAAATTCCAATTTTTATTTCCTCAAATTTATACATATTTTCCCATGATTATTTTCATGTCAAATATATTTCAAGATGATATAAATCTTCTAAAAATTTCCGATTCTCTTTTTTGTAAAAACAATACATATCGTTTGAAGAAAAATCTTGTATATCAGAATACGTACGGCGGGTCTGACAAATCTAATGTCAATAAATCTGTCGCGCGGGATCAGAGGGAATCTAATCATCGAGCAATCAAAGCTACAATCGAGGACGACGCGCTCACTATGTAAATGGGGAATCTAATGAGAGGATACCCGCGATATTCCAAAAGGAGAGAATAGAAAATGCCGCGTGCGCGAACAGAGGTGTTCGATCCGATGATGGAGATAGAGAAACCGTCGCGGTGCATGAGATTTCTACGGTTGTTGTGGAAATTCAGCAGATGCGTCTTCTCTCACGTGACGCTCATATCCTTAGTGGTTGCTTATTGTCTCATCGGTGCATACGCCTTCGAGGCACTGGAGGCGAATCATGAGAAGGAGGTAAATTGCGAGACGCTATTAGCGAATTTGTAGTATTCCCTTTCAGTCACATTCGACTTAATTTCTCGAAGCTATTTATAATATATAAAAATTCGAATTTTTCTCTTCACAAATCAAAAAGCGATATCTAAATTTATTTTTTTTAAGAATATTTCTCTTGTTTTAATATTTATAGGTATGAAAGAATATAATCCGATATCATTTCTAATAACAAATGAATTATTGTTATTTTCCTGTCAAATTTATTTTTGAATCATATTTTTCTAAAAATCTGATAAATGTACATCTACAATAATTTTTATAAAGATATCTCTTTGTTGGGAGAGAATATATTCTTATGTATTTTTTACTGTTAAACTTGTTTTTAACCCTGTAATACATTTCAATGTTAGAAATCAGATAAATTTACTTGCATATTTTCAAATTAATTATTTTATTAATCGGATTGCACGCTATATTTTTTTACAGTATTTTTTATTATTTCTTATTTTCCCACACGTTACGTTCCATTATATTAGTTTTTACTACTTTCTGGATTAGTAATTCAGTGGACGAGATGTAATAAATGAATTTCACGTCACGTAATTCCGCCACGGATCGAGAGTAAGTTCGTCGGGACAGAAATTAATTCGACACCGGGAGAGCAAAAAGGGTACTACAGACAAATAGTCCTCCCTCGCATCGAATATTCCGCGCTCGTATCAATGAATTATTGACTGACGTCGTCGCGCGCCGAGCGTCGCGACGTCGAGAGTAAAGTGCACCCCGTTCTTCACGACTCTGCGCTTTTCGCAGGTGAAGAAGAGCATCAAGAACATACGCGGAAACGTGTCGGAAAAATTATGGGAAATCACGAAGGATTTCGACGTGTTGATTCGCGACAATTGGACGGAAAAGGCGTTAAAGGAGCTCAAGGTAATATTTTCTCTCTTCCTGCTCCTCCCTCTCATCGAATGTTTAGACACCAACTTTTAGCTTTCACGCACGAAATATCATTCCTTTTATATAGAATACGATTTATCGAAGGATTGTTTGCATTCGCGAATAACGCGGGTTTGTCCGCAGGAGTTCGAGGACAGCCTCCTGAAAAAAATGTCGAAGGAAGGATGGGATGGCAGCGAGGAAGAGAATAATATACAATGGACATTCGCTGGCGCTCTATTCTATTCCATCATTGTAATCACGACAATCGGTGAGTCGATTAAAATCATTATTCAATTGCGATAGGATAATTAAAGTAATTTAAGTAACGATTAAAATAATTTATTTGTCAAAAAATCGACAAACTATATTATTCACAAGTTTGATATTATCATCGTCGATTAAATATAAAGAGTTATTATTATAAAATATTTCTCCAAAGAAAGGACAATGCGCATTATATTAATTCGGAAGTGGCGCGTTACTAATATTTGCAATTCACAATAAATTACAAGAATGTAATTACATTCAAGTTAATTAATCGACGCAAAAGATTCGAGATTTGCATCTCCATCTAATTATGCGATATCGATCGACGTAAAGGGAGAAAAACCTACGTATCTCTGTTGCATCTTTGGCATCTCCATTGAGAATGAAGAAGGCGATCGATGAAATGATCGAGAATATTATTTACACAATCATCGCTTCTTGATTTTCTCGTCCATCTCTGGCTTCTCGTTCGCTTCCTGCGTCTGATTTTTGCTCAACGACCGCCCGTAGATTGCATAATCGTCGGGTTCTCCGTCATAGCCGTACGGCCGTAACGACTCGAAGTCATTACGGTGACCGTAAGCGTCGCCGTAGGGCCCCGGATAATAGTCACCGGAAGACGGATGCTGGTAGCCACCATACGGTCTTCGATTGCCGTAATAATTCGACGTCGGCGCGAAGCCGTTCGCTCCGTACTTGGGCGGCGTACCCTGAGAATTAACTATTACTTAGGGGACAATTATGAGGAGAGAAAGAAGAGGGATTTCCTATCGCAGGAGAATTCTCAATTACACGCAAATAGAGTCCAGTTGAGAATACTCCGTAAACGACATTGTAAATTGTACAAATAAATAATAGCTTTTGTGCTCGCGTCGTATACTTTTTTCTTTTTTAATTTTTTTTTTCAAGGAGATCGATTAGAAAAAAAAATGAAATATATGGGGACATATTTTTAACTTAAATTATCTTTGCTGCAGTCATGTCGATTTATGGTTCTATTTTTATACAAATACAATATTGCACTTGCAGGATGCAATTACTCATGCATGTTATTTATGTATTTTTTTATATCAGTTAATTATTACTTCTGTGCCAAAAAAAACTTAAAATCTTAGGTCATAAAATTTTGCCCCACTTTGCATATATGTTAAAGATATAAGTATATCGGAAATATGTAAATATTTAAATGGATTTAGATTTTATTTTACCGGATAATATGGATAACGTTGTCCTCCCAACAGTTCTGGGAACCTTCTGCTGTTAAAGCAACAGTACTTTTTGTCCCTCGAGCAGTGGCCCTGAAACGAGATAGTGGGCAAGAGCTTGTCAAGTTCTACATTCTCTCTCTTTATCCGAGTTTGTTGAATCGAACTCACGAATTTCAAGCCAGGCGACGGGCAATTGAAGCTGTATCTGCACTTGCAGGTGTCGAACTCGCGATAACGGGGATCATCTCTGATCCAGGGCGGCACCGAATCTAGGAAACCATCGGGTCCGTACGGGTTATAACGCGGCGGTCTGAAACATCAACGATATTCCAGGGTTATTCTCTCACATCGGCAAATCAATAGCAATAATGCTCGATGTAGCGAACCAATTTTCGAAAGAATATAAATTTCCGATTAGAATCGCGAGAAGCCGAGTTTTTCGGCTGACATGAAAAAATAACGGTTGAGGAAATTATTCGGCTCGTAAGTTTCGTAATAGATGAAACGCGTGAAATTATTCACAATGCAGTTGATGAAAAATTCAACGCCGGTTTTCTCTTCGGGAATGAGCCGTCTCTCATGAAATATCGTTACGACCGAACCGCGCCTCGCACGCAATTAAATGCGCGGGATATCTATAAATTAAGCGCGATTCCCTCCGCCGTATGTGAAAAACAGACGAGACACCTATATATTTTAATCGGATCATTGGAAATTTAATATAGAGAAAGCCGGAGAAGAGAGGGAAGAGGAGAGATGATACACCGGTCGGAGCGGAAAATCCCACTTTTCCGAGATTATTGAATCTGTTTGGCAAAGTGTGATTTAGTCATGGAACCTCTCACGACTCGCGGATTTTTAAACAGCTTCAGTATTTTCGAAAAGCTGATTAATTCAACTAATTAATGATCGCGAAATTAAAATGAATGAGAAATATTCGAATATCTGAAACGCGCGAGAAGAGCTCTCAATGGTGAGAAATCATGGGAACAAATACCTGCCAATTATTCCGGTCGGTCCACCGGGGCCCACGAGGACACCGTTATTACCTTGGTACGGTGGTACGAGCGGTCTGCCATTAGGACCATAAGGTCCTGGATTTTCAGGCCTAAAGCCTGAATGAACGCCATTGTTATTGAAACCTTCCAAATGTTCAGGCTCGTACACTTGATATCTGAAAGTTATTCGTATAAGTCAAATTTATCGTGAAGTAAAGATAATCCCATCATTCTTTTCTTTTCCCAATTTGAAAATATATCATATATAAAATATTATGTTTCTTTTCCAAAAAACTGCCGTAATTGTGTAAGTTAAAATTTTTCAATTTTAAACTTTTTATTCAATTTATAAAATTAAAAAATTTTTCAATTTTTAAAATTTTACATAGTATTATATGCGTGTTTAATTATATATGCATATATATAATATTTTCTACACAATTATTATATAAATACTATCTATACTCCTGGATAAAATTAACTCATAATTTTTTTTCACTTTTTCTTTAAAATTTTTTGTTAAAATTTAAATATCAGCTTTTATTATCTATAATATTATATATATATATATATATATATATATATATATAAAATCTATATTACATACAAATATATATTTATATAATATTTATCAAAAATTATAAATGACATCACAATTTATAAATACAATTACAATAAAACAGGAACTAATTACGATATAATTATAATAAAAAAAATATATATAAATTACATTACTCCGTGAAATAAATATAAATATATTTACAATAAAACAAGTTAAACAAAAAAAATGTAAAAGAATTATTCGCGTGGTTACACCAATTGATGATAAATTATAGAATCGATAGCGCACCTGGCGTCAGCAGCTCGGCTTGTCGGCTTCTGTTTATCGTCATGCCAGGTCCAGGAGTCATCTTTCTCGGCGATCGCCACCGCAATCGTAACGAAAAGAATCAGAGTAAAAATTCGCATATTTATTATCGGCAGATACGGAGAAGAATTTAATAACGTACGACGTTTAGCGTCTCGATTCTCTCTTTGCGTGTTAAATTATCTCTGAAAAGAGAGACGCGTACTGTTCGTACGCATAAGATTCGTAGCAGACTAAACGAGAGTGAAAGTGAGTCGCGTCTTTATATATGCATCACTGTAACAAGGTAAACGCACCGCTACTTCGAGGTCTCTTTAAACGATAATCATCTGCGATCGATCTACGACGATATTTTACCTTTGTTTCCACGCAAATCTGAAAAATCTGGCGTAACACTTTGTTATGTTGTTTGACGCGTTTCAAGACATGTAATTTTTGATAAGAACACTATTGTTAGTGTTCCGAGCGTATTATTTTAATTCGATATAACGTGTTCTATCTCTTTTTTAAATATGTTTACTTTATCATTTGTCGGTTATTTACTTGATTTTTATTCGTATGACAATAGAAGCGTTCCCGGAAGTATCCTAATTTAAAGAGAATAAATTAATTCATCAAAACTTAACTTCTTTAATAATAGCAAAATCCCCACGGCTTTAAATGCTAATTGAAATCATCAGCTGATTCAAATGCTAATTGAAATCATCAGCACGTATATTTATTTGCATAAATATGTTTTTAATAAAATTTACATATGGAATAAATTAAAATATGCGAGATTAAAAATATTCAACAATTTGAAATATATAGAATAAACAAATAAAATTTAATCTCATTATCGAAACTTGTCAAAGGCGAAAAAAGTAGAAATTTAGCGGCTAGAGAATGCGTTAATTCTCAGATCATTTCCAAAATTCACGTGTGTGAGAGATAGCAAGAGAATCTGCCGCTGTTATAATTACGAAATGAATATTGGATAGCGTTTACTCATTTACATTGCGTTCGCAGGATCGAGATTACATTGCGATTTACAAGCGAATAACGTTATTATGCAGTATACGGCGCATGCGTGGGTGGATCCGCTCGGATATATTTTGAGGCCGGTTCCGCTCCTTCGAGCGCGCCCGTCCTTCGACCTGGGAAAATCCGGCTCTTCGACAGGGAAGGGAAGGAAGCCGCTGCCACGTCCTCTTCGACCTCCTTCTCTTAAATCAAGACGCATGGCGTAACGTTAATTCCCGCGGTCGACATCGAAATTACCTTCCGTTAGAGAGAGGGATCTTCAGCCTTCACTCTTGAAAAATACATCCTCTTCATTAAGCTACATTTGCCCGCCAATCTTCTTAGCGGCGAATCCGCGTCATATGTCATACGCACGTGCGGAGATCGCATATGTCCGGAAAATATCAATCCCGTTGCCTTAGAATCGCGAAACGTTATTCTCTGTTTTAAAGAAAACAAATCTAGGACGAATATTCTCAGTGGACTCTATTTCCATCGTTGTTTGATTTAAAATAGATCAGGCTCGTTCGATCAATGAATGAATGAGGGAGGGTGGAAAAATTTTTAATAAATTCCCCTGAAAATATTATGACTTCTTGTCGGTTAGCAAAGTGATATGGAATGTAGATGCGCTTCCGTCTGTATTTTTAACGAAACAACAAACTTGTGTCAGGACAAATGCGCCTTTTACATTCCGTGTGTGCTTTGAAATTTATTTCTTCATGACATCTTTTCATTATGAGATTAAACGGAGCTTTTAAGCGAGCAACGGAATTTTTTTCTGTTTCCCCTGGCGATTAAAACGACAATTTTGACATTCTCTCAGTGTTTCGGATGTTCGTGCAAAAGCAACGAACTGTCGCGAGTATACTTTGCGAATTAAAATCGAATGTAAACTCGCGAAATGATATTTTTGAGAATTTGATGAAAAATTTTCAATTCGATTAAATGGTCTCCCTTTCGAGCTGAAATATACGTTAAATCTCTTAGTCGGAAGACCATCATTACGTGTTGCAGCACATGCTATGCAACATAGGTATCCAATTATAATACTCCCAGACATTTAAATTGCAAAAATTGCAACAAATTTGCTTTGTAGACAGATTAAACTCAATCTTAAAAACAAAGAGATACAAGGATATTAAAGAAATAAATTATAAAAGACACTATAAAGTAATATAATTTATAGTAAAAAAGGAAAAAATTATTTGAAAAGTTTATATGTAAATAAAAATAAAAGAAAAAAAATTATAGAAAAAATATAGCAAGAGCAGATATGAAAAGAAATCTATTGTATGTTATCGAATATTAGGATATGTGCAAATATATTTAAATAATTTCTTGAAATTTTGAGAAAAATTTGATCTCAGTTTTATGAATAACAGTATATGGTAAAAAAATAAAAAAAAACCAAAAATTACATAATAAGAATATTTGCAAAAAAATAAAACATTGTTAAGAACGATTTTTCAATCAAAATTCGCTTTTCTCTTATATCATCAAGGCTCTCTTAAAGTGCGAAGAAAATCGAATCAAATATCGTAATCCTTTCGCCGTGAATTGATGAAATCGGATCTTCGGCCACTTTAAAACTTGTCGCAAAGATCCTTAAGAATTTATTTCGCGAATCGGCGAAAGAAGAAACTTCAACCATCCTCGCGCTTTTCAACTAATTTCCTGGCACGTGACCTTTTTCAAGCAATTTCCCGCCGCAGTAAATACGATAAAAAGAGGGCGGCGAACACTTTGAGATGGTTCGTTGCGACTTTTATTCCCGCTATTGTTTTATATGTAACAGTTTTGCTACTAAAATTGTAACGATAATCTAAACCAGCAAAAACTTAATTATTGAATTTTACATAATTGTCACTTTATATTTTTACAAAAATATAAATAAATACAAATAATATTTTGTAACTATTTTTACGTGCATTAATCATACTTTATCTTCGAATGTGTACTATTATTTTATCTTTCATATTATTTTATTAAAAAGTTGATAAATAATTACGGTGCATATATTTTTATTGCGTACTTTTATCGAGGGAAAATAATAAAAACAAATTTTTATTATTTTTTATTATTTAACATATTTAATAAGTATTAAAAAATATAAATTGCACCAAAGCCAGTTAAAATTTCAATGACAGTTCCTTTACGTCAGTTACAGTATAGTATTCGTCTTAATGAAGGAAAATTTTAATCTCTCTTCGATATTAAATATCTCGGCGATGAAGCCTGTAATGAAAATTTACGGCAAAGTTTACATAAAATTAATTATAGAATAAAGTTTTATTATAATAGTTTATCTTTGACGCGTAATTTTTGTTTAATTTTTCCGTGGCTCAGATTTTTTAAATTAACAGTTCTGCTGAGAAATAATCATCATTTTTCTCAATTTACACAAATTAAAATTTTAATAGCACTAATTTTTTAATATCTTTATTTAATTCAATACTAAAATATATCTTAATACTATAAAATGACGACATGATTATATCGAAAAGTTTCGAAACAGGAAATCGATGTTATAATGTTTGGGTCAATCGTTTCAATCGACTTTTTCGCAATCGCTAGGTCACTTCCGGCTTATAATTGCGTAAAAAATTAGCTCCAGCGATTTTAGATATGGCTCGTCGAGGAAAGAAATCGAGAAATCATCGAAATTTCTCGCAGCTGACCCGACCGTAGCCGCGATCGAACACGCTTATCCTTCGACGAAAATTCATTTCTTCGACAGGTCGCTCGCGATTGCGACTTTCTCTCTTTCTCTCTCTCTCTATATTTTCTTCCTTTTCAAATAATTTCCTGCCATCGACTGCGCGACCTACTTCTCATCTCTCCCTCGCTTCTCTCTTTTTCTTTCTCTCTCAACTTCTATTCCTCGTCGAATAAAAGCGTTACACCATTCAAGAGAAAGAGAGAGGGAGAGGGAGAGAAATGAAAAATAAAGGCGAGATCTCGCAACGCGAATGGATCGCGCGATGCCTTTTCGACATCTCGGGATCCTCGGGAAATTCATGTATATATTCGCTATGAGGAAACGGGGTTTTTGCCTCGCATGTTTCTCTTCCCCGTTACTTCCTCTTCACCATCCTGAGCTGCATACGGTTGCATAATGCATTGATGCTGCGCTACGCCGGAAATTTATACCCGTATGTGGGGGAGATCCTTCTTCTCACTGGCAGTTTCGGGAGAGGAGAGGAAACGTCTATCATAAACACCGGCATCGTTTACACTGACGAGAAAATCGTGAGTAACGATACCTAAAATGCTTATCGTAATCACGTATCGTAGAAAGAAACGCGCGTTGCTGCTCTTTCGCGAAATCTTTTATCGCGCAAAGTCACAAAGATCGATTTCGCTAAAGGACGTTTCAAATTGTCGTCGTTTCGTCGTAATAAATAGCTTCTCTTCGGGACGAATTTATGAAATTGGATCGTCGTTCTCACGTTTCCCGAATCCGCCTCTCGAAAGATAAATCTGCCCTTTCGATAAAACGGAAAGGAAGTTGTTATGAGCGCGTTTTAACTAGGTTTTTCGCGGAAATCATCCTCCTCCACAATGAGAACTTAAAAAGAAGATCAAATTGAATTCATCTCATTACATTCTGGAAATGGTACGTTTTTTGGATATCTTATAATGAGCAGGCTATATACGTATATACATAAAGCAAATAAAAAACTCGAAATTCCATTTTAAAATGAAAAAAAATATTTAGTTAACCACAATCGAGCAAATAATAGTTTCGAGATTTTACGCCAGCTGAACCGTTCAAATAATCCGAGAAGGAAAAAAGAGGGAAAGAAAGGTTTTCTGTTGAGAATAATTTATTATCATAAATTATTCCTTCAACATGTTACATCATTTGTTACATCATTTTACGTATAAGAGAACTATGTTTATCTTTTAAGTATTGAAAAAAATATTTTTTACAATATTTTTTCTACATTATTTTCTCAATAGTTTATAATATTAACATTTTATGAAATTATTTTGTTTGATATCGTCCGAAATATTTCTTATATTATTATTATATTCGAAAAATCACATGTGTGCAATTTTTCTTAAATTTATCGTTCTTTGTCATTAATTATGGAAGAATGTGAATTGCTTCTGATAACTTTTCGGGAAAGCTATGAAAGAGAAAAATATTGACTTTCATAGAGGATTCTCAGAACATCGCCAAATAATGAAAATCTTATGTAATAGCTGTGGTCCCACGTATTATCGAATAAGGAATCCCGGCAACCTTGACCCAGACTCGTAGACGAAATTACAAAGCTGCACGAGGTCTCTAAGAGGTTTCGAAGAGATTCAAGGCCAAGGCGAGGCTAAAGATCTAAATGACCGCGATTTCTTTCACAATTCGCTTTAGAATGATTTATGATGATAGAATTTTGATCATTTAATTCAACGGCAAAGGGATCATTGAACGATATCAGTCATTTTTCGCGAAATTGCATTTCACCATGGTCTTTATCGAGTGAATCTTTCGTTGCGTGATAATTTTATATTTTTTCGACAAAAACGAGAAATTTGTTTCCATTTTTTCATTCTCTATTCCAGGATACGGTCACATCGCGCCGAAAACGAAAAATGGAAAAGTGGTGACTATTTTTTACGCCATTCTCGGCATTCCACTCATGTTGCTCTGTCTTTCGAATATCGGAGACGTGATGGCGTCCAGTTTCAGGTAATAACAGACAATATTTAATCTAATACGGGTCACGTATTTGGAAAATGGAAAACGTATAAAAATTGCATTTCTAGCCATCATATCGCACAGGGAACATTTAGTAGTTTTTATTATTGCTGAAAAATAATTTCCTTCTTTTACGTTCATGATATTTTTTTAGATTTCTATATTGGAAAGTATGTTGTTACGTATGCACAAAACCGCCGAAAAAACGACGAGGGCGTAATACCTTTGTCAGATCGTACTCCGTCCGTCAACCAGGGTAATATTTCATATATAATGTAAACATTAAAAATATGAGAGGTATATTATATTACAGTAAGAAATATTAAAAAGTTACAGAAAAAAATCACATGTTTAATTTTTAAAAATGTTATATTGATATGTCAGATAGGATATATTACTGGTCGATGACGTATTATAATTATGTCACACGGAAACGTTATTTCTTAAACACACATTTTTGGATTCTTGAATCGAAAAATTGAATTAAATGGTTTTTGGAAAGAAGTTTGGGAAGATTTAGAAATCTATTGTGCGATTGTATACACAGATGTTTATTTTATAAGGCGATATGGATCAAGCAAAGGTCCGCTTCGCCGATCCATCAGAGTGAGTCAACGATCAGCTGATTCGGCCTTGGGACTTTCCGAGAGTATGACGAAGTCTTCATACTCCGACACCGATTGCAGGTAAAATTATTCTTGGATTTATAATTCAATCTCTCGATTAGACGAGAAATCAGTCGAGGAATTTTATTATCTAAGGAGAACTGAATATTTAATGTGCAAACACATAGTATCTCCATAATTAAATGTTTAATTAAATTACGTGATTTTTATGTAGCAAGAAATATAAAATTTAATATCGATAAAATAAATACCTCTTGAAATATTTATTTTTTATTTCCATTCTTTTCTTTTTCTTTTTCTTTCTTTAATATACATAAAAGAAATTAATTTATATTTTACATAAAACATTAATCTTTATATGAGAAAGTTTTGATTAATAACAGAATTAAAAAGAAATAATTTTCCTTTAAAATTGAAAAAGAGAATAACTCATGTAAAGCAATTATGAGAGAACTTGCTTTTATAAAGTGATTATATTTTTGCATAAATGGTTGACAGTTTTTTATAACTCCTCTAATTATATTATATTATGGTGCCATACTATTATTTATTATTTATGATGTGATTACCTATTATTTAATAGAAAATATATATTTAAAATATATATATACAAATATGTTTAATGTAAAAAACAAAAATAATCTTTTGAAGATAATAAAATTATTAATATTAAATAAAATATTAAATAATTAATGATTAAATGATTAAAATCAAATAAACTATAGATATATGCATCGACGATTCGAAGGAACCGATTCGAAAGTGTCAAGCGCTTATGCATCTTCCACGAATCATCCGATGGAAACTAAGGCCGCGACTATGCCACGTTATTCAGATATTCCGATGGCTACTCCAAAAAGTGTAAGAGGTACTTTCTCTTAACGAATATACTAATTATTTACTATTTATTTTATAAGTTAATCGTATTGCTCTAAATTAATTGTAATTGATCGATAAAAAGCGACACCGATATCGGAACAGTTCGTTTTATTTTTGTTTGTTATTTAACGCGCAAACAGTTGGTTTCAATCATTTTACAAACAATTGTCGGAAAATATAAATAATTGTCGGATATTCAAAAAAATATATAAGGATATTAATAGGTTATATGAATAATTAATATATAAATTATTATTAATATATAATTAATTTATATGTATATATATATATATATATATATATTTATTTATTTATAATATATTATAAAAATGTAGATTATTATTTATCTTGTTATTGATATGATGAAAAGTTAGTAAACGATATATCGGTTGTACGCACAGGATTGTCACATGCGAGACAAAAATGCTTCCATGTCGCCGCATCGATTCCCTCCCTCCTTTTATAAAATATTCACTAGATATTAATTAATTAATTCAAGCGCATCGATCGCGCCACATCATTCTCGTTATCGACTCATCGATTAATTAAACTGTCGGTCGATTTGTTTGTATACTTTCATTATCGTATACAGCCAGCCCCAGGATGACGACGCAATCGTTGGACAGAAAATTACTAATGAATCCGAACGACGCTGACCGCTCGCCAGTTTTGTGCAACAAATATGCGTTGGACGATTTGGAGGATGAGATGCTGAGATGGCAGTCATCATCTCGAACTAGAGGCAAGTATCAGCGAATGCTGTTTTATTTGTATGAGCAATTCTATTTTTGCGTACTTTTTGCATATTTTTGTTTATACGATTTAATTATCCATTATTTAATATAAAAAATAATTACTTTTAAGAAATGTTAATCGAAAATTTATCAATATTAAATAATGTAATTATATAATTAGATTATACATATTATTAATTAAAGATCCAGATAGATGTTCGCTGCTGTTGTGTAGACGATCGCTCTTTAAAGGACTCGAAGAAATTAAACAAAATCGATGTTATTGCAGAGAATTCGCAGAGGCCGCAAAGCAATGGAACGACTGAGGAGCCGGATAGCAGCGAGAAGCAAACTTCCCTTAATCCTAGATCCTTGCCGAGGAGATGCCTCTCTGTGGAAGGTGCCACGACGAATCAGAGAACGAATTTGACGTCAGGGCTCCGACCACCTTCGGTCTATTTGGAAATGGAGCATATGAGAAGATCGCAATCCGGCAAGAGTAGACGCAGCAGGAGCAATTATTCCGTCGGTGAGTGATTCCGCTAATGAAAGCCGGTCGGTTGAGTCGCGATAAAAATCCAAATTGGTAATTCGTGTGATTTTATAGTTTTTAGAATATCTCTCGAATATTTTCAAGTCATTCGAAACTCTCGTAGATTGTAATTAGGTCAGATGGCAAATCGATATATCGCGTACTTGCTGATCATAATAAATAATCATCCTCAGCGCGGTCTTTTAAGCGAGGACCATCGACGCCGAGGATTATGTCGCCGATGGGATTCGCTGTGCATCGACAAGTTTACGCTGACGATATCGATTTTGACTACGAGTACTATGCTGCCGCGGATGATCATGAGAGACAACCGATCAAGCCCGTGCCTATCTGGCTGTGCGTCTTCCTAGTTGTCAGTTACATATTCGGCGGCGCCTACCTCTTCAGCGAGAGGGAAAAATGGTCGTTCCTCGACTCGGCTTACTTCTGCTTCATCACGTTAACCACCATTGGTTCGTTTTCCTTATATTCTCTTTCTTTCTTTTAAAAAAACGTGATGTTTCTTCATTATTCTAGTCAACAAAACAACGCATATTAAAATAAATTTATTTTCCTGCGATTTTCATAAAAAATTGGAGCATTTTTGTTGCTTCTTAATTTATTCTTCATAGTAATTAAAAGAGTCTATGCGGTTTTATTAAAATACTAATAAAGTAATTATTTTTTTATATAATTATTTGTAAAATAATGAATAATAAGATTATCAGTTAGATAATTAAATATTAGATATTATTAGATAATTAGATATTAATGCTGTTTAAAAAATTGAATATAAATATTGCTCTTTATAAAAAGATCCCAAGAAATAACGTAATACTTCTTGAAGAAAATTATATGTATAATATTTTGTTTATACATTCATCCCTTTCTTTACCTATTGACCTAATGTTAATTTCAAGGATGCAAGACTCGGTGTATACATTTCCTATTTCTCTTTTAAGGTTTTGGTGACTTTGTGCCTGCGTACAAGCTGGACGCGCAGTATGGTATCGCCCTTTGTTCTCTCTACTTGCTATTTGGAATTGCCTTGCTGGCAATGAGCTTTAATCTGGTGCAGGAGGAGGTCATCAACAACGTGAAGAGCGTCGCGAAGAGGCTGGGTATCATCAAAGAGACCGACGACGAGGCAGAGGCCGAAGACTACGACGAATACGACGCAGAGTACGAGGATGAGGTCTATGAAAACGAGCCCAAGCTGTGACTCCATGTCTCTCTCTCTCTCTCTCTCTCTCTTTCTCTCTCTCTCTTTCTCTCTCACTCTCGGTTTTCCAAGCTTACCAATAGGACGAGATCGGGAACCGCGACGTTCATTCATCATCCCATAGATCCGTCACGGGATCCGAGAGATCTCTTTCGATTCACATCAAGATCGACGTACAAATTAGTTTCACGACGCGAATTCCCGATCGAATAATTTATTTTTCTTTTCGTTTTTGGATAAGCTATTTCAAGAAAAAATCATTACAAACGATTAATCATTTTATAATATAAAATTGAATTATAAATACGCTGATTTAAATATTTTACCGACTTGATTAAAATTATTATAGAACGGATCAATGTGACAACAAAATTAGTAGTTATTGTGAACTGAAATTAAAATGGGAGGGTATTTATTAAATAATCGTAAAATCGAATCATCAAAAAATGATAAATTATTAACGATAAATTGTTAACACTGGAGATTCGAGTCTGATTTTTTGAACGATCTCAATAATCTCTTCTTTTTTACAGGTGCAAACTGCTGGTATTGTAAGAAAATTTTAATTAACTAAAGCTATAAAGAATTCTTGACCTTTTCAGTTTTTACGTTGCAAATTTCGACATTATTAAAACATACTGTTAGTTGTGCTAATGGAACAATGGCAAGGGAGAAACCATGTCTTGCGAGCGTCACGAAGAGATGAAAATACTTCTAATATATATAAATCTGGGAATTAATTTCCACAAAATGAATAAGTGAACAATCGCGGAATGCAATTAAATTTGCATATACATTACAGAGTGATAGCTTTAATATCTAGAATATTTGCATTTTGAATATTTTCCTTTCTCGTTATTTTTTTTGTAGGGAGGCAATTATTATATTATTACATATATAATTGTAAGTATTTTACGTATATTAATATGTTATAATATATTTATTATATTATATATAATAAATATTTATGCTATACATGCATATATAAATTATATGCAAATAAACACACACACGTATGTATATATAAATGTTTTCGCAAAAAACTATCTTTTCTTTTTCTTTCTCCTTCTCTTATATATTTTTATCTTATCATTCTCTCTAATCAACTTATCACGTTTCTTTCCATCAGTACTAAAAAACATGAAAATATTTATTCATTTAATAAAAGTTTGCGAAAATTTAAGATTATATATATATACTTATTAAATATTTAAATTTTATATGTATTTAAATTTTATTCACAGGAAAAATAAACGCGACAGACAAGAATATAACTAAGCGAGACATTTATTTACCTCTCAAAGAGCGGCCACGCGCGTAGAGAGCTAAAAATCCGAAACGCTCGCGTCTCCAAGAGACATTTTTCCGGCAGTCCCTTAAATTTTCTTCGAGAGCACACACAAGAGTACGCGATTATCTCCTAGCAGCAGAACGAGCGACATTTTTGCGCGGCTTACTACTTTTCGCGCGCGCAAAAGATTGTCCTTACAATATTTTCCCGGACGCACTTGCCGCATGCAAAATTCACACTCGCTATGCAAATCCTTTTCATCCCTTTTGCGATCCACGTATACATATGTATACACACATATGCACTCGCGTACACACATATACGTTCTGGCCGCTTCGCAGTCGCATTTCGTCGTTTAAATTGCGAGGACGTTAATCGTCTCGACGGCGGCAACGGCGGTGGGCTTCAACGACTCGATAATCGCGTGATAAAGCCCACTCGAAGGAGAAATAATAGTCGCTAAGAACTTCCGCTCGCGTACATTACGAACCAACCACCCCATCGCGCGTGGGAAATCTGCATTTCATAAATTTTAACGCATTGCGCGATTTGACTCTCTCTTTCTCTCTCTCTTTCGGTGGCGTCGAAAATTATTTTCCCCGCGGGAAGTTAAATATTTTTGTGCAGAATATATAAATCACACACCAATGAAAAATAATCGATTTATAACAATCCTCTTCTCGTTTATTTTCCGGATATCAATTTTTATTCAAATCGTTTTATTTAAAAAAAAAAAAATAAATAATATAGAGAATAAAGAAGAAATTGGTCTTAATTTGTTAATCGTTATCGCTTTTTATGATCGAATTTTGATATCGCGACTTTCCGATTGCAGTGAATCTGTCTACCGGGTGTCCGGATTGAATCGGCGATTCGACCAAGCGGCTTAAACCCAGTTATTTTCAGCGACGTGCTATTTTAAGACGGTGCGCGTCGTGACTATGCGGGGTGTCACGGATTCAGTTTACGGGGGAGTCTCATCGAAGCGGGTCGTTTTTCGCACACTCGGCAATCAGGCCTGGAGTCCAAGTTTGATCCTTATTCCGGATTTTTTCGCGAAAGCGACACGCGGAAATTTATTCGGAAACCTCAGTCGCGACACGCATACAACGATATAACAAGATCGTTGCCAAGAGACGATCAACGAGGTCAATGCATGCAAAGAAACAAAGGCACAGATCCTGGAGAATTTATGGTCGCGACGGAGTAAACGATCGACGGATGGATACATCGTCCAGGAAAATGATCTACAAGAGAAGAAACGAACGATGTTTCCAATTTATAAGCGGCTCGTCGACACGTGGCAGCGGGTCTCTCGTAATCGGTCTGTCTGGTGCACCAGCCGCGTAGACGTATACGTGTCTAAGTATAGCTCGCGTGAAACGCGAGCATAAACGTAGAAATCCCGAGTGTCAATGGAAATTTCGATGATTACGGTGCGCGAAGCGAATGGCACCGATTCATCGAGTCGTTAATCTTCATCGATCCTTATCGATACCTCGAATTTTTTCTAATTCCTGTCCTGGCTCTCCATTGAAGATACTTATAGATGACTTTCGGAGGCAATAACGTCCTCCCGGTTCAACAATCGGGATGGCGGTAAAACCCTTGGAGAGACGGACCTTCATATTAATTTCGATAAACTGAAGCGTCTCGTTATTAACGTCACAATCGATTGCGCGATTTGAAGGTATAAAAGATTCTAATCCACCCGAGGTTTATCGTTCAAAGAGATCGATATCTCGTTTAATTTATAAGAGATACGCTTGAGTGAGTTTCTTTCGTTTGGAAAAAATCTCGTTGCTTTTATATTCGATCTGCTAGAAGAGTCTAGGGACAAAAGCGAGGGAAATTTAATTAAAGAGACTCGCGTCCCCGACGGTTTCAGGAAAATCGTCGATCATTTTTCGCGGGGTCGTAAACAGTTTCACAACAGAATTTGTTAAACGGCCAAGTGGCTCGTCGTCGTCGTGTTTTCGATTCCCCGCGGACGAAGTCGATACCAAATATTCCTGGGAAGAGTCAACCGCCGCGAAGGAGATCCCCTGGAGAGAACGCAACGTTTTTCATTAAATTCACCCGGCGTAATTCTCCATTAGACCAGGTCGGCGCGGTCTCGAAGAACTCGCGATCTTCTTATACGGAAGATCCATTATATATGAGATGCCCGTAGAGTCGGTAATAACACCATCGGTTAATCGATCGTCGCGAGCAATGAACATTTTTTTCCCTAAACTGTCGACTTGAAAAATATGATTCAAATAAAGTCGATCGACGCGTATATATCGCACACTTACTCATTAAGCGTATAGTCGGAAATGCATTTTTTGCGAGAGATCAGTCTGACTTCCGATAGATAATTTAATAAGAAGACATTCTAAAGTGCCGAGAAGATAAGCGTCAGTCTTGCGAAGAATCCCGCGAATTATAATCCAATTTTTATGCTAATCGAGTGTCTCGAGGAAGATTCTAATGTATAAGATGACTGACTGGCGATTTATTCAGGCTATAAATTAGCGAACGGACTAATCCGACCGAAAGATAATCCTGTAGAAGCTCCTCGATTGCGGTTTTCAAGGGACAATGTGATTTCCTTTGCGAGAGATTCCGCGATCGTCGATAAATCGTCAAGAGATAAGGATCAAAGCTCCCTAAACTCCCTGTCTTTCGATATCCTTCCGCGAGAAAATACGAGTGCTTGGCGAACCGGAAGCGTGATGTCCGCAAATCGGTGATCCGGTCAAGGTGACCGAGATGGAGTCGGACAAACCGTCCCGTTCGTCGGGCAGTAATCGGAGCTGGCAGCGCGGAAGTTATCGCGGTCGGAGCAGACGGCGGAAACGCAGGCGGAAGCCGTGGAATAAGCGAATCGCCGACTGGACCAGGTCCCTGGTAGCCTTTCTCTTCAGCAACGTGGGCATCGTCTGCCTGGTGGTGGGCTACACCATCGCGGGCGCTTTCCTGTTCGCCCACATCGAGGGTAGGACCAGACCGAACGTCGCCAATGACTTCATTAAACTGAGGAACCTGACGGCCGCTACTCTTTGGGAGCTAACTTCTAAGGTGAAAGATTTACCCAAGTCGTACTTTCTCATCTCTCTTTGTGCTGCGACAGCAGGGCACAATGGAATCGTGAATACTCCAGAAGTACCTTTAAAAGACAGTGTTCCGCTTAGATAATTTAGCTAACAATGAGATAACATATATATATAAAGTATCAAGAATAAGATAAAAATTGTCCTTTTAAAATTATCTGAATGAAAAATGAGAGAAAAATTAATAAAAAATGTATAACATTTATAAATTTAATTACAAAATTTTATCTAGATAATTTTAAGACGCTGGATAATTTTGATGACGCTTTTAAGAAAAACAATTTAAGGAATAAAACTGTATACTTATACTTATTTTTTTTATAAATCCTTATTTTTTAAAGCTACATATATATTTGGAGAGAGAAATTTTTTTTAAAGATGATATTAATAGTTTACATAAAAATAAGATGAAGCGATTATTTCATTTAGATGATTATCCAGTTATTTTTATCGAGATAACAGAAGGTCCGAGGATATATCCGCTTTTTTTACGACCACCGCGATTTCTTTCGTATGGATTTTCACGCGTCTCTGTTTGGTTGAAACGTCAATTAAAGTTACGAGCGTCAGTTCCGGACTCGACGTATACAATAACAGAAACGATAATCTACATCGAAATATTAGATTCGAAATATTAGATTGCGAGATGAAGTTTGGATTATTATAGGTTCCCCGTGTATATATGTTTATTAACATCGTCGATGGTAATTTCTCTCCTTCATTAATACTCTAACGTCACTAATATTGTAGGAAAATGTGTTCTCGGAGAAGCTGTGGAAAGCAAAGGTGAGGGAAATTCTTGAGAATTACCAGAAAAGGGTGGTGTCGGCTGCAAAAAGCGGATACAACGGAATGGAGGAAAATAAGTGGACCTTCGCCGGCGCTTTTTTATATTCCCTCACTGTGATAACAACCATTGGTGAGTGTCCTCTTATCTCTTTTATTGTCGATGTATATATACTTTTCAAATTTTAGATTCAAACCGTTGAATAGTTTATTCGGTAAAAAAATAAAAAAAAAATCAGCGACATCCAATTTCTTTAATTCATTTTTTTCTTTTGCAAAACTGAACGAGTTATATAGCCTCGCGGATACATCCGCGTTCATTTTTGAGGATAAAACGCGAAAGTGTCAGAGCGAAGAAGCCCTTGAAAAATGTAGACAATTTACTCGCTGCCGGATACTTGGCCGTACTAAACAGAGCGCGCTTATTTGCGCTCTTAATGCCCCGACTAATGCCCACTTTTCTCGTCGCGACTGATAAATCTCCTTAAGTTAAGATAAAGGCTTCTGCGTCTGTAAAAGAGAAAAGATAGACTTAGGAAATATAAATAGGAAGCTTTAGATTTTTAATTCAACAATATAATGTTGACAGGTGACTCTCTTGATTTCAAATTAGCCATGATTAAATCGTTTAGACAATTTATTTGCGAGTAAATTAAAATTGTCAAAAAATTGTGCGTAATAGTACAGCATAAATTTAATATTGTCTTCTTTGTTATTAAACAAAAGAAAAAAAAATACTTTGTCGTAAAATAAATAAATGCTTGCGGATATATATCCAGGGTATGTAAATGAACATTCGTACCACAATGTGGTAAGAAAAATTCGGCTGGGATCTCGAGCGAGCAATACCGTCCCCAAATAAGCAGCCGTGCCCGAAAATACAGGGAGCGAATTTAAATTGTAAAAAACGCACGGGGGTCCAGAGAGCCGAAAAATATATATATATATATATATAGCACATAAATCGTGCGCTGTCTCCGAAATATTAGTTGAGAAAAGAGATTGATAAAAACGAAAAGAAGAAAAAGAGAAAGCAATAAGATACATTCAAATTTCTATTTATCTATTATTTATATCCATCTATTATTTAAATCCATCTATTAATTTTTTTCTCATTTCAAACATTTGATATTTTCAAAGAGTTCAAACTAAAGTTTTTCAAATATACAAAATATTAACAATTATATTAACAATTATCCCGTCGTAATAAGATTTAAAATTTCTTGGGACATAATTATATATAAAGCTCTTTCAGTAAGTAGATTATTGACGAGAAAGAAAGCGCAGATTTATTGCATGATTTTCCAATCGGTACGCGAAATAAACTGATCGATTTATTGCATACAATAATATAAAGTTGGAATATTTTCTTCCATCAAATTTTATCAAATTAATAGAAATTTAAAATCACATCTCTTATTTTCATCATCAACAAATGCGCCAATTTTAGTTTACTCATTTTTTTTATTACTGAATATTGCTAAAATGTTTCCCTGGTGTTTTTGGGAACTTGTAAAAAAGTTTGGACGGAAAACATTGGAAAAATTATTCGAAAATATCGAAAAATACACGTGCGTTTTTATTGCTCGGAGGCCAGATATCAATTTTCGCAACGTGCAAAGATGACTCGTTAAAGTTCCGATCTTAATCTTCCGCAGAAAGCGCTATATTTCTGGCGAATCAATGAGGATAATTAAAATTTAACTCTGGTCAAAATGAGCCACCTAAAAATAGAAGCACAGCCTCGTCGACTATCGATTTCCATAAGCACATTCCCCTCTCTCTCCCCTTCTTTCTTTCGTTTTCCCTCGAGATGCACCGAAAAAGATCGAATTACCGGCGGAAAAATCGACGTGAAACGTCGAGTTATCCAGGCCACGAATGGTATCCTGAGACTCGAGCGGGATTTATCATATTCCGGCGCCGCGCGCGCAACTATGAAAGGGTAAAGTGATATTAATGACTTTAACGTGATGGCGGCTTTGTTTTCGGTATTCCGCGCGTGCTGGGATGAGTGTGCGCAAAGAGTATAAATCATGATTATCGTGGCGAAATTACGCGAAAGGAATTGCGTAATTTGTGAAACGTATCGTATGTAAATTCGCAAAAGTATTCGCGCGGTTGTAAATATGTATCTGATCTCGATCTCAAGATTATAATTTTTTTTTACATGGATCTATTGATCAGCATTTTTCTGCAATGATGTTGCGATCAATGTACGCAATGATAATAATCATTATTTAATATATAGAGCGATTCAAGAGAATCAAAAGTCTTAATAATAGATAAATTAGATTAATTTGGGGACGATTTTTTCTCAATAAAAATGTTAAGATTTCCGAAATAATGATTAAAAAAAAAGAATATTTGTGCATATTGCGTGGAACTTTTTTATGGAATTTTAAAAGATTAATAAAATTATATTTTGTAATTAATTTCAGATAAAGTTTTTATATTTTAATAGAAATTTAATGTGAGATTTAATTGCAAAGATACATGATAGAAAAATTGAAAACTTGTAAAAAATGACATTCTTCGACATTTTTGCTAAGAAAAAAATTCAAATTGGCTAGAAAAAATATACCATTAAAACAACATCCAGAGATTTTAAGATTCTTTATGTATCACAATCAAAATATCACTATGATTAAATCTTTACTGAGATTAATTCAAATGCTTTGTTGTTATAACATGATTTATAATAACTAGAATAATAAATAATTATAATACTATCCAATATATATAATTAAACTAATGATAATTTATGTAATTTTAATGGAATTTTCGTCTTACAATGATAATATTGTTCGAGAATTTATTGCATTCTAATAATTATTATACCGGTAATTAGTACATCAATGATAGTCTCATTCTATTTTGGGGAAATTGCGCGATTGAATGCTGAAATCGATAATTTTATATTTTTATTATATTTTTATTAATTTATATTTTTATTAAAATTATTTTTAATCTTTGACATTATTTGCGTTGTGTTTTCAATAGTTGGCAGCATAAAGTCGGTCATTTTGGATTAACATAGAATTAATTAACGGAATATTCGATATATATCAACGAGATGCGTTCTCCGCGAAATTGCAATCATAAATCGATGAACTGTGCGTTAGTCAATTAATACTAAAACTGTCGCGCAATTCAATTGGCGACGCTGCAGCGTTTAATAAATAAATTAATTAGTTGCTCTCTTTTTGTGCACGTGTGTGCGCGTATGTAATTTCGATACTGTATATTTGCTCTCTCTCATATTGTCGATTATTTTGATGAAACAGAAGTTTAAGAACTCGATTCATGTTAAACTATTCGCGCTCAGTCAGATTTACATTAATCTTTAGAGATTAAGATTTTTTAAATAGTAATATATTTTTTAAATGCTTGAAAAGCATTCAAAACAACATCTCAAATATATTCGCAACAAGTACAAGCATAGAGAATGAAATACGTCTTTGGTAAAACAGGCATAATACGTTTTTATTCTGGTACGTGCGACTTTCGAGATATTTACTTTGTTTCATATATGTGAATGAAGATTAAAGCAGAGCAGTATCTTTGTTATTCACGTAACGTCTCATATATCATAATGGTGGAGAAGGTGAAAACAGCACATATATATATATATATTATACAAATTACATACTATAGTCAGTCGCTAAGAAACGAAAGTGTCGACACCACAAGCATAATCGTAAATATACGCTAAGAAAAATGAGAGAGAGAGAGAGAATAAATGCGAATAAATGTTATTATTTAAAAAAAAGTATTTTTAATGAAAAAGCATTATTGCCCTACTTCAGATAAAAATTTTATGATATTCAAAAGTATCTTGTGTTTCAATCCACTAGAATCCTTTAATCTCTAAGATTTTAAATTGCTGCACAAATCATGATTTTCCATTATCAGTCATATTTCACATGACGTTCCGCTATTTTGTGGCATTTTGTAGCGCGCGCAGATAACTCTGCATTGATAACCGATGAAAAGCGACGGAGACGCGCATTTCTGATGAAAATCGCGAGATTGAATCGCACTCGCCCCCGTATTTTCCTTTCGCATCCCCTCGATATCCTTCACGGAATCGCATATTGCTGCCGAAAATTGCGCATCTGCGACGAATCTGCGGCTTCGGCTGTCGGGAAGTTTATTAGGCCGGAAATTAATTAACGCGCACGTCACGCGCGCGCTGATCGTTCGATCTCTCGGGATCGAGGAAGCTCGTTCGTTCGTTCGTTCGTTCGTCGCGAGGACGTCGATGCTGGTCACCATCAAGATCGACATCCCACCGGCAATTAATTTCTTCAGCGTCGTCCTGCAGATTGAGTTAGCAGTTAATCTTCCGGACGCGCTAATAGCCAAAATCTTCAACGATGACGAATATTTGCCGATGCATTTTGAATCATGGGATGCTGTCGATATTTTTTTATACATGTATAATTAATGATAATTATTATAAATTATATACATTA
The DNA here is from genome assembly GCF_003227725.1 of Camponotus floridanus. Lineage (NCBI taxonomy): Eukaryota > Metazoa > Arthropoda > Insecta > Hymenoptera > Formicidae > Camponotus > Camponotus floridanus. The sequence continues at coordinate 432,062 of NW_020229838.1, forward strand.
ATTTATTATATATGTTTAATTATGTAAGTATATAATGAATAATTTTAATAATAATTATTATAAATTAATATAAGCAATTGTGTTTATGAGCAATTATATTAATTGAAATGAGATATTACGATTAAAATAGGTTGTATTACTGGAGAGTAATAACTTGTAAATAGCTTTTGATATCTCCTCTCGCGATATCGCGACAGTTAGCTTGAAATGTATGCAAACCAAATATGCTTCCGCACACATTTGCGTTAACCGCATTTGCTCGCACCAACTCCTTAAACTTTGGCTTGGCGACCGCGACCGCAACGGGGTGGATTAACATAAAGAAATGCCTGGGGAGAATATATTATCCCGTGTTTCTGAATATATTCGCATGTATCGTAAAGAAGTTTCCTGTCGAAGGAATATTGACGAAAACTCGCCGAATCTGATTAAATTCTCGACATGAGGAGAGGAAGAGGTAGACATGGGTCGTCCGAAGATGACGTTGCTTTTAGAATTTTTCAAATATTCTTAGAAAATCGGGTCAATGTCATTGAAATGGTAATCGATCGACTTATCCCTCGAGAGCACGAAACGAAGGTCATAGCTCGATATTCCTGTAATCGATTCAGTCAAGATATTTTCAAGAAGCTATCTTCTGCGAGAGTTGAAGGAACTTCACTGTATTACACTTTGTCGCACTACTTTACAAATACATTTTTCGAGGCTTTTCACGAGTAAACTATATGAATTTTTTGCCTCAGCAAGAGCGGTCTCATGTAATCTCCATATTTTGATTTATATCTAAATCTCGCAGAGAGCAAAAAAGTATCCCGTTATATGTATTTATTGCCACAACTATCTTCAACTTTAAATAATTGTTAACAATAGAGTTTATACGATATAATACATTCATGATACAGACATTCGATTGGATACAATAAAATATTGTTTAAAAATATATAATTACATTCCAAATTGTGTTCTCTCAAAGTTTTAATGTTAAGTCGAAATCCCCATTGACAATTTTAACACGAAAACCACTCGATTTATATGACACGAAGTGTGAAATTACACTGGCGAGGGTTTAAACGCGATCGCGACCACGATGTCGCGCTTTTCGACCAAAGTGGATAAGAAATTTCCCCGCCGGGAAAATACGAGAAACTCACGCTCTCTCTTTTTCGCATAATGGGATCCTGAGCAACGTCGTCGACACCGAAAATCCTTTCTTATCACGCTGCAGCGGAATGCAAATCAAGAAAATGCGTGTTACGTCTGCCCGGAAGAATGGAGTGAAATTCAATTAGAGAAGGAATAATATAATGGAGAATTATGTACAAATGAAGAATCAAATATCCAATTTCTGAAGAATTAATCTAACGTCGAAAAATAAAAAGAGTAACCCGAAAATTATCAAAGATATTGCTTTTTTTATTTTTATCTAGGACATAATTTTTATTAAATAAATATATATATAAGTCATTGCAATGATAGCCTTCTTTTATCGCGGGTTGAAGATCGTACGACTTTGTTGGTAATTCCTTTTCATCTCTTTGAGAGTTTCCGACGTAGGGATTGAGCACAAAAGCGCACATTTTTCTCCGTAAAGGATTTTAGAAGTCTACTTCTCACTTTTTAACGTAGAGACGCTTACCTCCCTTTACGCGGACGCTCTTTTCTTCTCTTGACCAAAACCCGAGAGAAAGAGAAAGAAAGAGAGAGACGGAACAAGGATTAACGAGTGTGCGAACTTTTCGGCAGGAGATGAGGAAGCGAGAGAGAGACGGAGAGATCTTTTAATTAATTCCGGAAGCTCCTCGTCCGGGGCCCGCTTTATTCCGAGTACGATTACGGTCCCGGTATCAACCCCAAAAGGGTCGGCATCCTAAAGCGGGCGACCCCTGGGATCGATTCGACGAGCTCGGACAACCAAAGTCGCCTGATGACGGTGCGCGAAATTTTGGTCGACGGTCGCCGGGAGTTGGCCACCGCAGGGGGTTACACACACACAAAATGAATCATATATTCCCGATTTTCTGGCTCTTTTGAAATACTCGAGAGAGAGAATAATACTTACTTACCTAGAAATTATTCAACATTGATTTTCCATTAATTTGAATTAATTTGAATTATCTACAACGCGTATCTAGATAATATCTCTCTCTGGCTTTTTCTTCTCCAAGTTTCAGAGATTAATTATTTTCCTAGTTTTAACTCACTACAGAAAATAATGTCTCGTGTCGCTCACAAAGAGTTTATATATTCAAAAAATAACTGTGACAGATGTTTTGAGGAAGCGTTGCCCACAATATGTTTCTTAAGCGTAAATGTATGAAAACCGGAATAAGTTAAAATCCTTTCAAATTTTCGCAATTCACGAAAGTTATTTTAAATATTAAAAGAACTTTAATATATATATAAGAACTTTAATATATATAAAAAGCTTGAAAATATTAAAATATTATGAGCGACGTCGCGGGGCTCTTATGACAGTCACCTTTTTATATACCGCTTCTATATATATCCCTTTTAATCTTAATGCTATCAAGGCTCGGAAGCAGCCAATTAAAATAAGCCGACGGCTAATTTGTTTAAAGGGTGTCGGAGAAATTCTTTGAAAGCGGACGTAACTTACAGGAAGCAGCGGTATAATTAGTGCAGTTAAAAAGAAGAAAAGTATCGAACCTCTTATTCTTAATTTGCTACAAATTCCTCGTGCAATATATTTCGATAAGCATACATATATATACACACACACACACACACACACACACACACACACACACACACACACACACACATACAATGAAATTGGAAATAAAATTATCGAGACCAAAGTTTTTTCTAGCTCGTTGATTTAATTTAGCGCATTAGAAGATATAATTAAATTCAAATTAAGACCCTGCGTCTCTCCCAATCATTTTCTTTGTGCTTCGAGAAGAAAATAAAAAATAATCGTCCGCTGTAAAGAAATAATCTGCCTGAACGCATCGATTAACACTTTTATCCGCGGATTATCGAGAATTTCAATTGTATTATAAAGTAACTGCGATATCAGAAAAGCGTTAGCTGGTAACGTAACGCGATATAAATCAAGCACGATCGCGAGATTGTCCAACAACGGGTATAATTAATGTTCAGGAGGAATCATTTCATTAAACTTGTCGACAAGTTGATAAATTGGCGCCGTGACGAATCCATCCGCGATTAATACTGGCGATAATTGATTGCGATGACGACGAGAACTACGTCATCATCGTCGTCGTCGTCGTTGTCGTCGTCTTCGTCGCGTTATCCAAGACGAAGAAATAAAAGCGCGGGTACGTACGAGAGGATATCGGTTTCCGTATTTTTGGTTAATCGCCAATAATTCCCTGGCCTGAAGCCCGACACCACCGGACTAATGTCCCTGATACGTCGCACACGTGATACCTGTTACGTGCGCGGCAAGACAAGCGTGTCGTTATGCCGATAATGCCATCCACGCCGGTACCAACGAAACGCTTTGACATTCCGGTCTACCAATTAATCATTTCCCATATCGATCATTCGCTTCCTACGGAATCGTAAAACTAATCTTAGAATAAAACGAAAGCGTTTGAAGCGTTTTCCGAGTCTCTTTATCCATTCTAAATTCTGAATATTGCTCCGCTTTTCGCAAATAATTAATTTGAATTAAATTACCAACTATTATTATTAGTATTTATTCATATTATCTTTAATAATGATTAATGATTGTTGTTTTAAGTGTCTTTAATTTTATTTCGTTTCAAAACTCATTTTAACTTATAAATTTTGCTTGACATCTTTACTAAAAGTTATTTTAAATATTAAATTAAATTATCATTAAATTAAACTTTAAGCTTCATGTTCGATTTAAATTCTAATTTTTCTGAAATTGTTCGTGAATGTGTATAAAAAATATGTGGCGATATATATAAGTAATTTCATTTTTTTTAATATCAATATCGTTTTTTAAAAAATTAAATTAAACTAAGCACGCACGCAAAAATTAAATTAAATTAAATTGAATCATTAAATTAAAAAATAAATTATATTTTAAGCTTTCCGATTTATATTCTAAAAATTAATTTTTGAAATTGTCTAGAAATGAATCAGTGCATCGACATATGTTATTAAGTAAATAATTTTTTTTAATTGTGCTGATATATTTAAAAAAAATTAAATAAATAAAATAAATTAAATTAAACACGTATACAAACGAAAACAAGAGAACATTTGAAGCAAATTAGTTGTCAGAGACTGAAAAAGTAAATGTTACGTATGCTTATATCTTGTATGACTGGTCTCTCCATTAATTTATTTACATTAATTAACGATGTCTCGGTTATGTTAGCTCGACTTGAAATTAAACGAGACGCCATGATTCGGCATGTTTCGCGTGCCGTTTAAACACACTTTGAATTCCATCGCAAATGGAAATGGAAACGAGATGACGAGTGCATGTATCATGTTAATTTATGTCGTGTGGCGCGTTGCAGTAAATCAACATGGAAGCGAAAGAGGATAAAATCGAGCGATCTCGGCTGCCAAAATTGTCAGTTAACGAAAATGATAAACATCGCTGGCGGCGCCCATTCCATAGTTATGCCTCATGGTGCGGTTATCAGCGCGCTTCGAGTATTATCATGCGCACCGCTAAAACTAAATACATATCGCCGACGTGCATTCAACGCGGAAGCTTTTACGCGTAAACGCGCGAAATGGCTCGAAAATATTATCCCCATTCATCTCTCGTGGTTTTGCATTAAGACTCAATAAAATTCTCGATATTCAAACGAGTTTAATATCCCAATATTAGCTATCCATCACATTGTAATTTCTATCGATTTTTTAATTTTAACGACGAGTCTTTGATTCTCTGCTATAAAAAATATGATTTTTATTTTCATTATTAAGGTTTAAAAAAATCGATTAAAAATCGATTAAACTGAATTGATTTAATTAAGATTAATGATATAATTGATTGATTTGATATTGATTGAGTTGAATCTAGAAGAAAAGTAAAATACGGAGACTAAAGAATACAAATTTCGGAAGATCAAATTTGTGTGAAACCTGTAAAATATAAAAAAATCTTTATGTACTGTTCGTACTAATCTCGTTGAAAAAAAAACGTTATTACTCGTGTTTCGAGATGTTGCATAATCAGCGCGAGAAAAATCGATAGCGACTAAACGCGGTGGAGACGCGGTCCTCTCTTACGTACGTTATTTGCCGGCGATGGAGAAACTTTGTTGCCGCCGACGAAGTCGGCGACGTTTCTATATATACGATCGTAGTTAATTGAGTCCGCCGGCACAGGTATCGTTACTCATTTAGTGATGGATTTAGGTTTGGCAATAATAACCGGTGGCCGCGTCCCGCGGTCGGCGGTTTACATAACGCGGACCCAACTAAAGTTTGCTTTATCGCTCGACGAAACGGCTGTAAACTCGGGCTCGATGCAAACTGAAATTTCGGCAGGTTTTCTTTTTACTTTATTTTTTTTACTTGTTTAATGGACACTCGAACGAAGGAGAACGCACGCGCATGTTTAATGCGTATTTCGAGAGGGAGGGGGGAAACGTTTTGTACGTGCAAAATGGCCGGCAAGTCAAATGTCAATGGCAACACGTAACACTGTTCGTCGATAAACTCGTCGGCACTCTTGTTCTATTCGTGCCGTGTCGCTCTGTCGAGAGCTTCGTCTCTTTCTCCCGCTGCAATGTTTTTGATGCGTCAGCCGTTGCACTCGATTACTTTTATATACGTGTCGCGAATTTCGGTCATATTTTACGTCGCCCCCCCCCCCTTGCGAAATCTTGGCGGAAATTGATGATGATAGAGCATGTTTCTACGATTCTCTCGCACAATAAACTCTTAGTTAAATCACCGAACTCTCCTAAACGACTCATGTGCCGTCCGCGTATATCTTTTGAATTTTCATGATCGAAAGTGATTCGGGAAAATGTCATCTTTTCAAAAATGATAAGGATACAAAGCTCTTTTTATATTTATTTCTTTGTTGATAAAATATTCAATTTTTTATATTAAAAACATTGCTCAATAAATTTTATCAAATATGCATTAGAGATTCGGTGAGCTTCGATCTTGCTATTATAGGTGAAAAATATCGTATTGCTTAAATGATTATTTGTCGAATGATTTGCGAGAGACCTACATCTTTATGGAGGACACGAATTCAATTTTCGACTGTGTCGAAAGCAGTCACGAGGCCAAGCAGTGAGCCTATGTATCACACTATTTATATAATATAAATTTTAGATCTTAAATGATTTTATTCTACCCTTTTCTCAGCATTAAACATGTATTATTTTACATTACGTCATTATTTTGGTCTCACACATACATTTATTTTAAAGGTTAAAATATTTTTAAATAGAAAATTTATTTCCACATTGCTTGTATTTCAAAGCATATAAAAAATGTATGCAGATTAATTAATTAATTCTATTAATTATTTTAGAGAAATTATCGCGTTATTTAACTTTTCATGAATGTTTCATATCCAACAATTTTTTATTGAATAAAAATTTTGCAAATTGCTACAACTAATTATAAACTAGTTATAAATTTTATATAAGTTTTTAAAATAAATATTATTGCAGTCTGTTTTTTGGTGAAAAATTTTTTGTGATATGATTATGAGATTTAATAGTAATATTCCTGAATATGCAACGATGATAAATATTTCATTTTGACAAGTATTGATTATCCAGACTGTTGCTGCTTTCACGAGTCAATATTTTACACTTTTAGACATTTAAGTAATTGCGAAAACAATTATACACCAATTTAATATTTTAAATATTATTTAATATCATTACATAATATATTTATATTAATATCATTATATAATATATTTATATTTATTGACAACTTAAAAAAAATATTTTTTATTTATTTTATATTTTTGACATATATGTATAGTAAAAACTTAGGAATATTAACCTTCTTCTTTCACTTTCACTTTTACCTTGACCAGCACTTTAATGTTTTGTATTATTAAATTTTAAATAGATTATAAAATATTATTAAATATTATTAAATATTTATTATTAAAAATTGGATATTTAATGTTATTATAGTTACCTACAATTTTAATTTTATAATTTAAATTTTAAAATCATATATATATTTAATAACTTTAGAAATCTTTATATAATTATTGTGATATAAATTGATTTATAACTGTAAAGTTTTATAATATTGCGGTTGCCATTTTGAGTTCAATATGTTGAATATTTTAATTTTAAATTCGCATAATTGATCAACATTAAAAACTTATGCACACAAAGATTAATATAATTCAAATAATTTTTAATTATTTTTCCGTATTTTTGAACGCTTTTTAATTTCCATACTGACAACAGTCGTATTTATTGCATTCTCATTTTTGAATTGCAGCGAAACCTCTCTTCGGAGATGCACGAACGGAGGTTTCCGCAGAGATCGCGTAGATTTCTCATGTTGAGATAGAATTTTATTCTACGAGATAAAACCCTTTGAAAAAGCGAGATGTCGCGAAAAATCGCAATAAAAACCGATAGTGGAATTTCTGACAAAGAAATATGCATACTTTTGATCGCTTTTGTAAATCGAACAATTGTGCGTACAATTTGCGTGAGTAAACGTTGGATGTTCAAAGCCGTTGCGGAAAAAAAATAATTTCTGTTACACGCAGATCGAAATTTGATGCTTGTTAGCGCGAAAACTTCGACACGATTTGAGTGAAAAATGATGCGAATTAATTTATCACGTTTCACAATCAAAAGTCCAATGAATACGTTGAGATAAATCGCATCTGCAAAAATTGCCCGTAGAAAGGACAACGGTGTTTGAAATTTAATATTCCCCGATATTTCAAAATATATACGATCTAGTGAATTATTTTTACTATTTACGTTACCTTTTAACTTTATGATCATGAGAGGATTAATAAACCGAGATATAAGTTTCTTTTAATAATTCACGATAATTTTGCAGTTTTCATACGTGATGCCCTAAAATCTCGAACTCAGAATTCGATGACAGATATTTTTGATCGAGAAATATAAATATCGCAGTAATTAAACTTTGAATCGAGATTAAAAGGATAAAATTTATATTTAGAATATGACATAACAAAATTTTCGATCCCTCTGATGATTTCGAGATCATTGACATTTTAAAAATTGCAATCAAGAAAACATAAGCTTCAAGAATTTCCACTGAGAGCTTTCTCGTCGAATATCCTGTATAATTTTTATACAGCACTAACATTCATCAGTCGGGTGATGTTAATTTTCGCGTGCACGGTCCATTTTATTTCGACTATGAAATGCGTGCGTATTATTACATTGTCATGCAGGGTGGGCCGCGAGAAGTTACACGAACGGAACAACTTTGTTCCATGTTTCTGTGGCTCGAAACAAAAACAGCAAAAATGTCCATGTGCAGTGGGACGTATATCTCCGACTATTTCTCAGGATATTTCAAGCGTACAAATTATATTTGCGTATCGTATTCTTTCGCTTATAACAAATTTTAGAATTAATATTCCACGCATTATTATTCGTGTGACGAAGAGGCGAGATGCGTATAAGCACGTTATTTCAGTCCTCATAATAACGATAACATTTCAATTTTCCATTTCCCTCGCATTTACGAAGTGAAGGAAGTCGACGGAATTAGGAAGATAGAACAACAAAGGAGAGTAAGCATGCATATTTAATAAGCGTGCTGTTTCTCTTCAAGGAGTCTCTCTCTTTCCCTTTTTTTCTTAAATTTCTTTCGCTTCTTTAACTTCAAAGCTTGGTACACTAGCGCGATGTAAAATGGAGTTTGCCCCGTTATAAAAATAACATCTTCATTTGCGGCTTAAAAGAGAGACTGCCGGGAATTTAACCCTCCTAATGTTAAGACGGCAGATAATATGAAAATGTTACAATTTGTAAAACATTTTAATGCTAGAGAACATTTTAGAATACTGTAATATATTTTAATACTCTTAAAATAAAGCTAACGTGTCTTTCTCTCTCTCTCTCTGTCATTAATTACGTAATGATGTAATGTTATATAATCTTTTTATACTTTTTAATAGGAAAAAACAGGAATTCAGAGTAAATAAAACAGAAAAATAATGTAATTTATTTTTTATGGAATAAGATAAGAAAGTAGACAATTTGATTTTGTTTGAATGTCGTTCAACAAGTTGTCAAATCAATACAAATTGTATTTGTAGTGTTTATCGTCGTACATACAACGCATCGCAGATAGTTCACGATTGTAGCATAACATCTGAACGACGGTGTCGTTGTCGCTTTTTTCTCGTCAATAGAGTAGAGAGAGTATCGAAAAAGTACGTAAAAAAAAGATTGCACATGACCAGTTGCAATATATATATATATATATATATATATATATATATATATATATATCGATTAAATTAATGGAATCGTTTCGTTCAATCGTCCATTAGAGAAGTGTTGCTGCAAACGATTGTTTATTCAACGGGCAGAAAAAATCTTTCTCTCTCTCTTTCGGAACTTTTCGCTATTTTGAATAGACCGCGTTGAGCGGTCATCGATGAAAAATTCGCGGCAAGATTTTTTTTTCTTTCGTGTGAACGAGTGCAGCCTGTCCCCTCCCGAATTTGATATTCCCGAATAAATTGTTACGCGGCTCCAATTCCGCCCCTTTAATTCTCGCTTGTTATCCGTTTCATTTTATACATTTGTCTCTCTATTTTATTCATGCGAATCGGACCGATTTGATAGACAATCAATACCGCAATGGCTTGTAAAAACGACAAGAAGGATGCTCGCGAGATATTCCAATCTTTCGAAATTTGATGTTTAGAAAAGTTAAAAATAAAATAATATAGCAAATTTTTTTCACGCAGAAATGATCTCTCGCGATAGAAAGATATGAAAAATTAAATCTGAGAAGCAAGAATTATCAAAAATTTCTGCCTTTTTATATTTAAAAATTGAAATAAGAAAAACAAAACATTGCAATCGCTGATAATTAGATATAGTATTTCAATGGAAAAACGTAAAGATTTATACTTTGAAATACAAAAGAATAAAACATATACGAAGATCTCGTTCGATATAATATTACAATCATTTAATTAAACATTCTGTCATAGTCAGGCGAACGTTTTATCCGTTTTACCCCCTTCTCTTCCTTCGTAAAATTTCCCTCGGGGTGTCGGTGCGCTCGTGAGGGAATCCCTTCTTCGGAACGAGATCGCGATGCGAGGTGGGTGTCACGTCGCGCATCATAAGTCAAACTGTCGACGAATGCGACCTCGTCGTCCCGAGGATGCGTCGCGAATTTCGCGTTTACTCCTCGCGAACGTAAATCGCGGGACCACGCGATTTACGGGCTTTTTTCTCGGCGCGGAAAGTCCCGAGTAAAACGCGATATTTACGGAGCTCCGCGTTTAAGCGTCCGTTTGCCGCTTTACCGACTTTACGACCGGTTTTATCGCCGACTAAAAGACGCGGGACGCCGGGACGACCGTCCGCCGTAAATCGTATCGGCGTCGGTCGCCGATCCTCGAAAATTAACGAGATCTCGGGCCGTGCTGTTCCGAATTTTCGGGACTCGCGTTAGAGACGCGCCGGCGTCGTCCCTCGGGCTAACAAAATTTTGCATCCTGTTCGGGATAATCATCAGCGTGCATGCGCGCGCTACCTAAACTTTTAATCAATTTCGAATTCAATTTTACGACGTTGCCTAATAAAATTGACGATTCAGAAATATAGATGATAAAAGTGCCACAAAAATTCGCAGTGCTCTTTTCCTTGGAGATAGTAACGTTAATAAAAAAGAAACGAGAGAGAAAAGTATGACAGGCTTGTAAAATAAATGATGAACAAATTGCGACTTGATATGAAAATTATGTAATCACGTGACTCACAATACTAAAATGTAAAATAAATTATGACCAAATTGTGATTTGAAATGAAAATTATGTAATCACGTGATTCACAATGCCAGTAGTGAAGAACACATGAATTGCAAAGTCGTGTAAATTTATTATGCAGATTACTTTCCCGCGAGAAGTCGCCTCTTTTTATCGCGGTCAGAGTCCCGGGTGCGTGTTTTCTCTCTCGGAACTTTTAATTTTTATCAAAATGTAAATTGTACAACGTCACGATGCGAAGGCCGCTTGTTTGGCCGAGATCCGTAAGAATCGCAGTCGACCGGACGATGTCGTTCTAATTTTCGAGGGATCACCAGAGAGAGAAAGAGAGAAAAAGAGAAAATGAAGTCCGCGTCCCGTATATTCCGCATGCGAAGCGGAAGTTCGACATGCGGTTCTCCTGAAAAATCACGCTGAATGCATATCCTCGTCACGTTCCTCTTTTGTCCTACCTCTCTATCTCCCAGTATATTTGTTCGCGTGAAAAAAAAGGACAACAGCTTTTTTTTTGCTGGGACTTTCGCTTGATTACAAGACATGTTCCGATTCGCCCTTGATATCGCGCATCGGTTTTTTTGGCGCCGGACTACAGCTTGTTGGTATTTCTCTTTTTTACAATAATAGTCGCTAAAATTCTTTCGGAAATGCGGACAATCGTTATTCACGATAAGTGAACCGAGATAAAAATATCGAATATTATCAATATTTAATATTGATAATATCTGTCTTTCTTCGTGGAAATATTAATGTTACTCCGATATATTTAATATGCGGCAATATTAATTTAATAATGAGATATACCAATTTTTACTTTAAAATCTAGCTTGCAGAAGTTTCTGCAAAATACTAACGCGACCAATTAGATATTAATACAACTTTTTTTTTATCAAGTCCAAGTTTAGCCAACATTTATCAGCTATGTAGGTTAAACTCGTTTCAACGGCGAGGTGCCGTAACCACTCCGTCAGTTTGTACGATAAAATGTAATGTTCGGGAATTTATTATCGCGACAAGCAATCGGATACTTGCCATAATGTTACAATGTATAATCATTTTATATCTCTAACTAGAAGATATATTAATCGCTCTTTGCAAAATATTCTCATAGATAGATCTGTGTTCTTTTTTGTCCTTTTTTCTTTGCGTTATCGCGCAAATCGAGAAATTATTAAAAAAAAATATAGGGTGTACTAGTCGTTACGACGGAAACTGTCGTTTTCCGTCTCCGTAAATATCATTTTTTTGCGGGGAACGGAGCGCGTTTTTTTTTTCAACGTCCAACGAATCGCGAACTTACGAGCAAAATTTTTCTCGGTGCTTTCCTCCTCTCTTTTTTTTAAAGACCCGCATCTGCTCAGTTTTATGGAGCACGTTTCGCCACGTTATGAAACATGAATATCCGAGCGGTTCGTTCGTCGGGGGATTGTTTACGTCTCCCGCGGGGGTGAGCTCGAAACTTTCGGGATTCCGTCCAACTCTCGCGGGCGCATCTGTTGAAACAGCGTCCGGTTGAATTGCCAAGAAGATAATTGATGCGGATATCGCTATCTATGCGATAATGGAGAGTCAGTTATATGCGCGAACTCGATGCCGAGAATGTTGCATTATAAAGAGGAGAGAAATATTATTATTCGAGAGAAAATTATTGAGATGTTTAGTCAGTTATCATTTGAACACGCAAATTAATCTATAATATTTGTAAGATGACACAAGGATATCCATGATAGACTGAAAGAAAATGTCTTGACAGATTTTTATCTCAATTATTAGCAAGGACAATCTTCTTTTTATTCCTTAGAATATAGAGTCTGGCCACGTAATCTCAAAATTGGTAAAAACATGTCGGAACCAATAAAAATTGTTACTAAAGAGCTTATTAAAAATTGTTATTAGGAATTATTATTGTTATAAGCAAGTTTAATAATTTAAAAAAAAGTGAAAATTGCGAACAATTTATATTTATTTAAATAAGAAAATTACAACAATTGTACTCCTTTTTATCAATTTTTAAATACAAAAATAAAAAATTAACTTTCAGTAATATAAAAATTATTTATTCTACAAAATAACTATTCTATATCGCAGTAACACAATTCTTATAAATAGAAATATAACATTTGGTAACATTATTAACATAGAATGCATAGCCATTGTTTTACTATTATATATTGGTTTGACTAGTCGTCCTTTAGTACATGCAATTTTTATTCTATATACAATAAATCTCATAATTTTTATATTACTGGCTCATAATTTTTAAACCTAATTGATAACAATTGTAAGGCTTGCACAAGAAACACTTTTCATTTTTTCCATAAAAGAACGAATTAAATTATATTTAATATTTATTTAATATTTGTTTAAATGAGGCAGATATTGTCGAATAATAAATTCCATGGCTGTAAAATATTTAAAAACATCTGTGGTTACAAAAAATAACCACAAATAGCTGCTATGTTTTTCAAAATTAATCGAGTGGCTAGACTTTATATTTTAGGGACTCTACTTTTTATGTGCAGTTTTTTTATCGCAATCATATGATACTCTTTCCGGATAAAACCCTCAATCGCGCTTTCTCGATTAATAAATGACGCGCGGCGCGATACTAGCACCAGGTTTTACTTTACCGAAACACTCAGCGATAAATTAATCAAAAATGAATCAGCCCACGTATGTATGGACGCGGAGAAGCAAGAAGCAAGAAACACGGGACGGAAGCGGACACGTAGCTCGTCGATAAACTCACTTGGCCGTGTTCTCGTTTACTGCGCAGGTTACGGCAACATTTGTCCCAGGACGAAATGGGGCAAAGTCGTGACTATAGTGTACGCGATAATAGGGATGCCGCTCTTCCTCCTCTACCTTAGCAATATCGGCGACATTCTGGCCAGAAGCTTCAAATGGATCTACGCCCGTTGCTGCCTGTGCAAGTAAGACAAAAGTTGCTTCCCTTCCTCGGCGGGAACTGACCGTCATCGTTTTCTATTTTGACGTAAGATTCATCTGAATTAACGTTGATTGATCTTTCGAAGGTGTCGGAGAAGACCTCGTGAATCGACGACCGACGCGCCGGAGATGCCGGACGATGATCCAGCTGCGAAGAGAGATCGATGGCAGGTGAGTCAGGATCGTGCTCTAAACGATATCATTCGGCGGGGTTTATACAGAGTCTTTTAGAATCATCGAGGAGAATTTAGAAGAGACACCAAACTTCGAAACAAGATTTTTGTCTCGTTGCAATGTCCACAGTTTGGTCCTCGAGCGAATGTCCTGACTTAATTTCAAATGGATTTCGCTTCGACAAAGTTTTAAGTCTCTTTACTAGCGAAGATACGTTTATTACGATGAGAATTAAGCGATACGTCCAATTAAGTAAGGGGAGAATCTCGTTATGGAGGGACCTCGACTCCAGTTCTGGAATATCCTGCGTAAAGGCTGTTCAAACAGGATTTACGTCTGCAGATGGTGAACACCCACAGCGGGGAGGTAGACACGTCGAGTTTGGAAGAAACTTCGCCGAGAAATGACGACGGCGGCGACGAGGGCGGTGACGAGGACGACGACGAAGGCGACGATGAGAGCGACAGCTACGATCCACAGCACGTGACGGTGCCGTTAACTCTATGTCTTGCTATCATGGTGGGGTGAGTCTAGCGAAAGAGATAATCAGATTGCTAATTAAGAACGAATCCGTAAAAAATGCGAAAGATAAATATCTTGGAAAGAATTTATTTTATCAATTTAAAAACAATTACAATCGGAGGGGAAAAAATTGGCTGCATTTTTTAATCCACATTTTCAAATAAAAAAAGTAAAATATTACATTTAAAATATTTCGAAATGAAAAATTAAAATATGAAATCTCGAAATATTTCACTGGATCAAAATATATATAAATTTCTCTGAAATAATTATAAATGTTTCATTATTTCGAGCAAGAGAATCTGCCGCAAAACTCTATCGAGTATCTTGCTACTTAAAATTTTATTGAATCCAAGTCTCGAAATATAATTTTGATCGGAATCGAAATATCTTCTGGCATTTCTTATTATATTAACTTAGTTTGATAAGAATTATAGCAGTATTAACTTTGAGATTGTCAAATTCCCTCCATCTCGAATTCCCTCGAGATTTTTTTTAAGTCAAAATCCCGATGTGCAATTTTTCCTAAGTTACGTCTTATCAACATCTTTCGATGATCAGTTTGCGCCCACATTCCGCGATTAAACTCGTCACGGAAATCCGAGGAGAGAGAGATTCCCTGGGAAAATCGTACCTGACTGACGTGCACTTCTCTTCGCTTTTTGGACAGGTATATCTGGGGCGGTGCGGTCCTGTTTTCGGAATGGGAAGACTGGAACATGTTGGATGGTTCTTACTTTTGCTTCGTCTCTTTGTCGACTATAGGTTTTGGCGATATCGTCCCGGGCGACAAGATCTACTCCGGGCAAGGCCTGGAAATGTCTTTCATCTTCTGTTCCATGTACCTGATGCTTGGTAAGTTTTTCACGCTGGCGACTCAAAATTGCTTGCAGTTGACAAAAGAAAAGGAAAATCCCCTCGATTTTCTTTCAAGTTCTTTATTATTTAACTAAATAGACTGGGCATCCGAGGCGTCACGGATTAAAAGCGTCAAAGTCATTCGATTTACGCATTCGTTTCAGCCATCGACAAACTGCGAAAAAAATAAATGGCTCTTTTTTTTAGAAATCGGATTGTCGCGAAATTTTCGGCGCAAAGACAATAGTTTTAAAAGAGATCAACCGCTTTTAAATCCTGCAACGCGATTGCACCCGTCGTCGCGTATATACATGGCATTAAGCTCGTTTCGATCGATGCCCGATTGCACGGGCGCGATTTTTCGCGGAGATATTCAAGTGCTATCGAATATTGGCTCCGACCGCTTCCACACAAGAGCGGCCGAATCGCGCAACAATTCGCGCAATAATATCCCTGATGCTTGAAATATCGCGCTCCAATTTAATTTTTCGACATGCTTCATGGATGTTGAATCGTCCTTGTTCCTTCCTTTTTTTCAGGAATGGCGTTAATTGCCATGTGCTTTAATCTTATGCAAGAGGAAGTGATCGCCAAGATTCGCTCTCTGATACGCATCATCAAATACATCTTCAGATGTCAGAGATGACGAAGCCATCAAGAGCCGACCGCGATCCTGCAACTACCACGATAATCACGGTAAGTGCGAGCAAATATATTTTTCTCCTCACGTAGTCGATAGTTTATAACGATCTCAATTTTTCTATAATTAAATTCTGATAATCAATCTTTGAATAAATGGACCTTGATAAATTTTGTTATAATTTTGCATTTAAAATAGATATTAATACATAAATATATTATTTCCATGAAACAATAATAACAAATATTATATTATAAAATTAAAAGTATTATAATAATGACAAGTATTATATTATCAAATTGAAAGCATTTTATAATATTTTAAAATATCATAAAATTACAATAATACGATATTATTATAATTTTCATTATAATATTAATTATATCAAATAATTTTACAATATTAATTTATGTTAGAATGAAAAATTTTACAATCAATTTATGTATAACGAAAAAGT
Organism: Camponotus floridanus; assembly: GCF_003227725.1. Taxonomy (NCBI): domain Eukaryota; kingdom Metazoa; phylum Arthropoda; class Insecta; order Hymenoptera; family Formicidae; genus Camponotus; species Camponotus floridanus. Next base: position 448,580 of record NW_020229838.1, read on the forward strand.
AAAAGAACAAAAATAATTATATTCGTTAAATCTCGTACTTATATGAAAAAAATTTTGCTCCGTTTATTTCGTATGAAATTAATTTTCTGCCAAATGCTTGTAAAAAAACGAGTTAAACGATACGTTTGAAATAAACTGAGACATGATTGTAACGGTAAAAAAATTTAAAAATGAAATCGGAGAGATAGAGAAAGGGATTGTTCTTTGTAATTAATGCTCTATCTGCGTATTTGCAATGCATCGATCTCGGTAAGCAGCGGAAAGTGGGACGAAACGTCTTCCGGAGACTGAACTAATGACACGAGAAAAGAACGCGAGACGATATCGTTAAAAATCGCGTTTATCTCTCGCGAGAACGGCTACTTTTGCGCCAGAGGCGTAATCCATGCGAGCAAAAGTGCAATCGCTTGTGCTATGCACGCGTAAGTGTAGCTTTAATATTCCCTGTGTGTGTATATGTGTGTGTAGATATATCTTTGATATTCCTAGTCCTCTCCTTGAAATCCCACGCGATACCAAGAGCCGTGGAATAAACGAGAAACAAGTACGATCAAACGATCGAGTGCAAGTGCTATACTACTGCACGACAGTGACATAAAGGTCGTAAACGATAAATTTTACATCTACGGCCATTCGGCGTCGCGAGGGGAATACAAGCATTGCACCTGCACCTCTTTTTTTCGAAAGAAAGAGACAGAAGAAAAAAAAATTTGTGCGAAATAAATAAAAATCGCTTTTACTTCTTTTTTAATCTTTTCATCGTTTTACTAATAAAGTCACTTTTTAAAATATAGTCCGCGCTATTATAGCAGACTCTATTTAGAAATGTTAAATGTCAATTTTGATAATATTTCGACGATCTTCGGAACAAATCGAAGCGAGCGCGACTAAACTTTTATCATCGCCAAGAATTTTATCGGTTCCCAAGAGTTTTGCACATCAGACATTTCTTTCTTGTCCGTTTATCGGATCATTTTTCGGGGGAGAATGGATATCAGACGCGTACGCGAGATATATTGGGATACATGCATGACAGACAATATCGGAAGTGTCGCTTTCGCGTCAAATTACGTGAAAAGAAAGGGATTCAAGGAGACGCAAGCCGGAAATGCGGCTAAGAAAGTGTGAAAGTTAAATAAAGCGAAAGGCGCAAAACGCGGAGGAGGAAGGATTGCACGAATCGGGAATGATCGAATATCACAAAGTCGAAAGGAATATATCGGGAGAGAAAGCAAAAAAATCCTCAATAAACGCGTCGCTAAAAAATTAAATATTAAAATGAATTTAAAAAATAATTAAATTAATTGTTTTCACAAGAATATTCAATTTTTTTCATTTATAAATTAGTAGTTATTTATCAACCTGTCATGATAATTTAAAACACCCTGTATATATCCGCGACATCTGAAATTATTCGCAGAGACGACTGAAAGCATTCGCGCAAAAGTGCCTGGCACTCGTGTGTGCGCGCGATTATGAATAAAAAAATCTCAAGTATACACCGCCTATCGATGACATAGAGTGCCATCGATATTTGAGACGTTCCCGTCCCGATTTCGTCCACTCGACATCCCTCGTCGACAACGAGAGGACGTCGAAAATATTCCGACACATCACCGAATGTTAAGTACAATACGACGCGTCAGATATAAACGGATCTGGATGTATATTAAAAAGCCGGTCGTTTAGCTAGCATCGATTTTTCCGCCCGTTCCAGTTCGCGATTCGCGTGAAAACTTTAAATGACGAGATGATAACGTAGAATATAAAATAATATTAATGACTGCTAGTCAATTGCAGTTTTAAATTGAAATAAAATATGAACCCAGGAGAAAAGATACCTTACATATATCATTCCATTTTTAAGCTTTAGCTAAAAGTTCAAAATTAAAATATATATCCACAAGCATCATGCTGTCTATCACTTTGTATCGTAGTTTCTTTAACATATTTTTAAAATATATTTTAAAAATGTATAAAAATAAATAATAATATAAAAATCTAAAATATAAAAAATTTGAAAAGAAGAAAATGTATATGTATATTTTTCCTTTCAAAATATTTTTAACAAATGTATTTTAAAAGTAAAAGTATAACTAAATTTGAGGACACATTGTCAAAAATTGTTACATTCAATGAAAGCATGTGTGAAAACAATAAATTCATGTGTGAATTCAAAACTAAACTATGATAAAAATCGTAGTAAAAGAGATAAAGTATAAAATTGCATAAAATAATATTATTGGAATAAATTCCACATTTATCGTTATATCGTTCGTCAAAGAAAGTCACATAAGGAGAAAAATTTTCGAACTTTAAGAATTCACGATGCAAATTGATTTAGCACACAAACGAGCGACAATGCGGATAAATTATGGATCCGGACCACTACATTGAAACGGATCGAATTTACATCGACCCTGTTAAATTGCAACATTTAATTAGAGAAAAATAGAGAATATGTCCTGTTTAGGAGGTTTAAAGATGGAATTTTTTGCTTTCATTTTATCTTTGAATTATGCAACGAAAGAGGACGAACAAGATATTAATACGGTTCTCCGAAAACCGGATAAGTCTTGCGTAATGACACCAGCCCACTCACTCTGTTCTTACGTTTGACGAGCGTACTTAAAGCGTCGTCACCTCGAGTCGTGCGTCGAGAGGAGATTCGCGAGGAGAGTAAGATACGCGAACGAAAGACGGAAAATGAGAGATAAAGTAAAGGAGAGCGCACCGAGAGAAAGGAAGACATTTATCGGTGACCTGGGAAAAACCGCAACCGCGAATCCGAGCTTCCTCAGAGCCAATGCGAATTCTCGTCGTCATTAATGTAATCGAACGGGAATAAAAAGTGCATTCGTGCGCGCGTAATAAAAGCGAAAAAAACATTTATAGGAGAGCAAGAAGAGAAAGAGGGGTGAGAGGGGGAGAGAAGGGGACGAGAGGAGAGGAGGAAGGCCAGGTCGGGTACGCATTCCCGCATGCGGTTCCTCGACTGCGCAGACGTCGCAGTCACCCCCGGCACGATCCTGCGCCCTGCCGCCGACCACGGGGGTGCGTCCGTACGTATAAACCGGCGAGGTGCATTTCTCGTGAACCCGCTGCCGTTGCTCCGCGTTCCCGCTCCGACCGTCTCTCTCTGTCTCTCTCTCTCTCTCTTTCTCCTACCGCGATCTCTTCTCCAGGAGAGGAGGATCTCGTCGACGTTTTCCGTCATTGCCGAGCGAATCGAGAGTCTCTATCAGCTTCACCGTCAGCTCGATATTCGCGCCAGCTATCGGAATTGGAGTCCGTCTCGAGTGCCAACACGAGGTTGTTTCGAACGTGACTGGGATCAACAATTTCGCGAAATGTTCGCTGGACTTTGGCTGCCGCTAACGGTGGATTCTGGACTGGAGGAAGGATTCGCGAGCGACGAGGACGCTCGTCGTCCATAGAGTTGCAGTTCGATAGAGCCCCCTCCTGCCTCTCCCCCGGCGAACGACGTCTGGAACGATCTGATTTGGTGTAGCGATCAACGGAGATTCCCTCAGATCGAGGACACGATGAAGGACTTGCGGCGTGTCTCGCTTACGCTTCCCAGAGCCGTCGCCTGGCGAATTTATCGGGACAATTTGATAACGACTTAAGATTACTTCAGCGTGAACCTCCCCTATACATCCGAGATAAATGTTGCTGGCGATTCTCGAGGGACGGGACAAGATGGACATTGGCTTGGAAAAGAGTGAGTAATGCGATGCGATTAATTGGCGAAATCTTTGACAGGTTAATCGTAGATTTGCGCAAGAGAGGATATTAGAGTCCGTCGAATGATCGCGATGATTTTCGAGCAATATTTCTCCGAGCTTCCGTCTCTCTCTCTCTCATCATAAACGCGTAGAGAGTCTCGTAATCGAAAAATCATGTACGCGATTCGTATCATTCGCACGATTCATTCAATTCCCGTCTGCTTCAAATTAATCGTCCTTTCCCCGCCTTGTATTCGCCGATCGACCGTTCATTTTTCATAACGGACAGCCTCTCAAGGACAGAGAACGGAAATGATTCGGCACGCTTCGGGGATCTCCCCGTGTCTGACGATCCGCTTATGTGGCGAAACGGATGCGGGCCATTAAATAAATCGACGGGGTCGCGACGGCAATTTTCCACACTCGAAACTGATCGCGATGGAGGACGCATAAATAATAAAAGAAGAATCGAGCGGATTCACGAGCTATCCTTCTCCGCGGAGCGTGCTCTATCTTGAGACGCGATCGATCCTGCGAGTCACCCTTTACCTTGATCGCGGATCGAGATAAGTGATGCGAGTCGATTGTACGGTCAGACGGATCCGTAAGTGATACGATCGACATAGTTGGACAATTTACGGGCGATTCGAAACACTATTGGAGATGCGATGATACGTTTCGACTGCGTAACAAGACGTTATTAGTAATGATAAGCGATATCATCCGATTATATAGATTCAGGCGAGATCGAGGGGAAATCGAAGACATAATATCTGATGCCGATCGCTTTCTGCCTCGCGGGCACAATATAATACAGGGGAAGAAATCGGAATGCTTTTATATATTTCGAAAATTGAATTTTCGAAAAATTCCAGCACGATAACTTCAGTATTATATTCGATGATTCGGAAAATTCCTAACAAAAGAAGGTTCAATTAGTCTCCATGTCAGCTACAAAAATCTGCGATAAAAAATGGAGGTTTCTATTCAAAATATTTAAGATGATTTTCACAAAGTGATCAAAAGCGAACGCAAAATAAAGCACATCATGTTCTGTGACTTTTGTCTAAAACATTTCTCTTTAAAATTTCTAAATAATTTTCCAACGGATTCGAATGCGAATAGTTCGATTTTTTGGAGCTGCGGAACAACAGTTTCTCTCATCTTCGACGGTCCCGCGATACGTCCCGCGAAACGACCATGGGAACTTGAGGACTGTCGGAAGCGAGAGGTAAAACATGAGAAAAGTGACGAAGGAGGAAGACGAGGTGAGTGGTAAGTTGCGGATCGACGGCCAAGTTTTTCGATCAGCACATGCGAATCGAACTCCGCGATCCGGCTTGTATTTTTATCGCCCCTCTCGCCTCCTCTACCTCTGTCGCTCACAGCCCCTCAAAGCATATTCCGTTGTTTCGTTCCAAGCGGTTTACGATATCATCGGATTTGCTCGGGAAAAGAGATCGTAGCGCGGCGCGTGTCCCGATTCTTTTTTTCACAATAATCTCGCCTCAAATCGCGCTTTTGCACTATTGACGCGCGATTAAAGATTTAAGACTTTAAAAAATCAAGTTTAAGAGATGTAACAAAAGTAACAGTAGCTCGCATTCAAATATAAATCCTTAAAGAAATTTAAGTGATTTTAAAATTGAAATTTAAAAAATTTAAGCTTTAAAGAAATTTTAGTGAAAAATCGAATATATCAAAATTTTCTGCATAATAATCGACGAATGGCTAAAAAATTTTTTTTCTTGAGAGAGATATTTAGCGCTGCAATTAATATCGGACTCGGCTTTCGCTCCAATTTTTCATTCTTGTAGAATCATAGACTAGCTAATAATCGTGTTAATAATTTACGCATGTAGCAAGAGAAGAGCGGAAAACGTGACGCTGACATAAAGAACTAGTGTGACGGATATTAGAACGCGAGAAAACAGTGCAAGAAATGTGTCAAGTGTATTTTTTTTCCTTTTACAAGCTTCCAGCTTAAAAGCAAAATATTTTCGCTGTCATTAAATCAGAAGTTTGTCAGAAACACTTACTGACGAATGTAACATTCTTAAAATTTGAAGAATTTCATGGAAATGGAACCAAATCTATATAATTTATGCAACCGATCAATTCTGAAAGAAAAAAAAAGTATTCCATAATAGTTACCAAAATTTAAATAAAAATAAAATAAATAAAAATTGATTTAATCACAGATTATGGTATTTATTAATATAATTAAATTTTAAAACACAATAATGAAACGATAAAGCTCTGATATAATTATATGAAATACAAAAGAAATAACTAGGTCATATAATAAGACCCAGGTGCAGTAATAAGAGCGCGATCAATATTATAAATAATTTCCTTCAATGTATTTTCATGGATGCTTTGATCAATTTTTGACCAAATCTTTAGCATAATGTGTTTAAAAATAAAGTGATTGAAAAATTGATCAAAACATTTATAGAAATATATTAAATTATTTATAATATTGCTCGCATTCTTTTATTACTATGTTTGGTTTTTCATTAACCTAGTTATTTCTGTTTTATAAATTTAAAACAGAAATATATTATTAAATTTTGATAGCAAAGAATAAGATATTTAATAAGTATTATCAGATATTTTTAGTAATTATTTATCAAATCATGTTTTTTAAAATAATTCTGGATTTGAGTGATATTTTCTTTTTAATTATTTATAAAATATTAATTCTTATAGTTATATCATATTTGGAAGGTAATTTTTCTCAGAATTATATAAAACTGAATTAAATTACTTTATTGAGAAAAAATTCGATAATAATATATATTTCTGTGATTGAATTAACTAATTTATAAATTTATAATTATCTAATATCTGATAAAGCTGAATTGAATGATTCAGTAATACTTATCAAATATTTGATTAGAGTCATCAAATATTTGATTAGAGTCATCAAATATTTGAAGAGGGCTATTAAATATTTAATAGTTGTCTCTGAACTATTTAGTTAATTCAATTATAGACAAAATTTATTTATGAAATATAATCAATTTAATATTTAACCTAACCATTATCAAATATGACAATAGTTATCAAATATTCAATTGAAATCAATAATTTAACATTGGTAATTGTTACCAAATATTTTTTCCAATTTATATGGAGATAGCGTCCCCGACAATTTTTCGCAATAAATCTCCGCGTAAAATATTGTGCGTTTATGCGTTCGTTAATAATAGACAATTACAATAGTATAACATATCCGATCTGATTAAAGATTCTCGCACGAGATTATCTCGTTCCAATACGAGGGAAGCGAGATTAATCCTCGCTCTCCGGATAGACGCATCGCCGGTAATAAACGCGCGATATGCGGCGCTTCCGCGGATTAGAAAAAGGATCTGATTATCTGCTCGCGGATTATACTTACCTCGCGTCGAGAAAAGTCGCGCGCGCCGGTTGATCTCGACGAAATTTGCATTCGTTTATGTTTCTTCGTCCTTCTCGCTCGCGCCAGAAATATCGCGTCCCTCGAAAGTAAAGTCGCGATTCAATTACGAGCAAGATCGAATTTGAGGCGTTTGTCTTACTGGTCTGGAGAAGGCGAGAGACATCCGAGAAACTCTCCTTCATTGCAACATTCAACGTTCTCGGGGATTGCGCTGGGAGAGTTTTACGAAGAAGATGATTAAATTTTTAACGTCTCATCGAAAAGGCAAACGATGGATACATTTGTCAAATGTAGGGAACGTGAACGGGGTGAGAAAAATCGCGTTTCGCAAAAAGTGTTTCGAATTTCAACGCGAGCAATCTCCGCTCGTCGTTTTAAAGCGCGAATTTGTTTCTGTCTGCTTTCCCAAATTGGTTTCGCTTTTAAACGCCCGGTGAATTATACCCTCGTCGATCGATGAATGAATAAATCAGCATGTTTTCTCCTTTCGAACGACTTTTCACGAATGTCTCCCTCTTTAAAAGTCGGAAGTAAATTTAACCCTTTCGTACGATTCTCTTGCTCTCATTACATATGCATAAATTTTCCATTTTAACTCTATCTCTTCTAATACTCTCGTTTACATTTCCATCTCTCTTCCTCGTATTTCTACATGCAAAAAAGAATACAATTCTTAAATTAGAATTTTTTTGCAATATTATTAAATTACAAATATGCGATTAAATATAATAATTTTAAATATTATTTTATGTTAAAATATCATTAAAGTTTAAATTTTTTAATTTTAAAATACTATTCACTTTTTATTTAATTTATTTAATTAAATATTAAAACGAATTTAATTCAAAATACCAAAATTATTTTGAAACATTAATATGCTCTTTTAGAAAATATGTAATAACTTTTTATATGTGTATATTTTTTCTCTTGCTTGAATAATGTGCTTCGAAAATATAGTTTAGAGGAGACGTTTGCATCGCGCAGTAATGTAACGCGCTTATCGACTCGCGCCCATGAAATCCGAGGTAAAAGCGTAGGCGTTGCTGCCGGCTGGATAATTCATAATGTTGAAGCGCGTATAGTTGTCACTTTGCTGTACAGAATATCCTACGGGTATTCCCTTGCAAAACCCTACTTTTTATACCCTGCCTCTTGGTTACTTTCCTCCTTTGTTCCTACCTGCCTCGTTTTCTTCTCGAGCGGAACTTTATACCGAGAAACCACATAAGAAGTCTTTTAACGCGATTGGTTCCATTGGAATGGAAACTTTTCAGGTGTTTTTTTAGTTTTTTAGTGGAAAATAAAAAATATGGAAGAGCTTATTATGCTATATTATTTTTTTCTAATGAAAGAAAACACATCAATACGAAAGGATCGATTATTTTTTTAATCAGATATTATCTTTGATGTGAAAAATATTATGGAGAAAATTGCTTGGAAATCTATCGAAATGTATTGGATTTTACTAGTAATAGAGAAAAAGAATATCGTGCGGTATAACGGTATTTTCTATCCTCTCCATTTTCTATTTTCTACGAGTTCTCTCCTCCAAGTTTGACGGCGTGGGCGCCCTTTAATTTTCCGCGAGTCTCTCTCGAGCGTTCTTCCGGTCCCAGATACAACGATACTTCCTGCCGAGCGAGCGGATCCGGAAAATTGCGGGAGAATAAAAACGAATTACCGTTCCTCGACCGTAACGCGATATCATCACCCCGTATTTCCGTAACGGGGACAGTTTTAATTTTCCACACAGGATATGTGCGAGGCGAGGATTTTTTTCTTGGAAGGTTCAGGAATGGCGTCTCCGCTGGAAAAGAGTCGATATCTTTTGGAGAGCCCCTAATTCCGAAGGAGATCTTCCCTTCGTGTAGAATAAAGGAACCATGAGATGACTGGCCCCATCCTCTCATGGTTCCTTTATTCCTCGTCCATCCGGAAGGAGGAGCAGGATTAGGGGATAACTTACACGCGTAGCCCTTTCCGCTTCTTCTCTATGAGATCGTTATTAGCGACGTTCCTTGTGTTTCGCCCCTAATTTATGATCTTGGTGTAATGTTTCGTGCTCTTTTCACAATCAAAGTGAAAGGGAATAATAATAATTATTATATCATCAATTAACGATCGCGAATAATAAAGTATAAGCGGATAAAAAGAGGGGGAGGCTTCTAAAAATTTATGCTACCCTACAATACTTGAACGCTTTTCACTTTTCTTTAACGTCCCGACCACACTCGGGCGCGATGCCGTTTCTCACATGAAACGCGTTCGACCGGAAAGAGCTGCCGGATAAGCCGATAAAGCACGCGAAGCCGGGAAAAGTAACTTCAAATAGCACAATGTGCAGCACCTCGGAGATGCTTGAACGCATTTATCCATCGAGAGAGTACATATTTCGTTGCTTATTCGTCCGCATAACGAATGCGGTATTGATTACATATCTAAATGGGCCCTATATTACTTTGAATAATTGAGATTTTAATATTCCACGTGAATAGAATGTGATATTATCTCGCGAGCGGGCGCAGGGAAAATTACAATCCGCTAATCCTCTCATTCACTCGCAGCAACCGTCGCAGACTGCATATTACGAGAATTTGTGAAAAAAGGGATTAGCAAACTCGGCTTGCGAGAGAAAGAGAGAGAAAGATATATATATATATATATATATATATATATATATAATATACATAATATACATATATACATATATATATATATATATATATATATATATAATATACATGTACTTGTTTTGTTATCCAATATATGCGTAATAATTAAGAATTAATTATTAAGAATTAATAATAAATTAATAATTAAGAATTTATAGAACAAGGAATCTCAAACTAATCAAATACACGAGCAAGTCTTATGAATTATATTGCTTGAGGATGAGAAACTTGTGTGAAACTTTGCGAAACAAAGGGAAGAAATCTTTCGAAATACTTCGACAAATATTTCGTTATTATTAGCGAACAATGATTGGCAAAAATAAATAAGATGAAATACATTCGTCTCAACACCAATAGAATGATAATTACATAATAGAGTGATGCATGACTTTGTGTAAGAGCCAACTTTCCTTGTTTGCGAGTCTCAAAATCAAATCTCTATCTTATGTGCCTCTTAGAAAATTGATTGCCACACGAATGAACAAATAAATAAAGTAAAAATACAGTGTAAAGAATCAGTGCTGGATAGCGGACAAATTGAAGACCATTTATGTATACGAGATGTACAGAGTGTTTCTTAATAAATGCGAAAAATTTTAGATGATTCTTTGTCGAAAATTAAGGAGGGGTTTTTCATATACTCATCTTACATCCCTCCCTGTAAAGTTACACTCCTCTAAAAAGGGAGTAAAAATTAGGTTTTTATTTTTTCCTCAAATTTGAAACAAGTTAAAGAAATGAAATTATATGGATATTTTCTACTAGTAAAAAGGTTATTTATTAATATTTTTTCAGCCTCTCATATTGTTATAAGGGGATGAAACTAGCAACCCCTATTCAATTTTTTATTAGAACTTTTTAATGTTTATATCTGTTAAAAACTTCCCTTAATTTTCGACAAAGAATCATCTTCTAAAATTTTTCGCACTTATTAAGAAATACTTTGCATAATTTCTTCTTTATTTAAGAAAAATGCTCGAAATCTACTTGACAAAATACGAGCTATTTTTGTAAACTTGTGCTTTTTTTACGGTCGTATATATAAGGTCAAGGCAACTGAAAACGGGAGGGGTTTAAAAGGGAAAGATGAAAGATCCAGGGAGCAGTCAAGAGTACCTTTTCTATCCTCCAGGGGTGTGCCCTCCGAGGCCACCCTACTTCCGTTCGCAAATGAGGCACGAGAGGTAAGATAAGAGCGAAAGAGCCGGAGGGCAGAACTCGACGGGCGAATAAAGGGGCGATCAAAGGCGATAAAAATTCCGCTCGACGACCGATAAGCTCTAATTGAATGTGCCCTCTCGATTCTTACGCGGTACGGAAACTTCAAACGACGGAAACTCACAGACAGTAATGAGATGCTACAAACATCGAAACTCCACTTACGCACATAAATTAGTCAGCACCTCGCAAAAAATATTTTTTCCAAGAGAGAAATTGCGATCCAAATAAATCCCATTTTGGAAATTCGACGAAGATTTTCTTTCATTTTTATAAACAAAAACAGAATAACAAATTTGACGAGCGAAAGATTTTATTTACGGGAAATCCGATGATCGAGGATTATATCTCGTTAACTGAAACAGAGATGTATAATTTAATCTCAAAAATAAATTGACGAGTTTCGGATATTTATGATATGGGAAAGGCAATGCCAAAAAATTCTCGTATCTCAAAAGAGCGCTCGCAATCACTCTAATCCGCATTCTTTTCTTTGATTCTTCTCGCACGTGCGTAATATTGTCAAAGCGCACGTGAAGCGATCAACTTGAGGTAAAGCCAGTCTGGATCATAGGGGTTCCGTGGAGAAGCAAAAGTCGTGTTCGAGGGAGCGCGAAAATAAATCGATCCCAGACAGCGTTCGTTCGATCGCGCGCCCACGCACCGCGTAAATTTCATTCTCTCTCTCCCTCCCCATTCTCTCCCCTGCCGTACGCGATCGGTACCCCGTTAGTTACGGGGCTGTCGAGGGTACAAACAACGGCCTTGTTCGACGGAATATGATGCATCGCGTAGGGTCGATATATACGCGTTTTAATTAACTTCATCAAACGTGTGAAATGTCCCCCTTCTCTCTCTTCCCTCTTCTCTCTTTCTCCCTCTCCCTCCCTCTCTCTCTCTCTCTCCGGTGAACGTCACGAGCGATGATCCCATTAATTCTGCGCACAAGCCGAGTCGGTTAAGTAAACTTTTCGATTGAAATCCGCGGCCCCGCGCAGATTAATTGCAAAAACAAGGGCGGGTCGCGCGACCCGAGCGATTTTTCCGTCGCTCTCACGTTTCGACGACGTGTTTTGTCGCCGCTCGACGACGGGAATCTCAGGGGAGAAAGAAACTCATCCACAGATATATCGGGCACGACGCGCGAATAGAGGAAGGTGAGGAACGCGCGTTACAAACGCGCTGCTATTATCGCACCGTCGTCGTCGCTGCCTGCTATTTCGGTGTCTCTCTCTCTTTCGCTTCGTGCGCGAATTAGAATAGAAACTTAATTAGTACGCGGCGCGACTGTGCGGCCTCGCGGAATCTCTCGAGTATCTCCGCCCTTTGTGCACGCGAACGAATAATAGATCTGTTACGCTCTCGCGAGCGCGAATCTCGGTACGACGCTTCTCAATCTTGGCAATCTCTTGGATTGCTCCGAGCTTTTCCGTATCGCGGTGTTTGTTCGGCCAAAATAGCCATCGACGCTCTAATAGAAACGAACGCGAATCCCGGTACGTATTTTTCTATACAACCACCGACGAATGAGTAACTTTTAGTTTTAACGATCTTCTTTCGGAAGATATTATTCTTCTGCGCTTTCAATAAGTGTCATTTCCTAAGGATCAGCTATACATTAGTTAACACTTTTAATTCTTGATGAATATGGCAGTATAAAATTAAAATAATTTTTTGTACAAGCTTAATTAATTTATATTAACGATCTACTGCAGTTGAAAATGCGCGTACATTTATTAATTATTGTGATATCAAAATTTAAATTTAAAATTAAATTATATCATTTAATTTTTCAAGATTTTTAATTTATATTGCGCTTTTTCTCTAAGGAAAAAATCTCAAATCTGGGATTTGAAATCTCTGAAATGTATCTTTAATATGATATTATAATTAGTCTAATGTTATAATGTAATTGATAAATGCACACTTACTATCATGCGGTAGTTCATTAATTGTTCTTTCTACTTTTCGAATATGACAGATTATTTAAAAAGGACCTCCAAGAGAGAAAGAAGTCAAGTTTTCAGAAAAAATTGGTACAATTGGAAAAAATTCTCTATACTTTAATATTCTTTTTTAATTATATTATCTTATTATATTACTTCGCTATTCTCATTTTACTGACGCTACATCATCCAACAACTGTCCGACATTGTTGCGCGAGATAGAATAACGGCAAGAATTTTCTATTTCTAAAGGATCAGGAAAAATACGCGGTTAGACGTAGCGGACAAGCGAGAAATCGCGCACAAGTCACTCCCTTGTCCAGACAGGGAGAGAAAATTCTTCCTGTTAGGAAAAGGAAAACGAATTCGCCCGGGCACTCAGAGGCCGCAAACGTAGTTAGAATCTTACCGCATCACGTTGGAGAGAGATCGAAATAACGACTGAAAGATGAAGCGAAACTGGCGCGAGAGTCGGACAACGTAACGAAATTTACGTTTAATCCTGTCCGAAAAGGGGACTTTGAGGGAAATTTTAGTTGACATTTTCCTTTCTCCTCTTCCTCCGTTCGCATCTCTAAGGGAAAGAGAGAACTGACGTTCATTTTCTCAATTTAGAGAACATCGTGATGACAAATTACCATATAATAATTCATCAGGTATATACATCATGTGTTTATTAATATTTAAACTCACTATGAAGCTGTTATTGTTATTTATTATTTTTGTTATTTATTATTTTTTCCGATATTATGATACATTTCTAGTATATTTTTGCACAATCCTTTTTTTCGTTTATCTCGCCTTTTTTTATTTAACTTATCTGCGTTCATCTATAATCCTGTCCGAAAGGGAGATGATGGGAAAAATTTGAGTTGATATCGTCGTTTTTCCCCTTCACGCGTATTTCTCGCTCGATGCTCTCTATTATTCACCGCGAATCGCGGCGCTGGGTCAGCAAGATAAATCAGAATCTCGATGACAAGAAAAATCTCAGAAGAGGCGGGGAATCAACGAGATTATGACATTAACTGCCCTACTCCGATGAATGAGGGGATTAAACGCGGGTTTTGTTCCATTTTACAGAAACTTATTTATCGCCCTGTCTCCCATTCTTTAATAAATCGTAATATAATATTATAGTTTCTCTCAAAAACAATTTTTCCCTTCCGCTCCCTTAGCAAAGGAAATTTAAATTAATCTTGACGGAGGATCTATCACGAGAATTAGGTTTCGAAAATTTCGAGATACCTAGTATATACATATTTTTATTTTGTACATTTATATTGAAATATTTTTATTTTATCTCTTTTATTTTAAATTCCGGTAAAATTGATTCCGAATTCGAACATGTAAAATAATGTAAAATCATAATAAAAATTCTCTGCGATATCGAAATAATTCTGGTAGAACACTGATCGATATACACCTAATTAGGCACTCGTATCCGTCGTCCTTCTCCATCAATTCTGCCATAACGATTCGCCCTAATTACATCATTAACCGCTTCACTTGATGCAACTTGATGCTACCGTTTCCCAATCGATCGTTTCAGTTGGATCGTCTCTAGCCTGACGATTGAATGGGGAAAAATTAGTCCCTTGTATGTTTTGTTCAATGTCAATTAACGCTTCTACCGACACCTTTAATTATTCGTTTTTCATCTATATTAAAGGGCGATTCACTTATAATTGACGCGTATATATGTGTGTTAATTAATGTTTTTGCTGAAAATTCAATTATATGCAAAATATCTACATTTCACGATCGATACTTGTCGAAAAAAAGAGAGAAATAAAAAGGAGGACCCTTTCATTTGAGGGTTAATTGACAGATGTGAAAAAGTCGCAGTTAAGCCTGGCCAGCCCGAATGAGTCTCACACATCCTCCTCGCTACAACTATCTACTGGATAGTCCCCGTGGAGGCTACTGAAGAGAAGTTTAGTCCAGCATCTCTCTTCCTCTCTTTCTCTCTCTCCTCGTCCACCGAACCCCGCACCGACCTCGACGCCTCCGGCTGCTGCTCGACTATCGATTGCGAACTACCAGGAGGGAGAACCATGAGGAGGCACCCTCTCCTCCCGGCATTTCTCTCTCTCTCTCTTTCTCTTTCTCTCTCTCCCTCTATCTCTATCTCTTGCTTGCTTGCGCTAACTCGTTACGCGGTGCTACCGCGTTTCCTACCAACTAGCATGCCTGTATACAACGCGCCTGTCTATAGGGTGGCTTATATACCACTACGCGCATAAATTCCAATTAAGCGTGGTCCGCCAACGACGAGGTGGAATTCCTTCCTAGTCGTCACGTCGATGGATATCCGCTCGATGCTCGATCCTCGCCGGATCTTCCCTCGGAAACTGTTTTGTCGATGGTGCTTTCAAAACGCACTCCTTCCATTTCTAATGGGTCACCGATATCATGAACTCGCGAAGTGGAAAATGTCGGGAAAGCGGAATTTCGAAAAGAGCTCATAATTAATAATATCGAATTCGAAAAGATTGCACTGCGTATTTTTCTTATTTTTTCCTTTTTTATTCAAGTATTAATTTAACTTTATTTTCACACGCACACACCACACACAATTTCAACAATAGAATTTTATAATATAGCGACATGTAAATGTCCCTGGCACGTGATGCTGCGGCTAATCCTCGAGACTTTAATTGAATACAAACTCAAATTAGTTTTAATAGAACTCTTTTATATACTCATTTCGTATACATTTTTCATATAAATTTTTATTTTAATTTAGAGCTTAAAAGGGAATAAAAAAGAAATGGCGAGATTAATGGAGCCATATGCATGTATGTGTGCGAAATAATGAAATTCTATCGTATTTTTGTTGGAAAAAAATGTCGAATCCGATTTTACCGATGTACCGTCGCAGCTGCTTGCAAAAATACAATAATATGAAGAGGAGTAGAGGGGGAGGGCGTATTGTATAATTTTATTACCTTGCAAATTCCGTTGCAATCCATTAGCGCGTGAGACTTAATATTATTTTTTCATCGCGATCATAACCGCATCTATCGCGTAGTAGTAGTATATAGCAGTTACGCTAACCACAGGCGATTGGTTAATCGAACTTCAGATCGGGTACTAGAGTCTCTAGTGAACGACGCTCACAAGCAAGCCGCATGATTACACGATACGCTATCGTTCCCCTAACTACGGTTATAGCGAACGATTATATATCGCATACTATAAGCTCTCCGCACACAAATTCCAATTAAACGCCCGGAATTCCTTTCGCATGCCAATCGATTACTACGACAATGTAACTGCGGAATTGTATGATACGTAGTACTACGTATACCTCTCCTTCGGGAGCTGTCATCACAAGTATCTCATATCTGACGGTGATCTCCGAGATCTCTGTGAGCTCTCGTGAAGCGATGACTCTCGTGAGTGCATAGCTCGTGTCTTCTCGTAGAATCGTGACGCGCAGAAATTCAAATAATCTTGCAAGAGAGATAAATCTTTGTGATTGCATATATAAGCTCGGAAGAAAATGTAAAATAATATATGAGAAGGTAAAAAGAATAGATTATAGCGATCAAAGTAAACTTCTGAAGACGCTCGCTCTTGATTAGAATTCTTTTAAAAAAAATGCGAGAGATTTAAGAGATATAAAATATATCATCTCTTTAAAAGTATATAAAATAAAACTACAAAAATTATTAAATCTTTACGGTATAAAATTCAAACATGAGAGACATTTGGTAATAATAAAAATTTAAAAAAAAATGGAATTTCCTAGAAAGAATTAATCGCGATAGAATCAGAATCAATATAATATCAATAATATGATAATATTTTTCATATTTTCCTAAACTGAAAATGTCAAATATTTTTCCAAATAATGTAATAATTTTTTTATATAAATATTTAAATATTTTTCTTATATTAACATTATAAAATATATTTTAAAATATCTAATTATGTGTTATGAAATACTGATTGGAACAACCACTATCACCAACTGATTTCAGTGAAATTTCATTATAATTTGTAGTGCTATTTATAATTATGACATCAATGACCTATTTATTTCATTTATTTCATTTTTTAATTATTTCGCAAACCATGTGAAATTTATCGCAATTCTAAGGATCGGAGAATAAAAATTCGATGGCCGACATCCTCCTCGCAGACATCGAGCGGAAATAAAGACATGAGAAGCCCCACACATATCGATATTGAAAAATTATTTACTCCATCTATTCCATTGACACGCTCAACTTTTGACAGACCCTTTGAATCCCAGCCTTAATTCATCTCGTCCAAGGCTGACTTATCGCTATACGTCAATGTCACCGAAGCTTTATGCGTAATATATAATCAATATATACAGGCAGTTCTCTTCTATTCATATTTTGACACGCAAATTTGAAGTATTAAAAATTGCTTTTATTGGAACGATTACATTTTCAAGCTTGAGAGACCCACAAATGATACATGTGCGTGCATGTATCTCATTTAAATTTAGAGATACGAACGGCGCGTGCCAATTAAAAATAAAAGTTCACCCGATTTAACAATTGTATCTTTAGATCTCGTATGTGATAAAAATGGAGAGAAGAATGATAATTTGTACTTTGAACAAGAGCGCGTGCCGGAAATATTAAGCGGCAAATTTGAACCGACGATTTCCCTCAGCTCCTTCATTAAATTAAAAATGGGACCAGAATAGTATTTTATTTTTACATTTGGATAATTAGATCACGCGCCCCTGTGTGGTTTAATTCGTAGAGAAATTGGACAGCCTCCCGGTCCACACGACCGTATTTTCCGGTGTTATTTCGCTCTCTATATTAAAGGAACATTTTTGGATAACGTTCGCTCCATCGCGGGAGAGTAGCTCGATCACGAACCCGAATTAATCCCTTAATTAATGCACGAGTTAATCCCACGCAGAATCGCGGGCGAAAAAAAAAATTCGCATCTCCATTTTCACGCTCGGTCGATCGCGACGCATGCCCGATTATGCGATATCCGTTCATCCGTGAATGTCAATTAAACGAACGCCCTATCAAGCATATCTGCTAATAAGACCAATAGATGATACCCGATGTAACGAGTGATACGATATGCGCGAAAGGCGCGATTTCGGGGTTGGATATCTCAAAATCCCTGACCTTAATTCTAATCACCTCGTTCTTTCTTTTATCTTCGGATTCACCAATCGATTCGCATAGAAAATTTTCCCTCCAAGATATGAGAACGTATTCTTGATTCCCGATGCTACAATTGTAGCGTATTTTCCATATTCGGGTCACTTGGCGTTGTTTATAAAAAAATATCATCGTTTCTTTTGATGTAAAAATATTACAAAATGATCTGAAATAAGGTCGAAACATTCCGTTGCGCATATTATCGATAAGGTTTTAACCTGGATGCGATGTTTTCATTCGTGACTGATCCACTATTCCATTTTTATTTTAATCAACGATCTGTAATTTATCGTATACTCGATACTGAAAATTTTGTTGGAAAATAAAATTTACTTGATGATCTAGCGAAGAATGAGATTTCGTTATCCGTTGGAAATTGAAAAACTACTGGCTTTTATCAACAGGGAGAATCTATTTTAAATTCCATCCATAATATGGAATACACGTGTATTTTGCGTGCGAGAGCGCTATTCGCTTTCGGCCCGACAGCGTATGTACATCATACAGCATCCAGTTATCTGCAACAGCGTGTTCCTATGAATTTTTTTTTTAACACGCTTCCGGCGTTTTCGCAGCAATCACGAACACTCGCGTACGTCGCGTTAAGCGATGTTTCCGAACTGAAAATGTTAAAAGCCCGAACGCGACAATTCTCTCAGGTACACTCGCGAGGAAAAGATAATAAATGGTAAAAATCCTCTCTGGGAGGGAAATCCCTTTCTCGTTTGGCGCAATAAGGCGACATCGTGTCACAATTCGCCGCATTTCCGATTCGACGACCTCACTAAATCACGGGACCGTCTCGCCAGCGACGAGGGAAACAGATGTTGCGCGGGTAACATTTGCCGGAGGCATCCTCGAGAAGAATCCATCATCCGTGACTGTTTATTGAGATAGCAATATATTAATGATCATTAATATTATCCGATTTGTCGCATCTCTCAGACGAGCTTCAGTTATACCTTTGATCCGAACGAATGTTAATCATCAATTGATCATTAATATCCGTCATTCTTTTCGCGAATAGTTTCACGTTTACTTTGAAAAAGGAGAGGATTCCAAGTTTGTCGAGGAATCTACCCGATGACACTCTTCGTCAAAGTCTCCGAGACATTTTGTACGTCAAGCAGCTACGAGAAGTACCCGTGTTTAGCGATTGTTAAGGCATTTACGATACCTAATGTACCCGCCGCGTGGGCGGATACCGACGTATCTCTCTCCGTTGTTGTTCAGACAGGACGTGACTTGCATGTGTACGTGCGGGGGATGAAAGAGGGGGAGAGGAGATGGCGAAAGGAGCCGACTACACTATGTGGCGCGACGACCCACATTCCGTCGAATTTAATTTCATGCCTTATCTCCGGTAACCGACGGTACAATGCCTCAACTGGGGCGGTCGCGGATCTCTTTCTCGCTCGTGGAACCATCGCATACGCACCCACACACACACACACATATGTATATACATACATATGTATATACATACATATGTGTGCACTGTTAACGGTGTCATACGCACACCATACGCCTCGCTCTTTACCTCGCACGTTCTATTTATACACGTGTACGACGCGTCTACTACTGTTCTCCGTCAGACAGAAGATCTCTTGTTCTATCTCGCTCTTGTAATTGCCTGTCTTCTCTTTTCCTCTTTCTCTCTCTCTCTTTCTTTTCGCATTGAAAATAGATGCGATGTGATAATTTTTAGTTTTACACGCGCAACAAAATAAGTAGAGATTAATTCAAGGTGCAACTTTTTATATTTTTGTATCCTTCTTTTTATATTGATTTTAAGAAATTGGTGTTTGTCGAGCTAAATTTCAATGATTCAATTATATTTTGTCCCATGACTGAAGGTCCATACTTTAAGGACGTGTTGCTGATGCCATTTAGAGTAAAAAAAGCCTAATAAATGATACAAACATATGGTATGTCCGCAAATGCTTTCTAACAGAAATACAAGCATTGAAAGTTGATATGAATATGTGAAACATTTTCTATTAGTCTGTTATTGTTTACATTTTTAATTACTTTCTTTGAGGGCATATGAAGTCAATGGTTTTATGCGAAACAATCTCACAATAGGGATGAACTTATTAACAAAATTATGGATATCGGCAACGCAAATCAGAAATTTTCCTGGAATGGTGGAGCAAGCTGTTAGATCACTTTTACGCAGGGCAAGGCTTTGTATTGAATCTGCAGGATGTCATTTTGAACAGAATTTGTAAAGGAACAAATTAAATTAAATGTCTTTCTTTTCTTTTCTAAATGTCTTTCTTTTTTTAAATATTAAACTTTCAATACTTGTATTTCTGCTAGGAAGCATTTGCGGACATATGTTTATTAGACTTTTTTACTCTAAATGGCATCAGCAACACGCCCTTAAAGTATGGAGACCTTCAGTTATGGAACATCCTGTATATATGAGATAATACATATGTATTATTAATATATATATATATATATATATATGTATATATGTATATATGTATATGAGATAATTCACCCATCGCACCTTGATTTCATACTGCGAAGACGAGACGCTCTTCAGACAAAGCAAACGGCTCTTCCTCCCTCTCGAGGGAGAATCCCTCTTTCCGTGCGATTTTACTAAGATCTAACACGTACTCGAAAGCTCTTCGCGTCAATCTACGTACGCATTCTCTTCGTCTCTCTTGACCTTTATTCCCTCTCCTCTTCTTTCTCTCCCTATCGCGGCCCAGGATACTGAATCCCATGCCTCCGTCTCCGTCTTCTTCCACTTGTGTCGCGCGAGAATGCGCCTATTATGCACCGTGCATCTGATGTACGCGTTTCTCCGAGCAATGAGCGAGCGCATAAACGGAACGTAGTATGTCGAGGGTCGATCGGCTATTTCTGCTTCTCCGACTCGTCGCGCTGACGATTGCTTTATCAGACGTAACGGGGGCTGACTGACGGAACGGGGTGGCGCGCCATCGGCTTCCACATCGACGGAATAAAAGCCGGCGTTTTGTGAACGATGAGCTACCGACGAAGAGACGACGAAACCATATTCTTTAATTAATCTCGGGCAAACTTTCATCGACAATGAGTAGAATTTCCGTTGAGTTTTATCTCCAAACTTAAAGTTACAGAGGTACCGAAGATTAAGAAGAATTGCGAGGGAAAAAGATGGCGTTCATCTCTCTTCTTTTCGGGAAAGAATATTTAAAATCAAAAGAATTTACTTCTCCGAGGTATTCTATGTACGATACAATGTCCTATACATGCGTGTGTGTTTACGTCACAAATAGTGTCCGCGATGTTTACGGACGCATTAGAAATAACAAATCCGCCACCGTATGAATGTTTATATGACGATGGTGTAGCCAGCCGAGAGTGTTGATTGTGCGTAGAGTTACGCAAATCTCGAGCATGAAAAGCGCTTCCCTCTCGTGGAAGGCCATTAACCCTTCGAGTAACGAGCTGATTACTCAGAAGGAGCTATTTGTCTCTGTACGTCTAATTATATCGCCGATGCATCTAATCGCATCCTTATCTCGATTACAGCCCTATCATATAGAGGTCGAGAATCCCATCTCGAAAATGAGATCCGGAGATGACATAACAATAATATCGTTGTGTATCTTAGTTTATGTATCTTAGTAATTTCATTTTTATATTAAACTTAAAATTTATTTCTCTCTCCCTCTTCTTCTTTCTCCCGACAAAGATACTTTTATTCGAAAGTGTGAGAAATATTAATATACAAGATGTTTCAGGAATATTGTAGATAATCTTTCGTGAACAGATAAAAATAACTCCATTTCCTATAAAGTCTTTTTTTACAATGCATTTCAACCGAAATATATTTCTCTTTAAAATTTGACAGGTATTTTTTAAAAATAACTTTTATTATTTTGTACATTTTAATAATTATTTTTCCGTTAAATAAAAGTGTCTTTGAAGTGACAGATTTCTTGATGCCACATCAAGCGCTTGACATTCATCAGTCTTCCAACTTACAAAACTTTAAAGATAGTAAGTTTGATATACTTTTAAATATATTTTTAAATATATTTTTAGATTTTTTCCTCCATACCTTTTTCTAAAATAAAGGTACTCTTATTTAATTTTGTCAAGAATAACTATTTTTGAGAACACATTTGATTGAAGATAAACGAATGTGAATTGTAGCAAAAAAATTTATGATAACTTATGAGATTACTTTTACCTGCTCTACATATCCACGAGAGATTGTTCACCTCTACCCAAATACTCTGTACAACACTCGGGGATTATTTGCAGAGCGAAGCTATTGATTGGCCAGCATATCTGCTCCGAATCTGATCTAAATCTAATTATAATCCGTCATAATTGTGACGTACATATAAATGCATTTAAAAACATGCGTTGTAATCGCAGATCGGGCAACCTCCCCGCAGCGGATGGATGGCGCGACGACGGTAGGACGACGTTAGAACGTTACCGCTTGCGGCTGCAGCTGCGGCGGCGTCATCGTTCGCTGCATCTGCAGCTGCGGCGGCAGCGGCAGCGACGGCGACGGCGACGACGGCGACGGGGAATCGCGATCTTAATCAGCGATGCAGAACGCCGGCGACAGTTATTATCAGCGGGCGCCGAGATGCTGTCCTGGCAGAAGCAGCAGCAATAATAATAACAACAATAACGCCAGCAGCACGGTGCGCGGCGCGGAGCTGCTTTGCTGCTGCTGCAGTTGCAGCACCGCCACCTCCACGAAGACTCCGGGGTTGTTGGCGAGTCTCGGCGTGTGCGTGCTCGTTCTCGGCTACACCCTGCTCGGTGCGTTCGCCTTCATGGCCCTCGAGGGAGGCTTCAAATCGGTGAGCGACAACCGTTGATTAAATCGCTCGGTGTGATTCTAATTGCCGAAGATACGAATGACATGATTTACGCGAGCCGTGGGATTTTAATCGAGACGCGATCGCGATTCATCGATCTCGACCGTCGGAATTTGTCTGCTCGATAGATTCAATCGCGAAATTGTAGAACGTGGTTATTTTAGAACATAATTGAAGAAGATAAAAAAAGAGTTTAATTATTAATTGAGGATAATTATATACGTGGAAATGCAAAATTTTCATGTTTAACGAGCGCTAATCGCTTAATGTCATTTAAAGAAAAATTTGATTAACCGGAATTGAAACAGATAATTGATATAATCATTTCTCAAGTATTTCGATTCGTTAATTCATGCGAATTGCGAATAGTAAAGATACAAAAAAATTCAAAAAAGAAATAATTATTTTTTGATAATAAGTATTTAATTTTCAATTTTAATTTTAATTTTCAGAAATTCGTTGTGAAGATTAAAGTTAATAAATGATTCTCATATTCAAAATGTTAAATTTATTATATCGCAAGAAGCTTAAAGAGATTATTTATTTACATGGAGCTTATACTAAATGATCACCATTGTATTCATTAATTTTAATAGCGAATTTATATTTAATAACTTTAAAAACTCTACATGTAAATTTTTGCATGAAAGTTTGACATTTGATTATATTTCATCAATTTATATTTGTCATCAGATTTATATTGAAAAAGTTGAACTAAAAAAACATGAAGTTTAAAGAAACAATTGTAAAATGTTATAATAATGTAATGTTATAAGGTATAATGTTACGTAAATATTATTCGATTCAATTTAATTTCGGTTTAATTTAATTTCGGTTTAATTTATAATGTTACATAAATATTATTCAGTTCAATTTTTTGCAAAAGATGGCAATATTTAATCGCGTAAATTTTATTAATTCTTAGAGCAAATTATTTTTAAGATAACTGAATTTTCTGACAATATCCTTAATTCGATAAAATAATTTTTTCTCAATCCATCATATGCTATAGCATGATTAATTACATTAAGCTGATTCCTTTTCTTCATACTTTGTTTTGTTTAAAATTTTTCAATATCGCATTATGGAGATTAGAATTATATTTCACATTAAAAAAGATTAAGATATTTATTCTCTTCTCAAGATTGGAGACAAAAATTTGTTATTGAATTATTAAGTATAATCAGTTCCATGTCGTTTTTACACAGGATTCACCCACCGAGATCGCGTCCTCGAAACCTGACGGTGGTTCCTACGTGTTGCCGAATCTGGAAAACGATTCCGCCGCCATGGAATTGAGGGCGCGTACGGTCGAGAAACTCTGGAGCATCACCGAGGATCTCAACGTTCTTTACAAGGAGAACTGGACCCGCCTAGCAGCCCGGGAAGTCCTCGAGTTTCAGGAAAACCTAGCCCGTGGACTAAGACGTACCTCGTACGAGCAGGTGCCACCATTGTCACCGCGATCACGGGAACATCACGCGGACAGACGCCTACATGGTCGACGATGGACCTTTAGCAGTAGCTTACTGTACTCCCTGACGCTGATCACGACCATAGGTTTGTCCAAATTTAATCCATTTCTTTATTTTTTACGGAAATCGAATAAAGAAAAAAAATCATCTCGACTTGTCACACAAATTCGCTTATATTTATATATGATTTAAATCTCGAGTTAAACTCTGATCAAATATTTTCAGGATACGGTAACGTTGCACCGCGCACAGTCTGGGGCCGACTGATAACCATAGTCTACGCCCTGGCGGGGATCCCGCTGATGCTGGTCTACCTCAGCACGGTGGGCGACGTGCTCGCCCGTAGCTTCCGCCGTCTTTACGGACGCATGTGTCGGCGGCCGCGCAACTGCACCAGGAAGCGACAGCCACCCCCGCCGCCGCCGCCGGTCGGCGGCATAATGGCCAAAGCGTATCGCTACGACAATCACGTGGAGACCAAGGGCGGCAACTACTACTCGGCGAGCAGGGAGAGTTCCTGCGACGATCTGGGTATCCGCGGCGCCGGCAGCGCGATTCTGCTCGATTGTGGCAGCGAGGGTCTCTTGCACGCCACTACTAGCTCGACGGCCGCGCTTCAAGTAATGTGGATAATCATCGTAAATCAGGAGAAGAAAGAGAGAGAGAGAGAGAAGTTCTTTTAAGTTGAATTATATGATTAAATCAGTCTAGCAAAAATGTGGAAAAAAATACCGTAATAATATTATTATATTATTATGAATTCTTATTGAATTTAAAAAATGGTAAAATATAAAATATGAATTATATATTTTTGTTTCACTTATATTTATAATAATATTTAACAATACATATTTATATAAAATATGTTTTTTTAAGATTTTCAATGCGACACATTTACTCATATTGCTAAAACATTAGCATTGAAAATGGAGTAGATTGTATGAGATTCGTTGATTTGCTTTAATCTTCTTAATTGATTTATTTTAATCTTCTTAATTGCATGAGAGAAATAATAAATACATGGAAATGAAACATTTGCAAACTTGCAGAAACATGTAGATAATGTAACATTCTGAAAAAAGAGACTCACTGCTATGTAAATTCACTAAATTGTAATTCATTAAAAAGAAAGCCACGACAAAAAACTCAAACTTCAAGAACTCGATAGGCCGATTTAGCATATAAATGAACAACGAAGGCAAACTAGAGAGCTTTTAATGAGTAAACTAAGCGAACCAAAAGTTTACATCAATTTCTAATGAAACGTAGGATTTAACGTAGGATTTAAATGAGAAACTCAAAAATTTTTCGATCTATAGAAGATATCTTTCTCAAGAGAAATTTTGTCTAAAATTTCCAAAAAAAACTCTCTAAAATCTCTCTCTTTCTCTTTTCATATTATATATATCATAATTCTTTATTATATAAATCTCGTTCTCTCCAACGGATTGATTGTGCCTGTTATATTGATTTTATTATAATTATTAAATATCTGTTGTATTAAATCGTTTTCAGGATATTACAACGGGCAACGGAAAACGGCACTTTCATCCGTGCTCGTTGTCTTTATCGTCGACCTCGTCGCCGGCGTACGTGCTGGAGACGAATCCGGTCAGGATACCAATCAGCCTGTGTCTGGCGATAATGCTGGTGTACATATGCGGCGGCGCGGTCATGTTCAACCGTCTGGAGGGTTGGAGTCTGCTGGAGGGCGGCTACTTCTGCTTCACCAGCCTCGGCACGATCGGCTTCGGCGACCTGATGCCGGTGGGACGCAACGCCGCCTCGGCCACCCTGGAGGAGCTCAGTCTGTGCGCCTGCTCGCTCTACATCCTCGCCGGGATGGGCCTGATCGCCATGTGCTTCAACCTCGTCCAGGAGGAGGTGGTACGCGTGGTCAGGGTCTTCGGTAGAACCTGCGGCATGTCGTCGGGCGTGATGGTCGGACCTATCGGTGGTACAGGTATCCCTGATGAAGGCATTCGGTGGGGAATCCGTAGCGTGAATGTCTCGCAAAAAAGAAAGAGAGCATCGTGAGAAATCGCTCATCCTTTTTGTCGGTTGTCGCGCGTCGGTTAAATCCGAAAAGAAAAACTTGTCCTATAACAACTAATTAATTCGATGTACATATTACGGTCGGGCATGACTATTAGCGTGATGCGTAACAATTTTGAACGTACCGTAATTACCGTCGTCAATCCACGCGATCGAAGAAACGAGAGAATTTCCGCAAGAAAGCACGATCGGAAAAGAATTAAATAACCGAGGCGATTGACCATCGTGAGACACGCATCACGGTCTCTTTCCTTTTTTGCAGCAGGCCCCGCTTCCGGTCTCAAGGCCGATCTCGACGACGGAGGCGGCACCAGCGACTCGCGACTGTCCGAGCAAGAGGAGGAGGCGATCGCCATGTCGATGGTGCCGGCCGCCTCCTGACAGCATCAGGCCAGGAGCCCCGGCGACGGCAAGCTCCTGGTCCATCCGTCTAACACTGCCATGAAGTTGTCGCCCGGTCATCACACGCTGCCGCGGAAGAAGACGTTGCCGCTGGACGTCGCGAGCAGAACGACGACGAGCAACGTCTCGTGTTCGGGCGCCAACGCTCAGCAACAGCAGTTCCAACGGGGCCAGCCGTTAAGAAGAAGTTGCTTGTCGCCGACGCAGCATCATCATCAACAGCAGCAACATCAGCAACCGCCGCACCATCACCAACAACATTGCCAGCAGGAGAGCTCGTTGCATTTCGAGTACTTTGTGCCGCGTAGCGTTAGCGAGTTCAATCTCGCGGCTGCCGTGACGGACATGGCGGTGCCGCCTCCGCCACCCGCGTCAGTGCTTAGGCCCTCCTCGGCGATGACGCCGCCGGTCGCTGCTGGGATGACCGTCGTCGCTACCAGCCAGACTCGGTTGCTGGACGGCAGCAGCGGCGGCAGCTGCAACACCGCCACGAGAAGCCGCGAGAAAATGGTCACCTTCGAGGACGAGGGGCTCGGCGTTACCTCGACGCCCACCCGGAAGAACATGCCCGCCTTGGATAACGTTTTCATGTGACGTGTGCCGCGGCTCGCACGGATGATAAAGCGGTTGCTGCTGAACGCGATAGTCTTGCCTCGAAATTTCTCGCCTCAGATCTGAAAGGTTCGCAGCGTCGGTGATCGTAGACATGTCAATTGACATCGCCAGTTATCGGGAGAGGAGTCTAAGAGTTGCAATTCGAAAGTGTGATTTTTTTTAAGAGACAATTAAACATGGGATTAGGAATCGAAGATGTTGTTAGAGCTCTTATTATTTAGGAGATAATCAAGATATTCTCCGAGACGATTTTTGAAATACAGATATTCTCCAAACGCACGATAAAAAAATTAATCAGTTGACATCAAGAAACTGAAAACGCAATATTATCCGATTATATCGCGGATCGACGCAATCGAATTGTGTTGGGCTATTTAAAGAATGAGCACCAAACAGAAATTGCTTACGGGAATTTTAAAACGGAATATAGGGGAAAAACATCGATAACTTTTGCGAGAACTGCATTTCTGTATAATATGTATGGAAACTAACATAGGAATATTTGAAATAAAAAATGGCAAAATGTGTATGTATGTAGAGGCTGTTTGCAAAACAAATTCCGAACAGAATGCAATAATCGGAAAATATTTTATGGACAAACAAAATTTCCGAAACAGTCATTTTAGATACGAAAATTTTTCGGTACTAAAAATCTTTTTTTTTATCACCGGAAAATAGTGCCTAAATGACAATGACATCCTAGACAGCGCAAACTGTCTGAAAAAGGCGTCTAAAAGAAATCTTCTAATCCCTCAAAGATATTCTTTGAATATTTTTTAGACTTTTTTTTAGCTATGAAGCACTTGCGTTGTCTTGGAATTATTTTTACGTCTAACAGATGTTTTACGAAGCGCGACATAATCTCCATTAAAAGTTTTCTATTGTCATCCTCGATCCACAGAAATTGCATAAAAGCAACAAATAGGAGGCAAATGTCAAAAGCTGAAAATGTAAACGCTAAAAAAGAGAAAGACAGGTGAAAAAAATAAGAACTTTATGCAATCAACACTAAAGAATTTTTCGCGTTAGCTAAAGCTCCTTCCACCTGCCTTCCCGGCCGAATATCGACTGTATATTTCTTATTATCATGATTAAGCTATAATTATCGTTATTATACCATTTGCGCACAGCGTAGGAGATATCTGTCGAGTATCCGAATTTTATGTCCGACTGTGTATTCCGAATGTTATTTAAATAGTTTGTATATATATTCAAAAAGTATATATTGAACATTTTAACTTATACGACTATCATATTATATATCAAATAAATAAACAAAGTTATATATATATATATTATATATTATATACATATTTGAGATGACTTGCTATATCGTAATTTAATTTTAGAACATTCAAACTTCAGTTTTATATCGCGTTATTCTATTTAGTAACAAAGATTAAATGAATTTTTACCCAGCAATCAAGTATTAATTATTTTTTAAGAAAATAATAGTCTTTAGTATGTAAAATGAATATACAGATAGAATTTGATAGTAATACTAACACAGCAAAAGATGGGAATACAAAACTAATATACTGGTATAATGCTCAGTCTAAAAGTATAATAAGAATAACAATATAAAACAACTTAAGAACAACACATAAAAATTTGAAAGATGAAAAAGCTGAAACAAAAATGAATATATGATTAAGAAGAAGAATATGCTTTAAAATGAAAATATCAAAATTCTTTTATATAAGGATAAAAATAAATAATTTCCTCAACATTTTAAACTATATTTTTAATAATTAACTTTTTAAATTTGTAACAATATTTTATACAATTTTTTTAAACGTTAATTTATTTTATACAATTTTTAAAACGTTATTCTACAAAATCATATATTTTTTATATTTTATGTACCTTTTCTCAAAAGTCATTGATCCAATTATTTTTTTATTCTATTCAGAAATAAGTAAATTATGATTCAATCGTTTCGTTTAAAAAAATTGTGATTTTATTAAAAGTTATAAATAATCAATGTTGTTAAAAAAATTAACTTTACTCAAATTATAGAAAATTTATCGAATGAATTTACAATTAACTAAAGCATCAATCGAAATAAAGCCAAATATATGGGAAAGATAATAAAAAATTACTTGAATATATAAACCCAATATGGAGAGAAGGAACAAAAACAAGTTTGCCATATTATTTTATAACGTCTCTTCTTTCATGATATTTAACACGTATAAGTTGCAAGAAAGGCGAAGAAGAACAAAAGTAAGAGGTAAGGAATTAAAATTTACAGTCTTATTTTACAGCGGAATATATATGAAAAGGGTGTTTGGAATTTTGAAATACTTGTAAGTATATGTAATTAATTATTAACAAACACACCTCTCTCTGATGATCCTGACTTTGACATCTATCGTAAAGATGCGGAATAATATTAAGTTAAAATGTTATTATATTAATTTTTTCTTTAATAATGATTAATACATTTGTTTATGTCAATCGACGGACCCGTATAATATAATTTTTGAGATATTTATATAAACGGTTATTAAAAGTATGTATACGAGAAAAAGGCTTTACATGGATTTGCAGCTTTCTACGTAAAATGAGATTCAGCTCGCATCACTTGAAGCTTTTAGTGAAACGAATCTATAATTATATGATTCTACATGGATTTGTAACTTTCCACATGAAGCGAAGTTTATTCCATACCGACCGATGCTCTCGAAACGAATCTATAATAGTACAGTTCCATGAGTTTGTAACTTTCCGTGAGATGCGAAGTCCATTTCATATTGCTCGGTGCTTTAGATACGAAATGAAGTATATAATTGTGTAGTCCCACATATACTACAGATTTGCAACTTTCTACGAAGCGAAATTTTGTTATTATCGTTTCGCGTCGAAAGCACCGGGCAATGATGGAAGATGAATCTTATCTTGTATAAAAGTTACAAGCCTATATGAAATCGTAAAATTATATTTCGCTTTGTATTTTTTTAAAAACGCTAAATAATATGGATGTGGATCTTGCTTCTTATGGAAAATTGAAAAGCAGATTTCGGATATTCACTGTAAGTCAGCCGCTCCTCGGGCGATCGGGACGAGATTTAAACGGTAGTGCCGCGAAATGGTGTAGAATTTTATGCAAAAAAAACGAAATCGCTATCACGTCCAGAAGTCGAGATATAAATTGGCCGTTTTTCGTCTGCGCGCGGACGGTCGAAATCGTGCACGACGCCGCGCATGTTGCCTGCTTCTTTCGCGCGATATTCACTGTAACGCGGCGAGTAAAATGGCAAGTCGAATGCAATCGTTCGATTAATTCGTTAAATATTTATATATACCGAACGAAGAAGCGAACCAGAATGTATGTGTAGAGAGAGAGAGAGAGAGAGAGAGAGAGAGAGAGAGAGAGAGAGAGAGAGAGAGAGAGAGAGAGGGAGAGAGAGAGGACCACAAAATTTATTTAAAAAATTAAAATTAAAAATTTATTTATATTTATATACATATGCGTTTTGTTATACATCACTGATGGCATTTCGTGTCCACAGGCATTTCGTATACTACCAGAGAGAAAACTGAGATATGTCATGGCCTGCTTTTAGGTGATCCCTGAAAGCGATACTCCCTCTATGGACATTGAAAACGTGGACATGAACTACAAAGCCAATGTCCATGAATGTTCTCAGAAGTATCGTGTGTACAATTTCTGATTTCGTTCCGTGCTATGTGCACGAAATGCCGGTAGCACCAGAGTATAACAAGACATTCATGTAAATATAAATTGATAGTAAATAAATTATGCAATCGTGAAAGATACTGTAACCTTCCAATGCAATGTTCAAAGATGAAATAAATATTTTTCTATATTCATTGCCATGTTTATATATTTTATTTACAAAACACAAAATGCCTGCTGTGGAATAAATATATTTTTAATTATTTCTATAAATCTTAATTAGCAATAAACTGATCTTTGATATTTATTAATCACTTTTTTAATTATTTAAAAAAGTTATTATATTATTAATTATTTACTTATTTATTTATTATTTATTTAATTATTAATACATGTATAGAATTTGTCAAATTAATCACTGATTGTTTTAAAGTTTTTATAATTAAGATTCGAAAAATATAGTTGCAAAATATTTTAAATATCTCTTCCTTTATATAAAATATAAAGAATTTATATGTTCCATTCTAATATAGTCAACATTATTTATATACTTTTATTATAATTTTCTTATCAGCATAATATTTTTATGCTTAATATTTTATATAATACAATTTACTAAATTATAAAATTTAATATAATCACAAAATAGTATTACTATTAATAAATAGGTTGTATTCATACTGTCTTTTAATTTCTAATCATTTCCAATCATTATGCATTTCTATTATCTATTTTTATTATCTATGATTTTCTTCTTCGAGTTCTTGGATTATTATGGTTTATTGTATATTCCTTGGTGTTAAAATCATAGGGATTATCATCATTTGTCATGCTTATTCCTTTCTATGGAGTCCATCGAAATATTTTCTATGGACATTTGTTCTCTCGAGTATAGATATTCAAATCACTCAGAGAGAGAGAAAGAGAGAAAGAGGAGGAGAAAGGATTTGAGATATTCAAATCACTGTAGTTGTCTTTTTTCTATTTTCTCAATTACTGTCTCTTTTTCTTTTATTTTATTCAAAAATATTAATATAATTAAAAATAACATATATATAATTTTGATATCTTTCTTAATCTGACTCTTTCCCTTCGACTTGTTCGGCATAGGTAACCCTAAGGCCGGCATTCATAATTCATTCTTATATTTAAGATCGTCTTAAGTAAGTTGGAAAATACAACTATTTTACTAACTGATCGGAATCTCAAGACGCGATCTAAGATCATACTTAAGATTGTTTTAAATATAAAAATAGTCTACATATATGAATATCGACGTATTATACATTACTGCCGGCATAGCTCTTAGGTTCATTAGAGTACTCAAATCTCATCCGGCAAATGCCTCTGTAAGGTGGAGATACGAGGAAAAAATTTTTTTAAATTTTATTTTTCTTTTCTTTTAATACAGGGTTTAATACAAAAGTGAATGTAAAATATAATTTGAAACTTAATACAAAATAATTTTTATTTATTACATGGAATAATTTAATACACGAAAATGTCTCTAAAATATACATATAATATAAAATTTACTAAAAATTTTTATATAGTCCATACAAGCCCGATTAGCGATGATTAATTATGCAACATTTATCATTGATAATTGATATGCGATAATAGAATTTAATAAGTTTTATGTAACGTAAATATATATAATCGTGATTAAAAGAATCATTAATAAAATTATTGATCATTTCTTCGATTGTAGAAGAAAATATTTGCATTATTAGCGCATTTTGTGTAGATTATCAAAGGAAATATTCAAAATACGAAAAAATAAAATAAGCTTCAATGTAAATCAACAATTAAATTACAAAATAAATCGCGATTTAAAATTAGCGAGAAAACGCGAATAAATAAATCGATAATAATAGGAATATTCGATTACGAGAAATATACGTATAATTTTTATAATATGATAATCAAAACTATCAATAGATACGCGCGCGACATAATTATTATCACATAAATGATGATACACAAAGATATTTTGATAAACATTTGTGGTCCGCATTGTTTATGAACAATTATTACTTTAATGATATTTATAGAATAAAATATAATTCCCGCGACGCTTTATCTCGTTTCAATTATTTAAAATTTAATTATTTAATTTAGAATCAAAACGCACAACAAAACAATCGAATCATAAATCGAAATAATTAACATACTAAAAAGCTTTGCGATACATGAAATTAACAAATATTATTTAATTAATCCATGTAATCTAAAACTTTTAGACACTTTAACATTTCGTGTATATGTTAAAGTACGTAAAATATATCAGCAGTATGAATGGATAATAACACGATCGGCCTTGGCGGCGTATGACGCGCTGTGTTTACATGTACGCAGGTCTTGATATCATTCACACAGCAACATTCGAAGAGTAAGGTGCGAAATACTTCGTATATTATTAAATTTTTTCTCTAACGATAAAACACAATTATGACTAGTATTAAAACATAATTCGCTATGATAATTATAATTAGTACTTGCTAAACTTTTAATTGTAATTACTACGCGATCGGGAATGCCGTGCAAAATGTCTCGCGATTTTTGCGTATACTAATATTAATTAACTAATCTTAATTAATCTTGTTTTCAGGAGTGAAAGTGAGTGCAACGAAAAAATAGCGAAGGAAAGGAAAAGCAAGTCTAAAAAGCACTGGGCCACGTACTAAGCAACATTATCCGGTAAATGGTTTATAAATTATTTATCATTTTATCATTTATATTCAGATTATATATATATATATATATATGTCATTTATATTTAGATCATATTATATATTCCATGTTTTCTCAATAACGATTCTCTCTCTTTCCCTCTCTCTTTCCCTCTCTCTCTCTCTCTCTCTCTCTCTCTCTCTCTCTCTCTCTCTCTCTCTCTCTCATTGTAAATTGTCTAAATTATTTAAGTTTTTAAATTATATTAGTATAACATATATCTAAAATATTCTGGATAATCTTATTTTAATATACTTAAAATATCTATAATAAAATATTCTTATATTATTTAACACTTTTACATAGATAGTAATATTTCATAAACTGATAGATAGTAATATTTCATAACTTCACAATAATATATTTAAATATTTTATGCATAAAAGATTCCATAATGAATAAATTGTTTAATAAATAATCAATTTTAATCAATCAATTAAAACACTTCTATAATTCAATATTCTATGCGTGTGTATTTTATAGTACATAAAATATTTCGACAACGAATTATCAATAAAATCATGACTTTGGCAAGAGTAGTGCGTTGTTTATATATTACAGTTTTGCTATCATTTGCTCGGTGATATTCAAGCAATAAATAATGATACGAAACGTTTCGTATACTAATTAATTGTTTAAATAATAAATAATCATTTAATTAATCTATAAATATAAAAACTTCTACAATTTAATATTTTGCGTTACAATCAAACAACTAAACTTCAAATTTTTCTAAAATGTGAACATAAATTAATTATTAATTAAATGACTGCTATCACAACTTTATTTATTATTTTAATATTTTCATTTTTATAATTCGTATATTATACAGCATATAATATGCGTATTAGTAGCATACGCATTGCTGTAGCAAGTAGCAAATGAAATTTTAATCTCGTGTAAAGATAAATCTCATGTTGCTCTTTTATCATTTAAGTGCGTATATAAGTAGATTATTTTGTATGATTATTGAGAGTTTCGTGCAAAGTGCGCTACGTATTTGATTAATTATAATTAAATCGTGTTTTCGTGAGTGAGTGAATGCCACAAAAAGAAATAACGAAAGATACGTAAGAGAAGAAAGGAAGTTTCGAACATACGGAGTAAAATGAAGTAACATGAAGTAAAACAATCGAATAATATATGCAAATAATTAATAGCATAACGAACAGCCCCGTGACAAATTGTTTAATAAATAATCAATTTTAATCCATAACTTAGAATGCTTCTATAATTTAATATTTCACGTTAATGTACAATATATTTTATAATATATAAAATATTTTGGTAACGAATTATCGATAACACGATGTTCGATTTTGGCAATGTAAAATATAAACAGTAGCGCGCTATATTACAGCTTTGTCATTATTCGCACGGTGACTCTCGAGTAAAATAGTGGTAAGAAACGCTTCGTATACTGTAATTTTTTTACTAAACACGATTACGGTTAGTATCAAAACATAATTTACTATAAATATTGACAAAAATTAATTAATTAAAGATTAATTAACAACATGAAACTGTATCGCAACGATACAGTTAAATCTTTATCGAATCGTAATCATTCATTACCGCGATTAAAAATTGAAAATACATAAAAAGGGATAGAAGAAATAAACATAATCTTTCGATCATCGATGCTTATTATATTATTTCTTTAATAATATTAAACTTAAATATATTTCGATCAATGCTTTAAATTTTCTCAATCTTTGTTAATTAAACAATATACAATTTAATTGAGAATCGATTAAATGATAGTAATCCAAGATATTAAATAATCATTTCGATGATTGCGATCTTTACGGACAATAATTATTATTTCAATACTTAGAGTTACAAATATATTTCACCCATGTTATTTTATCGTTCTTGACAATCTAAATATAATTTGAATTGTTGAGAGAAAACGAAGTAAAACAATCGAATTATAGATGCAAATAATTAGCATAACGAAAAACTCCGTGATAAATTGTTTAATCAATAACGAATTTTAATCAATAAATTAAAATATTTGTATAATTTAATATTCCAAGTTAATATATATTTTATAATATATAAAATATTTCAGCAACGAATTATCGACAACACGGCGTTCGACTTTGGCAATATGAAATATAAACAGTAGCGCTTTATACGTTACCGTTTTGTTATCAGTCGCACGGTGACTCTAGAGTAATAAAGTAGTGGTGAGAAACGCTTCGTATATTATAATTTTTCTTGTTAAACACGATTATGATTAGTCTTGAAACATAATTTGTTATGAATATTAATAAATGTTAAATAATTAAAAATTAATTAACGAAAAGAAACTGTATTGCAACGATAAATGTTTATTGTATCGCAATCATTCATTACCGCGATTAAAAATTTAAACAGGTTATACATAAAAGAGGATAAAAGATTATGTTGTGATATTTCGATCATCGATACTTATTACAATATTTCTCTATAATATTAGAATATAATATTAGAATTAAATATATTTCGATTCAATGCTTTAAGCTTTCTCAATCTTTCTAAATACACAATTTAATCGAAAATCGATTAAATTATAGGGATCCAAAATATTAAATAATCACTTCGATAATTGCGATTTTTACGGATAATAATTATTATTTTAATATTTAGAATCACAAATATATTTCATCTGTGTTACTTTATCGTTCTACTTGATAATCTAAATATAATTTCGAATGTGAGAGAACGCGAAGTAAATCAATCGAATTATAAATGCAAATAATTAGCATAACAAAAGACTCTGTGAATTGATTGATAAATAATTAATTTTAATCAATAAATTAAATACTTTCATAATTTAATACTCCACGTTACTGTATATTTTATAATATATAAAATATTTCGGTAACGAATTATCGATAACACGATGTTTGATTTTGGCAATATAAAATATAAACAGTAGCGCGCTATACGTTGCCCCTTTGTCATCATTCGTACGGTGACTCTAATAAAGTAGTGGTAAGAAACGCTTCGTATATTGTAATTTTTTTGTTAAACATGATTACGATTGGTAATGAAACATAATTTACTATAAATTTTAAATAAAAATTAATTAATTAGAAATTAATTAGCGACATGAAACGATATCTTTATCGAATCGCAATTATTTATTACAGCGAACATAAATTGAATCATGGGATAAAAGGGGATAAGAGAATTAATTATATTATGATATTGATCATTGATGCTTATTATAATATTTCTTTAACAATATTAGAATTAACTACATTTTGATCAATGCTTTAAATATTTTTTTTAATAATTAAATCTTTGTTAATTAAACAATAGTTATGTATGACAACATATAATTATTTTAATCTTTTATTCTTACGATACATTAATACGTTAGATATCTGAGATACATTATTATGTTAAAATATTTCAACAATGAACAACAACATAGTATTCAACATAAACAGTATCACCCTAGTGATTTTGTTTTACGGTCTTGTTATTTAAGTTTATATACTATATTACAAAATAAATTCCAAATTATATATATTATATTATATATTATATAATATATTATATATTATATTATATTATATATAAAAAAAATTATATATAATATAACCCTCCCATGGGGTACACCTTGTCGCGGTGGGAGGGCTTAGTACCTGGATGGTGCCTTGAGGTTTATCTTAAATTTTCCAATTTATGATAAATCTTAAGGTGCCTGAATGGGAAGCCAAGTATCCTTTCGCGTCGTCGATGCCGTCAACGTGCCGCGGACGGCAAGCGCTTCGTCAACGCGTCGCGTTAGGTATATACATATTAGGAAGTGCGGTTAAAGGTATATACATATTAAGTATATACATCGCGCGATCAAATATAAAATTTTTAATCGAAATAGTGCGGGAGTGCCGTTCAGTATCGCGCGTAAAATAACGAAAATAGCGATATAAAAATATCGCTCGCGAGTGCGGGAGTGTCGTCAAAGTATCGCGCGCCAACAACATGAGAGGAGGAAAAGGCCTGATAGAGGCATTTTGCATCGGCGAAGCAACCTGATGGTGAATATTTATTATTTGTATATCAATTGTTATAAATCGTACGCATAATAATTCGTTCTTATAATTTAAAAAAATTAAAGAGGAAATTAGAGAGAAAGATTTTTATAAATATAAAAATTTCTATTTAAAAAATAATTTTAAAATTTATAAAATCTTCCCATGTGTGTTTATATCTACTTATTATTTTACACACCGAATATGAAATTCCACAGCCTTGTTATAAATGTATTTTATATTTGTATGTTTCAGACGTAGTTTTAACGACAACATAATAACGGATAACGATAACTCCGCTGCTACACATCAATGCCATGGTGAGTGATAAAAACTTTTATTTAATGTTAAGGTAACGGTAGAGATTGTAGATATATCTGTTGCCTTAAAATGGATGAGCTAGGATAGATTAAATAACTTTTAATAAATTCGTTTGAAATGTATTGCAGCCATCGCGAAAATATTACAGTATATTAATCATAAAGAAAGAAGATCGAGAAAAGATCATTCTTGTGATTTTATCTAATTTATTGAAAAGAACATTAAAAATTGTATCAATTACATCTGATGCTAATTTATTCTTATAACACGTATTTATCTTATTCACTTATCTTATTCTAATTTCTTATAGCTCGTCCATTATAGAATTTATTGTAGATATTGTTTTTAAACTTAATGTAAAGCCAAATGATTAATTATTATAATGAAATAACTTGTAATATGATAAGTGTTATACACACATTAATTTTTTATAAATTTATTATTAACTCGCGCATCTGCAATCGAATATTCCGATTATTGTCGATTTATTTATTCGTCGCGTTTTCTCGCGAATTTTAAATCGCAATTTATTTAGTAATTTAATTGTTGATTTCGAAGTTTATTCTATTCATTTTGAATATTTCCTTTGATAATTTACACAAAATGCGCCAGTAATCCAAATACTTCCTTTTACAGTCGAACAAACGATCAATAATTTTATTAACGATTCTTTTTCTTCTTTCACGATTATTTACGTTATATAAAACTTATTAAATTCTATTGTTGCATATCTATTATTAATAATAAATGTCACGTAATTATCGATAACGCGGCGTTCGACTTTGGCAATATAAAATATAAACAGTAGCGCGCATTATTTATTAAACAATTTATCACGGATCTTTTCGTTATGTTAATTATTTGCATTTGATTGTTTTATTTCGTGTTCTCTCACAATCCAAATTATATTTAGATTGTCAAGAACGATAAAGTGGTACGGATGAAATATATTTGTGACTCTAAGTATTAAAATAATAATTATTGTCCGTGAAGATCGCAATCATCAAAGTGATTATTTAATAATATCTTGAATTCCTATCATT
Organism: Camponotus floridanus; assembly: GCF_003227725.1. Lineage (NCBI taxonomy): Eukaryota > Metazoa > Arthropoda > Insecta > Hymenoptera > Formicidae > Camponotus > Camponotus floridanus. The sequence goes on from NW_020229838.1 coordinate 487,907, forward strand.
TAATCGATTCTCGATAAAATTTTAGGATTATAGGATTACGATATAATAATTATTTTAATCCTTAGAGTCACAAATATATTTCATCCGTATTAACTTTATCGTTCTTGACAATCTAAATATAATTTGGATAGTGAGAAAACACGAAGTAAAATAATCGAATTATAGATGTAAATAACGAAACATAACGAAAAGATCCGTGATAAATTATTTAATAAATAATGAATTTTAATCAAGAAATTAAAATAATTCCAAAATTTAATATTTCGCGTTAATGTATATTTTATAATATATAAAATATAAAAATATTTCGACAACAAATTATCGATAACGCGGCGTTCGATTTTGGCAATATAAAATATAAACAGTAGCGCGCTATACGTTACCGCTTTGTCATCATTCGCACGGTGGCTACCGAGTAATAAAGTAGTGGTAAGAAACGCTTCGTATACTGTTATTTTTTTTTCTAAACATGATTACGATTAGTATCGAAACATAATTTGCTATAAACATTAACAAAAATTAATTAATTAAAAATTAATTAACGACATGAAACTGTATCACAACGATAAATATTTATCGAATCGTAATCATTCACTACCGCGATTAAAAATTGAAACAGGGGATATATAAAAGAGGATAAGAGAATTAAATATAATCTTCCGATCATCGATGCTTATTATAATATTTCTTTAACAATATTAGAATTAAATATATTTCGATCAATGCTTTAAATTTTCTCAATCCTTGTTAATTAAATAATATATAATTTAATCGAGAATCGATTAAATGATTCCAAGATAGGAATCCAAGATATTAAATAATCGCTTTGATGATTGCGATCTTCACGGACAATAATTATTATTTTAATACTTAAAGTCACAAATATATTTCATCCGTGTCACTTTATCTTGACAATCTAAATAGAATTTGGATTGTGAGAGAACACAAAGTAAAACAATCGAATTATAGATGCAAATAATTATAAACATAATGAAAAGATTCGCGATAAATTGTTTAATAAATAATAAATTTTAATCAATAAATTAAAATACTTCCATAATTTAATATTCCGCGTTAATGTATATTTTATAATATATAAAATAGAAAAATATTTCAGCAAATTATCGATAACTCGGCGTTCGACTTTGGCAATATAAAATATAAACAGTAGCGCGCTGTACGTTACCGCTTTGTCATCATTCGCACGGTGGCTTTCGAGTAATAAAGTAGTAGTAAGAAACGTTCCGTATACTATAATTTTTTTAATAAACACGATTACGATTAATATTAAAACATAATTTGCTATAAATATTAACAAAAATTAATTAACGACATAAAACTGTATCACAACGATAAAGCTTTATCGAATCGCATCATTTATTACTGCAAATAAAAATTGAAACATGGGGTACGTAAAAGAGGATAAAAGATTTAATTATATGTTATGATATCCATCATTGATTATTATAAAATTTCTTTAACAATACTTGAATTAACTATATTTCGACCAATGCTTTAAATTTTCTCAATCCTTACCGTTATAATTAAACAATATACATTTTAATCGAGAATCGAATGAATGATGATGCAAAATATTAAATCATCACTTAGATTGCTGCGATCTTTCCGGACAATAATTATTATTTTATTATTTAGAATCACAGATATATTTTATCCGTTTTACTTTATCGTTTTACTTAACAACCTAAATATAATTTGGGAAGGGGGAACTGTGAGAGAACACAAAATAAAACAATTGAATTATAAATGCAAATAATTAGCATAACAAAAGCTTTGTGAATTGTATGATAAATAATCAATTTTACTCAATAAATAAAAATACTTTCATAATTTAATATTCCACGCTAATGTATATTTTATAATATAAAAATATTTCGGCAATGAATTATCGATAACACGGCGTTCGACTTTGGCAATATAAAATATAAACAGCAGCGCTTTATACGTTATCGCTTTGTTATCAGTTGGACGGTGACTCTAGAGTAATAAAGTAGTGGTGAGAAACGCTTCGTATATTATAATTTTTCTTGTTAAACACGATTATGATTAGTCTTGAAACATAATTTGCTATGAATATTAATAAATGTTAATTAATTAAAAATTAATTAACGACATGAAACTGTATTGCAACGATAAATCTTCAACGAGAAATCTTTATCGTATCGCAATCATTGTTTACTGCGATTAAAAATTTAAACAGGTTATACATAAAAGAGGATAAAAGATTATGTTGTGATATTTCGATCATCGATACTTATTACAATATTTCTCTATAATATTAGAATATAATATTAGAATTAAATATATTTCGATTCAATGCTTTAAGCTTTCTCAATCTTTCTAAATACACAATTTAATCGAAAATTGATTAAATTATAGGGATCTGAAATATAAAATAATCACTTTGATAATTGCGATTTTTACGGACGATAATTATTATTTTAATATTTAGAATCACAAATATATTTCGTCCGTGTTACTTTATCGTTCTACTTGATAATCTAAATATAATTTAGGATGTGAGAGAACGCGAAGTAAAACAATCGAATTATAGATACAAATAATTAGCATAACGAAAGGCTCCGTGATAAATTGTTTAATAAATAATTTTAATCAATAAATTAAAATACTTCATTAACTTAAGATTCTGCGTTAATGTATATTTTACAATTTATAAAATATTTCAGCAAATTATCGATAATACGGCGTTCGACTAGCAATATAAAATATAAACAGTAGCGCTCTATACGTTACCGCTTTGTTATCAGTTGTACGGTGACTCTAGAGTAATAAAGTTGTGGTGAGAAACGCTTCGTATATTATAATTTTTCTTGTTAAACACGATTATGATTAGTCTTGAAACATAATTTGCTATGAATATTAATAAATGTTAATTAATTAAAAATTAATTAACGACATGAAACTGTATTGCAACGATAAATCTTCAACGAGAAATCTTTATCGCAATCATTCATTACTGCGATTAAAAATTGAAACAAATTATACATAAAAGAGGATAAGAGATTATGTTGCGATATTTCGATCATCGAAACTTATTACAATATTTCTTTATAATATTAGAATATAATATTAGAATTAAATATATTTCGACCAATGCTTTAAATTTTCTCAATCATTGTTAATTAAATACACAATTTAATCGAAAATTGATTAAATTATAGTGATCTGAAATATAAAATAATCACTTTGATAATTGCGATTTTTACGGACAATAATTATTATTTTAATATTTAGAATCACAAATATATTTTGTCCGTGTTACTTTATCGTTTTACTTGATAATTTAAATATAATTTGGGATGTGAGAGAACGCGAAGTAAAACAATGGAATTATAGACGCAAATAATTAGCATAACAAAAGACTGCGTGAATTGTTTGATAAATAATCAATTTCAATCAATAAATTAAATACTTTTATAATTTAATATTTTACGTTAATGTATATTTTATAATATATAAAATATTTTGGTAACGAATTATCGATAATACGATGTTTGATTTTGGCAATATAAAATATAAACAGTAGCGCGCTATACGGTGCCGCTTTGTCATCATTCGTACGGTGACTCTCGAGTAATAAAGTAGTGGTAAGAAACGCTTTGTATATTGTAATTTTTTTACTAAACATGATTACAATTAGTATGGAAACATAATTTACTATAAATTTTAATAAAAATTAATTAATTAAAAATTAATTAACGACATGAAACTGTAATGCAACGATAAATTTTTATCGAATCGCAATCAATCATTACTGCGATTAAAAATTGAAACAGATTATGCATAAAAGAGTATAAGAGATTATGTTTTGATATTTCGATGATCGATGCTTATTATAATATTTCTTTATAATAGAATATAATATTAGAATATAATATTAGAATTAAATATATTTCGACCAATGCTTTAAATTTTCTCAATCATTGTTAATTAAATACACAATTTAATCGAAATCTTATTATGTAAATTTAAATTTATATGCTATATTTCAAAATAAATTCCAAATTATATATATATATATATATATATATATATATATTATATTATATATTATATATTATATTATTAAATGGAGTGAGAGTAAAGGATTTGAGAGCTTTTACTCTTACTTCGTTTAATTATTTTTATAGGGAGCTTATTAATTACAATTATTATATTATATTATATTATATATAAAAAAAAATTATATATAATATAACCCTCCCATGGGGTACACCTTGTCGCGGTGGGAGGGCTTAGTACTTGGATGGTGTCTTGAGATTTATTTTAAATTTTTCTATTTACGATAAATCTTATGGTGCTTGAAAGGGAAGCAAAGTACCCTTTCGCGTCGTCGGTGCCGTCAACGTGCCGCGGACGGCTGCGCTTCGTAACCGCGTTTTCGCGTTATAGTATTCTCGCGTTATCGCGTTTTCGCGTTTTCAAAATCCCAATTTCGTTTTTGTCATCGAGTCTCTCCTTCCGACGCCAACTAACTGGGATGTTTCATCGAGTCGTTGCTTTGCGACGTACTCGCGCCTTGTGCAACGTGGCACTTGGTGATGCCGGCCGCGCAGAACGTATGTCCAGTACAAAATGTACATGGGCGCGCGGGTTCGAGCTTCGCGCTCGATCGGCTTAGTGATGAACACGCTCTGCTTCGTCAATTGATTTGGCCCGAATCGATTAGAACTCGATCGATTGTTCGAAATGGTCGTCAATGGGTCCCTTCTCTTTGCTCGTCTACTCCACAGCCACACGCCTAGCGTGTGTTAACCCTGTCGAGGAGTCGGGTGGATTCCCCTAGGCGCGATTTTCGCTCGGTAAAAGGGGTTGCCTCCCCATTTTCTAAATTGCTGAATGTTAGCTTTTAAAAAATGTGGGTATCCTCTTCTTTTACCGTCTATCAGCCTTGTGTACTGCGCTAGTGATATAGCATCCGTGCGGGTCACTTGAAATCGTGCTTAGCGGGTCCAGGTTCGATATGAGATAGGATAATTATGCGCGAAAAAGAGCTGGTGAACTTTATTTTCCTCTATTCCGTCAATCGTTTCGTCTTCTTTCCGGTTCGGGCCTAATCTTTGCTCGTTGTATCGTTGCATTCCCGACCTGTTGGCTCGAAATTGATTCTCGCGAAATGAAATGGGATTTTCGCTCGTACCGAAACCGGGAGTGTCGGACAAAGTATATATATATTAAATATATACATCGCGCGACAAAATTTTTAATCGTACCGAATTAGTGCGGGAGTGCCGTAGTATCGCGCGTAAAATAACGAAAATAGCGATATAAAAATATCGCTCGTGAGTGCGGGAGTGCCGTTGAAAGTATCGCGCGTCAACAACATGAGAGGAGGAGGAGGCCTGGGAGAGGCATCTTGCATCGGCGGAGCAACCTGATGGTGAATATTTATTATTTGTATATCAATTGTTATAAATCGTACGCATAATAATTCGATCTTATTATTTAAATGAATTAAAGAGAAAATTAGAGAGAAAGATTTTTATAAAAGTTATATAAAACTTTTTAAAAAACTTTCTTAAAAAACAGTTTTAAAATTTTATAAAAATTTTCCACACGTGTTTATCTCTGCTTATTATTTTACACATCGGATATAAAATTCCGCGCGAAAAAAATTTTTTGAAATATTGATTGCATTTTGTGAGCATTAATATAAATGAATTTTATATTTGTATGTTACAGACAACTAGCTTCGATAACAACAACTCCGCTGTTGCGCATCAGTGCCGGTGAGTGAGAAAAACTTTTATTTAACTTTAAGGTAACGGATTCGTAGAGATTGTAGATGTAGATTGTAGATTGTAGATTGTAGATTGTAGATTGTAGATTGTAGATTGTAGATTGTGAATTTTAGAGTAAGTCCGTTGCCTTAAAATGGATGAGCTAGGATAGATTAAGTTAAATAACTTTTAATAAATTCTTTCGAAATGCTTTGCATCTATTGCGAAAATATATTGAAGTATTAATTTAAAGAAGAGAATCAAGAAAAGAAAATTTTTTTTGTAAAGACTTGACTAGTTTATTAAATCAAGAGCACGCATTAATAATTTTAACAATTTTATTAATTTTTGATACTACTTTATTCTTATAACGCGCACTTATTTTATTCTAATTTCTTATATCATAGCTCATCCATTGTAGAATTTGTTTGTAGATATTGTTTTTAAATTTTACTTTAACTTAAAATAAAGCCAAACGATTAATTAATTAAATAATTTGTAATATCATAAAAGTTATACACATATGTACATGAATTTTATATTTTATTAGAAAATATAGTATATAGAAATTTGTAGTAATTTGGCTTTATTTGAGTTAAAATAAAATTATATTCAAATATTTAAGAAACGATCGTAAAATCGAGCGATCGTTACGATGAGCGTGAAATATTTACGCTCATTTGCCGGTAATTAATCGGCAAAAGAAGGAGTGTTTATTTCCTTTTTCGATCTCTGATTAGAGATCGAGCGAGAAATTGGCCAGGATCAACGAAAAGTAAGTTCAACTGGCCTGAAGAAAAGCTTTACGTACAATAGTACGTAATGTCGGACATTTATTCACGCGGTTAGGGCATGCGGTTAGAGAATGTAATTAGGGCACGTAATTAAAATATATGTGATTAGAGATAGGCTTTCCTCGAATCATTTCACTTAATCGAGAAATAGGATTGTTAGGGCTATTAGGTGATCATTAAGATTTTTTAATTTTCCATTCAAAAAGTAGAGGATTGTTAGGGCTATTATGTGATTAATTTAGCTGATTTTATATTATGTATCTTTTAAGGAATCAGGAAATGTAGGTTTAAATAATATTAGGGAAAAGAAATTAATAAATATTTCAATAATTATATTATTAATATTAAGAATTTTTTATGGATCAATATTTTTTGAGTGTTTTTTAAGAGAGTTTTTTTTCCCCACGTAAAAAAAAAAAGGATTGTTAATTTATTCTGTATTACATTTCAAATTATATAATATTATATTTTACATTAACTTTTTGTATTAAATTCTGTATTGAAAGAAAATGAAAAATTTTGCCTTCTCGATGATATCTCCATCTTAAGGAAGGCATTTGCCAGCTGAGGAGGTTTGAGTATTTTAATGAGTCTGAGAGCCGGCGGTAACATACATCGATATTCGTATATACTTTTCTTATATTTAAGATAATTTTAAGTATGATCTTAAATATAAAAGTGAGTTATGAATACCGATCGTAGTTATTGATAGAGTCATCTATGCCGGACAAGTCGAAGGGGAAGTGTCAGACTAAGAGAAATACCAAAATTATATAAATATTTGTTATATTAATTATATTAATATTTTTAAAATGAATGAAAAAGGAACAATAATCGAGAAAAAGGCAACTACAGTGATTTGAATATCTATACCTGAGAACAAATGTCCATAGAGTTATATCTAAACCATAGTTATATCTAAACATAACGCAGATATTTCAGAATAAAGTTGTAGCATTATACTATATATACATATATATATATATTATATGTGTGTGTGTTTATTTGTGTATGTGTAGAGAAAGAGAGAGAAAGGGAGAGAGAGAGGATCACAAAATTTATTTAAAAAATTAAAATTAAAAATTTATTTATATTTATATACATATGCGTTTTGCTATACAGCACTGATGGCATTTTGTGTACATAGGCATTTCGTGTACTACAGGCATTTTTTTACATAGCACGGAACAGAATCAGAAATTGTGCACATATATGTTACCCTATGAGAACTTTCGTGGACTTTGGCTTTGTAGTTCATGTTTAAGTTTTTATGTTTATAGAGGACGCATCGCTTTCAGGGATCATCTAAAAGCGGACCGTGACATCTCTCGTTCTTCTCTCTGCTCTGGGCTACGTTCGGAAACATCATCCGAATATACTAGGGTATCATTTTATCCTTGTTTAACATTCGGTGAATAACAAGGATAAAATGATACCCGGATGCATTCGGGTGATGTTTCCGAACGCAGCCCTGGCTGCAACAAAATTAAATAAGAATGACATTTTATTTATTGTACGAGATGCTTTATCGAATGTTGATTTAGCTATTAAATAGAAAATTTTTAGAATTTTGACTTAGAATTTTTAGAATTTAGACTTGCTTGCACATATTTGTACTTGCATGTGCTCTAGTTTTCACGTTGTCTCTCTCCTTTTTTCTTTCTCTCTCTCTCTCTTTAATATATTAAAGTTTTTCGTATACATATTAATTTTTACTTAATATTGTCGTCTATATCCATTAGAGGAGAGATGTAGTCAAATATATTTTTCGATACTGATTAAATTGCCCTTTGATCATATGTGTTAATTTTATGAATGTAATTAAGATTGTTGACCTAACCTGACATAACCATCAAAGTAAACCTCGAAAGTGAATGTAGCTTTGAAAGTTGTGAAAGAAATTAATTTTCTATTGTTGTTAACTCTCTTGTTGTCTAACTCATTATATAATTATCAAGAAAACAGGATAGAATAATAAAAATAAGTGCGATTCGAGATACAAAAATGCCACCGAAATGTAAATTTCAAGAAGGTAAATCTCATCATCATTTTTACATTAAATCTCTTGTAGTGTTCGTTGTGTCTTTTAATCTCTTGTAGTGTAAATTGATTTATAGAAATGGGAAGATCAATTAAATTTTCTTATTTCCTTTGATAAACCATTAATTTTATATGGTTTATATGTCCTTAGGAGAAAAAGTTCTCTGCTTTCATGGGCCATTGATCTATGAAGCAAAATGCTTGAAGTCTTCCATTACTAAGGAGAAACAAATTAAATATTTCATTCATTATGCAGGCTGGAATAAAAAGTAAGAAAGCTTTTTGCAAGTGAATTATTTACTGATACATACAAATCATGTGTATATCATAATAGATTAAAAATATATACTTCTATTATTATCAACGACCATCACAAATATATATGTTTTTGTAAAAATAGCTGGGATGAATGGGTTCCGGAGAGCAGAGTACTCAAATACAATGAAGCAAATGTACAAAGACAAAGAGAAGTTCAAAGAGCACATTCAACTCAACAATCTGCACAAAAGAACAAAAAGGGAAATACAACAACAAAAGCACAAGGGAGAAGAAGCGAAGGAGGTAGAGAGAAAGATACCGACAGTAGAGCAAGCACTCCTGTTTCAACGGCTGACAAAAGTATAAGTCGTTTTAACAAGAGTACTAATAGCACAGTGACAGCTTCATCTTCTCACGAGTCTACATCGGAACCTACTCGTAAAAAACGAAGGTATAATCTATCTAACATTTTTGTATTTATGATTTTATATTATGGTTGATTGTAAGAAAGTGATTTTTTTTTCAGTCGACTAGAACCATCTAGCGAAACTGAAGAGTATCTCACTAAAGTGGAAGTTAAGATAAAATTACCTGAAGAATTGAAGTTTGTGCTAATAGATGAATCTGAAGTAATATTGAAACACCATAAATTACCCGCGTTACCTGTACAAAATACAGTTGACAAAATTTTAGACGATTATGTAGAAATGAAATCATCGGGAAAAACAAACGATATTAGGTATGATGTAACTAAGAGTTTAAATAATATCATTGCTGTTACACTAACATTATATATGTATAAGTATATGATTATTTTAATATTTTTTGTTTTAGAGAAAGTACATTGGAAATAACAAAAGGTATTCGTGAATATTTTAATATCACATTAGGGCTTCAATTGCTATATAAATGGGAACGCCCGCAATTTATACAGATAACAAATGACAATCCGGATACCTTACCAAGTCAATTATATGGAGCGTTTCATTTACTTAGACTATTTGGTAAAATCTGATTTTGATAAAATATTTATCATTTTTTTGCTAATTATTGTAGATGATAATTTTAAGTTTTTATTTACAGTAAGACTTGGTGGTATGTTGTCATATACACCTTTAGATGAAAGGAGTATACAGTTGTTACTGTCACATTTTCATGACTTCTTGCAATATTTGCAAAAGAATAATGCCGAACTTTTCAATCTTCAACAAGATTACACAGATCCACCGCCAGATTATCATCGAAAGTATGGTTAAACTGCCAAAATGCGTAAAGTTATTTTTCAAATTCATTTATACTTGTGGGCAAATGTATTAATCTTGTGTAGAATATTTTATATAGGAATCACATATATATAATATTAATTGAATTTATATAAATTGAATTGATTTATGTAACCATATAAAACTTTGTCATTTTAAATGGCTTGGCATGATTTTATCTATAATAGCAAAAATATATATGCAAAATAGAAATTTTGATAATTAAATGTTTATGAGAAAATTGACATATATGCAATAAATGAAACATATAGATATATTAAGTCATCTTATCAAATCAAATATATCTAGCAATCCAATAAAACTGATTATTCATCACGTGATAATGCATTTCCTCTATAAGAAATGTTATAGATATCAATAGTATCAATGTATGTATGTGTCTATTTTTTTATGTATTTGTAAAATTATGTAAATGTAAAATTATTAACTGGTACAATTTGAAAAGGAGGAAGAAGATTCTTTTGGTTTGGATCAATTTTTGAAACAGGCTAAACGTACCAGTTCAACAACAACAAAACGCAAAGATAAACGTGAACAACATAAAGATAATCTTGACAAATGTAGGAAGTAAATTACCGATATTTCATCGGTAATATTGCTAAATCAAATAGAATAATATATTTTTGATTGAAGATATTATATATAATTTTGATAAAAGATATGATAATGTATTTGTGCAATTGAAAATTTGAACCGCAATTTGTTCTATTTTCGTTACTTGCTTCAAAGAAAAGCAAACTTTGGTTTTAATAACGAATTTAAAACAAAATTACATTAGACAGTTTGTTTTATAATCAAAAAGTTTTATTGCTTTCATTGCGAAAATTAATGGCATAAAATACGTTCCATGTTTTAATCAATAATAATTTTATTGTTAGCTAAATATAAATATAAAAATATGGACTTTCGAAAGTCTTCCATTGGATAGCCAATTTTCGTCTAGGAACATAATTATCGATGTCACTGTTCCTAGAAAACTTGGATATTAATGTTCATTTACAAGTGCATTCTATTTGATGTTACTAAAGTATCGACCCGCTTGTCCAATCAGGACGAAAGGTCTCTTTGCTCCGATTGGTCGATCGCGCGCTCCGACCTTCGCAACCTCTGCGCATACACAGCTCTCCCCACTCCCCACGTCGGGGACCGCGTCTCCCACCACTCCTCATCGTGCGACCTCGTCAAACCGGCAGTCGATAACAGTACGTACACCTGGACGCGTCGATGTGTCTGACGTTCGCGATGTTGCGAAGCAAATGCGCGCGCTAGGCGCAGTACGAGCCAGTCCGCGAACATCGGGCCAGTCAGTCAGTGGCAGGAAAAAATGGCGGATGTCGACTTGAATATCGACAACTTGATACAGAGATTATTGGAAGGTACGTGATTTGCGACGGGGCGGCCGGTGCGAGAAACGCGATCGTTCCCGCGGCTGCTCTCCCGCCGCGGTTACCCCCGCGACACCCGCGGCCGCGCGTAACACGCCTCGCGCGAGGCGACGAGGAGGTCCGCGCCGGACTCGAAGTCGCGGGTCGCGGGACACGCAGCTTTTCCTCGAACGCGACGCGCTCGCGTCTCGCTGCGCGCGCGCGCGCGTGGTGTGTGTGTCAGGTACACGCACGCACACGGTCTCGTCGCGGATCGTCCCGCGACTCGGCCTTCGCTTCGTCCGATCCGGAGCCTCTTCGCGAGAGCGCGAGCGTCTCGACTGCGTCGCTGCGCGACTTTCCCTCGGTCGATCGGATTAAGAGAACGAAAGCAGGTGAAATATCGATCTCGGACCCGCTCGCCCCGTCTCGTGTCTCTCGTCTCGCGGTCATCGCCGCCGCGATACGCGAAAAGTTCAAGGGACCGTTCATCGTGTCTCTCTCTTTCGTTCCGAGCTCCGCTACGTTTATTTTTCTATCTCTTTTCATCTCTCTCTCTCTCTTTCTTTCTTTCTTTCTCTCTATCTATCTATCTCTATCCTTTTCATTCTCCATCTTTCTAATTCGCTGTCTCGCTCGCATTCGTTCGCTCACCTACATTATTATACCTGTCAGTACATCTCCGTCTCTCTCGCTATTTAAAGAGATCGTCCTCTCCCCTTCCCCCTCCCTCGTTCCCCCTCCGCGACAACCGCATCACCCTCGCTTTTACGCCAACCGATCACCGATCGCGATCACGATCTTTTATATATCCCCGTTCTCTTTAGGCTCTGAGAAGAAAAAAAAAACAATCTCTCTCTTTGTTTGTTCTCTCTCTCATGCTACGCGAATGCGGAACCCCCTTGTGCGGTAAAGTATACCACACGCAGAAAGACCAGGTTCAGAAGAAAGCCAAGCTAAAAGATATTTTCTCGTCGGACTTCGTCGGTACGCAACTACTACCAACAATACCAATAACCGTCATCACCGTCACCACCACCGTCACAGCAAAACAACAGCAGGAAACGGCAAAACCTCCCCCCCTCCCCACCCCTCCTCTGCCTCCCCCACGTAGAGTTATATATCCTGAGACGTTTGTTTAGTTTTGCTTAGCCGAGCTCTTTGGTATAATATTCCGTTACCATCGTCCCGTGACGGCCGTGCTCGTCTTGACGTACGATCGTAGCTCGAGCGTCGAGACGAACGCGGCTTAAATGGTGTAACATCTCTATAAAGGTTGACATCTCTCGTCCATCATGTGATAGTCGCATTCGGCGCTAAACCGCGTTTTATCGATTTGCCCTCTCTCTCTCTCTCTCTCGCTCTATATTTACGTTTCTGTTTAAGACGTCACTTTTAAAGGAAATAGAGCTAAATGCGGCGCGTGTCATACGTTTCAAGAGTTGTTAATCGAAAGATCGAAATCTCCCGATGATGTAAAAATGACACTGATAATCACGCTTAGCGCTAAATGCGTCTCATGATATACGAGCCATCATTGTCGTCGATGTCGCGTATTTATTTGTTAGTTTCTTTTTTTTTTCGTGCTCTTCGAACGGACTTGCACGTCTTTTTTTTACAATGTTATTCCTCGTTGCATTTGTTCTTGGTCGACGATTCTATTAAACTTGTCTTAAATTTAGAAATATGATAATTACCCAACATTCATCTCTTGTTTTATCCATTCGAAATAAGAGCATCGTCAGATTTCTTTTTAAATTATTTCTGAATTTGTGTCGATGCACCTCGCGTCGCGTTTTTAGGATTTATCATTTTCCTTTCCTCACCCTTTTTTTTCTCATGCACGTAATCCTTTCGACTGAGATGCTTTAGGTCAGGTTGCACTATTATTTTTCAAGTTACAATATTATTTTGAATTAGGTGAGATTTAAATATGTGTTTATCCTTGTCTCTCTTTCTAAATAAAGATAGACATATATTTAAGTCTCGCTTAAGACCAAAGTAACATTGGTGCAATCGGACCTTGGTCACCTAAAATTCGGAAATGTTAGCTTAAATGTTAGTTTAGAGCACGTTTAGTCTAATAGATGTGTATTTATGCGACGCAGCGAAATTCGTACACATATACGCTTTGATTACTATACTTCCTCCTTCCTTCTACGCTGTTGTTCAAGTAGAAAATTTTCTCTCGCTTCTATCCCGTGAAAATAATCGTGATTTTTTTCGAAGTAAGAAATTTTATATTAAATCAAACTATCATCGTACATGAATGGGGGGATTTAATTCGTTCGTTAAGTATCTTTAATTGAAAATGATGTCTCTCTTATCAGTACACATAATTTATTATCATCTATAAAATGCACATTTACAAATTGCTTTACGATATATAATGATATAATGCAATTATATCATTAAATTAAAATGCAATTTATGATGCCTTTATTATCAAATTAAATTATATAAAGTAGTTTAATGTTTGAATGTTTGAATGTTTGAATATTGAATTAATGCATTTGTGATTAAAAAGATATAAGAGATATACTATATTGTATTTTAAATAATAGTGTGTTAAAAAGTGTATTTTAAATAATATATTAAGAAAGTAAAAATTTATTGAATATATTATATACTTGTGAAATTATCTGACATATAATATAATTAAGAAAAGGCAATATGTAATATGTGATACAAATTTATTTTGCGAAAAAACAATTATTAATTTACATGACAGTGTTTAAAGAATACGCTTTTTTATTAATCATACTAATAAACAATTAAATATCCAGACGATAATAACGGATTACTTTTATCTACTTCAGGAAGGAGTTATCTACGTCAAGAAAGAATTGTTTTAAATTCTTAGTCTCTTTTATCCACACAAAAATGTTTATCTTTGACGCATACGCGATATATAAGAGTTCATAAGAGTGACATATGATACATAAAAGTGATACTGATAACGGGATAATTTGTCAACGAGTTTCCTGACTTTCACTATAATACTAGGTTTCTGAAATATCGTCTCACATCGAAATATAATGGCGATGATACGTTTGATGCTGAAAATTGCGCTAATAACCACGTTCGTCGCGTGTCCCTGAAGCGATACGAAGTTCGCACTCCAGAGTTATCCGCTAACGAGACCTTACAATTATTTTTAACCTCTTCAGGGACAGGTTATTTCTAATTTATCATTTTCTTTCCATCACTTTGCAAGAGCGAGGCAATTTATACGATAGGCCGGATTTAACTATCGGATATTGAGCATGTATCGAATCATCAATATATATGGTCTTGAAGTTTTTAATTACATTTATGTAAATATATGCGAAATATTACGTTAAGGGAAGCACTATCGCTATGAAAGAATCTTTTTATCGAATTTCATTAATCCGTTTGAAAAAAACAATTGTCTATAATTCCCTGCTTATAATTAACTAACGTAATATAATTTACATACGATCGAATTTTTTCATATATTAGAGTTTTAATGTATGCGATGAAAATTCTCATGTACGTCTTTGCATCGCCATCGAGCGGTTTCAGATTTCTAAAGATATTTGTTTTTATTTCGGTGCGCTTATTTTAAGCACTTGATGACGACTCCGCACAGTGACATTTCCAGCATTTCGTCTGGAATATATCCGTATAGTGTATGTACGTCTGTACGTGTTGCAGCAAAGACAATAGCTACTCCCTCTCCTCTGCGGAATCTCTGCATCTCTGCTCTATGGTCGCCGTGACCTTGCTAATATGCAGTTTTCCAATAACCAGTATCGGTCCAGTTCAGCAGCAGCACCGTGAATTCCCCTTTATGCCTATAAATAAATAGTCCGACGACATATCCATAGCTTCATAAAGAGGGATGATCTCCACTGGATGTCGGTTAAATCACCTCTGTGCCTTTGAGCACCGCTTATTAACGCTTTAGGGATGTCGAGCGACGTCGTTCATAGATATTCGACACGTTTTATGAAAAATCGGGATTAAATGCACTAGTGAATTTTCACTCTGCGAGAACATGTTCTATATATAACTCACCTTTTTTCATTAAACGAAAATACATTCAAATTTTAAATGTAAAACTTTATTTAAAATGTAAAAATAATTATTTAAGATAATTATTTCATAGGATAATTACCTAAGATAATTATTCAAAATAATTATACAAGTTTATGAAAAAATTATGTAAGTTAAGTATTTTTAAGAATATCTTTTTTTATTCTAATTTCAACGATAAATTTAATTATTGCTTCAATTTGTAATTATCTGACAAGTGATTTTGTAAACAGGTAATTATGTTATTTTATGCTTGTAGAGAGTATTATGCATAGATTTGTTCGCTGATGCATTTATCATGAACGTGGCAATTATGCGAAACATGATGTAGAGATTAGAAAACTCAGAAAGCTTGAATCATGAGTGTTGCACCATTATTCAGAATTTATAGCCGAGTAATATTTTAGGTTCCCACTATACTCGTGTACTACCCGTCAGAGATTCTCTCTCCCGAGACATTTTCCTCGTTGCCTATATAACGAGTTTATCAGTAATTTTCACACCTTTGAACCTTCGCTTATAGCCGATGCGATATCACCGTAGACCACGGAAGTACCGCGTGGATCCATGTGCAAAGTGCTCGAGAATAGACAAAGATGATCTGGCATCTCACCGTAATCTTGTAATACCGTAATCGTGTATCTCTCACCCCTTTATTGAGACGGTCGATACCGACAGAACTTGATTCATCTTCCACGCCCCAAAGTAGAGTTATGCTCGGTGTATCTGTGAAAAAAAAATAGAGTACCCCCGAGACGGTTCTCTCTCTATCATTAGTGCGGTGGACAGAAAGATGGAACGCGTCATTAGGCGTCATTATCGATTTTGCGACACTTGCAAGCTTGTGCGAGTGGCTCGACAAGAATGACACGCCAATATATAGTATTCGGTATTTTTTTCCTCTTTATTTTTTTTCTTTTTTGTCTACTGTATACAAGGGAATTGCATAAGCGCGCGACAATTAGGAGAGGTGCATAACTCAATAGACGTGTGAAGGAAATTGACGGGAGATAATGATATTATTAGCGTATTACGCTCGAGTAATTCCAGAAGGAGTAATACGCGCGTAACGGTATAAGTAATGCGATTTAAGTAGCGACACTAATTATACGTGTAACAATGGCATTATCGATTTTTTTCCGGGGATAGACCGCCTGTTCTTACATGGTAAAGATAGACTTCTATCTTGACATAAAGGCGTTTAAGAGAAGATTGAAATTAGCTGTAAATTACTCGTATCAGCGATAAATTTGACGTATATATTTATGTTTTTATTTACATTATTTTATCTCTTTTTTTTTTTTAATATCAAGTACGTGCATATATCTCTCAAGATACACCGCACTAACGAAGAGCGATCGTCTCGGTATCTCGTATAAAAACTTGACGCGATTAACTAATCAAACATTTGGCATTTTGAACACACAGTCAGAGGATGTCGACCAGGCAAGACGGTCATCATGACGGAGGCCGAGGTGCGCGGCCTCTGTCTCAAGTCCCGGGAGATTTTCCTGCAGCAGCCGATCCTGCTGGAGCTGGAAGCACCACTTAAGATCTGCGGCGACATACATGGCCAGTACACCGATCTTTTGCGGCTGTTCGAGTACGGCGGATTTCCGCCCGAGGCCAACTACTTGTTTCTGGGCGACTACGTTGACCGGGGGAAGCAATCCCTGGAGACGATATGTCTGCTGCTGGCGTACAAGATCAAATACCCAGAAAACTTCTTCCTGCTGCGCGGCAATCACGAGTGCGCGAGCATAAACAGGATATACGGCTTTTACGACGAATGCAAGCGGCGATATAACATCAAGCTCTGGAAGACCTTCACGGATTGCTTCAATTGCTTGCCGATCGCTGCGATCATCGACGAGAAAATTTTCTGCTGCCATGGCGGGCTCAGTCCTGATCTACAGGTGATTAATAAGTCAATAGGCAATTTATAAGTCCATCGATTTGTAAACGAAGAGCATAATTTGATATATACACGCAATGTATAAATGTGTATAATAATATTTTTTGGTTGCGTTTCAGGGAATGGAACAAATCAGAAGAATTATGCGTCCGACTGATGTACCTGATACCGGTCTCCTCTGTGATCTCTTGTGGTCCGATCCCGATAAAGATGTTCAGGTGAAATATAACAGAGAAATATTATAGAAGAGATTATTAAATTAATTTTGAAACGATTATTATATAATGGCTTGTTGTTTTAGGGTTGGGGTGAAAATGATAGAGGTGTCTCGTTCACATTTGGTCCAGATGTTGTGTCAAAGTTCCTGAATCGTCACGACATGGATCTCATATGCAGAGCGCATCAGGTGGTTGAAGACGGTTACGAATTCTTCGCCAAGCGACAACTCGTCACGTTATTCTCCGCACCGAATTATTGTGGCGAATTCGATAATGCCGGCGGAATGATGAGCGTCGATGAAACCTTGATGTGCAGTTTTCAAGTAATCTATACATATATATCCTTCGTCAGTTTTTCCGTCGTTAATATAACATTAAATTCAACGTCATATTATCTCTCATTGTTTAACAGATTTTGAAACCGTCGGAAAAGAAAGCAAAATACCAATATGGAGGAATGAACACAGGTCAAACAGGTAGACCATCTACACCACAAAGGAATCCAGCGAAAAAGAAATGACAGCCTTCTACTGATTCTGCACAGCAACAAACGCGATTATCCTTAATGGAGGCTATCATGCTAGGTAAATCTGCTTTATGCTTGTCAAAGCTTACTTAATCACTCTAGCCGACCACTTATGTGCATTAGTATGAATCTATTTCCCACGATTATCGGGTTAACAGAAAAAAAGAGAAAAAAGATAGAAAAAAAGAGAGAAAGAGAGAGCGGAAGGAAGTGAAATATAGGACGTTATTCGAATAAGCAATAAGTTAGACGAATAAAGATAAGAGAGCAAGCGAATGTAAGCGATGAAGATTATATACGATTTTTATTTGCGATATTTATGGGGCAAAGATACATTGATTATTTTACACACGTTACATATCGACACATGAATTACGAAAATTATTAGGCTTTAAGCTTGTTAAGATACTGAGCTTCAGATAACATTAGATCTGATCTTATCTTTGATTTTCATGTGTTTCAGTGTGAAGACGTTGAAATCTTCAGAACTAATTTAATTTGAAAAACATAACGTAAAAGTGTGTAAAATTTACCTCTTCTTTAATTAAAATGAAATAAGAATTATAAATTGTATACCACAGGAAAAACGAGTTTTGATTAACATCGTATTTGACGAAGGGTCGTTCTCAAATTTTCGCGATGATTACATTATTCGGTGATATCTTCCATAAACGGAGTGATTCTTTGTAAGGATAGCGCTCTTTAAAAAGCATTTTATCATTCTCATTTGTATTTATTGCTTCCACTGTTGATGTTGAGTGTAATTATGAGACTCGCTGTTATTATTATATTATTATTAATATTAATATTATTTTTATTTTTTTTAATATTATTTTTATCACTGCTGCTTAATGCAGTCAATATTTAAATGTCATCCTTTCATAAGAGATGCTGCGCGCGTGTATATAGATAGATATATATACATATACATATATATATATTTTTTTGACCATTTATCCTTTCTCTTTAAACCATATACACATTACCCATTATAAATTTAATTATATCGTCATCATGTGCAGTATTCGAAGCGTGGTAATGACTGCACGTCCCAGAGATATGTCGTAGACGAATCAGATTGTTTAAACAACTTACACACAGAGAACCAATATTTTTAAAACAACGCTTCTCTACGCTCTCTCTGATTATACCTTTATTCGAGAGATAGAAGGGGGATTGCGAATAAAAGAGAAACAAGAACGTGATGCGTCATAAAAAAAAAACATGTTTAGTGACAGAATCTCACAGTTGCAAGCTTCTCATGCTTGTGAAGAAAACGAATGTATATTTGTTATCTGATTCATGGAAGATTCGTCGCATATCATTAAAATGATTGCTTTGGATCGCGCAAACAGTTTCAGTGATGATGTTTTTCAATTATCGTTACTTTTTATTTCGAGTTGAAATTTTCTGTTTGACAAAAGATATGTCTACGGGTTTATAGTTATCTAGACGTAGCATATTCATGTATTAGGTTAAAGCTCATTTATTCTTTGAACAGAGAGACGTGTAATGGCAATCCGCATTTAAGCGATTTAGTGCATTTATTTAAACATTTATAATATATATATTTGTGTATGACATATCGTTCTTTTTTGTTGTTTTCACGTTTTTCGATTATTATACATGTTTATTACATAACTCCGGATTCGCGTCGTTACAGAGATTGTTGCAAGATATTGTTTCGCAAAATATTAATAATGAGCATTAGCATGTTTAATTCTTCGATATATTCTCATTCTATAGTCGGTATTGTATTATCGCTTGCAATTGTTTGCGCGGCAAAAGTCACATCTGGAAAAACGTGTGCATGTTGATGAGGATCGCCGAATATTACGACAAATTGTATCGCAATATGTACAGAGAAATATTATCAATGTGTGTGCACGCCACATTTTTCGAGAAAAGAAATTTATAATATTCTACGGAAGCAGCGATCGATCAAATAGTAGTAGACATGCGAGGTTGTATCCATATCGGGGATATCTTTCGTAATAATGTGCGCAATTGTGTCTTCTAGAGATTTAATATTTAATATTTGTTATATCAGGGCACATCAAAAAAAATATTCATGAATACAAATGATGAATTTACTGTCAAAATTAATGACGAAGCACCGATAAGACGTTTGTTGATAACCTAAATAGAGACTGACGAGAAATCATGCGAATTGTTACGATCAACACTGTTTTGAAAACACGAAAAGATCAAAACCGAGAGCTTACCCCGATTTAAAAAAAATCAATCAAACATAATGGGCCTTTCCGTTGACTACGATTGGTACTCATATCGTTACTCATTATTTGATTGTTATTTAACGTTATCGGATATATTGATAGCGATCGAGACGAAGATAATAGTTTATTGTTCAACATACGAGAGAGAAAGAGAAAGAGACGTGATACAAATTTGTTATGTTCTGGAACGCACTGACGACGAAACGATCATGTCCTTGCCACCTCTTTCCTCCTGCATTCCTCCTCATAAAACAAATAGAAAGGGAGATTAATTATTGTCAAAGGAGCGGTTGTGATCCCTCTCGATATGCGTTTTGTCCGAGATTCATATATTATATACAGATATTATATTTGTAAAGAGTTGGCCGATTGCGTGATTCGACGATGCTTTAAATTCAATAAATAAAAAGGAAAAGAAGAGAGAAAAAGAGAGAGAGAGAGAGAAAGAGAGAGAGAGAGCCGCACTCTCTCATGAGAGGAGTTTGCGATTATCACGAGAATTGTTACATCGTTCGAATTGCCGACGACGGAACGCGCCATGCAATGGCATCCTAGAGATATAAAACTTTCAGATAATAAACATGCATATTGTTGTACAAACCTTTCTTCCAGTTTATTCTGCAATTCTCTCCCGACTCTTCAAAAACTATATATGAGTAATGTACGAATTTATCACGCATAACGAAATGTTTAATCGTGTCGAGAGTATACAATATTTCTCTTTTTGACTCTTAAAGGAATATTAATCAAGTATCAAAGGAATATTAATCAGTTATCAAAGTTAAAATTTGAAAAAAAGAACTCCATAAATTATTTCGCAAGTGTTTAGGTGTGTTTTATGTCGTTAACTTGAAAATAATTACATAAGATAATATTTATCAGTGATTTATGAAATCATTTATTTTGATTACGTTATTTTATCTTATCAAAATTGAAAAGTTTGTTCAAAATGATGAAATTATGTAACGTGTAAAGTTCGTCAGAATTAAAATCATAAGGATGTTGTAATTAAAATTATGCCTGGGAATGAAAAGAAACTAAATGAATTGATGCTGTGTAGTAAAATTTTGGCAGTGTTTATTTTATTTCGTAAACAGATCACGGATGAACAGTACAATAAGTCATATGGTGGTAATTGTTAATAAATAAAATTCCGTGGAAATAGTATGTGCACTGTGATATAGAGACGCCAAAATTCTTTCAGGATGTGATGCAAATTTTCTTCCTTTTTTTAGGTTGACTTTTTTCGAATATTATTTTTTTTTTCGTCTTTTTTTTTTGTTTCACGCTTTCTTTGTATGCCAGATAGTCATCAGTAGACGTGAGCTGCAAAAAGAAAGATGTGTTGATTTAATGCGAAATGACAATCTTTCACGCTCTTATGGAAAAATATTTAAAATATGAGAGAGATAAAATATATTTTAGAAATGATAAAAACTCGAAAGGCGGTTAATCGTGCTTATCAATGCGACGTCGAGATAAAAAAAATTCTTAATTGATTATCTTTCCATAAGAGTCCATTATTTTGAGATTTCTGCCGGAGGAAATATTATAAACGTAAAGTCGCAATCGTGCGATATTTTTAGAAATGAAAAATTTCTTATGGCATTTTTCACGCTTATAACTAGTTTAATATTTTTCACAGTCATGGAATTTACTTCCTCCTATAGGAATCTCCACAAAATTCAACAGAGAACGGGAACTATCATACTACAATAAAATATACAGTTAAATATTAGAAAACTCATAGGTTTTTACGCATCCTCGTTGTATACGGTGTAATGTTTCAAATATTCAAACTATAACAATAACGGTTAATCATTTATATTTTGACAAGATAGCGATAACGAATATAAATATGATATGTTATATAAGGTATTAATATCAATCTCGTTAGATACGAATTTTTAGATTTAGAGCACAGCAAGCTACAGCTAGCAAACTATAAGATGTAAACTACTCTCTATGCAACTATAAATATATTGCTATTAGCTGAGCATAGCATAATTATTACAAGTAAATAGAAATATTACACCGTGAACGAGGTTTCCCCCAGGACATCTGAAGGTATTCGTGATATGATTCAATACACAAATATCTCTCACTAGGAGAATCTAAACTATAATGTCGAATATATACGTATTAATTGATGGAGAAATGAAGAAGGAACAAGTAAAAAGATGATGTATTTGTAAAATATACAGATTCGCAAATCATGTATAGGTCGTCGTGAGAGATGACAATTACGTGGGAAATTATAGGATGATGTTTCGTTAAGAAAACCCTTTGGCTACGACGCTTCTGGCTGGACTGTCACTTCTGTCTTCGAGGACAGCCTTTGAAAATGGCACGTGTCTTTATGCTAAACATCGATCTCATAAGCAATGAATATACTATGAGGCTTTCTAATAATCGCGACGTGCTGACATTAACGCTAGAAGGTACGAAAGATTTATATATTTTTATTTTATATGATCTTAAGATAATTGCATTTTATATATTAATAAAATATAGATAATAAACATGCAAAGTATCCTCCTATCGTTCCATCTTTATTGATAACAGATGAAATTTAAATTTTACAAGAAAAAATAAGACTTCCAACTATTTAAAAAACTTGCAATGTATCTCAATTAATTATCTCCTCAATTAATAAACTTCTGATCCTTCTAGTGTTAACCAGTAAAGTGGCGAGTGTGTATCAAGCAGCATTTCCGCAATAGTTTGCGAAATGGAGTTTTTAATCACTGTTGCAAACAATTATTCCACGACTGGAACAGACAAATATTTTCGGGCACATACCGCGTGTTCGAGAGAGATTGTGTCAGCGGCTTCTCGGTGGAGAACGGAGAGTAACGGCGCGGTAATTAATAATTACCGAGAGGATTAAGGAACATTCTTGTAGCGATAACGCAGTCTGGGAAAAACATTTAAAGAAAACAAAATAGTCGAGTTAATACACGAATATGTATGATCGGGATACACGGAGGAAGAGAGACGGATCTTTCGATATAAGAGAGTATCGATACTATAAATTACTTTTGAAACATCGAGGGAACACGTGGTAGCCCAAGGGTTAAGAGATCCAGAGTCTCTCTCATTCAAACAGCCGTCGTAGACATAGATCGATTACGATATATATATACACGTTGTATGATCACTCATCTGTTATAATACTACTTGCATGTTAATATGGCGAGTATAATATGGCTTTAATATGGCGCAAACGAAGGATCGGTTTTCTTTTCTCGAAATAAATGCGCCACCACGGCTATCCTTGCCGATTGTTTGTATGATTACTGATCGGTTTGACTTATTAAACGAGTAAATGGGTGCGAGGGACTGAACACTTCGGCCACTTTAATCTCTTATCGCTCACTTTTTTCGTTTAATGCGTGGTACGTTTATTATACCACGGGCTGGTAAAGTGAAATCGTGGAACTGGCTGCGAATAATAGTAGTATAACTCTCCTGAAAAATATGATAGACATTTGTTTGCTGTAGCATCGGTCTCATTATCTTAAATCTGCATCGAGAACTTTCAATTTCAAGTCGATAGAATCGTGTCTGTAAATTGACATCACTTGTTTTTGGTGAAATATTAAATACATGATTACAAAAATCGAAAAGACGCCTAAGAGATATCTGAAAAATTTGCAATGTTAATATGCCTTTTAAATGTCTTTTTTGTAAGTATGTTTGAGTCAGTCTATAAGAAAATTGTGTAATGCTTATGTATATGTATTTTCAGTGTAATTCAAAAAACAACAATTTGCCGATTGAGACAGCAACACAAATAGAATTTTCGTAATCTGTTAAAAAACGTGGAACGTGCTCAAAAAGTTAAGCTGACCCAAAATGTCGATTTCGCCAGCTTGGCACCAGGTGTTATCTCAATTTCGCAGCTCAGCGAAACTGAGGCATGATGTTGTGCCTGTGTCAAAATTAGTAACAACTATGCAAAGGTGCCAAATATCTCTGTACGGTTGCGACGATTTATATTTTCGATCGAGGTGACAAGCGAAAAGGATATTCCGATCTGTTTTCTGACGTCGCGACTGGCAATGATGCTTGTCTAATTAGCATTCAAATCAACCACAACCAAATTTCCAGTAAAAAAACTGTTTAAATATGCAATTGAAATCAAATATCTTTTTTAAATTTTTTCATAATTCTTTCATGTTATTCTATACATGATATTTCAATTTTTGAAAGAAATTTGTGATCTATTCTTTTATTTTAATCAAGTAAACAGTTTTTGCCAGTAGAGACATATTCCTGAATATTTCATGAATGTTGATAAGGATGAAAAATTACCAAAATCCGTACCGAAACTGAGACTATTCTAGTTGTAAAAAGGTGGACGGCTGTATGACTTTCAAAAGCTCACATGTTTCGAAAATGAAAGAAAACAAAAAATACTTCTCATGCGAAAAATATTTCATTTTTCGTAAAGTTCAATCTGTATTTAAATAGTGTATGTTAGGTGCGTTTTATAAAAAAAATGTATTTTGTTCTAGACTACTATCTCTTTTTGTGTATTCCTTATAGTAAAATACTAAAATCTCTGAAAAGGAGAAAATTTTGTAATTGTCAAAGAATTATAAAATTATAGAAATGACTCTCTCATTTGCAGCACGAATTATTTAAAATAATAATAGTCATAATTCGCTCTTTTTGCAATATTTATATATGCAAAAAGATTTCTGCAGTGATTCTTTAAATAATAGTCTGGATTTAAATTTGCGATTATGAATGTCTAATAAAAAAAACAATAATAATCGCAAATATATTATAATCACTGACTATAGATTTCATTAAGAGATTTTTTTATTACAAACATATTTTGCTTATATGTATTTCAAGATATTATCCAAGATCTTAATATCCAATTTAAAATTGCAAGATTCACAACACGCAATACGTTAATTCTAATATAAAAAAGTTTTCTAATATGTCAATATTTCTTAATTTTTCCATAGTCAGTCGTTGTCAGCGATCAATGCCACCGAATGTCATAAATTTTCATAATCACTTGGTGTGAGAACGTATAAAATTTCACGTTTAAGATGAAACTGTCATCATTGAATATGATTTGTCAACTAAATTATTATCAATTTATTATTTGTCTAGTAATTTCAAGAAAATTATGCGTTGGCATCGACCTCTGCTCGCCACGGAAAAGAAGAATGGCCGAAAAGCCATGGTGCATGCACATACCGAAGGGCCTGATGGGATGTCGGCTCCACAAATAGTTACGTTTAATTGGACTGAGGTAGCTGTCCCTCAGATAAAACGGCGTACGATACTGAGCGTAGCTCGGAATATAGGGCGCATAACTTGGGTACCACCATGGGTCCCGGGTGAACGCACTGATGGGCGCCATCGGTGACGGTTCCAGGAGATCGAAGAACGGCTTCTTACGCAGCAGGATAGACGGACGCGGCAGAAAGTAGTCGTCGTCCACAAGATTACCTGCGCGCGAGATGATTTTAATTCGGATCAATCGAGAACTGGTTCGCGGATAGTCGTCGAGAGCTCCCGAGAGGTGAAGGTAGGGGTGTATTGTTTATAAATATATACTATGTTATATAAAGCCGTTTACACAGGCTGCTGTAAATTGGCCTTGAGACCTCTCTTGTGTGATCTAGAGCGAAATATTATTAGCAGCGATTGTTTAGCAAATGCTATCTTTACGAGATGTTGAAGCTGCTAGAATGAGGTAATTTCTTCATATGTAAGATTTGTTCTAAAGGGTGATATTTAAACGTGTTATGCGATAAGCTGTGATAATGCTATGGTGAAAATTAAAAAAAGTCTATATAGAGCAATTTATTGTTATAGTAGAATATATTTCCGTCGATAATTCCGTCGATTCCAATTATTTATTAACATTTTTCTTAATCGTATATATCGCAGGATATAAAAATAAAATTGTTATAATAATATTATTTTCGAATTTTTTAATCGTTACTGGAATATTGAACTTTTAAATAAAATTAGTGTATTATTACTAAAAAGCAGTAAATAGTTACAGTCTGAATAACTGCAAATTAATGAAATCTCTCTTAAAGGAATCACAATGATAATTGTTTCAATTAATAATATTTTAAAATATGTTTTATTATATTGTATATAGAAATGAATTTAGCAACGTATTTGATTAAAAAATATCTGAGACTAAGAGTCTTATTTCTCTTTTTTTATAAATTTCACATTTTAAGAATAAAAAGGTATATAACATGTATATAATTCTGAATTTGTGAAGATTATTTATATGTGTTTTATTCCAGATATGTGTAACTTCTCATAAAAAAACAATTCAAAATAAATAGAAAAAGCTTTAAAAGTTATAACTTGCAAATACATATAATTATTATTCATGTTTTAATGAAACATTATTACATATAAAAAAGGAGCAAAATGTCTTTTTATTAAAGACCAGTAAAACTCATTACATATTATTAATTATAAATATTATATTATATTTATAAATATTGTATCTGCTTTAATAAGTGGCATTTTCACATTTTGATATATTATGTGTTTTAATATTTATCATCAATCGTAAATTCGGCATTTGCACATCAATTAAAATTTTAAAATACATATTCCACGTGATTTATTCGAACTCGCTCGCGAACAATCGATGAAACGTCATTTATATATTTTCGATGATATCGCGATGACATTTATTTTTAATCTTGATTTATGTTATACTTTGTATTTAATTCACTGACGTTGCAATTAGAAAAACAATTATCTTAAAACGCATATTATTTATTATTTAAAATGCGAAAAGTGTACGAAGGTGTAGCATGATAAGTGGCAAGTGTAGCATCGACGCGGTCCGCACATTTTTGAATTCTCAGTCTTCCCGGCATCCATTACACTGAACGCGAGGCGTCGTGAGTATCGAGAGAATCAAAGTTTCGTTCGATTATATTTCCTTCGCGTTATTTTCTCATCACAGTGTAATAAAGTACGCGTCACGCAATTTTAAATCAAAAGTGCGATAAAGAATGTCGGGTAATCATTGTATTTCAATGATTAATGCGTCCGTGGAATTGCAATGATCGTAACTAACGTTGTCATCGCGGAAAAGTGCAGGAATAAAGGAGTGGCAGAGAGAGAGAGAGAGAGAGGAAGAGGGAAAGAGGAGGTTAGGGAGACGTCGAACGACAGGGCTCGTGAGTAATTTATTATTATTAATTATTTATATTTTATTTGTGCACAAAATTAATCGTTTATATTATCTGAAAATATGAAATATGAAATATTTCTGAGGGTAAATATATCTTGCATATGCAATACCTTAACAAGAGTATAAAATTATTAAAGATGTGTAACTCATTGTGCATGAATAAGCGGATAAAATTATGTGTTTGCATTGGGAGCAATGAATATCGTACATTTGTGTTTTTTTACTCACCGTGAATGTCGAACAATCGTTTCGTAGAGAGTGGTGGGCTTAAATGACGAGCCAAAAGCGGCGATTTGCTCGGATAGAGCTTGTCGATGTCCGCCAATCGGTTCAAATGATCGGTCCAAGCTTTCTCAGCGTCGAATGGTTTCGCTGTATCATGTAATTTTCAATGTCGTTTATGAAATGAAAGCAGAAATTCGCTGATTTACAACTTTGCTTATTTCTCTTGACGAACACGGTGCGAACACTTTTTGCAATTTAAATATTCTTTAAATATTCTTCTTAAGTAATCTACGTTTTAAGTAATTTTTTAAATAAATTAAATAACTTAAATCATTTACTTCAAATTAATTTAAATAATTTACTTTATTTATAAATAATATTATATATATGGAAACATAAAATAACTTTGAATAACTTTAGTTATATGTTAACTATCTAAATAATTGTATCGTTAAATTGCTAAATATGAAAAAAAATAAATTTAGTTTCTCTTTGTTTATTTATTTCTAAATTGCTCTTAATAATAGTTAAATTGTATTCGCTACGTTTTCGTCTAGAATAGGAAATATAATTGATCGATTTATACACATATGTATTATAACGTCGAGAATCCGTGAAATGATCGTGATATTGACTTTTAGAATGCAAATATTAAATTTAATGTATTGATACATTAATCCTGAGTGGACATAGCAAAAAATATATTTTGGATTTCTCGTCGTTACGTTTGTCTTAGATAAATAAGAAGACAATGCTTAAATTAATCTTATAAACTTATTAAAATAGATCAAATCCAATCGAATTGAGTGAATATATATAATTGCTCTAGAAACATCTAGAAATATATAGAAATTTTATATTTTAATTTTAATATTACATTAAATTTTGTCCAATTATTATATTTATTGATTATTATATTTATATAATGTAATGTATATCCATGAAATATTTTTTATTCTATGTATTTTCTTTTTTGCACTCAACAAAATTTATTAAGAATTAAAAAAAATGCGGGCATTTAATTAGAAAAATCTTTAATTTAAAAATATATATTCTCTCTTTTTAAATTAAAAAGAGAACTACTAATTTTTGCATTTTTCAATACTTACAATTAAAAAATTTATGATATAATCTTATATAATTATTCAATTACTAATTTGCAATCGATTTTTCTGATGGATAAATAACTTTTACACATCAGTTGTTAATAATATATCGAATTGATTGAATTTGTTTTATATGGCCCAAAATATGCCGAATTAATCTTTGCTTTGCGCTCCATTTTCTCCTTCTTTTAGTATTTTAGCGCACAAGCATTTTTGTTCACTTTTTCAGTATTGGCTTAATAATAATCGCTTTGTACTAAGCATAAATATACATACACGAATAGATCATGCATGAAACGTACATAGCATGCATTATTAGTACACTTTATTAAATAAATTGAGGAATTATTTAAGCTACAAATATATTGTACTTATAAATATTACACATATATTATTGTATTTATGAGAATTTAGCATAAAAATTATGCAAGTTATACGATCACGCGATTTTTGTTATTTTCGCATCTAATTAGCGAATGATGGCTCCTTAAAATATAATTAGAGAGGTTCGTGAACTTGTTGCAGTTCGAAACTTTGAGTTGCAGTATATCAACTAGATGAGCTATTTCAAACTCGCTTAAAGTTACAACTCGATTTGTTCATGGCAAGTACAGGAAGTTAAAAAAATATTAGGGTTCTGTCCCTATGTTTCATGTTTTTGTAAGCCGTGCGCGTTCATTAAATATCAAATATTTTTTTTATATCAAAACAAATTTTTAGACGAAAGCTGGCATCAATTGCCACCACACACGAGCATGTGTATAAAAAATAAAAGAAAAATCAGAACTGTCACAAAAAATAACATGACGTTACGTAAAGTGAAAAAAAGCATACTAACCTGGTGGAAAAAAGTTGCTTCAAAAAATCGATGACGAAAAAAGGTGCGGCGATTCGAGTCGTCAAAAAATGGCTCGGTTATCAAAATTTGTAATGAAAAAAATTAAAGAGATAGTAATTTGTACTATTAAAATGCGATTCATATCGGATTATAGATGATTGCTTAGATTATAGCCAAATTATTTTTCTATTAATTGTTTTACTAATTCTATTAATTGCTCGGTGCTATCCTTGAAACTGTGAAGCTCGGCACTAGCATTATAAATTATGAATTTTTAAAATATATTTTTAGCTAAACTGATTTCACTGTATGGCTTATATCATACGCTATCACTACATATTAGTTTTAAAATGTTGCTTTAAATGTTGCATATGCGTTATTCAGTCTAATTTAAATTAAATATTTGTCATATTTAATATTTGTATTTAATCTTTCTAAAATGATAACTATATTTGATCTATTGAAATTTTTTATTTCAAGATTTGTGGCTATTTCAGCTACGATAAATTTCCCAAGTTCCGTAATCAGCGTTTGATATTAGTTACTAACCTTCTACTTTTTTCAGAAGTCGCGTGGTTAATTTATCACACCGTTTAAGCATCTTAAACTATGTAAAATCTTTCATTGAAAATCGGTACCTACTAAAATCCAGTGCGTAATCTGATGTGAACTATGTACAGTAATTGCGGCAATCCTGTATGTATGTTGCGGCGACCCGTGTACGTCCGTGTAATCATCATAAATTAGCAATCGTTAATTATTATGCAGTTTCAGTCGAAAAAATTACAGTAGTCGACAAAATTATTTAAAGGCGAATCGCTTAAAAGCTAGAAATGGGTTTCTGGAAAGGGGAGGATCCAAATTAACAAAAAAGTACACATGCCATATCCTGAAAAAGATAGAAATTTCTGGATCTGGTTGTAATTAATTGCATTAATCTGTCCATTGTTAGTAAATACGCGTGCATGTAATATTATTGTCGATTAGAGCGTATATTAAAGAGCACTTTCGATTTTTCTCGACATCGCGCCTTAAATCTCCCGTATTCTTTACTTCACGTTAGATCGTGAAAGAATTTATTATTTATAATTGAGTATAGACATCATATATATATATATATATATATATATATATATATAATGTCTATAATAAATTATAAACAAATAAATATATTTATAAAGAGTTTTTTGTGTTTGTGAATTGCATAACAATTGTAAATGTATTTTTGTGTGTATATATTTGCATTATATATTACTTACTCTACTTGTACGATATATATGTATGTTTTAAATATATATTAACAAAAAAAATTGTATAAGGAGACAGGCGACATTGTAGTGTCTGAAAAATCGGAAGCACGAATTAGAACGCGCGCAAGCGTCGAGAGAAAATTTCCAGCTTTTTCAAGTTTTGGCGGCCATGTTCTATCTCAATTTATTATTTCTCTTTTAAGATCTTCGAAAAGGAGAATTTTTCTTCCGCACGATTATTTTTCGTCAGCTTTCTTCACATACACATGATACATTTCTTATTCCCTTTCAGTGAAGCTATCATACGGTCACATCATACATTCTACACCAATACATGCAGATCCCTTTTTTGTCTCCATAATTATTTACTAATTTGTTATATGCTTGCGTGCATAATCATTGTCTAAAGTAGCGCCTACGATCGAAAAAACCAGTCTTTCCAATGTTTTATCCCACTTTCGAGTTGCTTTTTTTATATCTCCCTTTCGGCTCATTGATTTTTCTCAAGCTGTGACCTCCACCTCAGCTGTAAGAGTTAAGGATTTCTGAATATTACGTGCCCGTATTCCATCCTTGTATTTGTCTCGTATTAATAATCAAAAAATAGAACGCAAAACATTTAAAAAAAATTGTTACATACATATTTACATAATTTCTGCAAATGTTTTTCATAATTATTGTCTTTATAAAAAAAGAAAAGACATATAATATATGTGTATTTTATTATACTTAAAATAAATTGCTTTTATATAAGAATTAGATATATTTTTTTGATATATTAGTCATTAATTATTTATATTAATTGGTTAATAATGGTATTTATATTATTTAACATTATTTAAGTCAGTTTACAGTAAGTCATTTTAATCACAATAATCTCATTAATAATAATTAAATATATACAAGACAATATATAAATTTGTTTTTTTTTAATTTATTATATTTTATACATTTTATCAGGCTGGAAAAGACGAAGAGTATATAAAATATGAAATATAATTATAGTCAAAAAATTTAATAACAAATTAATTTTTGATATATATCTTATTAGATTTTGTTTTTATAAATTTTTTAATATAAAAGTTAGTAGCTTTCCTTGTCGTGTTGTCATAAATCGAATTTTTTATTTCGGTTCTCTCGATCGCATTGGCTGGTGTCAAAAAATGGTCTTAAAAAATTTTTCTTTTTACGGCAATTCGCGGGATTTTCTCGATCATTGTCTTAATATTAATAAAAAAAGGAAGGATTATTGGTTTTATTCAGGATTGTGAGATGAATTGTATTTATATATATTAATAAGGGGATAACATTAGTAATAAATTACGATGTGTTGTATAAGTGTAAATTGATGTGTGTATGTAACTTTATTGGTGTGCACAAAATCCTCTATACAAAGTTGTGTTATTTTAACTACATATCTTTTTAAATATGTGATTCAATATTTACTAATATTTAATGTTAATATATTATAATATTTAACTTAAATATTAAACTCCTAATATCCAAATGTTGTATAAATAAATCATATCCAAATATTATACAAATAAAATATGATCAATGGAAAAAAATAAAATATGATCAATGAAAAAATGTAAAATATGATAATAGTAATGAGAAGATATAGTTCAAAAATTCTCGTCATAATTTCGCTTCAATTTCTTTCTCTAGATTTTACAATAATTATATTAATCTGTTCGATAATTCGCGTCTAATTATAATTAATAAAATTATATAAAATTTTATATAAAAATTATATAAATTATATAAAAAATTGTCGAAAAATCATGGCGTCATTTTTAAAAGAAGCACTATAGCTATTGTAAAAATATGATATACGAAACGATCCGTCAGGCGAATTAAAAAACTAAGCGATGATTCGCTTGTTATATCTACGAATAAAGAAGCACCTATATGTATGTATAGTATAATGTGTCATAAAAAGTATAGGGATATTTTAAAAGCGAGATTATATTAGGGAGAGGATTGTGCATGATATTAGTCTATCGTTTTTCGTAAGCAATGACGTCGCGCTCGGGAGGTGAGCACGATTCGTTCTTTGATCTCCCATTTTCGGGAGATCTGTTGACGTCTAAGGTCGCTCAAATCGATGATGCGATTCAATACGAGCCACTTGTTGGGTCTAGAGCCTGAAAATCAGAAATCAAAAACCTCAGCGGCATGCGAAACCGCGTATAGTTGAACGAATCGACAGTGATACCCCATTTCGATGACTTTGAATCGTTACTGGATGTATACGGCGAGCTAGGAAGTGCTTTTTTTCTAGAGACCAAATCACAGGACGACACTTCGGGCACGACACGTATGATCCACGTGTGATCCATGAATGACGGAACGACGATGAGCGATGATCCATGACCCCTCGATTTAACGATAGAGATGATATCGAATGATCAAATCATTTATTGAGATTAGATGGTTAATCAGATCATTAGAAGTATGCAATGTGAATATGAAAAAACTCTATATATTATAATATACATTTTAAGATTATTTTTTATAATCTAAATAATGGAAATTCTCTAGAATCTCAAAGCTAATTATCATAATATTTTTTATTTTTAATGTGAAGACAGATTACATATTTATGAGATGTGATTTATAATTTATTAGGATATTAAAGTTAATTAGGATATTAAAATTAGTTATTAGGAATTAGGATATTAAAGTTAAGTAATGAAAAACAATATTAATTCAATAGGCGAACTTGAGATGATTTTGTAATAGTTATAGTTGGTCTTGGTTATAATTATTGTTACATAAAAAAATCGTTATATAATTTTGATGTAAAAAGGAAAAATATCCAATTAGGTATTTCGTTAAAGTTGTTATAATCCGTCCTAGATTGTCTTAGTTGTATAAGACGACGGATTACATTCTATCATAAATATATAAATGTCATGTCAACGTCGATCTTGAGTCCAGTCTCGATCAATAATCAATTAGGATCTAAAAAACAGGGATATATGACTCTAACGATAAGTGGAACATCGCGAGACAGAAAAGTCTTCAGAAATATTGAAACATATTGTACATATATTTATACGTACGTATAGATATGCATGTATGCTCTCATATATATATATATATATATATAATGATATAGTATGTATATAAGTCTAATAACTTATTGATACAAAGAGATACGTAAAATAATTAGTATTACACATGGTATGTGACGTATGAAGGTATATATAGACATGCTTATTTTGATTATTATTATTGTGATTTACAATGAAACTAAACAAACGAACCGATTGACACGTACGTTCAAAAAGTGTATACGCATTTTACACGTCAGGAGAGCGGCACTTAGCGTAAAATCGGGGCCGCGGACGAGATGGGTGGAGGTGGGGGATGGGGGTAACAAGTCCTTTTTTTTACGGTTGTCTCTTCGGTTAAATGTGCAGGCAAGGAGGGCAAACATGTGGTGTACGGTACCTCTCCGGGAAGGCGTTTCTGGCTTCTGAGAAAGGCCCGGAGGATCGCGTGCGTGCATGTGTAAGATGCGACAATATCTTTCTCTCAGGAACGATGACCGTTCGTTTGTGTGTTTCTTTCCTTTAAGTACGCCGGCCAGAAGCCAAAAGCACCGGATTGTTATACATCGAGAACTTAATCTAGGAAGGTCCATGAGAACAAGTGTAGTTATCTGTTAACATATTTCGGTATGATACGGTACGATACGGTTTTTGATGATTTCTGTGATCCATTCTGCGCGTTCATACTTTTTCTGGTTCCCGTCACCCGATTCTACTCCCGTTTATTTCGCTCACTCTCTATTTTTTTTTTTTTGGTCGCGTACTCCTTTTCCATTTTATCTCGCTTCCTCTCGCACTCTATCACACTCCCTCTCTCGCTCTCTCGTTCGATATCGAGTTATTATAAGAGTTTTCGTTTCGTTTCGGGCTTTCGATTTCTTTATCTAAGACGCCGTTTACTCTCTTTTCTTTCGCTCACAGTTCTTTAGTACGTACCGGGGGTGAAGCGCTCTACGGGTTTGTACTGATGGGGATACAGCTGCCTCGGCGAATATCCGTAGATCTCACGGTGCACGGGTAGATACCTGAAAAAGAGAGGAGGAAACGTAAATGCATTAATATTATATTTCAAAATAGCGACTAAACATGTATCATGAATGTTTAATTTACAATTTTTAATATTTAATAAGCATTTTTTTAAATATTTTTTATTTAAATAAAATATGAAATTATGTGAAAATATGAAATTATTAGAAATTATGTGTAAAGAGTAAGTATTTTGCTGCGATATAATGAATACTAAAAAATAAGAGTGAAATTTTATTAAGTAAGCTGGCGTAAATTTATATTTAGATCTTCGTATTTTGAGTCGCTGCCAAGAGAACCGATATATCAAAGATATGTCAAGAATACATTTATACAACACGAGAGGATTATCTACGGATTTATTTAAAAAATGTGACAGTATGGGGTTCTCTTTCCGATATTTTATGATTCTGCTCTATTTTTTATATTTGGATATATATTTTTTAAATCGTGGACCATCTTATTTTATACGCTACGACTACAATGATCTAATAACAATGAACAAAAAAAGGAAAAAGTAATGTACACACCTGTATCCGGGAACATTAATACGGTCGGCTGCGTGAATTGGGTTTTCGAAGATTGATTTTCCAAACGGCCACGAGGAGGATTGCAGCTCAGGAAAATCCGAGCGGAAAATGCTACGGGGCCTGTGAGTGTGCTCAGGAGCTCTGATGTCGTCAGTGCCTGTTTTTTTTTTATTCCGTTTCATTAAAAAATACTAAGACTGTCTTTCTCTCTTTCTAACGTTATTTATAAATTGAACAACATAAACAAAATATACACAAAGAGTTTCATAATATAATAAAATATTTGAAAAAATTTAACAAGATACTAAAAAGTACATATGTTTTAAAATTGTTTGAGAAAAATAAAAAATGTATTTTTATATTCTTTTCAAGCTTTTTATTAAAAAAGAATCTTTTTTAAAATTATTCGTGAAGAAATATTTAAATATATATAATTTTCTAGCAAAAGATATACTTAAAAGATATTAGTTTATCAATGCAGAAATATTTAAATAACTCGATTTATGCGGATCATTCTATTTAACGTAAATGCGGGACATATAAGTGTTGGAAATTCAAATATTACGCAGATAATGTGCACGTCTCACCTTTCAGGGCCCGTACGTAACTCTGCCAAAATTTCGCTTTCCTTGTGATGGGCTCATTGCGCCCGATCATATCGAGATTGCTTTTGAATCGCGCGTCCATTTTGCCACTCTACTGAACTG
Organism: Camponotus floridanus; assembly: GCF_003227725.1. NCBI lineage: Eukaryota > Metazoa > Arthropoda > Insecta > Hymenoptera > Formicidae > Camponotus > Camponotus floridanus. The sequence goes on from NW_020229838.1 coordinate 524,308, forward strand.
CTAACCACACTCGTTCGCTATTAAAAAGAAGAAAAGAAATAAACAGAGTCAAATAATGTATGCTATCTTTTTTCTCCGCTCGTTGGATTCATAAATCGCGAGAATGTAACAACAATAAATTTATCGAGTTTCTAATCGTTTGATGTTTTGTAAAAACTGCTCTTCCTCGCATGAATGATTGCCGTATACGTGGGAGAAGATTGCCAGAAGATAAAGTTAGAAAACATATAATGTATCTTATTGTTAGAATTATCATGTTTTTTTATATTCTAGATTTTTTTAATAGTTTGGATATTAATTTATTTATTAATAAAATATTTAATTATTTTCACATTATTTAAATACATTAATTTTAATTTAAGTATCTTATTTTATTGGGATAATATATTGAAAATAGTGTTTAAGTAAATTTTCATTTCGAAAATATATAAGCATAAAAAATTTTCAAGATAAAATGCGATATAAATATATATGTAAATATATATTTTTTGTTCAACATTTTATAATATTCAAATTTTCTACAATCTCTTATATATGTATACGGCAGTTTTAATTAGTGATTTATAAGTTAATAAAGTAGAAAATATAATTAGCTATAAAAAAATATTAAGAAATGAGGAAAAACCATGCAAAAAAAACTTTATGTTAAAAGAATTTTGATTCTTTCATTTATTCGAATAAGATTGAAATGAATCAATTTATAGACTTCAATTTTTATTTTCATATGCTGAAAATACTGACAATAGAACTTTTATGAGAAAATTCTGTAATAGGCGTCATAAAATTCCAATAGTTTGAGGCGATTGCATAAGCTATCTTAAATTTAACGATTTACCGTAGGCGTGGCTGTGCTTTTTTAACCTTGCCACGATAAATTGTGCGCCATTTCCGCAATCTATTATCATGAAACAGTCATTCTCTTTATTTATGTATGATATAAGTCAATCTGAACAAATGAATTTGTAGATATAATTTAATAATTTGCCGATTTCAGAAAAATCTAATTTCTTAATATTTTTTATGTTACAAATGATTTAATAAATATTAAAATTAAAATGAGCGTGTTATATAGAGCGTGTTATATAGCGTATTATATTATATATAATCATTAAAATAGTTTAATGATATTAAATTGTATTAAAAGAAATTTTGTAAAAATTTAGATCTATATATCTTAGACCTAAATATCATTTTTTATATAACGTGAAATATTCTAACATTTTCTATCAAATTATAATAATGTTCTAATATTTTTTTTCAATCGGATTAACGGTATTAAAGTTGAACTTATTATAATTTGATATTATTGTCACATAATAGAATTTCGTTTTCAATCGCGTGCAAAAGCAAAATTGGTACGTAACGTCCCTTGCATCGGCCAATCGTAGTCTGTAACAAAATGGGAGCGACGTTTTTCTTTTTGTTGACGCAACGGATGCCGCTAATTTTAGCGTCACGCATACTTCATAGTCGCCCTGGATCGCCTGAGCGTTTTCGTAGATATTCCTGTTTCATTCTCGGCAAGAAGACTGAAGGTCGTGAAAATGAAATGAAAATAAAATTCCTTCGCGTTAGTCCCATTTAAAAAATATATATTTATTTCTATATTAAATCTATATATAAATACTATATATATAAATATTAAATGTATATACGATATAGTATTAACATATTGTACACAAATATCTTAAATTTGCATTGATTTTTTTTAAAGTGCATTATTACAAAATAATATTAAAATTATAAAATTATATTTTATATTTTTGACACTATTATTTTTAAAATTTAATGCAAAAACAAGTTAATTTCAGAGAGATTTCAGAGAGATTGAGAGCTTTTTAAAATATAATAATCAAAGTAGAATAACTTTTCCAAAAACACAAATTTCTTAAAGTCACAAAAATTAGATTAATTAATTTATTAATAAATTAATTTGTTCAAATTCTTTAGAAAAAAAAGAAGTTCGAAATTATGTTAGGAAGTAAATTCTGATTCGATCTTCGAACATTTAGAAATCGCGAGGGAAAAAATAGCCGCGTATCCTAAAGTTTTGTGTGATTTGTTCTCCAGTCTGCGCACAATTCTTGAACGAAAAGGGAGGCGTCGCGACGCGACGTGACGCAAGAGTCCCGGATTCGCGGTCGTTATATTTAGACTGCCCGGGCCCCGGTCCGTTTTTAGTTAGTAACAGGTGGAAGAGTATCGCTGAGAGATACCCCGTGCTCAGAGATAGCAGAGTCGATGTATCTCCGTGTCTGACTTTGACCGATTTTCGTGAACCCCCATTGAAGGTTCATGGTATCCTCAACGATAATGACCTCCCTGTACCATGGCAATTCTACCGTCGAATCTCGGCTGATATATACGCTTTTATGATTTCATGTTTTGTGGATTAAGGGAATTGTGTATATCCTAAATATAGCGTGTTACATTTAGTGTTATATTTAGAAAGTAATTTCTTTTATATTTTAAATTATATATCATTCTCTCTCTCTTTCTCTCTATAAATAATTTAAATATAAAAAAGAAAACTTCTCTCCAACTATTCTCTTTAAAAGTTTTCTTCACACTTTGACTTGATAATATTCCATCGATTTGAAATCTTGTGAAATATATTGATAAAATATATTGATTAACTATATATATAAGATTAACTGGAGAACCGCGCGTGTTTGGAATCTTGATTCGCCGGAACTGTTTCCATTAGATCGCATCATAATTTTGCAAATATATACGTCCGAGAATATCTTGATTTAAAAAATGTATCCACGTGGAAATAGGTTAAGTTGCAAATATATCTTGACACGCTAACTAATTTATACGGATTTTTATAGGATACCACATTAAGACATTTACAATACATTAAGAGAGATTTATCGAACATCTCTATAGAAAATAAAATGTTTTAATAAGTAAATCAAATATAAAGCGAGTGAAAAAATTGCGATCGATGGAGAGGATTGGAGCAAAGAATCGCATTTTTGTTGCGTGCGTAATACAGATTGTGCGGATGATGAAGGAGCACCGGAAGTGAAGGGAAAGGATGTGGGCGCGCGCGGTAGAAGGGATGGATTATATCCCCATCCGGACGTGCGTGGTAATCTAGATGGCTTCTAAAAATATACATGGCACGGTCAAGCAAATCATCTGGGATGTGGGTCCAAAAATTGCAATACGTTTCGCCGCCTGTATAGCTGATACTTCGCGATGATTCAAAAGTTGGATTAATCATCGTTAAAGTATCTTAATTGAAATGCCAGTTGCTTTTTATGAATTAAAAGAAATCAATTTTTAATATATATATATATATTTTTTTTTGAAATAGAATATTATATCATCAATTTTAACTCTAATAACTGATATTGAGACACACGAAGTTTTCATTCGAAAAAAAAAGAAATTAAATTTAAAATTAGAAATATTAAAAATCAAAACTAGAAATATTAAAATATTATAAACGTTATCATATAAAAATAAAGTTTAGATTATATTTCTTTTATTATCGCGTTTTATGTGATTTATTGTAAAACGGAAATTCGCACGAGCGAATGATCTGCAGATACGTCATTGCATTACACGCGCCATGAAAGACGTGTGACGCGAGGAATTAAATAATTTGGAAATTTGGCACTCTCCCGCTAACACGTGCGGAGCTTTAATGTTCCTCCCAATGTGCGTTGCAATGGCATTACGGTTTACGACTGCTATGGCACTTCCACCTGTCGTCCTAGCATTCTTGGCGGAAAATCGCGTAGCACCCGCGCCACGCGACCTCGTAAGACAGCCAAGCTTGACGTAATATGGCGGAATTAAATAACAATACATTATATATCCATTGTTAAAATCCTCTTTGATTCAAGAACAAGACTATAAAGCGAATTGATCATTGATAATTTAGAAACTATTGTTATTAAATATTTTTAGAATATTTTTTAAATGTTTTCCCATTTCGATCCGATTACAAACGCTTTGAAGCGAATGGCATGAAGTTCATGATTATTAGGATTATTTTTCGAAATGAAAACGTATGCTTGTGTACATTGATAGTGCGACTGACAGTGTTAGAAAGGGATGTTGAAGATTTGCCAAGAGGGAGCGGTCGAAGTTTGTTAAAGTATACGCTTCTTTAGATTCCGGGCATCGCGTGGCACGTTCGCCAAAAGTCCGCGCGCGATTCGCGTGGAATCGCGCGAAGGAAAAAAACTTTCGTGATATTAATGTCGAAAAAGTTGATCGACACCGAGAAGACCCGGCACGTTACGGCGATGAAACGCGAGAAGCGAGCGCGAAAGTAGTAAGCGTCCGTTCGCGTCAGACGGCGCCGTTTAAAATAGGGACACGCGGCGACATCGTGGGTTGCGATTATCACACGCGCACGTTTCATTACTTTGACCTTGATCTCATGCTCGTCTCTTTCAGGAATAATCATGAGTTACATATGTGAGAAGATTTATGGCTAAAGTCCTTTTCTCATGTAATTTTACACAGTATCGGAATTAATGAATTTTGTTTGTGATTCTTAAAATATCATGTATATTAGAATTATAATAGAAAGATTTTCAAAGTGAATCTCTGATTATATCTCTTATTTTAATTTTTAATTTGATAAAAAGAAGGAAGAGAGAATAGATTTTTTCATACGTTCACTTTTTAAATATGCTTTTAGAAATAAAAATAAATCTCACAAGCAAAAATAAATCAATTTACTCGTATATTATTTATATTATTATTACTTTTTAAAAAATTGAATTATAAAAATATTATAATAATTTAGAGTGGAAATTATTTTATCGCAGCAGAAAGCTTATTTTAAGCAAAGATTATTAAAATCATGGTTTCTAGGATATTTAAATAAATTTAGAGACCATTAATCCCATTTTTTGTGACAAGCTTAGATTTAGAATCGGTTATGATTGTTTACAATAACGTTAAATTTAATTTCGAGACAGACAAAAAGTAGTAGTGCTCCCATTTAGTCAGACTGTCATTTAACGTGACGAGGTATTAGCTAGCATTTGCAATGACGTACTACATAATATTAGCAAGTCCATCAATCTGGAACGTATCTAGTTATGAGAATGCTAGATTTCTTGAAATCCTTCTTTTAGATTTTGCAATCAGGAAAGTGAGCACAAGCGGATAACAATGTACAAATAATATTGAACTAATAATAAACTAAAAATTAATGTTTTTTTTTGCGAATATATTAAATATTAAATTAATTATTTATTCAACAAATTTTTTTACCGTTCATAAGAGTACTTAATATTTTATTTTGATAATCATAAGAGTACTTACTATTTGGTAGATATAAAATTTATTTTACAAAAATTGAAATATTTGTTCAATCTGTAAACGTTTTTGTTTCAATAAAATTCATTTACCGCTAAAAATAATTAAGATTGCTTAAATTTTTCTAGCGACTTAAAAAAATGTGACAAAAACGTAAAATTCAAATTGCGATGATTCTTTTTGATTAATTATTTGATATTATATATATATATATATATATATATATATATATATATAATATACAAAATATACACATATAGAAATATGCAACATATATATAAACCAGTAGAAAGAGAACGGCTATAACAGACGCATCGGTCTTGGCGGATCGCGCGGATCCGGCTATTCTCGGTCGATGGTATAAATACGCGATCGCGCGCGCGTGCGCCTTACGTAAGCTTTAAACAAATCTCTGCCAATTATTATAAACAATTCGCCATTCTGTGAACGATTGCCATAAGCTCGACGATCGTCAAGTACAGTGCGCTCAAATGCCACGCGAGCCTCAAATTGGTATTGCAATAAAAAGGAAACCGAGACGAATGCACGTCGGCCATTGCCAAGTCGCTTCCACGAAATTAGAATGCACAGGAGGCGAGATTACGATAGAAAGAGCGGGATCGATAAATTTCCGACTTTAACAAGAATCGCTTTACAGTCATTGTATTCGTCACGTGCGGATCTCAATTCTTTAAGAGAGCTTCAAGTAATTTTGCAGCATATCACATTATTTATTAGAGTGATTTTTATAAATCCTTTGTATATGTCTTTGCTCTTTTCTTTGAATATTTACTTCGAAAAATCGTCTATATTTATTGCTTGTAATTAATACCTTTCGACGATTATCACGCGTATTAGCAATACTAAATATTTTTTATAGTTATCAATAAAGATTTATCCTCCTTTAAAAATTTTTATTAAGACCCCAAAGGTCCTAAAGAAAATAATTATTAAATCAATATATCGTTAAACATACGTTAGAAGATTTTAATTGTTCATATAAAGCCTTTAAAAAAATATCAGTTCTAAAAAAGTTTAAACAATATATACTTAAAAAAATGAAAAAAATATAAAAAAGGGTGATAATATTAAAATAATAAAACAGGTGATAATATTAAAATAAAATTAAAATTAAATTAAATTAAAATTAAATTTTTCCTTTGCAGAGAGGAATAATCTATTAAATAATTGAATATTTTTTTTACAATAAATAATTTTATTTAGAATGTAAAAAAGTTACAAAAAATCAGCAAAGCGCATATTAAAATGGCACATACATTCTTACGCAAATTTATATTATTTTCTTATATTGCTGAAAGACACCTGCATATTTTTATACATATATGCAACTATACTTGATTTCGAACATACAGCTGTCAGAAAGAAACATCATTGTTTTAAATGGTAACGAAAATAACAATTCAGTCACGCAAAGCAAAGATATCGTGTTAGACATAAAAAGGTCGCAATTACTCTAATAAAATAGCGTTAAACAATTATTGATCGATGAAATAAGACTGAAATTTCTAATTGCAACTGTCAACGTATAATTTATTGTTATTATCTATCGCAATAAACTGTGACAGGGAAAGATCTGACATAATTATAGAATTAATACTCCACAAAATTTTTGTTTATACATATATTATTTATCGTACATCGATATAATTTAATTATTACACTAGGAAAACCAATTAAGAAATTATTGAATAATCTTCATCAATCCACAAATTATATGTTAGTGACATCATTAATCGCACATATTCGTTTTGCACACACATACACACGCACACGAAAGAATTAAATAAAAGACAAAGTATATTAAGTTGTTGGTTAACGTGTGATTAACACGCGTTCTCGTGTGAATGGTTAGTGGAAGAGCAAGTTCCTACTAAATGAATGCGTCGCAGTAGAGGAGGACCACGATAAGGCGTTTCTTTCTTCACTGCCACACAGTAGATCGAGGACGCGCTCGTTTTAAGACACGTCGGAAAATCGCGCCGATTTTCTCGCGATCCCCGGAGATCTCCTCGATTCTCCCTTCGGTGCACTCGCGATGGCGCTCACGTCGCCCTTTTCATCCCCTACGTTTGCAGCTAAAACTTCTCCCCGCGGTTCTTTTTTTTTTCTCTCTCTCTCCCTCGAGGAAAAAAAGAAAGAGATCGTGCGACTTCCGACCGGTAGTTTCGATCAGAGAGAAAGAGAGAGGGAGAGAAAAAGAAAAAGAGAGATGCAGGCCTTTACCTAAGTATTTCGGGCGACCGTTCGGTTCGGGGATTGGACCTTAGACTGGACGGCTGCCGCCAAAAGTGTGGACTAGTATACCGCTGGTGCTATACACGGTGGCGCCGATCTGGCGACGGGTCCCAACGATAAGCCACGCGACATTTATGGTACAACCCCCGCCAACGAAATGCGATTGGTCAAACCAAGTTCCATCGTAAGAAGGAAGACGAGGGAAGAGAGTAGAATGTTGCGCGCCGCAGCTTCCACCTTCGCTGGAGCTCAATTGCACTCGTGACTGCGCACTCGCCATGCGGAATTTACGACGGTAATACGGGCACTATAGTAACATCCGATGGCGTCGTATTCCTCGATATTTGAAAATCGAGAACACATGCAGGAATTTCCGAGCGCGGTGCGTAGAAACATAGGCGTTATGTAACTCGCGCGTTAATGTAAATCGCGCGTTTTCTTGATGCGAACACTTGAGAGAGAGAAAGGCCCCTCGTATAGATTTATGAGAATTATATTTTTGAACTATTACGCGCGTGGTATGCTTTTACCCTCATCTAAAAGAATATTGACGTGGTCTCCACAAAATTAGAATAAAATAGAAGCCTTGCTTCCTGTTAATATATATTAATAATATGGACAACTATTTTATAATATTTTATTTATAATATATTGTTATATTTTATTTATAATATATTATTAGAAATAAATAATAATAATATTTTATTATTATTTATTTCTAATAATCTCTAATAGTATACGTATCTTAAAAATCGACTGCATAATTTTTATTTGTGATATAACAGATATTGATCGATCGTAGAATTTCTCTCTTTTCCTTTTTATTGTTCATTCGAACCAATTTGTTCCATTAGCTAAGATACTCCATTTGTATTTTATTCATGATGTAAATCGATGATGCTTATTTTCTGTTCCGCTAAGCAATGACTCAGTCTATAATGCGAGAACAGCATCACCGTAATGCAAATGCGTCGTTACTGTGTACGTGCTCTATTTATGTATTACCTGAGGTACACAAAAGAGCGAAACGTCGCTTCTTAATTTCCGTAGTGGCGCGGCGATCGTAAATCAACCCTTAATGCACTTTAAATTAGCGATTTATATTTTTCCATGAAATAACGAGCTGTCGATTCTCGCACGATGCCAGAGTCGTGAAAGTCAGTGCTACCGATTTACGAAAGTGAATCACATACTGCATCACGAATTGCCTGCAATTCACGCTAATTCTATATATACACGGTCATATTATATGTATAGTCTTTTCTGTTTTTTTTTTTTTTAATTAAATATATACGCGTGATTCAACGCGAGATGCGCGCGTGGATACGATTCTAAAAAAGGTGTTGGCTTACTCAATCTCGGTCTCGCGACGTAGAACGTTTACGTTTCCTTGTCAATGAGCGCCCTTGATATATTTTTGTTCTCCTTGAACCTTGAAGATTGCAAGAGAGAGAAGGAAAAAGGGGGAAAAGAAGAGAATTATACTATAGATATTATTAAAAATAAGTTTTAACTTTTGACAGGGAACGTTAATATCATGTAATCGTGATTTGCGGACAAGTGACGTAAGCACTAAACATCATGCGCTATCTGACAGGTGACGAAAGACAATGTTAGACCAAATTGACATTGACAATATTTGACGCAATATTAGATCTTTGAGTGTAGGTTTTTCTTGTCAGGAATAATATATTGCAAACTAATGTATAATTTATTATAATCATGAACTTTATCTTGAAATTTGCTGAATTTTTTTAGAAAAATAACTTAAAAAATAAATGTATATATTTCGACATAAGAAATATATAAAATGATAACATACGCATATATTTTAACGTTTATTACTATGAATTTAAGAAATCTTATTCTTTCGCAAAGATATATTAAAAGCAATTTTTGCACAAAATAGATTTATTTATGAAAATGTTTAAAATTTAATTTGATTATATTTTATTTTATAAAATATTAGAAAATTACACGACAAATAAAAATTAATGACATATGAGATACATGTGAAACAAAATTAATTGTGTTTGTCTATCTTTGAAGATTTATCGGGCCTTCAAGCTGAGAAAGTGAATAATTGATTCCCACTTGACTCTGCGTAAATATCTCTGTTTACAACGAAGGCAGTGACGTCAATTGATCTTTTAAACCTACGTCATTCAAAGAAGATACCTCTATCGAGCGTGTGCAAAAATTCACAAAGACAATATTTAAAAAATATTAAAAGTTTTTATTAATATTTTTTTATTATTAATATTTATTATAAAATTATTTATTATATCGCTTACAAACTCTAAACCGAAATAAAAACAAGATATATTATGTTGGTATTTTTTAAAAATTGATATAGAATTTTTCTCCAAAGAATTAAAGCAGGTACTAATATAGAAATTAAAATAAGAACATATATATTATCTTTACAGTAAAAATATATATAATATAAAATAAAGATATATATATATATATATATATATATATATATATTGATAAAAATAAATGTAAAAGTCACTAAAAATATATATAAATAATATAGAGATTAATAGAATAAAAGACTCAAACTTATTACAGGAAGACGTACTTATGTTAATGCAGTATTATGGTAAAAACATCAAAGAAAATTCGTGCTTATTGTATTTATATATATTATTCTTAATGCAACTTCAATTATCAATCATGACGTTCCAGAAGTAGAAGCGCATTTTCTTAATGTGCAAAAGGTTTAAGGGAATTTACTCGACGCGAATGTACTAACAAGGACGGAAGAAAGGTGATCTTTACGTTTTTGGCACCTCGTCGGTCATTCGCGCGTGGCCTCCTAGCACACATGTACCGGGTGCGCTAAATGCAGCGCTATTTTCGTTGCCGCGTTCATGTCAGCCCGGCGATACGCAGGCACCGACGGACGAGGAGGAGGACCGTATTTATTTTCAATTCGGCCACGGCCAGAGCGATGTGCGGTACCGGCACCCAGGATGCGATTTCACGGTGACACATGTGCTGGCTATGCGTCTCCGAGCCGCTTGAATGCACCCAGAGGTTAAGACCCGTTCGATTGATGCACGCAGGTGGTTATCTCAGAGAAGTCCTAGACGCTTCTAATCTTTAAGCGTTTGATGAGACATTTAATTAATTACTTTCCTCTTTCACTTTTGAATGTCGTATACGATTCTATTATCGTATACGATTCTATTATCTTGATTATAAAGACGTTTCAAATCTATCGAATGATACTTACAGACAGATTCTGCGGTGAATTTAAAATGGTTGTTTCGATATTTCCTCTTCTCATATTAAAACTACGATGATTTTATTTCGCCTTAAATAGAAATATACTGACTATAAAATATAAATAATTACATTTAAGTAATTAACATGTAATATTATGTAATACGCATTTGATAATATGAAGACAAAATAAGCGACTGTGTTTTGCGCGTATTTTCTCGATCAGGCAATTATCACGTTTGGAAAACATTATTATACTGAAAGCTCAATTGCAATGCGTGTAATAGTTCCGAAAAGCTCGCCTTGTCAAAAGCTAAATTTAGAATTCCACTTGCATTTATTTTCCTTGCGATTCGACGACGACGATTTGATGCAACCATTTCTCGAGCATATTGTGCGCAGGAATGTACTCTAAAATGTACAACATCTGGTTTTGTTGTACTCGAAGCAATTATTATAGATGTGTAAAATTTTGATGAGGGATCGTTTATTTGACTTTTTTCATGATAGATTTTATCTCCGTCGCGTGACTACCGGAAATCTTGTCAAAGCAGCGGGTTGAAAAGAGAGATCTTAAAATCAGATGTGCGATAATTTTAAAGCAAAGCTTTTTTAATCTCGGAAAACATGGAAGAAAATTCAAAATATGTAGAAGCTTTTTTCCAGGATTCTAAATTTGTTTAATTATTTAATTATTATGTTATACTATTTTAAATAATATTAATATATAACAATATATATAACAATTTATATATCATGCATATATCACAGAAAGAATAAATTTAATATTAACAAGATATATTTTAATTGCTTCATTAAAACATAATTAAACATACATTATTTTTACCGATATATATATATATTTTTTTTTTATTTTTCTTATTTGTAATGTAAAGATTTAACGTTATTTTACCCGTGTTTAACATTCTCTTTTAACTCTTCGACCTCTTTCACGTGTAAATAATGGCTGACACACATATTAAGGTTACAACTTACGATCCCAATGCTTGACCTAATTCCCAGCTATTCATTTCAGTCTCGCTTCAAATTTAGATACCTATGTTTCGCAGCACCCACATTTTGCCTCATTACAGGATGTTCTATTATGTATAAGATGATCTAGATGTTCTATTATGTACAAGATGATCTAGAATAAAATATATTCTTGGTTAATTATCGATGTAGAAAAATTGTCTTAGAAGTGTTATTATTAATATCAAAGATTTGAATTCTAAAAATTATTACGATGATCGTAACTTTATATTAAAACTGTTCTGAAATTTTGAAATATATATATATATTATTAATAAATATAATACTCTCTTTTTTTCCTATTTTGAGAAGAGTTATTATGAAAGAGATTACAGAATTGGAGATTCCCCAATCTAGGCAAAAGCAGCAGCACGTTTGTAATGAATGAGACGAATAGTTAAAATTATCACCATGACGAATAACTACACCCTCGTGGAATCGCGGAATCTCTCTTGCAATAATGAAACAAACATCGTACGTGCGTAATACAGTGATCGTCGGTTTCTAAATTTAATTCCGTACTACTATATCGAAGATACTCGCGAAATTTCTGCGTATCCGTGCGCTGATTATATTACCTAAATCTGAAGAATAAATTATACAAAAACGAGATGGATATTTCCTTATGTACTTGTACAAAGATTCATGAAATTTTAACGCGTGATAAATAGAATTCTAATGTATGTAATGTCATCGCACTTTCGTCAAAAGGAGGACAAAAAGAATGAAAAGTATTTGTGAAAAAGTAGAGAGGGATTTCCCGGTGTTTGTTTTTTGGTCTCGTCGGATACATTGGATGTTGAAATGCACAAAAATCAATATAAGGCGCGCAAGTCGGAGGACGGACGCTGATCCCGGGCTAAATTGAAACTTATGAGTTTTCCAGTCCGACGGGAGGGCACCCTCTCTCGGGGTGCCTCTTCTTATGCTTGCGCGTCCGCCATTCTTCTTCGCCTTTAAGGAGACCTCGTCTCCTTGGTAACTGATACGCCTTATTAGCTGCTCTCCTCACCTTACGAGGCTCACGAGGATCATGCGCTCACCGGTCCTGAATTCCTCTCTTGCGCAGTAACCTACCTACCTTTCGTTCTACGTCCCCGTGTCTTGCTTCAAGAATGAAACGCCCTGTCCTTTCGGCGTGATTCGCTCTTATCCTCGCTGTGACACCAATATGAAGCTTATTATTAGTGAAAGGTAGCCACTGAAAAGTTTATTATACTAATCGATATACAAAGCTGATACAGCCAAGGGAAAAAGTAAATCAAACATACAACTAAAATTGTTTTTACGAGCTTTGTTTTCAAAAAAATTGAACTTTAAATATTAAAAAATAGATAACATATTACAATTTTTAAGCTTAAATGATTTTTAACAATCTTATGTGTTGTATATTGTTAAATTTATTTTGTGATAATGTCTATTAAAATATATATGTATATAAAAAGATATATAAAGAATATATGTGTATATTTCTTTCTAATGAAAAAGTAAAATTTTTTTAGATACATTTTGTTTATATATAATTTTATATATAACTTTTATATGTAACTTTTTTAGTATAATTTATATTATTTTATATTGTTTGGATTATTGTATTTATATATTAATAGTATCTATCAAAAATTTGATTAATACGCTAGCAAAAATTCAGAATATACATATGATGCAAGATAATCAGAGATTATTTAAGAAAGCGTAAAAAAATGAACTAATAAATTATTGATAAAAACATGTAAATATATTAATAATTTTCTACATTTCAAATTTAGTTTCCTTGAAAATGAAATCTTATATGAAAAAATTTTATTCTATGTATTTTTTATTTATTTTTTCTTATAGAATTATTACCTTCTCTTATTGTGTATCATCAATTATGAAATATTCTGTAGATTTATGAATCCATAGAATTTATAAAATTTTCACTTGATTAGAAATATCTTTTTAAATATATAATGAGGTACAGTTTAACTTTTTTTAATGGGATTTAAATAATGTTTCTTTGACTTTTCAAAACGATAATTAATATAACATGTGATTTGAGTGATCGCAAATTATTTATATCACGCACAATCGAGCAATTAATTGTCGTTTCAAGCTTTGTTGATACATCTCAGTATGACATTCGCCAGCATATCTATCGTATCGTCCATTGAAAGATATTTAAGCGATTTGGGTGGGCTACCGTTGAGCCATCAAATTCATTCATGAGAATTCCGTGGCCACAGGCCATTCTGCGACATCGCCGACTATATCCCATGACCACATGGGCCAACAACAATACCGCGCGGGGTCGACACAATGCACAGAAAATACAAATATTTTGGACAGACGCGATTTCACGCGGCAACGCCTCCCTTTGCGTTGCCACCCGACAGGCGAGAGGCGCAAAGGATCCTCCCGCAGTCATCGTCTTCTTCTTGAATACATGTAAACGACAGCTGAGAAATCATGTATCTTTGAACTCATCGTTTTTCTTACGGATCATACGATATTATCGTAGAATTACGAAACTCATTCGTGTGATGTGAGAAACTCCTTTTATATCTTCGATTGCACTATATTTCTAACTTGAAAGTATGAAATGTCTATATTATATTTATTAAGCGAAAAAGAAAATTGAAAATTCTTTAGGATCTCTCTTCCTCTATAACATATTTATATATAAAATATTCTTTATACATTCTTAGATATTTTAGATTCAAATCTTTAAAATTCTCTAAAATTATTCCTTTAAATTATTCTTTTTAAATACTCTTTGCATTTTTATTTTTTCTCTATATTTTTTAAGAATTCTGTTGTGCAACTTAATCTCTCGCGAGGCAAATGCTCACTAACCACGAACCGCTTGCCGAGTTTATCTCATAAACTATCTATTACTTCCTGTGATTTTCGAGCCACCTGGTGCGGTCTCGGGTCCCATAAAACAGAATTTGTCAGCAGCTCCCTATCATTATTGCTTTCTACGGAGTGCATCCTGACTTCGGAAGTGACAGAGATTTTTGAAATTTCACGCCCATTACCATTGTCAATGGGCAGATGCCACGTAACAAAAGAGCGCGAATCACACTCGTATTTTTTCACATATATATTCTAGGTTGCTCTTGATACGAATGTGCCTTTTAAAATATTTAAATATTTGAAAATACGCTGACTATTTATTATTCTTTGCCATTTTCAAAGCTTTAAAGTTTTGTTGTTAGCAAAGTTACTATCTAATTTAACGTTTTTATATTTGACAATTATATTTTAAAGATTTAAATCATATTTAATAAATTTATTAATTATTAATAAATAATATATAAAAAATATTTAAAAAATATATAAAAAATAAACAATTATTAATAATAAATAAATAATAAATAAAATTTAATAAATTATTTACTAAATTATATTTAATAATATCCATTTTATTAGGTAGTTTTGTTATAAATATAGATTAGGTAGTTTTGTTATAAATATAGAATTCTCTCTGTTGTAAATTATTATATATTGATCATTCAAAGTAAGCTTTAATATTTTATTATTTTTTAACTTGTTATTTAATTTTCAAATTTTTTAGAAAAAATAAATATTATAGTAAGAGAAAAATATAATTAAGAATATAAGAAATTAATATCTTATAGATATGAATAAAATTACAAGAATATGCCGAAAGAGAAAATAGAGACCTGTGCGCGATGACAGCGGTCAATTTTAAACCTCTCCTTGTCGTTGGAGGCCATCCTCGTATCCTTAAACGGCAGGCACATCGCCGTTTTTATCATGCGCTTGATTAAATCTCATCAATCTTTATTAGACGACGAGGCTTCATATCGACAGCGGTGATTTCACGATGACGTTAACCGGGACCCCCGTCGAAAACTCCGTTGGGGGGGTGCCATGAATACGTTTATGGTGACGGAGGGTAAACCATCCGCGCTCGAAAGCTCTCTTTCTCGCTAAGACAATATCCGCCTTTATCCCGCGCTCGCTACAGTGTACATGTCTCCCGAGGATTATCCTGTCGACTGTCGCCGTCCACAATTATTTGACGACTACATTACTCGGTTTGCCGCGGTGTAATTGACGGCTGACTTGAATCGCGTTGACTCGATCCTATTTACATTTTAATATCGAGGGAACGTGTGCCACGTTGATAGAAAATTTAAGATTATTGAAGCAACATAATAGAGATCTGATGTTATTACAACAAGAATCTTGTACTCTCTTATAGCTGTTAAATATATGAAAATCAAGCATTTATGAATGTTAATTAAAATATCTTTTTTATCTTTCAAAACTGTGAGAACGTTTAAAAGAAAATTTTTTATCAACTTTTCTCTGTATTACTGTCTTATAAATATTTGGAAATGTCGGATAATTATATTTATTGGATAATAATAATTAAATCGCTGTGATAATTTTGTGTAGCTCACTAATGGATGTTTCACATATCGAAAAGTCGTATTGCTCATAATGAGCTTTACGACGAAACCACCGCGCGTAAAAGTCATATAAAGATCCTCGTTATAGCAACACACTGTAATGATCCTTCGCATCGCTGTGTTACGTCTTATCCTACTTTATTGAATGTTCTTGTAAATAGAGTCTAAGTGTTGGCGATATATCTGGTTTAATGCCGCCATGCCCCATTCCTATCTTCCATCTCTATGACCTTTCGCCACGTTTCGTTTCGTCATGTATTCACATTATCTTAAACGATCCTGCACATGGTCGTTTAATAAAAAAAAAATACATAAAACGATCTATGGAATCTTTAAAACGACGCGAGGAAAATGCTTCTTCTCACAGTAAACGTTGTTAATATAAATAAAAATAATGATATTGACTTGAACAAAATTTATTCACATATATATTGGATCTTTTTATACAGTGATAATCCTTTATAAATACAATTTAAAAATCAATACATGATATTTTTCTTTAACACAACTAAAAGTGAGAAAGAGAAAGAGATATATAAATATTGGATATTGGAAAATCTTTTAAAAATGAATCGATATAAGAGATTTATATTTTTAATCAAGGCTTTAAAATAAAATTATATTGAAGAAGGATGGAGATAAATGTTGATGAATCGTCTTTTGCAATACTCTCTTAATTTATTCCGAAATTTTTCAAGTACTGCTGTTAATAATAAAACTTTAGACGATGAAACTTTCTCAAGAATCATTAAACAAACTAATATCTTTTTCACCAGCAGTATGATCGTTCGTTGCACGCACTTGGTGCGTGTATCATCGACCAAACTTCACGCAATAAACCACCTCCACGATACCCAATGAGAAATCAATCCTTGTGTTCTAAGCACGTTTACTTTCGCTGGCGACCCGTTGACCGACCATCAGCCTTTCATATGTTAATGACGATCGTCAGACATCAGACCGCCGAATTTAATATCGACTAACGTAATCCAGGCTTAAGACTTACAAACCCCCGTGTATATATATGTATATATAAAGCTCTTTTCTCTCTCTCTCTCTCTTTTTCTTTCTCTTTCCTCTAAGGCTCGCTCTCGTTCACTCGGATGATGGTGTAGCTCGGGTTTCGCCTATATGACAAGTATATTACGTTCGTGCGTTTATATCAATTAGCCTCTGACGTTTCGGGGGTGTGCTCGCTCGTGAGGCAGACGCTAAAAGGGTGATGGCGAAGAGGGTGCTCTTCGTCGAACACACCCCTGGGGTATACCCGCTTTCCCATTATCAGAGGTAGAAATTTGTGAGCGCACCACCGAGCTCTCGGTTGATTCGTTAACAAAAATTAACTGTAGAATGTAAGAAAACAAGAGATATGCATGTTGATTGTATTTCAAATCTATATTTTTTTTCTATAAATAATAATACTAATAATAATCTCTTCGGATGTTAATTTCATGACGATTTTCCTGTGATATCTAAATTAAATTCTCGTAATCTATTTTATTTTATTTTTTTGTTATCTATTATGAGACTATGATTTATGACGATTAAACTGCCACCGCCATTAATTAATCACGTTTACCGATACCTTGATTTCAACGCAAGAATTGAAGCATTTCCGTCGCTCTGTAGCAGAACACATTTAGTAGAATTCCCCGGTTTAGATCGGATCGTTCAACGATCGACACACATCGGTCGCCCCTTCGGCGCATTGTGTCCATTACACCACCGAGAGACAAATTTCCTGAATGGGCGACGGCCATCGATCTCTCTCCTTAGAAAAGTAAAAAAGGGGAACTGGACGGAGAAACGAAACGAGATCAGGAGAAGCGACGGAAACACGGGACACGCCTTGTCGGAACAAGGGTCGCCTCTTTCTTTCGCGGGGTCCCCCCAAGGACCATCCCTCCCGATGATGTCTCTCCTCTCCTGCTCCCGTCCATTCTTCCGTGCATCGTCGTTAAATGGATTTAAACGACCGCCTCGCCGACAATGCTGGCAACACGCAACCGAACTCGGGCAATGCGCACCAGCTGGCCGAAAATTTTGATTTATCATTGCCGTGACTCTCGTCCGAGACACGCGAGAGCAAGAATCGCGCCGAGGAGTCAGTCCTAAGTACACACCTCTGCTTTAGTCGAGAATGCACTCGTAATCGATCCGCCCCGTTTCGTGAATCTGTTGCTTTGAAAAGAAAAACGGCGGCGACGAGTGTAGTCAACTCGCGATCGATCTTTGGGAAATTATAGTGAAAACCGACATCGACCGGCGTTAATTCTAAGCCCTTTAAGGTTGAAATTATTTTGAGGTAGAAGTAAAATTTTGAATTATAAGATACATATTTTTGATTGCTAATATTAATAATTTTTAGTGCCGTATTTGGTGAAAATGAGAGATTAATGAATATGTCAAAGAATCGAGGTTTATTTTTTTAGTTAAAGTGTTTAATTTAAATAGAGTTTGTTTTTTAAATTATTTATATTTTGTATTAAGTAAATTATGTTTTTGGAAAGAGAAGATTATTGAGGAGAACTTTAATAATTTTTATTTTCTTTTAATTAAAATTTTTTTAATTAAAACAAAAGTTAAGAAATAAATTCTCTTATTCCATTGTTATTATAACTTTTCTTTCTCGCAGTTTTCCCAATCATGTTTTCACAAAATAAAATTCGAGGGAGACAGCGACCCTCGGACAGTCCACGGTACGTCGACCCTTACGGTCATAAGGACACGGAAATTCGCGGCGCTTTGTGAATTTAATTTTATGTGCATCCGTCGCGCTGGTTATCCCGGAAAAAAATATCGGAGAACATCGGGGATAAGGGAGAAGCTGATACCAATAAGGGCCGATACGACCGGAAATACTGGATTGGAGGGAGAAGACCGGGATTCGGCCGATACGAGTGCACTCTTACAAATGAAAACGTAAAGCCGTTCGCTGCTGATTTGCCACTCGATCGAGCAAGTGATTCGATATCGTAGAGCTTGCGTCTCGGAAAAATTAAAGTCGCATCGTATACAAAAGTCGCGGCGTGCCACGAGTGAACTCTGTTTTAAATGTCTTTAAAATCAAGCGATGGTAGAAAGGGGTTGTTGGAGTTGAAGCACCCTTCTGTCGCCAATATTTGGAAAATCTAATGGCATTAAAGCACACACAAGTTAAATTGTGTGCATATATATAACCGAATATTTTTCAAATATCTTATATTCTATTCTTTTCTTATTTATTTATTGCCCTTATAAATATTTGAGCGTTTTCTCGAGAAATTAAAATGGTGATTTAATAGAATGATTGAACAAACTAGAAAAATTCAGTATAATAAAAGACATGTGCTACAATTATAAATGCATTTTGCATTTTCAGTTTATAATAATCGCCATTTCAACGGCTACTTTGCGAAAGATGAAGATAATGACGATTATGTACCCTGCCCATCGATAACTGTGTCATTGAACGCGCATCAATGGAATTCTCTGCATTTAAAGGCCATTTCCTTCGGAATCGACGCTTTTCAGTCATCCCTAAACTGGTGAACAATACCGCGGGTCACACCGACCATAACAATGGAAACATCCGGCCAATTGTCGCGCCTACTAACTGTGGACCGTGTAATTGTGGTCATGTTAGCCCCCCATTTGAGCATGAAACGCGCTACTGCCATACCCGCTCTTTCTCCCTTCGTTGGGGGATGTTGAATTTTACCTGGCTATCGCGAAAAAGTCAGAACGATGAGAGGAGCGCCGATTGAGAAACGTCCGCTCATGTGTTTCCGTATTATTGAGAGAATTCCAGAGAAAGTGAAAGAAGCAAGTGACTATACATACCCGTCTCTCTAAAAAGATTTTGATGCGAGATCAAAGTTTCGTCGATATCATATATCGTAAGGAAATTTGCCAAGACTCGAGATTGAAGCTGTCATTCATTTTATAAAATATATAATTATAAAGTACTTTAATTTGATTAAAGTATTCGCATAATTTTCTTGTCGCTGATGTTTGAAGCTTTTCTTGCGACATGAGTAACGTTTTGAAGAGAACTCTTTTATAGAAGAGAAGATCTTCATGACACACATATAATTATAATGTATAGAGAATCGCAATAATATAAAATAATGTTCAGCATATTAAATACTTCTATATATCGCGTTATTTAACAATGAGTTTTTACACTTACATCATCAAGTTTTCTCGCGCTTATAATGGTTTTCCCGTCTTTCAACGACTAGAATGCGTGCGAAAAAAGGGCTGCGATCGTTTGCGCGAGCAAACGCGGCCCGTGAGACAATGGCCCGATATATATGATGAGCTTCCACATTGGCTATTACGTTACTTCCGGTAACACAAACCAGCACTTTGCCGGCATAACGCTGACACGGTGGTGTTTAGATCGGATCTTGATCTATTAAGGGGCTTATACCCGCTCCCTTATAAGCCAGCGCAGGATCTAGACACGCCAGTCAATTTGTTACAATCTTCGTCAATTCGCCAGCAAATGTGTCAGTTAGTCGATTTCTTTGCCCGATGAAATATTCCATCATATGTTACCTATTATGATTGCAAACTGCTCCACAAGTAAAAGTCAATTAAGTGTAAATGATTTTAATATATCGCAAAGATTATTCGTTGGAAAAGAGAGAGAGAGATATATTAGTATAATTCAATTTATATAATAATAATATTGTAAGTAAATATATAGTTTTACTATCACAGTGTTTATTTAATTAGTAAATATATTTTTTTAGATTTCTATTAAATTCGAATAAAATTAGCAACTTTTTATATTTACGCAGTCAACCGATTGCCAACTTAAAATCTGGCAACACGCTGTTGCACATTCATCGGAAGTTTCCCTAATTCGCGGTTGAAGGAGTTCTTAAACAGGGTCTCACTCTTGATGAAAGCGCCTCTTTAAATCTAATTAGCGGCAATAGAGCGGTGCATTCAGCTGCCGTTAGAAAATCTCGCTTGCATTCATAATGTTACGCGAAAGTAATTGTAAAATAATAAACAAGAACCGAATGTTATTGAAGTTAATTTAATTTCTAAAAGTTATCTCGTTTAGCTGTCAAAGATCAAGAAAATTGGATCATTATGCGATTGAGATATAAATCCGTCCAGTTGACGAAATCTGTTCTGTCGTCAGAACAATAAATAATCTTAAAATCCGACAATAAGCATGTCACTACGCTTGCCAATACGCGAATTGCATCTTCAAACATCTGTCATAATTTCGAGCGCGTTATGCCAGAAATTTCGTCGTTGTCACATACGTCTTTTCCTATATTATTCTCAAATCAACTTTCTTTCAAAAGCTCAAAAATTTTTAATTAATTTATAATTTTGGTATATTAACAATTTATAATATAGAATCTTTAATATAATTATAATTATAATAATTATAATAATTGTAATAATATATAATATAATTTATAATGTAGCATTTAATGCAGATAATAATATAACATAGAATAATACAAATATATATAAATTTATTATATATTTCTCTGGAATTGATATAAAATTATAATAAAAATTAAACTTTAAGAATAAATACTTTAAAAATATATGAAAAAAAATCGAAAAAACTGTAAAAGCCATAAAACCTGATCATGTGTGTAGCTGTCCTTTTTTTCTAAGCATATCTTATAATAGAGTATGGTATTTTTACATAAATAACGATAATCAATGATAAAATATCCGTGATCTATATAAATTTTCTCTCTCTTTTTCAATTCGTAATATTGCGAATTTTGCCAGCGTTTATTCTGATTTTGCGTAAAAGCCAGCGGAAATAATTCTTGATATAATAGGCGAGAGATATACGTTGCTCTGACAATAATGTTGTCGTCAGAGAGTGTCGATAACTGAGAGTCCTCCGGCTTCTCCTTCATTCTTTCCCCTCTCTCTCTTCTCTCACTTTTTCTCTCTCTTTTTTACCTCTTTTCACCCCTGAATACAGGGGTGTGTTTTCCGGGGTAGTAGCCACGCTATCGACCACTGTCGCGAAAGCCACGCCTTTGCCCAGGTGAGCATGCAGGGAGCTGTTTCCACCCCTACTTCTCTCTCTAGGCTGGTATATATTCCGTATATGCGTGTAGACATGCACACGTTATACCCTCACACATGGACGTGAAATGTACGTGCGTTCACTCTGGCACATCGTAACTAACTTCGATGTAACTCGAGAGAAATAAAGGAAAACTTTCGATGTGCTCTGCCGCTACTTCACTATTTAGAAATAAATCTTTTAATAGGAATTTTTTATAGGATTTATAAAAATGAATTTAATTTGTTTTTTTGTTCGAAAAAGGAATTCAGATAAAAATGGAACACAATTTCTTCTTAATGGAAACAACGAAATGTTTTAGAGCTACAAAAGAAAAGAGTTAAAGTTTTGTTAAAAGAAAAGAGATTTTGATGAATTAAACTTCAGGAGTGCAAGTAAGGGAGGTCTTGTTCTACAATTACTTTCAAAGTGATCTTTATTTTAATGGAAAATCTTAATTGCATGTTGTTATTATATAAGATACGTGTATAATATTTAAATTTAAAAATTTATATATTTTATAAATAAGTAAATATTGTTGCAGAAAAATTAATATTTCTTTCTATCTTTCCTATTTTTAATAAAAATAAATATTAAATCAAATATTTTATGTATGAAACGGGACCACGAAGTGTTTTTCATTTATACTGAAGTCGCTAGGTGCGCGTTTGAATAGATTTCAGATTTATTGTCGTGATTCAAGTCGTCGCAGTTTTGATTTTCACGAATATGCTGGCATTTATGCGCTGGTGTCCACATTTAACAGGCTTATCCATAGCACGGTAAACGTGGCATTATGTCTCAATTCGGGTAAATGCCGGCTTACGACTACCACGGGGGAGAGAAGAGCCGTTTGCTGCGGCCGATGCGCTGCGGGATTCCCTCTGAAGAAAAATCTGGGAGAAATTGAGCGGCAAATCAATGCACGCGCTAACGCCCATCGTGAATGCGTCGTGTTTTCACGAAGTTTTCAGCAGGCGAAAATCCTACCGGATAATCTCGCTTGCGTCTCCTACGCATCGTTACTCGAATCTTGCTAAACGCGTTATTGTGCGCGATGAAGCTGGCATTTAAGCGATTGTTATGATTCGATAGGAGAAACTATTTCGATATTTATTTTTTTTTATTCAAGAAATTTTGCAAAAATCTTTCGTAGTGACACAAAACTTATTGATAGCGACCGCATAAAAATTAATTATATGATGTTTGATACGCAGGCTGTTTAGTAGGATCACGCAAATTTATTTTTTATTTCTTTATTGTGTATATATAGAAATATATATATTTTATATTGGTATAATAAGAGATTTGATTTATACGTGGATACTTAAGTAGAAAATTTTTTTTAATTTCATTATGTATATTGTATAGATATTATATTATGTTATATATTTTATTATGTATTGTATATATAGTATATTATGCATTGCTTATATGTATATATTTACAAGACACGCGTTTCATTATAATCTCGAGTGCTCTTTCGCGCATTTCGGGGTATGTTAGGGCGCGGGAAAAGACGATAGGATCGCGGGAAATATAGTGACAACGTGTCACTGCAGTCACATCGGTGATTCCCAAACGATTTCAAACATATATCGGCGTAACCATCGGTTAATGGTTTAAGCGCGTGTGCGCCCCATTGTCACGGGGGCGAAATAACCCCCGATGGGGCGTGGGAGGACACGTTCTCGTTGCTCGACACGTTCTCGCGGAATTAGGGTCCTTCGATTGAGTATATATTGCTTATCGTGGATCCTTGATCATTCTTACTTCTGTTATTCTTTAAGGACTTTTTTAATTTTCGCAAATCTCGACAAGAAAATCGACAAGAAAGATTTAGTGCAGACTTTGACACATGATACGTCGTTTGAATAGATTATAATGGTTAAAACTAGTTAAATATTATTATTGTTAGATTATTGTATCAATAAAAATATTTATTATATATTTTATTATTATATTATATTATTATATATTTGATAATCGAATTTTTAAATATTTTATACTTGTAAAAATATAACACTCTTGAAACTTAATATATTTTAAAAATATAGCTTGTGCATATATGTTTGCATGTACACGGTTTACAATATTTCACATTTAATTTTTATGTTTTAAAGTCACGCGGAGGGAACACCTCAGGCGACAGACACAACACCGAGTAAATCACGACTGTCACCGTGGATAAAAGTGGAAGAAAAAGTTGTTCCGTTCTGAAACGGGTAGCTCGTTTAAGCAGATTTAGCCGCGAAACCGGGAAACGTTTAAGAGGGCAAAGGGCTTCGTAAGGAAGCTGGCGCAAAATAGTCAGGATTAAAAGGGCCAGAAAAAACTCCCGTCCTCCTCGGCACAGCTCCAATTTTTCCTCTCGATCCTGCAAGCAAAGGGACCTATTGTACAATGTGTTGTAGCTCGAAATAGCCTTCAACAAGAGAATCGATATATTTTTCTATGATGCATTATGTCCTTCGCGTGATCCTCATCGATCGCTGCTGCGAATCATGTGTGTGTGATAGTTTCTTTCAAGTTTTCCCATATAGTTATACGAAAAAAAAGAAAAGAGAGAAAGAGAGAGAAAGAGTTAAATTATTATTTTATTTGAGAAAATTGATGAATCAATTTTAATATTTTTATTATTTAAAATCATTTTAATAATAAAGATAAAATAGATGAATATATATATATTATATAATAATAATTTTTAATCATTTTGAAACTTTAATTGTTAGTTTTAATAATCAGAATTATGTTTTTCATTTGTATTATTAAAGAAAAATAATTTTTGTAATGAAGAAATATTGTGTGTGATAAATCAAACATTTAAAACAGTATCTTCTAAAATTTGAATAATAATTATATGATTTTTAAAAGAGTGATAGTAATTAATCGATTCTCTGTGATGTGTTTTCTTTCTGACGAAACTATAATTGCATATGACCTCTTCTTCGGTTGATATCAATCGAGGAGCCACAATGCATATCAAGTGTCAATGTTTGGTTACTTAACCGTGACTAACGGCCCGCTAACTGTCGTTTAACCATGGTTCTGTTTGTTCAATCCACGTTCAACCATTTCGTGCACGCGTCTCGTTCAAACAAGCGACTCAACTTTTCATTCCCAAAGGATGTGCAAAGAACAGAATTTGCTGTGGATGCAAATAGTACGTTCTATGAAATTTGTATTCGAAAATGCGATATAAAACTTGAAATTTTTGTTATTATAAATTCTTATTATTTTCCGTTATAGATAAAGAAAATAAATTGAGTGAATTTTAAGAAAGTTTTAGTTTGAAAATTAAAAATAAAGATAAAGCAGGAAATAGTGTGTGTTAAAAAATCATTAAAAAAGATCTTGTAAAGCCTAATTTTTTAGACAAAAAAAGTTAATCCCAATTTATTTATCCAAAATTCTGCGGATGAAGAAGAGTGATGGGACGTATAAGATATATCGATTGACATTTTAATCGAAATCGAAAACAAGAGAGATGGCGCGAGGAGGATTCCGGGGAACTGAAAAACGAATTAGTTTTACGCGTACGGGGCTTTATTGATTAAGTAATCTTAATACATCGCTGGGCCGCAATGTACCATAAAGAGAGCGGAACCGGAAACGATCCATTCTTAGCGGGGAATATGCTTTGTCGGCGGCGGTCGCTCTCGCCGCTCCGAATTTCTGCTTTGATTAATCTACTCCGACTTTTTTTCATCCGCGAGAGAGAGAGACTTATCATCTCGGCCGACGATGCACGCTTTCTCTGGCAAGTTTCCAGAGCACACTCTGCACTCTCAGGCTGCCGCGGTCTCGAGATATCGCACGAGATGCTGCTGGGAAAAATCGATGTGTCCTTATGAATCCTGAACGTTGCCAGAAACGCGACAAGAAACTCGCGAGGGCCATTGTTATTGCGGTATACGAGCGTCGGAAAGCATCGAGTTTCGTTGAATTGCAACAAAATAAAGCTCGAAGAAAGCTATTTATTGTTTGTCCTCCGCGAAGTAGCCAAACATGTTGCGATGAATATGTTTTTCTGGAACGTCTTCAAGAATAAAGATGTTTAAATCGAAGATATCGCTATAAAAACCAAGTAGTTCTGTATTGTCAGCTTTCAGGAGAGATAAAATGTGGATATCAGAATTGAAAAGAGTATTTTTGCGAAATCTTTTTTTTCTATATCATTTTTAATGCGAATAAATATATCAAAAATTTTACCAAAATATCTTATCGAATTAATCAGATTGAACCATACATATTATTTCTCACTCTCTCTCAAACTAATCTTGCATCAGCAAAAAAGTCTCTGATTAAATGATGACAAGCTTTTATTAAAGATCAGAAATTTCAGTGTTATTTATAACTGAAATCACTGCTTATCAATAATGATACGTTAATTTTATTGAGAGAGCAACAACATTATATTTCACATCGGTTTATTGTAAATCATTGTCCAAACTAGCAGCTGTTATGAAGCGAGCGTATTTTTCTTGTCTGCGTCTTGCAATCTCAAGGAATTTACGCACAATTTCAATGACATCGAGATGCGTCTCTTCAATATGTTCGATAATGTTTGAACGACAACGCTCTCTCGAGTAACGCTGACAATTCGACCGTTCGACATCCGTCCAACTCCTTTGAAACTCCTAACAGCACAATAAACTGCCCGCGGCGGAAAGTTTTCGGGATTGAAAAAGTTTCGAGCAAACTTCTGCCGCCCCTCGACACGGACGGACATTCAGATTTCCGTCGGACGTACCGAGAGAATACCGATCGAACAAGTACTAAACGCGCCTTTTTGTTCGTGCTCGAACAAAAACATGTCGAAATAATCGATTAACATCGATGACTTATTCTCTGCAATATTTTAAAATATTTTACACTATGTCTTTGTCAAGTTTGTAAAAGTATGATATAACTAGAAAACAGACGCGATATACAATAAAAAATATACTTTAATATTAATAGTCGATATACTTTAGAAAGTGTTATTAATTCTTTTATTTAATAATTATTGCACAATTATATATCGAGTTTAAGATATATGATTAGTTTATATAAAATATTAAAAATCTAAAAAAAATAAATATATCATAATATTTTATCGATTATGTATTCTACAGTTATTTTTGAGAAAGGTTACTAAGATTGAGGTGAAATGCAATAATGCAAACGAAGACCGCCGAATGGCGTGGGTGGAAAAGAGCAGCGTCGACGCGGAATCGATACCAATTAGGACGCTCCTTCCGGTCACGCGACTTAGCACTCCGGCATAATGTCGGCACGTGTCACGTGCGTTAGCCCTTTAAAAAAATGATAAAAAGGGAACGTCGCTTCCGGTTCCGACGTCAATCGGAACAACGGCGGTTCGCTCGATCCCGATGTTCTGATCTCAAGGGTCATCGAAGATCAGTGTTCTTATGGAGCCTTTCGCTGTGACTCTATCGAAATAATCGCCAATGTTCATGAAGCGTGAGAACAGGATGTATTAAAGCAGGATGTTGTTGAATATATAATTTAAAACATAATAAACAGGGTAATGAATGTGTAATTATTTTTATCAAAAAATTTCACAAAATTAAATAAGATTTTAATAGAAGATAAGTGTCTAGGAATTAGAATCAGTGATAAATTACTGAGTCTAAAATAATGATACTAATATATAATTCGGATTAAAAACATATCAAGGATTTTCTCATCAAGTCCGATTCCATTCACCGATTCGATTAGTTTTATGTATGCGACAAATCTACTAACAATAAGAGAGGCCTGCGATAGCCCCGTTGCGAGGGATAGAGTTAAAAGAGTCCACGCAAACATCTCGTACATTATACGGAATTTCCACCCCACGGAAACCAGCCAATAAAACACCCCCGGAACACGTCGTCCACTCGTCCTCTCTCTTCTCCCGCCTGCCTGTAACTGCATTGTCGAAGTTTTTTCGTTTTTTTCCTCTCCTCGGCGACGTTCATCCCCCGCTCTACCATCCTTCCTTTCCGTTATTCTGTATTTTTCCTTTTTTTTCTGGGTTGTCTAAGAGCGCGCACACCCCTTCGATTACATTCGGAAATATTAGGGGACGTCCCGTTGCTCGACAAACTATCAATTTATTTTCGGCTATTGATTGGTGTATCCCGGCGATACGCTGACTCCTGAGAGATTTTTATCTCCTATGCATCTTTTTGATGCTCATACTTCGCGACAGGAACCGCATCGGTTTGGGCGATTCAATTAGACCATTTGATATAGAGTCAATCATATAAATATGTAACATTTATTGCATATATATGTGTCACATGATTTTAAAAATAATCTTCATTGAACGTAAAAGAAACCGCGCAATAAAAAAAAATAAAAATGTCTTAAAAATTTTTTTGAACAAACAAATCTAAAATTCATTAGTTCATCAGTTCTATATAAATTTAGAAAATAAAATTGTTTTATTTTATACGTTTAATGTGTAATTAAATTAAATACTTAAATATGTAATTTTTTTTATTTATTGGAATATAAATTATAAATTTTTTCAGAGAGTTTTAAAGACGATTGCAACGTCGCAGGATGTAAAACGTAGGACGTAAAACGCCGGCAGCGTTTAGATAGGTAGGTAGGTAGAGCAAAAGTCGGTGGACTATGTCCAAATCTATAGATTACAGCCGGTCATATAAATCATAGGCCCAGTATAACGCGCGGGTTGAATGTTATCTCCCGCTTCCGGTTCGGCGCACCGCCGACATTTCGCGTTGGCGCATCGCACCGGAATATTCCATGTGTGTGGGGACAGTTTCGTTTTGTACAGCCAGAGAAGATCGCCACGAAGCATATGCTGCCCGCTGTCCACTCCATTTACCTCGCTACGTCATTCGCCGATGATGCGAGACGAGAAGATAAGAGAGATTGCGAGGTGAAGGGAGTAGGGGGAAGAGAGTCCGAGGGACGTCCTTTGTATTATCCCGCTCCGATAGGAAAAGTGGAGCAGTGACAGATATCATTTCTAAGAGCGCATCCTAATTTATATGTTTCGTGTACAGTTGAGGCACTCGCAACGTAATATGTATATATGTAGGTGACCTACAACATGCCTGATTTTAATATTAGGGACAAGTTCTCTGACAAATTTTGAATTGTATCTTATCTTATCTTATCGAGAATGTCGAAGCACCGATAGTTTTCAAGTTAGAAATGACTAAAAATGGTCTTCTCGCTATCTAATGAATAGATTAGGACATCATATTTCTTATTCAATTTTAGGAAAATTCTGGTATACATTTTAATTTGAGACTTATACATTTTAATATATATTTGAAGTTTTGATTGAATTCTATATAACATTTATATTTATATTTGTATTTATATTTGATAATTGTATATATAATATTGATTTTACGTATTATATATTATTTATGTACAAAAAATGTATATTGTATATGTTTGTAAATTGTGATAAATAGTAATATTTATATTTTTGCTAAAAAACTTGGGCTTAAACTAATAAAAGATTCTATTAAAATTAAGAAATGATACAAATGAAGAATGTCGTAATAAATTAATTCACAGATTTTTAGTTTTCTCATAATTTAGATTTATAATATTATGGTCTGAATTATAAGAAAATTGAAACAAAATGGATAATCATACCGGTAATTCAAATTGCAAAAGATAGAAACTTTATCCGTTATCGCCTGATAATTTCGCTTAGATTTATACGATTATTCATCATTGTGTTTTGCACACATTATCGTTTCGCGGAATCTAATTGAATAATAAAGTTCCACAGAGAATATTGATATACGATCACGTTTTATTACGCGACTTGATAAGATGGCGCGATTATGTAGCTCGATTATCTTAATCATGAGAGGAAATTGCAAGAGATAAGAAACATCGATTTGAATTCACAATCTGCTTCTTGTTGTTGATTGAGCGAGTAAATCATAACGCGAATAATGAAAAGTTTCTCTGGGGGTCGCAAAAGTTAAATGCGAACCCCATCGAGACTCGATGGGGCGCCCTCAGGAAATCTAAACCGGTAACAAGATGGCTGCTCGGAAACGGAAACCGGAAGCTTGTCACTCAAGCTGCGCTGGCTTCCGGCGTGTCCCGAAAAAAGGGAAACAGTCTAGAAAAGAATAAGTGAGACAGAGAAAGCGAATGGATAGTCTTGAGTGTATTATTTTGTTATACTCCCTATTGTAAATATAAAAGAGAGAAAGAGAAGAATGCTACGATATCACTGAAACATTTAAAAATATTCTGTTACATTATTTTTTTACTCTATATTAATAATATATACAGAATAAATAACAAAATTACACACTAATATATATATATATATATATATATATATATATATATATATGTATACATTATTTAAGATTTTTTTTCTGCAACGAATTATTATAAAATGTTGATAATATATTAATACAAAAAATATATCAAGAATAATTTGCTTTTGATTTTTCTAGATAGAGATTCGATTTGTTGGACTAATTTTGTTACAATATAGTAAAACATATATACATACACACATATATTTAATTTTTCTGATTTTTTTTTTAATTTTAATTAAAAATGAGAAAGAAAGAGAGAGACTTGAAGTGATTTTTGGGTCAAGATTAGTAAAAAAATTTACTTTTCTTAGGATCAAGATTTATTAAATACGCTTCTGATATATTAGTTTACTATACGTATCATACACAATGTACATATATACAGTTTATATGTAATTAATTAATTAAGGACGAAACACTGCAATATATTCTTACGATTGCTCACAGTATCGATCTCGCTTTCTATTCTTCGATTTATTATGACATCAAACATCATAATAATTATGTAACATTATCAGGATAGTACATGCATTATCAATGTACTATTTAAAGAATTTAAGTTTAAGAGATAACAATGTCAGTTTAAGATACAAAGCCTGTGTTAATATCAATGAATCATTCCATTTGAAATCATATCATCGTGGCAAGTTTTCCTCATTTAATTTTCTTCAAGTACATATAAAAAAATCATTAAGAAAATCATATTTAATTCCGAAGAAAATATTTAATGAGGATGACATATATGTACTTATTAAATGTATCCTCCAAACTGGCCACTTATTTCCTCTTTCGAGCAAATTTATTGCGAGAAACGAAAATGTCGCATTAGACAATCAAGAAATATAGAACCATAATCGTAGCTACATATATCTTGCGAGTATAGAATTTTTTGAGAATCTATTAAATATATCAGATATCTGCCAAATCTGAATCTTTCAAGAACATGAGAAAAATATGTGCGGAATCATAGATTAGCTATGTATTAATTAATTGAGAAGTGATTCACTCACCTGATTTCGAGATTGTAGTTTCGTCTGTTTTATATTTTTAAGAAAAATTGTATTTCTGAACTTTGCTTGCTTAATTTTGAAATTATATTAGTTTAGAATTTTTTGCATTAATTTTTCAATTTCGAAATTTAGTATTTCTGGACATCGTTCTATTTTTCAAGATGGCTCTTCAGAACTCTGCATGTCTACTTTATACATACACACAGACACATACATACACAATTTAATTAAATTCGACTTTAATTCATTGGCAGTAATTTATTCTCGTGTGATCTATTATCGAAAAATTCGAAAAAAGACGTTAAATGTGCGTGAATTTAATTATATGATAGACGACATGGTGCACCTCAGGATTAAATCGAAATTCTTTGCATTTACGATAT
The DNA here is from genome assembly GCF_003227725.1 of Camponotus floridanus. Classification (NCBI taxonomy): domain Eukaryota; kingdom Metazoa; phylum Arthropoda; class Insecta; order Hymenoptera; family Formicidae; genus Camponotus; species Camponotus floridanus. The sequence continues at coordinate 556,303 of NW_020229838.1, forward strand.
TCTTTTCTACGACACACATTCTAAGGACTAAATTCGAATTCTACGTAAGTAACCGGGATATTGTGTAACAAGTTTGTACAAATATCTTATCTCGTAAGAACGCAACATCGATATCATTTAATGAGAAACTCTTTTTTATACGGTTTTTTTATCTATAATTAAATATTTATTTATTCACGTCAAGCTCTAGTTCATACACGAAATTAGCTCGTACGCGAAAGCGATCTTTGGTTTTCGACGGTATTCGCACTGTCTTCAATTTTTTTATGAATATCAACACTAGCCGCAACAATTTTTAATTGTAGTACACTGGATTTCAGTTATTTTAAGAAACTGAAGAATTCCGAGCAAAGGGCTCGCAGTTTTTTAATTATCTGTTTTCGTTAAACTACTTTGCGTTATTATTAATCTTCCACACTTACTTGTATTTTGAACATTCAGGTTTTATCATTCCTCAAATTGTCAATATCGACATTTTATTTTTTAATTAGCTAAATATTCGCTTATATGCAATAATGTGTTCTACGTAAGTAATTTTATGAAGTAATATGTTGCGATATTTGCTTGTCTTTTGAAATATTAAGGAAATATTCGACTGCTTCGACATTTCTTAAGAATATGTATCCCACATCATTAATAAATTCATCTTCTTGCTACCTTCTATGAGCTGGATACATTCTTTCTATCATCTATATCTTTGAATGTTTAATTTTCATTCCATTTGCTAAACTTTCCATGCACATTTTTCATCGCACGTCGACTTAAACGAGTATTTATTGCTATCGTAAAACAGCAATTTCCCGTATTAAGTTTCGACAATAATCCTTCTTTTAGAAAGATATCGATCGTTTTCAGTTTCCTAACAAGTCAGTATCTTTGAACACGTGTCTTTTATGAAATGCTATCAAAACTTCATGCGTAATGCTATTCTTTTTGAAGATCGATAGTTTTGAAAAATACACGCGATAGTTAAAATTCAGTGTGTCAGCTAATCACGCTTTTTATAACTCGAAGGTGGACTTAGTTTTTTATCTCATCATTGCTGTGCGTCTCTTTAATTTTGTCGCACATCTGAATTACATCAGAAGAGTTCGAGTGGATATGCATCAATTATTCACTAGAAGTCGAAAAACATGTAGAATCGAAAGAATCAAAATTATTTCTCTATCAATCTTCCTCTTTTCACTTGATTGATGTTTAATCTCAATCGTATTATAACTCTTCATGTTTCTTTGTTGGTCTTTCCAAATGAATTTTCGACAATATCCATAGTGAATTTATAATCACTAACACATAATCATCGTACATACTATCGTGTATCATAATGAATTTTCATGCACTCTTCGCGCTCTCAACATTGCTAGAATTTTTCCATTTCGAACAATTCCTTACATCCGTTCTTTATATTCACATCTTATCACAGCGTCTTTATCGCCGATGATTCGCGAAATGATCATTCATTGCGCGAACCTTTCTTTTTTCTTCAACCAACCCGATCTTTTCTACCACCAAAGTTTTTGTGGTATGCCGAACGACATCGGAACCTGATTGCTTCCGGCATACGTCTGCTCCATCAGCTTTTGACAGGGCTTACCGTCTCTCACCAGCACTGGTACAGCAACCCTCCTGGGCGAGCACCCGCTGCCGCCGGCCTCGACGCGCTCGCTCGCTGCCCTCTTCGTCTTATACCTGTGATTCTGGAACCAGATCTTCACCTGGGTAGGCGTGAGACGAATGATGGAGGCCAAATGCTCGCGCTCGGGCGCGCTCAGGTAACGCTGCTGACGGAAACGTCGCTCCAGCTCGTAAGTCTGCGCCTTGGAGAACAGGACTCGTCGCTTTCGCTTCTTGTGCTCGGTCTCGTGGGGTTGCGCCGTCTCGTTGCCAGCCTGCTGCTCGTCCTCGAAGTCCTGCGACTCCTCGTCCTTAGACGATTCGTGACTGTTCTCCTGCTGCGACGGGAACGACATGTCCGAGATCGCCGGACTCGTCGAGTCTGGTTGTTGAAGAACTGAACACAAGAAATATTATCGCGATATTAATTTTCATTTCGAAAGACCAATGCCATTCTGTAGAAGAATCCCGACGTAGCATAAATATTGACTAGATTGTTCGTATTATTTTGTTAAATATTGATCTGAATTTTTGTTATACACGATTGCGTGTGATGCAGGTATTTTTTAGTGCAGCTATAAACCATCGTTAAGATAAGTATGTTAAATGACGTGATGGAAGTATAGTATTTAGTAAATGATCGACTCAATTACTTGATTGATGATAACCAACTGCAGCTGCATTTCAGCCGGCGCCGTCGATTGCTCTTAGCGTTGATTACCGGCAGATGCACGCCTGCATTGATTTTTTAATAGTTCTTCTAATCAGTACCGATGAATTATATCGTTAAATCTCATGATATGCTATATGTGATTAATTAAACTTCACTTTCTATAAATATACAAACTTTCAACTCTCTCACGATATTCCAAGAGATCTCTGATCTCTTTTTTTATAATACTATTCTATGAGAAATTTTTTAATCGATTATAGAAACGATCAAACGTGAATATCATTATAATTTGTAAATTAACCGTAATATTTAATTAGAGATTTTTAAAGAATGACAAGAATGAAACAATAACAAAATAAATATAATTTTGTTGACATGATAATTATACTATGAACAATAACTTGATTTGTCCCGTAGCAAAGTGTTCGATCTGGCTCGGGATATCGGCTAATTTAATGTACGACGTTGGGATACTGGCTTTCGCCGTGGTACAATATGCTTTTGTGAGCGACCCCCGGGGACCCGTTCAAGGAGGGTGTGAACCAATATAAAGCCTATTTGATACCCCTGCTCCGGACCCTATGGGATCAACCATATCATTTTCATGGGAGATTAGGCTATACTCGCAGTCGCACTGTGATTTCAATTAGACACTCGCCACTAACTAATGTCTCCAAAGGAAGCTATGCGATAGCTTTGGGATCTCGCGTTCTTCCAATACGAATTGCGAATCATTTCTTGAACTAGATTTCGCATATAAAATATATGTACTATCATTATTTTAATTTATTTTAATTTTAATTTAAACTCGTTTATTTAAAGAAACCAAGTGCAATTTAATTTTTTTAAATTTATTCCTTAATAAAATAAAATTAAAAGAGGCATCATGATAACAATCTTTATATCTTGTTTGATGTTTCATCATGTATTTAGTAATTTTTATTCTTATTTTTTCAAGTATATATTGCACTTGTATAATTTTCTAAAATCATTCACAGATTTTAGAAAATTATGTCTGTGAATGATTTTCTAAAATCATTCACAGACATATTTAAATCCGTCCAGAATTTTGAAAAATCTGCTTTAAAGAGAATTATATACACAATACACCATTCAGTGAACAATATAAACGTTTGATGTAAAAAAGATCCACTCAATCGTACGTACCCCCTCTTTATCTGTTACAGGACGACCGCGATTATTCGCAGGCGACGTTTCTCATGTCGGTTCGACACGTCGCTCGGATTTTTCGCTCGTGCGAACCGTGACCGCGCGAGAGGAAGATAAAAAGGAGCAGGATAGGTCGCCGACGAATTTTTTGGGCGTGACGATTCTGATTTAACGAGGACCGGGGCCCGGGGGGCCCCCGCCGCTCGCGCATCTGTCCCCGGTATGACATCTGTCCTCATTCGCGGACCAATCGCCGTGCGGTACCCACGAGAACCTTTTACAGGACCATTAGATCCTGCTTAACCCTCGCGGACCAATTGTAGGGTGTTAAATAAATAAGGGTTTCCATCTCGCGCCCTTCCGCCCGCAAAAGCGCGCGCGCGCGCGCGCACACACGTGTATGTGTGTGCACCCTTTCTACCAGTGCGAAGAAAGGGGGCGAGAAATCTTGCACTTCGATGGAAAGTGAATTCAGCCAAAGGTCTTTTCTTTATGGAATACAAATGGTATCTTTGACGAATGGAAAATTTATTTTCTCGCGTTTTCTTAAAATATTAATAATTATTTCTCGATATATAATGACGTAATTGCGGTCAAATTATGCTGCTTGTCGTTAATTTTTGTCATCGCGTGCCCCTGATCTCTGGACAATTAAATAAGGGATAACATGTTCACGCTCACCATTCACCTCTTCCACCAAGGGTTGAGATAACGTTGTCGGTAGCGCTGGTCCAGCTGGCCAACCTAATAATCCGGGCGGGGGTGGCGGCAACGTACCCCTGTTCATAGGGTGCATAGGTTGTAGCATGGCAGTCGTGTGCTCCAGAAATTGTTGATAAGCAAGTGGCATGTCGTTGGATATTGGTAGAACGGTTGTGGCACCTGAAACACAAAACCCCAGAAAATGTATTAGTTTTTTTAATAGCTAAAACTTTATAACCAAAGAAAATTAGGACTTTATACTTTCTCCGATTTTTTAAATTTTAATTTATATATATATATATATATATATATATATATATATATATATATATATATTATCTTTCTTTTTTTTAAATTTCGAAACATGTATTAATCAGAGAGATTAAAATTGAATCAACTCAAATTTTTAAGATTCATATTATAGATTTTTAGACAAATCTATATTACTTTAAACTTGATATTTCGATTATCGAATTGTAATAATTGTTCAATTACTAATTAATAATGCAATTAACGAAATACGAAATATGTATTTCTTAATTACGTTAAAATGTAACTACTTAATACAATAACTTTGTGTACCTTGCGCATCTGTTTCTTCTTGTGACGGCTTGGTATCGTTTAACTCTAAAATGTCGCTAATAGCGAAACCGGATGTCCTAGCCGGCATTTTCATACTTTCGAGCAGTCTGCAACAAAATTTGATTGTTAATCTTAATTTAAAAAGAAATACTAGAAATGATACCAATAGAAAGTATTATAACATAATAATAAAATATATAGAAAATTCTTTATTACATGTCATTTAAGGGATAAATTTAAAGTCTAAACAAAAAATTAATGCTACATGAAGATAAATCATTTATTTAGTATATTAGATATTAGATATTAGATTTTAATTTGCATTGATACATAATAGTGAAACAATCAATTTGCTATTTGTTATTGTCGAATCAATTTCCTGTCGAAATAATATATTTATTAGAATGGGAATATACATTATACATACCTACATATGTATATGCATATATATATAATTATATAAAAAATAAGAAATGTATATTAAAATATATAATATATAAATAATTTATATAAATAAATAATCTATATATAAATTAAAAAATGATAGAAAAAAGTCGATTAAAAAAATTCAATTCTCCGAAAAATCGGCTTGAAATCTGACATCTCTATCTCTGATAGCCAATACGCTTGCGGCATTAGAAACTTGCGATTAATTGATATCGCGCATAACTTTTGTTCTAATAAAACGAACATACGTACGTATGTACAAAGTTGCAATTCGTTTCAGGGACTTGAATAAACATAACTATATTCGTGGGTGGATTTTGCGAGTCGGAAAGTCGGGTACAAAGATGTTTTTGGCCGGTAAAATCCAATTTTAGGAAGGAGGCCTGACCCTGGAAGCCGCCCTGAAACCGTCAAGAAGCCATCGGCTCTTGCAGGATTAGAGAGACGTCTTCGAGGGTACATAATACCTGCTTCCCGCGTTCATTTGTAAGCAACCTGTACGGACCTGCGTGTAGAAACAAATTTTTGGGTCCGTTCACACTAAGCTGTGCGAGCCATTATCGTGGCACGTTCGGCTTCTTAAATATTTCCGACACGAAACGCGGGTGTTTCTGAATAAGCTTTCTTTTTAACTATTTACAGGCTGCCGTGCGTCTGAGAAAACTTGTGTGAGTTTGCGACGAGATAAAACGGCAGTTTTTAGTTACAGAAAAAGTGGAAAAGTTTCGGCGAACATTGATCATTAACAGGGTAATTACAATTTTATATCTTGCAGATATATGATTATATGCTCTCCTTCTTATTCACAGATAAACATACATTTACACATATTTACACTTTAACTGTACGAGAGAAAATCATTAAATATGTCACAAGTGATTATTGATTATTAGATTGTCTTAATAATCATTGTCACAATCACAAATTAATTTATTCTATTTACAGCTATCTGACATTTGTGATTTAATTAATAACTTTTTCTCGTATTAAATTTCACTTATTTACGTATTTTATCGAATTCATGTAATCTTGACTTCGTCATAAAAATCAGATTAAAATATTAGAGGAAAATCATTTCCTCGCGAGAAGCGATAATTATTTGAAAGTACCAGCATTGAAATCGCCCGCGATTTCAACCTCTTGTAATTACGATGTTTTTTACATCTCAATTACGTAAAAAAAATAGACAAGTATCCACAGTATTAATTCGCGAATTATTTGCTAAAATTATGTCTTGATTATGATTTATGATTATTTATTTAATATTGGATGACTATTATATTGTAAAAGAATTGTTATAGATATAACATAAGTGTCACTTTCGTCTCTTTATTGTTGACAAAATTAATTGTGCATATAATTTAAGAAAATATACTATAATATATTTGCTAAAATATGTAAATTTTACATAAAAATTCTAAAGTGAGGATTTTAAAATATTCATATTAATAGAATTATAAAATATTTCTATTAAAATACAAAATATTTAGAAGAAGCAATACTTTTGACTTTTTTTATGCTATCTAAGTACATTAGAATTAATATGTACACACAGAATTAATATGTACAACACAATTTATGTGATATTAAATAATTATATAAATAATTATTATCTAAGTATGTAAATACATTTTAATAATGAGAAATTTCTTGATGTTACATAAAGTGTCATTGATAAATAATAGTGTTCCAATGAATCATAATATCAATATAATATTACATGATATATCTTAATAAAGACATGTGCAAGAATTCGATAATCATAAAAAATTCTCGATTAATCAAAGATTATTGATTAGCGCGAACATTAATATTATTTACCTAGTATTCAATGCAAGCTGACTGTACCAAACGTGGTTTAAAAGACTAGGATACGGTAGCAGCGGCCAGGGTAAAATCTTATTTTTGTCCACCATTTTGAAAAGATTTGGAGATGATTGTTATTAGCGTCAGTACATGTTACATCTTTCACCGACGGCACATCTTCATATATTTAAAAGTCTCTTCGAATCGCCAATCCAATCCTAATTCTTTTTTTCTTCTTCGATTTTCCAATAATATTTTAAATTAAAATTAATTGAAAGATCTCTTTCTTCTTTACTCACTTCGCACAATGCGAAAGCTAGTGAGATTTTTGTCTCTTTTGCTTCGAAAAGAGATAAAATTTTTTACTTTTACTTTCCTTTTAGAGGAAAATTATTAATATGTTAAATTGATTCACAATTGATTTATGTAATATGTTATTTATTATTTTGTTACTTATTTTTTTTTACATCTTATTGGAGCAACTTTCTTAACAACTTTTTTAATTTCTTTGATCTTTTTGTGATTGCAACTGCCCATATCTTCCGTTTTCCAATTTTATGGTCACTCTTTTTCTGTTATATAACACTATCATAGTTCTTCGTTTTAGCATTAACAAATATAATTTTTCACAAGAGTTCACGGATTTCGTGGCAAAAATCCTTATGCCAGCACAAACATAATAACTAGTCCAACAAGTAATCCAATGTCCATTCACTGATTTTCGTATCGCACTCGCAACTGTCAGTCATTACTGAGTCCATCCGAAGAACCCGTAAAGCAGGTCATAATTCCTTTTTGGAACTACTAAAGGACACTTCTTGTAATTTTTAAGTGTCCTCGACGAGCACTTGACGACTAGTGTTCGTTCGTAGGTCGCCCGTCAAGCACCCTCGAAGCATAGGGCGGATTCTACATTGGGGCGGGATTTCACGTTCATCCCCTCCCGTTTGCTAGCTTTTCTATCCCACCCTGTTCCCCGGCGGTAACTTACGGAAAGTTTCCGGCGGGAGAAGCTCAGGATAGAAGAACGTCTGTTTCGTTTCTCGTTTAATTTATCATCTCTTTAAAAGCTTCGTTTAAAAAAATAAATACAGTGTTGATAATGTAATATTCTGATGAGGGTTCAATGGTTTTATCTTATTGGAGCCGCAAGTATTTTATTTAAGTTGAATTAATAACTTCACTGATACGAGTTGTCTTTCTTTCATGCACGTACTGTCAGCAATATAATCTAACAATATAATCATAATAATCAAAAAATATTTATTTATCTTATTTTCCGTAGAAGATTGCGTAGTAAAATACTAGCTTTGATTTTTATTCTTCAGCTAAAAATAAACAAATGACTTTATCAGGATCAATATATTTAAAAAAATACAGTTCTTAGGTCAACATTCTCTTTCTCTTCCTCTCTTTTTTAGAAAAAAAATTACATAAGGCTACACCAATTTAAATTAAATTAGAATTCTTCTTAACATATATAAGGAATTTTTATATTCTATTAAATGTCATTCTCTCAATCGAGTCAGCTTATTCTAAGAAAAATTCAATATATTTCTTACTTTTTTTATAATTATTGAAAATAAATTGTTTTATAAACTGATGAATGATTAAGATAAAATACAAAGTATAATTTTTGATTCGTATTTTTAAAATAAATTAAAAATGGGAAAACAATACGATAGTGATTCAATATTAAAAGATAAATCAAGATATTATTTTAGCAAATAACTCGTACTGATTAATACTTATATACGATTATATTTTTATTAACAGTTATCTAATTAATTGCTTTGTCTAATTGAGTTTTCATGTATGTGTATAAAAATAAGAATTATATGTAAAAACACATCTTTTTCTTCGTGGCATCAAATCCGATAAAATTTCTTGCCACTCCGAGCGATTCTGGTAATATTACGGGGGTAAGTTACCGAGGGGTGGTACCATCAGCCAGCCAATGGGATGGTCGCGTGTCGGAAAACCGTCGCCCAGCGGCCCGGGGGTTGATTTCAATCCACCCGACGAGCGAGCCAATCGGCGAGCTTCATCGATCACGGGGCTTTTTACACCGAGAGCATACTTTACGTCGAGTGTTAATGTGAAAGAGCATTAGTGGTGCTTTTACTGTGTCATTTCGATTTTTCACTCGTTTCCCTTACCTGCCCCTAGCCTCTTCCCCTGCCATTGCCCTGTTTTCTCTCTTTCCCTCTCTTTCTTTCTCCCCCTGTGGTACTCAGATCGTTGCCTATTGATACGCAAAACTGGGTTAGAAGCGTGGTCGCGACTTACGACCGAGTGTTACACAAACGCAAACGAGATACGTATGATCGATCAGCAACTGTCCTCTTTTAGGAACTTGTTTGTTCGATTAAAAAATAAAAGGGTGCGAAATGAAGTTTAATTGAAGTGAGGCATATATGTTTAATTTTGTAAAAACTGAGATATTCCAGCAAAGTAAATTATAATTCATATCTTCGCATTGTACGCATCATTAATTTATTAATTTAACAGTGTGATAATATTAAATGAAGTCTTTCACATGAATCTTCTTTTAGAGATAGATTACTCAGGCAAACGCCAGAAGTTACAGGTACTCACGAAACTGATCAAATGTTCTAGAAACTTTATAAAAGTTTTTGATATCATGAGACAGAGAAGAAAAAGAAGAGAGAGAGAGAGAGAGAAATGGAGAGGAAAGAAAAGAAAGAGACAAAGAAAGAAGAGAAAATAACAGAGATTTTTATAGTATATATATTATATAAAAGAATATAAATTATAAAATAATATAATTTTCTACATAATTTTCAAAAATATTTTTAATATATATTTGATTTTTAATTTCATGACTGTTTTAAATGACTGTTGCATTAAATGACTGTTTATATAAAATATTATAATTGTAACTATAAAGGAAACATATTCTATTAAAAGAAAATTCTTATAAATAAATTATCATTTCTTCTATATGTCTAACTTGATCTTTTTTTAGAAATTGTTTTAGAAGTTTTCAAATCAAAATTTCGAAGACGCGAAATCGAATTGAAATTGTCAATCTATAGTTGCAATCGAGAAAACTCGCGAATGAATAAAGTGAGAAATGAAATTTAAATTTTTATTTAAATAAATCCGGATACAGTCGGCATAATTCAGACGAAAATCGTGTGACGGCTAATTTTATAGCGAGGCATTTATTACGTGCACATTCCGTGACGATCGGTTCTTTTTTTTCTCCGATAATCGCGACGCTGGCGCGTGAAAAAAAAGACACGTCATCGGCGACAAGGCTCTGACCTGATTTCTTTTTTATACCACCTACTTATTATTCGCGGACACGCATTTATTACATCGGGTTAATGATAGATAAAAGTCCCTGTTGTTTCACGCGATTATCGTTCAGTGCGCAACACGCGTTTCGTTATCCGTCGCAATTATGCGCAAAAATAATAATCCGTGGACTCTGATTCAATCGAATCGAATTCGTTTCGCGACCTTCTTTCGCGATGTTTCGATCGCAGATAAGTATATTATATCGTTATAATATGCCAGTATTTTATGTTAAGATCGCATGCCATTATTGATTACTGAACGTAGGGAATATCAAGATATATTATTAGGAATTATGCGGGATATTTAGTAAAATGCACAGAAAATATGTGAGATACATTTTTGTGAAAATAATTAGCTTTCGCAATTTTTAAAACTCTTTAAATCATCCAAATAAATTTTACTTGCATTTTTTTGATACAGTTTCTTTACAAAAATTTTAGATAAAGATAAATGTTTTATTACTTATCATCTTTTAATAAATTAATACATAAATTTTTATATATCTTTGAAAAGATTTAAAATGTTGCAAAGTCTCCTTAATACAAAGTAGCATTAGAAATTCTTCAATATAATATATCTCAAAATGATTAAAACCTTGGTAAAAGAAGACGAAGATCATTTTACAAAAAAAAATGTACATTATTTTTTTACAAAGAAAATGTACATTATATTATAATATAATAAAATTGAAGAAGATATACGTAAAGTTAATAAAGAGAATTAAAATGTTCATGATGTGCAAATTTTTTTACAATTCTAGGCTTTTTTACAATTAAGGGGCTTTTTCTCGAAACCCTTAATTCATCTTGAATATTCTTGCGTTTCGTTAAATTTAAAAATAATATTTGGGTGTTCCGTTTTAAACGAGAGACCACATTTTCTATCTCGATCGAGTCGACGCTCTGAAATTGATGATTTGTCGGATTCATTTTGTCGTTGAATGGAAAGTCGCAGGTTGTATCCAATCGCGAAGAGAGATGCGCACCTGAATGCGAACCACTCACAATAAATACACACGCGTACCGACAGTAGCACGGTGGAAAATGGGGTTTCGAAAAGCGCGATTCAGAAGCTACGAACAGGTAAGAGGCAGGAGCGACGATAAAGCGAGTTTCCGGTTTATTCAGACCGGCCCTCGTACAATCGCGCGGCTTCGCCGCACAGAAAGTCAAAAAATGCGGAAGAGGGTGGACCCGATTTTCCTGATTTTTTCTCATGGCCACGTCTTGACCGTCAGATTTATTTCTAGAAATAAAAGCTATCAGATATCGAAAATCGGGAAGACACCTGTATTATTTAGTGGTCAAGAGACATTCAGTACAATTTTTTACTTGAATTTCACTGAGATGATGATTTCAAATATGAATGATGATGATTTCAAATACTTTTGTAAGGATAATAATAATGAAAAATGATCATTGTACAAAAAACTTTTTTATAAATAAAATTCCTATTATATGAATAATTAAAATAGAAAAAACCTAGTATTATGATTAATTTGTAACAAATATATTTTTAAGAATTTATTTAATAATTGATATTATAGGAACGTTTAATTTTTTTTTTTTTTTTTAGAATAATGATTCCCTTCTCGGGATACATGTTCTGTGTTTTGCTTACATCGTGTTTTACATCTACACCTTTTCTATATTAATTTATACACTTATTTCTTGACTCAGTTTTTCTCTCTCTTTCCTTTTATTGCACAACTTCAGCATCCATTCTATTCCTTTTCCATTTTCTGCCATTATAAATTCTTCGCTGGGATTGGCTGCTCTTGATTCCGGGCATTCTCTTAATATATGGTGCCATTCCTCTTCTCCCTCACACAGCCTGCACATTTTCTTGCCTTCCTTCTCCCAGTATCTATCACCTTTCCATTCGTTTCCGCATCTGAATCTTGCGATTGTTTTCAACTTTGTGCCTTTTTCGTTCCACTCCAAATATTTCGCTCTTTCAATTGTTTTTCATCTATTGTATTCTTTTATTGATTTCGATCTCTCCATCTTCCTTTCTCTCTCTTCCAATTTTTTCTTTTTGTAGTTGATTGTCCATTCTTCTATCATGTTTTTTCCCTGTTCCTCTCTTGCTTTTCTTGTCCACTGGTTTAATCTGCCCTCCTTGTAAAATATCTGCATCCTTCTCCATTGTGTACCCTCCCATTCTATATCGCTAATTTCCCTTCTGCATTCTCTCAGTATTTCGTTATCAATCATTCCTTTTATTTTTTCTTGGTATTTTAGCGCTCTTCCTCCGGCTTCTATACTGATTTGTTCTATCTTTGTTTCTTCTCTAATTATGTAGCCTGGCGTGCATCTATCTAAGCCTAATATCCGTCTTATGTATCTCTCTTGAAGTGCTTCAATCTCCTTCCATTCTTTCCATCCCCATATTTCGACTCCGTATAAGAGTATGCTTTTGACCATGACATTAAACATCATTCTCCTGTCGAAGTCTCCTCCAAATTTCCTTCCGCCTATCCCCCAAATCTGTGCCATGGCTGCTGCTGCTGCTTTTCTTACTATGCTTTTACATGTGCTTCATCGGTGTTGCATTTAGGAACGTTTAATCCGAGAACGCTTATCGAAGGAAAAATTAATAAGAAAATAATAAGGAACTTTTTTAATACTATCTTTTTTAATTAATTAACATCAACATATTATATTTTTCAAAAATTGTATATTATGATTATTATGAGTTATATAATTACTTTTTTATATACTGCTATATTGTATAATTATATAACAATTATGTATTGTAATGGAGTGTTACTTGGTATTACTTACTAATTTTTATATAATTTACTGTATATTATGTAACTGATAACATTGTTAAATAATTATCAATACAAATTTATAAAAGTATGAATAATATTATAAAATCATCGCCATGTGCTCTCTTAAACTGAATCAGTTAAAGAAAAAATACTAAAACGATAAAATTTTTCATTCAAGATCAATGGGTATTTCACTGACCTTCAGTGAAGACACTCGCATTGCTCCTACGTCTTACATTTCTTTGATTAGGGCTCGAACAAGGCATATTTTAGTTCTTCGCGGGTCTCATCATCTAACTCGGTTAGAATCGTGTTCAACACGAGAAAGAGATCCGAGAGACATTTGTCGGTTTTCCGCAATTCCAATTCTCTCTCTCTCTCTCTCTCTCTCTTTCTCTCTCATGTCCTTCTTCGTTCTGGGAGTTCTGAGCGTCGGCGGGAAAAAATGGAAGAGTCTCGAGCTCTTCGGGCAATCGAGCAACATTTGCCGAGCTCCCACGACTGTTTGGCGATAGCTGTGCCAACTTGTTTCGAGCACGCAACCCAATTTGTCTGCGTCTCATTGTTTTACTACCCCCGCGGCCGCCGCGGTGCAGTCTCTCACTCCGCTCCCGTCGCCGTCATGTGAAAACCGGGGTCGAGGGGATCGTGCCGCGAATTATTACAATCCTCCAATGATCGAGTGGGAATCTTCCTGAGCCTTCTAGTTTAATAACGTTTCTGTATGCATATATTGCGAGCATCACAAAAGAATTGACTCGATAGGGAAACATTCGATGACTAGCAAAATTTAAGCATGTTTCTAAAATTAAAAGAAAGGAATGATTTAGGAAAAAATAATGTACTTTTATGTTATTTTGTATATATTATTTATGTGTCTATGCCTGTGTCTTTTCAAAATAACTAGCAATATAACAGCAGTATTGTTTTATTAACAAAAGAATTCTTAGCCTTTGAATTTTTTCTAGTAACAAAACCACATTCCTTACATTCAGATCTATTTATCTTCCAAAAAGTGTCACATGAAGAGAGGAAGAGCTTGAGCAAAGAAAGTAAAAGCAAATAATTTTTATTGACTACAAATCTATTAAATATGCCAACTACGAGGCCATAATACGCAAGACTTTCATGAAAATATTCTTTCTGCTCATGAAAAATCTTTTTAAAAAGACAATATTGATGTCATTAGTTAACTATTGAAAAGCCATAAAACTTTCGCTCCTTTGGTTAATTTATCGATTCAAACGGTTTATAACGCTAACTGGAATATATCGTAAATTTTCTTAAAATAGAGAAATTTTTATTACAAAACAAAATAACGTTTATATAATACTAATGGTTACATAAAGATGTGATGTTTCTTCTATAGTCAAATAATTTCACTTCTCATGCGACTTTTCATTTTTACATATCCTTGTTTTTTATCATCAATGTGTCTTCAATAAAAAAATAAAATCACCGTAAAATAATATAAGATCTGCCAGTTTCTATCATATCATTAATAATTGATCGTATAATGCCGATCGTATATAAAGTTGCACTGCCATTTAATTGCAGGTGATCAGGTAGCCAAAGCAAAAGTCCTCCTCTTCTTCTACTCGTCTTACTCTTTTTCTTTTATTTATTCAAAATATAGCTACACACACACACACACACACACACACACACACATTGTCACTTCGACCGACTTTCATTCATTTTAAAAGCCGCAAAGACGGAACGAGTAAAAAACCGAAAAGCAAATCCGGCAGGGTGGTCAGTGGAAAATGATCGGATTAACTTGACTTTGAAGAGAAGGCGGGATACCCTCCTCAAATAGCGGATTAACTTGGTGGTCACTTTGCGGTTGTTCGTTCGCCGTTTATGTTAAACATCATAATGGTCATACTTTAAATTCAATGTTCAAGTTAACGATTTGATGAACAGAAGCTAATAATGTGATAGCTGGACTTACCATTTAAATCCATCTTGGCTCTTAAATCACGTGCTCACATTGACAGGTGATAGGACTCGCTAATATAGATAATATAGATAATATAGATAGTACTATAATAGTGTATATATATATATATATATATATATATATATATATTCTCTACAGCTAAAGAAAAAAATTTTCTAGCTCGAGTTCTCTTTGCTCGAAAAATAAATGTGAATGATTGAATAAATAAACATCAGATTATGGTCGATAAAAATGCCTCTGAAAAATGACTTCCAGCCAATCAGAAGACTTAAGCCACTTTTAGAGATACTTTTGAAAGAGGAATTCAGAATATGATCCAAAGTTCATTATTCATCAAGTATGTAATTATAGAAAATATTTTAGCATACATGGTAGTTTACTAGATTTAATATATAATTTATATCTATGTATAATTTAATTATATAATTTAATTCAACGTCTACACATTTAAATATACAAAAAATATTCGTAATTCTAATGGCAACATTTAATGACAGTTTTATAAAATAAATATGAAAAAAACAATGTTTTAAAATGAAAATTTACAAGGTACAATGAACTCAGTATTTCTTTTGATGTTTCTTTGAAACTTGAGCCGCTAAGAATGAAAAGAAAAAATGTCGGGAAGGTCAAATAGAACCAAATTTTTCTTCGTGGAAACACTTAGTCAGCAGAGTGGCTACTTGAAATTTTGTATACATTTGAAATTCTGAATGACCGGAAACGGGAAACGTGGTGTGATGAATAGACACTCGTCTATCTTTTACGGCATATCTCACCATTATTATCGTAATTTACTACCTGAAAGCTCAGAAACACCTAAGATTCTTTATTTACTAAAGTACGTGCCGATGGGACTTTTTCGAAAAAATTTTCGAGACACCCCGCTATCTCGTTATTTTAACCGTGAATTTTCTTAAGATGCCGTATTAAAAAATCTGAAGGATCTTTTGTGAGAGTTGAAATTAAGTTTGACACCAATTCTCGAATATACTATTAGATCTCAGAGATAATCACAACGCACCTTTTCTTTTTCTTTTTCTCATTTAAATGCTGCCCTTGAGTGATTCTTAAACTGTAAAAATTCTCAATGACTCAACATTAAAATAGTTGACAATGGACAAAAAGACATTCATTTTTGCTCGAACTTTTCAAATACGGGTTTTTGCTCGAACTTTTCAAATACGGATCCTGTATAATATTTTTCTACCGTAACTAATATTAATATGTTCAAAAGCTTTAAAATGAGGCGGTACATGAAATTAAAAAAATAACACAAAAATTTTTTAAAATTGTGACAATTATATCACAAAATTGATCATAGTAAGTAACAATCGTATAAAAAATTATTATGATATCGCGCATTATTTATTTTTTCTTATATTTTATATTTAATAGCTTGTCTCATAATAACTTATTATTTCTTATCTAACGAACAGTAAAGTGAAACATATTTTAATGTAATTATTAATAATTTTTACTAATTAAACTATACACAATTCTTTCTTTATTGCAAAACATATATTTTGAGTAGATAAAAAAACATAGATTAGAAATATTAATCACTGAAAAAAGCTTCTTCATATTATATTAAAATTATGTATTTATTAACATTTACATTTAATATAATCAATAAATAAGTCGTGCTCTTTGATGATATTGTTCGAAATAACTCTCTCATCGAAACCATCTAGAAAAGAAGTCGATGGAATTTGGTGGAGAACACAATCGAGCCTTACGTTCATTCATAAGTTGCTACGAAAAAAGGCAGCAGGCTTCATAGGAACATGAATGAACGTAGTACACAGCGTAGTAGGGATCGGGCCCCGACAACGGGTGGGCTACCCCGGAATACATCTTTTAGCATCCTGATTCAAGGATCTTGTCGAAAAGAGGTCCTTATTCCCTAAAGCGCGTTTTCCATCTTTCTTCCCTCCTACCGTTTGCGGTATTTTGTCAAATGTGATCTAGACTTATTCGAGGCCATCAGCCACCGACGTCTTTTAAGAAAACTGTTTAAGATGTTATTTCAAGCTTAGCAGAACAATTTTAAGTCCACATTCCTTTTTGTTTATTAGCAAAATTTGTCTATGTGAAAACGATCAGAAATTCAGATTTTCGAAAAATTAAAAATAATCCCCTAAGATAGAATATAAGAATATAAGAAGATAATATAAGAATATAAGAATGTAAGAAGATTATCATAAGAATATGAAGATGAATTTTGAAATATGTTCATATCAATTCAAGAATTTTAAAAATAATTTTATCCGAGTTTTTTACAATATTTTCGAAGATACATGCTATTAAATAAAGTTTTATATAGTTACATAATTTTTAGCAATTCTTATAGCCAATAATAAGTGTATGTTGTAAGAGATATGTCTTATCTAAAGAAATCTTGATAAAAATTCAAAGAAAATTATGTGAAAAAGAGATATATGGAAATTATTTATTTGTTATTTAAATGTTGCAAAGTTTATATTTAAATCAATATCTTCCAAAATTTAGGACTTCTTTAAAAATGTTCCACACAAATTAATGCCTTCTTTCTTTTTTTATTTACAAAATATTTCAGAATTATTCTAAAGATTATTTTCATCTGATTTGTTTGATTAATTTTTCGAAGCATTTGTTTAACAAAAATATTGAAGCAGATTATCATTTATCGAAACGTTCCATTTATCTTTGAAAAATTTCTGCTCCTCACTCTTTCATATATCTTTGTGACTAATAATAAGAGAATCATAAATAGAAGTTTATTAAAGTGGAAATGTATTAAAGCAGATTATTACGAAAATCTTTTAAATGTTGCATGATTCTTATGAATGATAATTATAATTAAAACAAAATATAAAGTATGTGCAAGCACATGTAGAAAGAAAAATTAAGGCGGCGATATGTGTTAAATTAAAGAATCGTCCAATTCGACGACTTGCGATCTCGCAGGTGCAATGAATGGGGAAACGGTAGAATCGTATCGTAGTAGAATACGATTAATCCAAAATTTACGATGGAAACCAACAGGTGTCGGCGCACCGCGTGCGGCACCCTTTTGTTTCTCTCGTGTGTGTCCTGGCGTGTAACAAGGCGTACCACTCTACGCCGAAGGATTCGCCTAACCGATATGCGTGACTACTCTTAAATGTTCGCTTCCGGTTTCCGGTGCTATCCGTTTAATCAGATATGTTAATTGTCCGCATGAATGCGCGAGAAATCAGGTGATTCTTTTTGAGATTAATAATAGCTTTCCTTACGAAAAACGAATTAAATCAATGTAGGAGTAGATAATAAACTGACCTTATCTACTCTTCAATTAAATTAAATTAATTAAATAATCGATTAATTATACATTACTTTGTATGGTTATTTATCGATAATATTTGTTTAATTAATCATCGTAAGATTATTTATTATATTTTTTTATTAAAAAAGAGAAATATTTAATATTTGGAATAATATTATTTTAAGATTAATTGATCTCAAGGTAATAGAATTGTGTCTTTTTTTAACATTAAAAATTGCCATCTATATTTCTGAATTTTATTCGACGATGTAAGAAAATAATTGATAGCCAATCTTTAACTATAATTTTGATTTTTGCTACAAAACAGTTTTTTATTTTTAGTGAACTTTTTACCTGTAATCCTCCTCGTTGCTGATGTAATCCGGCGGTATCAGATGCCAGGAAGCGTCGTAACAATCATCGTATCCGGTTGCCATTTTTCTCACCTTCTTCTTCTCTTTTTGCTTTCCCGAATATGCCGGTTATGTGCTCAGCAGAAAAAGTTAAGAAATATCCCGCGGAGATCAAAAAAGTACCGTCAGCAGATACGTCAGAAAGGGCCAGAACAATTCTTCGTCAATTATCTCAGTGCGTACCTTTTTTTTCAAGAGACCAGCGTGATTTCATTATCTCATTCCTCGAAAATCCGACGTATATTTCGTGTTGAAGCATCGTCGCGTATCCACTTTGACTAATGACTTCACGCAAACTTTGTCTTCCGATGAGACAGAATACAAAGAAGAAAAGACGAAATTTCTGTATGCAACACGACGTGATTAATCACACATGTCGCAATTCTTTCGAAAAATAAATTTTGTAATATTTTATTAATATTGTTTGATAAAATCGAACAAACAATAACGCAATTTCCGTGAAAGATGTAGGAAGTAATTCTCGATGAAGTGAAGTTTAAAGATGCTCACTTTTTTTCTTAATGTTTTCGTTATATTCGTTTGAATGTATGTAAAAAACGATGTATTTGGCACTCAAATATGAAATTTAATAATGATGATTGGTAAAATAGAATTATGCCAGATTATTCTCGTTCAACTCATGATAGCCGCTTTACTGAGAACTATGTGGCGATATATCGATCAGCTATACATATATTGTATCAAAAATATGGCTACCTGATAGGAGCTTCGGCAACGTTATCTGCGTGATAACACCCTACATAGATTAGTTTGACTACCGCAAATCGGTAATGTCGAATAAAATGAAATATCATCGAGTCTTCTCGATGTTCTTCTCGTCTTTAAAAAACGAACACGCATCTGAATCGTCTGTATATTTCTCTAAATACAGACGCCTATATATATATATTTAAACAAGTTTCGCAAAAATTAATACTTGCTTCTTATCAATACTTGTTTTATTCGGTCTTAATCTTATGACGTAAATCGAAAAATCTCATTGCTTCTCAAAATAACATATATCTTAACTATATAATATTAAAAAATCAAAAAATATGTTTTAATAATATATACATTCTAGTGTCTCAAAACCATCTGACCTTTTAATACTTGCTTCTTATCGATACTTGTTTTATTCGGTCTTAATCTTATGACATAAATCGAAAAATCTCATTGCTTCTCAAAATAACATATATCTTAACTATATAATAAAACTATATTAAAAAATCAAAAAATATGTTTTAATATATACATTCTAGTGTCTCAAAACCATCTGACCTTTTAATACTTGCTTCTTATCGATACTTATTTTAATGATAGATTACATTTTCAATAGCAGATTTTGAGAAAATCAAAAGACGTTATCTTTTATTGCAACTTTCATCAAATCTTAAATTAAAATTTACTAAAATATCATTTCTAAATTGGCTAAGAAATTTTTTTATTATGAAGGCAGCGATTATATGTATTATATACACACGTAAAGTATATATTTTCCAATGTGTTACGTGTTTATATAATACACGTGTCACACTTTATTAGAAAGAGGACAACCTTTATCAGCCGTTTACTAGTCGCGCACAGTTATATATGAGGAAAAAAAAGAAAATAGTAAATTGCTATATCTATCACGTGCAAAATGATTTCAAGATATCACGATCGAGAGATAATAAATTGCCACGCTGGGATTTTCTGCCTAGAGACTGAGCTGATACAGCCATAACTTTAACAAATACGCAAACATATTTTTGTTATCATTGTTATCGATATTATTTCGTAATTATGTTTTTTTGGTTATTGTGCACTTCGATTTCAATCGTTCATTAATTATGATGTAATTATGATGATGATAATTAACATAAATTATCGTGTCGAGAGTAAAAACATCGATATGAAAAAAAAAGTTATAAAAGATAAAGAATAAAAAAATTTTTGAAAATAATATTGCGATTCGTGCACTGAATTGGATATGAGAGTAGCAATTGTAGAGAGATAATCGGCCAATTGTTGCTACTCGATCGTTTGTACCTCACAATTTGTTAATGACAAGAGACCCTCGAGGTGAAGTATCCGCGGCTTAACCGACAAGTGCTACCGAACGAAGCCTGCTACGAGTGCACTTGATAAAGTAACAATATTTCCTCTCACTATCTGTATTTCCTCTCACTTATTTATGCAACAAGTCATATATACACATACATACATATACACAGATTCAAATTGTTGCACAATGCAATTATCGCTGCAAAGAATGTCATTCGGCGGGAAAGAGAGAAAAAAAATCGTGTTATCTTGAAAAAATAATGATACTTGATGGTGAATGAGAGAGTATTGTTTGCGGGACAGAGATTTAATACATGATTACAATGATGTAATTTTAAATATGAGGTGTCTCGCATCATCACTTGGCGCAACCTCTTCGTTAAATTTCCAGAACGCCGTTTATCTATCCACTCTATGACATATGGGTCTAATCTTTGCTTATCATGGTTAAAGTGATAAGAGCGAGTTGTTGCACGTCGCAAAAAAAGCAAAAGAAAAAATTGACACGCTCGATATCTCTAATAATTTTATAAAAAGGTGGGACGCGAAGAAATTGCACGGGCCTTGTGATCGTAATTCGTATATATATAGTAAAGGATTGATATAATTTAAAATAATTTAATACAATTTTGAACGACGCAAAAATTTGTCGCTTAAGATAAGAGCTTCATTCCGAAGCTATCAATTATTTTGCCTACGATATTGATTTATTTTATCACCGATTATTGTCAATTGTGTACATTGTCAAGTTCCTTATATAGAGACGCAATATAGTATCGACATAATCGTTTCATCTGAGGCACATTAGATATATATAATTACGATCAAATAATTTATTATCGTAAGAACAAGTATACATGTTTTCTAACATATAACAGAAAATAACCTCAGTAAGAGTTATACATTTCTATTAATTATACATTTATAATTCTAATATTTATAATATTATTATATATTATAATTTCTAGCATTATAATAATTATAATATTTATAATATTATAATATATTATGATTTATATTATTATTTATAATTTATATATTATATATAATTTACAATATTTATAATAATATTCATGATGAAAAATGGGAAAAATATTAGCTATAATTAATTATAATAAAAGATTATAAATTACAAAATTATAAATTATATCGTTTTTTCGATGGTTTAGCGCGCGCATTTCTTATGTCTTCATGATCAAACTCAAAATAATCGAAATGAATAGAGACAACAGAGAATGAAGTTTCGATATATAGTTTCACATCGTTGTTATCATCATCAATATTCAAAAATGCGATCGTTTAAAAAGAAATATTGATAGACATATATCGTTATATTGCCAAAAAAAGATACACTATGATCATAGCTTAAAAAATTAAATGAAAAAGTTAGGTAATAATACTTTAACTAATGTAGAACGTTACAAACTTCTATTTTATATAACGAAATGAATTAAAATAAAAAGTGACGTGGAAGGAAGGAATATAAATTATTTTGTATATTTATTTCGTAGTCTTTTTTTAACATATAAAGAAAGGATGAAAAGTTTGGACATATTGTACGAGATATAATCATTGATTAAAATTGAATTTGTTTTATATCTATTAGCGATGGAATGTAAGACGTAACAATCATTTCTCTGTGTGCATGAAAGTTGTTATAAATAAACGAATGCATATTCAAGGAAACCAGTTTCAAGCAACAGTTTTAAAGATAACGCGTAGACTTTAGTCACATTTTCATACATGCCTTTTGCCTTTTACATTATCGAAGAAACAAAATACGCATAATTTACCATCAACAATTACATAATCGCCGAGATAGACACGATGTTTTGTCTAAGTACGATAATGTTTGGTGCGTACTTTGAACACACTGCTATAATTTAGAGGCAATCGTATTCGTTGTCATTTGTCTAGAAAAAGTTTCCATCAAAATCGGGAGTGAAGTTTATCGCTGGATCGTGTAAAAATAATCAAGAATTTCAAATCGAGATCGCGCTCCGTGATCGATAATCGTTAAATTAATTTCTCCATCGTATCTGAATATTACCTCGACAGTGTTATTCTCGAGCAAATACACTTTTCAAACGCATAAACTGCTCATGAACATTTATCGTTTTTTTTCTGTCATTTCGCGTGTGAACTGTAATTATTCTTGAAAGAGAGAAGGCGCAATTGTGTGTTCAAGAGAGCACGATAATGACAGCTTTGAATTGGTTTGAGTTTGAACGAAATATTCTAATAAAGAGAAAGAGACGTCAAAAAATATCAAAAAATTGAACGAAATATCTTGATTTTTTGAATCATTTTTCTACGAATAATAATTTCCGAGTAACTAAGATAACTCGACAATTTCATGATGAAAATTTTATACAAGAATGTATACCGATAGCTCGAGATATCTTTATATCTCGGCGACTGCGAGCGCTCGAACAGAGATATCTCTTATTCCAAATCATACTTAATCCTCGACAATTGCGTAACTATCGATGACGTTCGATATGGCGCATGATATTGTATCATTGATAATAATTGATTCTTTCCGAAGAGAAACTTTAAGCTTTTGTTTTTTTCTTTCCCGACCTCTTTTTCTTTCTCTTTCTTCCTCTCGTTGATTATTTTTTTTTGCGATTGCCGTGACTCGTGCGTTTACCCTTGTGACATTTACTCACGTTTGTGCTGCGTTTCTCGACGATCGCGCCATTGTTGGTCTCTCCGGACGTCTTCGACGTCTCTGTTAAAAGAGAATAAAAATCAGATCTTTTAAGACGATCTGAATAAATTAGACGATTTAGCGACGTAGCGAAGCCAGCTCATGCGAAGTGCGTAATTAACTGTGTACCTGAAATCATTGATGTTGAGATGAAATGTATTTCATCATTGGCAAACTTGTTCGCCTTTAGGGAATCTCTCGAGACACATTCTGGACATATTAATCATGTAGATATAATTAAGTTTATTTATTTAAAAACATGCGCAGTATACATGCATAATTTTATTTCGAAAAATCGTCAAATCATTTCGTTGAAAGACGTAATTCCATAACTTCCATTAGTGCTTCCATTAGTGCTTCCATTAACATTATACTTTCTATACAAAATTCTTAATGTTTTAAAATCACATAATTATATAATTAAATTAATCAAATTCAGAGTATATATATGCATACTTGTTCTTGTTCTCTTATAACTAAATAATTTCTCAAAACAACGAAGCAAACGACGAAGCAAATAAATATACCCGATTTATATTGTTCACGTGAGCATTTTAAGGTGGCAAGAGAAGTTTTTACATTTAAGTTTTTTCAACAAAATATTCTCTCAAAAAAAAAAAAAACGAAAAGTCGAATTATCTTTTCAATTGTGCGATTTATATTTGTGCTATTTATTATTTCAATGTGCTATTTATTGTTATTTATTATTTCGAACGTTCTCGTATAGCGGAATCACTGATAAGATATTCTAACAATAAGTAATATCAATATTTATTAATCCTTCAAAACTTAATATCATGTGCGTAATAAATAGTTTCATTAATATCACAATTTGTCTTCCATATTTCATTAATATTCAGAATATTCTATTTGATGATAAAACCCGAAAGGGTAATGATTTTGTATGAAAAATAGATCTTTCAAGCTTAAAAATGATGAATATATAGTATTAATTTTCAGATTCCAACAAATTTTATTCAGATTCCATTTCATTTTATTTAATTTTACTTTATTATTTATCTATTTTATTTATTTCTTTCACACAAAATCGTTATTATTTTAGTGAGTGTGCTTTGTTATAGAATTGTAATAGTCTGATAGACAATCTGTAATAATTATAACGATTATACAAACAATTATAACTAGTCTATAACTATAGACAAACAATTTTATACAAATACAATTATAGTTTATACAAACAATTATAACTAGTCTATAATAATTATAACTAGTCTATAACTAGTACTTTGTATAAGTTATATAAGTTATTTAGTTGTTACTAGTACTTTATATAAGTTGTATAAGTTGTATAAGTTTATACAAACAATTATAACAATTATAGTTTATACAAACAATTATAACTAGTCTATAACAATTATAAATAGTCTATAACAATTATAACTAGTTTATAACTAGTACTTTGTATAAGTTGTTTGTTATAGCCGTTTGTATAGTCATTATAATTGTTACAGATTGCCTATCAATCAGGATATTTTGTATAGTCGTTAATAATGCTAACCTTCAATAATATTGATAACAATCCATTGACGAAATTGGTATGCTCATTATATGTATATGCAATGCTACTGAATGATCTCTATACAATTATGATTTAATCAACAATTTTGCTGACATGGAAAGCGAATGCATATACAAGCGAAGTATGTGTAAGAAAAGTTAAAATGAAAAGAAGCGAAAAAAAAATAAATCCCGCGAAGCAGCCACACATAAGATGTAGGATCACTTACTCTCGGCGATTGACGCCTTGTCACTGTCTGAGCTGATCGGTGAGTAGAAGATCGAATCGCCCTCCTGGCTGGACCTGTCGGGCGTACAACACGTGGGCGAGTCGATAGTCGTGGACTGCAAAAGGTGCTCCTCTACCTTATCGCGGCTCTCTTCGGCGAGCAATCTCTGAATTCGTTGAACAGATACGCTGAACATTTACGCATCTTGATCTTAAAGAGCCGTAAAAAACACTCTTCGATATTCGATTTGCATCACGTACGAAAATTAGCATGTAAAACAGACAAATTTGGAAATATATAAATTAATTTTGAAAGAGATTTTATTTTTTCTTTACACGTCATTAGTTTTTCGCACTCTTTTTAAGGATAGAAAATCAGAACAAAATTTGTTTGTTGAAAAAATCGTGATGGCATGACTTTGTGCACTTTATCGCTCGTGTATTATGTGCTTGCTCCTAATTCGAATGACGCGAGGCAACCAAGAGATGGAGAAGCATCGAAAAGTCGATTTCTCAGCATCGACTTATTTCTGCTTCAACTTTTTCTACTGTTTATACTGTTTATACAACATATGGAATGATCGAAGAATCTTGGATTACCTGGTCGCAAACTTGCGCGGCAGCCCGCTCGCTAGCCTGGAACTTCTCGATTTCATTTTGCATTGCTGTTGTCCTATTAAACAGCACGTTAGCTTCTTTAACGATATCGCAAAGCTCAGTGGACGACACGTTACCATCGTTGACGTTATCGTCGTCATCCTCCTCGTTGCTCTTGTCGATGCTCGAACTGCTGCAATCGGCCGGCTGGAAAAGATGATAGTTGAAACGTGGCCAGATAAATCTCCCATATCGCGTGAAAACATGTATACTAAAAATATAAATGAAACGAACAGCATATAAAGTTTAAGACGTGTCGCGAGCTATCGAAGAAGAAAGGTCAAGTCACCGAGTTTCTTTCAAGTTTGCAAATTGAATATGATTGTGAATTCGAGACGACTTTGACGCGACTTCAATGATAAAAACGTTAACTATTTCACATAGCAAGTAAAGCAAGATAAATTATTTTTTATTAAAAATAATACAATCATTTACTGTATGAAAGAGGAGCCTAATTCTCTACTATTTTGTTTACATATTTATCTACAAGTTTCTATTTCAGTAATGCATCACGATTACTCACATCGAAATCTTCATCTTCATCGCTACTTTCCAAGGCAAGTCGATCGATCTTCTCTTTTAGAGTCTCTTCCTCCTCATTCTTTTCGTCCTCGGAGGAGGACGATTCACTGCAACTTGTCAAGTTTTCTTGTTTTTCCGTAGCATCTGTTGATTCCGTCGCTGATTTTTCTTCCGATGTTGTTGTTGTTGGCTTAAAAAAACGTCTCGTTGTTTCATTGAATAATCTTAATCTTCTCAAGAGAGTTTTGATAATACATGTGAACACCCACATGCAAAAGATCGTATTCATGAATGTTTAGAAATATAAAATCTCAGACATAGTATGCAAAATACCAAACAAGACATATACAATTAAAGATGACATCAATATTCGAATTAAAGATGGACATCAATATTCAATTTAAATATTCGACGAAAGTAGAAATATTTTTAGAAACTGATAATACACACATATAAAGAAAATTTTCATGCACATTTTAATATAATCGAATATCGTGGTTTACATTTGCGTGGAATCAATGACGGTTTCTACTTACTGCATCGGGATCGAGAACACTACTAACGTGAATTTTAGTAGGTGGTGGCGATGGGGTGGGTTTGGACATATCCAAACAAGACAAGCTCGATAAGGTCAGACGAATAGATTTGATAAGGGCTTTTCTGGCTTCGTTCATCGACGATCTTTCATCCTATACCCATCATCACAAGACTATTATTGTCCTAATCTCATTATCTCTTCGAAGAGCGAAATGTCTTCGCGTTCTTTATACATCAATCGGAAGAAGCGCGTATGTTCTTACCTTATTTTGTTTCTCCTTCATCCCGCTTTTCTTTACGTCATTCAGTCGTTTGCGGCTTATCTGCAGAAATTTTACCTGTCGGGAGAAACGTTTAGATGAAAGCGAGACGGATGATAAAGAGAATCGAAATATCTGAATAACTGTAAGTAGTAAAATAATATTTGTAAATTTTACAAAACTATTTTGTAATGGAAGAGCCAATGCTTACTTTATTATTTTTTTAGCGATGCGACAAAACGTTAAATTATATTATATAAAAGCGAGACGTACCAATCCACTCGGGGTAACTTGGGAGTAACCAATTAGCAAAGCGCCTGCGTTTACCGTCATCCTAAGTATACGTAGTATTATCAAGCTCGGCAAGAATAAAATCCACGGCAACGGTCTCACGAGTCCCGATTTTTTCTTATTCTCGTCTGAAATAAGCGAGTTCGAAGCATAAATCTACGATTGATCGCACGATATTTACGAATCGTACCTTCATCGAGGTCAATCTCCTGATCAGATAGGCTCCATTCCGCACACTTCTCCACGGTCCATAGAAAGTTGTTCATAAGTTTCAGTATTGTCTGACCCAATGAACTTTGCACCATGACCACTTGCAGAAATTTCAATTCCGAGCAGACGTAATAGTTTTTCGGAGTCTTCTTCGTTGTCTAATAGACGAGAAAACAACATAATTTGTTCGATTAATCGACTGGTCATCGATGTATATTTTTGTGATCTTGAAATACTCACTGTGCTTGATGAACTCTCGTATTTCGTGGCCATGTTTATATCGAGAAATAAAACAGTGCTGAAAAAAAATATTAAAAAGAATATAAACAATTTATTCACAAATTTAATTTTAACATTATATGAGTTGAATACAACTGCGTTATATTAATTATTAAATATTAAATACTAACTATTAAATATAAACTATTAAACTATTATGACGTTTAGAACGTATAATAAAAACAGAATAAAAACAGAATAATAGAGAAAATAATAATAATAATCTATCGCGAAAAAATACACTTTTTTCCCGTAGTATAAATTTTCTATTTCCTATAAAACTTCTATAAATCTATCTGTTCACAAGCAAAGATTTTTGATCATGTACATTGATATAACTATTTATAATTAATATTCTTTTTCAATGATAGAAGAATCGTTCTAATAATGTTTACATATTGGAACGATTCATCGATGACCGTCGACAATCTCTCTTTCTCATCTCTTTTAAGTTCAACTCAATTCCTAATGACTCAGATACACAAAATAAATAATAAAGAAAACGGCGATAAATTGCTATCGAAAAGGCGCGACCTCGCCTTATCAGGGCGAAACGCCAAAAGAAAGCCTAATAACGGTATATTCTCATTGCAAAATACCATACATAATAATCACTGGCAAAATGAATTTTTAAAACGACAAGTAAAATATCTTTAAAATTAAACGAGAGAGAAAGAATAAGGATGATGATTTTTGTGGAATGGTTACAAACATATTTTAATCTATTTTTTTAATACATTTAATTTTTAATAAGATTAATTCTGCTTTCTGCGATTGCAACAACAATTTTTTGTAATATCAAACATCGTGAAAACACTGATGATCTTACAAATTCTTACATTCTGCATGCGCATAACACATAAGTGCACAGGCAAAGTAATTTACTGACCAAGCAACTTTTTTGATTCTACTTTATCAACGACATTTTCTTCATGTATACAAAGTTCACATGTAATTTAACAGATAAAAACAATTTAATATAACTTTTTCTTTCTTGGGTCAAATTCAATGGCAGGAATATTACAGCATAATAATTTGTCACGATGGATGCTGAAAGCATTCAAGAAATAATATATATACGAAAAAAGAGAGAAAGAAAGATTAAAATAAATTATATATTAAAATGTTTAATTGCGCAATTTTTATTTATTCTGATAAATTTGTTATGTAAAATTAATGGATTTAATTAGTAGTTGGATTTTTTAATTGTAGTCAATATTTATATGTGATATCGATACTATCAGCAGATTGGTGACATTGAACTTTGAACAATTGAATTTTCTCGAGGTTTTTTGTTTTAATTTAAAATTTTTGAAGTTATATGTGTGATCTGAGAGCAAAATAAACATGCAAATAATATAACATATATATAATACATTTGTTCTCTTCGAAATTTCGCGAATCCAAATAGTAAATTTTAGAATCCATTAATCTCATATACAAGCAATAATAAAGAATTGTGTCTGTGAAGTGTCTAGCACAAAAACTTCCACAATTGGATTCTAATATTGTCTTATTCACTTACATTATTTTACATTCGGTTATTGTTTATTGTAGTTACAGTTAAGTGTTTAGTAATTAAGTGTTTGCGCTTTTTCAACTTTTATTATGTTTTCGTTTGATTCGTAGGCACCCAGTGAGAAATGACAAGTCGGATAGACGTTTGTTAGACGTCTAAAATGTCTAATAAACGTCTATTGGACATCTATTAAACATCTTAGACGTCTATTCGACTTATCATTTCTCACTGGGCAGGTTTTGTTGATTGTCAAAAATCTCACGTGTTCACCAGTATAATATAAAAATATCTCTTGATATATATGTGTTTGTAGAATTAAATCAGAGCAGTGCAAAAAGTATTTTATCAAAATTTGTTAAAACACCAATTGTTATATATTATATGTAATCGCGGTTCTACTTTACTTTTGAAAATACATTTAGAAAAGTATATATATTTATATGTAAAATATATATTTATATGTAAAATATATATTTTTGATCAAGATAGTTTGTCACAAATCACTTATCAAAATCATATATTAATCGTTTTCTAATATATGTGTATTCCTGTTGTTTATAATTATATTATTTAATTGTTAACAACGGTAGCAACATTTTTTCATAAATATAGAAATTATTAAAATTTAAATAATAGTAATATAAATTATTAATTATAAATATAAATTATTCTCATCTTTTCTATTTATAAATCGATTATTTAATTCGGCAGCACTATTAGTATTTTGTGTATCGATGACTCAATTCGCGATTTTCGATTTAATGTTTAGGTCAGAAAGGACAGATTTCGAAATAACATCACACTGATCAATATATAAATTTCCAGTTGAGTGATCTCAATACTAGTTATTCTTTATAGCATAAGTCACGATTTAATTCAATCTTTCTTTGATTAAAAATTCATTATATATACAAAATCTTGCCGTTAAAATATATGATATAATAATAATAATATACCACACATAATAATGTATTACACGTATGCGTACTCTTTTTCCAAAGCACAAAAAACAATAATATAAAAAGCTTTTCCATCGATTATTTTAACGAACATCTATCCGGAAAGTGTTATTATTTATCTGTCTTCAAATTTAACTCAATATAATTGATTACCTTATTAAATGCGAAGAACTTTTTTCTCCTTCGGATTATTGGATGACGAGATATTATAAAGGCAAAGAATGGATGAAGGTAACGATTGCTGTTGCAAACAATAATCTTTGCCACGCGGCCACGTAATTCTACTCAACGTTCTAGACCGGTGGTAGTGGAAGCTGTACTCCTGACGAGTACTCGATTACACGCCGAGACTCTCACGACTGCGATATGCTCAGAACGAACGGGAGATCAGAAGTTTCCAAGCTTCATCGGACAGTGGCGTAACAATTTTAACCAGTATTTAAATAAGTCGTCGACTTTTCGGGGCCCAAAAAGTGTATCAAGTTTATGCGATGCATTTTTTCTTCGATGCTGTAGATTCTGTGTGCAAATTTATAATAAATTACAATAATATTGCTAGCAAAATAGCAGAGAAAAATAACATTGATTTAAAAAATTACAGGATTCAAAGGAAACTAAAATTTATCGACATTACAGTTAATTTCTCGCCTAGTAAGTTGAAAATTAAAACATGTATATATATGTGTGTATAAACTGTTGTCCCAGTTTCTATTTTTTATCCTTCATATCTATTATTCGTAAAACGTAATTTTTGGCTTAGATATTTATAGTCATCTTATTAATCTTTTATACTTTTTGCAATTATATGTAAAAGAGCTTTGCTGTTACATCATGTTCCTATTATGACATTAATTTTTATAATTGATAATTTATCTCTGATAGACAACTCTGTCTTTTGCAGCAAAGATGTTACTTAATTCTACTCGCGTAATAGATTTCATGATTGTAATTTAAAATTTAAATGTAATTAATTGAAATTTAATTGTAATGAAAATTCAAAAGTTTGCAATCCCTTTTTTTGTTGCGAAATAAATCTTAATTAGGACTATAAAAAAAATTCCGATATTTTTAATCGCGCAAAAAAAAACTTTATATGATTCAAGGATTCGAAAACAATCGGCATTCTATTTCTCCCTGTCTCGGATCGATTTTATTAAACGTTTATTACATCGGCAAATTTTAAATTTCGAAGCACATATGCGCACATACAGAGCGATGAACAGAGCACAAGCCAAACACTGTATCCTTTCTCCTCGCTAAAACTTAGTCAAGACTTAGTAGTACGTAGTGCGAATTACATTCTAATCAGACAATTATTATTCACAATATGACTGACGCTCCTTTCGTTTGAATTAATCTTACTCTTACGTGATCAATGTCTCGACAATTGAAATCAATAATGTCGAAAGCGCGCGCGCACACACACACACAGACAGACAGACACACACACACACAGAGACACACACATGCTAAAAACACATGACCATTCACGCAAAACATATCATACTTCTTTCGCACGTTGTCCCTCTCACTCGCGTCTGCTCTCAAATAGTGTAATTTTACAGATTTTGTTTTTTTTATGAAAATGGAATACAGCTGCATCGTAATCGGTGACATTTATTGAAATGCTTTGTACGATTCAGAATATTTTCTCAGAATCTCAAGAGTTCACCGCATTTTAAGGCCATTCTTCACATCTCGACAGATTCATGGAGATGTATACATGATTATTTTTTCTCTAAAGTCGATTTGTATACGGAATAAACGTTTTATAGACGAGTATTTTTCTCAATATAAGTTTTAACTTTAATTAGTCTTTCAAATTTTTACAATTCAGTAATATTGAGCGCATAAGCGTGCCATTTTATTTCGCAACCTGCTTTCACAAAGCGCATACGGTTTCATTTATTGAAAAATCAAAATACATAATCCTTATATCCCTACCAATTACACAAGAGCTTCTGTGTTGACCAGACGTAGAGTAGAATGTTGATAAGCGAAATTTAATTTTAATCACTAACATGATTTTTATACAAGAGTAATTTCTACCGACAGAATAAAAGTTTATTCCTCAGCATAAAATCGCTGAATACATCGGCCACATTAGAGAGCACACCGCACAAAGAAAACAAGTCGAACGAAGATTGAATAGCTCTGGGTTGAGTCTCTCAACAGGATTAACATTGTGTAGATAACTACAAATAGATTTCCAAAGATAAACTATGAGAATGGGAATAAGGAGCTTCGCGCGACTCGTTATCTCGATACAAACTTAATACATTTACAAACAAAACACGCATTAAAAAAAAGTGTAATTAACGTAAATCGCTACATAACAATGCGGATGCAGATAACATTAATAGATATCGATATCCCCATAAATTTATAAGAATTTGTCATTAATTTTAGAAACTCTACCACATCGTAACGCTATAAGGAAATGTAGTAACTTGTGAAAGTTTATTAATTGATTTTCTTTCTAATTTTCTTCTTCTCTTTCTCTTACTCTTATCCTCTCAACAATTAGAACAAGTTATTCAAGTGCACTACTCGACTTTTGTCTATCCTAATGTCGTGCAAATCTTGATTTCGGTGAATTTCATTTATTAACGAAACAAATGCACACACACAATCCATTAAAACTGCTGAGTTTGTTGATATAAAGTAGCTTAATAATTATGCAAGGGATATTCTGATATTGATTCGCAGGCATAGTAAACCGAAACGCACTTGGATAATTTGTTGTTATTCATTTCGATTACATCCGTAAATAAAAAAGGTTAATATTCTTCCTCATCATCGGGCGCAAGCCCATCCCCTTCCAATTCCTCGGGTGGCGCGAAACCATCCTGAAATGATATAATGAATATGTTGTATATTGTATTTATCCGAGAGAAAATATTTCTTATATAATTATAAAGTTATTCTGCAATATAATAATCTTAAGTAATATAATAATATAGTCTTATTAATATAATAATGCAATATAATAATCTTAAATAATCTTAATTTTGTGTACATAATTACGAAATATAAAAATATCAATAAACTTCTAATAAATAAAGCATCTAAAGATAAATTTGTATGATTTTAATTACATTAAAAAAATTATTTTTCTACTACAGTTAATTTAAGAAAAGAACAAAAATACAAAAAAATAGAACATTAAGTTAAATTTGGAGAGACAAAAAATGAATTTGTCAAATTAAATGGTGGTTATTACAATAAAGATGGTAATGCATAATCTAATTACTAAAATGTAAATATTTCTAAAATTTCAAATACAAAGACATACATTATATAAAGACATGAGGGCTGTGTGTGAAAAGTATTGATATTTATAGTACACAAGATATAATCGTGCAATTAATTGAAAATTTTATGACACATTTAAAGAATTAAGTTAAATTGTAAATTATTAAATGTAAATATTATAAAATTAGATGTAAAATATTTTTATTAATCAGTGTCATACATTTTTCTTAATCTTTTTCGTTGTATATTAATTACGAAATACAATTAAAACAATTAAAACGGTCTTATTACCTTATTAGAAAGAACGCGCCTGTTACAAACATATAAAAAAAGGCGTTTATAGTTTCATTGCATCCGTCTTCCGTTCTATTAAATTCTGGATATCCTATAATATTATAGCATCATAGTTTTGTATAAGCCTTAATTAAAATTCTGTTTTTAGTTATCAATCTTTGCATATATAAAAAAATAGATATTTAGTGCTTTATTTAATTATAATGAATAATTAAAATGTGTCAGTATTTTTTCAATAAATAATAATTTTATAGCTCTCATGTCTTATACGAGATTCATCAAGTTTATTAATAAAAATAAAAGTAATAATTTTTTATAGAATAATTTTGATATTAATTATACTTATTTAAAAAATTATTATTTTTTAAATAATAATGTTTTATATCACATTATATAGTGTACAACATTAATTGTACTATAATAAACAAATATATAAATTATTTGTACTATAATAAAAATTATAATCAAGTAAATTGAAAGGAACAGTATAAATTACCTCTGTTGCATAAAGGACTTCTAAAATTTTCTGTACAATAGGTGGAGGATCGCCGCCATTGTCGCAATCTTGACACATGACTTCAATGTCACGTAATTTTCCAAAATAGAAATCTCTCTCCTTTTCTAGGCCTTCGATTGACATCTTCATCTCAACCAACTGAAACATTTCACAAATATTCATTAGAAAGACAACGACAAGATATGTAGGATATATATTTTTCTATAAATATTTATTAAATAAAATAATTGTGTATAATGTACTATGTACATTACATTTTTCAATACCTGTGCATTAAGTTCTTCAATCTTTCCAGTATCACCACGATTGCCGATTACGGTGGTTTTAGGTTGCGCACGGTACGGTGGTGTGACTTTATTTACTATAGATTTAAAAAATATATTATTTTAAAATACTATGTTAAAATATGAATTATTATTATTATTTGTATTAATATGAATGGAAGCAATTTGTATCACAATTCGAACTTATGTAAAAATTAACGAAATTATAGATCTGATATATACAAGCAAGTTTGTGAAAAGCAAAAAAATGCATGCAATACTGTGTTCAAAATCATGCATAGTACATGTATGTTACATAAATGTAATAAGATATCTTACAAAAAAGAGAAATATATACAAAAAAATTAAAATCTATTATCTAGAGAAAATCTATTATCTAAAGAATTGCAAAACAAATGTTTTTAAAGAAATAGAAAATGATTCTCATTATTAGACCTTAACTTGTACAATATAGCGCATTAACAAGTATTGATAATGATACTAGCTACAGACTAGTGTTAAAAAAAGTAATCATCATAGACTAGTGGAAGGCTACAATAATTGTTTCAGAGTTCACTTTGTGTGAGGAGACAATATTAACTACATGTAAAATATTTCAAGTCTTATTCTCGATCAATTACATGTTCATCGAAATTTTGTTCCTTGTTTTAATACTTATTTTTTTCACATATTGCAATAATATCACAGTGGACAACAATGGAACCACGATTCTCTGACATAATCACTGAACATAGACTAGGAACACATTAAAAATTTCATTTTTTTTACCCCATATTTTTCTCTTTATATCAGTATCAAAACGTATACAAAACTAAGTAAAACGTGTAAATAACGAGAATTACAATTAAAAACGAAAAAAGATCGAATTTCACCTAAAACGTTTGTACTATCTGGACGCATGGAAGATGGATGTCCCTCACCTAAAGGCAAATTCCATTTAAAATTATTGATGTTATATTGTGTAATAACTCATAATTGAAACTTCTGTTGAAATAATGGGGAAAATCATGACTCCTATTCCTACACAAAATTTTTCATATAGGTAAGATATGGACTATCATTATCATATTTCTTGTCAAAGAAGTAATATCGATTTGTATTCTACCTATATGAAACACACTGTATATCACAGAAATTTCTAATAAAATGATAATTTAATAGAATTTAATCTTACTGTATTCATTCATGTAATATTAATAATAACTCGCCTGTAGTAAAATCAGTCAGATAGTCAAAATAGACACATCAAAAGGCAATCAAGTCAATAATTATCGATTAGTAGAAATCTGTGTTAATGTACAAGTTTGAAGTACTTGAGAAAAGATTATGTTTCATCTTATTCTCTTTAATATAATTAAGATTCAAACTTTATATATATCAGAGAGGGAGATCATTAAGTGATGTACCAGTAGTACGAGGAGCAGGCTTAGTCGAATTTACTGGTTCACGTGGAGAAGTACGTTTCGCATTAGAACCACCACGAGGTGCATTATTTCCGCCGCTACCCATAGGCTCTCCGCCTCGCATAGTAAGCGCATCATAATCTGCTCCCGAGTAGTTTGCATCAAAGAACTTCTTGAACCATTGTAAAAACTCAAAGTTGTCTTGGAATCTGCCTTTCACCAGCCTATCAATTGGCACAATCTGCAAATGAGGAGCGTGTGTATGTGCAACATAAAATAAAATGTAACAAATGTGAACAAATTATGCCAAATGGATGATGCAAATATGACTTTACACAATAAAAATAACCGTTTTTAACATAATGTTGCAAGAAAGCATTATGTTTTTATGGCTATAATACTAATATATATGAGGAATGAAATAATAAAATTAACATTAAACACAGAAATACATTGTGTGATTTTGTCTTTTACAATAATTAATGTAACATATCATTGTATAATATATTTTATAAAAATCAAATAAATAAATTTCTTCTATTTCCTTCTTAACATAATCTTTTGCTCCATATATAAAGTTACTATTAAAAATAAGTTGTTCTGGAATTCTTCCTCTTATTCTATAATAAGTCAAAATGCACAAATGCAACAGAAAAACTTAAAATATCTTATGCTTAAATATTAAAAATTATTTCATATAAACGCATATATTAACAATTTATGTACATAAAAGTATATCACATATCTCCCTTTTATCATATACTGTCAAATTAGATAGATTTCTGTGAGATTTTTGCTACATTTTCTTATTGTTCTTAATATGGAAAATTAAAGAGTGCATATGTGAGGTGAAATACATATGTTTTTGTGTGATATTATAAAAATAGCTTATAATACTTAATGCATATTAATTTAAAATAATATGAAATTATAGATACTAGATTGCAATATACTATACTATTGCAAATAATTGTATATTAAAAGTTGCCGTATGCGTTTTTAAAATACACATGTGCGTGTTTGTATATGCAAGTGGTGTGTATGGGCATTATTGTTTATACA
Organism: Camponotus floridanus; assembly: GCF_003227725.1. Taxonomy (NCBI): domain Eukaryota; kingdom Metazoa; phylum Arthropoda; class Insecta; order Hymenoptera; family Formicidae; genus Camponotus; species Camponotus floridanus. The sequence continues at coordinate 593,614 of NW_020229838.1, forward strand.
GAAATATTACTTAAACATATCATAAACGACATGCAAGAAGCGGCCGCGTAAAAAATCGAGATTGCAACGATATACCCTGCTGTCGTACAACGCTGTTACGTTGCTGTATGTGTTTTTGTTGTATTTGCGGCTGCTTCGATTGCGGCGGCAAAGGTACCAACTGGGGATTCGACAAATTGTGCGTTCCATCCACGCCAGAACCTAACGGTATGCAGCCGCGTGCCTCGTAAGCGTCGTATTCACGACCGTCGTAATTCGCGTCGAAAAACTTTTTGAACCACTGTAGAAACTCAAAGTTATCTTGAAAGCGTCCTTTTATCAGCTTGTCCACCGGTATTACCTGAACCATTCCCATATGGCCATATCATTACGATTTCCTTCATTCACATAGATTGTTCTGCCCATAATATTATCACATTCGCGAAGCAATCTTAGATCTTGATAATAATTTATATTTTACACATATTATATTTCAAAATATAATTTTCATACGTAATAATACTTTATCTATTTATACATTAATACATTATTTCTTGTATTCATTTAATATGTTCTTGAATATTTATTTTGTATTTGTTTTACAATCCCCTATCATTGTTAGTAAACAGAAAGGACATAAGAGAGATATATAATAATATTATATACTTCAATGTAATTATTTTTAAAAAACTACTTTTATATAATATAATCTTTCCCAAATGTAATTTTTATTATTACCAGATATATCCTCTTCACATGTGTTTGCTGTCCTCAAGATGTATTTATCAAAATTTATAGCAGGAATAAAAGAAGATAATTGCTTACTTACCTTATCCACATTCATCTTTTTGAAACCACCTTGAAGAATTTTGAAATTCTGTATATACTCGTGCTCCAGATTGGTCTTGAATTTGACTCTTTTCAAGGGTACGCTGCCCGGAAAGAGCATGTCCATGAATTGACAGTAAACTGCTCCGGTGCATAATTCTTCGATTTTGGTGAAAGATGATTGTAGACAGTCGTTTACCCATGCCAGCATATCGTGGCGACTGAGGTTGTCAGATGTCATATTTGTGGCGTAGACGTTAACAGCCATGTTGTTTCGTTTGCTCTAACTAGAAAAAATACATATATACATTGCGTATGTATTTATATATACATACATACATAATATATACAAATAATTTAGCAATATTAATGGAATTATAAGATTGTGGCGCAATAATTAAACATATGTGTATGTGTTTTATATATATATATATATATATATTGCAGTCAGTCTTAAATTTAATATGACAGTATATCATATCATCGTTATCTTAGAGACAGAAAAGAAATACAATTAAAATCGCAATCGCGATTCACGCAGTCGGCGTGTGATGTCTGTTATAAATAAAGTCAGCGATCTCCTTGACACGACAAACACCGATATACGTCGAATTCGGCGTGATAAGATGCAAGAACACGCGATCCAGCGAGATCAATTGAGCGATCGAGCTCGAGAGGATCTCGAGGGGGACAACATTCCATTGACTTTTTTTCCTACGAAACTGTCTCGCGTTCGCGACATATTCGGCATTCCTTATCGGCGATTTCGGATCGTCCGTATTCGTCTCGCTCGGGACGTACCTCGCGGGAACAAGGAGACTCGTTCGCACCCGAAGCCCTGACGGTTCGGAGCGCGTCAAACGTCAAAAGCAACGACGACTCACCGCGATATCGCGGAAGGAGAAGAAACAGCGGATAACAACAGCGAGAATCGGGAGTGGTTCCTCGCGGGTGACAAATGTGCACTAGATCGTTCAAACGCGCACACAACGGAAACTTCTAACGGTTCCCCGGCGCGCGATTGGCCGGCGTGATTGGCCGCGCGCGCGCGCGCGCCTCTTCACGTACGTGGTAGATGGTGCGGACGATGGTGCTTTCGGTGTCACCCGACGTGTAGATTCGACGCCTCGAGAACGATGAACGTAGGATGCGGAGGCTTGCCACACCACGTGGAGACAGGAGCCGAGAACGAGGAGATTCGCTCGACGTGGAGACGTTAATCCGACAAAGGAATACGGCCACAATGTAGACAGTGTGTAGATGCGTGCGATTTGCGATTATCGATTTAAAGCCTCGTTCACAGCGTGCCGATTATGTCAGATATCACACTGCATACGAGATTCGGCATCCAATGGGAGGAAATTTTTTAGGGGATTTTAGCTAGAACAAATTCTTTGCAAACGAATAAGGAAATAACTAATTCGATTAGCGCGAGATGTAAAGAGAGATATGAATAAAAATATATAAGAGAAATTAATTGCGCGAAATTATATAAATAAAGCGAAATTGAATATATCATAAACATAGGGCACTAAAAATTGTCAAAAATTATAACTTGGCGAGTTTTGCATCTATGTAATGTGTAGTTTATATTCTAAAATATATTAAATAATTTTTATTATGTTTTTATCAACCTGTGTTTTTTTTAAGTATACTACACCTTGAATGAAGATTCGATAATATTATCATATCAAATATGCTACCAATTAGATTTATCTGATCTTTTTATTTCATTTGCCTTTTTTGTCTAAAAATTTATCCAATTGCATAATTACATATAGTATAAAAGTACAGAAAAATTAATTTACACATAAAGAATGTAATATTTATATTAGACTTTATACTCATTTCATTTATATCTATTTTGATATGTAACTAATGCATATTTGAATAATTTGTAAGTTATTTTAAAGAATAAAATAAAAAAATTTGTATGAATAGCAAGAAAAAAACTCATCATGTATATTAAAAATATTATTTAATTATTTCTTATTTTACTTTTCTCACTCAAATAAGCTATCAAATATTGTGAATATTAACTGGAATTGTTATTTAAATTTAGACTTATAACTTGCACGATTATTTATATTTTGCTAATATTTTCAAGTAAATAACAGAATTATACAAGTGTCTTGTAAGACATGTAATGTAGAAAAAAGTTATAACTGTGAAATTTTTTTTATATTTAAATATATTAAATAATTTTCCAGCTTCGTGAGAAAACAATAATTACATATAATTTTCAAATATATATTATTTGTTATGTTTATTAATCATATATTCAACAAACCTAACTCTTCCATTTAACGTGTGGTAAGCGCAACGCACTTTCGGCATAAAAATATTCTTCCGATTGAGGTTGCAATTTTGCTTTGTAATCCATCAGCATCATGCGGTCCCCTTGTTGTACAAATATCTATAAAATTAACATAATAAAAATTAACTTTATAGTGTGTCAATGCATTCTTTGGCTATAAATTTCTTTTTTTATAAAAGTATACATACATCGATTACTATTGTATGGCAAGATAACTTTTTTGCCAACTCCAATCGTTTCTCTAAATTGTCGACAAATTTCAAATACTTTTCGAGAATGGCGCATGGTGCATTGTGTTTGTACAGTACTTTTAAAATATCTTCTATGTACAAATGTGTTTGTAGCTTTGTATTACCAAGTATTCTCTAAAATATAATTGATAATAAAACATGACTTTAATAGGCAGATTATGAAATATATAAATAAATATAAAATATTAATAAATATAAAACATATTACTTTTGTTATAAGTAAACGATCAATGTCGTCCCATTCACCATAGGCAGCTTTAACTTGTAAAGCGACTTTTTGATATAATCTAGGAGAAATGTCATGATTCTGAGAGAGCATTGTAGGTGATATCACAACAAATGTATTTGGTGTATTATAATGATGTTTGCATGCATAATGCAAAGATTCTTGAATAGAAGAATTTAATGGGAGCTCTTCATTATCCGTTTTCTGTTTGATTGTCATTTGCCATTCTACAACAATTCACAGTGTATAAAAAATCAGTATAAAAATAATTTGTTATATTGTAGGGAAAAAGGAAGATTGAAAGCATACCTAACAACTTAATGTAAGATTCCAAAAACGTGGCTTCTTTACAATCAGGTAACATGGCAAAATGTGCTTTCTGACAATTTTGAAGTTTTTGCAGCAATCTGTTTGGATCTCTTGTGTTTCTTATAATAATATGAAGATTCTTCATCTGTAGTAAACAATAGTATAAATATTGTGACATAATTTATATAGTAAATATAGTATAGTAGTAATACATACAGCAGCAGTCAAAGAATGACCAAGCATTCTGTAAAATATCACATGTAAAAAAAATAACGGTAATTTTCAATTAATGGAATGCTAAGAAATTACTTACGTCAAAATATCAGTTATTTCATTTGTTTGCAGTCTTATAAAAAGATAATGTATATATATATTAACTGCCTCTGGTCTCTCTATTAGTAATCTTTGCACAAGTGATCGTTTCAAAGTCTTTGTAAGAAATAAAATTATCTGCAATATTATAATCAAATATTGGTATTAAATGATACTCATAAATTTTGTTAACTTTATGACTAAAATATTATATGTTGTAGAATTGTTATTTTAGTTATATATACTATTAAAACAGCATTTCCATCTCCGCTTAAAATAGCAGCATCTAATAAAGCAGTTTTGCTAGCAAAAGACTTGTATTGTTCTAATGAGTATGGCTGACCAAGCAATATCTTTCTTAAAGTAATATCTGGTTGCTCAATAGCTGTTTCTGTATTTATATTTTCTAACTTGTCCGCAGCTAAAACTGAAAGATTTTGCATTATATAAGTATTTTTGTTATATAACATTGAGATTTTTCAAGATGAACATTTCTTTGACAACGTACTGCATGAAAGTGTCTTTTCAGATATGATCGAGAACAATGGTTTTGTCGTTTGATCATCGGTAAATCTAAAACTATTTTCGGAAAGTGATCTATTTGAGATCCCAGCCCACAATTTTTCAGTTTCATTCTTCGATACTCCAAACAATTGATCCACCTGCAATTTGATCCATATGAAGAATTCGTTATCACAATTCATCTTGATTATTTTTTACCTCATTGTTTTCGAAGCAGAATGATCGCTTCTCGCTGCTGAGCCAAAATTCATCATCGTCTTTATCGATGTTCATTTTAAAATATGTCTCGAACCGTACCTGCTTCAATAACCTTATCAAATTTTAAATGACAGATGGATAAACAAAATAAAATAGTTGACATTTCTCAATGTGGCATTGATGAATTATTAAAAAGATATGAACTGTCCAATCTCTTTCTACATGCAATATGGCGTCTTTCATTTTAGATCTGTGATCTGTGATTGGTGGATTTTACTAGGAAATTTTATCACTAAATATTCTGACAACCAATCTGATCATTCAAATCGCTTTTCCTAATTTATCTGTTAAGTTACCTTTCTACTTAATTTTCTTTTCATAGATTCAACTGTGATGCGTAATAAAAATATTTGATTGTGATTGGTCGATTCGTCGTTTATGATTTTTTTACATGTGAATGGTCTTTTGACTCCCCATTCCTTACTTTCCATTTCATCCACCTTCGTCCAACATGTCGACAATCGAGGTGCTTGGTTGAATTCGCCATAATATATCCTGGAAATCCAGAGAGGACAAAAAAAGAAATTGTTTCAATCACAATGTCTTTAACAAAGTAAGAAACGCTTTTATCTTTTTATATTATTTTTCTCAATTATTTCATCGACAAACTTTTCGCAGTTTCAAATATTAAATTTTTCATTTTTTCACATTTTGTTGTATGAATGACGTAGAAAAGAAATAATTTTAAATTAGACATATAAATCTGAAAACGTGTAGGATATTTATCTCCTCTGTTTGTAATAAGTTTTTTTTTTTGCAATTAGTTTGTTACCCGCTCCTACCCAAGTGGTATGGGACAAAGACGATGAAGCACGTGAGCAAAAGTTACGCCAAAGACCTGTCTCGGCACTGGTTAAAGCAGTTGTCACAGCACCACCTTATGGACAACGGAGAGGATGGGTACCACGCAATCCAGAAGTGAATATTTACTCCAATTTGTCAATAAACTTTAGGAAGAAACATTTTCTTATCGATATAATTTATATAAATAGTATTTTTCTACTTGATTAAATCAAAGATATAATGAATGATGCTTTCAATATACTAAAGTATAATGCATATATATTATACATTATGCATAGGACTTTGGAGATGGCGGAGCATTCCCAGAGATTCATGTTGCACAATATCCACTTGGAATGGGGATGAAAGGCAAGGAAATCACAAGTAATGCATTGGCAGTACAACTTGATGCTCAGGGAAAAGTAAAATATGATCTCATAGCGAGGCAAGGCCACAGTAAGGACAAAGTAAGCTTTAGTCTTTCCATGATTATATTTAAACATATTCCTTTTTTCTATGTTAAATTTACTATTTCAATATTTGATTTTTTCTTAATAGATTGTTTATAGCAAATTGAGCGATTTGTTACCATCTGAGATTACAAATGAAGAAGATCCTACCTTGCAACGACCACCTGATGACGAACTTGATGAACTCACGGATAGAACCAAAAAAGCACTGGAAAAAATAACAAGATCAAAGATCGCAGCCGCCATGCCGGTGAGATGCGCGGAGAAACAAGCTCCGGCGCAATACATACGATATACACCCTCACAACAAGGCCAATCATTTAATTCCGGAGCCAAACAAAGGGTTATACGTATGGTAGAAGCCCAAGTGGATCCAATGGAACCACCAAAGTTCAAGTATGTACAGAAAGAGTAAAAATGACTTAATTGTAGAAATTGTTTATAGTTTAATGTATAACAGATATATATATATATATATATATATATATATATATATATATATATAAACCTAATGGATTAATAAAAAGATTTATAATTGCAGGATTAATAAAAAAATTCCACGGGGGCCTCCATCACCTCCAGCTCCTGTAATGCATTCTCCAACAAGAAAAGTAACTGTGAAAGAGCAAAAAGAGTGGAAAATTCCACCTTGCATTAGTAACTGGAAAAATGCAAAGGTATTTAGAAAAATTTTATGTCCAGTATATTTTGATACATATAAAAAAATAATGCTGACATGTAATAAGAAATACTTGATTTCTTCAGTGATTATATAAAATTGTTTTTGATTTTAGGGTTACACAATTCCTTTGGATAAACGTCTTGCTGCAGATGGTAGAGGTTTGCAGCAAGTACACATTAATGAAAATTTTGCAAAATTAGCTGAGGCTCTTTATATTGCTGATAGAAAAGCCCGGCAAGCCGTTGAAATGCGCGCACAATTGGAGAAAAAGTTAGCTCAAAAGGAAAAGGAAAAGAAGGAGGATCATTTGAGACAGCTGGCCCAAAAGGCCCGAGAGGAGCGTGCCGGCTTGAAATCTAGCGCAACATTAGGTATTGCCATCTGATATCGTGCAAAATAAAGAATAATTGCAAATCTATTGTGCAAATCTATTGTGAGATTGTGATGAAAATTTAGATAACAGGTATTAACACACTTTTAGATAAAGCTGAAGAATCACGCGAAAGGGACCAACTCAGGCAGGAACGTCACAAGAATCGCGCTCGTGAACGAAATTTAGCTCGTGCCGCCCCCGACAAACGCTCTCGTTTACAACGTGAACGCGAGCGCGATATTAGCGAACAGATCGCGCTCGGTTTGCCCGCAAAGAGCATTCCGAATACGGGAGAAGCACAATTCGATCAACGTCTCTTCAATAGCAGTAAGGGATTAGATAGTGGTTATGGCCACGAGGACGAGTATAATGTGTATGATAAACCATGGAAAGATGGCAATTCGATTGCTTCTCATATTTATCGTCCTAACAAGAATATCGATAAAGACACTTATGGGGACGAACTAGAAAAATTGATTAAGACGAACAGGTTAGAGTTTATATTTATATTTTTATGTTTATATCAAGTACACTAATGTTTATGCAATTAAAAACTTTATATTTTACTTGACAATAAATAATAGATTTATATGTAATATATACATGTGTGTGTGTGTGTATATTTTTTTGATATATTTGTAAATGTAAAATTATCAAATTTATTTCTCATTTTAGATTCGTTCCCGATAAAGAATTCAGTGGAACCGATAGGTCGGCCACGCGATCAGGACCGGTACAATTTGAGAAGGAGGAAGAAGATCCTTTCGGTTTGGATCAATTTTTGAAACAGGCTAAGCGCGCCAGCTCAACAACAACAAAACGCAAAGATGAACGCGAGCAACGTAAAGACGATCGTGACAAACGAAGGAAGCATTAAAACAATTTATTCATTCATCCAGTGAATATTATTTATTCTATGAAAATGATAAATTCCGAAATTTCGTTTCGGATTTTACTACTTTATAATGGAATAAAAAATATGTTCGATAATAATAAAAAATAGTATGATGTAATAATATTGTAATATTATTGTAATATTATAAATAATGTTGTGTATAAATAACATTGTAATAATAAAAAATATTTTATTTGATTTAGCGACAATGGAATGCTGATATTCTTGATTCTTTTATTCGATTAAGTGATAATAGAACTTTCAAAATTATATATGATTGTTTCAATTATAGCAATATAATTTTATTCTGAAATATGTATTATAAGCGAAAACAATAGCAATATTTATTAAAAATATGAATGTGTCTTTGATATAGATTATTTTAGATTCTTGCAAATTTGTAAAAAAGATATTTTATAAAACATGCGCGCAAATCAAATTTCAAACATTATTTACTAAATATCTTTTTCTAAATATTTATTATAAATAAATGCTATTATATTATATATATTTTGTAATAAAATAAAATTTCCATGAGTGATGTAATAATATAGTTGTGAATGTTATATATGAGAATTTGAACTTCTGTAATTTGTTCTATTTTTGTTATTTGCTTCAAAGAAAAGCAGACATGTTTGGTATTTTAATAAGCAAGCCTGAACGAACTTAAAGCAGAGCTGCGCGAGGAATGTTACAGCCCGTTTTATGAAGAGTTTTATTACTTTCTTCATTTTTATTTTTACTTTCATTGCGGAAATAAGTAGCATATAATAAATCTGTTTCCTAATCAATAATAATTATTTTTATTTCTATTTATTTATTATTTCGCATAATAAATATCACTTAATACATAGAACATAGGAGAATTTACTTTGATCACTAATTGTTATCGAAAGTGAATCTTTTTAATGTCTTTTTCTTCTTTTTGAGACTTAACATTTTTTTTTAATTCTTGTAGATTATACAAATCTGAGTTTCTAAGTATATTTTAATAAACTCATTCATTATATCACACAAAATCCTTATGTAACAATTTTATAAGCATGCAATTAATGAACAACTGATAAATTCTCGATACAAACTACTATACCAAAATTGATTATTCACACGAATTATCACACTTTCGAAATTAAATGAAAGACAATCCAAAGTAAACATATAAATAAAAAAACGAGCAAAAGAATAATATCCTATTATAATATCCTTATAATATCCTATTAAAAAAATCACATTTTTTATCTATAATTGTTTCGAATTAAGAAAGTATTTAAGAATATCTGTATTAATTAATTAATTATCTCAAAAAGTGATTGTTGCTGTACAAATATAAAAACAAAAATATAAACGCTAATTTATTTATTTTAATTTTTTCTGATCGTGTCTGTATTTTTGTCGATATTCCTGATAGATAACAGGATATTCCTGATAGGAACAGTAAATGCGAAACAATGAAATATTGCTATATTGCCACGGTTTTTATACGTTATACATATACGTCATCGTGTTAATAAAATATTCCTGTAATAACAACAAAGGTATATTATTCCACATTAATTATCAATTAATATTTTTCCTTTGATCGTGAAAACAAAGAATAGTCTTTTTTACAGAAATTCGTCATTTGGCTATAAAAGCGAGAAACAGATTGGCACCAATCTTGGAATGTCGATCAGAAGTTGTTGGATGTTCGCCGATTTGGCCGACCGCTAATCGGTAGCACAAGCACGGTGTTTCGAGCTGTTAACTGTACCATTCAAGTGCTGGCACTTTGAAACGCAGTTTGATCAGAGATGGACATGTCAAGCTGAAGAGAGATACGCGGCTGACCCATATCAGTTTTTTCTACTGCATCGTCGGCGCCAAATCGGCTCGATAAAGCAGATCAAAAAGACAAAAGGACACTTTTTTACACTTTTATGGAAATCGAAATTTAGTTTATTTCATTTCTTTTTATTAACTATTAAATATTGAATTAAGTATTATTGAAAGAAGACTTTAAGACTGACATACATTTCTTAAATCAATATATGTATCCATATTTCTTAGCTTAAGTGCTATGCTTTATCAAAGCTGAAACTTGGTTCGCTTATTATTAGTATTGTTAATTTATTCATTAAATATTCATTAAATTATTCGTAAAAGACTATAATTATAGTATATGTGTACTAAGTATATTTTTTATCAAGAAGAGAGACTTTTTCAAAAGTTTTTTCTGTGATTGTTTTTAGCAAATTATATAATCTAAACAATGGAGTTTTCGAATTAAGAGAATATTTAATTTGATTATTTACATATTTATATATTTCTAAATCTGTTTCTAAATGTTCTTATTTTTCTTATATTTTTATATTTTACAAGTAAATATGTCAGTAAAGATAATTTTGCTAAAAAAATAGAAAAATAGTGAAATAAAAACTTTAATAGGATCTATTAAGAAATAATATCTAGTAAAATTTTATAAATATAAATTGCCATTTTAAACTTTTAGTAAAAAGTTAGAAACGGTATTGGTTTCAATAATATATCTTTTCTATATCGCTATATATTTGGAAATACATAATGTGTGTGTGTGTGTGTGTGTGTGTGATAATTATAAAAATGTTTTATTTTTGCGTAAAATATGAGTAACGATTTTTAATGAATAATAAAATAATTTTTTAATCGCAATTATTGTGTGTATAAACTGTACATTATGTTTTATACGAGAAAAAAATCGGAATATTACATTTATTTTTGTTTATTTTCCTTTTGCAGAAGTTTTACGGTAAATTCCAACATGCTGAAGACGGATCTTGAATACAAATAAAAAAAACGACGAGTTTCCGGCGCTACGGCGTAAACCTGCAGGTATTTTTAGCGTTTCCGACAGCTAACATTTTGCGTATATACCCGGCGGTGGAAAAACCCCGTATCACGTCCCAAAAAATGTGTGTATAAGTTTTCTCTTCAAATACTTCACCTTTCTGATTTCATTATTTAATATCCATGAGGGGAAAAAGATAGGCAAGTTTTGCTCTCGTGAAACGAGCTTTTGCTCGACGAAAAACCTGACATTTCGCGCACAGATTAAATTACTCTGCGCATTGTAATCTACGCACAACAGAAGTAGTTTAATCCGCACACATATGCATACATAAGCCGAAGAAAGCTTTCGAGAATCAGGAAATTGCAAATCGGTTTAGCGAATCGTGAAATACGGAACCGCGATGTATTTCGCGCAAAATTTGCGACGCGAAAAATTCTTTAACGTGTTCGATTTCCGGCTTGCTCTCGAGAGGCAAATGACCTGCTGAATTTTCTGTGGTTCCATAGCATCCAGGTATGACTACCGAGCAAATTTTATACACATTCGTGTATTGTTGCTCATGTTCCGCGGACTAATGTACATCATACACGAAGGTATTAAGCCAACTCAAAATTTTCCGAGTACATACAATTCGAGAGCGCGTACATTAAACTGAGTAACGGAGCTTTAATCCTAACACGCATGACCTATTTTGCGTTACGTAAATGCAAATGAAAGTAGTCTGAAGAGATCCTCTAGAGTGCCACTAAACATTCAATGCACTACACATTAAAAAATTTTTCTCATATTGCAAATATTTGTATATGCATTTATATATTTTTCTCATGCATTTCTCGAAAGCACGCGAACGCTGGTGAAATAATTTAGGAACAACTCGATACGCGAAAGATTTTGATTCTTTTGTAATTTGACAATTTTGCGGAAAGATTGGGATTTTAAAACAAAAGGTATTTTACATTTTTATTATATCAATGTGTAAAATAGACGAATTAAGGGCGATATTGCGAAAAATTGAAAAATATTTCTACAAAAATTGTGTGCCAATTTTCATGTCTGAAGTAAAAGAAAGATTTGCAAAACTTGCGTTTAGATAACTTGATTTGAGTCATGGTACTTTGATCTCATTTCAAAAGAATTACATTTTCAATAAAAAATATAATTCAAAATGTTAAAATTTTCTCGACGAATGCGTTCAATTCTTTCTTAATTAAAATTTTCCTTAGTTAAAATTCTCCTTATATTAATAAGAATAGTTTACTTTCATGAATATTAAGCGAATTTACTTTTAAGCGTCCATGTTTTACGATCTCCACTCTCTTTTGTGTGTGTATAAAATAAAGATTAATATCTACTCCAATTTGTAAAACACTATACCAACCGGTTAATCTAGAATTGTTTCTAAGTTTAACGTGTCGAGGATGTTCCTAATTATATATTTGCGACCATCGTTTCTTCGTTTTCATGGATTAACCGCGCGTTACGACAGTCGAACGGATCGTCGGTGACCGAGTTTGTTGTCGAAAAAAAATGATGCGGGACATCTATTTTTCAGGACGGATAAAGGGGATTTTCGCCGCCACTCGCACTTGACGCGACCCAATTACCGCGTTTCTCAATTAGATCGGGAAACGAGGAGATGCGTATTCGCAGGCGAGCTTCTCTTTCGTTTCCCGGCGCGTTGGCGGCTAGAAAGAGAAAGAGAAGGAAGGGAACGCGTATATCGCGGTTATTTATAAGTTCGGCGCGAGGGTCGGCGTTTAACCTTGCCCGACGTGGACCGTCAGGCATGTCACCTAACCGTTTTATTACGACTGTGTTATGTGTGTGTATGTGTGCGTGCGTGTGTGTGTGTGTGTGTGCTCTCCGAAATGCGCTTCCAATTGGGTCAGGTCCACGTCTGCTTTTCGGAGCGCGTTTCGCGAGCTGCCACTGACAGAAACTCTGACGGTGGATTAAACTCGCGCCTCCCTCCCTCTTTCTCTAGCTTTGCCATCGCGACGGAATAATACCGGTAATAATTTATTGCGACGCTTTAAATCCGAGCCTGCGCTCGCACAAGGGACCACGTTTTGCGCTTCAGAATGAATGGCAATCATCGTGAATGGTGTGCTTAAAAAGAGAAAATTTAACAGATAGTTTTAGAATTCTTTTATTATTTCAGAAACCTGATAAAGTGTTATGAATAATTGAATGTCAGATAGAAATAAATCTATATTCGTGTAACTTTTAAAATTTAATTATTGTTAAATCTATTTTAGTTGTCTAAATAAAACGTTAAAAATTGAAAATTAGACAGCTGCGACATGTATCAATAAGAGAAACTATTCACAGAACAGTTTTCGTCAATTGGTATAAAAGTTTTGTTATTAAATTATGCATATATAAGTTATGCATATAGAATATCCTGAATAAAAATCGAGTTAGAAAAAGAAACATAGCTAAAATAAATTAGAGTACATAAACATTTATTTTTACACCTTTATATTCCAACAGCGAGTGTGCTATGTCTTCCATGTTTAATATTTTTATTATAAACATTTCATCGATCATTGTTTATAATAATAATATTTTTTTTGTTTTTATCCATATTTGTTTTAGAACATATTGGCAAAGTTTGATTGTTCAACTTTGGAAGACACGCTGTATATTATACATCAGTTTTCTAGAAAGAAAATTGGAAAACTTCTTTCAAGAGATGAAAGGAGTGTATTGGAGCCAATTGCGACTATCTTGATTAATAGAAATCGTCTCAAAAGTATATATAATTCTGTTTACAACTTTATGATTTTATTTCGCAAACTTCTTTATATTAACGTAACATTGAAACTTTTTTTTTTATTTTCATTCAATATATCTTATATCAATCTTTTGTGTTCTCTCTTATTATATATTTGTTGTGTGCATACAAATGTGTATATAATATGTATAAATATAAGAAGATGATACGTGCAAATTATTTGAAGCATAAATTTTTTGTTTATTACTATAATATCTGCAGCTCTAGATTATCGATCTGAATAATTTATATATTAGACGCGAGCCCTTTCAGTTAAACATGAAACTTTCTGCGACTTTAATTGCATGCTAACTTTCGCGTTGCGATGCTCTCAAACCCATCGAGACACAATTGCATCAGAAGATTATAATTGCCACTTCTTTACATTGTCTCTCTTAGTGACTATCAATCGCACGAATGTTATACTTACACGCGGAATTGACTTTATAGGTACAGTAATCGATGGACATTTTTAAAAATCCATTCTCTAGAAGGTGTTTTTACGTTTATGGATATCGTAAGCGATCTACAAATATCGCTTTGATTTAAAAGATATTTAAGAAATATTCCATCTTTGTACAATCCAGATTTCAAGAAATCGGATTACATTGGCAAACACATTTTTCAACTGCTACCAAAATAATTGAAATCAATCTACAGAATTATACATTCTTATATCTTCTTTGTTCTCGCTAGAAAAGAATTTCTCGTCGTAAACTTTACTCTATGGATTCCAATTTATTCTAATAATTTCGTTAAAATTTCTTTGGTAACATTTATCACGATATTGTTAAATATGACTTGCTAAAAATTATGACATCAATTTGTGTACAAAGATTTATGATATCTTATATATGAGGCGTACAAATCCATTTTACGCGCACATAATACGTACGTGCGGAAGACATCGTCATTTGCGGGGGTAATTGTATTTTTTTGGTTTACGATGAACATGCGCTACGACGCAATCCGTCGGTGATAAAACAACAAGGGCGAAAAGGGATTTATACAACAACGTTGATTAATTTCTGTTGTAGCGAAGCTCGTGTAACGACTCCGAAACGACGAATAACGGCAAACGCGAACGCGCTCCCCGTCGTGCCATTTGTCGTTTAATGATAACGAACGCGTTGCACTAATGAAACATTGTCCGCGAAACAAAAACACCGTGAAATCTCGAACATCGAGAATGAGATGAGTCGTTCGCTCCAATGAACGAAGAATATGGGTGCCGCAAGTTGCGTGGAAAAAGAGAGGATGCAAAGTGTAACGAGACGATATTTTATTCCCGTTTCTGTTTCCCTCCGTTCTTGAAGAGAAACGACGATAACGAATGTGTGCCTCATACTGCTCCGAAATCTTGGCGAAACGAATGTGAGGAAAGATAACAGCAACGTGTTTGGAATAAAATGAATTTTCATCGATAATATGGGAATTTTTCAGAAGACTTAATTTTTTGATTGGTCTACTAAAATCTTTGATTTTTGAGTGACACAGATGAATCTCTCTCTACTAATTAATTTTTTATATTAGCTTCATGATTATGTCGATTAACTCATCTTACATCAAACACCAAAAAGATATATCAGAATATCAAAATATAAAGAATATTTGTTTTCTTTCTGAATAGATTCTGAAGCGTGAAAATCTCCATAAAGGCAATACAGAGGCTATAACAAGCGCAAGAGAAGAAAAGAGTCTACAGAGTAGCAGTTATGCAAGACTACTGAGGTGCATCTTTCGCGATAAATTTAATAATTACGTAATCTCGAATCGCGCAGAGTCACAATGAGATGGAATCGGAGCATCGAGACGCTCGGCTTTCTCGGTCAGGAATCACCGGAAAGATCTCGCCGGCACCGGTCAGCATCAGCAGTCAGCATCTGGACCCGCGCTCTCGGCTCTCCCGTCTCTGCCTCCGGTACAACGCGCTCATCATCAGGACCACGCCCTCGGCGAAGAACCGACGCCGACGCTGTCGTCCCTTCCTCCCCTCTCGAGGTCGTCCGCCCCCGCCGCCGCTCGTCCTCTCTCTCTTTCTCTCTTTCTCTCTTCGTTCTACGTCTCTCTTTCTCCACGAGCAACCCACCTCGCGTCTCACCCGCCGCCAGCCAGCCAGCGGCCCCCCAGGATCTCCTCGTCAGAGCGACTCGACTCGTCGTCGACGGTGACTCGCGTGTCGTCCCGCGCCAGTCCGCCACCGACCTCGCGATCGTCCACGTCGTCGTCGTCATCGTCGTCGTCGCCGCCCGTCGTCGTGTCGTGCCGCTGGAAGTGGTGGTGATGGATGAGTGATCAGTGCACGCGTGAGAGAAAAGGAGAGAGAGAGAGAGATAGCCGGAAACCACGTAAGCACGCATAGTAACAGTCGTTGACTCGAGGGTGATCCAGGTGCGCGGTGATCGATCGATCGATCATTAGCATCGAGCAATCCGGGGGCGCGCGGGATCACGTTGCGTCGCAACGAGGGTGGTCTTCGTCTTCGGGGATTGTTGCTTGACATTGGGGTGGTGGCGCGATCGGGGTATTTTTGCGGCGCGTGGTACACGTTGCTGATCAAAGAAGAGGAGGAAGAAGAAGAAGAGAAGTCAAGAACGCTCTCCCAAGACCCCCAGCATCCCGGAAGAACCGCACGAAGGAGACGCGGGGAAAACTCGCGGTAATTTGTCAAACTCGCAGGCAGCCGCGTCATATGGTACGTTACAGCCACCCGGTGTGTTATGTATATGTGTTACAGTAGACGTCGCGTGTTTCCGGTCGTGAAGAGACGAATTAGAGGGAGAGATGAGTAGTAGCGTCGGCCGCAGCAAGTGTCAAAGCTTTGTTTGGGTTTAGTGTAAATGAGTGGAATAGTGCTTGCACGGCAGCGACTAGAAATGCCGAACGTAATTAGTCGGGTTCGCGGTTTTCAGCCAAGTCACGTTCCCGCATTTAACTCTTAACGATGTATGCGGAAGACGTATGATTATATTTCTATATGTAAAGTGTACCAAGTACGTTCAGGCGAAACGATAAGACCGGATATAAGTTGAAACTCGCGCGATTTTCGCAAGTCTAAGAAAAGTTTCTTTAATCTTGTTTCAAGATATCGCGTGTTTGATATGTATTTTTCTATGAAATACAAGATCATTAGGAGTATAATAGATATTTTTAAATAATATATAATAGACAGATATTTTTTAAAAGTAACGCTGAAGAAACGCCTTTGAAATAAATACAATATACCTCATATTAATAAACAAAAATAAAAATACTTTTAATAATCACTAACTAAATATTTTAATAATCACTAATCAATAATTCAATAATCACATTGCAATAAATCGATTAAAATAGCGACTCAATGATAACACATGTATGAAAAAATCGGAGAAAATGTCTGAAAAGAGTTTCTTTCTTGCTTCAAGGTGTCGCGCGTTTGATATATATTTTTCTATGAAATACAAGTTCATTAGGAGTATAATAGATATTTTAAATAATATATAATAAATATAGATATTTTTTAAAAGTAACGCTGAAAAGAAAAAGCCTCCTTTAAAATAAATACAATATATACCTCACATTAAGAAAAATAAAAATACTTTAATAATGACTAACTAAAATATTTTAATAATCACTAATCAATAATACATTGTAATAAATCGATTAAAAATAGCGACACAATGATAACACAAGTATTTAAAAAATCGGAAAAACTCTTCATTTTAAGAAGAGATTTTTATAATAACTTTATTATTAATTATTATTAATTTTATTATTAATCTAAAATTATGCGATTCATATAACTTATAAAGAAAAAATTGGAGTGAATGTCTACAATTAATCTTTTTTCAAGTTCTAATTTTTTATCGTACAACATTTCTCTATACGTTGCTGATCAGAGCACGAACGGGGAAGACGAATTCGCGACGAGCTCACGTGCCGTAAATTTCGCGAGGATATAATTTGTTACGCGTTCGCATTCCTCCCTTCTTCTTCTTCTACCCTGCTGCTGGGTAGGAAATAAACGCGACGCGTTTACGCGTTGTTTTCGATGATGTAACTGCGTGACGACGACGACGACAACGACGAGACGGCGGCTCGCAAAAGCGCAAGACTCGGCATGGCGCCGAGAGAAATGTTCTCAATGTTCTCATATATATATATATATATATATATAGGGGATGTTTTCGCGCGGGAAATCCCCTAATTAAAATTGCGCAATTACGCAGAACGAGGGAATAACAGGACGTTGGCGCGACAACTCCTTCGCGATAGCGAGTTGGGGAAGTGATAGCGGATCGCGCTCGATCAGACATCGGGTCGCTAAACGAGACGAAAGATTTTAGAGTCAGTGGGTTAACGTTGATTAAATTCTGTTAATCGCGTTTCATCGTAACTGTAATTTAGGAAGAGTTGGACTTAGTTAATCTTCATATATTGATGTAATTAATTAATTAATCTTTTTAGGCTTGATTATCGACGATCTTTAATAATTAACTTTCGATCAATTCTCCGCTTCGTTCTCGATTGTGAATTCTTAAGTCATTTTAATTCTCACATAATAAGAAGTAAAATGTAACAAAGAAAGAAAATTAATTATAACCATTTTGCTGTCTGATATCATATATATCATCTTAGTCTCTGCGTCACGTGCAAAAAAGAATCTACGGAAATCAATATTACTACGAGTGTTTTATCGGTTTCTACGCTAAAAATTTGTCGAATTTATATATATATATATCTTTCAGCGAGTCAAAACGGTGGAAATTTATTTCCCACCACGTTTCTTCTCTCCGTTGGCGCCGAAAATTATGCCCAATGAAATTATAACGCTTCCGAACTCTGGCACATGACGCAAAGCTCTCATGTTGACATTTATTATGTCAAGTTAGAGATATCGTACACTCTCTATATTGTTCCGACAATATACAATTTTTTCGAGTATCTAATTTGACAACGTTATGAATTAATTTAAAACAGGAAGATCGTGGTTTTGAATAAATTAAGTTGAAAATACAGAATTGCTTGTGTTGAAAGATTCCCGGTTATATACATAAATTGATTCATTTTCAAATTAATAATATTTATAAATAATATTTATAAATAATATTTATTAATAATATTTTTGCGACGAGTGCTATTCTATAACGATTATTGTAAAAATAATTGCAATTTCCAAGAAATATTTATTAGTGTACTAATAATCGATGATGTGTTTAATGTACATTTCTCTGCCACATATTATGAGATATCACAATTTTCTCGTGTTCGAGAGAACCGCGAGAAATAATTTCTCGAGAAAATATCGCGAAATGAAGGATATTTCTTTCCTTTACAACTCGATATGTGCGGAGAAAAATGCAATGCGTCTCGTTTCCGTGCTTTTGCGAAATGTCCTCTCGCCAAAATCTCGTCGACATCAATCTCTCGACGTTGACGCGTATAAAAGTGCAACGGCTCTAGTATGCCATCAAACGTCTGCTTATATCAAACGTAGTAAAGTGTGTGGCACGATTTTTTCCCCTTTTTTTTAAATCAAAAATTTTTCAATACGAAATTGAAATATTTCGTTGGAGAAGATTTACCGAAAAGTTGCAAAATTACATTCCTATTTTATGGAAAAAATTTTAAAGATTTTAAGTCAATAATTTTAAGAAAATAAGTATAATCAAGGGTAAGAGAAATTAGAATCAATAAATTTTAATGGATTCTAGTGAAGCGAACTCTTTAATAGAAATGGAACAAAGATATTAAATATTATTTTCTAGAATCCCTATTATTCTTATTAATTTATTATAAAGTTGATAATGCATAAACATGTCTTTTATGTGCGTTGTGTGTCACGCGTGCACATGATTTAAATGTCATAAGTGATGCACGGCTTGTGAAAATAACGACGAGTGGTCTAGACATATTGGAAAATTCGAGATACTCGCGTCTAGTGGACCTCGTAGTGTTGGCAATATTTTCTGCCAATATTCTGCGAAATACTCGAGTCGTAATTTATTTCTAGTTATTGCCGAATTCCATTCGTGATCGCTTCTAATATATGTCGCATATAAAATTATGATATAGAAATCACATAATATATTATGTCATAATATATTATGTGATATAAAAAATATATTATATAATTATAAATTTTATGTATAACAAAAAATATTTTATAACTTTTAATATTTTAAAACATAATATAAAAGTTATTATATACATAAATATAAAAGTTTATTATTTATTATAAGTTAAATTTTAAATTTTATAAATTATTTTATAAATTATTTATATATTTTATAAATTTTAT
Organism: Camponotus floridanus; assembly: GCF_003227725.1. Classification (NCBI taxonomy): domain Eukaryota; kingdom Metazoa; phylum Arthropoda; class Insecta; order Hymenoptera; family Formicidae; genus Camponotus; species Camponotus floridanus. Next base: position 613,684 of record NW_020229838.1, read on the forward strand.
AAATTATAATATTTTAATATAATGTAAATATAAGGATTTATCAAAATTATTGCGAATTTCTTCAAACATCTAAAAATTTTTCGTTTTTCGCATAAAGATTTCCAAATTTTCAAATTTGAGAATTTCTCTTCGCTCTAAAAGTGACTTAAATATTCAGAAGAGAAATCCAAACAATAGCTTTCATGTGAGTGTTTGCGGCAGCAAGTGTCACGTCGATTGTCGACTTCGCCGCAAATCTTTCGTTTAATGTTTGCGCCAGTCATTTCAAAGTAAGATACCTACCAAAGTGAAGGTAATAAAGTGAATTGATTCTATTCTATATTTTCAGCATTGATAGTTATATCAGGTTTTCAATATTTTGATAACTATATATTTTTATATCGATCCAATTACAAATCTAACAATTTGTAGACGTAACTTTATATCTTTTGCAATAATAACTTTCATAATAAATGATCGATCGATCATCGTTAACGACAGCTGAATGTTGTTAATTCTTGTACTAACAAAGGAGATAATAAACAATTATATCGCGTCTTATATAAAATGATCGAGTTATTAAAGAAATGTATGATTAGACATATGATTAATTTCTTAAGAAAATTTTAAGAGAACATTCGATGTCCAGACTTATTTGAGTATCTGACAATTGGCGAGCATGTTTATCCAGGCCGGGAAAGAAATCCATCGTCGTAAATTTATCATTTTATTTACACGCATCAGCGATTGCGTTTGCCGACGAATGCGAACTCCGAGCGAAAGAAATATTCCGGATATATGTGCGAGTAGGTAGAATAGAAGTGGAGGAGGCAATATGACGTTCAATGTATCGCTCGATTTTTCGCAGAGGGTGACTGCCTTCTGACAAACGGGGGATAGCGGAGGGAGAGAATCGGTCGGTTAAAAATGCCAGTTATTTGCGCGTCCTTATATTTATGACCGCCTTATATATCTCGCAGGCACTTTCGCAGGATTTATCGTCGGTTTTCGTTTCGCTACTGATGCTGATATATGTATGCCGAAACATTAATTCCCCTCAATTCTTATCTCTCACTCTTCATCCCTCTTCATCCCCGAATTATTTTCGGCGAGATTCGCGCACCTGATTCATACGCGATTTTTTAATTATTAGGCCGAGTAATCTGAGATGCGTGAACGATTATGCGAGTCGGAGAACGCGGAGAGAAATCACGATAATAAGACAAAATACCGCCTCTGATCGATCATGTGAGAAGAGGAAGGAAGAGGATACATAAATAATTGGGAGTCTCTTTAATTTTGTTGCAAGTTTTATTCCCTCCGCGGATCATTATCGTAATTTTCTAAATGTTTGCTTTATTTAATGATGATTATGATTCGTGAGAAGCATGTTGAATGCGACGTACTGTATATCATGCGAAATTACGACAGTAAATTGCATAATTAACGAAATGGTATTAAATTACTCGCCGCGTTGCCTGTTACACGTGTCCGATTATATTATGTACACAAATTTACCAAGCAACAAAGTTTATTGTATGGAATATAGAAGTTAAGTGGATAAAATTATAAAAGATATTATTAACAAAAAGGAAAAAATTAAATAAAAATTTATATAGATATTTTCATGTAATTAAATTATCATGAAATTAAACTCTTATATAATTATTCCAATGAGATTAAACATTTCGAAATTCACTCTTGCAATAACGAGAAACATTGTCGTCATCGATCTCTATATGGGTCAGCTATTTTATTGCATATTTAAAATAAAATACAAAATAATATAATAATAAAGCAATCGCATGATAAAGAGAAGAAGAATGCCTTTCGAATTACCGGTATTACATACGAATGTAATTCTGTAGAGTGGTTAAATACATGCATATATGCAAATTCCATATGATTATCGATTGTGTACTCGCATGCGTTCCTGCAAACGTATAAATCCGACTACTATTCAGTGACGAGTATTAAGAGCGGCCAACCAGACTGAGAGAGCTGTAACTCTCCGATTTAAGCGTTCATGTGATTATTATTCAGTGATAAATCATCGAAATACGCAGCATCTCGCGAGAGAGCCTGTAATCCGTTTTGTTAATTAGCGCGTGAAAATGATTCGACCCCAGAATTTACAAATCTGGTTGTTGTGGGTGCGTCACGCTTGTTTTGTCTTCTCTTTAGAAACGCGACACGTTCTCTTCTTATCTTGATCGTGTTTCAAAGGTAACGTTAGCCATGTCCTTTGACGCTTGTAACGGCGACAAGTTGTAATTACAATCGAGCTTATATCACTTGGCGAAAATTTCGCAGAGCAAGCTTTTTCGAAACATTTACAAATATATCTTTTGAAAAAATATCTAACGATTGATTCATATTATATAATTTCTAAAGAAAAGAAACAAGACTCTATATGATTCTAGAATATTTATATTAATGAGATATTTATAAGAGTAAACAAAAAAATTCTCTTTATTTAAAATCCCTTTATTTAAAATCCCTTTATTTAAAAAATCTCTTTATTTAAAATAATAAAATTATTATTTAGTTAAATTTATATAAAATTATTATTCTCTTAATTTTCTTTTAATTACAATAGAAGAGGAAAAAATTGTATTTGCTAATAATAGAGGCAAGAATACGTGACTGCAATTTTTCACGAAAGCGGAGATTGTGATTCCTGCTGTCGGATCGAGTGCGCTCATCGACTTTCATATTTATGAAGCTACATTTTTATACATTTTTATGTAGAAGATATGCTTAAAATATATGTGCATAATCGAAAAAATCGATTTCGATTTTGGATTTGTATCTTTACGAAAGTTTCCTAAGCTCGATGTCTTTTACAAATTTATTTTATTCTTCTTATCATAATTATAAACGATCACTAGGATATATGATATCGATTTTTAAAACTAGCTTCATCTATATAAATTTGTTTCGAATAAATGATTATAAATGGAACTGATGAATAGAGATATAATCTCGGTATGACGTACGAATTTAAGCTAGTAGACGCAGAAGGTTGTGGACCAGCCTTGCCAGTGGATTAACTTGTTATATGAGCAGACTGTCATCTGTGTACTTTACAGTACAATTATTCGGATCTTCAAGATTCGCGTTGCTCCTCTAAATATATATATATATATATATATATATATATATATATATTGAATTATAAAATTAATTAATTTATAATTGTTATATAATCTTCTATATTTAACGTAAGAGAAATTCTAATGATAATAATTAAATCTCTCTCTCTCTCTCTTTCATCTTAATTTTATGTCTTTAAATCCCACAATGAATTATCTTTCTTACAAAAATAAAAATTTGTTGAAAAATATAAAAATAATCTTTTTTTGAAATATTTTTTACCATATTTTTTTTCTGCTAAAGTGAATTATTTAAAAGAATTAGTTTCGAAATATAATTCCGGTTAAAACAGAAATGCTATTTTGCTTTGGTCATTCGATCATGACGCGTGCTGAGAGTAAATAAATGATTTCCGTCGTGCGTTGACTTGACGTGGAGCCAAACATCTGGGTTTTGTTTGCCATGCTTTATATTGATTTTGGAATCACACTGCAGCATAGTGATATTAGAACATCACGAGGAAACTTAAACCGAAAATTGTATCTTAGGAATTTTTCAATGATCTTTCAAGAAATGTGCTTGGTTGTAAAAATTATTTTAAAATGTAGACCGCACATTTAATAATTTTTTTTTAAATTCTGTTTATTTGAAATCATAAACGTATTATCGTTTCATAAAAGATCGGATTGACAATTGAATTTTTTCATATAAATTGATATATAAATTTATTGATATAAATTGATTATATTAATTTAAAAATATTCACAAAAATAGGTTTTACGGGTACATGTACGGGCAATACACAATATGATATCTGATTATGGAGAGTCAAACACTGAATTGCAAAACTTTTCTAACAATTCTTATGCAGCATTTCCAGCGACAACATTTGAAGATACATCTCGCTTGCAAAAATATCAAAGTAAATCGGAGCTAAAATTGCTGCGATCGTTACACTTTTCTTTTGTGAAGTGGAACTGATAACATTCGCGTCGGCACGTTCAATGCGTTCGTATCCGGCGGAACAACGATAACAGCCTCGAACAAGAATGCAGAGGCCGATATACTGGTCAATAACCGGCCTTCGAAAGAGGCAAGGGATTTTTCTTGGCGGGGAAAGGGGGATAACTGCTTACAAAACGTTTAAAAATATCCGCGACGAGATCGCACGAATGCCCACGCGGAACCTTGAGAACTTTCCTCATGAAGCTGTCGGACCCTTTCTCGTTATTTACGAACTTTCCGACGGAAATGCCGCGAATTATTCCGAGACATATCGCCTTGTTTACCGCTGCTCGTAATATATTTGAGAAAAAAACTCTCTCGCGTACTCTCTTATTTGTCTCTGCGCGTAATGTGCAATTTGCGTTCTCGTAATTCTAATTTAAACATGTCTCCGTTCTTTTCTTTAGATTTATATTGCAAATAATTATGTTTGCGTATAACATCTAATGTAGAAGCAAAAAAATATCATGTGATTATTACAAGAAAATTATAATGAGTGAGAGAAAAAAGTAATAAATGTAGAAAAATTAATCTACGTACACCTCCTTTTTCCTATTAAATAAAATTGTTATAGATTGAAAAAGTATTGATGTTTTGTTATTTTAGTTAAAGAGAAATCGAATGGTATTAAGATCTTATCTTAGGAATACGGAGAGAATCGCTGTAGAAAATCAAGTCGCGTAATTGACATGAAGAAGCGATTGACTTCACCTCGAGCGTTTCATCGATTTTTTCGCGACTGCTAGGTCCAATAAAGGCGACGCGATCGTATAACGATTCTCGCTGTTCATTTCCATCAACTTATATGTATAAACGCCATATGAAGAAGGCTTATTCGAAAGTGCCGCATGTGAATGCGTGTTGTTTGCGTATGTTTACGTATATGCAGCACACACTTGCTGTAAAATTATAGTAGTGCAAAAGTCAATCACTTGAGAAAGAATCTCACGCTCTTTCTTACAGAGCGATAAATAAGAACTACGAAAGTTTTGCCAGGTCACGTTCGCGAATGTAAAGAGAAGTGAAACGCAAATGAGAGCAATTATAATCCTCGCGCGAGCACCAAGCAGAACTTGGAGTCCTATTTAAATTTACAAAAGGAGTACCGCTTCGAGCGAGAACCGAAGACTTTGTAAGATTCACTCACGAAAATAAGTTAGCCTGTATCGTTGTACAGATTTAAAGAAATTTCACTGATTTTGTATACGTTTGAAAATTAGATTTTCCTTCTTGATAAATCGAAAAAGAATTTTTTTTTTAAATTGAAATTGGAGTACGATAGAGATTTTGTGAAATTATTCTCATCCGATCGACGAAAGTTATTAAAAGCGAGCAAAGTATGCAAAAAACGATAATTAACCCACCTCGCGTATTTTCCTAGAGTTTTTTCCAGATTGAAGAAATACGCGCAACGGTGCAGTATGTTGCATACATGAATAATTCATCCGAAAGTTGAATCACGAGACACCGAATTAAATTTAATCAGTGGGCAAATATAATCTACAGTTAACGAACATCCGTAAGATATAACATACAGTTAACGAACATCGTAACGCATCGTAACGCTAATGATAAATTATCGGAATAATGTACGAATATGAAGAAATTAATCTAGAGCAGGAAGTTGCGTAACATCCGGTATGTGGTTGTGAAAATCGTAATGGTCTATGCGCAAGAGAAGGAGAGAGAAAGAGAAAGAGTACTATCTTAGTCGATGTTTTTGCGATATTTTTGTACTACCGTTCCCTCCCACCACCTTTCCAGCTGTCAGACGATAAAATAAAGTCGAGGATTCCTAAAGAAGCAAACGGTATATCGTAGGCAAAAACAATATATATCTTGGCAAAGGGATATGAAGGAGAAAAAGAGACAGCGTGGTTTTCTCGCCCTTCTACGTCCGCCCTCAACGAAATGATGGCTCGTCTGGTATTAAGTACTTTTGAGTTCTAATTTATTACCCACCGCGTTTTGTGAACGAGAGGCAAAACACGATTAAGTACATCCATCGAATAGTTTATCGCGGATAATAAAGATCCCGATAAACGAGCCTTGTACATTTTGATAAACGACTTGTTTAAGCGCCGATAGTGATTAATGTATGCAAAAATCATTTAATTAAATTAATGCCATTAATAATTATAGTTAATGCGTTATCAACGATCAACATCTAAATTATAGCTCGACAAAATGTATTGTTAGCTTTTTCCATTCGATCGAGCATAATCTTTGCTGCTTAATTATTAATTGATTTAGCTATTAAAACGCGATCGAAATTTAGATACAGAGAAATAAATGATTAATTCTAGTTTTCGGTCGATTAAGCAAACAAAGGACCGTCTTTTCTCTCTCTCTCTCTCTCTCTTTCTCATAATATACGTATTACAAAATTATTAATTATAATCATTAGCTAGCGCATAGTTATTTAAGAAAAAAATGATATTTAAAAATTATATTTAATATATTGATATAAATTTTAAAAAATGTATACATAATTTAAAAGTTATGAAACATCAGATGAAAAATTTTATTGAATTTTATGTACATGATTCTTATTTTTATTTACACTGTACACATTCGATAAAACGCATTACTTTGATGCATGTATTTGCATACGAAGTTCGATCAATTGAGTATATAGAATCACTGTTTAATTGCACACTGTAATTAGATGCTGCCGATATTCTATTAACTCGCGTTTGTGTATTTAATCGCATTCAACTTGATAGAAATTACGAAAGAGCCCGGGAAATCAAATTCAATCGCGATGAAACGATTCTAACTTTCTCGAGAACACACGCTGCGTACGGATAGATAATGTTGAAGTTGTTTCATGCCATTACAACGGAGATCCATCATCGGATGCGACGGTGACGGATTAAACCTGAGTATCAGTGCGACGTAATTCGATAATTATATATGAAGATCGAATATACGTTATGCCGATCGATCGAAATTTTCCGCGACCGAGAACGAACAGTTGCTCGAAAGAAAGAAATTTACCCCAGTTACAGCACTAATTTAAATACTTTTAAAAGAAATCGTATTGTCCGTTTCTCCCTTCTTCCCTCTTTTCTAACTTCTTTTTAATTTCTTGCGATAAATTGAGAGGCGCGGTGCCAAGTGTACGATAAATAATGCTTCCGTGAAAGTTGTGTAAAAACATGGACATCTCTATCTTTACTTTTATAAAAACTTTTAAGAAATGCACACACATATATATAAGTTCTAAATTGCATTTTTTATTAACTCCTTTGATTTGCGCCTTTCTCAAAAATTCGATTTGATTAATATGAACAGAAAAAGATATAGTCATATTTACATTATATATCAAGACGGTTCGTCATTATTCGTAGACGTGCATGTTTTTGCCTGTGAAGGATTAAAATATTTTGAGCAATTTGCATGAGAGATTTATTACGAAGCTTTGTGAGAAATATCGTCTCTACAAATTGTTCCTTTTAGAAGCCGCGCGTGTTTCCCAGTCCAAGTAATCCGAGTTATCCTGCGCGCTAGGGAAAATGAATAAGGGAAATTCAGTACTACATCGAGGAAGAAATAGTTGCTGCATCTTATACTAATTGCATGTGCATAATAGTTCAATTGTATCATACTAGCAACTATACGCGAGATAGTTTTCCTAAACTTTCATGTGTTGGAAATTATTTTGTGCACACACACACACACACACACACACACACACACATATATATATATATATATATATATATATATATATATATTCGAAATAAATAAAAGTAAACTTTAAAGATAAGCCTCTCTTATATGAATCTTGTGTTAAAAATGTATTAGAAGTGTAAAATATAAAAAATATTCATGAGATTTAGATATCGTATTAAAATAAGAGAGAAAGAATTAATTTAATATAAAAGACAATATAAGAATAGCATTTGTAGTTACATTCTTAATTTGTTAATCGACACTCTGTATATCCTCAATTAAAAAAGTTATGTTAGACCCAGTAAAGTAACTTTTAATAGTATTATATATTCTCGGATTTTCCTGGATGCAAATGCAATTAAAAGTACATCGTTGCTAATAGAAACTGGAGGGACATGGGCAGCATTTACTGAATGAAACGCAATGAATGAACAAGACAATCATAGAATATTATCTTGTCAATTGACTCGATAAATACAATAAGAAATTCAGTAGTAAAGTTGTCAAAAAATTTTTTTTAAATGAGAGTGTGATTATAAACGATGTAAAAGTTGTAAAAATTTTAAAATATCTCTTAAAATTCTAAAATCAATTATATATCTCTATATATATACATTTTTTTAGTAAATTAGTTTGATATTTATTGTAATTATTGTTATACTTAATTAATCTGTATCTCTTTTTTATTATCATATACATAAATTAATTAGATACGCATTACTTAAATATAACAAATATTTACAGCACTCAAATAATTAGAAGTTTCCACATTAAAAATTTTTTGTAACTTTCTACTGTTGTAGATTGAAACTAAATACTTTTTAAATTTAATCCATTAATATTACGTTTGATTACTGCGTGAGAATAATAATTTTAGAGAAAGTGTAGCCTATCAAAATTATTTAGATACATGAATAAGATGTAACGAGTGTTTCAAACCATAATTTCAAGTATATTCTTAAAATGATAACAGTATAATAATTATTCTTTCATAATGTTTCATTATTGATTGGATTTTATTATTATCAGATTAAAATTAAATGGTACTGGCACTTAACTCGTTAACGCCATTTTTTGGTGTCCGAGAGCGATACCGAGGGCACGCAGGTTATTAACTTATTAGGCCGCGATAAATATAGTCATCGGGGAAACACACAGGAAAATACGACGCGCGATCTTCTGCGTCACGTTGTCAGCTGACCGTATCCAGTCGTCTCTATTTTCTACCATGTCGCGTGAAACGATCAGGGGGCTGAGATCACTATTTGCTTTAGATGCTTGTCTGCGAAATTCAGTAACTCGCTTGAGGAAAGGAGAAATTTTCCGGGAAATGATTAAGAATAATAAGCCCGTTCACGAGGATGCGTAATTACGTCGTCGCAAATGTCTTTAATAAGTCCTGTCGCATTCGAGCATTAGTATTCGTTGTCGCTTAAAATATATGTTCTCCGGGAAATGCGGGAGCCGCATCATCTCATCGTTTCGGTTAATGCTTCTCTCACTTCCTTGGTCGCTCTCATCAACATGCTTACGCGTCACTCGGTATGCTCCAGAACGCGATAGATCGTAACGAGGACAATGATAATCCTTCGGGGAACAGTGTGTATAACATACAAACAATGTCGATCGCCGCTTAACGTTGAACATACAGGCTGTCTGGATGTAAATATTGAAGGATTAATATTCGATATCTCTTTTTCGATGTTTATCTTTCTTTTTCGTTTTACGAGAACGGCGAGGAATATATGTATTAAATTCGGTTAGTACATGTAAAGTTGTATATGTATGTGTGTGTGTGTTTGATTAAGGGATTCAATGTATTTATATCATTTATGTACCTTAACTATATTTTTTAAATTTAAACTAGAAAACTTTATTTTATTTTAATTACTATTTTTTATTTTAAAATGTTTAAAGTGTCAATCTTTAACTTTATAAAATACTTCTAAATTTTGTGTCGCTTTAAGATTAATTTAATCAATTGTATATAAAAGGATTTAGAAATATTAACTTTAGAAATATTAACTATTTTAAAGAATCAAAGTATCATTACAAATATATGTGCAGAATTAAAAATCTTTCGAAAAACAAAATAAAGTATAATGAAAAATTATTTTTAATAAATAAATAAAATTTAAATTTCAAGTAAATTATTCGTTCTTTTATTTCTCGTGTGCACTTTCTCTGTTCGTACAAATACCGTGTCATGCATCTATATACATTTTAGTACAATCTAAACCGATGTATTATAATTTATAATTTTATTAATTTTGCTCCCTTTTCGTTGTTTTTTTACAGAACATGTCGTCTCTACGAACGCAATCGACTAGCGGTGGCGTTCTCGGTTTGAGCAGCATCGGTTCCGATCGTACAGGCGCGACTTCGATTGCCGCCGGTTCCCATTCGCATTCCCACTCGCACAGGAAGCATCATCATCATCACAGAAGCAGAAGCGCACCCCGAGCCCCGGAGAAACCGCCCAGAAAGCGTCACCTAAATCCCGGACAGAGTCTCGCCTCCATTCCCAGTCAGATCAAGTTGTCTATGCTGAACAGCGGCCTCATCTCCTTCGGTGAGTCGACTACTCAATTCCGTTCTACTTAATGAATCACGCCCCCCTCCGAGTTAATCCCAGACAATACTAATGACTGAGAGACGGACTTTGCGGATAGAAAATTTAAAAAGAGACGTTTCAATTGTCCTCTTTATTCCTCTTTGTTATCTTACGATTTACGCGCGAAATAAAACGCATTTATACGAATTGTAAAATTTGCACAGCATGAGCAGCAGGAGAATGAATTAAAAAAAAATATATATTTGACGCTGTCTATCGAATTTCGAATGCAATGTCTAGAAATAGTTTGAAAAATGAAAATACGGATCCGGTCTTGGTGACATTTTACGATATTTTCATTAATGAATTATTGACATGGGCGAGACGCGCGCATGCGATATTAACTACGCATGTGCTTTATATATTTTTCATACATCGGCATGTTAAATTCATGTTCACTCTTTCAGCTATGAAATCGTCGTGAATAAAATATAATACAATAAAACGGCAAATAATAAATGTTTTATTGTAATCGAATGAAATGTATTGTTTATATATTATCTTCGTAAATACATAAATATATATATATAAAGATTCGAGAAACCACGCCATATTCGCGTTGAAATTACACAGATTTCCGCGTCGGTGTTATAAATACATTTTCAACGTTACGTCGAAATAAATTTTATGCATTTAGGCCGGGGAGAATCCGAAGGCTTTCATTTAACGACTGCGCAATTGACACTCGGTGAAGAACATCAAGCGCATAATTCAATGAAGCTGTGAAATGCTCCCTCGAGGCCTTTAGAGGCATATTAGAAGCTTTTAGCTTCTAGTCGGGCTCACTGTTTCATCGTCGGCATATCATTTTATAAGACTTTTCCGGCATTTTGTATCACGTGAATACAAAAAAGAGAAAAAGTTATATTCCCTTTCTTCCTTGGAACGATGAACGAGCGCGTATCTCTTTTGAAATACTTCAATTCTTTTTTTAAATTTCCCAGCTTTAATTTTGCATTGTTCGCAAGCCGGAAAAATCAAAGCTCCTACGGCATTAAATTCTCGCCAGCCTTTCAATTGCGAACTCTACACACTCGAGAAGAGACTCATTGTACTCTGAATCTTTTCAGAACTCTCGAAAGCTTCGCGCTAAAACTTAGAATAATTTTCGAGGGATTGAAAATCTCGTAACTTTGAGGATTTTGCGATCTATGTCAGAGATTTTGTGATATCCTCGTGATTCAATTTGAAAACGAGCTATGTTGTAGAAGCGTTCAGCAATATTATCGAAAGATCAGAATTATAGTATCTTTATGGACAATTTTTTTCGAATTATTAATGTCTCACCGGATTTTAAAGTACCTCTTCAATATTTTTTCATAGATGTACAATGAATCTCGTTCTGTCGATCTGAATAGGAAATCTTCCATCATTAGCAAGTCAACATTGACGTCGCTTTTTGATCCATATCTGTGATGATCTAATGACGATTCGAGATATCTTTTGAATTCTATAAATAAAGTATAAAATGCAAACATCGAACAATAAAGCTTTCTCGAATGGATCATCGTTCTTAATGCATATTGTTTAAATCATATAAAAACACTTTCATGCAGCAAACCAGTTATTGAGTAATATTGAAAGGAAAATAATAACAATTCAATGCACACAAAAGGCAGAAGAATTTATCGAAATAACATGACAACTAATTTATTACAAAGACAAATCATAATAATAACGCAGTGCAAATATTCGCCATTTAACTTTGATTAATATAATTTTCAAATGTTTTACAACTTGTGCGGTGGTTTTGATTCGGAGAGACAAAATACGCGTTAGAATTACACTGTCAATAAATTCAATTGTTTGTGGGAGAGAGTAGCTAGAGGGTATATTTGTTATACTTCAACAGCATCCTTACGAATCGTTGAATCGCCCGGGAAGATAAACATTTGGCGCCGGAAATTTCATCCAAAGTATAAAGAGAAAGAAAGACGGAGAGAGAGAAAGAGAGAGAGAGAGAAAGAGGTGGGAGGACTGTTTATCCTCAGGTGTAATCAGACGAATGACGTATCTGCCTTGACACCTGCCATCGTCACGCAAGAAACCAATTAACGCGGGCGTTTCTTCATCCAACGGATAGATAACGCTTTAATGGGTCATTAAAGAGCGAGCGTTATATCGCGAAAAATAAAAAACTCTTAAGAACGTTAAAGCTTAACGCTTAACCAGATAGCGGATCATTTATATTTTCTCGCTTTCATCGCGAAGAAGGCTTATGCGCGTTATTTTTTGCAATGAATAAACATTTCCCGTTGTCGATGTATGTGAATGGCGTTGTCATTTTATTCGAATGGACAATGTGACCGAGATATGTTAATCATCGTTTGAGACAATAACACTGCCAGTTACGCATTTTCAATTGTATCGCGCTTCTTGACGTGTATTTTTTACTTTCATACGACAGACCGTTCCCCGGAAAATGATGAGACTTTCTTAATACAGAAAATAATACAGAAAAAAATAGAATAAGAAATAGGATAGGATAGAATAAGGTCCTACGCAAACATTGCATCAAATACGCGTCTAAAGTAGCCGGCTTTTTATTGTTGTCTGAAATGATTAATTTCCCATATCGTGTCGATGTATCTCATACAGTTTAAAGAAGATAGTGAGAGAAACGTAAATCTCTCGTATCAGTTTTATTTTCAGAAATGTGAGAGCGCCCTTGAGCATTGTAAATGGCTTCATGCATTTTTACAGCCTTGTAATGAAAACTTTTCTCGCGCAGGGCGAGCGAGAATGTTGAAATCGTACGATATGTGCGACATTCCATTTTATGTCGTAAGGGGGACAGATATTTCTGATTAAATCGCGGCTGTCTTTCGTTCTGTAAGAGAAAAAGAGAGAGAGTTAACGCGTTAAAGTTTCGCAGTTTTAAATGGAAAAATAGTCCTGACTAAACGTGAATTAAATCACGAATATTGCCGTTACTGCGGTTTGCATTTGATAAATTATGTATTGTTTGCTAATAGTAAATGTTATACGGCTTTAATAATAATTTAATAATAATAATTTTCGGCACCGTTCTCCTTCTTCCAAAAGAACAGTATAAACACTAAATTATAATGAATAAATTATGTATGTTTTCGTATTTTTTTAAAAATAGCTTAAATGATGCGAAATTAATAATTTTTTAAAAAAAGCTTAAATGACACTTAAAAATATTAAAACAAAAACAAGTTAACTTCTCTACTGCTTTGTCACCTTGAGTCTGTTGAAAATATTTGGCTTCGATTTACGGATTACTCGAACTTCGGGAAGAAAGAAGTGCGTAGGAATGCGTTGCGATGAAGAGAGAGAGAGATGCGGTGCATCTCGGATATTTTTAAACCGGTGCATCTAAGAGGCTCATCCCGAACTGCATAACATTTGGTCCGCAATGTGATGCTGCTGTCACACGACGAACAAAGTTAGTTGATCTTGACACAAATGCGAGCGATCCATTGCCACGAGCAAGTTGTGCTTTAGCATCATCGTCGTCGCCGTCGTCGTCGTCGTCGTCATCGGTAGCGAGTCTCTTTCGCAACGGAAATAAAACGACGCTTTTCCGAGTTGACTCATCCGACCTACGTCCGTGAACCGGATGCGAAGTACAAGCATGATGACTACCACATTGCATGACGACGACGACAGGCTGGAATTTGTTGGAGCACTTGACCTCTTAGCGAGCTCTCAATACACATATGTTATGCATATGCATCTCGTAAACGAGTTGTTCTTTTCGACGAAACTTTTTTTTTTTTTTTTTAAGAAAGCTCTTTAGTAAAATTGAGAAAACCATTAAGGTAAATTAAGCACCTGTTTTTTCTTTATCTTTTTTACAACCCCAAGAAACATATTAATGAAGAAAGTTTACGTGGGAAAAAAATTTGTGTTGATTTTTATTGACGTGGAAAAAGTTTCGTCATTAATTCTTATAGAAAGATCAATATATTCACGCGCGTAATTAATAGTTCGCCAAGAAAATAATTAATGATATCATTATTAAATTAATAATTAATTTCTTCATAAAAAAATATCTTTTCATATAAAATACAGGGAAGCGAGAATAATGATTTGATGTATTTTGTTTTTTAACCGCAAATGTCTTAAAACTGTAGCGTGATGGAGCAATTTTAAAAATCGGAATCGTAAAAAAAATTGCGAGAAATGATCATTATTCTTTTTTTTTTTATAGAATTGCATTGTATACAGTCGACATATTATATTTCGAACTGTATTAGCATAAATACGAGATAATTTACCGACAAACAATTCTCCATTTGCAAACAACGCGAGTAAACTCGATCTAATTATTGCGTGATTATTGAGTATCGAGTCGGCCGCATAATCATATAGGGAGACGCGTATTATACAGTCGAACGATATCCTGTTGGTGACACAAAGTAAACGATGCGTGCGTTACCCGCAATAACTGATACTAGGATTTTATTTGCACATCCACTTAAACGAGAGAGTTTATCCTGACTAAATGCCCGCGTGCGGCCTGAAGCCTATTAACCCATTTTCTCTGGCGCGATACCGGCTGAAAGCTCATCGGACATCCACCTGCAAATGACAGAACGAGAGAAAAATGTGCGTGACAAACAATTATCTTTCTGCCAAAATAGCAAATGCAAAAAATGCATTTCCTATACATATATATATATATATATATATATATATATATATATATATACTGAAAAATCATTTGATTATACCAACAAGACATATGTGATAGAAGGCATTTTAATAAACCAAGTAGAATTTTTAGTTGTCACGATAAGATACTTTGGTTTTTTATAATTAGAACGTTTAATAGACTTTATTATAAGGATTTTTATTATTAGTTTATAGTTGGATCTATAAAATTCTATATTTTATATCTATTAATAGTAAATTAATAGTAAAGATATAGAATAGTAAATAACTTTTTGTTATATTAACTATGGACACAGTGATGACATTTTTTTTTTAATTTCATATTACCAAGAAAATTTAGTAAATTTAACAGAAAGAAATCATTCTTTATTTCCTAAAAAGAACTCTGATTCGTTCATTTATATATATATCTTTTTTATTTTTTCAAAATTTTCAATACCAACATCAAGTCTCTTTGATCATCTCATCCAGTTTTAACAGAACAAATAATTAAACTCAAGCATTAAATAAATATATATAGCTAATATATATTATATAATATTATTATTTTTATTATGTAATATTAGTGTTTTTTTCTACTCTTTTTTTTTATTATGATTTTCCTGAAGTTTCCATGTTATGCTTGGCAGATCCTTCATCAAAATGTAAATCTATAATAAATCTGACTCGGCGGGAGAATCTTTTTTTCAAGAATAATCTCTCGCGTTGGAAATTGTCGGCTCACGATCTCACGATGCACGACGTGCGTACATTACCTCGTAAGATCGATCGATTCTCTTTGCAAATTGGTAATTCTGATTACTGGGCATGATTGGATATCTATCCGATCGATGTGGTGACGGATGCATCGAATAAACCGACCGACGAAAATAACTCGGCAGCGAAAATCCCTCCCCGCGCGACGCACATCTCCGCATCTGCCGAAGTTTTGCAGAATGCTTGTATTTAGGGCGTCGAGATAAAACGAAAATATATTTCTCTCGCTGGTGTGTATGCGGCTTCAAGAGCGCTTTATAAATAAATCGTAGCCGGTTAAGGTTGCGCCGCGCTATACCTGAGATACACGACAATTATTTCGCGTAATCGTCGTAAAATGGCACGTGGCTGCTATCTCTATCTCTATCGAGATTCGTCGCATTCGATTATCTCAATGTAATAGGAAAAATTTCAATTTTTTCCGGCTTACAGAGAATAATACAAGGATAATACGATAAAGTTGCGAGCCCCTTGCGAATCCTGTTGTTTTTCTCAAAGTGAGGAAAATTGTACTGCCATTCGACTGCCTCGCATATGATACGAAATGCGTTTCATTCCCGTTGCTCGTTCTCTCTCTCTCTCTCTCTTCTTTTTTCTTTGTGGGTGGTCGTTAAGCTTCGACCACATTTATATTTACCTACCTACGACGCGGCATCTCGCGCTTTATTCGTGCCACCTGTTATTCTGCCGCATTTCGGAGGCTTGGCGGAAAGAGTCGTGCATTCCCGGCATTCTCGATGCATTCGTAACGTGGAATTTCCAAGAGAGAAGGCGTACACCTATACCTATCAGCCTATCCCGATGGAACGTGTGTGTATGGTTACATGTGTGGATATGTGTGCGTGTCGGTGTCACATTGTCGCCCAATGCTAAATGCGAACTTGTCGTGGAGCCAAGTAAGGCCAATTGCTGCATAATACCCGAAGCTCGGAGTCAGCCGTTACCGACATAATGGCCGGTACTTGCCATCGCATCGACACGTTTTCGCTGATTGTCACGACGGTGAAAATTGAGGCAGAGGGAGGTTTATTTGCATCCCTGATACAAATGCGATAATACATAAAATGTTTGATATATTTTTCAAATGGATGCTCGTGGAAAATGATATTTTATTATTTTCATCTCTCTCTCTCTTTCTCTCTCTCTCTCTCTCTCTCTCTGAAAGACGAGATTATAATATTACATCGCTGATTAATTAATCGGATTTTTTCTCCTTCTCTCTCACGCGCACATATGAACATATTAAACTAAAATATTAAAAAAGAATTTATATCTTTTTAGGTAATACTTTCCTTTACATTTTTTATTACCTGCCACGAATGCAATTTCTTGCGGAAACAAGCTTTAAAGAAAAAGGGAGAAGCTTTTCTTTTTTCCATTTTTTTTCTTTTGACTTGGCGTTAATACATTTCGTCCATCATTCTTGTTTTATCGAACTTTCACACGGTTGACAATATAATCGCAGAACTTCACTTCTGTGAACTTTATAGAATACCTGAGAATTTTTCTCGTCAGTAATCGATATCTTCCCCGAACAAAGCGTCGGATGTAAGTCCGATACATATTCGTGCGATAGACGTAATATCGAACAAATGCAGGAAGTTGATACCGAGTTGCGTTCGATGACAAGATATAGACGGTGTAAGCGTCAATATATATGTGTGGGAGCATAGAATTGTCCCGTCGAACTCACGGAAGTCGAGGCATCTATGTTTATTGCCGCGACTATGTCCACATACAGTTTGGTTCATTGTACTTGCCAGACTTTAGCAACCGTAGCTGTGCATAGTGCACAAGTATAAACGTTCAACAACCCGCGTTCAATGTAACGAATTTCAATAATTATAATGCAGATTCTGCATGTTAGATTGTCGCTGCGAAACAATATCATTGATATATTTCAATTCTAAATAGTAACGGGTCACTGCACTTCGATCTCTCTTCAACTTGTAGTTGTGCAATAATACAGTGTACTAATATTATTTTATAGAAAGTACATCTTATTGCATTAAATATAGATTATCTAAAAACATTATCTATATAATTATAAATGTCTCGTATCAATTAAATACAATACAAAGAAAGGGAATGATTCGTGAAAAAGTAAATTAAAAATATAAAATAAATTTTTTTCATACAAGGTTTCATTTTTCATTTTTTAAATTTTAATTTCAGTCTTCTCGAAAATAAATCTTTATGGGAAATTTTCATTTTAATATTTCTTGTATAAGATCATTAATATCTTTTCTTGTTTACCATTAGTTACAAAACATGTATATATACATTGTATACATATTTAAAAGAGAAAGGACGAAAAAAAGAAGAAAATAAAGCAGGAAAATTTTAATCAAGCTCTCTTGTCGTCATTAATAAAATATACCGATTCACAGATATACAGACGTGTGACGACAAAAATGAGTATGCGTGTCCAGCATTGATCGAATCGTATCGAGCGATCGCAAAATGAAACATACGTATCACGTTGCATCCGCGCACAATTTCGATCGGAAATTTTGATCCCTGTTCGGTCGCACGCGCGATAATAAAGCCGCTGATTGCGAAATCAAATTAAATCGTGCACAAGCGCAATTCGATCGTTTAATCTAGCCTGAAGGCGCTACGAATACGAGCGAATTCATGGGAACGAATTTATCGCGTGACTTTATGTTTTCATTTAAGCCCGCTAATCTGGTCAATTTGCGGTTAATAATTGCAAGTGTAATTCTATTCAGTGACAAATAGAGATTTTTTTGTTATAATAATCTTATTGTGATCATATAAATAAATATCTGAAATCCTTGTTAAATAAATATAAAAAAGAGTTACGAGAATTGATAATAGAGAGTTACGAGAATTGATAATATTTTAATAGTTGCATAATTCTCGAAAATGATGTGTTATTTTTATGCATGAATAACAATTGTCGCATATATTGATACGTGATATATTAATTTAAAGAAACAGAATTGATAATTTATAACAGAGGAAAGATATTCAAATCAACATAAGTTCTTTTAAATCAATATAAATTTGATAATTATTTTCAATAATTGAGTGTTTACATTTTCTTAAAGTTGATTCATATAATTTTTCATCAAAAATATGACTTTTATATTTGTTTCCTATATGCTAGATTGTTTATATGCTAGATTAACTTGTATCAATAATATTCTTGAAATTATAAATTTCTTCTTTATTAATGAATATCTTTTATATGTTACATTATTCTTTAATGTTAGTAGATTTCTAAAACTTGATTTTTGCTTTCAGTTTTTATATCGATTTAGAAAAAGCAATTTCATCAGAGAGATCTTAATTTTCTTTAAGGTTTCAGAAAATTGAAATAATGTTATTAAAATTATAGTAGAATTTCAGATAATCTTTAAATAATTATCTATGGAAACCAATTTTCATTTTAAACTTTCCCATAAAGGGCGGAAAATATAATGATTTTGATACTTTTTTTATCTACGCGACAAAATTATATCGTGATATTAATTTTATTAGCGAGCATTATTTTTTTAACACTATAATGAAAAATGAGCGTGGATTTTCTCGTGATTCATCCTGTATATGTCCACAATAAGCCAAGAATCGTTTATCTCCGATAGAAAGATCTTGCTTGAACCAACAACAAAGGGTCAATTAAAAACTCTCTTTGTTGAAAGTGAGCATCTTGCCTTTCTATGCGAAAACCACGATTCTAAAGCGGACTTTTATCCTTTCTTCCTTACTTTTTCCCATCATAAGTCCATCCATAATCTCCTTTTCATTCCTTATCTTTCTTCCTCTTTGTATCTTTGTTTTTCTCTCTTGCTCTGACAGATATCTCTCTTAAATATTGCTTGGATACGTGAGTTTCTCTACGAGATATAAAATTCAAGACGCTTTCTCATTGTAAAGTGCATTTTAACTTTTCACGAGTCGCTTGTAACTTTATAATTTTCGCACTGAGAATGTAATATACAATAACCTGTTATAACCCCCTCTCATTCCGACATATAATTTTGCACATTTTCCGCTTGTTATATTATATATCTGTTTGCCTTTCATCGTGTCGATCATCACACAATTATTGAAAAAATATATTTATTGAAATATACTTATTGAAACGTTTATTCAACTTTACTTTGTATACGGCGTGTTTATTTTATTCATTTTCTGCAATTATTTATTATATTTCAAATGAAAAATCCTATATATTTTAATCAAACACACACAAAAATATCCTTTAAAAATATAAAACATTATATGTATCTATCTTTTAAAAGAATATTTTAAAAGCAAAAAATGGATTAAATAAAACTAAATATAATAATATTAGTGTGTGCGTGTGCGTGTATGTGCATGCATCATGTTGATATAATATATTATATACAATTATATATAATTTTACTTATAAAAAATTTATCGTATTTGAATCACAAAGCATTGGCAATCCTGATCACCCTTGAGAGCTCGGTATCCAGAGACTTTTGTTAAATCTGGATTCACTGATCCGCGCTTTGACCTCAATTTCATCAAATTCGCAATTTGACCTCTATTTCCACAAGCTCGTTTTGATAAGGTCCTATTCCAAGATCTTGGTGGACTCTAAAAGATATTCTCTTGTCTCGCATAGAATGCATAATAATGTCTCCAAGGGAGCGTATCGAGCCCTATTTTGTAGCTCGTTAATGTTCCCTCAACATCCCCCAATATCCCCTCGTCTCTTGATGTTCGAGATAAACGGCAAAGCGCTTACGATTAGCATCAAATCTGCGCGTAGATTTTGCACTGATAAAGTTGTAACATTTGTCATGTGCATTAATCGATATGCAAAAATGTTTATAGATGCAAAATTCAAGTGATAATAAAAACTTTAAGCTTTAATTAACAGAAAGTTTGAGGATAAAATTAATATAAGCCGTAATAATTAGAAGTGAGAATATCATGACAAGTCTCTTTTAGCTACGATAGAATTTCTCATGGGACATTAGGGTGATATGTTCTCTCATAACGCTTACAGAAGTGTCTGTCAAATTTTTTTAACGCAGTACATCATCGGAGAAACTGTCATTAATCTTTAACATACTAGACGCAACAACTGTGTTTCGAAATGGACTATACGCTTGTGTTTTAACGCAGAAACTGTTGAAAAGCTGGAGAGTGCAATGATTAATTTTGGATTATAATCCATATGCAACGCATATGGATGTGTATGATTTGCACATATATTAATATATAAATATAGAATATATAATACACTATATAAGAGGAAAATCGTTTCGAGAGATAATTAAAATAGATAATCAAAATAAAAGAGAGAGAAAAAGAATGAAAATTATATCTACTTAATATAATAATTATTTATTTAAGTAACGTCATTATTTTAATTCCTTTCTAGCCTCCTAAAATTATTAGAAGATAATTTTAAGATAAATCGAATGGCGGTATCAAACTATGCTGCGTTATATTTACTGATTCACGATTCTCACGATCATTTCTTGTCTTGTCATATTAATTTCGCGTGATAATACTTTTCTTTTTAGCCATTAATTATTTTTCAATGCATGTACTACTATTCTCGTCAGAGATTCTATCTTTTATTGTCGATTATCTCTTTTATTATCCTATCAAGGGAGCAGCCGAACAAAAAGGAATATTAGAACTTCAAATTGTTCTGATTGCATTAGACGATTCCAGAAAGAACGTTTCTTTCTCTCTCTTTTCGCCGAGATTTTCTCAGCTGGAGAAAATCATAGAAATTGGCGAAGGCTTAAACAGCAATGTATGCAAATGTTCTACGTGGCTTGATGAAAGCAGATTATTCCTATAAAAGAGCATACAACTAATTCAGAAATACGTGTAATCCACATGAATCTGCGGCGAAATACAAAGAAAAATCACTCTGTTGTTCTCAATTCGAGGAGGAATGATAATTTTACAGATTTTCAAAAATTCATGGTAATTTATCTGACAATGAGATAAAGAGACGACGTTGTTTCCTAATTGACAGCGATATATATATAAGAAGCTGGCAAAATTCGATTTGGCTTGAAATCCTTGGCAGCAATTTCCATTATTTTTCTACGTACTTTTTTTTTATTTACATCAACGATAAAGCTCTTGATTTTTGCGAGCTATTTCTAAACGGTTACGAGGATTGACGTCTCTTCTTGCTTCGCAGACTAGACAATGAAACTCCTCAGAACTTTTGACAATCAGGACATTGATATCATTCATATTTTTCTTTATGAAAATTTCAAGAGGTCGATGCAGTTATAGACGGACAGGCCGATGTTTACTCACAATCAGAGAATAACTATTCACTGCAATATCCAGCACGTAAATTTTATTGCAGACATGAAATGTCCTGTGATATCTCTGCCAAATGTAGTATATTTCACTGGCGATTGAAAATGATGTAAAAAATATCGGTTATATGTCGGTGCTTTTCAGTTTTATGTGATAATCGAAATAAAAAAACTGATTGGTCATACACATATTGATATGACGTAATATATCTCTACATACATTATTTTTTGATAAAACCGATACATGTTTAAGAACGGTTACACTATGAATTTCTATCGTTATACAAAATATTCTACTTTTATGATATTTTTACTGACTTTCATTTGATGATACCAATGTTCAATAATATATACAATATATACTATATATACTATATAATAACAACAATATTGATATGTAATCAGTAAAAATACTAAACATTAAATTTATATAACAAGGGAAATATGTCTTTTCATATTTCTATAACATCGGGAATAGAAACCATTGAAATTATATCATATTTCAATTCTCAAAATATACAAAATTATAATAGCATGATTGTATAACTGTAAAGCTTCGAATTTACACACATGCGTTATTTCTAGCTTCTTTTATACATTAGAAATATATCCAAAATTTGTTTAATATAATATTGACATTTAATAAAATAACAATAACACTAATAAAATTATATATTACACTATATATATATATATATATATATATATATAATATATGTCAAAAAATTATATAAAATTTCGGTTTATATCGGTATTTAACGTTCCCAAATATGAATCACATATTACATTTAAATTCCATGTAATGTATCATATAATGAGATTTTACGAACGCGTTTAATTGCAAGAATAAAATTTAATTTCGATGCGATACATGCGAAAGTCGCATCGCGCAAGAAAATTTATTAATCGAGAAGTTCATTTCTCTTCCTTATGTCAGTTCTAAACAATCGACTTTGTGCAGTGGTCACGCGACGGCTAGCAATCTCTATTAGATTAAAAATAGATTGCGATTGATTTCAAATGGCGCAAGGGTTTTGCGGGGTTGGAGAGTGAACGAATGAACGAGCGAGCCGTACTTCGTTCGCTGTCAGATTAGAGGTGCCTGACCCAACGAGGGAATGTACTACTTCCCGCAAGGCTTCTACTCGTCCGCGTCCAAAGAAATTTCCCATCACTTAATCATGTTCGTCCCGCCGTCAGTCTACGAGTTCAAATAATCATGATAGCAGCAATGTCACAGAAGACGAGTTCGCTAAGTTGGTCCTTTTTTTATTCACACCTTCTTATACGACCAAAAGTTTCCAATCCAAAATTCAGAAGTATTTTTCATTATATTTTTATAAATATTTTTCTTGTTAAATAGTTAAATTCTTCTTGTTAAATAGTTCTGTTTAAATAGTTTTCTTGTTCTGTGTAAAATTTTTTTTTATAACAAGAGAAATATTTATAAAAATATATAGTAAAAAATATTTCTTTTTTATATCTTTTTTATAAATATTTCTCTTATTGTAAAATCTTTTCTATAAAAAATATATGTGTATTGTTAGCTCTCCATCATTTCGTTGTTAAACTTTTCACAAATATTGGCTTTTAACGCATCTTTATCGTGAAAATAACAGATATTTATTCTTGATGGTCGGCTATTCATATTTGCCATAAGTTAATGAAATGAGCGCGATGGGGAATGAAAAGTGGATGGGAGAAATGACCGGATAAATATGCGGGCAAACGAGAAGGGGAAAAGGAAGATGTAACGCGCTCGCGCTTGCATTGTGGTTGCTATGAGATATAAATATATTGCAGCTGCCCACGAGAAAATTCAGCTCTTCCCTCTTTCCTCTGTCAGCTTGTCACATATCAGATTCGTTCCAGCCAAGATTCGCTTTCTCGTTTGGAGCCATCGAATCTCTCTCATTCTTATTATTTTCATCCCCTTTTGAAAGTAATACACGCTACTTTCCTACGAATCTCTTCGTGCGAAAGGATACACACATTTAAAGATTGAAATTTATAATTGAAAATATTTCTATCTAAAAGATTTTATTATTGTTTGTAAAATTAATCTGTTCGACAAATGTGCACATGTTATGTGAATATTAAAAATACTAAATTTTTAAAAATAATTTAATTAAATAACTTAAAATAATTTAAAATAGAATATGTAATAATGTAATATGAAAATATAAAAACATTGTAAACGATGCTAATGCTAATGAAAAGTGAAGGATCGATAAAAGATTAATGTGCTGATTTCGGACGATTACGACAAGATCTCTTGAAATCAATAAGATATCGTGCGCACCAAGAGATTGGGCGACCCTTTCTCTCTCTCTCTCTCTCTCTCTCTCTCTCTCTCTCTCTCTCTCTCTCTCTCTCTCTCTCTGACGCAGGTCTCGGGAACTATTTCTGGCTTACTATTATATATCGAATTCTGCATATAGCCGTTGGCGTAATATTATCATGAGCAAAGCTCATTGTTTTGCTGCAAAATTTCAGCAATGTAGATTTGATGTAAAGTAGACATAAACAGTGTGCAACCCGTGTATTTATATGGTGTGTGGAAATCTCTACAATTTTATACTTTTTTATTATTGTTGACTCATGTAAAAAGATAAAGAGACAGAAATTTATTTGTATGCAGTTTGATATAAATAAAACAAAAGCATATAAATTAATTTCATTCCATTTCTTTTCTTATTAATAAAACAAAAATTCTATCCCTTTTAAAATGTAAATTGTTTGAATTGAGGAAAGTGATAACGAAATTATAATAAATTAATTCAAATTGAAAGATTGTCAGATTGTGCAAATATAAAATACCGCTCGAATCCGAATCCTTGTATGCGAATTATGCAGTTACATACATTTGATTCAATTTCTTGAAGAAAATTTTACTTTCTCATCTATCTATTGAATTAAACACGCGCTCTAACATCGACAACTTTCTTCATTCGCGCTACATACAAAGTTTGTGTCGCGTAGCATTTAATAGTTATTCAAAATATATATGTTTCATAAATATTAAAGAGATTGATCCAAAGTTTAAATGCAAAGACCTATTGAAAGATATTGTATATATATGCATGAAAGTTTATAAAAACAGAATAAAATTTACAGGTTACTCCAAGTTAAATAAAGCAAAAGTATATCCATTAGCGTCTTGATATTAATAATTGACTGATAATCGATCGATTAAATAATAAACAGCAGTCTTGATTATTTCATTAATCGAAGCGATAATTAATGAATTGCAAGACGTAGATAATGATATTGACGTCATTTACAAACCACATCCTGCTTCAAAGATATAATTAAATCAACCCTTCCCGAAGCTCCCTTCCTTTGCGAGAAATTAATTAATGCACGCATTGCGCGGCGAATATTCACATGATATACTCGCAATCGAATCAGGTATTGGTATTTAGCTTCCGATAACGGTATATCGTGATAAAAACGAGCAATCCGAAGCAGGATCGAAGGGTCTACGCCGGATAGACGTCGCAATTACCTCTCATTTTCGCGTAATCGAGAGAGAGAGAGAGAGAAGGTCGAGAGATTGGTGGTAGGTAAGCACGTTGATTAGCCGATAATTGTGTTTCCCTTGTCACTGGAGTGACCTCGTGTTTTCCGCATGCCAGCGATATTACTCGATCGAATGCGAAATCGATCGTTATTCTTATGGACATTGGCCGTACTCGTGCGTTAGTTTCAACTGTCTCTGTTGATCGTGATCGCGCTGAATCAACATACGGATATTTCGTTTGTCTTCGATTACGTGAACCCGGCTTTCATAAATATTCCTGTAATTCGGATAGTCATATAAAATAACGTTGCATACTTTTACAATTGAGAATTTTTAACAATTTTCAAAGCAACGATCTATAAACTAGCAAAATAACAGATTTTATTAAATTAACAATTGCTATTAATTGTTCAATTATATTTTAAGTGCATTTTTTCAAGCAAGAAAGAATATTTTTCTTTCCAAGATAAAAAATTAAAAAAAAAAAGAAGAAATGAGCAAATACAAAAATATCTTGGCAAAGTATAATTTTTGCTAAAAATTCCATAGATCTTTTTGCTTTGAAAATACCCGAGAAAGAATAAATCTTGATTAAATTCATTATCGTTGGACATCGAGAAGTCGGATATGGACAAGTTCGGAGATTGCGTTAAATGTGTCGGCGTCCAGAGAAACCGCATAATCTATCGAATTCGTCTGACGAGACTCAACGTCTCGGATTACGCAAATTTATTCGCCACGAATAAATTCGCTTAGCACTGTTCTAGTGACGAAAAGCGAAAGGGGCAAATGATATTACGACGATAACCTTTCGATGGAATACGCTCTATAAAATCGCACGGTTGTAGTAACATTCATTTCCACTTACGCGCGACCTCTCTTTTCTGGAGAATTTTTTTTATTATTTTTCGAATATTCCGCAAAACTTTTCTCCTTACATCAAATGTAATCAAAAACTATATAAAACAGAATAGGGGAGAAGTTTTGACGATTATGATTTAAATGAATGAAATATAATTGATATTGTAATAGTTATTATATTATTACGTATATACATTTGAAATGGTTATAACACGGTTGGCCACTTTTGTTTGCATCGGTTAACAATTGCTAACATATGTTGCATACATTGTGTGCGCGCATATATTACTTAATCTATAATTTGCCGGTTAATTCTAACCGAATACATTTGATGTGCAAGATGATTTTCATAATCAAACCCGCCCTCTAGTAATTTCATAATCGCATAATATTTATCGGTATAATGTTTGATGTGTATAAATTTGACTATTGATTGTAAAATAATACCTAGTATTTCAGAATCAAAATATAGTGAATCTTTATTATTCAAACATCAATTGGATAAAACATTTCATATGCGCGTCCAAGTTATTAAAATAACTATAGTTATTAAAATAACTATAAGAATATTAAAGAAATTAAACAGCGGAGAAGAGAAAAAAAGAATATGCTCTGTGAATAACATTTTCTTAATCTGAAGTACTCTTTAAAAAGACATTGTAGACTACAAAGCACACAGAAAAAAAGCAGTTCTAATGAAATGCAGTGAAATAAAGTTACATTTAAAAAATACATAAACCAGACTTTTCAGAAAGACTGAGACAGTAGAATGGGGGATGAAAATTAATGTTATAATTTTGTTATACGTATATATACATATATAACAGACATTATATACATATATATTTTGTAATAAATAAATTTTCTTTATAATTTTTTTAAAAAGAAAAATATGGTCTCGTTCGATTATCCAGAAAAATCGATTACCCAAATACTTTATCCATCGATTAATTCGAATAATAGAGATTCTTGTATTTCAAAATTATTCTTTACACGTCCTTTATGCTTTATCTTTACTTTTAATTGTTTCCGGAATAAAATATGGAGTAATACAGGAGCAAACGCGACATTAGCATATCTATCATATCTTTCTCTTTTGTTCCTTTTTCACGTAAAACGAGGACGATGTTATCGACGCAAATAATAACGGGGGAACTATTTTTCGTGCCTTCTCTTTCTTTTTTTTATGACACGCGAATATTTTTCGCGAACTAGTTCGAGATGGCTACTTAGGGTTCGAAATTTGGCGCGTTTCCAAAACGATCACAATAACAGCGATCTGCAGCGAGAGTGTTCGATTTAGACCAGCACTTTATCTTCGAATCTTTCAACCGAGTCTCTTCGCGCGTCAGCTGATATATCCGATGCATCGCGTGTACGAAGGTTTCTTCAAATCCTATCGTTTGCGACGCAAGAGAACGAGAGAGAAATATCGATCCGCGGCACGTATACGCAATCGACGATGGCCGGCAAAAACCACGTGTGGATAAACGGACGCCCGTTGACCCATTTGCAACCTCGCGTTTCGCGTATGAAACGTAATCGTGATATGTAGTGTGAATTATGTAAACACAACGGTGCGGTGAGACGGCAGTTAGCTCCTTTTCGCGTTTCAAACTAATACACGCGATCAACAGAGCGTGACGTTAGAGACGGATTACAAAGCAAGCGTTGATCGCATTGCGAATTACGTGCACGATGTATCAAGCCCGTTTATTCAGAAGGCGGTACACGCTCATTTTTAATTAAATTTGCATTCCTGCTTCATTATCTTATGCTTCATCTTCAAAGCTCCATCTCAACGTAATAATTCGCTAATCAAAGTTTCCCTGTTAATTAATAAACATATCTAATAATTATTTTAACGCAGATGAATATACGTACTATCGCTTTACAAATTTCCAGTCAACTTTACAAATCTGCAGTCTTCCTTGAGCGCAAACAAATTAAAATAAATAGTAGCGCTTGAAATTAGATTCACCGCTAAAATATGGAATTTTATTCTAAAGGAGTTTTTGAATGTAAGTGTTACGTTTTCAAGCGAATAGTAGCGCATGAAGTTCTCTCAAATGCATCGCTTTTACCGAAAAAAAAAGTTTCACAACCGCAACGGTGGTTTCTGCCTGAGAAAACGTGCATGGAGAGAGAAACCAAGGAGAATAAATTACTGTACAAAAGTACTGCAAGTATATGCATTTCCTTCACGCGACAGCAACCGCTGAAATATGGTTGGCGTCAATGTCGGAAATTGTTTTTGCTGATTTTCAACCGCACTGCTCGCCAACAAGCGCGACGTTGCTTTTACGACAATGGGTCTGCGAAATTCATTGAAATCGCAATCGTAAAGAAAGAAGGGAAATCGTCACGTGTATTTTTAATTGGTTAATAAATTTCGCTAAGAAAATTTCATCATTCTCGAAACGGCTAACATAATTTCAATCGCGTGACGTTTGAAAAAATCTTGGATCGTTTCGAAGATATCACGTCTCACGTCAGCAACTCCCAAAGGGTTGACACAAATACTTTCTTCGGTCTTCGTTTATCGCGATCTCAATTCCGCGCGGTTACGCCCCGCGATTGATAACTTCTCCTCATTTCGATAATAATGCGGCACATTGTCTTTGGAGGAAACGACTTCCATCTCCCTTTCGGTTTAGCGAAATCCTAAGGGTAAGTGCGACCATGTACTTCGCTGCCGTGCTGATCGATCGGCAATGGAACTTGGAAAAGCGTCGCTTCAACGATTTCAGCGACCCTCCTCCGAGTCGCTTCCTCTCTTACCTCCCCGAATCGATCCATCTCCTACCGACCTTCTCCTCCTCTTCCTTCTCTCGACAGAAATCCTCCTCCTGACTCCGGCGGCCACTTGTCGCCGTTTATTTCCGCATCGCCATCAGAAATTTATTAAATAGGTAGAAAAAATGAGAGAGAGAGAGAGAGAGGGGGGGGGAAAGAGAGAGAGGTAAAATCATTCTCCCTCTCGGTGTGCACAGAAGTTAACATTAATGTTACTGGAGAATTGGAATTTATGGACAGTTAGCGAAGCTTGACTGTTTATAATTGATAAGTCCGGAAGGGAAGCTAAGTTCAGCCACATAAATTTTTTAGAAAAGAAAAGAGTGGTATTTCTTTTATCCATCAGCATTAGGGAAAATTGACTATAATATTGGCATGTTAAATAATTTACAATTTAATTAATACCTAAGAGGTAATATGTGCGCGTGTTATTATTTCGTAAAAATTTAATACGATTAAAGTAATAGCATTTTTTTTCTTTTCAGAAGAGCTTATTAATCCTCGAAAGGCAAATATTGAGTCATTTGATTAATTGTGCACACGTATCCCGAGAACTAGTTTTCATTTTGATCATATTACATTTCTAATATTTTCAAAAAAAATTTACGATATACATTGTAAATGTATTAATACAATATTAATACAATCGATATTAATAATACTACAATTATATATAAAAAGAAGAAGAAATTTTATATTTGAAAATATTTATGAATATCAAGATTGTAATAAACAATTATTGAAAAAAAAAAAAGAATTATGCCTGTTATATAAGCGACTAACTTGTACGTTGCTTGCCGTAATACGTATGCATTTATATAAAAAATACAATTTAAATTCAGTTTCATCCTTTGCCGTGATTTTGTATCCCTAGTTTACGCTAAAGTTTCGCGCGAGGGCGAGATCACGAACCGAAGCCGATGAAGTTTTCGACGTCTCTCAAAGATACGCGAAAGTTAGCGCGAAATTCAAACCTTTTCCGTAATTTCGCGATTTAATACCCGGTGAGACGTTGGATGATCAAACGGCGAGAGTCTCGATGTCCCCCGTGATCCTCTTTACAGACGGAAATTCGATTGGGCGTTCGCCGGGAAAATTGCGAAGTTGGAGAAAAACCTCGGAGAATGCGCTGTCCGCCCGCTCTCCTTTTCCCTTTTCTTCCCGGCATTCTACGAATATCTTTTAGCACTCCTTCTATCCCCTACGTCGTTCCGTCTATATTTTTCGATGAGAGGAAAACATTTCCTCCTCTCCGGGTGGAAATAGGTTTCAGCTAAAGGACTCCGCTTTAGTATATCCCTCCCCGACACGAAGCTTTCTTTCCCTTGTCGCTTCTCTCTCGCCAGGCGATCACTTTCTCTAGTTTTATGCAAGCTTTGAAGCTTTCACGTAGCGAGAGAACGATTGATCACGGCTTAGCCCCCGAGTGCTCTTTTCACGATAGTATACGAGATGTTAAAAAGCGGGTCAAATAGGAATTCTCTTTTTACGCTAATCATTTTCGTCTCGTCCTTGAAAAGTTTGTTACTCGAGAAAGG
The DNA here is from genome assembly GCF_003227725.1 of Camponotus floridanus. Classification (NCBI taxonomy): domain Eukaryota; kingdom Metazoa; phylum Arthropoda; class Insecta; order Hymenoptera; family Formicidae; genus Camponotus; species Camponotus floridanus. The sequence goes on from NW_020229838.1 coordinate 644,470, forward strand.
ATACAGAAAGAAACGTGTGCATTGTAGCTATCTCTGTCACTATTTCTCTCTCTCTCTCTTTTTCTCTCTCTCTATTCTTGTCTTTATTTCTCTCTCGAATAATATTTCTATAACATCATATGACTATGAGCTGCTTGAAAATCACTTTAAAATCTGAAATATGCTCATTCAGAAAATTTTTAGAACATAAGCTAGTTTACAATGTTAATCATTTAATCATTTTATTGCTTCTTTTAAAATTTCATGATAATACAAATTGTTATAATAAATAATTAAAAATATTTTATATTAATTATAATGCAAAATATATAAACTACACGGAATAATGCACAATTAATCATTTGCGAATTATGAAAGTAAAATTTTAATAAGCAACAATTCAATATAAAATAAATTAATTTAATCTAAATGCATTTATTTATATGTGGACGTCGTAGATCTATCACGCCTTCACGCTTCTTAGGAGAGATCTTATCCATTCTATACATTCAATTTGTTTGAGAATAAAACTATCGCATGCATTTTCTCACCTGATGGCATCCCTCTTTCGCGGATTGAAAGCACTCGATCTTATTTTCCACCGTTCCCTTCCTATTTCCCACGCGAGTTACTTGAAATGCCAAACCAGATGCATAACACGCTCCCAAAATCGGAAAAGGAAATTCGAAATATTGATATATTTCGCAAAGATGCGAAATATAATTTTGTAGCCTATCCTCGTTGATATTCTAATTTTCTTTTTTATAATATTCTATCACATAAATCATACCGTCGAGGCGAGTCTTCCTTGAAAGATGAATATACTAGAGCAACTTCGATTTATTTTGCATTCAAGTTGTCTCTACAATATTGATGCTGATATTATGCAACGCCATTGTACGCGAAGATTCTACGTTTTCCAGCATATTCTGTACATTATCGGTAGCTGTTACAAAGGAACAGAGAAGCAAAAAGGCAACATCGAATGTCCATCGTTCCATCTCGACGACGAGCCCATTACGGGAGAACGATCCCCTACGGTATCGTATTCGGTCGTCGCGACTTTAACTCTCGCGACGAGTATTGAATTAATTGCCGAGCGTCCTTTCCCAGGACGGTTAATTGCATGGGGACGCACGTGCAGTGAACTCGTTTGGTACAGATAAATTTTAACTCGTCAACGCAACTCGTTAAGGAATTAGCTTCTCCTTGCGATATAATTATCTGTCATTGGAGATCATCGCGTTGGTATTAATTCAAGTCATTTCGATTCGCTTGTTGCTTCAAAATATCTCGATCGGCTAAGGAAGATGGGAATCTGCATGATTTTTATGCATCTCCGACAATTTCGCCAATATATCTAAATTGATTTTTTTTTGTTTTAAATCCTAGTATCTGGTTATATTAATTTTCATGAAAATTTTAAATATTAAATTCTGTCGGATAAAAGTTTAATATCATGAAACCATCGCGCCGTTCGCTCATCGCTGACTTCAACATGTGTGAGAGAAATGTTTTATTCATGTTCGGTTAACTCTTTCCGACGTACATATAACTTATTACAATCGGCAGTGTTCGCTGTTGTTAAAATAATTTTAAGATTTTTGCAATACATACACAGAAAAAAAATAAGTGTAAAATCGAAGCTTATATATTTAAACTAACGCGTTCATTGCTTCGTATATACGCAATAATTTATAATCTTCTTAGAAGAATTTAATAATTTTGAATTTCAATATTATAGTCTTATTTTAATATTGTAATTGTCATCTCAAGAATATATAATTATTTAATTCTACTTTAAGAAAATTATAATCTTTGATTTAAAAATGTTATTTTCTATCTAGCATTGTTTCTTTTCCATTCAAGAAAATTAAATCTTAAATCATAAGAATATATTTTTCTCAATTGAACTATATAAAATGGCTTCATTCAAGTAAGCAATTATTCAAGCAATTATATTTTTCCTTAATTAACGCGATATAATCTCATTTCAAGATTTCCATGTTAAAACTAAATATATTTTCAAAACAAGAATGTCCTTTTTTCTGTACAAATTTACGTGGTAATGTGTACAAAAATTATTTTATTTTTATTCAATATATTTCTAATTCTTTTATCTTTTTTCTATATATTGTATTATGAACAGTCTTTTGAATGTCTCGAATCGAATCTCTATGGTTATTGTACGGAATCTGACAGAATATCTGAAAGATACTCCACAAAGGAAAATCGGGGAGAAAGGCTTCGACAAGCAGTAAAATTTGAATATATCCGATATCCACCGCAGATTCTTTCGGACTGTACCACGTACATTTTGAATGTAAAGCGATATTCAAAGACTATCTTTTCGATCTGTTTATATTACGTGTATCGCGCCTCAAGTATCACAAACGGAAAGACGAACATACATACCGAATGATCGCTGGAAATGTATCCGAATCCCTGAGACTGATCTCTCCCGCAGAGTGTTTGATAGAAAACTGCGTACTTTATTCCTCTCTTTCTCTTTGGTCGTTTTGACACATCACTATCTAACACACACGATGAAGAGACGGCACAAGCTTGCGAATCGCGCACAATTTTTACATCGTGTCATTTGAGAAAAATACTCTAAATATTATATCCGCGCATTTCGATGACTATTTCGCGTTATACGATGTACGTTCGCGCGTGTCTGTCCACATACTGGAAAGTATACAATAGTACGCAGGTAGGCGGCACAATGATACTGTTCACAAACGTCCGCGTAACGACCTTTGTCAACTGCGAGCTTAATCACTACCGAGTGACCTAGGTAGACACAGCGACGATCGTGTAAACAGTACTAATTTGTAGGTGTACTAGCGTACCGCGTCTAGATGCGTCCCAGCGTCCCAGACAATTCGATTTTTCTTCGCTTTTCCTCGCATATTTGACATGAAGTATTGACGCAAACACAGATAGAAAGCAATCATTATAATCAAAAATTTATTAATAATTTTTTAATTATTTCAAGAATTAGTCATAATATATTGTTAAAAAAATTATGTTTTTATGAATGTTATATTAATTATTTAATAATTGCGTTTACGTTTTGTTATTAATTCGAAATCTTCTTGAATTAAGTGAAATATTGAGAAGATTAAGAGCGTGTATAATTTGCTTCAAAGAACAAAATTTTTGATAAAAGTTTTATTAATAATTTTGGAAAAAAATATTTTTCACAAGAAACAAGCATCCGATTAGTTATTCATATTAGTTATTTTAGAATTTAATTGTTATATTTGTCACCTTATAATAATTAATTGTCGGGACCTTTTTGGATTAAAATAAAATATTGAACGAAATATATATATATATACATATATATAATCTATAAATATAGAGAATAGTTTGCAGATAAAAAAAAGAAAGAGAGGGAGGGAAATGAAATAAATAATATTTTGAAAACAAATGTGTGATCGTAAACGCGTCGAGTGAAGAGTATTCAATGGTTTTGCAAGCGAAAACGTTACACAACGTGAAACATCAATGGAATCGGCACGTGCTCGACGACAGATTGTGCTCGATTACAAACAGGCATATGGAGGGTTGGCCTGAATTAGAAGTGAGCGCTAATACGCGAATCTCCGGCAAATATTCGCGCGGCCACGCGTGTAAATCATCGCTATTTGTTCGACGATAAATGCGATCCGATCTCCGGGATATTGATTATCGATTCATCGCACTCGACAAAGATTCGATCCACTCGTTCGTATTCCAGAGAACTATCTCGCGCGAGTACGCATAATCGGATCGTATGGAAAACACGATCCGAAAGTCCAAATTGTGGCCTAATTTCGGCCAAATTACCGCAACACACTCGCCACATTAATATCCGCGAAGCGTTAGCGATCGACATCATACAAGTGTCTGGCAATCGAAATGTTACACCATTATAAATTCAATCCGATTCGTTGCAAAGGGAATTATCGACGTTACTTCTCTGATTCGATGAGAATAGATGCGAAATTGATTTCAAACGGAGACTATATCCGCGACTTTTTGCAATTTCCAGCGATCCTTCTTCAAGGATTTATCGCGTCTGCGATAAAGTACTTTATCCCGTCTCTACTCGTGATACCAGGCGAGAAAGGGTTATCGGCGGCAGAACGGTGATTTTTCTTTCTTAAAACCGTCGGCGAAATTCGATCGATAGAGAGCACGAAATAAATTCGATCGCCCATCCGAGACTCGCATGCGAAGCGGCGAGTAAGTTTTTCGTCGGCAATCAGTACGTCGGTAAAATATACGTCGGCACCTTGGAACATTCCAGAGTGAACTGGACCGTGCGATCCTTTCCTGTCCCTACTAAATGTAGGACATCGATTTCGGTCGTTCCTGGAAACTGTGAGAACCCCACGAATCGGGAAATAACTTTAGCCACGCCGAATCGCGCTCCGCCGCGAAATTCTCCCAATTTACTGGCCGAAATATTTTATTCGGGATTCGCACATGCTGAAAATCGGCGCAATTTACTCCTACATACTAATCGCACGATTATGTCGTCTGACTGCGTTGTTTTGAATTTTTCTAAATTTAGAAGGGTAGTTTAAAGATCTTGCGTTATTTTTACGAAATTTAAACGATTCTCGACCTGCCAATAAATAGGACAAGGTTGAAGATTTTTGTATTTTTCTCACAAAACGCTCACATTTCGCTGTTAAACAAGCTGGCAAACTTATTAGCACACATTCTTCGCGCTTCTTTAGGATTCTACGAGGGTCTCCGATTTGTGGATCACGGGCTGAGCTAGAGATGTAGCCAGCTCTACACGCTTTATCGGAAAAACGCCTGACGCAGAAATTTATAATGCGGCTACTTCACCGCCAGTAAATTTATCGGGATTCCCTTTCCCATATATTGGTTCGCATATGTATAGCGCATCGCGCCACGTTCCACGAGTTTAAGCGAGGAGACGACGATTTAAAGAACAAACGTGTCCTATGGTGCATTGGGTTTAAACGAGCTTGAGAATTTAAAGGCACGTTCTACGGCTCGGTGATGTCGCATTTAAGAATGGTCGTTCCTGTAGGAGCTTTGCCGAGGAAATACCGGATTGTACTAGAAGCCTTCAAGGAGCTCAAGGAGCGATGCAATTAATTTTATTGTTAACTAAAAAAACATGATTATTTTAATCCTTTTTGCTTCTCTTTTCAATCTCTATTTTTTCATGTTTGGAAACTGAAAAATTTTGATACGTTTTATTTACAGAAATTGTATCGAACTATTATTTTTAATAAACCACTTAAATAGACAGCAAACGAACAGTTTTTCATTTAGGAGTTTAAAAAAAAAGCTTTCGGCAAAACTGTAGATTAAATAGTTTTCCAAAATAGGATGATCCGATTGCTTCAAATATCAAAATAAATATTAAATTGAACATTGATTAAAAATAAAAGAAAAATTATGTTTTGGAAAATATATTTATAAAGATTAATTATATTAAATATACTTTTTTTAAAAAAACGCAATTATAGTGTTGCCTAAAGAAACAAATTTTAAACTTCCACTGTAAAACCAAGAGTTAAAAAATTCATCGTAACTTTTGCTATTATTATTAAATGCGCACACATGTACGATACCGTATAATACAGAGAGTAGGAATTTAATAAATCCCTCGACATCATTTTTTCGTGTTTTTTTGAACATTCTGTGCTCTCTTTATATTCGACCATAATATGCGTTGAATATACAGAGTTGTGTAAAAGATATTGAGTCGCGCAAACTTACATGTTTAATATCATAGTTTCATTTCTCTTCCTTTATCCCTCTCTTTGAAATTCGCGGAAGTCGTGTATAAAGTCGTTGCAATATTGCGCAAGAATTTCGAGACAAAATATGCATCTGATCATCGTGTCACTCATCATAATTGCTTTTTGTATGTATGATACGTATTTCTACATCGCGAATTTAATTTAGTTAGGCTCATTAATCATCGCTAGCCTGCAATACTTGCTAAACGGCTCTATGTCGATATTAAATACCTTTGGATAATAATAATCACATTCTCTCATCGCATCGTTCCTTGAGAAGTTTCAACGTATCGATTAGGTAAACGTCTCTCCAAGGAGACCGTGGCGTACAATTAAAATTTCACAGATCCATTTATAAACGACGAGAGCGTTCAAATTGTCCGCGAGATAAGGAGAAAAAAAAATACCAGAATAAAAAAATTAAATCACGTAACGACTCGCGGTAAATTTTTCTAACGACAATTCCGCGGGGCGTTATCAATCCTCCAGATTCTCGAGAGAGTAATGCATCAAAATGAAAAAAAATACCAAGCGATGCGTCTCTATTTATGTGACTCGCCTCCCTTTGACACTTTTTTTTCCACATATAACAAGCATACACGAGAATATACGCATAAAGAAGCGAATGATTGCCGCCAACTTACTTTGGTCGCGGATAAACATATTCTTGCGATACGCGTTAATGTTTAAAGATAAGACAACACGTGCTTCTTTTGAGCAGCAATTAATATCTCGATATCATTTGTCACCGACTTGAAAGCAAGATTTAGCCCGTTAACTGTTTCCCGGACAAGGAACGTTCGCCGTCTTGCTGTCGCCTGGCAAACGAGGGATTCCGCTGGAGTACAAATGAACCGGAGGAATAATAGAGGAGAGAGCAGGATCTATCTATCTCTCCTTTCAGAGTTGAGCGCACAACGAGTCCTCTTTTTTTGCTCGCCGATTCTCCTCGCCGCGAGAAAAAGAGACCGAGCAGACGGGGAATGGGGTGATCTTAAAGAAAATCAGCCTTCTATCCTTAGTTTCGGATTCTTTTCCATAATTCGACCACGACAAAGCGAAGGAGAATATCCACCCCGAGGTGGCGTTATCGTTCCTCACCGACCGACTGAATCCGACAACTTCGCCGATTTGTTTTCGCCCAGTGACTCGATTTAGTCTCCGAGTCGAACTATATACGTTATCTTCTCCTCTGTTTCCGTTAATGCATTACTCCTGCCGTTTGTTAACTATCTTGTTGTTAAACTCTGAGACTTTGTTTTAGCTTTCTATGATTTATTTACGATTTTAGACTATATATTTATTAGATGGCATTCGAGTTACAATTAAAGAAATAAATTAAAGAATAATTTGTACTTTAAAAATTCTTGCGCATCGAATAAAGTGTAAATTAAAAGTGTAAACACCATGAATTTTTGTTTGAGATCGTAATTGTAAAAACAAATTAAATAAATAAATAAGTAATTCAGCATACATAATGAATTGAAGACTGGGGTCCTATTTTAATTTTATATAATAGAATTCGTTTTATATAATAGATTTTTATCTCGCCATTCTTTTTTCGCTCTTGAATCGCAGTGTTGAAACAGAACCTAATTTGCATCGAATGAAAATTGCTGAATAAAAGACGAAAATACATTTTTATGCAATTTCTACAATACATTAGTGTCCGTGTAATTGTGCGATCGCGCGGATCTTAATTGTAATTTATCGTTCGATCTTCGCGCGAATAATTTACTATTCTTTTATCCTAATGTACGTAATTGTCGTCGAGAGTGACTTGACTATTTATTCGAGAAACCAGATTCTTCTTCCAAGAATAAAGAACGTTACAAAGAATATACGTCGTATTAAAAGTGGGTCGAGATGTCGCGGACTTTGTCGCAGCTTTCTCGAGACTCCGCTTCCGGCGGATCCCGGCTCCTCTCGCTTGTGGAATTTTGAACTGAAATTTTCACGAACTCATTACCGCAAATGTTTGCGCTGCCAGTGCTTAAATTTGCTCTCGACGTTCCGCTTAACTCATCATTAACAACGTGCGTTAACAACAACACGTGTACGATACGGAGAATTTCGCTGACATAAGTATCACGCGGATTATGAAATGCGCATATTAACAACTTAATTTATAATTCCGCTATTTACCGTTCTTTTTTGTATGTACATGTATTTCTCGTATACAGCCGCGAACATTACCAATTGCTTTACGTTAATCTCTTTCGTAATTGAGAATTATCCGTAATGATAATTTTATGGCAATGATTTAGTCTTCAACTTTAATTTTTTATATCGCTATACATAATTTTTTACAGTATAAACAAATTCTAATAACGAGAAAATGAATATAAAGTAACTTGCCTAACTTTATAAAAAATGCATCACATTAAATGCAAAATAAATTTTTAATTTGGCTTTTATTAGATGTTTATTATTAAAATTATAGAAGCAAAAAATTATAACAACACAGAAACAATTATAAAACAATTTCAATTATAAAACATAGTTGAAACCTATAAAAATATTTATATAATTTTTTTTATTATTTCAGCTTATTGAATCTTTTATCATTTTGCTTTTAAAGCTTTTTTCTATTTTATTGGGATTATAATCTATTTTAAATGTATTTGTTCTCTTGTTTAATCTATGGATGCTCGTAACGCGATAGCGGAATTATAATTCAAATCTTACAAGATTTCAGTTTGCGAGATATGACAATCTGGCTTCGCGATCATGATAGTTCGCGCTTCATTATGTTCCGACAAGTCAAAGTGATTAGGCAACGGCCTGCCAACGGCAGCAAAGCTTCCGCTCGTCGCGGATATGTCCGTCCGATCCAATCGATATCGTCGCCATGCCGTTACGTTCACCGATATGTATTTACGGGATTGATTGCGTTGGGACACGCCAAAAAACTTGACTCTTTTTATTGGCAATTCGATGAAAAACGCTGGCCTTATTTTGATACGCCATTAATCCCCGCTCATCAAGTTTGGCTTTCGAAAAATATTGCCGAAATTGGCGAGCAATGATGCAAAATTGGATAACTATCGATACTGCGCCGAACAACGATACAAAATAACGGCTATTGCGTACTTCGTTTTTTTTTCATTTTTTAAATTTTTTTATTCTTTTATACCGCTCCAATTTGTGTTAATTTGTTAAAACCCGTATAAGACTATTTTATTTCCGTTTCATGTATATTGGTAAAATAAAACGATAATGAAACTAAGTTAGATGAATTCATCTTGAACTGATATCAAAGTTTTGATTACCCAGGAGAACGAATGTTGACCGATGTTGACTGTATGATTTATGATGATCCTTGATGACAATAATCTGTGGAATATTTTGCATGTGTGAGTTTATAAGATGGAAATATATTTATGTCGCGACATATCTCATAAATATTGTGTTCGAGCATGTAAAATGTTAATAAAATGTTAATTGGGCTATTTCTGGTTTCATAAATGTCGTTTTATGTAGTATATCCGAAAGAGATGCAGTATTAGATGCAGTAATAGAACGGGTATGAAAATAAATTTAGCTAGATGTATACACGGACATTATTTTCAACTATAAAAGCTTTTACACGAGAGGTCAGGAAAAACAGAAGCGAGAATGATATACAATTTAAATAATATAATTATTGCTGATATATATATATATATATATATATATATACATTAATTTGAAGATAGGAATTGTAAAATGTGTTAGTTATTAATATTTATAACGTATACTTAATGCAGACGATATCCATCGACCACACTCGTTTGCAATAAAATTAATTAAATTAATTTGAAAGCTACGAACGATATTTCTGCGCCACGATATTTCATTGTAATTGTATTTTATATTTGCAAACCTGGAAACGGTCTGAATGTTATTATTACGGATATACATGTCGCTCTATATGCGACTTTGGTCACCTAATACCTCACACTCAGAAACTTCTCGGTGGTTAGTTTACTGCGAAACTTCCACAAGAGCAGTAACTAATGATTTATGAGATATTTATATGGCGAATGATTGTTATATGCGAGGCAATTACATAGATTACATTGTAAATTTATGAGTTTTCGAAGAAACGTATCTTAAAAAGTAATAGAAGAGCGAAGGGCAACACTTTATTTGAGCCAAGAGTTGAATCAATTTTATGGAAATCCGTAAAATGTCATCTAATTCACGACGATATTTCATGATATATGAGATACATCTATAATTTATGGCAGATATAGTATCGCAACTTCTTCTTTCTTTAACTTCCTTGAAAGATTAAAAAGTTTGACGTAGGTGGAATTTTAAATTTTGCGATAGATTTTGCCGATAATACGAAACAACAATGAATCGAGAAGTTTATTCGCAATCTCACGAAAAATCACGTGAGACAATTTTTACGAGAGTATCATTTTAAATTATTAATATATTGAAAATTTTTTTACACACGTTGCTTTTCAAAATATTTAAATATTTATTTTTCCGTTGCAACACAAATATATCTCGAATTTTAATCTATTATTTTTTCAAGCGTATATTTTTTAATGCATTAAAAATGAATCTAGATATTTTATACGCAGAAAAATTCCCAGAAAAAAAGAGAAAGAAAGAGAGAGAAAGAGGAGTAAAAATGTAATTATAATTAAAAATGCAAAAATATAATTACGAGCACTTCTATCTTGTGATCGAGATTAAAGTTTTATTCGTGTTTCTTTTTATAATTTAACACTTTTTGTATTTATGAGATATTTATATCGCGATATATTAATTTAGCGTACGAATAATTTATCTAATGTATCGTAAGCTCTCCGGTGATATAATCGACCTAATATTCATCGAAAATCGACGCCAACGCAAAGTACATTACGTTCGCGACTTTCCATTACGCAAATCGGAACACGAGCGACCCTTGAACAAATGCACAATATTAACTTGATCTCGCCGGTCCTCGAACGCGTGCCAATCGGTTGATCTGGCAATACTTTCACCGCCCACTCACATGTATATACATATGAATGTATACATACTTACATGTACATGCGCATGGAATCTCGTTCTCGGTTCGTTTACGTCGCACTCGATGCACGAACGAAAATCAGGTCGCAATCGTAAATCTGCGATGTGAATAGAAATAAGAATCGATGTCAAATGCGATCAGCTGATGGTTCGCCAATTCTTCTCGACGGCATAACTCGTCGTTCCCACCCTAAATCTCGCGATGCAGAATAACACGCTTTGCCGCGTAATCAACGTTCTAATGACAAAATCAAGCAAATGCAGCTGCTTACGTAAACCGTAAATCGAGGGTGCGTCACACATACGCCATGCCTAATCCAGATGCACCTTACACGATCTGACATTCACACTCGATTCACAATTCATTCCGGAATTAAAAAGAGGCACGTTGGGATCGCGTGAGGATGAAAACGTTCATTTATTCGAACATAGCTTCGAACGTTTGATAATCCGAAGAAACGAAAATAAACATTGTATATATATGTCAGTTTATACGTTTAAGCGTGTACCTAAGTGTTATATATGTATAGCTAAAGTAGTGAAACGATTACAGTGTGTTACACCAGAAATGAAGAAGAATTAAGGAAACAGAAAATATGTTTTTTTTCTGAAGATAATAATATTATCTCGGTCACGTATATGTCTATATTTTAAATTACATGCGTGCTACTTATTTTAAAAATGGATCGTATGAAACACAGTAAAAAAACAACTGTATATTGAATATAACTATATTAAAAAAAGATATGTAAACTCTCAGACAGATACTGAAGAGATAAAATGGAAGATGAAAAAGGAAATTATAATTTTTGTTTTGTCAGGCCGTCAAACATTGTCAGAAACAGAACGTATTATATGATAAACCTTTATATTCTACAAGAAAGGGAGAGACATAGTAGTTCGATTTCCAGCAAGATCGATTATCTGAATACATTTTATTGCCCGATTAACCCGAATAATAGAGTTCTATTGCAATATACGGAGTAGACTTTTGAATTCGAATGTATTCAGCGTGTACACAAACGGAGCACAAGCGTAATAATTTATTTTTATGACGTTATTCGCAATAAGTAATGTGTGTGGGACGCCCAACGCGAAGCAATTTCGCGTAGTATAACACGAAATACTACGTCCTTTCCGTTCTTCTGGGAGTAAAGAAAAACAGAATTTCGAGGAAGCAAAGATGTATACTCGAAACGAATCGATCAAATTGCTTCGTTCTCCTTGTACCGATTGTCACAGTGCGAGGAAAATTGGTAGCGTTCGTCGTTTTCCTTTACGAAAATATCGACGATACTGAAATCTCTCATCGTGTGTATTTCTGGCCCTTACGTCAATAAAGTGCTACCTGGAGAGTTGTGGCAAGGGCAGAATCGATTAAAACTATCTGGGAAGAAAATAGCGCAACATAGTTAATCTTACATGGTTCTGGTGATCTTTCACCTCCCCCTCTTCTTAGATCGAGGGAGTTTCTTAGATCCCTTGATAACAGACTCGATCATTGCGTTGCCTCACGTTCTCTTTATAATAATAACACATATTCAATAGCGACTAATTTGCAAAAAGACTGGGATATGAATTAATCAAATGTGTACAGCTCTCGTAGAATCGTATCCTTTAATAATTCCAATTAGATTAGAGGATTCTTCTTCCACCCCACACACACATATAACGACGTATTAAAATAAAAGCTATCTCTACGTGGTAAAAAGAGTCTCGCAATCAGTAGCATACATTCGTGTTATCAATTTTTTGAATTCATCAAATCAAAGCATCTTAATTTGTATCGAATCATCAATTTCATTCTATAAATAGGAAGCGTAAATTGACTGGAATTTTAGATAGAACCATACATGTAGGACGCAGCTAGAACTTTTTGTCTCTATATTGTCGAAAAATATTACAAAAAATTATAACGTCTTATTCGATTGGTCAAAAGTTACAAAAGTCTGAAAATATTTTTTTTTATTTCAATTTTTCAAAATTCTCATCCTCTATAATATTTATTCGTTTCAGTATATTCTCGTGTTCTTTGTAACATTTCAGAGAGAGAAGAAATTATACATATCTTTTATATTAATTACGTATAATATGCTGCCTTTAATTAAAGGAAAATTAAATTGCGCGGAATTAATGAGAAACTTCAGTTATAAACTGTTGGTAATTATCACAGACGACATCTCTCGTCTCTCCCCTGGTGACAGAAAATTAATGCACGACGTGCAGTCACATAGTCATAAAATTAACATGATCCTGCTTATGACATTTGGCGGCAGTGGTTACGTTTTTTATGTCACGTGTTATTCTGCATAATATGTTGACACAAGACACGAAATATATAAACTATATCAGGGGAGACGATAATGGCGATGTAACGCGCGTGACAGAATAACGATTCGCGCTAATTGCTGACATGGTCAATGTCATAATGAATCGCCATTGTATCATAATTTCCTCTAGGTGGCTTGAAACCTCCAATCGATCAGCGCAAGACAATAACGATTGCTGCAGGGCTCGCATTAGATAACGCGCACGGATCAGGTTTCTCGTTAATTAACCGCCGCAGTTGGGGTTACCCGGTTAAAAAATTACATGGGTTTAGTTAGAATTTACGACAGAACGTAAATGTGTGGGCTGGATATAACGCGCAGTTGGAGCTTCCCAACTGTGAACGAAAAATATCAGCCTCGCCTTCAAACGAACGAAACGGTTCGTGCTAGAATCTTTTGATTGAAATATTTAATTAAAATCCGCAAATCAATTCAGAAAAAGAAATTTTTGTAAAAGATAATTTTTGTAAAAGAAGAAATTTTCGTAAATTTGACTTCGGTAACCGCAAGCAACAAAGAGAGCTTTTCCATTCAACTTAAGATACTCTGAGAGATTTTCTCTATATATCTTCCTTTCTTGTGAAATATATTTAAATTTAAATAATACAAATTTTAAAACAGAAAATTTATATATTTAAATTTTAATAGATATATCATAGATATAGAAAAATTTGAACAAATTGAAGCTTACTTTACATTTATATTAATATTTAATTTAATATTAGACTATAATATTAAATAATATTTAATAATATTAATATTAAATCATACTAATGTTATTTAATTATTATATGTAACTTAATATTTATATAAATAGAAAAATATTTACTTAATATTTACTTGATATTTACATAAATAGAAAAATAAATTTCTTTCATTACAACTGAGTGCACGACTACGAACAGATTTTTCGAAGTCAATGGGATTTGACTAAATGGCAGCCTGATATCTAGATTCCTAAGATCCAATTTGATACGCCTAATTTAACAGTATATTTACCGTGCGAGTTGCTCGCGGGACGTTTCTTACAGCCCCTATTTGTCGGCCTGATGCATTACCCGATTACTTTTCTCTGTTCGCATCGGTAGAAAAGCACTTTGGGTGCAAGAATTTACGACAAACGAGCGAGAGCGAAAGATGAAAACATATCGACTGAGATCTCTCGCGAAATTGATGACACTCGCGAATAAAGTACGATTAGATCAACTCGATAAACAGAGGCGGTAAACAAATATATGCTTAATTCTTTGAGAAAATACATGCTCGACGCGAATGAACGATCTCGAAGAGATCGGGAAAGTTCCCTACGACACGTGTCAATACTAAGAAGAGGGTCGAGTTACCCTTTGTGGTCAATCACTCTGTGTAATCACTGCGAAACCCTTTCGACAGCGATCGGATCGCTCGGCTGGAATTCATTGCGGCTGTCTCGAAGAATGCAAGTCCTCGAAGCGATCGGTCGAAGGGTGAAATCACCCAGATTGGCGTCGGGTCGAAGAGAATGTGTCTGGAGACTAAAAATACAATGCTTAATGTGGCCAGATACGAAAGTGGCTTTTTTTAAATGCTAACACGCTCAGTTCCACGATGTATACGTACTCTCGCGTAAAAAAATGTTTTACTGCCGAACGGTCCAATGTTATTTCTAAAAATGGCTCGATACTTTACATATTTTGCTATTTTAACCCAATGTCATCTCAGGAAATGTGTCTCGAAAATACCTTTAACTTCAGGATCATCTATATCAATGAAATATTATCTTGTTTTGAGAGCTATGAATTGCTTTTGCTTGCTTTTCTTCTAATAAGAATCTGATTTATATATATTTTTTACATTTCTTTAACATGTGAGTTGTTAAATAACTTTATATTAAATCTCTCTCCCTCTGTTTTTTTGTAAAAATTACGCGACTTTAAAATTAAAAACATAGTAAATATATTACTTTGTTTTGGAATTGAAGCGGAATATAACGATTTTTCGTGAAGAGATTTATTCAAAAAGAAAGATTCTTCAAATAGCGATAGAAAGGGGATAAATATAAGGTAGAATATCTCACGATCGCTACGAGAGCTCTTGAGGTTTGAGAAGAACCAAGCCAAGAGGGGCAATTATAGACAATATCGGCGACGGCTCGACGAGAAAAAGGAAGATACGCGACGATAGAAAAGATAGGGAAAGATCTAATTAGCTCTCTGGTGCTGCTTACACGTGTATGTCGAAGGTCACCTTATCGCGGAATGGTTGAGCGTGTCGAGACGACTTTCATCATGCTGGGATCCTCGTCTCTACTCAATCAAACTTCAAAGTATCCGCGACTTTTGGCCGCATTTAAACGAGGATGTCTGTTCTTTGTATCGATGGATGTGGAGCTTCAAAGAAATATTTAAGTTCGGCCTGTGAGAGATCGCTTTCTGCTCCTTGAGAGTCAGAGAAAAGAGAAAGAGATTAATGAGTTTAGTAAACTCTACTTCTTGCAAAACACGGTCATTGACTGCGATGTTTATGAATGTCAAACAGTTCATTTTTCGCACCCTTTGCGCACGTTCTTTTAATTGTTTCGATTCTTTATTCTTTATTCATTTAATTCTTTACGTATATCTTTTGGATGATGCAGTTGTTTATGACAATTTCATAAATTGCGTTCTTACAAATAGATAAAATAATGAACACAATTACATGAAACTTATAATCTTATATAAACTTCTATAAACTTCTAAATAAATTCTTATATAAACTTTTAAATAAATTCAAATTCTTTTTGGAAAAATTTCAGAGTTTATATTATTCAATACATCAATTTTGTTTTGATATTTTTCTCTACATAAGTGTGTTATATATATCTCATGTGTCTCCATTCCTAACAATGTATTCGATACGTCTAATCAAGATTTCGCGCGCGGTAGCAAACCTGATTTGGTGCGTTATACATGTACACGCATCGGTCTAATAATAGATGTATCCCGTCGAGATAAATTCGAACCGATAAACAACCACCCACCCAATATGCGCACTTCATGCTTCGACATGCCGAAGTTTGATAGAACGTAATATTCAATGCTGATTTCTCAATGTAACGCGTTATTTTGACGGAAAACGACAAATAGAAAATAAAATTTGTGCATTTTTTAAATTGATTATGTTAGCGCAACTTTTCGGGGAATGTTCGAAAAATTCGGCAATATTTTATGTATTTTGGACAGAAATTAAATTTAGCAAAGACGAAAATAATTTATTTGTTTTGTATTTTCTCGCTATAAATTTGATTAAAATTAATATAATATAATATATTGATTATTATAACTTTAAAAATATTTAATATAAATAATATAAAACACACAAATTATATATTAATTTTAAATTATCATGTTTTTGCTTAAAAGATTTATTAATTAAGAAAATATTATTATTAAAAATGATTATATTTTGCCAAAAATATGATATCAACATATATCTTCATATAATTTTAGGATGACACATAAGTTGATGTAAAATAGAAGCAGTTGTGTTGCTACATATGCTAAGTATAGTTTCTTGTATTCTGAAGAGACAAAGGATAATGAGGCTGTCGTATGTAGACAGCTTTGTATTCATATGCACATGCTTGGATAATTAGAAGGTCTAATTCGCAAAATTGGACATTATATTAAGATTCACTTAAATCTTATTAGAAACGTAAGAACGCGTACAGAATAATATCAAATAATATATCAAATAATATCCGCAAAATAAACAAAATCATAAAATAATTAAAATAATAGGTTTATATTCTGTTTATTTACTGCACGATTTACTTTGATCAAAAGTATTGTTTTATTCACATGTCCAAGTGCGTGCATGGATAATTTATAAAATTACGTCTTTAACGTTTTTTACAATAGTCGACATGTTTTTCGTTATACATATTATAGATGTTATTGAATGGCGCATCTGTCATATTTTTAATCAATTCAATTTCCACTCATATCTGTCCATCAAGCATAGCATTACGAGTGATTGAAATTTCTCGAAATTCTGCATAAATCGTGTTTACATTTAAATGTCAGTTACAAGCTGTATACTCTGTGTATGTAGCTCTGAAGTATAAATATAACATGCGTGAAGTATGAATATAACGATTAATTAGTAAGTTTAGCTGCTTAAATATCTTTACAAAGTCTCATTTTTTCATAAATTTTTTTTCAATTTTTTGTAACGGTTGTACATTCTATAAAAATAATTGATTTTTTATTATTCTGTTTATCCCTTTAGATATAAACAAAATCTATAGTTTTATTATGCTTATATATTCAAAATGAATAATACTGAAAAAAATTGAAAAAAATCGCTGATTTTTAATGTCTTTAAAATAATCCATGTCAAACATTATACATGCATTGATCATGCAGTCGATTTTATATTATTGAATTTTATATTACAGATTGGAGCAAATTTTGTAACAATAATTTTAGTATTTTAATATTAGTATGATACATAAATTAGTATAATATTAAAGAATATGCCCTTTTATGAGACTGTCAAAAAACTATTGCGCTGATATCAGCTATATTCAACCAATTAAGGCAATTTAGATCTCTTGCCTTAAAGCTCTTCTTAACGAATTAATAATTTTCAACGATAATAAGTATGCTTACATGCACGCATACGCATATACAATACATTTTGCAGCGACTGCATGTGAATGTACATGTCTCGAGAGAATGCATACGTATGTATGTGGGAAGTGCTGAGAACGACAAGCAGCTGCAAATTTTCATCGAATGAAGTAGCGGTTTGTCTCACTCCCACGTTTGTCTCTCGTATCTTGGGTTTTCCACTCATCTTTCCACTCTCGAGAGAGATTCTGTCTCTGCGAGAGAGAAATTTTAGCAGCGAGCAAACAAAACAGCTTTCCAAAGAAATGTTCAATTTGCCTTCACGATTCTTTTTCCATAACATGTAGTTCAATCTATGATACGTTGTGCATAACATTGCAA
This sequence comes from Camponotus floridanus, assembly GCF_003227725.1. Lineage (NCBI taxonomy): Eukaryota > Metazoa > Arthropoda > Insecta > Hymenoptera > Formicidae > Camponotus > Camponotus floridanus. The sequence goes on from NW_020229838.1 coordinate 662,542, forward strand.
CATAATGTATGACAGAATTTTTGCCATGAATCTTACTCTATTATTATTCGCATATAATATTATAATTATGAGATAATTTAGAAACATTTTTTGACATATATATGTGTGTGTGTATGTGTATAAAAAAAGAGAGAAAGAGAGAGAGAGACATTATAAAAGTTGGGATTTTAAAAATGTTGATAATTATTGTGAAATATTATTTATATCCTTTTTAAATGAACAAAATTATACGAATTAAATGAACATATGCAATGATGTAAAAAATTTGATGTAAAAAGAATATCTAAAATAATTCTACAAAAATTTTGTGATTATTTATACATATGCGTTTAAGAAGGATTTTGTACATGAAAATTGTATTTAGTTAGCTTTATTTATTCATATATGATAGTAACTTTTAATTCAATTTCAAAGACTTTATTTAAAAAATATCGTATTGTTTTTCAATATTACACAGAACGAAATTTGAACTTTCTTCAAAGCTCTTTTAATGCAATAAGAAGAGAATAGCGTTTGTGAATATTAAGTAACTTTACTTTACAGTGTGTTTATGTTTTACAAAATCTTCACTCTTTTATGTACATAAAATGAAAGTAAAAATATCTACTTTAATTTGCGAAATATTAAAATATTAATCCCAATTGATTTAAAATTATATTATTATATGATTTAAAATTATATTATTTTTAACTCGTTGCAAAAACTTGTCTTAAATTATCTTATTATCTATTCCTTAATCTTATTAATCTTTTTTCGCCTTTATATGTTTTCAGCGGAAGAATTGGGAAGCAGTAAATTAAGCACCACATTGCCAACAGCACCGATTGAGCTCTCGCAGTTTCCGAAACTCTGCGAGTTGCGCCGAAAATTCCCGGTTCTATACCGAGTTGAGTTTCAGGTGAGACCTCGTAAATCCCATTTCCCGTCTACTCATTTAACTTTGGTCACCTTTTGGAAAGGTCGAGCTCGACTTTCCGCTTCGACAACTTTTACGGCTACTCTTCACTTCAATACTTCGATTACCGACAATGACAATTAACAATAATTACATTTTATAGTATTTTATAATTACATTTTATACTTTACTAATTTAATTCTACTCGTTTCTCAGACAGCGTACAATTAATATTTAAAAGAGACGTGTCCGTGTAGTTGTGAATTAAAAAAATGTCACTCTTTCCCGACAACGCTCTTTTGTAGTGCGATAATACGCAATTATTTTGTAATAGCACTTTAATCACTTGTAATTTTCGTACAAATATCAAAGGTAAACACTGATCAGTAGATCATGTTATATGTCGGAATAAGTTTATCTGCACATTAATATAGATGCATGCGGAAATACGTGTCACAGTCGATTCTGCATACGTATGTACGTGCAAGCATGCATCAAGCAGATATCAGTGCTTGATAGGATAGATAGACAGCCAAGAGACAAAGCGACTCCCTCTCAGTAGGTCGAGAGAAATCGAAATTCACTACTATCGGTTTCTCATTAGACCGTCGCCCGATTCGAGACGCGAATTCCGCGGTACACGAAGATATGCATGCTTTATTCCGGCAATTTCAAGTAGATATTCAAAGCTGACGATTATAAGCCGCTCTATCGCAAGAATATTGTGAATTTGCGTCTCTGAATTTGATAAGTTAACGTTAATCCTAAAACATTTGGCCTGATTGAAATATAAACGTCAAAATTTTAATTTTCCTTCTGCAATTTTAATATTCTTTAGAGATTGTATAAATTAAAGTATATTATTTTTTGGTCTTTTTAATGTGGAGATCCCTTTTTAAAAATTATCAGAGAAGCATCTTTTAATTTTCTTTTTAACTATTGATTTTATTCGCGTTTAAAGCACAAACGGAATTTTTTTCATTAGACATTTCAAGTTGATGGAACATGTATTTTATCGCAGTGCCATCGTCAAAATTTTCCTAGCGCAACTTTCTATTATAAACATTCCTTGCCACCATTATTATGCAAGTAGCATGTATATAAGGTGTTGTGCGCGTGTATGTTTGTGTGCACGCGAAATAAAATAAAGCCCCATGCGGACGACGAAACACAATTGAATTCTTAACTGCAATGCCTTGGAAAAGCGACATACATCCGTCTGATCTCCATTCTTCGCTTCATATCTCAGCCACAACACGTTCTACCCTGCGTTGCTGTTTCAGAAAAGACGAGAGGTCTCAAGCGAATATTTACATATTTCATCGAGTTGCTCTCACATCCCTCCTTCTCGAAGCGTAAAATCGATCTACGTCCTTTGTAGTAAGAAAGTACTTGTTCCCCGTGTATGCAGTTTTACTTTTGAGAAATTTATGTTACCGTTGGACGCGAGGCCTTTGCAAGACCATTCCATCTTTCACATCTTCGCGACGCGAGGAAAGAGATCAGGTGGATTCAAAGATATTTTATATTTAATAATTTTTTTTTTAAAGCGTTCCGATAACGAGCTCGGTTCATATCGTAGCTTTTGCGATACGATATCGAAAGGGACGAGGAGTCTTTTCCAAGGTATATCATCTGCTAGTGAAGCGCCTCTGTGAAAGATCCGCCTGACACGTGATAAGCGTTTCCTAAACACGGCAAAATCGAACGGCTTTTTTTCCGGGCGTTCACCATCGACACGAGAAAGCTCTTAACCCCGCTCTCGTACGGTATGCACGACGATGCGACCCTCGAGTGTCGTTTATACGCCAACGGAGATTATCTCAGGGATATTCGATGTCCTCGCAGCGCACGGATTTTTTCTAATCGCTGAGGATACGAAGATCTATCTATTTTTTTTTTACACGACATCAATTTTCGGCGGTTTCTGCTTCCGAGAAATTTTGCATCTCGCCGAAAAAAGGAACTCGTTCTTCTCCGCATTCTTTTTTGTTTCGCCAACAAGGAATAGATCTGGTGAACTATCTGTGGATAACGATAAGAGAACGAGAACAGGCGGGGAATGATGAAAATAAAGAGGGTGGGACGAAGGCAAGGGTGGGAATGGCAGCCGTTGAATTTTAATCCGGCCCGCGCGACGCAGCGACGCGAAAACCATCTGGGCGTGATTTTTAAATTAAACTCGCCCAGCATTATCGGAAATAAAAGTTCCCGATGTTCGACAAATACTGGCGGATAAAGCGTCATACGTATTCATGAAAGCGGTGCGTAGAATTCGAAAAACTTCCGGGAGCTGCGCATTTATGCGTCGCATGAATTAATTAAATTTTCAGCAGCGGAGAGTTGTTAATAGTGATGGTAATAATGAAAATGTATTCGCGTCCAATCAACATGTAAAGTCCGAAATATTCGGCAACCGGAAATAAAATTGATCGGAAAATCGTCCATACCTGTCGGCGACGATACAATTTAAAGAGGACCGTCGCTTGGACGAGCTCGGTGAATTTAAGCGACAAATAATGAGACACGTGCGGCTGTCGCGTGATTTTTCTCATTTACCGCGTCTTAGACGTCGGATGATCGCCAAAGAAAATTACTTTCTGGCTACTGAAAACTTCCACTGTATATCGCAATGGTGTATACATCATGCAAATATTCGCAGCTGCTCACCACGCCAAAAATATGCGCCATCTGCTAACGTTTATTCACGCGATTCCAATTAAATCAACGCGAGAGCGTATTTTAAAATTTTTTTTCGACGCGTTTTCTACGGAAAATTGAATCCATCATCTGTATTCATTAAGTGAAGAAGTGTACGAGTTTTGCGCGTTATCACGTTATAGGCTAAGAACTTTTTCCCCGATACGGATATTGTGAAACTTTCAAAAGAATATTTTCTCTTTTTATCTTAAGCATATTTGTAATCAAAGTTTCGTCTATAATTAACTGTCGATTTTATCACGAGAATAAGTTATTAAAGCACGGAAAAAAAATATTTAATACTCCTCTCTCCTTCTCTTCTTTTGTACAATATTTCATACATTTACTGACAAAGTTTCTTTGATTTTCCAAATGCTCTATAACATTCGATTTATTCAACATCCGCGTATTCACGTTATTGACGCGTGATACAGTGATTCAACGATTCAATGGTTTAATTATAACATAGCCAAGAATATCGATGATAAAAAATGTAATACTCGTGATTATTTCCTTTAGCGCGAGTAATAATATTCGACGTAAAATATATAATCGATTACATATCATGATAAACAATTTCATGTCGTTAAATTTCTATAATTTTATTATTTTCATTTGGATTTTCTTTTCGCCATAATTACAATTAAAATTTCTTTATTATTGTTATTATTTGTTATATTTAATAATATTTTATAATTGTTGATATACGCAACAATAGAATAATGCGTGCGAACATGCAAATGTGCAAATAAATTCATATTTATAAATAAAGAAATTTCATATTTGTACTTTTATGTTGCAGACAGCGACGAAGGTGGAAACGCATTCATGCAGACACGCCACAAAGCCCGCGAACAAGGCAAAAAATCAGAATCAAAAGTGTATTCCGTGTAAGTCATCAATCGAGCCTCTTATTACGTCACCGCGAATATTACCGTTTCCGCCTCCGGAAGTGAATCACGTTGATTGCACGCACAATTTGCAGACGCGATGAAATAAAACGTCGATTCAAAACGATGAAAAGCTGCATAACGAGCTCTTGTAATTATTCGTGGACAAGCGAATACGATTGTAATAGCGTGTGTCTCTAATAAAATTGTAAAATTTGTGTTGAATATGATTTTATCACATGCATCTGGTAGAAAGAAATAATTATCATTGCATTAATAGTAACTGTTTCACGGTAGCTTCTGGATTTTCGTTAATTAACTTTCTCGCGCAAGGAGGAACAGGAAACAAATTATGGTTACAAGACGGTTGCAATTGCCGGCACGACTGTTCCTTTAACGAGAATTTATTTTCGTTCTAGAATAAGAAGGTGGCCTCGCCATCTAAGAGAGCTCTAAAATATATTTCTCCGTTTCTTTTTATAGACGACTATAATAGGGTAGTATTGGAGACGATAGAGGGCGAGCCTGATTCCGATTACGTTAATGCATCCTATGTAGATGTGAGTATATCACGATATTCGATAATAAGCATGCGAGTATTAATTCTCGAGGAGAGAAATTAAGCGCGCTCTCAATTTACGTGATCCAATGTTGCAACGAAATCATGTCTTTTCTCATGGGAAAGACGGGGATTTGGCAGATTTGGATTCGCGTCTCTCTCTCTCTCACTCTCTCTCTCTCTCTCTATATATATATATATATCTTTCTCTCTCTCTCTCTCTCCTTCTTACAAGCTGATTATCCATCCGCAAGCAAGGCTTAGGCGTATATTAATAATGTGGCAGGCGTTGAATTGCAGTATGTCGATATTGACGTTGCATTTCAGAGTATACTGAAACCGAACGCTTACATCGTCACTCAGGGACCCATAGAGAATACAGTGACGGAATTCTGGCGGATGGTCTGGCAAGAGCAGGCCTCCTGCATCGTTATGCTGACGAAGACCTTTGACTTTATCAAGGTAAAGAGACCTAGTGTAACATGAAATTCTTGCGAATAGACAGAATGCGAAACTTGGAAATATAGTCGATTAAAGTTATTTCAGCGCGCAGGAGAAGCCCTGCTGTTTTACTGCGAGAAACTGACATTGTCTTCATGCTAGCATTAAACTTAAAGTCCATTGTATAAATTCTGTAAATTGCCGCTCGTAACCTTTTTCACAAGTGCAATTCTCTGTCGCAGGTAATGTGCGTGCAATATTGGCCTGCGAGTAAGGACAAAGACGAGGAATACGGCGGTATTGGTGTTTCGGTGCTAAAAGAGGAAGAACTCGCCAATTTCCATATAAGGACGATAAAGCTCTACAAGAAGAACGAGAATAACGTGAGTCCACTTATCATTGCCGCACGCAATTTTTGCGTTTTACATTATCGGATATGATATCAAGCGTAAAAGGGGATAAAATTAAAAAGAGTATTTATTTCCCGGCATACAAGCCTTCGTTCGTATTAATAACTTTTGACATACGCAGCAACAGAATATAACGCGTGCGGATACGCAAATACGTAAATAAATTCAATATTTAGACGAGAAAGAAGGCAAATACGCGTGATGGAAATCGATCGGCAATTCAACGAACGACAAAACATTCAGACATTCATACCAGTCGTGTATGAATGTGTACCAAATTTGTGTACAAATTGAAAAAAACTCACGATACACGTGCTCTGTTATTTTGTCATCGTTGACGAGATGACGATGCTAATCCATCGCGACACGATTCTAAATATCCGGATATATTCGTATATGGTGAATAAATCACGAGGGTCTGCAGGAGCGCGCGCCACATCAACAAAGATTATCCGGATAATCCGCGGTCGCACGAGAATTCGTTAGGGATTCTTCCCCTTTTTATTGACCGAAAAAGTTTCGCGGAACATTCGCCAAAAACTCGCGAGTGTAAAACTCTCTCTATACAACTGGACAGTACAGCATTGGACTCGGCAGCGAATTCCGGATGCAAAACTTGTCCCGAAGTAGGGAGATCGCCAGATTGTCGCCGGAGAAGAACGAGGACGAAAGAAACAAACTTGCCGAAAGCGTTGTGGGCGAAATTAACTGTGTATAGGCAGAGATCGTCGTCATTTCAGGGCGTTGCCTGAATGAGAAATGTACGAGCTTATACGATACGGTCGATACGATAAATTCGTTTACAGAGTTTTTTACTCCGGAGGCTAATTTAATTGTGCTTCTATCCACGAGAGAGGAAAACGAGAAACGACAATTGCGGGGACTTTTTAAAGCTCTTTCAAGCCGTCCCGTGCTTTGTGATCTAATTCCACTTCCGGCATCGTTACTTATCTACTCCTTTTCTCGTTCAACTTTTTTTTCTGTTATTTGAAAATATTTTTTGCAGATGTTTTAAAGCTGTACTCTCTTTCCTTTCGCGTTAATATTTCCGACCGTGTCTCTAATCCTTGGACTTCGTAGTCTCTCGTGTCGCATCAAAGAAAATGTTTTTAAAAACATTTCAATATTAAAATGTTTTTAATAAATTTATTTTGTGATTTCATTCGCACGCATTTCTTATTTTTTGGTATACAAATCTTTTATTTATCTATAAATAGGAAAATTGAATATGCGAAAAGTGTTTAAAGACGATTAAAGATATAATTAAGTAGATTGAAATCGATAAACATTAAAGAGCATCGATTAAACTTTCGTTTACATATTATCATCTATCAAATTATACCTTGAATTTGTATATTAATATATTTTTTCTCAAAATAGTGGCGAATTTTCTCATCATCGTTTGATTTTTCAAAGGTCTAAAATAGCTATAAGCCCGCTTATTCGCAACATATCATCATTGAGAAGAGTCATAACTAGACAAGAGCGATCTCACGTCACGAGACAAGTGACACCTCATTAAAGTTCGTCGCCTGTCTCGCGTTCAGCACTTTATGACGTAAGAATATTAACTAATGATCCCCGTACAAAACTAACCGGTAACGATGCGCGACGATGTCTATCAAACGACAGACCGATTATTACTACAGAAAGATTATTCTTGAAATTCACAGACTCGGAAATTTAATATAAAGAAAGAGGAAAGAGAGAGAAGTAATCTCATTCCGGAAGTAGCAAAGAGCTGCTAGCTGAGGCGTTATATAATGTCTCAACATGCGACGCCGAGAGCGACGCGAACAAGATGCGACTGTCGAGCTTAAACATAGCATGTCGGGATAACAATCAAGAGGAAAATCTTGATCTTCGGAAAAGTAATTTTCCAATGACGCAGATTTCGAAAAGTATATACATCGTTTCGTCAATTTGTCGAGCGACGATTCTTTCAACCTTTTTTTGATCATATATTTCAGTTCGATCTCACATATATATTTCAATTATAACTTGTGATAAAGTAGATTATAAGTAAATAAATAAATTATAATTAGATATAGGTATCTATATGCGTGTGAAATAGGACGGAAATGAAATACAAATGATTTCAATTTAATTTCATGAAAATGAAAAAAATGATTGAATAATTAATAATGAATAAATAAATGAATAAAAATAATTTTTATCAAAATTATAATAAAAATGAATCGTAATTTGTGTTATGTGAACATGTTTTCGCAGGAAATTACGGAAGAAAGAACATTGTTGCAATTTCACTACACAGAGTGGCACTCGCACACGTGTCCCTTCGGTAACGCGGTGCTGGAATTTAGACGGCGTGTCCGAGCCGTTGTGGGCTCAACCATAAAGAATGAATCCGGACCTATGGTTGTTCATTGCAAGTAAGGGCGCGATTTAAATGTTTATTATTCGAAAAAGCAAGCGGCGCACGAATGAAATAATAAATTTGTTTGTTTGTAATGTACAAAGTGATGGTGGCGGACGTTCGGGGGTATATTTAGCGATCGACGCGAACATGGAACTGGCCGAAGAGGAGGATGCGTTCGACGTGTTTGGTTATTTGAAGAAATTAAGGCAGAGCAGGAGAGGACTCATAGAAAATTTGGTACAATACCAGCTTTTGCTCAATATCACGAAAGTTATTGTGTAAACCGAAAGTCTTCATATTTCGAAAAGTTTAAAAAAATTTTAAAAATTCATGTATAACGCGAATACATCTTATTTTTAACGAAGCACCTTGATAATTATCAATAAATAAATTTTATCATTAATTTCTCTTCTAATTTTAATTACTTTGTTTTTCGGAAATTGACTAATAATAATATATATGATGTATATTGCTTTGATAGTGCTAACTTATATCTCAGTTTACATTGTGCACAGGAACAGTACAAATTCATTTATGATACGCTCGAGGAATTTGTTGTGTGCGGTGTGTCGTGGTTTCCCGTGGCGGAACTGTCGCAGCGTTTGAAGCAGAAGAGCATAAAGAACTCTATAACCAAGATGAACGAGTATCAACGAGAGTACCAGCAGATTTGTAAACAGACACCGCGCTTTACCATTGGCGATTGCGCCGGTGGACACAGGGCCGATAACAGAGAGAAAAATAGAGACGTTCTAGTAGTTCCACGTGAGTTTTACGCGGCCAGCAGTCGCGAAAAAATGGCTTCTTCTCTCGACCAAAATAATTTCCCTCTTTTTTACTTATAGCGGACAATTTTCGACCGTATCTGACCAGCTTCCAGGGCAACAGTTTCACGGATTATATAAATGCCGTCTTTGTTGATGTAAGTCAGTAAAATATATATAAATCTCTCCATTGGTCACGAATCTTTACAATTTATTTCGCGTTGAAAAAAGGTGCATTTTTAATCGAGATAAAGCTTTTAATAAAATATCATAACAAGATTTCGTGGTGACAATTATATTATTTACTGCAAACAATTATCTATTATTAATATAAATATAAACCAGGCTTTCATTTATATTAATATCGCGAATAGCAATAATCCGTTCAGTAATCAATAATTGCTAAAGCTCTAGAATATATAGATAGAGAACTCTGCGATATATATTATATACACGATATTATATATACGATATTTCTTGCGATCCATTTGGCAATTGTGCATTGCCAAGTTCTCTCCAAAAACACTCATCTACTCTTGCTATACCACGCAGGGCTACACGAAACCGAGGGAATATATCGTAACGGAATGGCCCCTTCGACACACGTGCGGCGAATTTTGGTCTTTGGTTTACGATTACGAGTGCGCGGCAGTAGTAGTGCTGTGCGTGCCGCCTCAGGGATCCACAAATTTTCCCAGCTTTTGGCCAGAAGGAAGGCATTCCAAGAAATATGGGCCCGTATTTACGATCGACCACATCAGCCATAATCATTATATCAACATAAAAACCTGGGTAAAACTTAATCTCCGATTCTTTCTTCAATCATCAAAACTCTGAAAATACCAAATAATTCCAACATTTTGGCTTTATTTTTGAAATTTTTCACAAATGAAAAAATTTGACAAATATTAGGAGAAATGAAAAATTTTCCTACTTATAAATTATCAACAAACTATCTCAGGTTTTTAGGATAAACAAGAAGATCGTCTCGTTGACGGAACTTATGGCGGGGGTGAAAGCGCCGCCAAAGACCGTACAATTGTTCCAACTGACCTGTTGGCCAATGGGCCACAAAGTGCCCACCTCCACAAATAGTTTAGTGGAACTCATGAATATGGTCGAGAGATGGAGGCAACGAACGGACTATGGACCGGTAGCTGTGGTATCGCCCGATGGCAGGAGCCGTTGTGGAGTCTATTGTGCCGCTAACGCGTGCATAGAACAGGTTATTCAGGTTGGCGAGGTTGACATTTTCCAGGCTGTCAAAACTGTGCGTAGACATAGACCTCAGCTTATAGAAAATATGGTATGTACTTTTTTCTAAACCATAATGAAATTACAATATATATTTAATGTATATTTTTTCTTCATCTAATTTAGATAACAGCTCAATATCTCTTTCTAACTTAATTTGATTTGTTTAATTTAAATTTCCAAATCTGTGCCGTCTCTATTTTTTCTCTATAAATATTATTATATTTTTATAATTCACGATTTGTCGGTTTTGGAGATTAATATTTCTTAGATCCATTATTATAAGAAACCAATTTGAAAAAAATTAAAATAATATTATCAAATTATACTATCTAATAAGAAGCACACCATTTCTAATAATTATTTATAGGTTTAAATTTTTATTTTTTCGCTAAAGATTTGAGCTTATATAAAATAAAATTGTATATTGACTTTACTATGATTAATGTACAAGTCTCTAATATCGTTTAATATAATAACAAATTATATATATATATATATATATATATATATATATATATATATATAAAAGTAAGATATACTGCTGTATATATTAGAACTAAAGGAATATCCGTAACATTTATTTCTAGACGGAATACAAGTACTGTTACGATCTGGTCCTGCACTACGTGCTGCACTATTTGAACAAAGATATGAATGAGAAGAAGTGAGAAAGCGAGTTGAGGGACGAGCTATGGTTCATCGAATTCGGTCGGGGAGCAGCGCTGCCGCTGACTCCGGAGGAGGCACCGGTGGACGGGGAACCGATCGTGCCCTGCGCTCAAGGTCGCGTCGTCATCGAGACAGCGAGGCCGGCGCCGCCGCACTTCGCTACCTGCTCCACTTATCGTAGACCGCTTCTCAGTCGCACGTCAAACGAGGTATCGATCAGCGATGGAACGATACCATCGTCGAGCGGCACCGAGAGCCAGGAGCAGGAGCAGAAGATCGGCGGCAAGGGCGCCGTCAGCAAGGGCACGACAGCACCGCAGAGTCCTGCCGCGAGGCCGGACGACCTCGGCGTTACGCCCTGGTACCTGGAAGATTATTCGACGACGGACACATCGCCAGGGCCGATGGGCGACCGGAGCTCGTATCCCTTGTATTCGCACATCGACGGTGGCAGACCGGATCTCAATTCGACGAGGAACAGCAGCATCGAGGGCGAATTGCCGAAGTCAGTGGCGCCTGTTCCCCGGCGGGCTTGCATGGATCTGAAGGCCGCGATGGAGCTGTTGGACGAAACCTGCCCGAATGTGGAACCAAGTCCGTCTCTCACCCCGAAAACTCCTAGGACGCCGCTCACGCCATATACATCGCGTAACAAGAGAGCCCGCTCCAAGAGCAGCGACAATTCCTCCAACTACAGCAACGATCGGTTGAGCGATCGCTCGTTCGAGACTCTCAAGGACAAGGACAAGGACAAAGACAAGAAGAGACCGTTCTTGTGGAAGATCGGCATCTCCAAAACGGAAGACCGGCCATTCCTGGCGAAGCTGACGCCAAGAATTATTGGTAAACCTTACTTGGAGAAGATCGGGCCCAGCAGGGCCGTCGAAAGACCGTTCTTAGAGAAGATTGGTTCATCCAAGACCGTGGACAAATTTATCTTCGAGACGCCGCGTAATGAACGCAAAAATGAGATCAGAAATGAGAGGAAGACGAACGACATAGTGAGAAATCACGCCAAGATGAACGACGTTAGAAAGCACGATACCGAGAAGATGATCGCTACTAAGGAAAACATCGAGAATACTATTCAAAAGATACTCGTTACCTCTCATTCAGAAGAGGTACAATGCAAGCCTTTAGAGACTTCGGCGACTCACGAGAGAAGACGTTCAGGTAAAGAGTTTCTACTAAAGATGTACTCCTTCGAGACAGAGGACTTAGAATCCACCGTTCCGGTAAAGAATTCATTACGCGGCTCATTTCTCAACAACGTACCGGATTCAGGCCCGAGCTCGTTACCAACAGAAAATAGTAGCGAACAAATGGCGAGGCCGGAATTGGAAAATCGACCGACTAGCGTGACCGCCGAGTTATTAAAATGCCGAGTGACTACCAGTGAAGAGATCATATCTTCGTCTATCACGTGTCTGAATTCGTCGAGCGATGCCAATAGTTGGAGCAATTCGCCGCGAAGAATGCAGCGAATGAAGAAGGAATCGGCCCCGACTCGTCGCAAGATTTTTCAGGGTTCATGCGAGGTTGTTCGTAGCGACGACAGCACGCCGAATTCGCCCACGAAGAGGCCTATTTCGAGCGTCTCTCCCGATCGTGAGTTTGAAAACAATATTTTGGAGAGAGGAATCTCCTCCCCGACGAAAACCAGGAGATCAAACATCGAGGATAGACGGATCGAGAATACACACAGATCGATCAAGTACAATCAATTCGAGAGACGAGGCATCTCCTCGGATAATCTTCTGGCAAAGGACGCTCTTTCATTTGTCACTGCCTCACGGACTATAACCGATGACATCGGGAGAACGCGGGAGATTTCGTCGGAGGACTCGCTGGCGACTCATCGGAACGAGTATACGAAGGAAACGTTCAAGCAGCTACAGGACAAATTCAAGTTGCAGGAGATACCTATGGAAAGTTACGCGGCTTTTAAGCGACGTACTCGAGCTGCTCAGGGCGCATTGAGTCGACACAGGCTGAATCTGCTACCAGCAGAATCCGACATAATCTTCAAAAGCGTGGCTACCACGGAGGATGTTGCAGCAGCTGACACAAATACGATCGGAACTGCCGAGGAGAAACAAAATTCAAGTCAAGAAGGTACGGTGAGAGCTATTCTGAGAAAGCAGGAAGAGATCGATCATCCTAGTGATCACGAATCAGACACGAACGCATCCATCAGACGACCGAAGAGACGGATCTTTCACGAACCATCACAGGAGACCATGGATCTATTAACAGAATTGCGCAAAGTGAAGAGTTTGCTGAAGACTCCGTCCTGGGAGAAGGATCTGGATCTTGATCAAAAGCCAGTACAAATGCCGAAGCGCATTTTGCTGACGGACAAGGAATTCTGTCTCTCGGTGGAACGAGAGAATAGCGTACGACGACCATCAAAAATGATCAATTCGCTGGAGACCACGGACGAGAACAAAGTTACGTCGAATCGCGAGAATAAAGAAGGCAAGGAAAATCAATCGAATAGCGAGACGAAAGTCGATCGAAAATCATCCGGGCCAGCTCTGTTCGAGAAGAGATGCCTATCATTGGATTACGCTGATGAAGAGAAGCCTCAAAAACCGGAAGCTCGAGCTATCTCTTTGGCATCTACGAAGGATTTGCCGTTCGAAATTGAAGAGACCGACGACTATCCCGATCTAATTTGCGACTCGAAGAGCTGCTCCTCAGACGTCTTCAACACCCCGTCAGAAGAGATAGACAGAAAAGTCGATGAACTAATATCGGAGACGGAACAGCCAAGGAAGCCTAGCCAGAATCATTACGCTGAGATGGACATTGCTATTCCGATCGATCAGAGGATCAACAGTTCCAAAGGCGAAGACGTCCAAGAGCGCACCAGCGATCTCTACGAGATTATATCGCCTCGGTCAACACCGTTTCGCGTTAAAAAGCGACTCGGAAAAATCTCCGTCGAGGAGACCGTCAAGCCGGAAAATTTCACCCTCGGTTCTAAGGTCGACTGCCGATCGGTTGTTAGCCAGAAACGGACAAAGTGTGTCCCTTTATAACGCACGTCGACCTGCCCGTGGGCGAGATTCTCTCTGCGACGGCGTCAATTCTCGTGCTTGTATCGTGAGAAAGATGGATACGCAAATAATGCGTTAATTGTATTTCGCTTTAATCCTTTTAGTATTGTATACCGAATATTACATACGAGTGATTAGATGTTTGTAAAACATCGAATATAAATACTTTAACAAAATATTATACACATTTTTCTTATTTGAGTTTTTAATAATTTTTACTATTATTAATATTTAAAACACACAATATCTTAAACAAAAAATTCACTTTACATTTCATTTATTTTCGCGATCTTTTAAAAATTTTAATACAATTTTTAAGATGCTCTTTAACACTTTTCACGAATTGTTTGTTTGCTTGAAGAATGTATTTATAATCACACATTAATAAGAGAAATATAAAAAATCATTCATTAAAAAATTATAAAAAATTACTATCACGGTAGATACTAAAAAGGTTAAATAGATTCAATAATTCGTATAATGATAGATAATTACGATTTTATATTCATCTTCTTTCGATACGAGCGTGACATTCCTTTATGTTGCTTCTGAGATTAAACAAATTGATAATTGAAACCTCGTCAATATATCGTCTAGATGAAGAAAGTGTCGTGATGTATTCGCGTTGCACGCGAATATTTTTCTGATAATGCTTGTCTTAAAATGACTTTGTACATTAATGCTTTTAGTTAGTTAGTCGAAATTAGTCGTATAGATGAGCGAAAAGATTTACTTATACTCTTTGTAAAAACGGTTATAATAATGGCATTTGCTGAATACTGAAACTTTTAGCTTATCAAAATTTTTCTTGCCACATTCTTTGCGTCATTTTTCCGAAAATATTAGATAAGATACAATAAACGTGGGAAAAATGATAAAAAGTAAAGAAATATGGGAGAAAATTTGTAAGCATATAAAGTACGTTTATCGAACGCCATTATTTCGCATAATATAAAACTAGATTATTACGATAGACGAAACGGGATCACAGAAATCTCTTTGCTCGAGATGTTATTAATATTCTATTAGTTAAGTGGAACAATGTCCTCTCGAAAGTAGGTAACAAACTTCGATTTTATGACTTTCGAATGACAGAGAAAAAGATGAAGAAAAAAAAAAAGAACAAATTCACCATGCTTTATAAGCAAAATCTGTCCAATCTAGAGCCGTAAACCCCCGGAGTTTTCGATGTTGGATCATGCGAGCTCCTACTGAAATATTCTAAAGCGCACCCCCGACCATTTTTTACTCGATCTTTTCGAGAAAGCCCGACGCGGCAACAAAGACTCCACACTCGTTGGTGCGCAAGAACGAAGGATTTCCGGCGAAAACCCTTCCGTTGAACAGAGAGTGCCTTGTACGTGGATATATATTATTTAAACAGAGAGAGAGAGGGAGAGGGGGAGAGAGAGAACACAACAAAAAATATGCAAAAAAGTCCTAATCGACGATTTAATTCCGACTGCGCGCCGGATTTTCTGAATGGGTCCACGGAGTCGCGCTCTCGTCGAACGACAATTTTCATCTCTTTTCTCGTTCCTCGAAAACGATCCATCCTCGCAAAATTGCGGAAAGGAATCGCAGCCTTCGAATTTCCGTATATACATATATATGCGTGTCATTATTTTTAATTTTACGCAATTTCTGACGATCTATCGTGTTTTCTATAACTCGCCTTTGATAGGCGAGGTTTAGATCGGAAAAGACTTATAAAAAAAAAAGAATAGATTTTTCGGTGAGATACGGGAAGAGATCGGCGAGCTCGCGAGACTGCGACTCCCACGCAGATGCGTCCGCCTGCCAAGCCTGCTCTTTGTTCGGCGCGGCACATATAATAACATTTTAACGGCATAAAATATATAAATAAATGATACAAATCTAACTGCGTTCCTCTTATAATTTTCTAGCGTTATAGATAGGGTCGACAACGCACTAAAATTGATTATGCGGAAAGTACATTTAAAAATATAGATAGACATATAAAATATATACATATATATATATATATATATAATATATATAAAATACATACGTACTAATGTTAATTTCGGTGAAATATTTGTGCAGTGCATGCTTAATAATGTCGACGCAGATGCATTTTCAAGGGCATAAGTCATAATTGGTATTTTTTCAAATTGATAAAGTATTTCAGATGTATATTTTAATAACTGATAATGTTAGTACTTTCATATTTATGTACATAAACAGAGCGGAATTCCCATTCCAACTCTTTCCTTTTCCCATTAGGCAGAAGGTGATACGCGTTTTACTTTGAATGAATATCTAAAATTATTAGTTTATAAACCCCCCTAAATTATCTTAAATGACAAGATCAAACACGTTTCATCTCAATCCTCGAAATATTAAATATTTTCGAAATTCGAATTCCTTCAAGTATTTGAAAATATTTTAGAAATAATTAAATACATCTGAACCGATATTATATAAGGAAAATGCGCACACATCTAGTAAATATTAGAGATTAAAATGCGAATGTATATATATACATATATACATATACATATATATTGTATATATATATATACGTATATACATGTGTGCATTCCTAGCCAGGTATAATTATAAATTCAATAGTTGGTGAGGTGTGTGTGCCAAAGAAAAATACGATTTATTGTATGTTACGAAGTTACTTTTATATACACATTACACATATATATATTGTATATATATATATATATATATATATATATATATGTTTGTGTGGGCGCGCGTGTGTGCGAACAAAAATATATGCTTTGTGTGTGCGAGTGTATGTGTGTATGCGTCTCTCTGCGCGTTTGTTCATCTCTACACATAGATATAAACGCGTGTGCAAATTTAGTATACGCGTGTTATGACTAGGAATTTACTGTTTGTATATTTGGATATCTGGCACAAGTGTGCATACGAGGAAGATCACGATTCGTTTCATTTCAGGAAAACTAAGCACTTTATTTAATTAATTCGATATGAAAATACGAATATTAATATATTTAACCTTATTTGATATTCCTTTATTTTAATTTATATTTATATTTTACATAATTAAAGTATTTAATAAATGCGTTTCCCTTCTTTCTATCTTATGTTAGATTAGTAATATTTTATGAAGTAAAAAACACGTAAACACACATATCGTTTTTTAATTTATGAATTTTCTATATTTTGTTTGCCCATCCCTCTTTGCTCATACTTGTGAAATTAATTTTTTTATATTTTTTATTCTATTTTAATTCTCCAATTTTAATTTTCTAGCTTTTATTAATTTTCAGGATCATTAAAATTCATTTTTATTGACAACAATCGCGAGCATTCAACCTCTGCCTGTCACTCGAGAGAGTCAATAATCGAATTAAACGTATCGTGATCTTCCTTTAATCATAAACCGCAATAGTACTGTATATATAGTATTTTCGGCCTGTGCAATCCAAGACACATGGTGAGACAGGGTTCGCATTGTAATCTCAAAGGATAAAACTCGTCCATTTTCCTTTTAAATTTAACGAAAAATTCCCTCGCACGCGTATACCATGGCAGCCATCCGTCCATCCTTTCGGCTGTCCATGTCACAAAAAGTGAATGCAAAACATGCGCGATTATTACAGTGTTAGGATTCCGACATGAAATTCTTTGGTTCTCGCAGGCGAGATTTAGTATTCAAATGTATACAACGTTTATAAGTTGTTGTCGTTATGATCGCTAGAAAGTTAGAAGCATAATCATGGCGCTCAAGCACAAGAGGAGCTTCTCTTTTGAATAATCTTTTTCTTAAAAGGCTTGATTATTTAAACACGAGTGTTTTACTGTTAATTCAAAAATGTAATGATTGAAGATATATTCTATATACATGTATAACTTTGTTTCTATATATATATATATATATATATATATATATATATATATATAAAATTCTCTTTTAATCGTGATGAAAAAAAAATGTTATATCGGTGAGTATTATGCAAAAAAAAGTCTAAGCATTATTAAATTGAAAGAATCAATAGATTATAAATGCAAAATAAAAAAAACAATAGTAATTTCACTAAAAGATAAAAAAAGAATTAATTAATACTTGCATTAATATGTAAACTCTGCCAAAATATCACACATTTAAATTATTTCTGCAAAAGTACATATATATACATGTATATTTTTTGTTTATTTTTTAATGATTCAATCTTCTCTTCTCTTCTCTTTATTCTAAAAAAAATATAAATATAACTACGTTAATTAACTATGTTATAAATAACGTAAACGCGAGATAATACAATGGGGTTGTAATGTTAATTAATTTTTGTTTACGCGTCACGTTGAACGTGCCATGTATAATATATATATATATATATATTGTATAATACACAAGCACACATACACACATGATAAAATATGATATGAGTGTATGGATGTAGCTGTGTGAATATACGCGACACGTAAATATTTCTATATGTGATGGGCGTTTGCCACATACATGTCAATAAAATTCATATTGTGAGAAGCCATTAAATTTGCCATCACGATAAACATAATGAGCCGATGAATACGAACGTGTAGAACGAAAAATCTAACGGCCTTTATCATTGAGATCGCCGCGCCTCGTGTTTTTGTCGAAATATGTAAAACGATTCTATTGATTACTTATTTGTAGCAATATATATATAAA
This sequence comes from Camponotus floridanus, assembly GCF_003227725.1. Taxonomy (NCBI): domain Eukaryota; kingdom Metazoa; phylum Arthropoda; class Insecta; order Hymenoptera; family Formicidae; genus Camponotus; species Camponotus floridanus. Next base: position 681,226 of record NW_020229838.1, read on the forward strand.
TATGGTATATATTATCAGCATGGAGGGAGGGATTACGGGCTTCACCGAACATTATCAAATACAGCGAATCAAACACGATACACGATTTTACAGTGTAAATTTCAACAAGATACATAATTTTTCATAAAAAATATAAAGAAATTTTTTATTTTTTCTTCAATTTTACTAACATTTTATTGAAGATACTAAAAATTTTTTACCAAAGATTCTTTTTGAGAAAGAAAACTTTCGAATTATTTGTTATTATTTACTTTATTATTATGATAAATATTTCTATAATTTATATTACTATTATTTGTATTACTATTATATTTTATGATATATATAATATTGCTTATATTCACGAAAAATGTATATCCCTACATTTATATGTTTATTTATATAAGATGTTTCATACAGACACACATATATACACATAATTAGCATATGATATTTTAGAGGCAGGAAGCGTTCTGTGAATTTGAAATATTCAATTTAATTCTTAATCAAGAAAGTTTTCAATTTCTTTTATTAGATGTTACGTTAATGTAGAATATGCAAATATTTAACATTACAAATTTTTATAATTAAATATCTAATAAATTAAAATTTTCTTTAATATAAAATTACAAAATTTATTTGTTATCATAAATATTAGCATATTTTATATTTATTAATGTGTGTATATGTATGTATATATACATACATTAGTTTTTTTTATTCAAGAACAATTTACTTCAATTTGCTCAAAAAAATGTATCTTTAAAATATTGTTTCCGATATTTTATATATATTACATCCACACACAAAATATTTATACAATATATTGTGACTGCGTTTTGGAAACTGTCGTATTCAGTATATTATATATATTGAAATATTCCTTTTCACTTCAAAATTGTTTAAAAATTCTTTCTTCCATGTAAAAATTTCAATCAATCGTGCAACGTATTCATATTGTCGAATGAGGGGAAGGGGGGAATGTAGATCGATGTAAATCAATCCTCCACAAATATCTCTCTCCTTCTCTCTTACATTTGTAGCTTTGGTAAATTCAAAATTAATAATAAATTAATAATAAATAAAATTTCACAAGACTTACAGTAGATGCGTAGATAATCGGATTCACTGCTTAATAAAGAGATCTCCTCGGGCGATGCAATTGTATCAATGCGATAGTATCGTCCATCTTTGGAAGGCGACAGTCTCAAAACGCAGCTGCGAAGAGAACCTACGCAAATTCATGTAAATTATTCATACCGAATGCTGACACATCGCTGGAATAACGTACCGAAGATTGCTCGATTTAAAAAGAATCACGAACGAAAAACGAAAAATACGTTTGTCGCGCGGCGATTCTCGTCCCGTTGCACTTCGTACGTTACGTCAAGGCGCGAAATTGCTCGATCGTGAAGTCGCGCTAGTTTGGGTCGATTCGAAATCATTATCGAGAACCGCCTCCCCCTTCACAGCACGATCACGCGCGATTTTTAAAAACAGTGTGATAAGCGATCTACTATTAGAACACAATGTGGTACATTTTACGTAACATTGGTACATTGTTGTAAATAATAAATAGATTGTACGTTGTATATTATACAATTCGTACATTGGTCTCCTTCTAAGAGATAGCTTAAGTACAACTTAAAAATATTTTTTTATCAATTGATATAACATAATTCATCAAGAGAGCCTGTCCGATATATTAGTACAATTGTTATAAAAATTATTAAATAATTCTTGCTATTTATTGATGTAACAATTACATTCAAATAGTTATACATATATAAATCTAAACATATATATAATATATATAATACATACACTCTTTCTAGACTTTATGGAAATTAAGCTCTGAAATAATTTGGAACAACATTTCCTATTTATTGAAATAAATAAATATGTAGAATTATTTTATATACGCAAATGTAAATATGAAATTTATTTTTACCTATTTTTATTCAATAAAATGCTCAATGATTTGATTTAAATAGATAAATCCGACTAATACCAAAATCCGACCAAGATTCTCGCGCTAGTAGAACGTTATACACGATCTGTCGAGAGGGCGTTCGAAAATCTTACTCGTAGGATAAAGTATTGTTTAACTGACCAATCAGGATAAGAGGAAAAAGACGATCTCTCTATCCTAATTGGTCAATTAAGTGCTACTGTACGGATAAGATTTCCGAACGTATTCCGAAAATATTGCGCCATTCTGTTTCATTGAAATCTCTGATTAATGGCCAGCCACCAGTTATCAGCATTTGCGACGATATATACAAGCGTCGTACATTGCATCACTGTATGATAGTCCGGATACTCCGATTCCGATTGCTCGTAGATCAGCTGTTCGCTGTCTCAAGATATTGCGCGCGTGGCATGTGTGCTGCATGGATTGACTATAATCATTGATGCATCTTCTTCGTAGTTAAAATAATTTTTTTGTAAAGCTTTAGAGGTACGTAAAGGATCTCAGCGAGAGAGAGAGTCTTGTTAGGTTATCGGCGAAATTAGAGAGCACCGTGTAAACGTAATAGTACTTGTCAATGATTACCGGATGTGGCACGTATGGATTTGATCTGACATCGTACACGTTGATGTGTCGAATGTGATCGACACGTGTATTAAAATACAATTGACAGCGAATTTCAGTGAAGATTTAGCATACGAAATTTTGTTACCAAAACAGTCTTCTTCAGTTCTTTGTTCTACTTAAAAATGCGTCTTTTTGTTTAAAATCTATCGTTTTATTAATAAAAATGAGATTATAATATACTCGATAACATATTTTTATATAATTTCTTTTCATGTTGCAGATGGGGGTGCTCATATTTTTTTACGTACTCTTGTTATGCTCCACTCAACTTGGAGCTGATAAGATTAATAAATATGTAACAACTTTAATTAATGCCAAGTGGAATGAGACACCTTTGGTTCTCGAAGCAGCTGAATATCTCAGCGATGAAAATCCAAATTACTTTTGGAAATTTATCGATGCATATTCCACAAAAATTAGTGATCTTGTAATAGGTAATATGGTTATAATTTAATTGATTTGATAAAGTATATATTCTCAAGATAGTCATTTTTTTCAATATTCGTAATTTACTCCAAACAGGTACAGAAAAAGAAAATTATGACTTAATTCTGGAACTGGCTAGAAAATATTTATCTGAATCAGAAATAGCAGTTTTTAAATTAGGATTGTCTTTACGTATTTATTCCGCACGTGTTGAAATGTTTTCTCAAATGGCTGTGAATAAAAACGTTTCTTTATATGATTGCAACAATGTTGTTAACATTGGCAAAACATTTACTTGTTCTTTAGAAGACATAGATAGATTATTATTAGAGCAGGTTGGTAATTTATAATTTTAAATCTCTTGTTTCAATATAATTTGCAGGATATTATCATGTTCTGTTCTTTCAGGATACATGGGAAACTTCAGATACATATGATGTAGACCATCGATACTTGGATACTTCAGAAAATCATAAAGCAATCATACTATATGGTCAGATCGGGACTTCTACATTCATTGATTTTCATGAAAAATTAAAAAATATAGCAGAAACAAAAAAGATCAATTATATCCTTCGTCATTATGTAAAGGTAATAATAGATAGAAATCTTAGATCGTCCTAGACATTTAATATATTGTAAAACAATTGCATTTTTCATATTAAAAACAATTTACAGAATAGAGCAGATAAGAAATTACGTTTATCAGGCTATGGTGTAGAATTGCAAATGAAGTCTACAGAATACAAAGCGACAGACGATTCTGATATCAAGGATAACACAGGAAAGGACTCAGAAGTGGAAAATGATGGCATGGAAGAAATTGAAGGAATCAACTTCATGATTTTAAAGTAAGGTGGTTAGTAAAGTATTTGCTTTGTATCTCTCTGTATAATATTTTGCATTGCATTACTATAACATATCATTTTTCTAGAAAATTATATCCTGATCAACAAGCTAAACTGGATAAAATACAAATGCATTTATTGGAAACTAGTCATGAGATTGGAGCTTTCAAAGTATGGCAGTTTCAAGAATTGAGTCATCAGGCAGCTGAAAGGATTATGAATTCCCCTTCTGCAGAAGCAATAAATGTTTTAACCGATATATCGCAGAATTTTCCTATGCAGGTATTTATTTAAAATATCCGATTCTAAATGCATATGATTTAAGATAATATGTGATTAAATATATACATAGTGTATATACATTACAAATTATTATTATAATATTTATGATTTAATCATATAACAATTTATGTATTTTTATATCATAGGCGAAATCTTTGATTAGAACTAAAGTAAATAGTGATATGAAGAAGGAAATGAAACTAAATCAGGAAATATTTATGGCAAGTTTGAATATACAGCCAACTGACACTGCGCTTTTTATCAATGGCTTATTTTTTGATTTGGAAGCTATTGATGTACTAACTCTTTTAGAGTCTTTGAGAAGCGAATTACGAGTAATGGAATCTCTCCATAAAATTGGTACAAGAACCTATATATTTGTATCAGTTAAATACTTCATTATTATATTTCCAAATTAAGAATTATATTTTTACAATTATTACAGGTTTTAGTAACAAAAAGATGAGTAAATTGTTAGCATTGGATTTATCTGGAAGCACCGACAATCAAAATTTTGCAATGGATATAAGAGATTCCGCAATTAATTGGATTAACGATATTGAAAATGATTCACGTTATAGTAAATGGTCACGGTCATTAACAGAATTATTACGACCAACTTTCCCTGGCATGCTCAGAAATATTAGGAGAAATTTATATAATCTAGTTAGTATTGCTGACTCTTTTAAATGATAATAATTAATATTTTGTTTTAAATACTTAATTCTATGATTTTTTTTAGGTATTAATTATTGATCCCCTAAGTGAAGATGCCATGTCACTAATAGCTCTAGCACAATCTCTTTATGCACATTCTGCTCCACTGAGAGTCGGATTTGTCTTTGTGACGAATTTTAATACATCTGTAACAGGTTTAACCGATGCTAGTGTTGCAGTTAACAATGCATATCATTATTTTGCAGACAATAAAAGTCCTAAAGAGGCATTACATTTCTTATCGGAGGTAAAGCTTTATTTAATATCTTAATATCTCGCTATATTAAGAGAAAAGATGAATATATTTTTATTTTAGTTAGGAAATTATATTGGGCCTGATGGTGTTGACATAGACGATATAAAAAAAGTTATCAGATCTAAAGATTCATCTGCCAGTATACCTTACATTCTTGGAGAAGAATCTGAATACGACGTGGGACGTCATTTAGCTAGCGATTTTATAAAACGATGTGGTTTCAAAAAATTCCCACAAGCTCTATTGAATGGTGTACCTTTGACGCCCAGTCAGATAAATACCGAATCATACGAGGAAGCAGTACTATCTAGTATTATATCGCAAACACCTGCATTACAGAAAGCAGTATATCGCGGTGAAGTAACGGAAGGGGATGACGTTCTTGATTTTCTCATGAATCAACCAAATGTTATGCCACGGTAAATATAATTTTTTTAATTATTTCTACAAGTTACAATAAATTTACATATTATTTCACTTTTTATTTCGTATTTTAGTTTGAATGAGCGTATTTTAAAAGTGGACAAGAACGCATGGTTAAATTTAATCGGTGCGATTCCTGAAGATGACGATTATACCAAGTGGAGTCCTCAAGATCTATCAACTTATTTAATGAAGAAGATGCTTTATTTCTTCGTACCACGCCGCAGTAACGTGCATCATTTATATTCCTTTTGGATTGTAGCCGATTTGAGATCATTGTCTGGCAGACAATTATTACGAGAAGCACTTGAATATGTAGTACGTGATTTCAAAAATTAAACTTTATAGAATCTCCCTATACTTTCACAGAATATGTAAAGTTCTTATTTTTCTATAGGAATCAAATACCGATGCGCGAATTAGCATTATCATTAATGAGGAAGATAACGTGAATTTAAAATCTGATATTAACAAAATTGTTCTTGCTGCATTAAATGCATTGTCACCGGAAAGAGCTATACTCTACACACGTAAAGTAATTAAAGAAGATAATGCAGCTCTCATTGCTGATGGTAGTTTTGAGATTGAAGTAAGAAATATTTTAAGTGATATATACATATTGAACATATTGAATATATACATTATAAATCATTTCGCATTAATAACTCGATTTTCAGGATGAATCTGTAGCGGCGTTGTTGGAAAATCAAAATCCAACATTATTGTTACATCAACATTATATTAAAAGTGTCTTAAACTTGGAAACGGGAGCGAGAGCAGTTTTATGCAACGGCCGTATTATTGGTCCCTTAGATAGCGGCGAAGAATTTACAAGCGAAGATTTTTCTTTATTAGAAAGATTTAGCCAAAGCACTTATGGAGATAAATTATTTATGAAATTGATCAAGGACCGAATCTTTAATGAAGATGAATATGGTATGATAATGTGGTATATACAATATGTATTATTTGTAATACTTTTTCAATTATTATAATAGAAATAATGAAGTATTTATGACATTTTCTAGAAGAGGAAAATAATATCACGGATGATATGATTATGAAGATCACTTCACTCTTAGTGCCACGTCCTCAAACACGAAATCGATACGATGTTCCTTTCCATGGGGATGATCACAGGTAAAATAATTTTCCTAATATATATATATATATATATATATATATATATATATATAAAACAAAAATTTAGACTGCAACACATGTGAAATTCTTGAATATTGATATTATATGTAAAAATGCTTATTTTCATTTGCAGTGTCATAAAAATTCCAGCAGTCGATCCCGATAAAGTTGCCTTTAACTTTATCGGCATTGTAGATCCGGTTTCACGTGGTGCTCAAAAATTGGGCCCAATATTGAAAACAGTACAACAAGCCTTAAATTGTAATATAAAAGTATTTTTGAACTGCTTGGATAAGAATAGCGACATGCCATTGAAGAGGTAAAGTAATATTATTTATTTATATTTTCTTCATAATTCTTTCCTTCAATAATATATATTTTTTTATAACACATTGTTCTATTTCATCTTAGCTTTTACCGATTTGTGCTCGAACCTGAGCTACAATTCACAACCGAAGGAGACATCAGTGGCTCTATCGCAAAGTTCACAAAACTTCCCACTTCTTCATTACTAACACAATATATTCACGCTCCTGAAAATTGGCTGGTAGAAGTAGTCCGCAGTGTTTATGATCTAGACAACATTAAGCTGGATAACGTCGCGATTGGCGTACATAGGTATGAGAATCGAAATACAATGCAATCTTTTAGTTTCAATTTCACTGACTTTTATATGTATATTGTTTTAGTGAATTTGAATTGGAATATTTGCTGCTCGAAGGCCATTGTTTCGAAGCAGTAATGGGAAATCCACCGAGAGGTCTTCAATTCACATTAGGCACCGAGAAACAACCCGTGATGGTTGATACTATAGTAATGGCAAATTTAGGATACTTCCAGCTCAAAGCGAATCCTGGCGAATGGGTGCTGCGACTTCGACAGGGAAGATCCGCGGAAATATACGACTTCACCACGGTCGAAGGACAGGACGTTATTCAAAATGGCAATGATGTGAAAGTTTTAATAAGCTCTTTAAGAAGCCACGTGCTGAAAGTCAAGGTATCCAAGAAGCCAGACAAGGCGAGACTCGATCTTTTATCGGACGATGAGAAGGATTCCGGATTGTGGAACTCTATTTCTAGGTACGTTTAACTCACTTGAACTATTTTTGTCTTCCACATTTCCTAATGCTGGGTGTTAGTACTTAATGCGTAGCATGGTATTCTCGGTTACCTTTAAACTTAACTTTTATTTGTTCTCTCTTTTTTAGCATTGCCAAATTTTGGTAAGCTTCTCATTATGTAGTTAAGTACATCTATCATTTTCTATAAGTACATATAATTAAGTACTAAATGACAAAAAATCCAGGATAAAATACATATGTATTATGAAAACGAACATATTTGTGGCTTGAAATTATAACATTTGATTAATCATCTTAATGTATTTTAAACTTTATTATATTAATTCATTTACATTAGCTGCTTTAATTCCAAGTCACTAATATGTATTCTAGTCTTTCGCCTGCTGTCCTATTAATTAACTTAATATATCACTCTCTCCTTTGATAATGTAATTTATATTGATTTAAAAACCTAATCGTGATTGATATCAAGTAGCTAAACTATTACTAATGTTTGATATATCTTACATGTACTTTGATGTACTTTCAAAACTAGGACGTTTACTGCAACAGACGAAAATGAAGATCAAGATGAAAAATTAAATATCTTCTCTCTTGCTTCTGGCCATTTATACGAAAGATTTCTGAAGATCATGATGCTGAGTGTTATTAAGCATACCAAGACGCCAGTGAAGTTTTGGTTCTTAAAGAATTACCTTTCACCAACTGTAAAAGTAAGTGACTAACGACATATAGCAGAATGAAACATGTATATCTATATATATTTTTATAAATAATAATACTAATTATGAAAATAATTATCAAAATCTTTTTCATCTTTGACATAGGATTTTTTGCCACATATGGCTAATGAATATGGTTTTGAATACGAACTTGTTCAATACAAATGGCCTCGTTGGCTTCATCAACAAACCGAGAAACAGAGAACTATTTGGGGATACAAGATCTTATTCCTCGACGTGTTATTCCCGTTGAACGTTAAAAAAATAATATTCGTTGATGCTGATCAGGTACACATAATATAAGCACAATTCAAACACAATTTTAAAAAATTGTAAAGATATAAATATTTGTTGTATAAAATTGCTTTATACGTAATCGTTTTTATACAGGTGGTAAGAGCAGATTTGAAGGAATTAGCAACCTTGGATCTCGGCGGTGCGCCATATGCATATACACCGTTCTGTGATAGTAGAACTGAAATGGATGGATTCCGGTTTTGGAAACAAGGATATTGGAGAAATCATTTACAAGGACGGGCTTATCACATTAGTGCGTTATACGTAGTGGATCTCAAACGATTCCGTCGTATCGCAGCCGGAGATAGATTGCGAGGACAGTATCAAGCATTGAGTCAAGATCCAAACAGCTTGTCAAATCTTGATCAGGTACATAAAGCGAATGATTTTAACATTCATAAAAATATAAAAAGAAGATAATAGATTATATTTTTATTAATTAGTCCAAAATATCGTTATGATTTTTTTGCACTTGTAAAATAATTGATAATCAATCTTAGGATCTCCCAAATAATATGATTCATCAAGTGGCTATCAAGACATTACCACAGGAATGGCTGTGGTGTGAAACATGGTGTGATGATGCCTCCAAGCGATATGCTAAAACCATAGATCTAGTATGTATTTTCATTTATACATATATCAATATATGATGATGAATGATAATGAATTATATTTTTATATTTACTCAAATATTTCCTTTTTTTTTTCTTTTTAGTGCAATAATCCAATGACTAAAGAAGCTAAATTACAAGCAGCTATGCGTATTTTGCCCGAATGGGTGGGTTATGACGAAGAAATTAAAACTCTACAACAAAAAATAGAGAATGCAAACAGACAAACGGAAAAAGAGAGCGGTACGTTTTTATATGTGTATATATTTGTTGTTTTTTACACGAAAATTTTACATTTATTCTTTATTGCAGAAATTGTCGATGATGTCTCGAAACATCAAGAATTATAAATTAAATTTATGTATAATTTATGAAAAATTTTATAAAATTCTATAGGAAATTTAAAAAAAGAAATTTCCATTTGAAATAGATTAATAAGTATTGATAACATTTTCGATATTTCACTTTTGTAACTGATATTTGGCACTTTTTTGTGTAAATACTTGCCATCAGTACTCGTATAAACTCTCAGAAACAATTCGAACCGAAGGGGTTTTTGTTACTCTTGTTCTTATAGATCCATATTTTGTATAACCATAAATTATGGATTTTATGAAATGCGTCTTATGATGAATAAGGTTATTACTTCTTCAAGACAAGATTTATTCGCTTCAGATGCGAAAACTCGATAAAATCCGAAATAATTGATAATTGTTGAGAGTATACAGTATTCTTCTGGTTATTTATGAACGTGCACGTTCAATTCATGTTATTAAGCCAATGTGATTTATAATTGTCTACTACGATAGTTATAAGGAATAAACTTGTAACATTTGTAAAATATTTTTGATATTTCCCTTTTATATAATAGATGTAGAGAAAGAGAAAATTTAAAAACAGGCAAAGGAACTATCAAAACTTAATAGATACATTGTGGATGCGACATATGTACGAGTAAATCTATTCGTAAATAATATTCGATCGTAGAAAATACTCAATTCCATTATTAATGATGAATTTTTTACAATAGTCTACATTTTTCGACACGGATCATTTCACGCGCTAATGACGACTGTTCTTTTCAAAAGAATTTATTTTGGCCGCGGCAACGAAGCGAATCAGAGCGAAGCGAACGAAGAAATTCGAAAAACATTCCAATTGATAATCTGATAATTCTCGATCTCGATCATATCGATCTGAAAACTTTAAAACAACGATGTGACAACCGCTTGAAATGATTTCGTCTTATCTTTCACGATCGGAGATCAAACATATGCCGATAGGGCAAAATAAAAATCAATTTTTTGCTATAAAAAATCTGTTATATCTATTATAATCTCTTATATTTTGCTCGATTTTCTGAATCGACAAACGCGTGAAATTGGAACGATGCAAATCGATCATCTTGCATCGTCTGTATCAAATCAAAGAGAAACGCCTTTGTTAAACGGATAGAAGATAATCATTAAACGAACACCGATCCGGGTCATCATCGTGTCTTGCGCGCGCGTCGTTCGCCTCTCTCGCCCGCGTTCATAATATTTATATGTAAACACGTCAGGAGAGAGCTAAGCACGCACCTCTAATGACATTTCCCGACGCATCGTAACCCCCGCGCTGTCGCAGATTTGCCGCCGATCAACTTGGCTCCTCTCAGCTTCGCCTCTGTCAATTGTCCGCGCGCCCGCATCGTTCGCGCTTCTCCTCGCCGACAGTCCACCTCATAACTTCATTCAGGGCGATATGGAAAACAGCGGAAATAGTTCTGTGGAATTAGAGACTGTCGAGCGAAACAACAAAGCCAATGAGTAAGTCACGCTTCGATAATAATGTTGTGTTATTGTTATTATACAACAAGAAAATCACTTAATTCCTCTTATTTGACAGAGTTTTACACGTATGTATTTTATGAGTATTTTTATAAATATGATTCGCGATGAAGTAATGGTTTAATTTAAATATAAGTTTAAATTCAAATAATTTAAATAACACACCTGTGTCAAAAATAAAGAAAAAATTAAATAGGAAAGAATACACATGCAAATATTTAATCTTCTGCCAAATTCTTCTGTAGTTTGGAAGAAATTGAAAGTTTAATTTTGCAGAAAAGAAAGTCCTCTAAAATTGATAGAATAAAATAAATAAATTCGTTTATTTTATCAAGTTTTGTGCGATATCAAAGATATTCCAATAATTCATCTGTGATTAATATTTCATCTATAATTACAACTATTTTATAAATTATGGAATATCAATCAACTTCTTCTTGGCAAAAAAATATGATAAATAAAAAACAATTTTGTTTGTCAACTAATTGTTGTCAGGAATTTGTTAATATTTATAATAATTTAGCTTGAAATTAATATTCTAATTATTACGATCATAATATAATATTATAATCCTAATACAAAAATATAGTATATTTAAAAATTTTGAATTGCGCACATTAAATTGTTCACGTCAGGGACACGCAAACCTTTAAATATTCCATGATTATTTTATAACATTTTTTATCATAATGCATGATCGTATTTTATTTATTTTGTGAGGTAAAAGGGAGGGAAAGATTATTCTTTAATAAATATTATTTTCTTTTTGATTGACACTTTAACGACATTTTTCATGGTTCCGTATACATGTAAAAATATGGTCTCAAGTATCCAATTGCGTTACACGAAACCCTACTCCTACTTCGCGATATATATTGCTGAAAGAATTACAAAATACAGTCGCACTAGTAGGAACCGATAGTTTCGTTTCAGCACCGGAATGTCGATCACTACGAAAATGGATTTGGGTTGCATCATCGACGAGTAAATAATAAATTTAATATATTATTTTTTTTAATATTATATATTACTCTTATACTTTACTGTATAATACTTATTCATAATACTTTCTTATATTTTCTTTTTTAAAAATTCTTTACAATTTAAAAAAAAAATTGATTAATTATGTTCTTCCACTTTTTCATATTGTGAAAAATTTTATTCCGACAAATAATTTAAACTTAATTTCAATAAACTAATGATTTTAATCTAATGATGAATAATAATAACACAAATGACGCAATTTCAAAATATATAATTTTGTTGTATTTGAAAATTTATTTAATAATTTGTAGATCATATATCATATATCAAAAGCAAGATTTCCGTATTATACACTGTATTGACTTCCGTGTCTTTTACGTATTTAAATTAACAACAAAACGATAACAAAGTGAAGGTTAAAGATAATTCATAAATATATGTTATAGAGCTTAATTATGTCGTTGATGTTCATTTTTCTTATTATTTTACTTAATTACATGTATTTGCATATGTAATTACTTATGATTGTATAACGTTAAACCGTGTTCGAAAATTATGCTTAATGAATGAATAATTTTTACTATTTCGTATTTATATCATACATATTTAAAATTGTGGTTGTTTAATTTTTGTTATATTTAAAACATACAGATATACATATATAATATATACTTTCATAATATAACTAAAACTTCAAAAGTACATTTTTAGTATTATTAGATTTGTTTTAATTTAATTTGTTTTAATTTAATTGCTATTTCTCTTAATCTGTTTTATTCTAATTATAAATGAAAAAAAGAAAAAATGTACTATTTTCTTTTAAGTTTTTTAAAATTTTACTTTAAATTTTCTCTTTGTTTGTCTCTCTTCCATACAGATGTTACATCGAAAATTTAATATCTCAGAAAAGAAGCAATTATCTTGTATATTGTATATAGCATAATATAAAGAGCATATATATTTTTTTAAGAATATTTATTTTATTTAAACTCTAATTATTTATTTTATTTATTCATTATTCTTTTCTCCGTATAATTATATCTTTTTTTGAAAACTTAAAAATATACGCCAATTCTTAACATCTTTATCGAAAGTTTTTCCATCTCAGCATTTCCATATTTCTGTCCCATAAGATTATTAATTTATTATCATAAATAAAAATTGCTGGCGATATTTAAATATTTCATTTTGAGAATTTTAAAATCAGCTCTTTAGAGATCGATCGCGCTAATCAGAGTATCCGCTGTTAAAATTTAGTGCAGTTGCATCCCATTCAAGAGATACTCTGCTTAACTCGCTTCCACGAGCAATCAGCACGCGTATAATAATTTCTGAATCAACGTGTTGTTCGTGTAACACGTGCACCGACAGTGCCTCTCTTCCTAGCTGTAGAAAGTTATGTGGCGAACGTTTCGCGTTCGTTTCACGTTCGCCATTCGTTCAGTCTCGATCCGGGATCCATGGCATGTTCGGTGATCACTGATTTGTCTTATTCACTCGAGATTAATGGATTAATTTCTCGCCTTAGTATTATCGTATAGCATTGGTGATCTCTTGTAAAGAGATATATATTATCGATCTTTAAGGCAAGATTGTTCACTTTATAAAATCGTGAAAGAAGAAACACGAGCGAAAATTCGCGCTGGACGATCGATCACTGATATTGCGGAAAGCTGGATAAACAACTTTTTAAAAATCCCGGTTCCAAATATCTCGAATTTGAGATTCTCGAATGAATGTGACAAGACAAGTATCAGAAATAGCTCGATTATTGTTCAAGCTGTCAGTGCGCGAGAGAGAGAAAGATGAATGACAATCGATCGCATGTGCTCGCCGATAAATCGTATGAATAAATCGCGCGATTCTTAAATCCATTGCGGACCTAATAAACTGCATCCGATTTATTTATTGATATCCAAATGATGAATATGGATTCAAGAATATTGAAGCGTTAAATTTAAGATTCGTGTTTCGAAATGTATCAGTGAATGTGTGTAAAGTCTGTGTAAAGGGATTATTTTCAAATATTTCAAAGACAACACATCAGAAAAAAAATCTTCATTTAAAAAGCAGTTATTTTTTTATAGCCATATGGGATATTTTCGAATTATTTCTTCAAGCAAGACATCATTTAGCGTTATAAGGCATCCAAACATTATATGTAGTATATTTCGAGTTTCAAATGTGGGACGAAGTCACGATTGTAATGGGACATATCTTCATCAAACGGAGACAGAAAAAAATAGACAGAGAGAGACAAAAAGAGTAGAGATAGAAAGGAAGCGAGAGAGGGACGCATCATTGAGTGGGAGGAAGTTTGCGATAAAGACAGACTAACTGAGAGGAAAAGCAGAGAGATCGAGAAGGTAGAAATACCAGAAAGAGAGAGAAAGAGAAATAGAGGTGGAGTGAGAGGTCTCTCGATATTAATCGTTTTATCTGTTGGACGAAGGGGCACCGAGCAGGACGTGGATCCTCTTCCAACGAAAGACACGGACATGTCGTGGCTGGACTCTTATTCGCATTTGACGAGTGACACGTGTTCACCACTCGCGTCTTTACGATTCGAGGGACGACAGCACGACGACATTACAAGACTTCGCTGATTACAACACGTCGTTTCATTCCTCGTCGTCATCGTCTCCATCCGCGTTTCTTCTCATCTTCCTTTTTTTTCTGGCGCTTGGCATTCACGAGCGACAAAATTGACGACGGATTATCCGAGGAAAAATTGTGACGACGTTGTTCGATTGTTGGTGACCGACCGCGAGCTGACTGGACTCGCGATCTCTTCATCTTTGTTCGATCATGGACGACGAAAAGATCAAGCTGTGAGTTCCTTTTGTGTTTCTGTCTTCGTTATTTTCATTGTGCGTGGCAGGCGAAAGACGTTGTCTCACGATTGAAAAAGCGAAAAAATCGACACGAAATCGATAAAATTGCACGAAATTATGGAGACGAAATTATGGAGACTATTATTTAATTTTGAAATGTGATCTGTACAACGCGATGCTATGTTAATTCGTTCAATTTCGGAGCCGTATTTGATATCTGTGGATATACTTGGATTTGTCACGTGCCTAAATTATTCCCTCGGTGCTTCGTGAATTAAATTTTGAGATTTCTAGAAGAAAATTGAAGATTTCTCTGTTAAAATTTTGTGAGTGGTGTGCAATCGATTGAAGTGATTTTTGGAAAATTAATCAATTGATCTCTTCAGAGTCATGTTCCACTCATTTCCTATGCTTTGATCCTTTATGGAGTGCTATTTTGAAATATTTTACGCGTATATTCTCGAAAGGTACACTCTCCTACCCTCTCTCAAATTCTAGCAGGAAAATATATGGAGCGTGATTGTGCTAATTGGAATCTATTGAAAAATAACGCGAGGAGAGTTTGAAAAATTATATGTCTGCAAATATATCGTTAATCACTGCAGTTTTTCGATAACACATTATCTACGATGATTCATAAGTATCGCATGAAAGGTTTCTAGACAATTTCCTTATTTATATCCAAAGTGAAAATTATCTTAGAAGGAAAAAGCTTGAGATCTAATTATTTTCAAATTATTAACAAAACTGTTTGAATTAACGAGAATTGTAATGCATTTTGTATTTTGTACTTTGCATCTTATAATTTTTAAATCTTATAAAATTCATGTATTTATGAAACATATATTGCATCGTGTCGAATACAATATTACGCAGTAGAATTTCTTGGAATATCCGATATATATGTCGTTATCGGAAAAAGATTATGAGAAATATTCCTACTGTTTATCGCGATATGGCAATAGCAGCGTCGTATAATCGTTAACGAGTCATCGTTCGACGAGACCCACCTGTTGACGTGTCGTCGACGCGAGAAAGCTTCTCCCTTCGATTTCTCTTTCCTCGGGCAATGTCTCTTTGTAGATTAACAAGAGTCGGAATGTGCCGGTGCGCTGATTGCCAAAATTACCGCAATTACTGTACGCGGCATGCAATATAGTTCTATAGTACGCAAACAACAAGGCCGCGAGAGATTCCCCTTCACTTTGCCGCACGCACGACAGGATCTCGAACATAATGCGAGGTCATGCAACCAGTTTAGCGAGAATTAATAAAAAGAAAAAAAAACGCACGGTTTTTTCCGTTAAGTCTGATCGAGCGTAGCTGTTGTGGGACAAATTTCTCGCGCGTAAAAGTGACAGATCAGCTGTTTCGCAAAAATTGTTTATGTTTGATCCGAGACAACGTGCGATTTTTTTTGTATAAAACGAGCAAATTTTTTTTATTTCACACTTCTTTTTAAATCGATTTTTATGTGAGATTCATTTCGTAATAAAATATTTCAAAATTTCTCCTATAAAATAAAATTCCGAAGAATTGAAATATTTTATCGAATCGTGGGCGAAAACGATCATCTCGTGTTGCCAACGGTAATTTTCGTGGAATTAGTTTGTTGTTCCATTTTCTGGTTTTTCCTGCAATATTTTTTTAATATATCAAACTTACAATTGTAATTTTTTATGATCTCCGCTCTTTTATTCATTACAAAATATTTTCTAATTTTTTGTAATATTAGATAGACTAACCGGACTGGTTTCGAATGACCCAAAAACATTGCTTCCAGTGCCTATGACACGTAGTGCCTTGAAATACTTTTTGATATTCATATCTCTTTCATGAATTTATATTTGTATTCATTCATTTATTAAATAATTTAAAATAAAGTAAAAGTATATTATAATAGATTAACTAAATTGATTAGGCGATTAGATGCACATTCGGTAAAAATAATATATATAAGATTTCTATGTATTCATCTAAGTTATTTATATCTATTTCTGAAGTTATATATTAAAGAAAACATTTTCTTTAAATTTATATTTAAAAAAGCATAAATGATCTTTTAAAAAAATATAATTTTAAAAATCAATAAGAAATATAATAAAGTGATGACAATTAAGTTATATAAATTTATTGAATAGTAGTATTTGATAAAATAATCTTGTACTATCCTCTTTAAAGATACACTGTCAATTAATTACGGAATAAACGATCGTTTAAAAAGTATCGCAATTTAATACGTTCGCGGTTCTTAGATAAGATCTTTCTTTCTCGTTGTACTACCTGTAAAACCGCATCCGTACCACAAATTTTTTAAATTGATAATTATCGATATTATATCGGGTCTATTACATCTTATAAAAATATATAAAGAAATATCTAATCCAAAGTTCAATCAGAATTGTGGGTGCGACTATATTATATTGTCCACTCACTTGCAGAACTTGTTCCGCTTTAATTTTACGAGCTTCATTTATGTCGAACATACTAATCCAGTTAAATCGATACGTTTCATTTCATGTTAAGTATCAAGCAACACAGCATTTGCAAAGCGGATATTTTTACAACTATAATGATAATGTCTTGTCGGGAGGAAGATATGTATGTCCACGTGTATGATTGCGATTGTACGATTCTGAGATGATCATAGGCGCGATATTGAAAAATGCACTCGCATCTGTCAAACTTTTCAGAGTAATTAATTAGAATGTTCAAAAAAGTATTCTCGTCTTCTAAACAATGCTAATGTATTTTCGATAATTTTTATGATTTTTACATTTATCTGCATTAAATACATTCAGATTTTATTTTTATTAAAACTGTTTGGTTTACATTTTTAGATTTTTCGAGTTTTATTAAATATTAAGGAATTTTTTTTAAAGAAAAGTAATAACTTTATAGAATTTCTGTTACAGCTTATGTCATAGTCTTCATCAGCTATTTTTCAGTGATTTTCTATAAAATATTCCATGTCGACGCCTATGAGAGCGATTCTCTCTCAACAAGGTTTTATTATTGTTCTTAGTATTAAAGTTCGTAATATTAAAGTATATTTATAATATGAAACTAATATGATGTAAGATAACGACAAGTGCAACAAAGGTAGCGACCGTCGTTGATTTAATACCTGGTTATATAAAAGCTCGCAGTGATAATTCATGTAAATCATTTGACCGCATAATATGATTCAAATGAACGATCTCAAAAAAATAATTTTTAACTTATTAAAGATAAATTTAATTTTTATATTTAATATAAAATAATTATATAAAATATTTAATATAAAAATTAAATTATATATTATATTTTTAATAATTGCATGACTAATTAATTATATTATTATATAATTATCTAAATTAATTAAATTTATTAATGGTAATTATATTTTTAAATATATATATATATATATATATATATATATATATTTAATTTTTTTTACTTATTAATTTTTATGAAGGATAAAAAGATTCTGCATTAATTCGCATTTTTAAAATATGAATATCTACATTGAATTTAATAAAATATTTTCGCAATAAAATATTTTCGATTAGTTTTAATATAAAAAAATCCAACAAAAAATAAAAAACTCCCTTAAGATTTTTAATATTGTGATATACATAAAAAAAGTAAATACTAAATTATAAAAGTTCAATTACATATTAGAATAAACTTATTGTAATCTCAGAAACTAACTTTAATTAATGATTTAATTAAAATAATCTATGCGTATAATAATTCAAGTATATTAATTATAAGTCATGTACATTAATTAAAAGTTTATTTAATAAAATAAAAATTATTTCTCTTCACTCTCTTTGTAAAATAAGAGTTAATTTTTTAATATAATAATTCCTATAACAGAGAGAGAGAGAGAGAGAGAGAGAAAAAGAGACAAATTATCTCTATCTTCTTCTTAATAACAAAATAACTATTTTGCAAAATTTATCAATTAGTATAAAAAAAGACTGTTGGTTCTATTGATTGGATCTTATTGGTTTTATTTAAAAGAGTAATAAATAGTGGAATTTTCATATAGCTGTAAAACTGATTATCACTTACATTAAGCAACAAGCGTGTAGGAAGAGGAAGATAAGCGGATTGAAATGGGGCATGCGTATTTCAAAAGAAATTTTTATCAAGACATATTCATCATAACTCTCAAGATAAATATCTCATGCGACCCCTTGCATTACCCTCATGTATCTCTTCTGAATTCAAGGAACTTTTAGATTACCTTGATTTAAGTCATTTACATAAAATCTGTATGGAAGCCATCTATATAAAAATCACAATCTGATCACGATATAATAGGTTTCTAACCGAAGGACACAGTTTCGAGATCAGATAGTGGCCTCCATGGAGACCAAGGCTATTTTATTAAAAGAATACAAACATTGTGCAAATTTAATTCGAATCTGGCCGCGAACAAAAATTTCGATTAGTAATTCGATGGTGATATGATGAGAATTATAAATCTCATATTTTAACAACTCAATCTCATTATAAAAAAAATAAAACTAATTAATTATTACACAATCCGCAGATCAACCTTAAAATATTTGAAAGCATTACACTATTAATTGATATACAAACGTATATATAATAATATTTTATATAAAGTTTAAATTAAATTCTGTAAATATCTCAAATTATTTAATTTAAAAAAATTAAATATATATATATATATATATATATATATATATATATATAATTTAGAAAAAAAAGAAAGAGAAAGATTCAGATCTGATTTTATTTACTTTCTTTGCACAGTTTTTAATATAATAGTGTACAAAGCACTGTCTATCGATAATTCTTAATCGTATGATTTTGCACACGGCATCATTTATCATCATCATTGAACCACAGCCAGCGATAGAAGACTGTCTGTGAGTATACACATGAATGATTATACATATGTTTGTGCATATAGCATTATCGATATGCAGTTGATAGTGGCCCTTTATAGAAAACGAGGACTGTAAGTCTTTTGTAATGTCACACCATGTTATTAAAGTGTAGCATTATCAAATGTGTAATATTATCAACAATACATATTATAAATTTAAATGTTTCCATCAGATTTATTATAAAATTAAATAATTAATACAATTATATAATTAGGATAAAATCTTGATGTAATAATAAAATGAATAATACTTTTTCATATTTTTTCGATTTCTTATAGATGTTATTTATAAGAAATATTTGTGGATTTTGTGAAAAAATCTACCTAAATTTCAATAAAAAAATTAAAAGAAAAATTTATACAAGTTAAACAAGTTGTATAGTTGTAGTTTAATAGTTATATACGCGAATCAAGTTTAAAAATTGTGTACGCGAGTCGCAGATTTTTAATAAATCTTTATTCTAGATTCTAATCAGCAATTGCATTATTATTTTTTTCATCAATATTTATATCATTTCTTTATCACACAAGCGTGTATACAAGTTATATCTGTATATAAATTTTATCTAAGAAAATATAAAAGGTATAAGATATCAGAGATAACTAAGAGATTACTGTGATGTGTCTCCATCATAATTTGTCGACCGGCAAATTAATTATTATCGATATCATTTCGATACTATACTGGAAAAAATTTTAATAAAAATAAAACTGACATAAAATGATGCCTGAAAGACGAAATTAATTATATTTATCAAGAAACTCAAAACAGATATTTAATTTTTCCTCTTCTGGATTTCCTCATTAATATTAATTTGTATACTATTATTCAGCAAATACGTAATCACTTTCTTTTGTTATATAACTTGAGAGAAATAGCGGACATGCACTATTTACGCGACAAGATCAGAAAGAAAGTAACAATATCTTTTTGATAAATAAGAAATAATAATCGAAAGTGTTCCGTCTCATAATTGAAAGCGTTAAAGTAAGCAACGCACACATTTATATGAGAAAGTCGTCTATTTTTCTACTCAAAATTCAACTTTTGATAATATTTAAATACAAAATAAAATAAGAAACAAAATTAATTTACAATGGATTACAGGTTTAAAGACAAGGCGATTTATGGCTACGGAACAAGCATCCCGCCTAACAATAATGAAGACGAGGAGAATGAAATGTCATCGCGGAAGGTGATTTTCTGCGTTCACGGAAAATTATCAGGCTGTTGCACAGTGGTGAAGGGCACTCTTGATGAAAATGCAGCTACGGATTATCAGCAGAATCCAAGTATGTTTAAAATATATTTTATTTAACAAATAGTTATGTGGTGATATTTAAAAAAATTAAAAATATCAGGAAATAACAATAAAAAATAATAATAATTAATATTTATAAAAAAATATTGATTTAGCAATTGTCTTTAAAAATAAAAAAAGTTCAAAAAATTGTTTGATATGATTGCTATTGTGTGCATCAAAAATTATTCAAAAAATTATTAAAAATTGTTTTATATAATTACCATTGTGTGCATTAAAAATTAATTAAATAAATAAAAGTTAGCAATAATTGAATATGTATTGAATAATATGTAATTAATAGTCATTTTAATATATTTCATGTGTTAAAGAAAGTTAATATATGCAGAGAAATTTCTCATAATACGCCCTTTTAAAATTGTAGCATAATATATATCTTATGCAAAATAATTGACATTTAATAATTATATATGAATTTAAATTTTTGAACTTTTTTAAATAAATATTATTTACTTCTTTTTTCTTTTCTTATAGTTTTCTTTTCTTTCAGTATCTCCGGAAGATCATTGTCACAGAGAAAGAAACGAGGAGATTGACAAGAAGGCCCGAAGAAAGTTATTGATTGCCAGCGTGCTTTGCGTCGTTTTCATGATAGCAGAAATAGTTGGTAATATAAAACAAAATTCCTGATGACTTTATCAAAATATAAAAGAACATAGAATGTATTTACAAAGGCAAGCAATTTTTAATCAAGTCATTTTATATCATTTTATCAGCGACAATTTCTTTTCTCAGGCGGAGTATTATCGAATAGTTTGGCGATAGCGACCGATGCTGCACATTTATTAACTGACTTTGCCTCGTTTATGATATCTCTCTTTTCTATCTGGGTTGCAAGTAGACCAGCCACCAGAAAAATGCCTTTTGGTTGGTATCGTGCAGAAGTAAGTAGGTTTCTTATATAAATATAAAAATGATAAATTTATATTAATATTATATATTATATACATAATATTATACATAATATTATATATACAATATATTATAATTCTATATATGCATATACAATTATTATATAATTGTATATATAACAATACTTTTCTATATATGTGACAAATTTTAAAAAAAGATATTGAATATAATCGATATTTTATGTACATTATGTATATTAGTAAATTATGAATTTAATACAGATAGAGATTAATAATAATATAAAATGTTAAAAATATTTATTCTTTATTATTGCTAATCTGTGTCTAATTAATTTCACTTTCTTGAAAATATTGAAAGTATATTTTTCATACTATGTATATAATTAAAAATTATTTTCATGTAATTTTAAAATATTCACGATATATATGGATTATATTTATAGAAAATTTGATAAAATTTAGTCACAGTGTGTGTTTCCGTAATCTATAACATATATATATATATATATATATATATATATATATATATACATATGTATATTTTGCAAAAATAATAGATTATTATTATACATGAAAACTAATAAATTTTTTTATATATTAATTTAGGTTATCGGCGCGTTGACTTCAGTTTTATTAATATGGGTAGTCACTGGCATTTTATTCTACCTCGCGGTTGAAAGAATCGTTCACAAAAACTTTGAGTTAGACGCGACAGTGATGCTGATCACATCTGCAGTTGGTGTTGTGGTAAATCTAGTGTTAGTGATATTAACGATAATATTTATTTAATGCTTTGCGCAGCTTTGCTTTGGGACTTTCACACACACACATATAATATAATTCATAATATCACATGCACGTTTGTTTCTAAAGTTTTGATAATAATCGGAATTATAATGTAACATCAATTGAATCATTCTCTAAACAATCATTGGTAATATTAAAGCAAAAGTAAATAATATAAAAATCTGTCTTTTTGATGAGAAATTTATGCTTTAAAAATGCTGATAATATTATGTGCCTACTAATTTAAAAGATTCGTTAAAAATGTACGCATATTTAAAATATATCGATTGTAGTAGAATTTTTGAAACTGCACTTGTATCTCTTTTCCTTAAAGAAAGACGTATGCAATAAATAATTTGGCATTGCAGAATGGGCCTGTCGTTGCATCAACATGGCCATAGCCACGGTGGCCATAACCATGGTGGGAACAATGACTTGGAAAATGTACTCGATGATGATCTCAAAGCGGAGAAAAAGAATATCAATGTACGCGCCGCTTTCATTCATGTTTTAGGTGATTTTATTCAAAGTGTAGGAGTACTCATTGCCGCATTAATCATTTACTTCAAGGTACCAAATTTTCATTAATATGTCATTTATATGTAATACTTTTATAATTTTTTTTACAAAAATTAAATCTTATTTTTTCATTATGTTATCTTTTACGATAAAAAGTTAATATTTATATGTATATGTGTAATTCGATAAATCAATTTAAATTACAGTTTTGCAGCTTTCTTTTAAAAAATACTATTACGTAAAATATCAATTTGTTTATATTTCAGCCGACGTGGAGCTTAGTGGATCCGATATGCACGTTTCTCTTCTCCGTATTAGTTATTCTCACTACCGTAGCGATTATTAAAGACGTAGTTAACGTCCTGATGGAGGGAATTCCCAAAGGTTTCGAATATTCCCAAGTGGAAAATACATTCATGCAAATAGATGGAGTCGTTAAGGTTCATAATCTTAGAATTTGGGCGCTCTCGCTCGACAAAACTGCCCTGTCGGCGCATCTCGCTATAAGTAAGCTCTTATCTAAAAATATAATCCAATATATATATTTCTTATTTATATATTTCACTTATGCAACTCAATTACTCTTGAGTCTTAAAATATCTTACTCAGGGGACGCTAGAAGTTAATATTTTTAGACTTCTAACATTTATATTCTTGACAGATCTTTTAGCAAACCTTTAAGTTTCAATATTTTCTGACTTAGAAAAAAATTTATATAAACTGTTTTTGATAAATTTCATATGCAACAATGTATACACCTAATTATAAATATTATTCATGTCCATTTCATCTGTTATCTGACACTTGTTTCTTATTAAGATGTGTAACGTTTAGGATTTAACGTAATGTTTCTTACAGAACCTGGAGCGAGCCCCCAGAATATCTTACGCACCGCCACGAGAAATATCCACGATAAATACAAATTCTTCGAGATGACGTTACAAATAGAGGAATTTAATGAACGAATGGAAAACTGTAAACAATGCAAAGCACCACCGCAATAAATCACTATCATTATTATATGCGGTATAGTCGTGATATAAGAGATGCGTGACTCGCATCGATGATAATAATAAAAGTCTCGTGATCGTTACGACACTTTATCGAATGAGAACGATGAGATTGTTTCATGCACGAAGGCAGTATATGTGCCTTCGTGCAATTACTTTGAACTCTTGTTATTTTTTTTTCTTTTCTTTTGGTCTTTTAACTTCGTGAACAAATACACGAATTCAGTCAATAACACTCGTACAACACATTATATTTAGATGTGAATAGTTTTCTTTGTTATTTTATTTAGATAAATTATAATTAGTTCTACTTAAGCTGTATCCTTCAATTATTATAATTGCAACAATTATAATAAATATAATAATAATTATTATTATAATAAATATTATAATAATAAATATTATAATTGTTCCTCGTATTATAAATGATCATGATTGATTACTTTCGATATGAATATTGTAATTAATATCAGTTTAAAAATGATATGTATATCTCAATAGATGTTTATAAATATTCAAATATCTAAGGCTATAAGAGCCAGACTCAATATGTTACCACAGTAACTTATAATTTCATAAAGAATCATTGTATATATCACAACATAGAGAGAGGAAAAAGAAAGTAAAAATAAGAGATTTATTCTATTAAGTAAATTTTCTCTGGTTGCATAGTTTGTAATATAGACAGATGAATGTTTATATTGCATAATTTTTATAATCTTTGCAAGATATTTTGTATAATATGCAAAATATTATTATAATTTAATGTTAATAATTATATAATGTAGACATACGCACATTTAGTCAAAATTCTGTAATTTATTTTTAAATCTATTCGATTATTATAAAAAGAATTTTCATATTTTAATACATATGTATTCTATTAGTTCACTTGATCCTTCGTTTCACTCGATTCACTGCTCTTTTCCTATTTTTTCTTGCCTACATTATTTTATTATTAATGATCAAAAAATTATCTGTTAAAGATCATCATAGAGATATATATCCGTTGTTTCTTATTTATTTATCATGTGTGTAGACAAAAAGAAAATTATGAATGAATTTATATACAATGCACAAGTTAAATTAGACTAGAATTCTTACAAAATGCATTCCTCGTAATTCTTAAAATGGACCTATGAAAGAATCAAAATATAAAAAATTTTTTTCTAAGAAATATTTATAATTTTTATTTTATATATATGTGCATATGCATATATAAATATAAAGCTAAAATATTGCTTAGAGTTCGACTGAATAGATATTGGTTTTATAAATTTGGATTTTTTGAAAAAAGTATGAAAAATTGATCATCTGATAATCTCCATTAGAAGAATGATTAATTTTCATTATCATTCTTAGCAAATCGCGAATGATGTAGTTTTCGTATAAAATTTATTAAAATCACATTTTCCCTGTATCTTATATTTAAGAAGTATGTAAGAAGAAATTACAAAGAAATTTGTGATAAATATTTCAGAAAATTAATTTTTTGGTATAATATTTCGATTTTAATATGCCGGTTTTAATATTTTAATTGATACGTAAAGGTGCATAATTTGTATTTGTATAATTTAATAACATATATTTAAAATTATAAATGATAATTTATGTATATAGTAACACGATACATAATCGCAAATCAAAACAGAAATTACATTTCACAACGATTCAATAAAAGTATGTACCAGTTAGTACAAATTAATTGATAAAGTGATTCGATTGGGACCAAAAAGAAATTGGTTTTAAACATCTTGTTATTTTATACAAGATGTATAGTAAATTGCTGCAAGTAAATAAATAATTTTTTACGGAAAGGAGAAAATATAAAAATATAAAATGCAATTTTTTTGCTAATTTTCGTGCGTTTTTTAAAGACTACTAATTATAAGAAAGATTACTAATTATAAGAAAATTATTATTTTAAATTTATAAACTATGTATTGATATTCGATTTATATGCCAAAAGATCTGTATAATCGCGTGATCAGACCGAAGCTAACAATATTATTGATACCTAATATTATAATAAATATATAATATATATAAATGCATATACTTAGATCAATAGTAATGATAAACATTGATGTAATCGAGTAGCACAATTTTAATTCTTGTAAATGTTTTTTTCATTTACTAAAATATAATAAAATAAGTATATGAGTGTAATTATTCTATGATCGATGCCATGCAAAATATCCTACGTATTCGGTATAATCCACATAATTATTGATCGTATTTTCGCGAATGAGTGAAAGAAAGCAAAGGATGTGTAACCAAAGAAAAGTAGATCTGGAAAACATCGGGCAACATACGGAGCATACATGTGCCAAATATACATATAATTTATATAAATTATCATATTTATATTATTTAAAATAGACATATTGCTCGTTTTTTTCTTTTATCTTATAATATGTAGAATATCCGACATTACCAATAACATGTTCAGCCTTGGTACCATAAACAGTAACACGTTAATATTTACATATTACGGTCTCGTTGTCAATGACTTGTCATTCGTATGGCGATTCTCAAAGAATAAAGTAATACATCTGAACGTGATTGTAATTAATATGGAAACACAATTAATATTGTAATTAATGATTATAATTAATGATTATTAAACTCTTGATGTACACGAAACTGTTCTAACGATAAATTTTTGTGAAATCATTTATTATCGCAAATAAAAATTAAAGAGGATAAAAATATAAATTTCATTACAAGAGCAAATTATATTTTTCTGCCATGTATTACCTGCGTAAAATTCCATGCACAGTATTGTCTGCAGTATATGAAAAGCGTCATCGACGATATAATGTGACTAAATATGATTGAGATATAAGGAAAGTAATATAGTACTTGTAATGAATAACGTTAATGTGGAATACATAAATATTTTGTAGTTCAGTTTCATGTAATTGAGATACGAGACTTTTATGATTAAAAATATGTCCACAAATATGTCGTTTAACTTCAGTAGCTGCACATTCGTCAAATGAATACTATTATGTTAAATAAATGCATCACAGTAGCTTGTTTTGATTTAAATGCATCACAGTAGCTTGTTTTGATTAATTTAATCTAACCTAACTAATTATATGCTCTTCATTAAAATGTATAAAACTGTACCATTGTTACGTCGCACATTTAATACGATTAATATACTATGTAATAAAATGTACTACATTAATAATTATAAATATTATTTTTAAAAGCATGAATAAATCCACGCAATATATGCTCGTGTTTACATTCGACATCTGGAAATCGACCATGAGAGAATCTTATTACGAATACTCTTTTTACGAATTCATCAATGAAACTTTTCATTTTTCACAAGCTCGCGAGTTCGATAAGGAAAATCACAAGTTCACGAGTTCGCCAAGGAAAAAGATTCATGATCGATTTCCTGGTCAGAGGTTAGACTAGGTTAGATTAGGTTAGATCGAAAATTATATCGTTTGACAGTTGGCATTCCTACAAGAAGACTGCGCCAGCACTGCGCGCGCGTATACAAAGTAAACTTCAAATCGCTTCTAGCCTAACCATCTTCACGCGATCGACTTTATTTGAATTGCATTGCGTCGCATCGAATTATGATGCGGCGCCGATTTACCCGATCGTAATTCGAGATATCGCGATGCTGTAGAAACGTCGAATGAGCATGAATTGTCACGCAAATATGATAAATCCAATCAACTCACCGTTCAACCGGCTGTTCCACAGGCCGCTCCTTCGCTCGCCTCGGGATGTCCCATTCCGATCTCGATGCACACAAACTCACACGATATCACCAACGCGAACGCGCGACATTTTATTCGGCACTCTCGATACTCTCTCTCGCATCCGATGATCATCATCAAGGGCGCGAATAATGCGTCGCGACTTCGCTTCATTTTTGCGATGACGCCATCACTGAATACTATCAAAAACAGCTGTTGCACGCTTCCATTGACATATTATAAAAGTCGCGCGATCATTCTTGGACAGTCTCAACACTCGTTCACTCGCGATATTCACTTATTTACGGTTAAAAGACGCGAAAAATGCGGAGGTACGACGAACTGCGTATGACTCGTATGACTCCGACACGTATGACGTAGGCAACTAACATGGCGGAACTAACATGGCGGCCGAACCGGTGCGCATTCGTTTCTGCGCATGGCCATTACTACGCTCAGTTCGCGCGACTTTGATTTCTGAATTTATTGTCTACGAAATCTTGATCGAATTATAATCATTAATTAAATAAAAATTGAAACAGAGGATACATAAAAAGGGACAAGAGAATTAATCATGTTATGATCTTTCGATTATTGATGCTTATTATAATATTTTTTTAACAATATTATAATTAAATATATTTCGAACAATGCTTTAAATTTTCTCAATCCTTGTTAATTAAACAATATACAATTTAATAAAAATTATTATTTTAATACTTAGAGTCACAAATATATTTCATTATAAATATATTTTATTCCGCGTTAATGTTTATTTTATAATATGTAAAATATTTTGGCAACGAGAATTATCAATAACACAATGTTCGATTTCAATATAAAATATAAACAGTAGCGCGCTATGTTATGGCTTTGTTATCATTCGCGCAATGACTCTCGAGTAGTAAGGTAGTGGTGAGAAACGCTTCGTATATTGTATGAATCATTAATTAATCAATTAATCATTAAATATGTAATTATTTTAAAAATACTTTGACAAATATAAAAATGCACAATGTAATGTATTTTTTTGTATGTATTTATGTATTTATTCTAATATTATAAAACGTTGACATAAATAAATAAAACAATATTAATAGGAGAATATTATGTAAATAATGTATAAAAGTAAATAATATAAATAAAGAAAATAAGTATATATGTAAGCAATATGTAATATAATATAAAAATATAAATATAATAATAATTTAATAATTTAATAATAATAATTTAATAATAATTTATAATATAAAAATATTTGTATGTTATATATTTTTTTCAACACCATTGTTTTTCTATAAATTTATCTATGTGTTCTTTTTTCTTTTATCATTATTTAAACAGAGAAAATATTTAAATATTAATAAGATTTAAATATTTATGCCTTTTTATTTTTTAAGATTTAAATATTCAGCCTCTAGCTATATATCTGAAAATTATATCTTTAGTCATGCGATTAAAGTCAAACTAGTTTTTTATTATATCTCAAATACAATCAATAAACAATAATCAAAACAATAATAATATGATCGATCTATCTACTGCTGTACCCTGTACCCCTGTGAGCAGAACTTTCCTAAACACAAAAGATGGCTTCCACCAGTAAAAAGTAAGTAGATATTTCTATGCGAATATATTCATTAGCATATATGAGTTAATTAAAAAATTTCTTCTTATGATAAGCTAACAAGATAATTATGTTTATTTGCAGATTAGAAGATTGCGAAGTATGCGGCACGACGAAAGCTAAATACACGTGTCCAAAGTGCGAGGTTAGAACGTGTTCCCTCATATGTGTAAATCGACATAAGAAGGAATTGGATTGTGATGGGATCCGAGATAAAACCAAGTTTATCCCTTTAGCATCATTTGCAGATTTAGATTTGCTAAGCGGTAAGATATTCTTCTTTTTTTTCTCAAATTTTCTCTTATTACAGGAGAGATTGCAATGTCCTAGAAACTTTTACAATATTGAACGATATTTGATTATTTTGCAGATTATCGTTTTCTTGAGCAAGCTAGTAGATTAATTGATACAAAGAAACGAAATCCAGAGAGGAGATACATACGTCCAATTAATTTACCAGTGGTAAAATATTTTTTATACGTATATATTTATGTATGTGATATTTTTATAAGAATGTAGCAAAATTGTATTCTTTCTTCCAGCACTTACATAAACTGAGATGCGCTGCATCATGTAGAAAAGTATCACTATTATTCATGCCACAAATCTTTAATCGACACAAGGAGAACACCACATTTCTCAATTGGAAGACCAATGAATTATTCTGGCGAATAGAATGGATTTTTCCACAAGCTCAAAATATAAAATGGATTATGAAAAGGTATAATAGTAAATATAACCCATATATATAGATATATATCTTAAAAAATAGTTTTTAAACAATGAGCAATAATTCTTTAATAAATATTCTCATTACAGAGCTTTGGATAATACAAGATTATCGACACTTGTGGAACAAGTTTTAGATCCAGTCTCTTTAGAAGATGAGAGTGATATTGAAAAATTAAATATACAATTAGCTTTAGCTGATAAATTACAATTTTATAGAGCAGCTGGATTAACTAGTATCAAAGTTCTCTTAAAAGCTGAGAAAGTAAAGAAAGCACATTCTAAGTAAATAAACATACATTATTCATAGTAATTTTAATGTACAATTAAAAATTGAAATTACATTTATAATGTAATTACTGTTTAATTGTACATATATAATTTTTTTAGTAAAAGATATCAAACTTTTTTAAATAATTTAAATAATTTTTATATTTAATAATTATAAATTTCTTTTACAGATTTTATGAGTTAGATCTCACACTTACATTAAAAGAAAATTTGGAAAATAAAACCATAGTGGAATTTCCAACATTTTATGTCATTATGAAAGATCATTCTGATATGTATGAGATTATAGACACTGGTAAGTATTATGTATGATTACATATTTATATTTTATTTTCAATACCAAATCTTTATGTATACATAAAATCATTTAGATGAGGAAACAAGTGATACAGAATGTAAAAATCCGGGAGAAAGAAAACGAAGAAAAAATGAATTTGACAAAAAAGAAAATCAGCCAGTGAATTATTTTTTCAATGATTTTTCGGAATCTGATGAAGAAAAATTGGATAACAAATCACAAGGAAAGAAACGTGTACCTGATTTGAATATACCTAATTATGAAGAATTATAGGTGTATAAATTGATATCTATAGAATATAAGAAATATTTATATACATATATGATCTTTATTGTAAATATATCTTTCACCATAATAGTTTTGATATAATTAAAACACATAGAAACGTGAATGATCGCGATTATAATACATTTTTTTAATTGATTCCTTTCCCAATAATAATATATATATCTGCACATCATCCAAGAATATTAGTGTAGTCAATAGTAAATATATCTTAAAATTTCCTAGGTCAAGATTTCACAGAGGATCACACACAAGTTATATGACTTAACAAATGTGTAGGAATGGGATAAATACAGTGATTCTCTTTTTATCCATGAAAAGAGATGCAATATATAACATTCTATTTTTTTCTCTCTTTTATATATTTGAGAAATTTATTTTTGAGGTCAATAAAATTTTAACGCAATATAATATTACCCTGAATAAATTAGGGAGAAGCAAATATATTACGAAAATATTTATATATTTTAAAAATGATCGCACATTATCTTATTTTGTCTTTTTTAATAAGATTATTACGAGACTCGAACAGAAATACGATGTAGTAAAAATTCTATATATCTATATTCATCTCTATATTATAACAAAATCTATTAATTTTTTTTATGCAATGTTAAAAAATTATCGAATATTTTATAATTATATATTTTAAATATTAATTTACTCTATTATATTACTTTTACAAACATAATTTTGATATAGATTAGTTTATAGATACATCAGTACAATTACATTTCCGAGATTTTTTGTTTTGAATATAAATTTTAACTTTTTTCTTTCTTATAAGTATAAGTGGATATTTTAAAATCAAATATTGTGTAATCATGGATGAGCTAAATGAAATATTTCTATCCCTGGAAATGAAATATCTTTGATAAGTAACCCTTTTGCCTTTTTTATTGTTTAACTAGAGAATAAAGAAATATAACAGGAAGACCAAAAATGCAACAAGGCCAGCAACAACTTTCACATACATCGATTTGCTATTTAGATGTCTCGCGTCTTTTTTATACTTCTGCGATAGCATAGATAGATTTTGCGTCTTTGTGTCCAACTCTGCGTAAATACATAATTAATGTTATTTATATATGTAATGCTATCAAGATACATATATATATATATGTTTATATTCACATTTTTAATCTTTAAACCACAAATTTAATCAATGTAGAACATTACCTGAAAGTACAGTACCCCTCTGTAAAACATCATCAATATTTTGTACCATAATTCTTTGCACATCTTGTAACTGACTGTTAAGGGTATTCAAATTTCTACGTGATCTACTGTCTGAGAAGATCTTTTTGGCTTTCTGGATATATGTATCTGGAAAATAAGTAAAATAATATATAGTATTACATATTTATTTTAATAGCATATAGTGCTATATTCAATAACATATTAAATCTGCTATGACATACCAAATTCAATGAAGGTATAAGGCCTAGTTACTGTATTTACACGTTTGCCATACTGAACATGAAATTCCTGCGCAATATCTTCCAGATAATTGTATGCTATACGTGTACTGTAATTTCTTTCGCATAATACTAGATAACATACTTCATTTTCGATTAAATAGCTGTAAATAAATGCGATATAAAACACGTAGACATATAGATCTATGGTATACTATCAGCAATCATTGCTCACTGGAAAAGATATGGTCCAGTTTCTAGGGTACATCTTGCCGGAGACTGTGGGCCTAGTTTTCTAAACAACATCTTCGCTTGATTCTGGTACTCTACGATATTTTTACCATCCTATAAAAAAAAAAAAAAAACAATGCGAGTTAATTAAATTTATTTAAGAACATAAACAGATTTTTGCTCCAAATTTTTGTTCGCTCGCGCAAAGTAAATTTTAAAACCCCGTTTCATCCTCTTCATGACAAACTTTTACGGATGCAATTACGCTTTCCTTAATGAGAATCAATTACGAAGGCAAAGTGCAAAATCTAGGAGCGAGGTGACATTTCATCATAACATATTTCTAACCTGTTCGTTATCCTGCATAGTGGCTGCCAGCGGCAGGCCATCCGATACTCTCGCGATTATCGTAAACAAGACCATCCTGTCAGAATTTTACCGCCGATTTTCGCGCAAGACGACACGAAAAAAGTTTTCGAGATCGCGTTGCTTTGCGACCTCCACCCTCCACAGGCCACTAGCGCGAAACTTGGCGAAACTATCCGCCGATGTGGCCGGATTTTCATCCGCGCGTCCACTCTCGACGTACCACGTCAGTCGATCGGTCGATCGATTCCCCGTGCAAATTTCCCTCGGATGCGAAATCGGCAATTTTCCCGTTCCATCGTTCTTCCTTGACCCGAAACAAGAAGAAAAAAGAAGGAAAACACTCTTGCTTGCTTACGTAGTATTTTTCAAACCTTGAAACGGACAGCGAATGCACCTTCGAATGGTGCATACGTGTCCGGAAACTCGTGGCGGGAAACTCGTCGATCGTCGCGATCTGGAGAACGTCCGAACGCGTCTTCGGGATCGCGCAAAGAAGCGATTATCGACGCGTACCGAGACTACCGGACCATCGCGCCCTTTTTGACAGGTGAACGTCAAGCGCGATGTCCAACGGTCCGTGACACTTCGTGTCATCCCTTGACACTCGCATCTGTATTCGAATCGGTCCGAACGATCGTCGCGTCATCTCGCGACCGGTTC
The DNA here is from genome assembly GCF_003227725.1 of Camponotus floridanus. Taxonomy (NCBI): domain Eukaryota; kingdom Metazoa; phylum Arthropoda; class Insecta; order Hymenoptera; family Formicidae; genus Camponotus; species Camponotus floridanus. The sequence goes on from NW_020229838.1 coordinate 715,314, forward strand.
GAGGGTGCGTTCGGAAAGTCTACTCGAAAGATGGAGTAGCATCGAACGGACCAATCGGGACGAAATAATCTTCGCTCGTGATTGATCGATTAGCCACTGCTCCACCAGGCGAATAGGATCTTCGAACGCGTCTGACTTTTGACGTTTGCGTGGGTAGCGCGCTCGCTACGGCCTCGCTCGCGTGGAAAGTCACGCAGCTCGGGGGTGAAGGAGGGAGAGAAGAAACTTCCTGACTGACGTGCTTGCCCGTCTATCTCTCTCTCCTTCCGTTCCACCCGTCTCGCTCCCTCGCTCACGACGCATGCATGGAAATGTCCGCGTACTCGTGAGATTCGGTTCGCGCGCAGCCATCAACGACGACAAAAACGACGACGTTTGTTCGTTCTGCCGGAGGAGCCCCAGACTGGTGGTCGGGAACGATAATGCGCGCGAAGACGGCAGCGCGAGCGACGATAGTTTAGGTGAGTGAACGAGGCGCGTCGAAAGCCGTTGCCCGACTTTCACAGCTGGCAGACGTTGGGTCGGTAGCTGGTTTTTCCGCGTCTCTCGGGACGCGATCGGAGGTGACCACCGGTCGTCGAGGAAGGTGCTTTCAGCTCGTTGCTCGATTAATCGCGCTCAGATTCTCGTGATCGAAATATCGTGAGGTATCGGACGAAGGATACGTCCTTAGAGGCGCTCTCTCGTTCGTCGAAACTTATGATACCATCTTATCGTCCGTATGTATGTATATATGTATGTATATCTGTGTCCTAGAGTCGTTTTATTGTATTTAGAAAACATATTGCAACATGTTCGAGGTATGTTCGACGCAAAGGAGCGTCGATAATTTTCTCGTCAACTTCTTCGTATTGTATAAAAATTCATGACCTATTTATAATTCACATCCGTGTACTGTCAGCAGCGTCGCGGTGACAAGTATTTCTCGAGACTAGATGTAACTAGACATAATTGATTTAGCTGATTATTACTTTGATTATTGTTCTTTTAAGCTGGTGATTCGTGTCAACTGAATCTATAGAAAAATATTGTAATCTCCAAAAATATACTTTTTACTGTAATTAACTTGCTATGTCCAGAATACAAGTAACATGTAACACTGTTAAATTATATGATACTGTATTAGCATATTTTTTGCAGCTTATTGTTTTGTTCTTACTCTTCGTTGAAAATGTATATTAGTATGTATATATAAATTTATATATTTTTTAATTTTTACAGATCTTAAAAATTGGTATAAAATAAGCCATACTGTCCCACAGACAGTACAAATGTAAGTATATTGATCTATCATGATGCGCTTGCTCTATGAATTAAGTGAGATGATTTATATAATAATATTATTAATTATATATATATATATATATATATATATATGTGTGTGTGTGTGTGTGTGTGTGTGTGTGTTTAATTATATAATGGTAAATATGCTGTGTCATTTTCGCTTCAATTCTAATTATTGTATAAAATTGGCAATGGCTTTCTCTGAAAACTCTTAGTATTTGTTTAGCCATTTGAATGTGCTTACAACTGGGTTTTGTAACATTTTATCAAAATAATTATTGATTTTTATTATAGTTTGCATAAGGTGTATGAAAAAAAAATCTGTGTAATTAGTCTAAACTCAAGCAAATTTTGGTCTTTACTTGAATTCTGATTAATAAGTATATTTGATCTGTTACCATTAGATTCTTGTAATAATGATTTTATACAAAACTGACTATCTCAATCATATCATTGTTCTTCCTGATTTTAATAAAGGGATTTATAGTTGCTGCTGCTACTATTATTTCTTACTCGATTATCGATCTAGATTTCAATTTCAAATTTTCTTCCGTGTTTCTTGTATATAAACTAGTTCATTGATAATTTATGAATGATTTGCTGGATCTGATTAAAACAGAAACACCAACATATTTTGATTATGCAATTGAATAATCCATTTCAGACCTGATGGATCTAGTTTGATAAGAATTAAGAAAATACATCATCATACGATTAATTATTAAATCCTCTCATTTGATATTTTACATAATTTGTGATACAGAAAATAAGTCGCAATATAATTTACAGAATACTGATATGTTGGGCCACTGGCAGGATCAAAATATGAAAAAGGAGATGCAGCAGCATGTTGATAATCTGACACAACCACCGCAAATGTATAATGTGTCTGTCGAAGGAATTAATAAGAAACATTCCATCAATTGGTCTAATGGACAGCAGGGTATCAACGAAATGAGTAATAAACCCAACACTGTGTCGAATCAATGGCACAATCAAAATTGCGAAGCCGCGATGTCTCCTCATCAACCCTCGCATCTAGTACAAACTAATAATGTAGATGATAAATTTAGTTCTTGGCCACAATCGGGTAATATCACGACTGCCTCGCATGTTTGGCCTCCCATGGTTACGCAAAGCGAGTTCGTATATCAAAATCGATTACAGCAGCAGATAGATAACAATTCATTTAAGGAAAACGTGTCACAAGATAATAGTAATACTAGGTTTGAATGGCAACAAATGCAGACAACGCCGCTCAATTATGCTCCATTTGGTTATATAAATCATGGTGTAGAAAACAAATCGCAACGTAATTGGCAGAATCATAGCGATATGCTAGGCCACTGGCAAGATCAAAATATACCGAAAGAGATGCAGCAGCATGTCGACAGTATGGCTAATCAAAGTACGCAACCGCCGCAAATGTATAATGTCGAAGGAATCAACAAGAAACATTCCACCAACTGGTCTACTGAACAGCAAAATATCAATGAAATGAGTAAATTCAACACCGCGTCGAATCAATGGCATAATCAAAATTGCGAGGCTGCGATGCCCCACCATCAGTCCTCGCATCTAGTACAAACGAATAACATAAACGATACATTTAGTTCTTGGCCACAAACAGGCAATATCACGACGACTGCCTCGCACGATTGGAAATATTCTAACACGCAAAGCGAATCCGTACATCCAAATCAATGGGTGCAACAACCTATAGATAATTCGTTCAAGGAGAGTGTGTCGCAGAATAATAATGGTGCTAGGCTTGCCGCAAACGAATGGCAAATACAGGCAGCGTCATTCAATTACCCTTCAGTAGCTACGACTGTGCCTATGACTATAGAAAATATTGTACATACGCCCAACAATAATGAACAGCAAGAGAATGAAAAACTGGCAGTGGTAACTTCATCTTACGATTCTTTTAATACGACGAAATCGAGCGACATTAAACCACCGATCGGAAACCATCATAATTTGAATTCGGTGACTGATAACTTACCGAAAAGTGTTCCTGGCGAGAACGACGATCGCGTTTTTGTTCCTACAGTGACAGAGGAATTATCTAGCAATTTCGGTCAACTTAATCTCGGAAACAAATCGGGGAAGCACACGGATTATTCAGGTGAATCGTTGGAAGTACACCCGAATCCTATGGAAGGAAAAACTCAAGCTGCTAATTTTAATGTTGGAAATATTCGTAGTAATCCTGTTCCTGACAATATATCCGTGTTGTCATCAGATTATGCGCCGAGCAGCATGGACAACACTTCTCATTCTATCGACAACCAACCAGCAGTTAGTCAAGATCATTCAATCTCGAATACATATCAAAATGTTACTAAGGTAACGGATAATATTTCACAAAGCGGATATGATCAATGGTACAATCAAAGCGCACTGGAGAACGCGTGGTACGGGAAGGATCATCATTCACGTCCACCCAAACAAAGGAACGCTCCCGAGCAAAATGTAGAAAACTATGAAAACATCCAACAAACGTCTGACTTTATAAACGTAGAAATCGTCGCACCTACGACTTTGCAGGAACGCGATATTTATGGTTCGCGCGATTCCATAAACAAGGAAATGTTGGACAACGATCCTAGGCCAAAAATAAGTCCAAAAGAAGGTGTGACGAATGTACGGGGTTTCAGAGAGGAGATAAATAATGTCGAAGTACCGGCGATGCAGCAGCAAGTACGGTCGCATCCGCCTCTACAAACGGAACAGATGCCGGACAATTACGAGTTTGCCTCGAACGACAGGAACACGTTCTTGGAGACTGGGGAATTGACGGATTCGCATCAGGAACATGAGCCGACGCCTCCGAGTCAGGACGACGAGAACGACGAAGTGCCTAACGATATCCCTTTCCTGCGCGAAGTACCGGGACAATCGAGCACCATGGATCCACGCAGAAACGATCCTACGGGTCAAGAGCAACACGTGCAGACCGGGCAACGCCTTTCCGATCCCAGGAGAAATGATCCTTCCGGGCAAGAGCAAAGTATACAAATCAGAAATATATCCGATAGAGTAGAGCGTCGTGATGTCCTTCCAGGTCAAGAGAGAAACGTTCCTCAGCTATTACGAAGTGATTCGGACACACTGGAACGACGGAATGATCCTTCAGGTAGAGAGCGTTCTCTTCCGCCGCAGCAGTCGCGAAATGACCCATCGGGCGAGGAGAGGTATCAGCCGCAGCCCCAGATAATGCTGGAGTCGAGCGAGACCCGCGAGGTGCTTGGCCGAGGTAACGAATCCGACGAAGTTACACGGCAGACTCAGGACGCGGAACTCAGACAGATACCAGGCGGAGCGTCTTCCAACGACGTTACGCAATTAATGCCGGACGATAGGACGCCAACGACTGGTAGTAGAGTAGTTACTGGTTCTCTTCCGGAGATGATCCTTCCTCCGACGATGCCGCAGGATCCAACGAGCGGCGACACGCGAAGCAAACGCGAAGAGGCGGTGGGCGCGTCTCTCGAGAACGAGACGATCCAAGTTTCCGCTTCGTCGAATCGTCGGGATTCTTACGAGGGCGAAGAGGAGGATGCGGGTTCTCGCGACAGCCGAGACGAAAGCAGAGAGAGACGACGGGAAGCCAGTCCCGATCGCCGACGATACGAATACGATCGGAAGAACGCATACTACGATCATGATCGTGAATACGAAGATGATTACTATTACGATCGTCGACGTGCAGGTGACAATGATCGTCAGTATACCGTCATCCCCCGAGATGAATTTAAGCGACGAGATAATCCGTATCGGGATGATGATCGTCCACATCGCAGTCGCGATGATCTGGATCGATACGGTAGGGAGGACATGGATAGAAGGGTCAGAGGAAAAGAGGACTTGGATGAGAGGGATGGCAGAAGGAGACTGCAGGATGATCGTAGAAGAGAAGATCCGCGTCGTAGGGACAGAGATCCGAGAGATTATGATGCGCGATATTCTAGGGATCCTAGGGATCCTAGGGATAAAGATTATATGGATCGTGAGAGAAGACGACGAAGATACGATGATTACGATATTAGAGATTCGTACAGAAGAGACTATTATGATGATCCCTATGGAAGAAGGTAAATTATGTGTAATCTTAATTAATTCTTATATAGCGTCTTAATTTAAATGATTAAATTTTATTTTATTAATCATATTATGCTATTAATCATTTCGATAAAAACAAACTTTCAAAATCTAAATCAAACATGTGAACATTATTTGACATTGCTCATATATCACATAGTAAAGATAATAGAAGGATAAAGATAAATAAAGATAAAAATGATATTAATATTTTTGCTATGCTCTCGAACTAAGCACACTATTACTTCTGTCATTATTTATTTATATTTTATGTTTCGCTGTATTCAAGCAAAATACTTATATATTTGATAATTTATTCAGTTTTGTTGAGGAATTTTTCTACTAATGTACAATTTTTAATATTTTAAAAGAATAATTATATATTTTCTCTTTTTATTATTATAATAATAAAATTTCTAAAGTTTGTCTTATTTTTTGAAGATTATTCTATAGCTTTGTTATTAATGTTATTATTTGATATTAATTTACTTTTATTTTCTTTCAGTTCTAGGCCTTCGAGTAGATCTTCCTATAATGACAAGGATCGCGAATATTATATACGTACAAAAGACCCTTACTACAACAGTATGTATCGTTAAAAATATAAGATATATGAAACATGTGCCTTTTATACGCAAATAACATTAAATATTTATTTAATATTTTAATAGTGAATGCAAGATATGGTGGATATGGTGCTCTTTATGGTAACATGTATTACGCATATATTGAGAATTTGCGTCAAACAAATCCTGCCCTTTATGCCGAGTGGTACCACAAATATTACGCCAGTCAACAACAACAACAGCAGCATATTGCCAGAAGTGTTGGCAATTATCCGGAGGATAGAGCCAGTGTTCATTCCGGCCGTAGTTCCTGCGACGATAGGTACACTCTGAAATCTATTTTTAAACCAAAAACGATTTAAAGAGAGTCAGCATTTTCGAACACTTACTTCAATGCGGCTCTTATAATATTCATTGTACATCAAATTTTTTCCAATCCCAAGTGCATGTTTCCACTCATCAAACAAGATATTGTATGTTCCGTATTTCGGATACTCCGGATGGACTGACAATCTACGGGAGCATAGTATGGCTTGTCGCAATTTTAGGTGAGACCAAGAGTCTCCTTTCGGTTCAAAAGTCTTAAGCTAGATGTTTTGAAGAATCAGGTTTCCCTTCCCTTTCTATCTAAAACTTAGGCCATATAAATATAATAAAGCTAAATATACGTAGAATGTGCATGTAGATTTATTCGTGATTAATTATTGACGAGTATATATTGTTATAATCTAAGACGACAAGGGAGAATACTTGTGCAACGTAGTGAAAACAGATTTGTAGGTGCAATTTTATTTGCACTAAATTTCCTGTAAATTTGTGCAACGTAATAAAAACAGATTTGTAGGTGCAATTTTATTTGCACTAAATTTCCTGTAAATTTTAGATGGAACATGCTTATTTTGTTTATGATTATGTGCGTTGATATTTTTTATAGTTTTATATGTATATACATAAAATAAGATTTACAATTGCAAATCATATATGTAATTTTTTACTTTAAAGAAAAATAATATTTATTTATTTATTTTAGAAATACTAGTGATAAAAGAACATTGCATGATACACATTTGGAGGATCCAACAATCATTTCTGCTCGATTAACACCAACCAAGTACTCTACATCTCATGCATATGGTATAACTTGTTATTAAACTTATAATTAAATTAATATTACACTTTTGAAATTATTATTTAATATTAAGATTTATTAAGACAATTTGAAATTTTATCTATAGGATGCTTCTCGATTGGATCTTTAGTACATGTTCATCCAAGCTATCCAGCTGATGGTGAAAGAGCTAAGGTGGACGTTTTTCGTGTAGATAACTTGCTCTCACATGATCCTGTCACACGTGATTTACGATTATATCCAGGACCTTTAATTAAGTAAGTATAGAATCTTGCAAAAATATATATAGTATAAAAATAATGTACATAACAACTTTTTATTGCAGTGGCGTAACACATAAGAAAACCATCATAGAATATTGCGAAAATAAAATTAAGAAAGCAGTGGTGAATGAAGAAATGATCGATCGTGCTTCATACATTTTGTTGTATGAATTGATGATTATGTTGATACAACAAAATGGGGTAAATATTATTTCTTTAAAGTTTATTTACAAAAAATTATTATCGCACAATATATATTAATCTCATTTAATCTATTCACAGAATGTCGTTGGTGTTGACATTGCTGGGCTTTTACTGCGTAACAAAGATGCTTACCCTCACGATACAAATAAAATCACGTCTCAGGATATAAAACGCAGAGAATCGCAAGTATCGCAACGATCTGGGGCGACGGGTAGCGACGGAAGTACTCAGGATATTTCCGCGCTAGCCGAGAAATCTGAAATTAAACAGCGAAAAACGACGGAGCAAATAACAGACGAATTCAGAGATACATTACTTTACGGGCGGGTTCAAGAAGCATTAGGTATAAGAGTTAGATAATAAAACTTTTGTCTTTTTTTATATATTTTTCAACATTATGTGTTGCTGATTTCTTTTTTCTGTATTTATTTGTAACAGAATATGCAATGAACGAAGGGCTTTGGGGTCATGCTCTTTTCCTGGCTAGTAAACTGGATAAACGCACTTACGCTTCTGTAATGACTCGTTTCGCGAACAGCCTACCATCACACGATCCGCTGCAGACTTTGTACCAGCTACACTCTGGTCGTGTACCTGCTATAGTCACAGTAAGAGTTTTGATACAATATGTATGTATTGCTTATCGTAATACTAATTATTTATTTCCTTTTTTTTACAGTGCGCTGCAGATCCACGTTGGGACGATTGGCGACCTCATTTGGCTATGATTATCTCCAATACTTCAGCCAATCCAGAGATTAATCGTCGGTCAATAACGACCCTCGGGGACACGTTATTCGCAAATGGAGATATATATGCTGCGCATCTCTGTTACATTCTCGCGCAAATCGATTTTGGTGCTTATGGAGCTAATGGAGTTAAGCTCGTGTTAATCGGTGCAAATCAGAACAAGCCGTATTCTGAATTTCTTACAATGGAAGCTATTATGCTAACGGAGATTTATGAATATGCTCGAAATCTTAGTGATCCATGCTTCACATTAGTGGATCTTCAAACATTCAAGTTTGATCTAATCGTGAAAATGGTGGACTGTGGATTAATAGAAAAGGCTCTATTATATATGGAACAGATTGCAACGAATATCGCGAACGACCCATCGAAATATAAAAAATCTTTCATCGAATCGGTTTACCTACTGGGCGATCGAATAAAATACCATGATCCAATCTATAAGGATGCTATTGAAGATGCTACGAATTTAACATGGCTCAATAAATTGACTGAGATTGTCGAAAAATATCAGGTAATCATAATGTCATTATTACTTCTCAATAAAAATGATGTACTTTATTAAATAAAATTCTATTTTAGGTTGAGGAGACTTCTGAGGGAGAAACATACGGTTCCCATACCATTGTAGAGAATCAGAAAATTCATGAGATGAAACAGCAACAATCGTTACCACCATCGGCGCAACAACAATGGAATACTATTCAACCAGAATATGGCGACGGACCTATATCAATGATGGAAGTTAATACTAATGAAATGCAATCAAGCTGGCAACCGCTATCTCTGCCCACGAATATTCAAGATACGTACGACCCGAATACGCAATACATGAGAAGCGTGGATGAATCCGCTCAACATCAACAGCCGCAGCAACAGGATTATTGGAATCAGCAGGCTTATTATCAAGGCAATTATGGAAGAAACGAGTCTACTAATTGGCAACAACAATCCGTACCAAACATGATCTCTGATCAAACTGAGATCAATAACTCGCAGCAACTGGATAAGTGGAATTTTGAGGTACATTAATTACAAAGAAAAAGAAATTTATATAAATCTTTTTCTAAAGAATTCATTCATATATTTTTCCTCACATATTTGTATTTTCATATTCTATTATAATTCGTTTATATCATTCCAACATTTCATCAGGAAACTCGATAAAAGTATATTTTCATTTAACTAATTTTTTTGTATCACCTGACTCAAAACATTGCAATTAACATTTTTCACCTGTTTCTTGATGCTTGCTCACCGACAGACGGAAAGGGAAGACAAAACGCCCACTCCTGAAGTAAGTAATTGCGGATTTATTTCGGATAATATTCTCGATCTCAAAGGATCGTCAGAGGCTGCCGGTATTAACTTATTACGACGTCGCCGTAATGTATCGGTGAAATCAAATTCACATGTCGCTTCTACATTTAACGATAACGATAATACTTCTGATAAAGTATCTGCAATCTTTGACCTATCCAGAGATAATCTCAATGTTAGACCTAAAAATTTTAACAAGAAATATCCTAAATTGAATACAAACTATCCGAAAATTCTACAAAATGACAAAACTTGTCCGAAAGATATTAAAATACCGAAACGCACAGACCCTGTATTTTCAAAACCACCGTGCTCGCAACCACCCGTGTTTCTAAAATGTAAGATTAAAAAAAATAATCCCTCAGAGGATAGAGAAGAAATAATTCAGAAAAAGCCGGATGAAAAAAATTTATCTTCGCCGTCACAGACTACAGATCTAGATATTCAGTTTAGCAAATTGCAACTCGAGTCTCTCGTAACGTCAGATTTATCTTCTGAAGCGAAAAAGAATCATGACAGCAGAGTACAGACTCTGAAACAGTATTGTAATTTCGAGGAGAAGAAAGTTATGAGAGTAGCTCCGCATATTCGCAGGAAGGACGTTATCTGCGACACGGTAGATGCTTGGTCGTACGGACAGAATATTTCCGAATCATCTAGATATAAACCATTAATTTTTGGTGGCACGTATCCAATCGATTTACCACTCAGAAACAATAACCGTTTGTTGGGAGATACGTCCGCTAAAAAAAATATGTCCTTGACTTACGACATTGATATTCCTACGAAATGCGACTAAGAAATTGCTTGTAAGCTCATATAATCATCTTTTTCTATTAAAGAAATAACAAGATTCTATATTAACATAATTGAATTTCTTTATATAAATATTCTATAAAAGAATTTTTTTTTATATAATAATGCATAAATATTTAATAAAATAATAAAATAGAAAGCAAAAGAAACAATTACCAATAGATATAACATAATCGTTCATATATTAGTTCAAATAAATTCAAATTTTATAATGTCAATATGTGTGAAAAAATATTCAGACATTCTAACAATATGAATACACCCATAGAATGTGATCAAATAGAAGCGCAAATTAGTCTCTCGTCGCGTTAATTACGCGATATTGTGTAGTTTTGCAGGATTTTAACATTTTAAGTGCTATTGAATGTATATAGATATATTGTTACTGTTGGCAACGAATGTATAATAAAGTTTTCTCACATAATGCACTTTCTTGAACTTCTTGAAATTATAATTCTTCGTTTTATAGTCACAAAAATATACAGAATATTGAAAAAAAAATTATCAGATTAGATAGCTTGTAATATAGAATGTTCCTAAAAGGTCTCGTCAAATTTTAACCATAGATGCTACGTATCAAAATAAAGCAAAATGTCCATATAAACATGGTCCGGAAATGCCTTCCTTTTGAGATAACACAGGGTGAAGTCACGTATCTTCTAGGTCTATTTGGTTCAATCACAATAGTGAATCACATACGTAACGTTCGACAATCCATGGTGCGACGCTGTGGAGCGTGCATTGCTGCTCATGGTGGTCACTTTGAAGATCTAATCTGGTGCAAATCATTACTATAGTGACTGAGCCAAATAGACCTATGAAGATATCATGATTTCACCCTGTTATCTCAGAGGGAAGGCATTTCGGACCTATGTTTATATGGACATTTTGCTTTGTTTGGATACGTAGCATCTATGGCTAAATAAATTGAAGGAATTAGGCTCTATGTGTATTTAAACAACATTATAAGAAACGAATAAGAGCCACTGCGGATGGTAATGCGTAAATTTTTCTTAAAGATTAATTGTTCGCGAAAATTTAAACGTGCACGAGGCATATGCACATGTTTTACTTGGTGCATTTACCAAGATATAGATTCTCATTTTTGAGAATTCTATAAATCCTCTTTACACCTTCCCTGAAGAGATGTAAACGAGAAAAATATCGGGTCGAAGTCGCTGATTCGGGAATCGAACCCGAGTCTTTCGCTTGCCGGGCGACTGCTCTTATCACTGAGCTATTCAGCCCCACACCAATATCCTTCTCGTCTATTTGTTTATATCTATAGAAATAATGAAACGCGATCTTTTCATGAAGAAATGTAGACGAGAAAAATATCTTAAAGTTTGACGAGATCTTTTAGGAACACCCTGTATATTCGCGTGAAAGTGAGTGAAAAATGCTTAATCAATATATAACAATATATAACATTTTATCAGGATTATAGAAATTATTTTCGATTTTAAAGAGAATGATGCAGAGAATTATTTGTTTCTATTTATGCAATGTATATGAGCATAAGTTGTGATATTTTTGCTTTTTATTTTATGTTCTTCCATTCCCAGATATTCCACATTTTTGCCATGTGTGCGCTTCTAAAAATTTTTTTGTTCACCTGTCTTCTATTCGTTAAATCTAACGAATCTTATCTATCTTATCTATATTATTTATCTTATTAAGATCATCTATGATTAATATTGTTTCGTATACAATAAATAATAAGATAATTCTTTGTCTATTTTCTACATATTATAATTAGAAACAAATTGAAGTCAAACCCATATTACCAAAGTAAAAAATTATTTCCAATTTTAACAAAATCTTTGAAGTCCTGATTAAATTAAGCAACTTTTACTCATTTTAATAAATATTACGTATCCTGGTAAGTTGCTCATCTACATATTCGACATTCTGTTTCCTAATATGAATCCAATTTCCTGTGTATTTCAAATATCATTGTTATGAAATGTCATATCTTAGAGATAAATTTTTTAGGTAAGCAAAGTTTTTCATTTTTTACTGTAATAAATTTGTGAGTTACGTATATATATTTCAGTTTAAAAATATTTCGAGTGCGGAGAGTTTCTCAAGCTTAATATGGCATGTTAGAACTCGCATTGTTACAGTAATTAATGATAAACTTTGCTAGAACAAACTTGCGATGATCAATTGTATATTTTATTTCAGTCAAGTGTGCAGCCAGCCATCTCTATGACACCGTCGACGGGTAAGCAATACGATCCGTTGGAAGAATTGGACGCGCTCGAGACACCACGAACGAACGCTAAACCTTCGACGGAGATGAAGAAAACAACCGAAAAGACGGCCGACAAGAAATCCGCCAACAGCGGTTCCTGGTTCGGTGGTTTGTTTAGTAAATTGGCGCCGAAGCCGAAGAATCAAATGATATTGCCAGACGATAATAATCCAACGGTAAGAATCTATATTATTATGTCCGTCCTGTCTTTTTTTATCACACTAGGTAGAAGTTACGATGGACGGTTTGTTTTATGTCGTTAAGGGCTTGCGCGGATACTTTTGGTAATAGAATGCGCTACTCTTACAACAATGATTATAAGATGGACGATAAACAGGCCAGTATAATGCAGGATTTCTTTTTAACTATTAACTATCGACTAACTATTAATTATCATTAACGTTTTCCTAATTTCGTTTGTTAGATTTTTTTCCTAACAAATGAGAGAACACAAATGATGAAAAGAGAGATGTTATTTATATAATCGACATCCGTTTCAAATTATTCCAATGTAAACGATCCCGCTGTCTTTTGTATTACAGATTGTGTGGGACCCAGTTGCTAAGAAGTGGATGAATAAAGATGAGAACGACGACGGTGCCGCAACGTTGGTGCCACCGCCGAAGACATCCGACGTCAGTTTTCGAGCCCCCATGATGATGGAACGCGGTGCACCTTCCCAGCCGCTTCCACCGAACGGCGAAGATGCATCGACGATGGATGCCACTTTGAAATTACCCACCGGTAATGGCAATATGTACAAACTGCCAAAGGGCAGGAGTATGCGTGCCAATTACGTAGACGTGATGAATCCCGGCGTGGGGAAATCCAAGATACCTGGCACAGCGTCGTCTACCCCCATAACATCTCCGCTCGTACCCATGGCTACTTCGTCCCCGCAGTTGTTCGTCCCCGCGCCAGGTAAATTGCTTTAATTATTTTCTTTGATCTCGTTCGCGATTCTCGCTTTTTCTTCGAGCTATGGCAGATGCTTCAAAACTCTGAAAAAATATACGTATAGCTAAGAATGATATGAAAAATTTATTAGAAAGTAACGTTACCTTTATTGCGACAGTTAACGATTCAACCGCTCCTGTGGATTTCTTAACTCCGGCAGCAACACCACCATCTGGAAACATCGCGGAGAATACGTCGCAAGCAGTAAGTTTTCAGCAGTAGATTTATGTTATTTTAAGAATACCGGACTATTTTTACACACATATACCAATGTTACGAAACATATAATTAAACAATTATAGTTTCTCACATACATATACGTCCCATCCTTAAACTCACAGTACTTTTGTTATCCCTACATTATGGCTGCAGTTTGCTGGTATGCAGCTTTCTCTCTCAGCGTGTCTTTGAAACTGTAATGTTAACATAATTTTCCTGCATCGATCCTTTCCTCTACGATTGTATTGAATTATTTGTATACCTTATATTCGCTCCTTTTGCATACATTATACTATTTTCTCAACAATCTCATCATAATCTCTTTGAATTACTCGTATACTTAGCTTCATTTAAAATTATCGTGTATAATTATATACTTATCGGAGATAAATTATATAGATTCGACGAGATATTTCAATCTATGGATTAAAAACTGCTCCAGCACTGTGCAAGTCTTTCTTATTTAAATAGGCAATCTAAATGATTAATAACGTAAATTAAAATACATCTTTCTATCGCTTTTTACTTTAGTGACAGTAATACCTAATTGAACCTCCCACGTTGCTACAGATATTCTTTCTTTCATATATGTTTTAATCTTACCCTTCTTTTTATGTTCCTTTATGCAAGCAGTCGGGGAAGCCAAATGATATAGCCAAATAATAATTATTGCCGATAGTAAGGACATTCATTTTATTAATTTTACATATCATTATTTGATGTTTCGGGCACGCACGCGCGCTTTCTTACCCACCGCTTGCAAGAATATAATAATATATAATAATATTTGTATATTGCTTTCTTGCGTAAAAAGATCGTCATGTAGCATTTCATACAATTGAAATTAATTGTGAACGCTTTGTGTGATTTTAATTCACTCTGCATGTGTTATCGCTTTGTTACTAATTTTATTATTGTATAAAGTATAACAAGCAGAAAGTTAGTAATAAAATAGTAATAACACTTGAATAAGAAAAACTTTATGTATATTTTTTATAAAATATTTGTGTGTATTTACACCGTGATTGAAGCATGAGAGAAAGTTCTTTTGGATTTGCTAAAACGCGTCTAGTTACACGAGAACACAAGTCGCATAATACCGATTTTTATTTTTATCTTTTATATCATAAAATGTAGTAAGCTCTCTTTGATGCTTTATTAGTTTATTAAAGCGTTACGTAAGAAAAATACAATGTTTAATCGCGGATAAATCGGTATTATTGCTCAAAGGTATATAAGATAAGATTTAGTTAGTCACCCAGCGACTTGGTGAATATTTATTAGTGAGACAACATTGTTATATGGCATATAGCTCTCTCGCTGGAGCTCGACCAGCTCGTTATCGCGAGAGGTGCAGAGCTACACAATGAGGGATCCGCGGCTTCTTCAACGGAACAAGGTAATCCAGCGGCATTAACTTTCTCTGCATTTTCAAGGTGATACTTTTTTTCAAATTATTATTGCAAAATGCTACGCTAGTATGATCTCTTCGGACTAATAAGTTTGCTCGTGCGCCGAATATAAGACTTTCGTCATAACTCTTTCAATGATGCTTCTATTTAAAAAGTTAGCTTTTATGCTTATCAGTCACTGTTAATCACTTATTCTCATAAAATCATTAATCGTAAGCTTGGTGAAGGATCATTGGGTTCAAGTTCAGGTCTTAAAATAAGTTTATTCGACAATCAATTTCCCTTCCTGTTATATTTATTATTTAAGGTATACATGATTATTAATTTATGTTACATCTTCTCATACTGTGTAAAAAAGTGTAAATGTGAAATTTCAGTGACAGAATAAATAAAAATAATATATGTTTCTTTACTGCTTATATATGTGCATTACAGCTAGAATAATACAAATAATGATTTTAAAATAGGCATTTCAAAAATTTTAAACGATCAGAAAAGATTTACTTTCATCTCTAATGCATTATTATATATAATGTTAACTTTTTACATGGT
The DNA here is from genome assembly GCF_003227725.1 of Camponotus floridanus. Taxonomy (NCBI): domain Eukaryota; kingdom Metazoa; phylum Arthropoda; class Insecta; order Hymenoptera; family Formicidae; genus Camponotus; species Camponotus floridanus. Next base: position 731,150 of record NW_020229838.1, read on the forward strand.
ATACCTAATTTTACATGCTTTAAACTGAGAATAATTTCTAGGGACCAATGATGTTCAACCCGAGTGACATGAAGGATCGTTCGGTGAAGAACATACCACCTAGCAGATATCCTCCGCGATAATCTTTGCTTATATAGATAATTTGTTATTAAAATTAGGAGATTTTTTTTTCTCATCGTCTTGCGCAATTGTGTTTAATATGGATTTTTGTTCTGTAAAACGTGACAACAACAGTACATTTTTTAGAATGATGCTATACGATGCACAGTTCTCTTTCAAAAGAATATATATACCTAACAACATAAGAATTCAAAAGACATCATTCTTACGGTGTCCTGTACATTTCGTTGTCTAGATAGATTTTTACATTAAATTTTCGAATTTGTCTTATTGTTATATTTATCGTGTCGAATTTGAAATTGCATTGAAAATATTCAGAAAATATATATATATATAAGATTTCCATATAATAGAAAAATATACAATTTAATGGTGCAATATGATGGCAGAAATAAATAAAACTCAACACTATACGTTTTGTGATTTATGAATTAGAAGTTTTTGCATTTCTTATTGTAAAAAAGAATATGCTTTTGTGTTTGATAAATTTTCACGGAATGTTTCATGCAACGAATTTATTTGGAAGTTATTAGTTTTCGCGTATTTTTAGAAACGCGCATTTCCATCAAATGATTATTGCTGCATTTGCGTTATTGCATTGAACGGGTCATAATCATGTTATGTTGAAATGCGCGAGTGCATTCCCAATATTATTATATATTATATTCGCTTAGTGTGTAAGTATTATTATCCTATAATCGGATTCGATGTCGCGCGAAAATTTCAAGTTATGTGCGTGCTTTGAATTATGCGAGTGAGATGTAAAGAAATTTTTACCTGCAACTTGCAATCACTGACAGATTTACTTAAGTTACACATAGTCCTTTTCATTGAAGAGTGTCTTGTAGATGTACGATAGGTAGAGCGAGGATTGCGTAGCGTATAATTGTAGCTTAATTATAACAGAATTTGTTACAATACGGCCTCGTTGGTATATGTGCTGTAATACTAAGTCTGATTTTATATATCAGGAAAAAGGGAATATTGTATGCAACGCCGGTGAATGCAACATGTTAGGAATATGAAAATTTTATCGATCGTAAGAACAGGGGAGTCGCGTTTACGAGAAGTGTATAATAGAGAAATACTGTTATTAAATGTCAGATTATATATTATATAATATTAATACATCAATAATACGCAACTGCCATCAACGTGGATAGTGCGAAGAGTGATGAAGAGCGTTTGTATCGCGTTTCCCATTGCGTTTCAATCGCGTTATATTTATAAGATATGCCCGTTGGTGTCTATCTCCACGAGGGATTCGATAATACTAGAAGGTTGTGAGAAGTGATGAGAGATGCATAGAGAGAAAAGCATCTTAGCCAAGGAATAGGTAATCTTAACGCTCTTCCGTATACGCTGGGATGTTTTTACTTGAAATATTAAGTATCTTGGAATATTCAATTTTCAATAAACAGGGTGAACTTCACACTTTAGTGAAAGTTTTGCTTTACATGATTCGAATATTATTATCATTATACGTTTCTTCCTATCTTGATGCATATCCGAATACCGTTCATGGAAAATATGATTATAAAAAAGTTTTATTGAAAATATTATCTTCTTGATTCGTCTCGCGATTTTTCTTACTAATAAATTTCTTCTAAGATTCTGAAATAAAATTCAAATTTTCGACAGAATCCTTCGGATGGTAGAGCACATTTCTAGCATATAAACGTCCGATTTTTTTGCCATTAATCACAATTAGAACAGACTGGGAGATTTTTGTAAATTGTGACTCGTAATACATTTTTATATTTATGACATATGTATTAAATATATTGTAAGTAGACGCATATATATGTATATGTATGGCGCCTACACATATGTGTTGCAATATGAATATTCAAAAATGTAATATTATTCGTAGTTGATATATGTGTATTATATACGTGAAGTCTAAGATTTGTACATATTCTAAATGTAGATTTCATAAATTTGTCCTATCGTCACATTGGAGAAATATTTATACAGAATTCGCTTGCTTTCTTTTTAAATATCGAGACAGAAATTTAACGCGCTATACTTTCGCCTAGATGAAAGAGAGCAACCAGAGCTGCCCTATTTGTGGTAAATGGCAATTAATATTTTCACTAGTATATAATTAAACAGTCAACTTTCGTTGAAAGTTTGCGTAGCAAAATGCGCCAACGCGTGTTACACACGCTTTTAATCTTTACACATGTGTAATAATGTAATCGAGAATTCGGGCGAGAAGATATGCGTGCAATTGTATAAATGCGAGACTCTAACGCTTTTCTTATTTTCTTTTTTTTCTTGAAATAGTTTGCTGTTTTTTTACGGTGAGATATTAGATATTATTAGCATAAAATGAGTATAATTGGTTCGCCCAAAACATTGATATTACAACAGAATGACTTAAGCGAGGAAAGAGAATTTTAAGATTAGCGTTAAAGTTGAACAGAAGTATTAATCGAGCTGTAATGTATGTATAGGCCGGTTTACGAGCGACACGATTCATCTTTGATGTAATATATAATATATATTGCTATATATACGCGCGCGTTTACGCACTTTCCAATTTACAATTGGTGTACGTTTATGGGAACGGATTATAATGATAAATAATATAACATAATGTATACTGTATATTATTAATACTACTTTACTCGTATACATACAATACATATACATATACATACATACATACATATATATATATATATATATATATATATATATATATATGTATATGTATATGTATACGTATACACACACACATACACACATTACTATTGATATTATAATAAATACAATATCAATCGAAATCACGTGTGCATATGTTACGACGATTTCTTAATAATTACTAGGATGTATCGGGATACGAAGGGATGAATATGTTATAGTCGGGCTTATTATTTTCGATCCTTTTATTAAGTTTATCATAATGTTTCGAATCGATACAATGATTTCTGTGGTATACTCAACTGTCGTCTTTCGGGCCACAACGTCGACGATCGTCTCCCGCACACACGGACGCTATACTCTGAGATCATCATACGCGTGTACACGGAATCGGTGACGAGACGTCGCGCGCGCGTCTCCGGCGTAAAGAGAGAGAGGCGCGTGTGCGCTCGCTTTTCTTGACCAACACGAAGAAATCAATCCAAAAATATTAATATCGTTTTCTGCGGCGCACGATCATCGGGACAAATTGGTCGAGAGTCGGACAGACGGAGGCGGGAGGAAGATGAGACGGGATTATCGGAGGGGAGGACAGAGGAGGAGGGCTTTTTTAAACGACGACAGTTAACGCCGTGACACCGACGAGACACTCCGAGAGGCGAAAAAGAAAACGTAAATGCATTTTAACAATCAGTGTTTATCAGCGTGCAGCGTCGAGCGAACGACTCGACCCCCCACCGGCCGTTATTATCTCTATATATTTTGCCATTCCCTTTTTTTTTTACGCCCTTATCGCATGCGGAAGTCGGAGAGAAGGATGACGGAGAGGGTGAGAAGAAACGGAGGAGACCGGGGGAGACGTGGGAGAAGAGCGCGCGAAGGATATAAATATATAATAATATCTTATACCGCGTGTGTGTATATATCCGTAAATACGTTGAACGTTATTTCTTTCTCATCGCTCTCTCTCTTTCTCTCTCTCTCTCTCTCTCGCACTCACTCGCTCTCTTTCTCGCACATCGCGCGTCGGTATTATTGATCTGTATTTCTTTTTTTTTTATTTTTATCCTTTTCGTTTTCTTTCGTGTTCTCGTTTCATTTATTAAATGTTAGGTAGAGCCTATAAGGGACACCCGGAGGCGCACTCACAGTGAACCTCGGGCGCGCTTTTCTCGTATACTAGCTGTGCCGGAACGCACTTGTACTGGTCGCACTGATCGGCGAAGGATTCGGCTAAAGATAGCGTGGCCGTCGTCGAGAGATCGTATAGTATGTAACTTTAAACAATTATCCGAGAATCCATTTGCTTACGGCTAAATAGACGGTTATCGGACAATAATTACGCGAATTAATCCGATTACGATCCGCGAATTATGATTAACAGTTTCATATTGTCGCTTCGTACTCGTGTACGTGAAGAATGGGAAGTAAATAGAAATAGATATTCGGATAAATACATTCTCTTTAGAATCGCGTTATGGAAATTAACCGTACTCGCAGAATTATAAAATGCATCTCGTTTAGTGATTAATTAAAAAATATTTAATATAACACTTGTGAAAATTAAATGAAAATAGATTGCAAAAGACAAACGATGAATTGCGGAGAAAATTACATTCGGCAGTCGATCTTTAGCCGAGCGATTCGCTCGCGACATATTATTTAACAACAGAGTTTAACCACCTAATCGTTCGGAGGATACTCGTAACTCTCGTCTTGACTTTGTTTATACAATGCGAATGGGATATCCTTTTTTCTCTCGTTTTTACCTACTTACTAGGTAATAAACGATTCGTTTTGCAATTCATTATTACAATCGATAAATGATAACGAAAGAATTATCGTGATATTTGAACGATAAGGTATGAATATTTGAAAAAAAAAGAAAAGTACGTCTCTTCTTTCTCTCTCTCGAGTCGACATGATAAACTTTAATAACCCATAAGAGCAGCGATACTTGTCATCGTCATAATGATACAATTACAATGCGATTATCACAATGCGAGAACCGCTAATAATAGTAATAATGATAATATCAATGATAATAATAATATAATAATAATAATGGCAATAATAATAATTACGAATAAACTAAAAATAATTAATAATAATAAAAATTTTCGTTATACACTAATTACCACCGTCATTACAATGATGCACTTATGCCATTATGGTTGCCTATATATACTATCCTCTTTTATATATACTTCTATATATATATATGTATATATATATATAGCTACAATATATAATATTTTCGTGTTGAAAAATCGTATACATTAGTGTTGTGTCGCAGGACCATTGCTTCTGTCTCTCTCTCTCTCTCTCTCTCTCTCTCTCTTTCTCGCTCATTCTCACATCTTATTTTTCTCTCACAACAATCTCTTATGTATATCATTCTGCTATATATTTCTTTTGCTCCTGATAGATCGCAGAGAGGGATAAGGGGGAAAAAAACATTGTCGTCGATGGCTGGAAGCATTCGTGTAGGTGAATTTTTCAAAAAGTCAAAACGGATCGCACATTTGGAGAAAATTGCATCGGAGAACATCGCCGTGGAACGAAGAAGATCCTCTCGCAGGCCGTAAGTTTATGGCATTTTTCGCGTTTACGATTAAAAAAAAAAAAACGCAATTTCTTACATCGTAAAAAATCGATAAGTACGAAAATTCAGTGCTACTGGCAAGATTTGCAACATACGACTATATTCCTTAGACTCTGAGATGGAGAGGAGGATTCGCTCTTCGCGGTTCGCGTTCTCAGATTTTATACTCGTTATTGATGTAATTAAAACCAACGAAAAATTAACACCAACAAGAAGAATGCGCGTTGTACACGAATGTGTGGAGTTTCGAATTTTTATGCGCTCGATATCCCGTTTTTTATTCAAAGAGCCCCTCGTAAAGATAGACACGCGGGCAAAGAGCGGTATCTGAATAGCATCGGCTGGATAAATCCTGGCGGGATCACGAGGGGCGAGAACACGAGTACCTCCAGACACGAGCGCGTTATGTAACCTTAATAGCTTAATATCGATTTTTAGTTCGTATTACCCGCCGTTCAAAGGCGGGCCTCGGATCACAGATAGTGAGGTGATCGGATTGCGCGAGCATTATCGCGTTAACAATGCGGTCTCTATTCTTTTTTTTTTTTTTATGCTCTTTCTCTCTCTTTTCTCACTCACTCACTCTCTTTCTCTCTCTCTCTCTCTCTTTCTGTTTTTAAGTTTGTCAGTATGCGTTCTTCCTGCGTTTCTCCTAAGGATTTCAAGGCGACAGCTCCTGAAAGCAAACAGCATCCGGCCGTGTACGCGCGCAAACTCACAGTAGCATGAAAAAGATCGTTCCGAGAAGATTTGCAAGAGGAATCGTCGTCGAAAATCGTAACAACATCCCGATCCGATTCTCGCGAAAATAATGTCACATATATGTAACGAATTATATAAACAAATTGTTTCGTTTATTCAGAGAAAATGCTACGACTTAGAGATACTTTTGAGCGACCGTATTCGCGCGCGCACGTCCGATCGAGGGATATCTTTTTTCTTTTCTTTTTTTTTTCTTTGAAACGCAATCCTTTAATCGATTCGTTAATAACAACAAATCTCTTCCTTCCCGTCACACAGAGTGACGTGCGAAAAGTATATAGAATATATATATATATTTTTTATACACATGTATACGTATACACAATACATATGTACCTACGTACGTACGACCAACTAAGGGTAGACAGGCGCAATCGTGTGTTTTGTGGATCGAATCCGATCGATCGGCCGCGCTCGAGGATTGCTCGTCGACGTCAGAATCGCCTGGGCTATCTTTTCGAATCGCTGCCAATTTCGAATTCGATGCTCCGTGTATGCATGTTTATATGTATGTATGTAGGTGTGAATTATGTATGATGTATGTCGAGTAATGAAATTAACAAAGACGGAGAAGTACGTGGCGGATAAAAACAAATCTTGTTGAGATTTCGTGCTCGGTAGCATAATTAGAAAAAAAAAAATGGGAGGGAGAGCGAGAAGGAGAGACGAAAAGCGGCTCGTATTTTCGAGCTCGCTCGCAAATACGGTCATGCACATCAATTTTCTAACGCAATCGCGGACAGCGTTTCGCATTGCTGGAATCGAGAATACGAGCGGTTTAAAAATTGCTCCAATAGGTTCAAAACTCCGGAGACGAAACGTCGAGACGAATTTTTCAACAGTAGCGCTATCGCAGAGAAATACACGTTAAAGAATATAATGTACTTATATATACTATTCTCTCTCAAGTATATATAAGCTGTATAATATATACATGTACAAATATAAAATTAACTAACTATATTAAGAATGGGATCTCTTAACTTAATTTTCCGTCAACAAATTGTTACTGATCTATTCACAAACGCAATTAATTTTCATTTCCCTTAGTACGTTTGAACCTCTTGGTGTGAACGCAATGTGCTAAATCATCATTGCACGGGATGTTGAAGCTGAACTTAAAATATAAGGATCCGGGGCTTAAATCGTAAATGAACATAAGAGACATTCGCTAGCATTACATAAAAAGGATTAACATGTCGAGAAAACGAGTAACAAGGCATTAAGATGTAAAGTCGCACGGAGAGAAGAATCATGTGTGTGTGTGTGTGTGTATGTGTGATTTCGAAACATGGCTAAGGAGTTTTGCAGATATGACTTTCGTGCTTGTCACAGTGTTTCTAAAATTAATGCTTCAAAAGCTCATTTCAAATTTATTTTCGAATTTAATATTTTAAAAAATATATATATAATACATCTTCTAGATTAACAAAACCTGTTCTTGGCATCAATTATGATCCCTCGATAAAATTTTACAAATTTATAAGAAATCAAATCTCTCTCTCTCTCTCTCTCATTTAAAAACAGTTTGGACATTACATTTTGGGCGGCTTTCAGTTCACGTGGTCTAGAAACACTGTGTCTCTGTTAGCTTGTAAACTATATCTGATTCGTGTACGCTCTTTCCCTAAGATGCGTCGATCTCTATAATTTGTTGAGAAACGAACTTTAGTCGTAAGAAGAGCACATCGACCTACGCTTTCGTCGCTCGCTTTCGTCTTTGCTATTATGCTCATCCGCAGATTCTTAATAAAATTGCTCGGTAAGGCAAGACCGAATATCGAGGATACGTGAAGGGGATGCGACTTAATAATCTTGCGATGATTCTTCCCTCGATATTGTAAGTATCGAGGTTGTTTACGTAATTATGCGTCAATAGCTAGTCATTTTAAATGATCAAAACTTGTTTCTTATCTGCGATAGACTATTGTTGAGCACGCATCCTCCTGCACGTATCCTTTTTCCAATGATACAACCAAACGAGAAGAATCGAAAACGAACGCTACTCGCATTAGGAACACATTAGCGGACGATTTGTATCGTATATGCGTACATGTTTTTGTCGTATCGATGAGGGGGACTGTATGTATGTGTGCATGTATGTCTGTATACTTGCAGAGAGATGTATTTCTCGCTCGCTCCTCTCTACACGCATCGTTCGCACAATCTCTCTCGCCTAATATTGCGTGCGCGTGTCTGCCTCGACGTAGAAAAGATGGAAGGAGAAAGAAGAAGAAAAAAAAAACGGGTACAGGTCTTAGACGCGCGGTCGCTTTTCGTTTTCCCGGTCGGAATCAGAGTCCGCTGAATCGTGGAGGGGCGGAAATTCGGGCACCGCCTCGCGTTGTTGCATCCATCCCGCCGCGCCTGGCCCCCCAGCCAATGCCTTGCCCTGCGTCATGTTTTTTCGATTGTTTGTTTTTTGTTTTGCAATTTTTAGCCCTCTGTCTTTATCCCCTGCAGGATGGCGACAAAATAGCGTGTCATTGGTCGCTAAGCCTCGTCTCGACCCGATAAAAAAAAAAACTCTTGCTTTGCACGCTTCGCTTCGGAGAGAATGTCAGGCCTGCCCCCCCCGTGTCGCGGGTACACGGCCAAACTTTCTCGAAGCTCGGCATGTTGTATTGGCTATACGGCGGCAACGAGAGATAGAAATTCGGAATGTGCTTCATTAGATCAAGTGCACTTGAGAAGTTCCAACTTGAGTTTTTACTTTATGGCATAAGTTCTCTCTGAAAGCAAAATGTGCGAATTTTGTTAATTACTCTTTGCGTTATATGCGCGTTCTTGATACATGTCCTGGCATCATCTCTCGTTACCATATCGGGAAACAAAAGGATTCGAACGCTACTCTCGGTTTTCGCGTTGAACGCGAAACTTGACGTTTGATTATCATGTTTTCACCATCCACGCGCAGTAAACGCAAAAGCGAACATCAAATCGGGAAATCCTTTCGAATTTGCCAATGCAACGAACCGGCGTCTATTCTACTACTGTGTCTACGCGAAGTTCTGAACTCTGCAAAACGAGCTACAATGAAATTTTGACCATTCACTCCCTCTCTGCCATTCTCTTTCTCTCCGCCTTTCGATTCATCGCGTACTCATCTCCAATTATTCAAATCATCTTTCAAATCAAGACAAATAAAGAAACGCACACACATACTACCTTGTAAGACCAGTAGACACGTGGGCCTCTGAAAATGACATTATTGTAATTCGAATATCTTTCAAAATCACTTTACTCTCCATAAATTACAATCGTCTTCCTACGTACAATCTGCATCTTATGAAAGTGATGAAAAAAAAAACCAGATTATGGAAATTTTTCAAAGGCTCTCATGTCTTGAAATTCTACATGCAGCCATGCATGTCACGAAATGTTATCTCTGCCCTAGTATCTCTCTCCAACTACAGGATATACTTCAACGATGCCTTGTCTCTTCCTTCTATCAACCTATATACTTATCATACGTGTAAATTGTGTGTGTATGTACGAATTGTAGTGTAGGAAGAGCTGCCTTTAAGTAAGTCTCTAATGATTAAGTATTCGAAAGCCGTGTAAAGAGCGACACGAAACCGCGCGCGAATGCACAGGGGTAGCGTTGTCAAATATTCGTGTGCAAATGGGAGATTCGTATAAATCGATCGGAGTGACCTTCCATTGTTGTCTGTCGGATACCGAAGGTAATCTCGAATAATTTCAAGGCCTCACTTTGAATTCCGCGACTGGAAGAATCGCAGTGTTAACATCGGTTCGCGCTTTTCGAGCGTGTGTGTATGTGTGAACAATTAATAATCGAATTAACTTATCGCTTGCTGTCACCAATCTTTACTATCTACGTAAGAAAAACGGCCTATCTAATATATTTCTAAAACTTAAAACAAAGTCCCAATATCAAAATCTTATTGCACACTTAGCGAGATCTAATCCTAAGGGAAGAGCTCGAAGGCGGGGACGTCTTTCTGGAGGGAATAATAACCATATCATCGGGCGAAAAGTCCTCCGCTTTTGCCGATACATATCATCGATCTAACTTAATATTCGAAGGATTTCCGAGTCCAAAAGCTCGATTCGCGCGCAAACACGCGTATTCGTAACGTTGCGTCTGTGATCGCATCTTCTCTATTGCCGTTGCATTCTCCCAATTCTTCTAATGTCGATGCATTACTCTTCAGGATGTGGATTAATACGTGTCAAATTAACAAGATCATTCTCGGACGCGCATCGAATTAAATTTTTACAGATATTTTTCGAAAACGCGGAAATTTGATTTTTTCCTCTGAAATTGCTAAAATTCTACCAACATTTAATCATCACATTAGACTGGCAAATTTGATCAACGTCGGATTACTACATTTTCTATCGCGCTTGGGGACTCGTCGATTTATATACGTATATATTTTTAACGTTCGCGTCGTTTCTTTAACGCGGTCGTTTTTTCCCCCACATGTAACTTGAGTTCCAAAATAAATTCTATTCCTCGTGGTCTACGAGCGGAAATCTTCTTTCTCTGCGCGACTTTTTTTCATAAAACCCGGCTCGAGGTAAAAATTTCGAAACACGTCCCCGGGACACGCGCGTCCACCTGAGTACGTATATATTGCACTATCGATGAATTAGATGAGAACCGAGCTCGAGCACCTCGCGAATCGAAGAATTTCTAACAACGTTTTCTCCAAGCATTTCTTCTCGTTCCTAGAGTCTCGCGCGAACGCCACGACCATTCTTCGAATGTCTCCCTTTCTCGCTTTAAGAACAATTCTAGGGAAAGAGAAATGCGCCTGTTGCAACAAAGGACGATGTCCTCTTGATCGGCTCTCGTCAGCTTTTCTAAAAAAAATCTCAGCTGGCCTTTCTCTCTCTTTTTCTCGCGCGCTCGCGTATTTTCTTTCTACCCCTAATTTTTTAAGTGTTTCTCTCATTTTCTTTCTCTCTCTTTCTCTTGTCTCGTATCGAGTTTGCAGCGAGTTTCATTAGATACATTTGCGAGAGTTTTAGGTCGGCCTGACACGTCACTGGAAACACAATAAAAAAGCACGAGAGGCCGAGATCAGTGATAGATGGCATCAGATTCCGATTTCACGTCTCATCATTTTCCCCGGTTGCGTGATCTCATTCTCTCTCACTCTCATTCGTGTTCATCTCTCTATCTTTCTGTCTCTCGCGCGATTCACACTTTCCTCCCTCTCCCTCTTAGCTTCGACTGCGCATCGTCTTTTGCATGGCTGTCTGATCCGGTGTCTCTCTCTCACTCTCTGTCGCCTTCTAAGAATTTCGTTTCATCTGTATCAAGAAAAAACGTCATTGAGTGCGATCTCGATCTCGGATTTGGGGTGTCCGATCGTTTCTAGCGTCGGATCATAATTTAAATCCTGACAAGACATTTGCCCGATTGCGATCTTCTATTTCCGAAAATTAAATCCGATTTGTGTGCGGTTAGTTAAGAATTCCCCCGCTAAAATTTACATAATATAATCTCTCTCTAGGACCAACAAGAGGAGGATGTGCGTCATCCGGGATCATCTCGGGCGCGAGAAATGTTCGCGATTTCGCAGCTTCCGAGATTGGAACTTGTCAAAAGGTGATGGAGAGTAGAAGAGACGGCGCAGCAGACGACCGATGGATCGTGTGTAACGTAGATAAGATAGCATAGACTGTGCCAGAACTGTGCTTGCGACAATGCGCCGTCTTTCTTCTCGAGAAATGTCATTCTTGATCTATCTTATGTCGCGAGGAAGTACAAAATAGGAAAGACGACAATCCGAAAACGGCTGGTTTAGGGAAAGACAAATTCCCTCTTCGACAATTTCGTCGCGAGTCTCGTCCGATCTTTGTTGCGACAAACACAGTTCCATGTTTCGTTATTGTTACTTGTTAGACTCGAAATACCAACCAACAGCTGATTAGAACGAGATTAAAAGAAGAGGGGAAGAGGAAGTAAAGGAGACAAAACGAAAGAGATGGTGATAAGATAGTAATGATGGAATACACAAGTGTATTATTACTTTAACCGGTGCATAATGTTAAAAGTCAATCGGTCGGCGTGTGAGAGGTTTTTTGTGCTCATGTAAGAGTGTACAAAGCGATTGCTCATTTGTTACGTATGCGATTACGGGAAACGTTAGTGCCAGCTGCAGCGTCAAAGAGGATTCGTTGCAAACTTTGCTGTCAGAGTCGATCGCATATGCGCGACGCAACATTGAAATTGATTGAAATCGGCGAGAAATCGACGTACAACAAATCGCAAATTCAATCTCGTTGAAAGCAACCAGAGACATTTCTTATGAGTCGTAGTTTAGTCGAGAACGGAATGTGTCGATACGTATTTGTTGTCCACTGTGTGTTTGTTCTTTCGAAATAGAAACTTACATGGAGCAGAATAATACTTTTCTAATATTTCTCGGCAATATATCCGAGAAACAAACTAATAAGAAATCACAAATTATGTTTTCCCCTCTTTCTGAGAGAGTAAAAAATTGTGCGATTAACTAAATTTAAAAATTTTCTTTTTCCGTGAAAAAAAAGCGAAGGATTCCCTACGATTCGTAAATTCGCTACGTGTCGTGTTTCTCTCCGAGTCGATTTGAAAAAGCATTGATCGAACGATAAAACTGATGGAACTTAACGTCTAACAAGAAAGTACGGGAAAAGGCGCGGGCTCCGTTTCAGATCGATAAGGAAGCAGAGAAACTACAGAAGCCGGAAGTGACTGCGGAACAGCGCAGCTACGAGCATGCATTTTAGTCGCTTCATTTCAACCTTTGCAGAGAGCGGCACCCCGTTCTACGCGATCCTGAAAGTCTCCGGATGATCCGGATGAACCATGAAATTAATTTCCTCTCGAGTTTCCCTAAAATGGGAATTGGAATCGATTTCACGAACTTGAAATATTTTCCAAGATGGAATATTTATCAATAAAAGAAGACGGAGAAGAAATATTATACGTCGTTGCAATCAATTAGGTAATTTTGTTTCATTCCAATCTTTTCGCGTATTCTGGACTCGAATCGAATAAATTCTCCGACAGATAATTCATCGGACGAATGTTAGCGATACTTTTTCTTTTATTCGACGACATAGAATTGTAGTCGGAGCGAAACATCGACAAGTGATTAACGTATCGACATGTCAGATATTGGATCCGCCGGCTAGAAATTCCTACAGGAATCTCCTGCCAGACTTGCCGAATACTCTAGCTCGTTGTGTTTACCCGCAAATTTAATTTAACGTCACTCTGTGCCACGTGACATTGTTGAAATTGTACGTCAGCGAAATTTACTGTGTCTGAAAAGAACAAAGTGCCACGCGAGACGATATTCCAACGTCCGAAATTAGCACACGTAATTTGCCAATTGCGATAAGATATATTTTTCGTTAAAAAAAAAAAAAAAAAAAAAACGAACAGAAACGCTTACATTTAAAGAACCCGAGAAAGAGGAGTGAATTATGAGAGCAAATCCAGACTTGCCTCCAGCGAATTTATGAAATTGTAGAAGAAACGGGAGAAGAAGATAACGATTTACGCGCAGAGAATATTCGAAGAGGAATAAATTGGAAGAGACTTGCGGAAGATTGATACTACCGGGTATGACACACCGGAGGAGCCCCGCAAGATTTCCCCTCTCGTCTAAATTCGCTCCGTTCGCGTTGCGTTGCATCGCGGGAATGCTAGCGACTCGTTAGAAGCGCGGCGACGCGCATCCACCAGCTCCATTAATATGTGAGAGAGCCAGCCCTGCCTAAAAAGTGACTTAGCAACTCCAATGCATACTAAGCAAACCTGGCGCTATATCGGCTGCTAGCTAGTGTGGGTGTACGTGTGTCGGTGTTTGTGTCTGTGCAGTCTCTAGGCGGCCCCTACTCGATCCAACACATCTTTTCGCATCGCGACTGTCGGCGCCCATCTTCACGGGCCAACAGCAACAGCATACTCAACCTAATATATGTATACATATATCCCAGCAACGCACGCACACACACGCACACATACGCACACATCTAGTCACGCACGCACGCGCATATACAGGGCAAATAAAAGAGGTTAATAACGCGGAGTAAATCCTCAAGTATGCGTACATCTTGATCCTTTAAGTAAATTAACTTTGCCAAACATAAGTATCTTGGACCACGAAAATACGAGAAAATATATTGTAGAGAAATATCTGAAAAATCATAAAGATCCGAAAAATAGTCGAGGGAGGAAAAGAGGATTTTTTTTCGATCGCGTAGCATTTTTCGAGACCAAAAACATTATAAATTCTATTCATCTATAAATTTATAACATTATAAATTCGAATTCATCTATAAATTTCCTTTACGCATTTCGGGTTGTTTTAAACGAGAATCCCTGTATATGGCATCGTACCCATTCCGAAGCTCAAGCGTACTCCTTCACCAACATCCTTCCTCTCTCACTCTTCTGTCGCGATATCGTTCTCACGCTCTTTTTCTTTCTCTCTCTCTCTTTCTCTCGTAGTGAGTGTGAGTATGCGGAAGGTAAGATGCGCATGCATTCATCGGGATGCAATGCCGTGGCTTGGAATTGCACGGAAGCGAGTAGCGGACTTTAATAATAATTTCATACGTTTGTACGTGTAGTTTTCCGCGAAAGGAAAAAGAGGTGAACAATCAAGAAATAAAATCTGCGATTGACAATACTGGAAAGATTTACGTTAGGAATGCAGGAATAACATCGAACAAACGTAAGGAACATTCGACATTACAATCAAAATACAAAAAGAAACATAAAACTTTTGATCGTTATTTAATTTTATTTTTTGCAGTTATAAATAAAAATGTTGATGTATGACTGAATTATCACGGTAAAAAAAGAATTTTCTTTTTTTAAAATAATAACATAATGTCCAAAATTTACTAATTCTAAACTCATCAAATTAAAATTATCATTATTCGAAATATTCGCTGAAAAGATACTAGTTTCTGAAAAAAAAAAAAAACTGTATAAAAAATTTAATTAGTTTAAAATATTTCACAAATATTAATATTACAATGGATCAAATTTTTTCAATTCATTAAAACATAATCAAATCCACAAACCTAAACTCAATAAGATTTCGGAGTATCCAACAGAGTTCATCGTACAAACATTTCAGCTAAATCTCGTCTTTTTTATTTCAGGTTTAACGTCATCGGAATCAAAAATATCTCGTGCATTCCAAGCCCCAGCTTTACCGTCTACCGTCTGTACCTTATTTTAAGATATAAGCTCATGCTTAGTAAAACGCGGAATCCAGAAAGCATTAGTAATTACTAATCAACTACCAGACTCGGCTAACGAGAGGAGGCTGTATAAATACTGAGAGTGCTCTAAGGAGGATTCTACGTGAATTTTACCTGATGCATCGGGTCGTATCCCATTGAGCCGTCGTTGTACGGCTGCGAGCCGTAATCGCTGCCGTTTATTCCCATGCTGTATCCGGCCATGTCCTGCGGTCCTCCGGGCGGCGCCGGCGACATCATCGGCGTCGGGGTGCCCTGGCTGGCACCGCCCATGCTGTACGGCGATGCTCCTGCAAAAGCTGCTGTAGAAACAATCGCGGTGCATACAAAATTCGAGGGTGCGTTTTTTTAAGCGCCACAGCGATATTTTGTCTCTCTGTGCCTCGCGCGCTTATGCTCCTTTTATTCTCAAAAATAACATGTCAACGTATTAGTGAATTCCCCCCCCCCCTAATTATTAAATTATATCGTGCGAAAATATATAATTAAAATACATTGTTATTCGCTGGAAATTTAATCGAATTTAGCTAATTCAGTTTTCGAATATATAATGTAAATAATGATTTCAACTCGTTGAAAGATAAGATTTTTTTCTCGTCGCAAATCTGATTCTTTTCTACTCGAGATTTGTATAAACGTACTCGGCTGCTAAGGCCGAATATCCGACGCTTGTAAAACCTTTGCGCCATTCGAGAGAAGCGTTGTTTCGCAGGGTTGGATAGGGAGGTCGTTAGAATTCCGTTTCTTTAATTACGAGAGGACCGCGGGCCGTTTCGTCGCGAACGTGGTCGAGGAAAGACAAACGCAGAGAGTGCTGAAAGAAATGCGAGAAGCTCGGAATTTCCTCTATTGCCTATCCTCGTCCCCACGTACCCTCTCTCGTCCATCGTGGCTCGTGTTTTTCCCTCCGCTCGTTTCTCCCTCCCTTCCCTCCTTCCTCGTATAATTGGTGAGTTAAAAATATCTCACGCCGGCGTCTCCAAAATAAAGTAAGATGCCTCGCGGTAGTTAGACGAAGCGTACGTAATTGCAACGACCAGGGTGGAATACGCGAATCCGTGGAATTTCAAAGTGAGGCCGAGAATTTTTTCTACAATTTTCACGACTGCGGAAGGGGAGATCGCCTCTCTCAGGCTGGAAGTGGGAGATGAAAGTAGGTAGCGAGCGGGAACGTCAGACGTGAGTCTATCTCGGCGGAGGATGTAATGAGAAAATTTCGCGTAGTCTTATCTACGCTCCGTCTGTTGCTACCGCCTGGCATTTTTAAAAACTGAAATTTTTTTCGAAAGATATACGGAACAGACAGTGAACATGCTGCATTAACTTCATCTATATTATTTAAAATAATTTCCTAATTTACTAGATACCCGCTAGAGAGAGGTAGATTCGGCTTCAAAGATATTTAAAGTATAAGTATTACATGCCAAAGAACACATCAATATCGTTAAATTTATTTTCCGCCGATGATTCATTAACAACCGCAATAATAACGTCACTGCCGCGCCGGAACAATAAGCTATAACTCACCTAATGATTTACAGTGATGAGACTTCTTCCACCTTGGTTCCAAGTCTAAAGCGTGAAAAAGACGAGAGAAGCATGTGGGTACGATTTGTTTATTAATTATTTCAATTTATGCCTTCCGATTTTTACTTCATTGTGTTTTTCCTCGACAAGGCTCGACCAAAGGAGCAATAAGCACGAGAGAACATTGAGAAATCGAAACGACGCAAATAGAAACGTAAAAGTATTTCGTGAAATATTTTATGAATTCGCCATTCGTATTTTTCTCTATCATTTTTCGTCAATAATGTGAATCGTAACGATTCGATCGTGGAGACATTCGGATTTTAACATTTTAAGAAGCGATTTTGTGTAGTTTTTTTTTTCTCTCTTACAGGATTTTACAGACTTCTCCTCATAATTTATATAAGTGAAATGAATTTATAAAGGAACATTGGTCGCTAAGCGAAAATTAGGACTTACCAGCTGCCTTCTTGGCTGCGTACAGATTTGCCTCCTCCTGTGCTTTGCCGATGTTTTTCTTATAGCGTATCCTCTTATTTCCGAACCAATTGGACACCTAAGAATAAACGAAACGAAGATGTGCATTGATTTGTCGAGAGATTTTCACGCCTACGATTTCATTTTTTCTCCTCAAAGAATTTATAAATGTTTTACTCAGCACAAGACATTTTTTCTTTTAAAGAATAATTTTGAAATTACTTTCAGAATATAAAAAAAATCACATATATACGTACACGCGCAAATAACGAGGCAATGTATGGCAAATTACAAAAGTTCTAGTAAGTGCGAGAAAAGAGAGCGATACCTGGCTCACAGTAATTCCACATTTTCGTGCAAGCTCCTCTTTAGCCTCTTCGCTTGGGTAGGGATTACTGAGATGGGAGTAGAAGTATTCGTTTAGAATTTCAGACGCCTGTTTACTGAAATTTCTTCTCTTACGTCTGTAACAACACAAATTACAGACGTGCATATTATATCTTGGATTAGTTGTTGCGCTGGGTAAATAGCTCCTGAATCTCGATAAATTTCTCCCTCCCTTTTCTTATCTTGTTTTCCAAAATGGCAATTGCTGTCGTAAAAATCGCGAAAGTTTCAGAATTGCTTTTTTATTATTTCATCACAAACCTGGCGTCCAAAAATCGACTCCTCAAAATCATTACGGCTTCGCAGGTGGATTGTTTGAGCTGCATCTGAATACTGGAGAATTTCTTGTGAATAATTTGAACCATCCTTTCGATTTCCTTCGGCGTGATTGGCCTGGTGCGACTCTGCTCCCTCAACAAGTTCATTACGTGGGTGGTGAATTCGTTACAAGCCTGAAACAAACAAAGGCGGAGCGTTCGATTTTACTTTCCTTTAATTATACAGAAGGAAACGTGTCAAATTGTCGAAAATTCAATAATCAATTAGAAATGAAATTGTTTCGAGATAAATTTGAATATACTGCGAATTACCAACATGACGAAAGGCAAAGGATTAAAATGAGCAAAAGACGCGAAGAAAGTACCGTGACTAGAGCATGAAAGGAAAGATCGGGTGACGAAGAGAGGGAAGAAGCGAGAGACGAAGGACGCGTACGTATAATGCATTATTCCTGGTGGCTGCTCGGTTTAAGGGAAAAAGGACTTTGCTCGATATCAGTATTCGAGGCGAGCATGCTGCCTCGCGAAAGGGAGAGAAAGAAAAAGAGAAAGAGAAAACGAGAGAGAGAGAGAGAGAGAGAGAGAGAAAGTGAGCTGAACAGAGGGGGAGTAGCTTTTCCTGAGGGAAGGAACCGGGAAAAGGCCACAGGAGGGTGTCGGTACGAGAGGAGTCAGTGGAGAAAGGGGATCGAACAGGGTGGCTTGCAATTTCGAAATGGATTCCACTCCGCCGACGATCCCACCTCTCTCCCCCTTCGTCCTCCTTTCTCGATCCACCGATGGCTTCTCTTCCTCTTCGTTCCTTTCTTCGCACGAGACTCGTGGGGTGGATCAACCCCGTCGACTGTTGCACGTGACAGAGCAAGAGGGAAAGAGATAGAGAAAGAGAGAAGGAGAAGGAAGGAGGAAAGAGAAGAGAAGAGAAGAGAGAGAGAGAGAGAGAGAGAGAGAGAGAGAGAGAGAAGATGCAAGGAACGAACGGAACGCTGCTGAATTGGATGGAAAAGCCGTAGCGAGTCGCATTTCCTCCCCTTCCCCTCGCGCAGACTGATTTCCTTTAATTTCTAAAACGCTCTCAAAGTGAATAATACTAGCTGGTGACCATCCGATACATTTTGATACAGAAAATGCAATCGATAATTTTAATCATCGTATTCTCGATTATTTCAAAGATTTTTTTAGTTTCTCTCACCTACAGGCCAAAAATATATCACCTTTTTTGAGAACAACTTAACTCAAAATGAATAATTCAAAGTGTATATATTTCTGTCTAGTCACATGTTTTAATAGTAGGTATATAGATTACTTAACAATAGACTTTTCATTAAATAATGAACACAGCAACTTAAGAAAAATTAATTAAATATATACACTTTGAATTAAGTTATCCTTAAAAAAAGATGATATATATTTTTGAGCGGCACATATAAATTTCTAGGAGACATTCTATGCAATATTTTTATATTCTAGACAATCTTTTTACTTTCGAATTACGAGATGACGTTGATTGAATCTAGAGAGAAAGAGAAAGAGGCTTGGAACGTCGAGTTATAAAATTAGGATCCATGCCGTTCTCTCCGATACAAATCAGCCACAAGCATAAATTCGATTATGCAACTGTTGAGGCTCTCCACGAGTTGTTTCTCTAACCGCAGAAACGCAGCCGCGCGACCGTCGGTGTCGGGCAGATATATTTAGCAATGCACGTTGGAATTTCCATAACGTTGCCGAAACCGGCCATGCCTGCCTCCACTTTATATTCTCGCGATACCCGAGCGTATTAATAGAGCGTGTTGCAATAAAATTAGAGCGTCGCGAGAAAATTTGCCTCGTCGAAAGGCAAAGTACGAACGGTTAGCGTCTTCGTTAAAATACTGGCAACAAGAAATAAAAAAGAAACAATAAATTGAAAGGAATTAGGCTCTATATGTATTTAAACAACACGATAAGAAACTAGCGAATAAGAGCCACCGTGGATGGTAGTGCGTAAATTTTTAATTGTTCGCGAAAATTTAAACGTGCACGAGGCATATATTTTCCTTGGTGTATTTACCAAGATATAGATTCTCATTTTTAAAAATTCTATAAACCCCCTTTACCCCCCTGAAGAGATGTAGACGAGAAAAATATCGGGGCGAAGTCGCTGAATCGAGAAAAAAAAAACAATACGCGCGATAATATGTAATTTATTTCTTGAAAATATAAAAATAAGATCATATAAACGTGAAACCGAAGTTATTATCCCAAACGAGTCCGCTTCATCTCCCCGATCATAAATTACAATGTCGGTAACATTTCATCCCGAATTATGGTAATAATTTAGAAAACGCGCAAGATGTTTATACTCGGCTTAACATCATACTTGATACGATTTACGGTAGATTATACTAGTCGAACGTAACAGCAGTAAAAGAAAATATTTATGCGCGCGTAAAATCTTTTCTCCTCCTCCTCCCCCTCTTGCGAACACCGGAAGATGCATTTTCTGCGCGCTTTTTCCGAGATACAATACCGGGATAGTACGGACGGTCGTAGGGAATCAGAGTTGAAAATCGGATAAAATAAAGGCGGGCGTGTACCGACGAAATTCATGGTAGGTAGGATGTTTGCTGGCGGTGATCACGCGATCTCGTAAAACCCGATGCGGTTCTATTCTCGTGCTTGTCACGCCATGTTGCATAGTCAGGCAGACATTCACCCTAATGCGGCGAGTCGACCGAATTTGAATAGTAAATTTCGCTTATGGCCGAACTTTCCGCCATGACAACGTCGCTCGCTAACTAAGCCAATAACTTTTCTCAGATACATAATGAAATATTTATATCCGTCTGTTCTCCGCGGGACGAATTTTTTTCCCCCAGCCGTCGTCTCCTCTTTTTGCGGGCGAAATATCTTTCATGAGAAGCCACCGTAATTTTTTGTCTCGACTCGAACCGCAAATTGCAATATTCTGTTAAAATGTTCGAGATGAAGGAAGAACTTCCGCGGAGCGAGAGAGGAGCGGGATTCCTTGCCGAGGAACCGAGGGATGCGAGATTCAAAACTCGTTAATGGCCACGTTTATCGGCGGACCAACCCTCGGCCGCGTCGCAAAGTGCACGCGAGCGCATATGTTTTCAGGGTGCATATTGTCGCGGCCGCAAAGAGTCGTGGCGCACGCGTTACAGGAGCGGATCCGGGGCGTTTCTACGGGGGACGGTCGCGAATTATCATTTGTGATTAACACTAATGGCGGCGCAAACTGGGAATTGCCGTTTTTCCAAGAATATAATCTTTAATTTCCGCATTAACACACACCATTTCGCCGAGCGTACACCGCGAACAAACGGGAGGACGAACGGCTGTAAAAACGCTCTTATCAGCTTTGCCTCGTAAAAAGAGGTAATACTATACGCGTTAACTCCGCTTCCAACCCGCTCGAAAGAATAAAAGCGCGCGTGGCATTCCCCTTCGGATATATACGTGTAAAATGTTATATTCAAATAATTTCGTACGAGGAAATGTTAACGCGCCCGATTTTAATCCGACCCTGACGAACGCCGGACCGGTGGACCTCCGGGGCTGTGCGTGTTTACCGCGGGGAAACATCAAGCCCGCTGACACACACGGTGAAATATGGGGTCGAAACGGGTGTGGCAATTAAAGCATACGGCCCACACATCGCGTTCGTCTACAAATACATACATACATGCACGACTACGTCGCGTATATTCCGCAGCGAGCGAGTGTGGAAGGTACGGAAGAGGGAAAAATTGCCGGCGAAAACGCGAAGGGCGTTAAAAAGAATTATTCGCGTCACAGGGCCGATATGAGTGGGCCCTATTTACGCTAAGAATGGCCGATTACGCACCACGTCGTGCGAATGTAAAGGCTTTTTATCGTAGCAGCGCGGACATTAAGCGGAACGACCGGTGATCTGTCCCGCGGAGAGAGGACTGATGACATGAAATAACTAATCAAGATGCCATATCGTTACGTGTAATACTTGGAGAGCCACGTATCCAGTGCGATTGGAGAAGACATACCGCGATCAATAATTTCGCGAAATATTCGCGTTTGTACAGAGCTTGGATTAAACTGACGTTTAGTTTATGGCGCAGTTAATTGAAAATTCTTTATTCTTTATTTCGGACGCGATCTCTTATCGGATGCTCCAAAAAGTGGCCTCGTAAAATTGAGTCGTTACAGGTCGAATTTTAGAATGTTACGAGAATGCTCGGAGCAGGAAATTAAAAAAGAAGAGCGACCGGGGGGAGAAATTCTTAATGAAACGGCTCGCGAAATAATATTGTCGAATTTCCGCAGCCGGTAATGGCCTGGCGCAGTGATTTGCATCGTTCTGAAAGGACCTGTATCACGCGACATACAGAGGCGAGGGGGCTGGCCTGTCCGACACGCGAGATTTTACTTAGCGCGAGCGGACCGGTTCATTAGCACGCGAATCGTTAACGGCGGTTGTTTCTTTCTAGCGCACGCATAATCCACTTCTTATCAGTTCATTTCGAAATCAGTTCAGTTGCGAAGTGACCGAAGATTGCAAAATTATCTCAGCGTTATGTCTAAAAAATGAGTTAGTTTTTTATTACAATTAAAACTTATTAATTTTTATTAGTAACTTTATCAAACTGAATCAGTATAAAAATATCATTAAAGTAGTGACAGCATTTTACCAAGTATTTTATTGATTTTAAAATTAGTGAAAAGTTAGTTACTACTCATTCTTCTCACAATCAGTGAGATTTCATTAACTATCATACAATCATTACTTATAGTGATCAATATGCATATGATTCTATATTTAAAAGAGAATATAAATCCTAAAAAATGTACATAGCGTGCCATAGAAAAATGATGAATGTTTTTCATAAAAGGTTGCAAAAAATTTTTATTAACATAGAAAAAAAATCGCTTAAGACCAACATGTATCATTAACAATTTTTAATAGGATACTAAATCATTTGATATCTATAGATAATTGCAAATCGATTCGTACTTGATCACTTTTCATACAGCGAGAATAGACTTATTCTCCTCGATATTTCGCATAATATAAACGCATCTTGGCGAAACCGCGAGATCGTCGACGAGCGATAAATTCTCGTCGAATTTCACGAGCGGAGAGATTATCGATGGCGGGGAATCGAGCCGGCTGATAGCGGGCCTGGATGGCCGAAATTTGTCAGCCGCCGGATCTCGACGATAACCGCGCGGCTACGCGTTTAAATTTTTCATTTCACCGGGAGTTTTTCCGGCCGAGGGTGAGTAACGGCGCTCGTTTATGCGCTGCGAGTTCATTTTGTGTTCTTTCCCGTTTGTTTTCTCTCTTTCTCTCTCTCTCTTCTTCGCGCTCGCAAAGTCGGATGATGGATAAAATGATGGGGATGTAATTCCCGCGACTCGAATTCAATACTCGATACCGCACCGATAATGGCGATAAGGGCCGCGCTCGCTCGCAGCGAATAATATTCATAAGCGGGATTTGCATAAAGAGCGGACGCGCTCGCGCTTTTCTCGGAATGAATAATTTTCGGGAGAAGGGGATATTTCGCGATGTAGCGCGCGCAAACGGAAAAATGTGTGTGACTGCGACGTCGCGCGCTGCGAAAATCAATACGAGAGTTAAACTGTAACCCGTTTGACTTAATGAGTCGGTCGGTTTCATTTTGTATTATCGCCGATCGAGATAGGCTCGCGGAGACACGAATGATATGATGTTCGTTATGCGATTTAGAGACGAAGGTGCAGAACAAGCTCCCAAGTAAGTTGCATAGAGCCGCTTTTGATGACACGTACATATTTATATATTTTTTTTGCACACAAACCTGTTCGTATTTTTCTAATTCCTGGTGATAAATTTGCCTAATCTGGGCGAGTTTGGCTCTGTAATCCGAATGTTCGATGGCGTTGTCCGGTTGACCAGGTGGTCCAGCAGCCGCTGCCGCGGATGCCGAGGCAGCAGCCCCCGCACCGCCGCCCTTTTCTGGTCCAGCGACCCCCTCGGCGATCAACATGTTGTCCAACCGCATCAACTGCGGATCTGGTGGCTCCTCTTCTTGCGTATTTCTCAGTGATAAAACTGAAAATAGACAAGAACACGAGAATGTGAGATAAAAAGATTCACACACGAAGATTATCCAAGTCAAATATAATTCTAGAGAAATATTTTCCTAGAAGAGAATTCTCTAATTTTTTTTTATTTTTTCTAAAATAATTATATAATATTGAAAATTTTAAAAATATGAAAATTGCGAGAGAAATATTTTAACAAAGGCGAATTAATTTGGTGTCGCCTTTGTTAAAATATTTCTCTCGCAATTTTCATGTTTTTAAAATTTTCGAAAACGATTGATTCGACTCGCAAGGATCTTGAGAAAGGAGAGACATCGGATTATCACGTGAACATGTTCTCGTGAAAATCTAGGAGGTTGTTCGCGCAGCGACTCCAACTTTCGGAATCGCGCGTTTGTCGATCATAAAAGAATCAATTTTGCTTTGGCTGTCTCTCGAAACCTCTTCTCCTTTTTGTCTTAAGGGCCCGGTGCATGCAGTGGTTTAGAACGAGTAGTTTTCCGCGATGTAACAGCGGTTTTATTGTACTTTTACGGCGCATGATGGAGCTGGACGACCCATAAAACCGCAGAGCAAGGGACCTTCTATATCCCGCCGTTCGTACGCTCCAGCTTTTCTGCCATCCTCTCTGCCGAAGATGCAGTCTCGTCGTCTTCGACAGTTAGCACCCTCTCCGAACGTAAACGCTGGCATGCATACAGAGAAGTGGAATAGAGCTCTTTACTTCTTTGAGCAAGCGTCAAGCGAGAAATTTCTTCGTCAGGGAAAATTAGGTTTTACATGCGAATCACGCAGGATAAAAATTTAAGCAGAGAAAGATTACGCTGAATCAACGTAAGCTGTGTTGAAGGATTTATGATGACATCGTGATTTGAATAAAAAATACATTTATAAGAAAATATATCTTATATATGTGTGAAAGAAATTGTGCCGGAATTTTGACAAGACATATTGGCACTATTATTTCAACATAAAAATCAATTTCGCAAAATTTTTTTGGCCCACTTGGCCGATTTATATTATGTATATTATAAATATTTATTAAACTTTTTATGAGTTTACGCGAAAACTCGCATGACAACTTTAGCGAGTTATCGTATTTCTCAGGCGTGGTTTTATATGAATGTACTCGCATATTCGCGCAGTTGCCCAAGTCGCTACTTGAATTCGCTCGAAAACTTTTCACGCCCCCGCCCCAGTTTTCGCCACAGCTCGTGAAAAAAGTCCCCCGGGGACGCGAAAAAGGGGGAAACGAACGAGACTTCTCGTAGATTCGCGGAGGCGTGAAACGAATGCGCGGGGCTAATGCATTTATACGAAGTGTAACAATTACGCAGGTAGAAAGGGGGGCTGGCTAGAGTTCCGTCTCTTCGGCAAGACTCTAGGGAGAGATTCTTTGGACCAGGCGCGGCGCGCGTTGAACAATGGTACATTTCCTCGAACAAGACGTCCCTTCTCTCAACTTGGTCATTAACTAATTTATCGCGAGTATTATCGTTTCTTTTTAAAAAGCTATTAAAAATATTTTTTATTGAAAAAAAAAAATTGCTATGGGAAATTAAAGTCGAGTTTCCATTATTTCCGAATTGAGTACTGATCGGCGGCGTTTCGGCGTAAGGGATGATTACGAATTATGATGAAGAAACGTTGGTCAAGTCAAATTGAACGAGAGAGCTCTGAGAATGAAATCAAATAAGTTTCGAAATCGTAGCACGTTTCGCGGCACTTCCACGATCGACTTAAGAAGGGGTTAACGACAGTCAACGCGCGGCCATTAAAACTTCCGCGCAGTCCCGGAAACTTTTCACGGCACTGTGGGTAATTAAAAATGAAAAACCTCCGGATCGGCATCGTGCGCCGAAGACGGCGGAATAAAAGGTCGGTTTACGGCGATGCGGAAGAACTTGCGCCATTGAAAGTTAAAAGGTCGAGCAATTTCGACCACCGATACGAGCACCCGTTTCAGAGTGGATATAATAAATGTTTATCTTCTTTCTTATCTCGAAAACATTATTCTATTTTTAATCCCTTTGGTCTTGACATCCGCTATAATGTCAATTTTATACCGCAATTTACCATTTTTAAAAAGAGAAAAGAAGCGATAGTTTAAGAGGAGGACAATTAATATTGAAATCTCGCAATGCATTTGGACGGGCATATTTTTGTATATTATTCTAAAAATAAAATCATCCATTATAATTTATTTGTAAGAATAAATAAGAGATGATTTTATTTTCGTTTAAATTACAATTTTAATAACTATAATTTACTTTAATTTATTTTAATAGCTATCAATAATACACTGTCTTATATTAACAGCTTCAACAAAAAAATGTGTAGGTTCTATTTATTCAATGGAATATCGTAAAGTTCTAGAAATTATTTATAATAAATTAATAAAAATTAAATTAATAAATTAATAAAAATATATGTATACACATATATATAAATATGACGATATCTGTAAGCTTATAGGCGACATAAATTTTGATAGTATATTTGTCGCAGCATGAAATACTAAATGGTGTAATATCTCCGAGGAAATAAAGTGAGCGAATTAAACGTTCTTTCGGAATTATTTTCATATTTGCTAAGAGAGCGAGCGGGCGGGGGGGTTTCGAACGGGGGTGGTTGGCTTACGAGCAATAATCTGGCTATTAGGGGGTGTAAGGGGCGGCTCTGCGTGCTGCCACGCTGAAGAGGGGCCGGGGACGACGGCAACCTCCTACGGGGGTCCTTACAAGCGCGTAAACTCAGTTTTACTAGCAGTTAACATTTTACGACTCAGACGGTCTGCCCGAACGGTCCGTTCTCGCTCTCTCGCGTTGTCGTTCCGTCTCTGTCTTTCTCGCTTCCTCTCCCCCTCTCACCCTCGATTGACACGCGAGGCTTTGTACGAAACACCCAGTATATAAATTCGTACCGCCTGCCTTAGCGTCGACGTAACGCTCGTCGTTTTCAAGCGAGGGTCGTTTTGCAAGCGAGAACTAAATTAATACGACGTTCCGATGAAGAGCGAGTTAATCGCTCGATTAATTCGCGTCGACCGCGAAACGACCACGAGCGATCGAAGAAACCATAATCCGACGTGAACGATAATATTTTTGAACGCTCAGTCGCGAGCGAAATATGGTAATTTTGTGGATTAAACGCGCGATGAGTAGCTCATATCGCTGCCCTCTTCTCTATCCGACGTTTCTCCGATCGCTTTTTAACATCCAGCGAGAATCGACCTGCATTTTCCCTCTCGTGTATCTGCTACATTTATTTCCCCCTTTCCCTATCCGGTGCCGCCGCGCTGTTTTCCACCGCGAAAAGCGGGTAGCAGCCGACAACCCTTTGTTACCGTGCCTTATCTTAATTGCTTTCACGGGTTCCCGTTTAGATCAATACACACCGTCGGCGTCCTGCCATACCACTCGCTCTCTTCTCTGTTGCTTCGCTCCGCTTTACGAATCTAAATTATCTCGAGGGTTGTTTCGACGCGCGGATCCCGCCGCTCTCTCTCTCTCTCCCTCTCTCTCTTTCTTTCGCCTCCTCTTGCATATTTTAAGAGCACCGGTTGGAACTTTGTCGTAAGATCCGTGGCAGGATGGTCTGAATTATCACGCACCCGGCGTCGTTAGCGAGATTAGGACAGCTTTCTCTACGACGTCGTCGTCATTTTTCAACGCGATTATCAAAATAAAGGGAAAAATATCAGAATAATAAGAATGTTTTTTATATGCATTGATAATGCATATAAAAAAATGAGTAGAATAATGACTGCATATATTTTCAGTAATTGAGGTTAATCATTTTCATTCTCCCAACAAATTACAATTAAATTAACATCTGATAACTTGTCCTTCTTTTGCAAAATCATAAATTTATTATTCTTTTGGATATTTTGCTTCATCAGATAGCTTATCATACAGATACAGATTGATAATTTAATCGAATGTTTCATTAGATCATTTTGATGCAGGATCAACATCCTAAATCTACTCTTCATTTACTCCATTTTTTTCATTTGTTTCCCTCGCTTTCTCGATTCTTTCTCACGCCTTCCCTAAAACGGGATTGAAGGGACGAGGAAGGGGGGAAGCCTGGAAGGAGAAAAGAGAAGATAGTCGAGATGGTTGCTCTTTTAATTCGAGGGTATATCCGGACGGTAGAAATTCGCTTTTCGAGAGGGAATCGGAGAGGATGAAAGAAAGACGCCGGTGTCTGCGTCCCTCCTGGGATCCGATATCGACGCCTCCGACGTCCTCCCATAAGAATATACGGAGCTCTCCTGATTTACGAAGGAAATCGAGACGACCGGGGGGGCTCGTGTTTCGTGCCTCATCCTCTCTCATTCGATGCGACGTGACGCGATGCCAGCTCGCATGCCGGCTTCGAATGTCGAGATAAAAAAAGAAGCGTGCACGATAAACGCACATCTGAACCCCTTTTATCGAAATCGGATACATATTCCGTTCTCCCGATTACATTTAATTCGAGTATAAATGTTTCAAACACACGATCCGCCTCTCGTCTCTTTATTTTTGCGACAATACAGACCGCGCCAAAAGTAATTCGCGCGTTCAATAGAAGAGCTAAGAGATAAATCACCCTGTGGAAAGAAATATGTACGAAATGTAGGTCGTGATGTTCGGGCGCGCGTACAAGAGAAAAGAATTCGGAAAATATTTATACTCGCAAGAAAATACGAAGAGAGGAAATGAGAAAAAATTCTCCAAGTCGGATACGTAATTTTACACGACAAACAGTCCTAAGATCTCCCGCAACACGCCGCGCGAATTACCCTCGGCAACTGCACCCGCCGTTTCGCGCCGTATCCCGTCGATCACGGATTTATCGGCGCGGAAGTTCCGGCGACGAGCCGGGATTTCTGGTCGGTCGAATCTCAAAACCTCTCCTTCCACCCGCGGAAAACAATGTTTTGCAAAGTTGGAAGAGGAGGGAGGAGGAAAGGGGGCGGGAAAGGAGAGAGTTCGCTCGCGCGTATATCTCCCGCTTTATGTCGCTCGCGAGAGTAGAAAGAAGTTCTTTTCGACGATTTCTTTCGCGCTCGGGCAATTTCGTCCTTCCGCTGCCCGCGAAAAAAGGATCCCGCGCGATGGTATTCTCGCTCGCAACGCCACGCGATGTTTTTCCAACATCGACGTCGCCATCCTTTCCCCGGCCCCTTCCTCCCTCCCTCCGCCCACTCCTTCCTTCTCTCTCTCGTTCGACCCCCTTTCTATTTTTCCGCGTCCTTCTACGACTCGAATTCGCTCGACCGTATCTTCGCCATGTTCCACCCGTCCAACTTCGACCACCACCTCCCCTCCTCCCCATCCACCCGCCCTTTTCCCTCCTATTATTTCTCTTCCTTTTTCCAGCCACTTCCGCCGGAATACTCGTCCCCTTTCCGCTCGTAGTGGCTGGCCTCCCGCCTCTCGTGCTCCTCCAACCCCGTAAATCAAAACTCGACGCGAAAACGCGGCCAAATGTACACAACGCGCGGCGCCCGACGTACCGGGTGTCCGGAACGATCGCCGGCGGCCATCGATTTCCGCCGCCTGAACGGGATAAGTGCGAAGATGGAGAATATCGGCGTTTCGTTCTTTGGCTGCCTCGAAGGCAGTATATGTACTCTCGGTCGTTTTTGAAAATAATGCGTTTAATATAAAATAGCCGTCATCTTTAAAGCGCGTCTAATATATTGAAGGAATAATAAATAATAATTTATTAATTTTGTCTTTAGAATTTTTATACTACATTTCGTCAAAAAATTCTGTCCAAAGCTAAATCGCGTGAGCTTTATTTGATATTAAAGACACGTTTTTCAAGAAAGGTAAAAAAGATTTTGAAAGAATAAAAAAGGCATATATTATTAAATAAAGAAAGAAAGTCTCCATATAAATATATAAAATAATACGTTGCTTTTCCGTTGCCACAAACCTTCCAAACAACTCAATATTTACTCCTCAATCTTTCCAATCGAGACAGAGCGAACAAAGGACTATAATGTAGCAAGAGGGTGCAAAGTTCGCGCAAAGCATTTCCCGCTCGCGATGGAATGCGATCGCAGACGACGAGCGGGTGAGGGGAGCAGGGGGTCGAATAAAATTTTACGGCCGCGAAATCGCCCAATAATTGTTACGGCTCGCTTTGATCGCGTAAAACACGTCGTAAACGTCGAAAGGGACGAGCCCCCGGGTCGACAGGAATTACTCTTAACCCCCTTACGGCGACATTATGCCGTATTACTATTACTAGCTATGCTGCGTTTGCGTTCCACCTTCTTCCCAATATGCGTGCGAAATCATGCGTATCTTTCGGCCCGAGAAAGACCTCGCCATTAAATCTTCATCCTACAAAATTGACGAAAGAGACAGTTCCTTGACGTCACGCGATTTAAGCTTGGAGGAAATTATCTAGTTAAAATTAACTTCAAAATTCATAAGAATAATTAAAGACAACTGCTAGATATTGTAAATATGGATATTTTTTTCTTATTGCTAGTTTGAGAAATTGGTACTTGATGTAATTTATATAAAATGACATTCTAAAATATAGAGACGCGTTAAGTAAGCTCCCAAATATTAGAAATAATTGATTTTTTTCATGATGCGATTGCACATTGTTTGCACAAGAATGCACTTTTTTTATTTTTGTTTTGCACATTTCTAGTAAAAAAGTTATTTAAGAAAAAATATTTGTTTAAGTAAAATATTTTTTTCTTTCCTTTTTTCTTAATTCTTTTTCTAAGAAATATTCAAACCAAAAATCATTTCTAATATTACGAGGCTAACTTTATGCTTCTAGTACAGGGTAGTGCTGTGCGAGAATGCAATGTTATTAGTAAGCTTTTCGGTTTTACTATTCTCAAGTATTAGCCATTGTTCATTTCCATTACGGTCGTGCCGAAGAGCAACAAGTTTAATAGTCCTCGCATGCGGTTTTATCGCACAATGAATTTCTAAGTGATTGCACAGCCATATCGCGCATTCGTGGACTATATCGATCTTAAACTATATCGATTATGTGTTTTGCATACAATAATATATAAAATATAAACGGAAACATTTATTTCTGTTTTAATTTATCAACTTCATGCGACATATATCGTCACTTTCGATAAAATATCAATATAATCTGCACACCTACGAAATACTTGAAAAAAAAAAAAAAATAAAATAACTCAAGTGTATAATTTGTAAAATTGCATTACATAAGTCAAAAGGCAATCTAAAGTGACATTTACAAATTATAGATACTCTTATTCTTCATATATTTCTTTCGCGAAAAAGGAACTTGCATACTAAACACGGCCGATGGTCGGTCCGTCGGGACCGATATCCGTCGGAGAAACATATGGCACTTGTGCGACACCGAGTATACGATGTCCGTCTTGCGGGATAAGCGAAGTGCAGTCGTGTGCTATGCGAAACGGCGCAACCGAGAGAGGTCGGGCGGGAGATCTTTTAATGAAACGCGGATGTTAGAATGGCAGGAACGCTGCAAAATGGTCTAGGCGTGCTATGTATTTCACACATACACACGGGCTCGCTATAGTTTATACACGAACGAGAACGTGAGCGCGGAGCAGGCAACGAGAGACAGGCGCGCTAGTATAACTATGAAAAGCATCCGGTTCGGATACATATATATTTACACGTACACCTTATATATATATATATATATATATATATATATATATAACATATATAACATGTATGTAACATGTATGTAACATTTATGTAACATTTATATATATAAGTATGTATATGTACGTATGTATATATGTATGTAGGAGAGAGCGAGCGGGGCGTCTCGAGGCAAATTAAGCCCCTCGACTGCGCTTCGGCTTCGTTATTGAAGTGGCATTCCTGCTCAGGAACCCTCGAGAACTTGTCTCGACTCGGCGTACGTACGTGCATCTCGTGGCAACGATGCTATCGCGCTTCCTTTTTATACAGTTTAATCGCTCGCGCGAGTTTTGATTCGAAAAATCGGGAATGAAATCACTCGGGGATCTCGCTCGGGGCGAGATGATTATTTCAACGATTCGAGAAACTCTGTCCTGTCGAGCGAATAATCGCTCGAGTGTTCGATGTGTAAATCTCATGAATCTCACAAGTCGCTTCCAATTACTTTCTATACGATGGGGGGTTATAGAAGAGACCAGGAAAACGATCGTCTCATTATTCACTTATACGTTCGCCAAGTTATGAAACTCTCGAAGTACTGCTTTTGCCGTCGCGATTTTACAGACATCCTTTTCTTAAACTTGCGTATGTGTACATCTGCAGAGTTACACGGGACGAAAGACGTCATTCAGAACCGTGTCTGCTTTCTTCTTTCAGCTGAAGCGCGCGTATCAGCGAAACTAGTTAGCCTCGAGTCCGCATTGTTGCGATACAATGCGAGTCGGGTGGAACGGTAGATAAAAAGGTCGAAGGTGATGGTGCTTCACGAACGGAGCGTAGGAGGAACGAGGGGAGTGGGTGGCAAGGGGGTCTTAATAAAGGGTTGCATGTCGACGGCGTGGAAGAAAAGGGGGGGCAGGCGCGAGGGATGAAGAAAGAAATTCTTATTGCCTGGCAAGTCCGGCTTTTCCGCAATATACAGCGCAGGTGTACC
This sequence comes from Camponotus floridanus, assembly GCF_003227725.1. Classification (NCBI taxonomy): domain Eukaryota; kingdom Metazoa; phylum Arthropoda; class Insecta; order Hymenoptera; family Formicidae; genus Camponotus; species Camponotus floridanus. Next base: position 763,883 of record NW_020229838.1, read on the forward strand.
GAATGTGTACCTCCCTCCCCCGCTTCCCGCCCCCTGCTCCCGCGGCCTCGCCGCGCGGAGGGTGGAAACACCCCTCGCACGCATGGTCAGTGCCGTATCCTGTATCCCGTCCACCTTCCCCTCGTTCGGAAAAATAAACCGTCGATCTTTACGATAGCATGGAAAAAAAAAAGATTCCCTCGGGCTTTATATCGTTATGATTCATAAAATCGCATTTAATTGCGAATCATTTCGCGCGTTTATCTCTTTCCACGATTATTAATCTTTCGGAATCTCGTGTCGTTGATACGTAAAATACGCGTCATCATCTGTTCGTGTATATTCGAGTGATTTTTAGCGTGCCAGTTTCTGTGACGTTATACGGGAGATGCTAAAAATATTTCCTATATAAAGCAAACAGGGATACTATACTTGCGCGATATGTCTGTTTATATCGCGACATAGATTGCGACGACCCACAATGCCGATGATAGAGTTTCGCCGCTATAAGAATTTACGAGCGTGGGATATAAGAGGTACGTTTCGTTCGCAGGCACTGTAAAATTCAACGGCAACGGTAATCGATTAAATAAACACGACAAGAAAACGCCTACGCGCCCCGCTCTCTCTCTCTCTCTCTCTCTCTCTCTCTCTTTCTCTCTTTCTCTTTCTAGTAGTCTATAAGCCTCGTCGGCGAAACAAGTCTATAACGCCTAATGACTCTATAACCTTGTTTATGCCTGGTAGAAAAGCGACCCTCAACGACAAACTGGAAACGGACTCAATCCTGTTTCTATTTCACGCGCGATAAGCCGCTGCCATCGCGGTCGTTGGAACATCGGGAGCGAGCTTATGATAAAGTCAGTATCGAAAATACACCACGGGAATCCGGCGAAATTCCGAAAGGATTTCCGCGATCACCGAGGGTGGCCGATCTATTTAGCGGCTAACCGTATCCATCCCACGCGCAATAAGCAGAATAGAATGCGAGATGGAAATATAGCGCGTCGATAACGAAATTTATAGACGAGCTCGAAAGAAGATGAAACGATATATCGCTAACAAGATATTATTATATATTCATTAATTTTTTTCACGAATAACGCGCTCTTCGAATTTACCCTTTGGTTCCTTCGGTCTCTTGTCTCTAAAAATTGAGATATTAAATTTCGCGGAATATCGTCGCTTCCCGTCCCGAGAATTCGCTCTGGCGAATTGATCAGATTTTTTTTACATCGTTCACATCGGAGTGTGTGTCAAAAAATTTTCTGCTGAGCGAAGTATTTCCTTCCCGAGTCTTCGGCCGGCCGAAAGCCCGTTTCCACCGTATCGTCCCTTTCTCGGGAGTGGGCGAACACGTCGGCCACGTTGTAGAGGGGTAGTCGGGTGGATAGAGAAGAGAACGGTAGAGAAAGAGAAAGAGAGAGAAAGAGGAGAGACAGGGGCGGCGTGGAAGGGGTGCACCGACGTTCCTGGGGGTGAGGGCGCAGGAGGCAACGTGGTGTATTGATCGAGTGGCTCTCGCGTCGAGACCAATACCACTTTCGAGTCACCCGGTATACGTGTGGGTCCGCGTACGTATCTGCGAGCGAGAGCGTGTACATGTGCACATATATATATGTGTGTATATACACGTATACATATATGAACGAGTCGCGATGCCTATGTAGCCACGAACCGACGTGCGCCGTATATACAGAGTGCTTCACGTAAAATGATCCAGTCGCGTGTCTTGAAAGATATTAGAGCCGGAAGAAAGATAGGAAAAATGCAAGGGAAAAATGGTTAAAAAATCTGGGAAAAAATCTGAAAGAAAAATCTACAATCCAGCTAGATGATATTAATATTAAAAGTATTCATTCCTAAAATATTTTCTCGAATCGAATTTTTAAAAGATTGTCTTTCAAATTTTTGTTAACAAAAAATTATCATTGCAACGTCATTTAGATTAGAATAGAATATAATAATTAGAGAAATTTAGAGCGCGATTTAAAAAAAGAGCGGAAAAGGATCTGAAAAAAGTCACAATTTAATTTTCGCAGGGTATTCGTGAGATTAAATATCTCTGCGTGTCTGTTAAAATATTTACTCGTCTCTCTCTATTACGTTTTTTTCGATCCGAATATAAAAGAGCTCCCTGTCAAGTCCATGTTTACGAGAGAAAAAAAAGTCCTAACGGAATTTATAAAATATTCAAAACAGCGGTGTGTGTATAACGTTTCTCTATGCGTATTTGTACGCAGTGGACCAAAACCGTACGCGGGTTTCGCGCGGAGAACGCGAGGCAACGATCAGAAAATAACTCAGTCGGCGCGTTTCCGCGCGTGTATCTGGGGATACGTTTGTAGGCGCACGCGCGCGCAATCGCGGGTGTGGATATGGATGCTGAAAACACCATGATCTATGGCGTGTGCGGCCCCGCGAATAACGCCGGGACACTTGGCCTGGAAAATCTCCGGAGTGCATTCGCGCGGATGCACCGGCGGCAGCCGCGTACTATATTCGCGCGCGCGCGCGCGCAAACGCATAAACGTCAATGGACGGTGCACGAGGTAGGGGAAATTACTGCTTTTTCTTCATCGCCAAGTAACTTTCATCGTGACGCACGCGTCGTCGCGATGTCTAGGAAACGTCTTCGATCACCACGAGAATATCGGTCACGTAATTTCGTAGAGATCCTCATTTTTCCAGAGACCTACGGCAAAAAATTTCCTCCTCCTCGCGACGAAAAACTAGAAAAACGCCAACAATACTTAACATTTAATTTTAATAATTTTAATAATGTCATTTTTATTATATTTATGTTCTTATTCGATCTATATCGTAAAAAGGTATTAATACTCTGTTGAATTTTGAAGTATCTCCGGCCGTAGAAATCGTAATCAAAACGTATGATCGGCCGTGTTTATAGTGTCGAGGAACGCATAAAATCGAAGAATCTTTACGTGCTTGGATCGTGAAGCGACTAGTGAAATTATTCGAGGCGCACTTTATATTTGTCGCCAAAACATCCGCAATAAAACTTAACGACGATAGTGCTTCCCCAACGCGCTCTCACGACCATAGGACTAATCCTATCAGAGAGCCCGAAAGTCGTCGAGAAGGAAAAGGTCAAGGTTCAATTTCCGACTTGAATCCTTCGGGCGATTTAAAATTTAGAATTCCATCAGAACCTGAAGCTCTTTCCATTCGGTGGCATCAGAATTCTTTCGCGCCGAACAAAATCGGAACGAGAAAATGGTGGAAAGAGATACCGGCGCGCGTGTTAACTTTAATTCTAACCATGTGTGACTTTCTATCCTATATAATTTTAATTTTAAAAAATTTAGAAATTTATTTTTAAAGTTGTAAAAAATTCTTACGAACAAGATTGAGTTCAACAACTTAATTATCATAATTAAAATCGGCATTTTTTCCTTCTGGAAAATATTTCAATGAAAAATTAAAAAGAAATTGAAACCAAGTTATTTTATTATATGTGAAAGTGTCCATTTAAGTTTACAATATTCTCGAATTGTCGAGAAATTTTTCACACAAGGAGTCATTTTTTAAGAATGGAAAAGATCTCCTTTGCGTTTCGTTTTCGCGCTAGTGACTCCCACGAGTACTATAAACGCTTTCCACCGGTGTATCATCATTGGGAAAACCACCCTTACCTTTTCTCCTCCTTCAACTTTGCGATTTCTTCGGTTTCCAGTTAACGAAGAGAGTTGTCTCTTATACGCGAAATACTGCTAAACTTGAAGTTTTGGCACGAAACTTTCCGCGATACACACACACTGCATGTTGCAACTTGGTTATCTACATCTAATCCATAAATTGTACAACTTTAGTAATCTCATCTCTCTCGATTAGAAGGTGGCGAGTGCTTGGTAAAAGTGTAAATTTGCATTTGAATAAATAATTTTCCAAATAAATTCTGATAAATTCATAATAAAAACAGAGTACCGCACACGCTGCACAAATAATTTTTTATTAATCTCCTATCTATATTAATATGAGATATATTAATCCTCTCGGAACAATAGATTGAAAGAAACGCTCCCTTATATAGGTTCTAATGGAGCTATAGACATCAGACATAGCCCATAGAAAGGCCAGAGAGGGCAATCCGTCCCTGAGGAAGGGTGGACAGTCGGCTCAGCTTCATCCCCACCAAATTCTCGTCAAGAGGGAGGGCAAGGCGCTCGATATCAAATCGTGGAAAAACCGTCGTGAAAATATCGAGAATGAAGCTGAAGACGCATTATTGTGATTCGACTGCTTATAACTCATTTTTCTCTACCTTAATCTCGATAGATTTTTGTCTCCTTCTGTCTTTCTTTTTCTAGTCACGATATTCTTTCTTACAAAGATTGCATTTCAAAAAGCAAGGAGGCACTTTTTGATTAACTAAACTCTTCGCTATATGTGTGTAAAACTAAGGAATTAAATTTAACCAACTCTGCTAACATAATTATTAAGCTTATAATCAGCTTTATCCTGATTTATCCGGAAAGTTTCAGAGAACCGTCTTGCGACCCGATATTCACGCTTTGCTATTTCTTGGCAACGCGTTCTATGACACGATATGTCATTATTAAAGAATCTTACGAGTACAATTAAGGCCGCCAGCAAAGTTGCGCACATCTGGACCCCCTGGTATCGACACACGCACACACCTGCACACTTTACACAGGACTGGTAACGCCGCATACAAAGAGAGAGAAAAAGAGAAAGAGGCAAAGAGAGGCAAAGAGAGGCAAAGAGAGACAAGGCAACTGCACCCCGTGCTTTGCGGCTGCCAAGACATTTTTCTCGCAGCGCCACTGTGCATGCATAATGCATGCACATGTGGGGGAAGGGGAGGGTCGACTCTGCCGCAGACTCCTTACGCGGCGAGAATTCGAAATCCTTTGCCGTGACAATTTTTCTCTCACCGTCCTCCCTGTTATCTTCGCGAAGATGACGGTCGCCCGGACCGTTCTGGTAACCGTCTCTCGTGTAAAAATGTCAGAATCAACGAGATACCGTTGTTCCTGTTTCACGCATACCGGGCACCATGTGAATTTCCCGAGATTTCTCGCTGGCCCGTTCGTTTCGCTCGTACAAAGTCCAACGATGCTTGTAAAAGATGCACGAAACGAGCGGTCATAAATGATGAAATGATGTCTCGACACGATATTGGGCACGTCGAGAATTGACGCTTTCAACGTGATGTCTGGAAACGGCCGGGGCGTTCCAATAATTTAACACCTACAGAATACGTGTCAGAGAGAAAGACAAGATCTTCTATTTTATTTTTAAACATCTTTCAGGACCGATGTCGAGAGATGATGAAACGTCGAATCGCCGGCGGCGCGTTCGATTGTCGACGAAAATAAAATTTCGGCCGCTATTCGCGTAATCATGATCGCGCAAAGCGAAGAAAGGGAGAGGAGGGGGGCATAAAAAATCGCCAGTGACGCAGCCAGGCGTCGCGACGCCCCGCGCACTCCCGTCATATTCCGAGAGCGGCACACGACCGGCGCTCTTCTGCGGCAGACACACGGGACCTGTTGCTGTCGAGTTTACGGTGTTTTTACGAGCGACGTTACAGCCACCCCTGAGTACGGGGGTTGAACACACCCTAGCCGTAGAAACGATATTCCTCTCTTCATTGCCGACACCTATGCGAGCACCGTCGTTGGATAGCGAAAGAGGGAAAGAACGAGACGGAGCAAGATCGAAGAAGCGCGAAAGAGAAGACAGTCAGAGTTTATCGACCGTTTCTCTCTCGCACAGAAACGACGTGTCGAATAATGACTTTAATCATCGCCGAAATAAATTTCCGCGAGTATTTCCAGAGATTAAAAAAAAAATTCAAACGCGAGAAGAAATTTTTGGGATTATATAAAATTCAAAAAGAAGACTTTAAATAAATATCTATTATTAAAAAAAAATTTCTATTATTATATATTATTAAATAAATATTATTATATATTATTAAATAAAAGTATCTTAACATTCAACGCCCCCTTTACTTTACTCGAATAAATAAAATATTTGCAAGATTGTAATAGTCACTGATTATGACCGGGCGAAGACGAGCGAACGCATCTTCTCGGAGCAAATTCCAGGAGGAATCGGCGAAAGTAACAAAGTTCGCGGCGAACGACGTGCGGATGCGACCGAGGAGTAAAGATATATAAGAGAGCCGCGGCGATTCCGTTCTCCGACTTCCGGCGAGACGACGCGGCGCGTATATGAGAGAGGGAGGAGGATGAGTCGGGCGGTAAAACAAGCGCTAAGTTTTGCGAGAGTTGCGAAACTTCTCCTCGTATAGCCGGGACAAAAGTTTCCAACTACATGGAGTTTTGTCTCGCGCAATTAGAAGTTCCCTGTATTATTCATAGCTGACGTCGCTCCCCCCCCCCGCGCTTCCTCTCTCTCTCTCTCTCCCCCGCCCCTCTTTGCTTTCGCCCTCTCCTCTATTCTCCGTCTTCCTCTCTCGTCCATCCACGTCGGTGGATGCGCCGCTTCTTCGTAACGCGCAAAACTCAAAGACCACCGCGGCGAAGAGGCGCAAGTCGCGCGTACGGTTCATGAATTTTAATGAAATCTCGAGCCCGAGATGGAGGTTCCTTCGCGTTCCCTCTCGCCTCTCGCCGTTCTTTCCTCTCTCGCTCTTTTATCCGCCGGCATCTCTCAGCCCTGCTCGCGTTCGCCGCTACGAGCATCTCCCCCGCTTGCTCCATGTACCGCCCCGTAAATGGCGTGCACATTGCATCGCCGCGAAAACAAGAAGTGGGCTCCCGGGGCAGCCGACGGCGGTATCGAGATATATTTCGGCTACGTGATATTTGAATTCAAATTGGTATTACGAAGGGAATAATAATATATTATAGTTATCGCGAGCGTTGTTGCTGCGAAACGGGAATTAAGATTGTTTTCTCTCTCTCTCTCTCTCTCTCGTCGAAAATCTTCCGGATATTTTTTATTTTTTCAACTTCTTCAAACCTATACGTGGTTATTGGGTGTTTACGAGCTGTAATCAGATAGTTTTTATAATTCATGGATAATTAATAATATTATATGGTAATGTGTCATATATTACAGTCTAAATTTGCTACTGAATAATTTCATTTGTTAATTTTTATTAATTTATTATTTTATTATTTATTTATTAATTTTTATTAATTTATTATTTTATTATTTATTAATTAATTTATTATTGATTGCATTTAAATTCGTCATTAAATTCGTAATATTTTCGTCTTGCTGAGAGACACCTACAAAGTAATAATAACTACTCTGAATATTTCAATATAATGTTGGTTATTCTACATGATACCTATAAAGAGAACGGTGGAGTTGTCAAAGAAGGAACAATATGGCATTTATGTACCGGCCTCTAATTAGATTTCGCGATAAAATTATGCCCGATATATTCCTACCGATGATAGACGGCGGGGGTGAGGCGATTCGCGTCGAGGATGAGCTGTCGCTCTCCTGTCATCTGGTACTCAGACGGAATTGGAATAGAGTTAGATCAACGATAACGCTCGTGTTTGCGCGCGATAGAGTAAGTGACGTTTGCACGTGCATAATACATACACGCATGCGAGGGTTCGCGCGCGCATAATCGCAGGTTTCTTTCCGACGCGAACTGACAGTGGCAATTGCGACAGGTCGTCGCGTGTCTGAAATCGCCCGCATGTATATGAAAACGAGACAGTACGATACTTATTTCGCGGCGAGGAACAGCGCGAGGTTATTGTTATGCCTCACCTCCCCCTCTCGACGGTGGCACGCCATTCACTTGTCACTTCAGGTCTCTACTCAAGGAAGAATATAAGAGGGAAAGCCAGAGAAGAAAGGCGTTAGGAAGGTGGAAGGTCTTTGATGATAAAGCTACGAGTTGTGTCTCATCAGGTTATTGACATTGCATTAAATACGTAATAAAAAATTGCTTTTAAATGATCACTAAGCGATTTAATTACTATGCAAATTGAATTAATCAAAATGCAAAAAAAATTAAATGCCTCCATAATTAAAATGTACGATATTAATCCAAGTTTTTGTCTGTATATTAAATGAGGAGGTTAAACGACGAAGAATCTCTCTCAAGAATAATCGTTTTCACGGATTTATTTTAGACAAGAGTAACGAGATGGACGAGACAAAAACTAAGTTTCCTGGAGGGGGACAAGGAAGATGATGGGTGAGAAGCACAGGAGGAATGATTGGAAGCCGGATAGCGGAACGCCGTTAGTTGGTGGAAAGGCAGGACAGGGGGGTAGGTCCCCCGGCGGGGACGAAAAGGGCCTAACGATCCCGAGCTACGAGCTTCTCTCTTCGCCTCGTGCAATCTCCATAGAATTACCATACGATTAAGAGAACGCCGGCCCACGAACCGGCCGTATTGGAGCGCCGAGAGTAGCCCTCGAGAGTCTTCCAATTAGCCTCTCGAAAGATCATTCTCTCTCGTCCTCACCAAGACGTGAATGCGCTGATCGAGATAATCTAAGATTCGTCCGGCGGCCCCCCTCCCTCCTCGAGAAAATTAAATCGGGAGGAAGACACGGTATACACGTTATGATCCATATTTCAGGAATAAGGGTAAACTCCCTGAATTATCTATACACATGCTATTTAGAGAATGTATGTGGGTGTAATTTTAGTGTAAAATATATAACTTCATTATATAATATTAAAGAGAAAAAAATATCTCGACACACACATAGGTTTCTACAAAGCAATATATTAATTAATTAAATATAAATTATTGAATTATTTTTATTTTTCAGCAATTTTGTAACTTTATAAAAAAAAATTGAAAAAATTGGCTTAATTAATTTATTCATCAAAAACTGATACTGTATGCATTAAGTTATTTGAAGGTAAAATTTTAGATAGAAATGAGAGTCCAGAGATAAAATAATACATCGATTTTTTCAGCATCTTTCTTCTAATATATACATTATATTCCTAATTAATTCCAATAAATAATATTAAAATCATAACTGATGAAAAGATACGTTTGATTTCAAAAACGATCTTGTATTACCGAATATTATGTTTTCAGTTATATACTCGCGAGGGGCAATTTGTATCGAGCGGCATCTCGTACTTCGTGCTTCGTGATATCAGATGCGTGTACTCTAAAATATCGCGCATGCACGCGCGTGAGCACATATTCGCAAGGAGAGTTTATATTGCACCGCGACAGCGTGAATCGCCGTTTTCTCTCTCTTCTTTCTTGTTCTCTCTCCCTGTCCCGCTCGGTTTACGAGCTTATTTTACTGGATTTTTATGATATAACGTACCCGCACCTAGCTCGAGCTCCAAGTTTATAGGTTTGAGTGATTTTATCGCCGCATAACGTATGGTTTGTTAAATCGACCTCTTGCGCGCGTGCGTGTCACACGCACGACGAATTCCGGCAAAGCGGTCCTCTCTCTCTCGATTAGATGTTTAACGATTTATTTATTAGTTCGAGTCGACGACGATCAAGTATTAGATTTGCTTCCGTCTGACAGAAATATCGCGGGACCCTCGTCGGGGTCGAAAAACGTTTTTTTCGCGCTCGAAAAAGTTTCGCTTTAACGAAGCTCGCCTCATCAACCTCGAATTAAAGCGCCGAATAACAAGAGAGTGGTCCCACCGCGAGAGCAATGACCATAACGACGACTTCCGGTCAGCAACTCCGCAATTAAAGCGACTTAAATGCAATTTCGTTAACGGTACCACTGTGCAACTGTCGTGTACGACTTGACAGCACAATAGCTCCTCACTCTTTCTCTATCTCTCCTTCCCTCCTTTCTTTTTCTCGAATTCCTCCTTTTGTTTCCTCGTATCAATATCGCAGTCAGGGATTTCTCGCATATAAAAATATATATCTATATTCACGCACCTATTTTTTTAATTTTAAAGACACATAAATTACGACACGTCAGTTTATGTAAACAGACGGAGAAAATGGTCTAAAGTAGCGACCCGCTTTGATGACATTGGAATTAGGTATTCGCCGATAAAAGTGCGAAATACAACAGCGCTCGCGAACAATATGTACGCATGTTATCTGTGAGACGAGCATTATACGGTAATTCCGCTACTTGATAATATAAGGGGGCCGCCGCGCTGCCTTATCAGCATCTGGATAGGCACACAATGCGTAATAACTCGCGCGTATCGCGGCCGTCTTTTCGCCGTCACAGCAAGCCGCTAATTAACGAATACGGGCGACGCGTAATCGCACGAGTTAATTAAAGCGAATCATGGGAATCGACCGGGAGACTTGGTTTCCGCGGAACGAGAAACGCGGGAAGGAACGTATTCGTTGAGGAACGTTTCTCTAGCGTTTAATGAAAGCTTCAGCAAAAGGCACGCACATTGCGATTTAACGTGCGAGTTTTTTTTGGCGATAAATCAGTGCGCGCGCGCGTTACAGCGCACTTTCTCGAATCGTACAAATCTCGTTAGTCGACTCCGTGAAGTTCGAGACCCGAGAAGATGAGACTCGAGAGAAAGAGAGAGCGAGAGAGAGAGAGAGAAAGCGAGAATGGCAATGGAAGCGGAGAGAGCGAGAGAGCCAGAGGCCGGTTCACCTTGGGATGCTGGAACCCTATCTGCATGCGAGTATCACAGATGAAGAAGACAGAGAGAGAGAGAGAGAAAGAGGCGGGGGAGAGGGGAAGAGCAAGACGCGGGAACAAGAAGAAAAGGAAAGCGAAGCTAGGGGAACGACATTCCAGCTGGAGCCGGAATGAGCGGCGTCAACCTCTCGAAAATCGAAGCCACGTTTCGTGCATTGTAACAACAATAATGGAACGCGCGATTAACTTTCTTCCACGATCTCCCCTATTTCTTCACGCTTGCGGCTTGTACGTCTTATTTCTCGTAACGCATATAGCGATATAGAGAATTTTATATATTAAATTATATATATTATATATGTTAAATTTCTTTTATATTTTACGTATATATTTATAATATATATTATATCTTTTTCAATTAATTTTTGAGAAGTAGACTCTTAGAAACTTTCATCGAGAATAAAAGCAAATGAGTTTTTAATCGTTTAGAGAGAAACATATGCAAGAGTGTGTTTATCTCGTGCGCCGAAGAAAATTTAATTCGCGTAAATAAATAGAGGCGCACGCTAACTATTAATTATGTAGGAGATAAGAGCGAGGGTGAATCCAGCGTGAAACGCTCTGCGAAATCAAGGTCGGTTAGTCGCAGCGAAATGCAGGACTCAACCTTTCTTCTTTCGGATTAATATTAACATATACGATGCAAGGACACAAGAGTACACGTATACATTTTGCGTCAAATCTGCACGAAATATATTTATAAAGGAATAAAATGTCCTTTCGGGAATCGATCATTCCGCGACTAACGTGGGTAAAAAAACCATTGATTTTCCCCGGTTGAAGAGCGCTATATCGAAAGTATCGAGCGGCGCCGGGTAACGACAATGACAGAAGCATCGTGCACCGGGGTATCGCACGCGTTATAGGTGTGCGCGAAGCGAAATAGAATTACTGGCCGGCGGCCAAATCGAATATGGATTTTTAATTGTTACCGTTGCATCCGAAACTGCAGATTCGCCGCGAAGATTTCGGCCGTGCTATCCTACTGATAAATAAATCGTCCTGCGCAACAATAACCGATCGCACGCGAACATGCGTCATGAGCGCTCGATGACGAGCCGTAAGTAAAGTCAGCCAATCGGAGAACGCGCCGCGCCAAATCAATAACCAGCCGATCCGTGATTAATGGCGACGCGGATTATTATCCGGCCGAATTATCTGTTTGGCTGCGGATTAATTCTGTTCGTTTTATCGCGAGCGCGAGTTTCGCCGAAAGGTTTATCGTCCCACGATTCTCCGGCTTCGATAATTATCGAAATGACCATTTATCCGTGGAGGCCGGATTTTGACCCCTACGTATCCGATGCCGTCTCTCGAGACTTTTCGATGCCGGAGGATTATGCCAGCTGCTCTGTCCATACACGAGAGGATGAGAAAAAAAGGAGGATTGGGGCCACGGTTGAAAGGCGAGTCGAGAAATCCCGCGGATTTCGGGCCGGCCCGCCTCTCTCCGCTCTTGTCTGTATTCAGGATCTACGCGCGTCCCACGGGAAATCGTCCTGAGCGTTGTGCTCGCCCCGAAAACAAGTTTTCGAAGATCAGCGCGGAGCGCTACGGGAGGAAAACGTCCCTCTACCAATTTGACCGTGACAAATCGCATTCGGAGGCTGACTGACTCTTAGAGAGAGGTACGATCGATCACCGTGATACTCGAGAAAGTAGGACAGTCCATTAACGCGAATCAAACGAATCGTCTATAGTTGCATATCTTATAATCGTACATCGTACATTTAGCGTTGAAACTAGCGAGTTCCTGTCTACGATCGTATCTCGAGCTAAATTTTCAGAATATAAATAAAATACGAAGATCTGTGTTGTTCTGTTAGCGGAGACCTGAATATTTAAGAAGCAAACTTTTTGTAACGTTTATATATTTATTTCCGACACAATTTTCACGTAACAGAGAAAAATGCGAGTCATCGTAAAAAGCAACGTCAATTTTCGCAAGAAATTTCGATTCCTTCGTAAGACCGACAAGGGGAAAGACGATGATTCGCGCAATAAAAATCGCGCGTTGTACGCGTAATGTCATCGGCGTCGAACAAAGAGGCGAAGCCCCCCTTTGTACGGTCCTGATACTGAAGCTATTTGAACGGCGCGCGCGAGCGAGCGAACGCGAGAGCAGATTATATTAAATGGCTGGTAAAACGGTCTGCTTAACATAGCGTTTATCTGCTCCTCTCGGTTTAGTACTTTTTCACTGCCTCGTCAGCCATCGCCCATAAACTCAACTACGACTATCATGCGTCTCGCTTTTTCCCAAGGAGAAAGAGAGAGAGAGAGAGAGAGAGAAAGAAAGAGAGAGAGAGAGAGAAAACTCTCGGTACATTTTTCCGCGCACGCGTGCATTGCACGCAGCCGGGCTGGTGAAGCTCGTAAAAGATACAGGACCATTAAAACGATTCATCGTCTCGAGTGCTCATCATGCTTTGACGCCCTTTTTGTTTACGATAAATCCGGACCGAGCTGTCTCTCTTGTCCTCTATTCTCGCCTCTCTTCTCTCTTTCCCGCGTTAAAGAATGACGCTTCGAATTTCTATCAAATGCATATCTCTCGTAGTCGACTTATTAATATTGTTTTTTGGTTATATTAGTTTGAAATTTAATATGTATGAAATAAAAAAATAAAAGTAAACATTTCTCACAGAATGATGAAAAAATTTATAGAATATATTGAAAATCTTATTCTAAATATATTTTAATTGCTTTAAAATATTATCACATGTAATATTATTTATATATTCCATTATTAAAATTTTTTCATACAGAATATATAATGCTCAGTAAGAGATATGTCAAAATAAAGGAAATGCATATTTTAAGAATATTTCTGAGCATTATATAAATAAAAAGAAATAAATGTAATTAATAAAATGGCTATATCTTACACAGATCTCTTTATGGAACATTGTAAAAATTTTATAATTTCACAATAAAATATCTTGGCGAGAGATTCTCTTTTGCTGTGTTTGCGTCAGCACTACTATACATGAGACATAGAGGTCAATGGCCCTCCTAAGTTTCAGGTAAAGCACAATTTAAAATTCCGATATAACCGAGCTAGAAACAGGAAATATAACGATAGAGAGAAAATGATAAGAAATAAAAATAATAAAACAATACAGAAAATTTCTCTAAAAATATTTTGAATAAAATTACAAAAGCAACCGATAGCGATCTCGCTTCCTCTCGACCACGAAAAGGGCAACGTCTCCTCTCGTCAGTCGTGAATGCGCCCGACCCTTTTGGAATATTACCGAAATAGCATAACGTCACACAAATGTGGAACGTCGTTGCCGACATCACTGTGCTTGCGCTTCGGCAACGACACTCTCGTGACTATTCTGCGTATATATGTCTAAGCGGAATCTATACATGCACACTCGACGAAGAACCGATGCGAAAGAGGGTAGCTCAACGTGTGAGGGGCGTGATGGTGTGCTTCTTCCAGCCCCGAATACTTTTGATGTAAATCGGCAACCTCTCATCGCATCTTCCCTCTTTCTCTCTCTCATTCCTTTTTCCTTCTTGATTACATCCCCCGAAAATAATTGCGCGTTTCGCGGTCTCTTGATCCGCGCGTAAAAGTAATCCAAACATCGCATAAAAATTATGTTTACGAGTTTCGAATGGGGGCCGTAGGGGTCGCTCGTCGAGGGTGGCCGAAGGGAGCCCGTACGCGGGGGTTGCAGATAGGGATCTCTTCCGATTCCTCGATTTCGGTCTATGAGCCGCGACAACGACTTGAAATGTCGGCGATATTACACGATGAAGAAGTAAGATACGCTATTCAGAAATTGAATTTCGGAGCTCGGGATGTGCTCGATCGATAAGCTGTAAAACGCCTATAACTTGAAGCGGAGAGCTTATTTATCGTTCGTTTCTCTCTCTCTCTCTCTCGCGATGATTAAATATAGAAACTTTTTTCGCGCATGTACGTTACACACCGAAGGCTGAATTTTTCGACATTATACCGGTTCTCCTAGTCCCTCCCCCCTCCCCACCTCTCCACTCCTCTGCCCAATCGATTCCGAGTTAAAAAACGCAATTTAAAAATCAATTCCAAACACAACCGGGCGCCGAAAGTCAGCGCTTTAAATAAGACCGATGATTTATGGCACGCAATAACTCGCGCTCAAGGGGAGGGAAGAGGGAAGGGGGGAGGAGGAGGAGGAGCGGCGAATAAAACTCCCACTCGCGCGAGGAGCAGATATAATCAATGACGTTGCATAAATAATAATATATCCTCGCAACATCGTTCGATTTCCGCGTCGCGTGAAAATACACGCATACATATGTATGAATGCACGATGTTGCCGCGATATGACGCGAGAGAAATCGTTTGGAACCTCCACAGTTAACCTCTATGGAAAGGCGGTTTATCGCAGCGAAATTGACTCATTTAAAAATTCCATTCATTTGTTAGCGCGACGCGAAATAAGCGAGAGCCATTCGTGCGTAAAGTTTAACGATCCAGGTGATAAAAGGAACGAACGGCGATGCTTTGGAAAGAAATCGCTCACCTGTCTTCTCCTTGATCTCGCAGAGGACAGAAAACAGAGCGGGCTTCATCCTGTGACAGTTGAGGGTGTGTTTCCTGCAAACAAGACACGAGCAAACTGTAGCGTGGCATAGGATAATCGAAATCGCGAAAAATTGCGAGAGCAAAACAAAAACTGTTCGAAGGAAAGAGCTCTCGTAGATCCACGTAACGGATAAATCTAGATCCGCGCCATTCGGTATGTAAATTACATCAGATTATATGCATTTAATGACACGTTGATTATATCAAAATGAGCCGGCTCGCTATTAATAAAAGCGTTAACTTAATTCAGGGTCGTACACTTAATTCAAGACTGTATTTAAATGGCTAACGTTTAACGCGCGCCGTGAAATTACAAGAGCTCTTTCCATTCTGCGTGGAATGCATGTATATTCTCGTGGGAGGCACGTCTGACACTCTTTGTAGCGACATCAAACACACACACAAACACGCGGATAGATGCTTAAATATCACAACGAGAGACACAGACAGGCGAGTATGTATACTTTACACGATTAAGTAGTGTGCGGACGCGGACGTGATACGGCCAAATGTATTTTATCGGGCAACTCGAGTTCCGCGTTTCTATCTTGTAGCCTTTGACAATTGTTTATTTGCAAAACGCAGCATCGATCCTCCTCGTTCATCCTCGTATTTGGATAAATGCAGAAGAAGCTTGCATATTCAGCCGTCGAATCACCGTCCACATCGCGGATAAAGTGGATATTTGCCGAGATGTATCCCGTGAGATAAATTAGACTGATTACAACGCGCCATAATTTGCCGAGCATAATTGCACGTAGATAACACGCGCGTTGTTCGTCGTCATTAATTATCCTTCATTTCATACAATTAAACCCGTAAAGATTGCGTGCCTCGCGTTTCTTAAAATAAATATGGAGATGCACCTCTTGCGCGTGACGCTGCAAGAACCGCGACGCGAAGGTACTTTATACGGACACTTTGTACGCGATTTATCCGATGTAACACGCGTTCGCATGAATCGTCGAAATTCGAAATAAAAGCCCCCCCCTCCTCATACACACGTCGTATTTTATACGCACAGCCATCATCTTGATTTTACGACGATTTACACGCGGTAACAAATAATCGACCTCGTAAATCGGAAAGTACCATTAAAATCTTTAATTGCACGTGAGTCGTAAGGATAATTTCTACCAAGATACGCTATTTTGTGACGAGTATATTTACACACGCATATTTACACAAAAGCATCCTCGTGCAAAAATATAAAATCAATAAAAAATTAGATATAAAATAAATACAAAAAATAATATAAAATAGATATATAAAGTAGATATAAAATTATATAAAAAAATAGATATAAATATGATATAAAATAGATATAAGGAATATTAATATTAAAAGATATTAAGAATGTTAATAAATATAAAAAATACAAAAAATATTAATATCGAGCTCCTTCGTACAAGGCATTATAAATATGAGACATGCGATTTATCATCGTCAAATATTTGGAGCGAAAATTAAAAGGTGTCGACGGGGGATAATCTCGAGAGGAGCGAGGAGTTGGCGAAATTAAAAGACGCATCCCGCGCGCAAGCACGTTAAAAAAATGGCGGAAAGGGGATACACATACCTCGCTTGCGCCTCGTCCAGGCTCTGATCCGTGATGTTCATAATCTGCTGGAGGATTTCGCCGATGTCCTGCTTCCTCGCCTCGACCGCCTGGTCAGGACCTTGGGTCGCGGTGCCGTCGACCGGGCCCATGCTTCCGTAACCGGCCGTGTTCTGGGCCGCCTGGCCCTGGTTTCCACCCATCAGTCCCACACCTGAACCTCCGTGTTGTAGCATATTGCCAGTCTCATCCATCAACCGGACTCTGCTGTCTTGGACCTCGCTGGTGGTTCGGTCGACCACCGCGTTGTTCGCGTGTCGCACGTCCGTATATAAATGTGTGTGTGTGTATTTGTGTTGTATCTGAACGTGTGTTTACTTATATTTGCTCCGTCGAAAGCGACCGACGGAGCGCACTACGCACGCACGCACGCACGCACACACCTACGCGTTACGCTCGTATACCAGGTGTCGCAGAAAAATACGCGTCGGGTAAGAAACTTGCACAGAAATCGGCGCGTCGTCGAACGATGCCGGGTGCGATGACGCACGTGCTCTCTCTCCTTCCTCGAGAATCCTCGCCTCGGACTCGCACACTTGGAAAAATATACTATCTTCTTTCTCTCTCTCGTACTTTATCTCCGTCGTTACGAGTACCTCGTGACTTCATGCGCTGCTGCTTCCCGCAGCGATCCCCGAAACGCGAACGTGTTGGAGGTTAGGCCGACGCCGTGGTCTTTGTCCTTCTGCGCGTATCGTTCGGCAGTTTTGACTCCGCACGCTCCGTTTTGTTCCTTTCTCTCACTCTCTCTCTCTGTCTCTCTCTCTCTCCCTCGCTCTTGCGCCGCACGCTCACCTCCAAACCTCCGATCTTCTATCCTCGTCCGTTCCGCACTCGCACACTCCTAATTACTTCAGTTTCTAAAATCTGGTATACACAATAGGGAAAAAATGGTGCCTTCGCCGGCGGTTTAAACTTTGACGGATTGTCGAGTTTTACGTATACGCGGTTGTGTCGAGACGGTCGGCGTCGCGCCCGGGCCCGCACTCCTTCCCTCGTCACCACTATGTATGTATATATATATATATATATATACAATATCCCTCTCTTTCTCTTCTTATCTTTCTTCCTCGTCGATGCGTGTGACTACTCGTTACGGCCAAGGAAGATCGGCGTCGTTTCCCGAGTCATCCGCGCCACGAACGTCCCGCGCGAAGTTGTCCGCTTGACGAGGCAGCTACGACACGGTGACGGTGACGGCGACGAGGACGACGACGCGCGCGAACCGACCGTTTCCGTCGCTCTTCTCACTGTTCTCGGTCGCTCGAGCGACTGCTACGCGACTCGCTCGCGGGTATACGTGAGCGTACGTGTACCTTGGCGATGCTGTGCGTGCGTGCGCCAATCGGCGGCCATAGTAGCCGCCGCGGCCAATCAGAGCGTCCCATGCATCGGCCGCCGCGTCTCTCCCTCTTCGTCGCGCGCCGATCCGTTGTCCGCGTGCGCATCCACCTCCTTATTTACGACGGCGTGACCTCGGCGCTCGTCACCGCGATCTCATAACCTAACCTCTCCGCGTTGCCTCGCTTCGTGGACGACGATCCTGCTCGTCTCCCGTGGACGCGACTCCTGCCCCCCGAGACGAGCGACGCAAACTTCACGGCGTACAACTCCGCCCACTGTCACCAACTGTCTTCTCTCTCTTTCTTTCTCTCTCTCTCTCTCTCTCTCTCTCTCTCTCTCTGGCTCCTCTTTGTCGCGCGATTATTTCGAGTTCGATCTCGAGCGATATCTGAACGAGATGATATCGGAGGGAGCTTTCGCGGATCGCGATGACGCGCGTCGTGGATCGCGATAAACGCGATTCCTTCGGACGAGAGAAGTTCGCGCGTCTGTGTGCGAGTCGTAAATTACGGACCCGATTGTGCGCAGACTCGAGCGCAAGATGGCCGCCGCGCGACTGGCGGCCATATTGCCGCGAAGCGGGAAACGCACTAAATCAAACGCTCGGCGTGGTTCCACGGACTTTTACGTCTCGATTTTTCAACCCGCGGATGTACAATAGCCACGCGAATTATCTATCGAAATAACATGATGTATGAAAATTGAGTTGAATATAAAGATCAACGCACCTTATATTTTGATTTAATTAGACCTGATCATCGAGAAGCTTAATTGTTTATTAAATTGAATATTAATTAATCGGACGCCTTAAATTATCCGAGCTTGCGTGGATTATTATGTTTATAAATTAGTGATAAGTATACTCACAGTAATTGAACGCGCCTTAATATTTCCGCTCAACTTCATCTTCTGTCTTCAGATACAGCGATCTATCTATATTTATTCTAATTAAAACAGATTGATTAGTAAAAATCAAAATTTTTACATATTCTTATTAAAGCCATAGATTATGTAAAAGATAGAAGAACCACAAGTATACAATCACTCACATCGACCGATGCTTAGGGATTTTCACTATATCAGTCGCAGTTGATCAATCATATGTCAGAATTACAGTGATACGTGAATATCTAGATGCAACGCTACAAGATTTCGGCAGCGTCTCGTTTGACCACGTTGCGATTGACAGCCAATTATATCGACCTGTACCTAGGGTATTAGCAACGACTAAGGCCCGGTTCCACAACTCGAGCTAATCCGAGTTTAATACGTTAAACTGGGTCCTGATTGGTCCATTCACTACTTAAACTCGGATTAACTGGATTGTGGAACTGGGCCTAACCAATCAGAGAGTCCTATTTTAAATTGGCCAATTGGCGACGTGATCAATCGGATCCCACCCCAAGATATATGTAATCGTTTAATCAACCAATCAAAACGAAGGAACAAAAATTTCTTTGTTCCGATTGATCAAACGTTTTGAAATTTCGTGGCATCGAACATAGCATTTTCAGATATATGTTTGATCTTTTTGAGTATTCCTTTCTATACGAAAAAGTGAACATATTAATTTCCACATAGATAGTCGCGATGATTACGTGTGTTTGCGGTGCACACACTAGATTTATCTAACAAGATAAATAGTTTCTTGTTAGTAAGACAATCAATCAGAATAATAATCAATTATTTAGTAAACAGATTTCGCCACGTGCTTACGTTTAGGAAGATAGCACACTTTAGAAAAATTCATTATTCAACTGATGCCGACAAAGAATGTATCTGTACAAGTGATTTTGACAATATTAGGTGAGAAAAATTTGTTGTTATAAGATAAATAAAGATAATTTTATGTTATTATACTCTAAAAAGGGAAAAATATATTTTTATATTAATTTACTATACTCTAAAGGAAAGATATATTTTTATATTAATTTTTTGTGTGTTTAGGTAAAAGTATATGACTTCTGCAAACAAAGATCTAGC
Organism: Camponotus floridanus; assembly: GCF_003227725.1. Classification (NCBI taxonomy): domain Eukaryota; kingdom Metazoa; phylum Arthropoda; class Insecta; order Hymenoptera; family Formicidae; genus Camponotus; species Camponotus floridanus. Next base: position 784,008 of record NW_020229838.1, read on the forward strand.
AGGAAGATCTGGAATTTAATTAAAATCTAACTTTATTATTGTGAGAACATCTTAATATCTTACTCTCTTATATCTTGACCTATTGTTAAATATAAGAATATAATACTCTTCAATATAATAAATTAAAAATAAGACAGAAGAAAAATATAACAGAAAAAGAACGACAATATGGATACTATAGATTATGACAAATATTACAAAAGAGATAATGATGGTTGCTATACTGTACATTTTGCAAATGCCAAGAAACTCAGTGTTGATGAAATAAAGGAAATATTTTCAGCTTATGGAAAAGTTATATCTGTAAATATTACTGACCAGGAGTATGGGTTTAGATTTGTAAAGTATAAAACATTAGAAGAAATAATATGCTGTTTAAAAGGTTTGAAGAACAGCGATATCATACAGTTGTTACCAGAAAAGATTAAAATGAATGATTCAAATCATAGATTGAATAAATATAATTCAACTCCACGGCAAAGATTGGAATATTCATTTCAGAAAACATTCGGTGACAAACAATTTAATTTGAATTCTGCTCATAATCGAAAATCCTCAGAAATTGAAAATTCAACTCGTAGTACAAGTACTTCTAATGGGAGTCAATTTGACAATGCCGACAACTTTTCAGATACTGCTTCAAGAAGTTCACATAATTCGAAATCTAATGTAAATGCAGTTAAGTATGATAAATCGGATTCATTGATATCCAATTCACTATTTTCAAGACAACAAAATTCCATGAGTAATTCTTCAGAAATAAATTATTATAAGTATTATAAAATAGGAAAAGATGGAACTTATATTGTACATTTTGCAAACAAAAAGGAACTCAGCATAAATGAAATAAGAAAATTATTTTCATCTTATGGAAATGTTGTATCTGTGTATTTTAATGAAGAAAGGATTAGTGGACTTGTATTTGTAAGATATAGATCATTAGAAGAAACAATAACATGTTTGAAAGAATTACAAAATAACGATATGATAAGCATATTACCACAAAAGGATAAAATTAATGGTACAGTGAAGAAAACAGATCAAGAAAATTCAAATCATGGGCAGTTGGCAGAAATGCAAGATTCATTTCAAAGAATTAACAGGCAATTTGATTCAAATTCCAATTATGATAAAAAATTCTCGAAAACTGAAGAAAAGTTGACTCATAATACAACTTCTGATCGAAACAGATTTCACAGTACTAATAACTTTTTAAATACTGATTTTGAAAGTTTAAACGATGACAATAAATCTGCAATTACATATACACATTCGGATTTTCTGATATCTGCAGATAAGCAAATTTCATCAAGCCAAAGAAGTTTCAATAACTATGAAGTAACTAATTACAATCAAGAACAGCAACACAAGAGTAAATTTCATTCTTTTACGAAACCTGATATCATCATTAATGTAAATAAGGATGTATCTGATGATAAAATACCAGCATTAATCTCTAATATGGAAATTAAGCAGAAGCAATTTGATGCAGTGTCTAAAAGCTCTTCACAATCCAGGATTAAGAATACATCATCTGAAGTCAGGATCACACCAATGCAAGAAATAATTGTTGCTGATATTCATGCAAATTATGATGTGCATTATATTTTACATTTGTTTAAAAAATATAACCCAATTTCAGCTACGGTTGTCGAGACTTTAGAAACTAATAAACGATATTGTCATGTTTATTTTAAAACAATACAAGACGCAGTAACTGTCGAAGAAGAATTTGATAATTTTGACTTGTCTGGCAAAAATCTTATTGTTCTTCGAATGTCACGATTGATAGAGGAAGTTGCATGTAAATAGTACTCTTCTTTTTGTATTTATATTAATCACATTTAAATTATCATGTTACGTAAATTTTGATAAGGATTTTTCTTGAATTCCAATTATTGAAGAATGTCAGTAATATTTTTGTATACACCTGTATTTGTCTTTTAGTTTATAGACAGAATTTTTATAGTTACGATTTAATATGGAAAAAGCATGAGGAAAACAAACTAATAAATTGTATTCAGGAAACAAACATTTATGAAAAGAATAAAATTTTTTTCTGCTTATACATATAGAGTGTTTTAATACGAAGATAAAAAATACCTTAATACAATTTTTTAGTGTATCTTTTACAAAAGTGTTTTTACGTTAATATATTATTTTTCTAGACAACAAAAGTAATCATTTTGATATAATTATTTTTTTCTTAATTTGGCATTATAAACCTGCGAAAAAAAATGTAGACATATTTTTTGAAAAAAAATATATGCATATATTTGAATCAAATTTGAAATTTTATATTATATTATGCGCTTACGTGTGTATATGTACGTATTTGTATGTATGGTATTATTCCTAACCTAAATCTTTTCACAATATGCACGTGTGTTGTAGAGGTTGTAGATGTAATCAAGTTGCTAGAAGATGCAATTAAAAATGTCGAAGAAATTTAATAAAAAAGAAGTGCATCAAATGCTTGTAACAGAAGATAAATTTATTTCGAATATATTCTCTGTAATGCCTATGTCAACGTGCGAATTAGGTAAAAACATTTTTAAAGTAGTATCTAAAATTCTCTAGAGGTTATATTTCATGTCGTGTAATAAAGTCAATATTTTATATTTTAATATAGCAAAGCAGAATCAACTAATAGATGGAAAGGAAACGAGGGAAAAAGGTTGTTATATTTTTTTTAACATTTATTTAAAACAAATTAATTTTATAAAATTCAAAATTGCCCTTTACCAATTGCCATGAAATTTTATCTATATTTATATATTTTAATGAATAAAATATATAATTAATAAGTAAGATATTTTTTGAGCAATTAATAATTAATACTTTTATCTAAATTGACAAAAGAATTTGTATAATTTGCTTGTTTATCAAAAAAAAATTTTTTTCTGTATGATCTATATTACTAATCAGATGTTTTCTATTGCAGTCAAGTCTTTTGCTTCACCAGGCAAGAAAACGGGAAGAGTAAACTCTTTCGAGTTACATGAAAAATTAGAGAAATTAAAAGGTGTAAAAAAATTAGATTATAAACAGAAACTTCTTAAAAAAACATTGAAAAACAGAATCAAAAAGAGTTCAAAAAAGGAACAACGTTTGCTACAGAAAAAACTTGTTAAAGCAGAACAAAATGCAACTGGAGACAATAAAATAAAGATTAATAATGAGGAGGTGCCAAAAATTCCAAAACCAAAACCAGTATTTAATTCGGAGGGTAAAATGGTGTTTAGTAAGTTTGATTTCTCTGAAATTGGAGTAAAGAAAAAACTACCTAAAAATCAGAATGATCCTAAAAAGATTTTACAACAATTACAACAAAAGAAAGAAAAATTGAAGCAATTAGAAAATTCAGGCGATAAAGAAAAAGCTGAGGATATTAAAGAAAAAGATGCATGGAAATCTGCATTGGCAAAAGCGAATGGTGATAAAGTATGTATTTATTTTGACTTTATTTTGTGAAAAATTATTTTAATATGAAAAATTAATTTCTTCTTTCATATATTAATTAATTTCTCATAAATTAATTAATAGAATTGATTTCATATTTCTACATATTTATTATTATCAATTTATTATACTCTTATATTTTGCATCAGCTGATTTATTTAAATAAATTAATACATTAATTAATTAGCATATAAAATTCTTTTACACATGAAGCCTTTGTTCTAGATTTTTAATGCAATTATGTTTAATAGATTAAAGATAATCCAGAGTTGCTCAAACGTACTTTAAAGAGAAAGGAACAGAAAAAGAAACACAGTGCAAATAAATGGAATTCTAGAATAGAGAATGTACAAAAATCTAAACAAGAAAGGCAAGAAAAACGACAAGGAAATATTATGAAGAGGAAGAAAGAGAAAAAATTAAACAAATTGAAAAAAGCAGCGAAGAAAGGACGTGTTATACCTGGATTTTAATCAATTAAACTAGTTAGCTGTACTTTCATGATGCGAATTTACATAAAAAAATAAAGTGTATGTTTATTTAAGTTATATTTTGCTCTTAAATTTTTTTTATGTGCAAAAGTATATTAAAGTACACATGCACATTGAGATTATATAATGTGGAAACATAAAACTCTACTTTTTAATTTAAATTTATACAGAAAATAGAATCTAAATGAATTTGATACGTTTGTTACTGTTTGTTGATATATTTACTGTCGAAAATCATACAACAGATTTAATGCAGGAAGAGAGAATTAAAAGATTAAATAATATAATCCATATTATTGCGATATTTGTTAGTGAGGAAACTGGATCTTTTAAAAGTTGTGAACACATGTATGCAATATCAATCTGTATACAATTACGAATAATATTTTATTAATATAATTCTCCTTTTATTTGTACATTAACAAATCTGTATTTACATTAACATATTTGTATTGTAGACCAGCTACTTTCTACAACTATCGCATACATTCTGGATTGTAATTATCATGTAAAAAGCTCTACTCACAAATGTCGCGAGCAAATAGTAGTATAAAATTTCATGTCGGGATGTCTCATTACATAATACAAAGATCATATGATACTCTTGAAGAAGTTTTTCATAAGGTTTATTTTATTTACTTCTCTTTACTTGAAAGAGTATGTTTCCTGATATTTCACGTAATTGATGCCACTGTATGATAGTTTTGAATAAATTGGCCAGTGTCATTCCTGGATACTTTAATAAGATATTCCTTCATTTGAAGAGACTGGCTAGTTAGTAAATGATTGGCAGATCTAGGACGAGAGCTTCAATATAGCTGCCATCTTCCACCTCCTGCTAGGTATCTCCCAAGGCTGCAGAGACCGCATTAGCGTGCGTCAAAGCTGTCCATAATGGACTGTGATCCACAGGCAATGGCACCGCCAAGGATTTCGATGGTCGTGGGGACCTAGAAGTAAAGAATAATATACAATCTGATAATACATAAAACTGTATTAACTTTATAGAGCTATAATATTTTAAAGAAATATTAGAGACTATAAAAACTTCATGTTTTGATATATCAATAAAAATCTTTAATTTTAAATAAAAATTTATTTTTTTTTATATCATTTATTTCATTTTTATTATTTTTTATATTATTTCTTTGTTTTTGTTTCTTTTATTTTATGTTACATTTTATTTTATTTATTTTATATATTTACGGATAAAATTTATATTTTACGGATAAAAAATGTTTAATATTTATCGAAGTAAAATTAGAAATAAACATGCATCATATTTTTGATCAACGAATAATGAAAATCTGTACTGAAATTTTGCTTTGTCATAATTCAAATTGAAAATCGCGCCATTTCGGAATTACAGATTTGATAATAATACTCGTCGACCAATCATCTATCTCGCGTGCCTATTCGGATAACTTCAATCCGGATAACTACAATCTTGTGCAGGACGGCGAGCAGTGGCAAGGAAAAAGATACTTTTGCATGATAATTCCGCTTTTTCGAATTATTTTATAATTTATAGTGCGTGTTTTTTCTAGAGTTCAATCGCGTATCGTCGTAGTATTATCGATAATTAGCGAGTAATCCGATTTTCGTCGGTATAAAGAATCGTTCCGCGAATTCAAAAAAGCTTGTGAACCAGTATGAGATATCTTTCGAGATCATTGCTTCAATACGTAGATATTACAGGTGAGTCTATTTTATTGAGTTGTCTATTTTATTAATTCGTAAATTCGTATATTCTTATAATTCAGAATAGAACAAAGATTTTCATTGAGGAATGGATGGAAATGAGTGAGGAATCACTCCGAACATTTTCGCGACAATTCATGATGTCGGATGGAGCAGGAGAAGCGAGGGGGAAAACTTATATAATTTGATGCAATTCGATAATATTTTATATAATAAATCTAATTCCTCTTACTTATATTTATTAAAACGTTTACTAACACTGCGAAATAACAGTGTATGTTAAGTGTTGGAAAGAATACGAGAGAGAGGGGGGGGAGGCGGGGAGAAAGAGAGAGAAACATGATCTTTGCTGATATTGCAGCCAATCGGCGCGCTTTCGCACGCGATGTATGTATTATTTGAATTATTTGAATAAGTTTGAAGACGGGAAGAAGAAAAAATGTGCACTTTCATGTAACTCGTAATTTGTTCTTGTAATTCCCGATTTGTACGTAATTCTAAAGCGTATTTTATCATTATTACCTTGACGGTACCAAAGCCGGATGCTAATCTGGACTACTCAATTCTAGGGCGGTGCTCTGTTCGGGATCCGAACGTTCCTCGACAACGGTATCCAACTCTAAGGATGGAAAGCTTCGGGAGCCTCGATCGCTTTTCAAGGATACAGTGCGTGCTGGACGATCTATCCCAGCTGTAGGACATGCCAATAAATACGTGAGTTGTATTAAAAATTAAATTGCATTAAAAGTATCAAGACATAGTCTTGTTGTCTAACTGCAAATATTAACGTAAGGACACGCTTTTGCGCTTAAAATTGTTTCATCAAAGTACTTCTTTGAGAGATCCATAAAAGTCTTCAGCTTAGAATCAATTTTTTCTTCAATAAAAAAATTTACAAAGGAAAGTAAAATAATTGTGCATTTTAAAAGATACAAGAGTATTTTAAGCAAAATTGATTTTAAGGGCATGTTGATAATCTGGATTTATTTATTATTATAATTCTCTCACAAATCTTAACGTAGTAATTTGCCTCTATTTATTCATATCCAATGTTGTTTTCTTTCAGTTATTGAAATCTGAGTTTTTATAAGTTGAACTATATTTTACAGAGAATGTGTTAGAAGAAAAAATATAGTTCGGTTTATAAGAACTCAGATTTCAATAACTAGAGATTCTCTATTTTATAGTTAAAACGTATTCTATATGTATTCAGATCTTCTTCAAGATTTTCCTTTCAAATTTTATAGTTTATCATTAGTCTGCTGCATTCAGTCACATTATTACTCGAATTAGAGTTTTATATAGTTTCTTATATAGTATATAGTAATCTCTTCTTTTTCCTAGTAATTTCGATATAAAAAATATCTTATAGTTATATAATGGTTAATTTACATTTTATTTAATTTAATTGATCAGCAACACTTACTTAGTTTTACGAGTTATTTGTTTTCGATTGATATAGGAATATTTGTTCTACATGCGTTCTAGTTTCACTTTTTAAACTTGGTTGAATACTCACCCAGACGATGAACCGGGCTAAAACGAACGAGACTCAATGCACCGTGATCCAAATCACAGTTTCTTCGCCGAGCTCGTTCCCTGGCGAGTTTCGCTCTTCTTCGTAGACAGCAAATTACCATTAATGCCAGCAATGGAAACCCCAAAATGCAGGAAACGATGGGAATTATTATACTTTCCGGCGTCACTGAAAGATGCAAACAATTTAATCATGCGGCAATTTTCTGAACTAGAATACATAATTCTTTAATTCATAAAGTGTTTCTTTTTTCAAGTGAGAGATATATATATATATATATATATATATATATATATATATAAATAACTATATCCCAATATTTAAAAAAAGGAGTAAGAGAAATTTCAAAATCTCAAAAAAATGTATAAATTATTTTTTATAAATAAATATGTATATACATATATATGTATATATTTGTTTATAAAAAATAATTTATAATTTTTTTTGATATTGTGAAATTTTTCTCCTTTTTTAAACATTGAGATAGTTGTATTTATTTCCTATTCGTTAGGCATTTTGCGATTTGATCTTTATCTCCTTTCTCGTATAATTTCTCGTATAACTTTTAAAATTATTTAGTCTGTTTCTTGAGATCGGTCTTACTTGAATTAGCTCTTTAATAAATTTTTCTTTACTTTCAATGAGTTTCATTTCTTCTGGTCATCGTATAAATTATGCGGAAAATTTTTTCCACGTCTTTTTATTCAATGTTCTTATTATGTTATTTATTTTATATATTTCTACCTGTTTATATTTTTTATATTCTTCTAGTAATTTATTCCTATATTCTATATAGGTATTTCTCTTCGTTACTGTTTTATTTCTTGAGTAAACCAGTTGAGATCTAGTTTTTCATTTCTCATTTAAGATAAATTTTTGTTTGTTATGTGCTTAATTTACGTGTTTAATTTTAAAATTAAATTTTTAAATTAAGAGATATATTATTATATTATTATATACTGTTATTATACAATATATCTTTATAAAAAGTTATAAATACTAATAACTATATATATAGAATAATAATATTCTGTCAGAAAATTTAAATGTTTTTATGTTATAATTTGTCGCGCGTCACTGAAAATTGAGGATTTGTTTTTAGCGTGTACGCACAATATTCCGTAGTTCAGTTGCCATGTAACTGCAAATTAGAAGTATTGTGGGGATTTGAATGATGCACCGATTGCGCGAAATCTAGAGTTTCTAAAGTTTTAACGTCAACTAATTAATCCAATGGAAAGCTGCGAACGTATTTTGCTTCGTCGAAATACTTTACTCTTTAAACAGGTGCTTCCTAGGTCAATTAAGTGTTAATTAAGAATCTCTTCAATCGCAGTTACGAAAAAGTCGATATTCCAGATTACTTAAAGGAAATAGAATTCTATTATTTCAGATATTCGTACATACATTGGTATTCCTCATCGTCAGTAGCAATCAGACAGTCTTTAAGTCAACGAATAAACCAATGATATTGTACTGCAGACTTTGTTATCTTGTTAGCGTATTCATATTTTCTCGTAATTCACGCTATATAACAGGCAACTACCTGACACTAATTAAATTATCAATCCGTTGTCTCTCTCTCTCTCTCTCTTTGCCTCTTCAAACTTGGTTCTTCTAGCTACTCGTTTATAATTCCCCACCGCCACAGGCACGATCTAATACTTCATACAAGCCTCTAATTAAATATCATCTTGTGCAGTTAATATATGGCGTCTTCGAAATAAGACGCAATTCATGATAATAATGCCAGCATCATATAAATGGCTATATATATTTTTTACAGTGAAGTGAAGCTTAGTTTCAGCTGAATTAGAAATGCGACATTTCCTTTTTAGTCGTTATTGTTTTCTTACCCGTTGGATATACCAAAATTGTAGGCCTTTTAGAGTGCGGAATCGTTGGCATGGTGGGTCGACCAGCTCTCACCTCCGCTGACATTTTCCTTTGTTCTGAAAATGAAAATGAAATACCTTTTTGAGTTGACTTTTCCAATTTCGATATATATTTTCGTTTCTACCTAGCATGTATCTCTTTAAATACTGTCATACAAAATGAAAAATAAATAAAATAAAATACAAAATAAAATACAAAATTAATTGAAAATTTATATATAGAGAATATAATTATTTTTATTCATATTCGAAAGTTTATTGTTAACAGAATTATAGTGGAATACAGTTCAGAAAATCTTGTTGCGCAACAATTCATCAAAATGTGTTATTTTCATCGTTGACAAATGGCTGAAACTACGATTCGTTATATCATGAAGAGATCAAATAACGAATTTTTACATTTCTTACTATTAATGTTGAAAAAGTACTATTTGTCGAAAAGTAAAAATTTGTCGAAAAAGTAAAAGTGTAATGTTAAAGTCAGCATCATATACATTTTTAATATCAATTTTTTCTTAATTGGTAAAACTAACAAATTCGGAATTAAAACAATAAATTAATTAAAAAATTATAAGTTAATTGTATTATGCATCGGAATTTGATTTCTTATTGTTAGAATAGGGATGCCAGGGTCAATTGAGGTCAACCGGGCAACCCTTTACACGCGCGCACATTATTCTGCATTATCTGCTTCTGACATCCGGCAATATCGCAAATTCTCGATCATTTACCGTTCGCTATTATTACACCTGGATTTCGGCCAGTGTCCCTGTAACGTTGAGGTTTTCCTATTAAATTATAATGAGCGTGCGTGCGCGATATTGCGCGTCAAGCTAAAAAGCTGCAGTTAAAATAAAAAATTCAAAGTAAGTTCTACAAAAAATTTCAGAATATTTAATAATTTTTACGTAAATGAAATATTTTAAAAACTATCGTCGAATACGCGGCAATATTTTTTGGAGAAAAAGTTTGTAATTTTACATGGAGTTTATGCAATTCAACATTTGATAAAATCAACATGTGATAGAGATTTGAAAGTGAAAAAATGGAAGTTTCCCCACGTGTATTTTAAAATGCTCAGTTACACAATTTCATTACAGTATGTTTAGTATCACTGGGGAAAAGATACAGAGATAACCCAGGCGACATAACATGAATTATACACCGCATGTGGGAAAACGTTTCTCACATTTTCTTCGTTTCTCAGGTCGGACACATTAAATATTAATGAGGAAAGTGATAACAAAGCTAATAGCAATTGGGGTCGGATGAGTAAGACACGTGCTCTTCATTTTTCTTTTCTTTGTATAATATCTTCATATAATATGCATCTCCATAGAATATTAATTTTTATTAAATGAAATAATTTTAATAAAATATTTTTAGAAAGTATTTAATATTGAATTGTTATCGAATTATGTTTCGGACGGACAATTTCGAGTAAAACGCACAAAAATATCCGATTCGTCACGTCGTATCTCCGTCGTCTCGTCGAATAATTTGAATCCCAAGAGTAACCGAGTAAATCCAGCAATCTCGAAAGCGAAGAAATTCGATTCTCGTGGAGATTCTCTGTGTGTGCCGCGGGTAACGGCAGCAATTCCATGTCTCTGACGGGGCGCGAATATTGTCAACTGATTCCCGGCTTGTGCAAATCGCACGTCGAAATCGGAGCTACATGTAGCGGCTATCGATTTCACTTTCTGTGCGACGAAGTAAACCACGCATTTCAATGCAAAAAATGTAAAAATTCATTAATCGGTCTCTCCACGATATAACGAGTCGCTATAATACTTGTCAGTGATAAAAATAACATATTTTGATGAATTATTGCGCGACAAGATTCTTCAAGATTCTACCGTAATTCTGTTAACAATAAACTTTCGAATATGAAGATAAAAAAATTACGCTCTGTCGTTATATCAAATTTTTAATCATAATAATTTTGTCTTTTTTATAATAATTTTATATTTTATTTTGTATTTTATTTTATTAATGTGAATCACAATCGCAACAAACAAATATATTATAATTTGATAACTCATTGCTCAGATATACGCAGATGTGGAAATAGATTTCAGAAATATTAAATTTTTATATATAGATGCATCAATACAAATGTTATAACTATATAACATATAATAAATCATCAAAAAATTAACAATATCAGCTTTCTGATATTATTACTTAATTGCTCTCGAGATAATTTAATTTCGAACATTTATTCGTGAAAAAGAGGTTTAGAAAATAATTAATAATGCTTCAATGTTTTTATTGCTAGAATATAAATTATGAAATTAATAATAATAATAATAAATTATGTTAATAATTAAATTAATTGCTTTCTTCTTCGATTTCGATTTTAATAATTGAAAATTCTATAAATAAAAAAATATATTAGCATAATGTTAAGTCTTATTCTTAATATATCATTCTTAATTTCTTATTAATTATTACTAGTATTATTACTAATAAAAGGAATTGTTATTAACAAGAATATTAAATTACTAATCAGAGCCATAAATTAGTAATAAATAAATATTTAATTATTACGTATTCAAATGTATTTTTTCATGATAAAAATACTAGATTAACAGAGGTACACAATTGATGTAGTTGGGGCATAATACAAATTACGAAACATATATACAATTACAAATACAATTACAGATACAAATTGTCTCTTGTGACAGAAGAATTTTAAACAGTTTTACAAGTTATCGCAATGGTTTTAAATTTTATAAATTTGTTTGCTAAAAATTGTTATAGATAAAATTAAAATATATACAGAAAAATATTTATATTACAGAAAAATATTTATATTTATATTTTTCTGTAATATAAATATTTATATTTTTCTGTAATATTTCTGTTCAAAAATATTTATATTTTACTATACGTGAAGAAATTGTCTTTGCTTACATAATTAATTTGCGATTGATTTTAATATTTTTTAATTATTTTTAAGTCTTAATTTGTGACAGTTAAAATTCCTATTAATCCCCCGATATTCAGCCACAGTCTGCAAGATTCAGCGTGCATCTTTTTAGTCACTTATATCTGGTTTTTAGAATTTAGGTCATCCTTAATTTTGTCGCGACGGCTTGTCGAATATTGCTACTATAAATCGTTCGAGGGGTTCTCTCTGCGCGCTTATGTTAAAGCATGGAGGAGTCTTAGCTGAAAATGATACTCGCGCAGGGGAAGGAATAAAGAAAGACATCGTTACCGTATCTAAAAAAACGGCCTTTAAGCCGTCTGAGGCCTTTTTGCTGTTTAGGGGAGCACCTGCCGACAGTTTGCTTATTTTACGTGTATTGCAAGATAGACTGAATTTAAGTGGACAAAAAATAATTGCTGTTTTAGCGAGCGAGAAATTGAGATTAACGAATTTCTCGATTATTGGAAGGAATAAATTTGTCATCATAATTTATTCGAAAAATTTATAAGACAATGTGACGAGAAACATCGTAAATATACGTGTCGTTTCTACATCTAACAAGAAGGAATACTTACTCATAAAGTTTTGTATGTTTATCTTGTACGATGAACTATATATATCAGAATATAATGTTTTAACATTTTCTAAAGAAAAATAAAACTGATATATATTTACTTAATATTATACGAAAATTCCTTGAGATATTAAAACAATGAATCTTAAGATATTGACACTATTTCAGATGTGTTGATCTAATACTTTTTATCTTTGTTGGTCCAGCACTTTTTCGCATCAAAGTAGATTATTTTATCGGCTGCTAACCTTTTGGCAAAGAAAAATCTTCTCCTCTCCCAAAGGCATGTTCGTGAAAGCCTATGAGATTTTCTGGTCGCCAAAAAAATGATAGTTACGACGTGCTTGTTATCTAAATAGGTCGGCCACGCCTATATAAAAAAATCTCATTTCATGAAGCTCGCAAATGAAAGAAAAAAAATCAATTCTCTTCTTCAAAGCAACACGATTGATCAGAAAAAAAATGTAATTTTGCGATAGATTATTTCGAACGCTGAAATATATAGCTATGCATATATAAGGGCTCTTCTAGAATTATTATAAAATTTGAGAGGTAAATATTTTTCGAAAAACTGTTCGCGCGAAATACCGTTATAATGGAAATTTTATATGAATATCTCTCTCTAATATTTGTTTATATTTTTATAAAAAATTAACAAGTTCTCTATTTTATTTTTTTATGATCGTAATTAGTAATATAACTCGTGTAAACTAATTTCATACATCTTGACTGATATGAAAATAATTTTAATTTAAATTAATATTTTAAAATATTTGACAAATTAAAGTTAATATTTTAATTTTAATTTTAATTTTTTATATATGCAAAAAAGTAAAAATTATAAAACATAAATGAAAAGTAAATATTTGATACTTGTGAAAATAAATTGCTTCTCTTTTCATTAGTGAAAAATCAAATCTATTGTATAAAATGTTCTAAAGTAGTATAGAATATATTTTTTTTAAGTATAGAATTCTGTTAAAATGAGAGAGAAATAACATACATATAAATAAATAAAGTTGTCTAATATCATTTTATAAATTGTATGACAATTTTCGTAAAATCAATTTTGATATTCGCAAACACACTACATTCAGTTCTGTTTATTTATATCATTAACATAATAAAAACTCTCCATAACGTATTATATATATTGAATATTTTTGAGATTCCATTTTTTACGATATTATGAACTATGAAAAGAGCTCTCTCCTGAGTCATGTCGAAATATCCTTAAATCAAATATCCTTATTTTATTTCGTGACGTCTGTCTGCCGTTTAAAGGCAAGTTAACGGCTCCATCTGGATTTCTCACATTTTGGAATGCTATCGAAATACGAACGGTATGTATGGCCGCAGGAAGTTGTTCTCCATACTGTCTCAACATCGCGGAATGTCAAGGTATTTACATCGCTTGTATATACGGGTTCGTATACCGGTTGTGCTCGAAACAGGAGAGATGTTCGGTTCCGGATTTGTATATCGTGCGGTGCCGCGCTGACAGATCCTTAGTAAGTGACGTAGATAGGTATGTGTACTCACGTGTTTATGTATGTGCACGTGCGAATGCGAATGTGTCCCTAATTTATGTACACGAAAGACAAACGCGCTGGTATATATAGACTAGATTAGAATCGCCATTATACCTGCTTGTCCGTCCGTTCGACCGCGTTTGATAGGGATTTAATCTTGAGAATAATTAGATATGTCTCTCAGATCGCATTAATCATAATAATATCTCTCAATTTCTATTCGATAATCTCAAGATACAGGTAATTCGTTTTCTTTCTTCATAACTTTTCGTTTTTACGCGAGTCGATATATTGAGTAAATTGTGATAATAAATTTGATTCGCGCGATTGAATGTGTAGCGCCGGGGGAAAGATTGATTCAAAGTAAAGAGAAAAGCGCGATCTTTCGTATATACATATATATGAATGAATGAATGAATCATACAATTCTCATTACGTCGGTCAGATTTTATTTGATTCTAGAGAGGAGGTCACACTTAACCCGCGTCATCTATCATACGTTTCATTAATTAGGGCAACCTCGATTACATTTCGGATAACTGCACGATTTATTCAGCCTACTCTCTCACCTTCTGCCACTTCCGCTTTACGCTCTTGTTATCTTCCTGTTGAATCACTAACACGAAACCTCATCTCTGATCTTTAACTAAATCACCATTAAAATTAGAACTTTGAGGGATTGCTAATTCACTATTTCTAAATTAGGAAGGTCATGGTCAAGGTTTAGCTAAATACTTTCTAGGTCGTGCATGAGATCGATTTACTAATTGTAGGTTGGAAATGCAAAACGTTCTTTAATGACTTCGACAACTCATTTGCCTCTAACACATAGAGCGTCATGATGAAATGTCACCGCTTTGTTAGCCGGGAAATCCTTGTCGTAGTTCTTATCATTGTAATTGCAATTACTTCTCGCTAGTCTCATTAATATTTCCAGTGGTATCGATTTATTTAAAGGAACGATAATTTTTAAAATTGCCTTTCGGCAATAAACAATTATTTATAAACAAAATGTAAACATCTTGCAAAAAATTGAATTTTGTAATTAAAAAAAAAATTTTTTTAAATACAACTTATTTTAAAACATATTTTACACATAATATTCGTTTATATTGAAAAAATATATTTAAAAAGCATTTTGACTAATTTTTAAAAAGTTATTATATTTATATAAAAATTGCACTATATTATTTTATATTATAATTCTAGGGAAAAATATAAATAAAAATAATCTAAATATAAAATTAAAATTTTATATATGAATATGCATTTATAAGAAACAAAATATTTCAAATGAGAGAAGAAGCATAATAATTTTATGTAATAAAAAAGAACTTAATTTTAACGGTTATACGAAAATTAAAATAAAACAATTTAATAGTAATAAAAATTATGTAAAATGCTTAATTTAAATTATCATCCTTGAAGATTATGTTTATGTACATTATATTTTTATACATATTATAGTACACACGGACTGAACATGAATTTTTAACGTGTAATTTTATAGCATAACTTTTTGCACATAAAATAAAAAAACACAAATGTTATGTAAAAGATATGTTTTATGATAACTTGTTTATCGTTCCTTTTAAAAATTGGCAATAAATTATTTATAAACAAATTGTGAATACATTTCAAAAAATCGAATTTCATATGTAATTTAAAAAAAAACGCGTTGAAATATGCTCATGATAAGATTTATTCAGCTCTTTTATTTTTGTAAAATGGACAAAAAAAGATTCTTTATAGACAAATGTTGACAAATTGTGGACAATCGAGTGTTATATCAATTTTGTAAAAATTTTCGAAGCTAACTTCGAAATAAATTTTGTTTATGACAGGATATGACAGGATTTTGTTTATGACCTTGTCGTTTATTACATTTATTTTTGAAATAAATGAATATGCATCATAACATATGATCAATATGTAATTTCAATTTCAATAATAGAGTTGCACAAAGCATTAAGCATCCCATGAAATTAGTAAAGTTATTGTCAAACTTTCCGACAAGGGAAGTAACACAGAGTTGATCACATGAATAAGTACTCTCGACTATCACGTCAATCTGTGAACTTAGAAACTATAGTTGCTGACATACGTATAATTGGCTTGTAAACTTGCAATTGCAAGGTTTTACTACTTGCGTAAGCTTGCTAATTTCTCGTTTTTAAAGAATTTTCAAATTCTTTAAAATTTTCTAAAATTTTTATATATTCCCATTTATATAAATTTTTTTTTTGTATAAAATATTTATATAAAATGATATTATAATATATAACACAATATATAATACAAAAAGAGAGAAAAGGGAGTATTCAAAAATTCTTGACCAATTTTGAACTAAAAACATTTTCTTTAAGAAAAATATCAAAGAAAATTATTGCTATTTTTATTTTTTGCTATTTCTCAATTTTTTAAATAATGTAATATTTTTTTAATTAAATTAAAATATCATCAAAGTAAAAGTTTAATTTGAAAGCTATATATGATGACCGGACTTAAATATATATTCTATTATAAGCACCTTTACTATTTCATAGTATTATAGTCACGTTGCACATGTACAATGCATTAGAGAGAAACTAAAGCAAGTTCAGCGTAAATCCTCCATCCATTAGTCTTTCGTAAAATGTTCTCTCAAACCATTAAATGATTTTAAGGTCATTAAGATTTTTTTACGTGTCACATCTTGCTTCAAAAGAAAGTGCATTGATTAATCGTATAAATGTTCATGTTTAGATTTACGCAAAAAAATGAAAAACAAAAATAAAAGTAATGTTATTGGACGATAAAAAATTTACGATTTATGGCCATGAAGAGAGACGTGAAGACAAATGGTGAGGAAAGATGCACATGGCGAATGTAAAAAGTTGAGATGACTTCTTTTCATCGAACCGATAGCAAATCCTCATTTTTTTGTCCGATGTCTTGTATTTCGCTATCTTTTCGAGAAAAGTTGCACAGAAAGAAAGGATTTGCCGCTTATATTGCACGTTTTTGAATTTATATTCTGGATGTGTCTTCTCTCTCTCTCTCTCTCTCTCTCTCTCTCTCTCTCTCTTTCTTTCTTTCTTTTTTGTTTTATGAGTTTGCATAGGTATCTTCGCTGAATTTATTCAAGTGAATCACTATTATGCATCCGGCGTTATAAGTAAACTTCTTGTTCGACGATATTTCCGAGATAATAGAAGATTTTTATTCTCTATATTTAGAAAACTTTTATTTTTTCCCTCATGTAATAAGATTAGAAGACATTAGTAGCATCTCTAGCGCCAACCATATTTGTGCAAAATGCTTGCATATTTTTTCTAGAAAGCGATAGCATTTCTAAATATATAATATTTATTAGCCAGCTTATATTCTATGTAGCTGTGTAGAATTTCTCCAATTGCAGTTCCTTGTTGAGAATCGTGATTCTGGTATGTAAATAAATTCCAACCATTCTTCAGGCTACTTGCATTTCCTGCTTTGTTGCAAATCTGATGGAGTATGTGAATCTCTCTTTTACCAATATTCTTTAACATCTTGGCAACAATATTATTTGACCTACCTGCTTTCCTATTTCTGAGATTTTTTTAGAACTATTTCCACCTTATTTCTCAATATTGGAGATTTCTGATCTTCGGAAATCTCCATGATCCCATTATTGCTGTTATGATTTTCTTCAGAGGCTATGAGATTCTAACAATATTGTCGCCATCAATGATCGCCGATTTTGTGGTGATTTTGATTCTCGTCCTTTATCGGAAGGTGATGGGACGAGAAAAAATATGAATTTTTGGGAAAGATTTTTTGAATGCTCTTCAATTTTCTGATACATGGATACATTTACATCACATCCAACATATGTGTCTTTATCCAATAGCTCTATCTATTTTCTTTGAGATTGTTATATTTTCATCTGCTCCTGTTGTCATTAATCTTTTCTATCTTAATTTCTTAGCGTTGCTTAATTAAATTTCATGTTGATTCAAATAACTGTAATTTCCTTGGTTACATTTTTGGGCTGAGGAAGGATACAATATCCATCGTATTTTGAGTTTTTTATACTTCCTTTTATCAATTTCAGTTTTTTCTAACACTCTGAATTTCATATTTTTAACATATAAAAAAATTGTTAGATAGACTATTTTTTCCTTTTTTTTTTCTAATATTACTGTCTTATTTATGAGCATATTATATATTTGTTTTTAAAATATTTTATTATTTGAAATATTTTATTTCGTTTGATATCTATGAATGTTTTAGTCTTTAAGTTTCTTTTCTCGTATTACATAAAGAATCATAGCTAGTTATTCTAAACAGATGAGACACACATAAAATATACATAAAATATACCAATATACTTCCTGGAGCTTTTCCAAGCTAAAAAAATAAAATATGCGAACGACATGACCCAAAGCAAGCGTTGTGATCACAAAAACAAAGATCAATAGATATTATATCTATAGTAACATTTTGTTCTGGGATAAAAATAGCCTCAATTCATGCTTTTATACACTTTTTCCAATAAAATTGGCGATTTAATTATCTCGTTCTCATACAATTTACGTTTTTCCGCAAGGATATTTACAGCAATTAATTTATCTGACATATGTCATAAATAAAATCAACGCCAAATAAAATGTATTATCTCTGTCAGGAATAAAACAATTCCATTTATCACGATAAAGGAAAATTTTACAAAGAGATGTATGGAAAGTTCGAAGGCAGTTGCTAAAGCTCAATAAAAATGAATTTAGGTATTTACATTAAAGGAAATCGTTACATTGTTTTTGAGGAATAAGCTATACCCTTCGCATCGATGGAATTCTCGTTCGACTTTCGCAGAAAAATGTTTTACTAAACCTATGAGAATCTGAAAGTAAATTGCTTATCGACATATCCTTCAATCTCACAAATTAAAACACAAATCGACCATGAACAAAACGTGATGCTTTAACATAGACGAAATCTTGTTATCTTTTTACTAGGTTACATCAACAAAAGATCGAAGATGTACAATTTATGCGGATAAATTACAATATCTGTGTGTGTATGGAATATATATTCCATATCATATTTTATATCGATATCTTTCTTTAGTATTTCTTTTACTTTTTCAATATACTTCTTCAAATATTGCCCGAGTTTCCTTAAATTTTTCTTTGTTTAATACTCTTTTTTCGGAGAAGTTACGATATTGCAAGTAATATTGCCTGATCTCTAGATGAAAAAAGAAAAAAAACATAAAACAATTCTTGGAGCCTCTCATGCAGCCGAGAAGTACTTAGATTAGATTTCTAACTTCATGTCACGATCACATTTCTCCGTATCGTTTTATCTCGTCGATTTCGGGACGAAATTACATTCACGTGATGTCCTGAAGCACAAGCTTCAAAGGACGCGGTATGCATGTGCAAATAACACGAATCGTATGCAACCACGATACAATGGATTATTTCAATAGACAGAGATTAATAGACACTGATATCACTGGAAATATTAATGAAATTCTCGCGAGAAGCGGTTATGATTAATAATCAAATAAATATTCTTTTAATTTGCCTAACTTTTTTCAATATTTTCTCAATCATTTTAATTTTATTAATGTATCATTAGGATTTTAATTTTATTAATGTATCATTAGGATTACAAATTTTTTCTGCATTAAAATTATATTTTTATCGTTAATTTTCACTTGCTTTAATCTACGTTCATAATTAAGTCATCTATCAACTGAAAATTGAATATGCTTTGGAAAAGCATGCATTAACTGATACGTCATCTTGAGATAGATTAAGTTTGTATATATTTCCATACACTTTTGAACGCCATGAACCATTTTCATTACGACAACCTTCCTAGGCAAATGTCATGATCATTAATATATATAATTTATATATGGAACATTCTATTTTAATCAATATGTCAAATATATATCAAAAACTTGATAAAATCGAGAAAACAATTTAAAACAAAAATAATAGAGTTTCGAACTCTAGTTAGAATTCTACGTTAATGGAGAATAAATTGCTCGACCGAACAATTGCATTTTATGAAATTCGTCGTTTTATTTAAGTGTCAAGTAATCAAAAGTAATAATAAATAATTAGATAATTACAATTTTTGAAAATAATTTCCGTTTTAATTACGCTTGTGTTTCTTGTCGATCGACAATACTCGTAAATATTTCAAATACATGATGATGGATTATCGAGTTTATAACTAATCGATTGTGCAGATAATACGCATTATTGGATTAGATTAGCCGACATATTGATTGCCATCTGCGAATGCGTTGGTATTTTACTATCCTTATCCCTCTACCTTCGAATTAATCTTGATATAATTTAAAATGAATTTACTCTTACAGATATCTCGAAGAAGTATTTTAATGAAACAATTAAATGCGCAAAAGCGTTTCTTTACGTTGAAAATATTTGCAGTTGGACAACAGGGCTGTCTTGATACTGGCATTACTCATTGCGGATATTTCCGCAAGTTACAGCGGAAAAGTTTCTTGCTACGAAAATAACTTGCGCCCAACTCCGCGAAACAACTAGTTTCGAATTAACGAGTCGACGAATTATTAAGTCAACGTGTATAACATTACTGTGTAGGAAGCATGCTTTGATGTATTACTGAAATTAGAAACATTTATCGCGCCAAGAAAAAATATAATAATCTGTTTCATCTGCGAAGTATATATGTCGAGTGAAATAGAAAAGATTGTCAAATTTCGAGAATTAATGTAAATCGTAAAATTTGCCGTGGTAGACTTGAAAATGTTGTCTCGCATGGTCGAAGTTGTAAACTGTTCTAAAAATTTATGGCTTTTGCTGGGAAAGCGTGTATATAACTGGTCGCTGCCGTTGTTCAACCTGTAGCAGACCTTTTTCCTGATAAAGTATGTGAAATGTTACCATATACCGCTCTGTGTACTTGGAGATTTTATCATCTGCATTTTTAAGCATAATATACCTGTTTTGAAATTTGAATTTCCAAAGACATACACTGAAAAAAAAAATGTTGTTAACTTGATTAAACCGTTCAATTAAATTATTATTTTTTTAATTGAAATCTTTCAGTATTTAAATTGTGTAATACATATTAAATCTAACGTGACACCTATTTAATTTAATATTTTAATTAAAAACATTATTTAGTCTCTAATTCTTATTCATGTAAAATTTGCAGAAAAAGCATTAAATTCCTACTGTTACCATCACGTTCCATTATATCATTATTCGAAATTAATTCAAATGTAGTATGATATAAAAATTGTAAGTATCACGTTATTACATAAAATTATCCTACCGCATAGTAGCTGGTAGTAGTAGATGTGACACAATGGTATGAACTTTAAAACTTTCAGTGAACGATGTACTTCGTTCCAATTCGGATGAAAAGAATACGCGTAATAAAATTTATATGTGCATGTCTTAGAAGCCATTTTTCTGCGAGAAAACCTGTAAACAGATATTCGCGGTCATTTTTCTCAGGTTTATAGAGCGAGACGTTACTTATCTTTTTTATCTTATGTTACTCGTAACACTTTTCTCATTCTCTCTTATCGAAATGTGAATAAAACTTGACGAGAAAAAATATTGTCAGAGCCGGATATGCGCATGCCGGAAGTATTAAATTCCGCATAGCTCGGATGAGGTCTGTTGTGCTGCACATCAACGGTGAAAGCACTATTTAATAAACGTGATCCTGCTTTGTACTTGGACTTTATTTTGTTAGCTTGTGTTTGTTGGAAAATAAATGGAGCTTACATTTTAAAACGCGGTTTATCAAATTCGTCGATCAAAGAGAAGCATAATTTTTCTAAAATTTAATATTCTTCGCGAGAGGCGAACGTGCACGAACAAATGAAAATATCCGTTGATAATATATTATAGATTATAACTCTCTTTTCCATTCTTCTTTCCTCAAAAGACAGATTATGGGAGAATAATAGAGATAATGCATAATTCGCGAATGGACTCAATCGAATGAATACCATCGAGCTTTCATTCACAGTCTGCTTACTTTTTAACGTGTCTTCATCCCTTTTCTCTCGTCTATTCCAGGATTTCTTTCCTGGCAGATTTTCTAAAAACTTATTTTCGCAGCATAAACGACATTGTATCTCCGGCATATCTTCCTTGTTTCTCTGAAAAAATTCAATTTAAGACCTGGGGAAATTTCATTATGAACTCAATTTCTTAACGTTGAACGTAGCGAATTTTATATAGTTGATCGTATTTAGAATTCTAAAATATAATCACTAAAACGAAATAGAAAACAGAACCTTTTTCGCAACTACAGTTTTATCGCCAAAATTTCCCTAGAGAAAAGCTTGGCCGTTGATTCGAGTAAAAACACGGGGAATGCGTTGTGCAGCTTCTATTTCTTTGCAGTTTCGATATCATTTCTCTTATTGCCTTCTGACGTATAAAATATTACAAAAATATCTGTTAAAAAATAAAGCCATCTACTATTCTCTATTTTTATTTTCTATTACTATTCTTTATTACTATTCTCTTAATACTTTCTCTATTACTTCTTATTTTTCTCTTATTTATTATTTTCCCTGTTTTTAATAAAAAGAAACGTCTTGTAAGAACATAATTTTATGTTTTCCTAATGTTTTTTAGAGTAAAGACACATTTAGGAATTCATCTCGATACTGCCCTTTCTTAAGTCGACCTTCTCATTAACCCAAATTACTAATGTAATCACTGATTTATCCAATGACGCATTAGATCAGCGCTAACGAGAAAATGTAATCTTACCCAATCCAATAATGTCTTGTATTCGTATTTTAATTGATTTTAAAATTCTCTTACATCTTTTTGGCATTTAAAGGTGATCGTTTCTTAATGGAAATTTTTTACATGCGATGTTGCTTCTCCTTTACAAGTTTTATTAAATTAAATTTGTTTATATATATATATATTTATTTATTTATTTATAATAAAATAAAATTTATCTATTACAGAAATAAATATAATTTGCATCTATAAAATTTTAAATTTATTAACGCCTCTTAAGTCTACATATTAAATAATTTTATCATTATACTAATATGAATATCAAAGAAAAAGTTGACGCTAACATAATCTTTCAAATGAAAGAAAAGTTAGTATAACATTACGTGTAAAACTACGTGTAAATATTTATAAACTTCATATATAACTATATATAACTTAATTTTTATTTTGATTTCATTGACGTGTAAATATTTATAAACTTCATATATAACTTGATTTTTATTTTGATTTTTGTTAAATAAGAAAAGAAACAGTTGAAACAGTAGTTGATTAAGATGCATTCAGAATTAAGAAGACGAGAATGAGATAAGAGAATTATCTTTTTATTTATTTCTTGATTTATATAATCATTGATTTACATGATTGTCAAAAATAATTAATTTCGAAGAAATAATTAAAGAATCTTCGTTTATATAAAATTTATATAAAAGAATGTTTATGTAAAAGGAATGAATATAAATCTTGGCCTTTCCTTTAATTTCATGCCATCAGGATATGAACTAACACGGTATTATTTTCGGTACGTTTACTCTGTTTGCACGTAATTGTCGTTGCAATTACGCGTCATGCTAGTCATTAATTGCGATTGCTAAACACGGAGCAAAAATATGAGAGTGTCGTTGAATAAAAGCGGGAAATATTAATGAAAATAAAATCAACGCGAAAGTTTAAGTGCAAAGAGGTCAAGAGAGTGAAAAGAAAGAATAAGAAATCAAAGGAAAATATTGAAATACTTTTATACTTTACTGGTAAAAGAAAATGCTTTTACCGCAATACGATATGTACGAAAGTCAAATCATTCTCCCAGAAACGAGCAATGAACAAAAACTTTATAGCGATTTTATGTTTGTTTTGTTTTCTATGTATAACTACTTTATTGATTAACTAATTAACTTTTTCCTTGAATAACCTGAACCAAATAAATACCTTGTAAAAAAGAAGATTCTTTAATTTGATCCTCATATTTGGTTTTTTAACATAAGCTTCTTTATTTTTCTCGCTCTCTTGTTCTTTTTTTTTAGTTGTATATCTCCTTTTTCTCTATCCTTTTTTATCTATCCTTTTTTTTTACTTTATTTACATTTTTTTATGAATTTTTTCTTTATATCTTTAATTTTCATTTTTAGAAAACATAACTGTCACGAAAATAAAATTTTGATTTCAATCTAGTCGATATATTTATGTATTTACAATAATATTAAAAAAATATGTAAAAGTTCTTTTCTTCGCAAAGAACCTTCGTCATGAAAACTTTGATCTTGAGGGATTACATCTTTTTAGGGGAAAACATTTTTCCTTCTCGGAGTGAAAATATGTATGTCAGGAAATATGTCATTACGATATGGCACATGTGTGAAATCGCCATGTTGCACGATGGCGCGTTATTTATCGCCGGAAAACGCGATGAGTAATTGTTACGCACGGTTTGTCTCAGGAATGATCTATCGTAATCCACTTGTTGTACTATGATATAGATCATTAATACGATCGTGCGTTAGAAGAAATATCAATATGCAATTTGTACACACACCGCAAAATGAATGGGTATACTTATACAGAGAGACATGCGATTACAATGTAATCTACTAGATTATCTTGCTGTCGAAATTCATCCCGGGATACAGTTGCTATCATTGGAGCATTGACGCAATAATCGGGATTGCAAATCCGCGCTTACATCGTAATACTCTACGAGAAGATTACGAATTAATATTCTATATATATATATATATGACGTAAATCTTCTATTTTTTCTGCAAGAGATCTGAAAAATAATCTTAGAACAATTTTAAAATGTTCCAGAATTGTGTACAACATTATCTTATTTGCATATTCAAGACGCTTAAAAATAATTAGATTACGTAGGAAAAAGTAATGCAATGCAAATTTAAATCAATATACAGTAAAGCTTTAGTTGTTATGAAACTGATTACGCACGCTAGTAGTGGCACAAATTATGGACTATAAGCCGCGAAGAATATGTACGATCCGTGAATTTAATGAAGGGTAGGTACAGGCACGGTAATTTTACTCTGGCACGCAGAGGGAGTGGAACAATATCTCGTCACGAAATTTGCGCATATTTCCAAAAAATGTCGACGAATAATTTCGTCCCGAGGAGTAGTAGTCAGTCATATCCGGCAAGATATGCGATAAAAGTCGCGGAATAATTCGAGATCAACATTTCACATCGCATCTAAGCATTCTCGGAATTCAGCAGACTTGCTTTTTAACCTTTATTCCGGACAGATTCTCTACTTATTTTTTTTCCCCTTATAATGTCGAAGCTTTGCCACTCAAAGAATATTCCACGATTTAAAGTAGACGCTGGAAACAATTGACGATTCCTCGGAAGGATCTTTTGATTATTTGCAACGAGAGAAGTTTCGAATTGAATTTAACAATTATGAATTTTAGCAAAATATTTGTGAGACTAATTAAAATCCATCAAAATTATTCGTGTTGGATTGAAAATAAAATTAAGCAATTGTTTATTCTTACAAGTCGAATTTTTTGTTAGTCTATTGATTTTCTATACTTTGTATTATCTTATAGTTTATTTAAAGCGGATATTAATATATTCGCGTTCGAAGAGTACAATACCAGGTGAAACTTACGTAAATGATTGCGAGAAAAGTTTCATCGACTTTTTATTCGTTATAATGAAACGCGGAACTGCTAGCCATCGAAGTTGGAGAAACTTTCGCCTCGCGAATATAAACGTGCAAGGTGTGTGTTTCTATTCCAGTAGGCTCAAATTAGAGTTTTCGTGTAAATGCGACTACTAAATAATATAACACGAGTAATTTGGTAATTCTGCTCGCTCTCGCACTGCTAGAAATGATTCCCTCGTACCATTCTCTGATATTGCTAGCTGCCTACGGGATTAATTCATCATAGAATTGCAAAATCGCAAAAATTTTTTTCAAAATTTTTCTCTACTGTCCACCCAAATTTTACGCTTAATTTACTGTGCAAAATGGATTATTCGTGTGTAACTTAAGCGTGCAAATTTGACTATATTTTTTCCACTTATAAATGTGCAGACTATTATAATATTATAATTATAATAAATTAAATACATTTTATAATAAATTAAAATATTATAATTATAATAAATTAAATAAATAAAAATACTTTTTTTCCTTTTTTCCTTTTTATCACTGCACCATATCAATAATATTGAAAACGATCGTTAATAATATTGAAAACGAAACGTTAATAATTAAAAGAGTATGAAACAAATTATTAATTTTATTCGAAATTTTATTTTATGTTTTGATACGATCGTATTTTCTGACAAATCGATATGTTTCAAATAAAGGATCTCGTTTTTTTCGTCTATGTAGCCGGGAATGAAATTTCGGTGGAACGCAAATGTCCAACGGTCTGGAAAGCAATGTTCATGTAGTTTAATTCGCGCAAAATATTTACTAGTCCTGACGAGTAATTTGTATCTTGTTAAAACTAATTTACTTTGTCGTATACTCAAATATTATACTTCTTAATCTCTCTATTATCACAAATCCGTAATTAAGAGGAAAACTCGTTTTTAAGGAAATAAATAGAATTTTATTTTACAATTGGCTCGAATTTTGAGCAGTTCAGCAAATTGTTACATGTTACTCGTTTTATTTTTTTATAAAAGACAAAATAGCTTTACTTACGGAATAGTTCTTCGTTATGCAAAACGAGGATGTAATACCGGAAATGGAACGAGCGAGAGCACTATACGCAGAACGTGAAACATCATATAATAATGACCGAGCGGTTTCATATGTCATATAAATTTTATACATACAAATGCGACAACGTATATAATTTTATATACAATAGTGAACAACCTTATTATTAGCTGTTTGCCATTTTTTCAACAATTCTTCGCCGGTTCTTATCATTTCTATCTCCTCCAATCGAAAACCATATTCTGATTCCTTTATATCGCACGTGGTCATCATTTCGCGTTTTACGATCTTTATGCTCTCTTTCTGCTGTTATCGATATTTTGATATCTATCGTTTGATATCTGTCGACATAGTTATTGTTAGAAATAGTTTATAAAACGATATTGACTGCAATATAATGGAACGTTACTACAATAACGTTATTGTCAGTCAATTGATTCAATAATAACAATATTTTTTCAAATATCTTCGCAAATAAAGGATAAATATATTTATATTACAGACAGTTATAATTTTCATTTTTCAATTTTCAATTTTCACAATAGATAGTTTACAAGTTTTACGGTAAAAAACAACGGTTATAGTTTAAAAGATCTATCTTAATAAATTAATCCTTCACATATTCTGTATTGAAGTAGATAACATTTTTCGCATAGTTTTCCAAGTTTGAAACAAAGTATATAATTATAATAATGTAAACCATATCTTTATTGATTATATAAAATTGCATAAGTATTGTCACAAAATTAATTATCACAAAAATTAATTATTATATTACTTGATAATAAAAATTATTGTCCTTTTGCTCTTAATTACGCTTAAAATGACATTAAAACATTTAACATTTGTTGAAATTAACCTGAGGAAGTCATCAGTAAATGTTTAATTTAGTAATGCGACTGCAATTGTACCTAATAAACACGGTACATAAAATTATGCAAGAATGATTAATTAAATACGCCTGACGTAATTTGATGGAGATACGTATACGGTTCAGTTTCATTGTCGGACAAACTACTTTGGCACTTCTCTTAATGTAAATTGAGATGAAGCGATGAGGGAAAAGAGCGTGTTTAGGAAAGCGTACCTACGGGACAAAGACTTCTCCCTTTCATGATTTCGATTGACCTTCTCTCAGCGTGCAATAATGTACGCCTTTGTCAAAGAACACACATTCTAGGTCCTGAAATGAGACGCACGCGCGTCTTTTCCTTTAGATAGTACTATGACTCATAAAAAATCCATCAAGTAGTAATAAAAACCATCGATAAAGGGAAGAGAATTCTGGATTCTCATATCCGATGTAAAATAAAGAAAATAATATTTTTTGTGATAAAAATTGTGCTATTAAAATAAATTCACATATAAAAAATAAAAATGCATACGTTAACATATATAAAGTCAGTCTTACCGAAACATTTTTAGGATAATTAATGTAGTAATAATATAATAATATCTCCATCTCTGAGGATGTATTATTAATATATAATTAATTTTTAAAAATGTATTACAGCAAAACTTTGATTAAAATATATAAATCATGTTTCCTCTCAGTTTCCTCTCTTTAAATTACATTATATGAAATTCTTAAATATTCTGAATATTTTTACTGCTTCCGGGGTAATGATGCTTTCAGCGTGTTTTCGTGATATAAATTATAATTAATTAGTATAGCATTTATTCCTACGGAAGAGTCGCAGATGCGACCTACGGCCATTAATGCTTGGAGGAAGATTCTTATTTTATTCCCTACTTTAAATATCGTAATACCTCCGACATTGTTCCTTAAGCGGATATCATCCTTTTTCTTGCCTGGTCGTAACTGGGAACTAGGAAGCGAAACAATCCTTTCGTGGTCTACTTTTCGGACGTGTCAGAGGATAAAAGCATGGCACGTCGGTCAGAGGGAAACGCGAAGGGTACGGCAAAAAGAGAATAAGGAAGGAGACGAATATTGGCTCTCTCAAAAGCTCGCCTTTTAGAATGTCATGGCGAAAAAGTAGTCGTCGTATTACAGTGACAACTTTATTTTCATGTTTTCTCGACACGTTCCATAAAAAACTGACATTATACGCTATATCTTCACTTAACTTTAAAAAAAACTCGGCAATTTATAAAAATTTGATCTGCACCTCTCTCTCTCTTTCTCTCCCGCTAATAAACAATTTCATACATAAACTAGTAAATATATTAAAGCTATTTTTCTCTTTTTATAAACATCTTTTTTTTAGATAGTATATTTGGAGAACGTACTCCCTATTCGCGAACGCCATAAAAAAGAAATTTACAACATCAATTTTTGAAATTGGAGAAACGTAGCATGAAAAGAAATTGTGGACTAAGCTAAAACATTCTCATTTGTGCGAATCACGTGATTTTAAAGATTGAATGAGAGATATGTTTAAACCTCCCAAGAGTACGGTATATCGCCGCAGGAGTACGTAGTATAATTGCGTAACTTCGAGACTCACATCCCCCTTGTGCGGCCTTCAGCTACTCTTACATCAATTTCATTAAAGAGCAGTAGAAAGACATTATGCTTTACCTCTTTCTTTGTTGAATGCTGTATGACAGAAAGTATGTGTAATGATTTTGTAAAAAAATTCTGCGTATTATAATTCTTACGCAAAGGCTAACCAAGAATATCGGTTCGGAGAAAAAATAGCGAGATAATTGGAATTGTATCGAAAATGACGTTTCAGCTGGTCGTGTATACGGGGTTGAAAGCTAAGTTACGAAAGATTGTTCGGGCATGTTCTGGTGGTTGCGAATCCACGTGAAAGCACGTCGAGTATCTCAACGATGGCAAAAGTAGCTAAACTTTTTACTCCTATTGCGATGCGGGCACTTTGAGGTGTTGTTGCAAAGTGTCAAGGGTTACTGAGAGTCGCCACGTTAAAGGGTTTCTTGCCTAATTCCATTTGATTGCACTTCGCACTTTGAATCGTGAAAACTACGGGATAATTTCACGCCAACTACGGACAATTTTTGCAAAAAAAGGCTACGCCGCATAACTTGTAGAAAACTGCCGTCATTTTATTCAGGAAAACTCCGTTTTCAAGCTTTCATGACGTGACACGTGAAACGGGTCAGGGAATTTACTTAAGGGATAGTTCCGTAAAGTGCGTCGTGAAAGAAAAATCTCCTCGATGACAGCAAGCTTTCCCGCCGGCTAAATGTGAACAGACGCGATTATGGTTTCGTGTAACATTCGAAGTTTATCGAAGTTATGACGGTAAAGGTGAAAGTTTAACCTATTTTTTTAAGTTAGACTGTTATATTGTACTAATATTCTTTAAAATAATATCTCTTTGTTAATTTTACCGCGAATATTTTACTGATATTTTAATTAACGCGCATGTACAATAAAATTATAACGTTTGCAAATCAATTTTCACGGATTATTTGCTTGAAGTTACACAATCTCTTTATATGCAAACATCTGAATAAATTATCTTTCGAATGGAAACATGTTTTGTTAATGAATACTTTTCTTACAAAAACGCAAGGAAAATAGAAGATACATCATGAATATACGATTATTCTAGGAAATTTTAATATATTTTATTTTAATATATTTAATATATTTTAATATAATTTTAATATATTTAATATATTTTAATATAATTTTAATATATTTTATTTATGAATATTCCAATTAAGAGAGAGGAAGCATTGTAACGACGATCTTTGATATGATCTCATAAGTATTTATTAAGTCTGATTGAATCTGAATGTACTCGCATAATTCCAGGACTTCATTAAATCTAGAGTGAATAAATTAATATATACATACGTGTGCACAAAAATTTAGTTTTAATTATTATTTTCCTTTTTTTCCTTAGAAAATGTTTCTAAGTAGCTTTTCTGTTGTATATTTGGAAAAACGACACGAGACCAAACATGGAATGAGAGAAAGGGTAGAGAGTAAATAATCCATAGGATTACAGTCCAAGAACGTAATAAAAGTTTTATTATTCCACAAAATCCTATACAATACTAAAGGGAATAATGTGTAATAAAGTAACAAAATTCTAAAAAGTCATTACGAAAGAACATTATTATACAAACATATGTCGCATATCCACATAAATCATGAGATATCAAAAGATAACTTTATGTAAACATATATGTCCTCACTTTAAAATATTGGCTCATATAATCTTCAGGTAAAATTTTGCTATGGATTATTATTATTATTGTATTAACTCTATCGTCGCCCACTAATTTTTTATCAAGCACTTGAAAAATTGTACATGTATACACAAGTTTTATTTTTAAATTTATATACTTTTACTATACTTATACTTTACCATTAGACTTTTTTTAATATATTTATTTATATATTTTCTTTTATATATTTATTTATATATTTTCTTTTATATTTTTATTTATATATATTTATTTATATAAACTTTTTTATATATTTTTTATAACATTTAGACTTTTTTAGAATTTGACAAGAAAATAATGTATAAATTTATCACTTTGATATATATATATATATATATATATATATATATATACATACAGGGTGAATTTTATTGCTTGTGTCAATCTTTTTATCATGTAGAGATTACCTCGAGAGACTGCATAATAAATTGATCGGTACATAAATGTCAATTATTTGGATTGATCGTGTCGAAGACCCGAATATAATGTGTATAATAATTATAATAATAATACTAAATATGTAGCTTTAATAATAATAATAATAAATTCATACTACATAATTTCGGCTTTTAATTTGCTTTAATTGTACACATTACATTCGGGTCTTCGATAAGGTCAATCCAAATAATTGACATTTACCGATCAATTTATTATGTAGTCGGTAATCTCCTGCATGATAAAAAGATTGACACAAGTAATAAAACTCACCCTGTATATATATACAATCGTGAGGATGATTTTAATGCAAGGGCTATCGCACACAAATTGATGTTCATTGGTTTAGGCAGTCTTACGCTATGCATAATTCCATATGCATAGCGTAAGGCTGCCTAAACCAATGAACATCAAACATTAAATCACCATACCAGATGCTCATTAATCTAGATGGTCTTATACTATGTATATGCGTATCAATTTGTGCGATAGTTCTAAAAACAGATTCATGATTGTTTAAGAAAATTTGTATTTTTTTTTCTTTTTCTTTTTTCGATTGCCTTAGATGTACGATATTTTTCGTATTTGTTTTCTTGGAGGGGTTTCTGTCGACTCTTGTATAAATGAAATTCTATCTACAATTTATCGCGAAGAGGTCAGGGGGTTAACGAGACGCGAAACTCGAGTCCCGAATTCTGTAGTATCGTACCCGCGAGGCATCGTATCGTTTCTCTCCGACAAATATAGGCAATTTCTACCGTCTGCCCTTGTCAGTTTACTTCTCAGACGAATCTAGGCAACACGTTTACTCCTTGGAAAGTTTCACGGCCTAAAGGCGAAAGATTGCTTTGCAATCAAACCATCCTTCTATGTAGTGAGTTACAGAAAGGAGAATTATATTGCAATCGAGGAATTCAATTTGTTTGTTTTAATTGCTTTTGTTCTTTTTTCTTTTTTTTTCTTATATTTGTTCTTTCTAATTGTAAATCGTAGAGCTATCTGTAGATACTTGAGTTATAAAAAGCTATAAGAGTAATTAAAGGAATGATATATAAAATAGGATTTATACAGAAAAAATTTTATATATTGTTTTTAACAATTAAATCATAAAATTACATGAAGAAATATATATTTGTATAGCTTATTATCAATATAATTTTTGCAGTTATTGTAAATATGCTCTACAGATATTTAAATTAAGCCGCTCAGCTAATTTCTATATGTCCAGATATATGTATTTATATGTGTATTATAAATTTAATTATAAAATATGTACTATAAATGTCTTATAAATCATAATCTTATAATATTATTTTTAATTAAGTTGTTAGAAACAGAAGTCAACATTAAATCGGTTTTGATCGAATAAACACATAGAGGAAATTTATTTTCTTTGTGCTAAATATATCGTACAGCAAAATATAAACATTTTAACATGAACGATTGAATGAAATGTTGTGCCAAAATTTATCTCTCTCATCGTAATAACGATATTGAAAAGATTAACAAAAAAGCGACCTATTATTTCTTGTCTGTTTATGTTCTTTAAGTCTATTTTATTTTTATTCAGATTAACTTTTTGCCAGCTTAACTTTTTTTCGCTAACGCGAGTCATTCATGTGACAAATCAACCACACATTGCGAAGAAAATTGAATATCATTTATCGACTTTTTTGCCAGTCTCCACTTCGAACCAGTACTTAATACCCATCGCGAGGGTAACCCTTATGATTGGACTCGATTTTTTTTCAAAACAAATTCTCCTCCCGGACCTTCTTTCGCTTCCTACCAGCCTTTGATAAATTCTCTCCATTAAATTGTCTCGACATCGGATAATGGAGCATAAAAAATGTAAGAAATGATGCGCTCAGTATTTTGCTTTGTCGGAATTAACTGCATTAATTAAACGTAATAGCATCATTATAATGATACCGGATAATGAAATAATCTCTTATAAAAGAGCGTTATTCTATGTAATTCGGGGAAGATAAAAGTAGATAAAAGTAATGAACAGTTTTTGAAGTGGTTATTCGCGATGATGTTTTGTTTACACGTAATTTGCCATAAGTACATAATGCATCAACGATAGTCTTGTATCGTGCACTCTTTGGAGATAGTGAAGTATTATGGAAACGATTTGACGGATGCCGCGCACGTCTCATCGAGGGAAGATTACGGCCTTTAACAAAGCAAAAGCAATATTTCAGAATGAAAGAGCAATTTTTCGAAACCTTGGAAACGATCCAACATTTCTCGCGTATCTCACGCTTATTAAGCGTCATAGCATGTGACGTGAGGCTAATGCTGCGAGGAGAGAACTATACACGGTCCTGAATCAGCAATGGACGCAAGTATCGAAAGTCGATACGTCACGTTGCAAACAGACACTCGCACAAATGGCGAAAATTTTTGGATAACGAGCCGAAGACAAAGTTGCGTGAATACGAGCCTCCGTGAATACGGAATAATTCAATGTTTCTCTCAAAGAAACAAACTCAAAGAGAATGGAATAATCCATATTCTATTGTATATTTCTTTTCCTCTGATATCAACAGTGACTTAAGAGGAGAGATATGATTACTGATACTTATCAGGAGAGATATGATTCAAATATTATAAATTAAATAATCTCTAAAAGCAGAGAGATATTTTTAATTTAAAAATATAGCTTCTTTTTTTCTATTTTGCGGTCATAATTTTAACAGATTATCTTTAATATTAATAGCGATTGAAATATATAGGAGAGATATGATTTACAAATGTTATAAATTAAATAATGTAAAAGCAGAGATATTCCGACCTCAAAACATATGAATTTCTACTTATTCTATTTTCCAATTATTAAAATTTTATCAATTAATTTAATTTTACGATATTAATATTATCGAACGTATCTTTTTCGTAAATAAATATTATGCATAGCTAATATAAATATTTTTGTACATACATGAGAGTAAGCCGAATTGTATAATCAATGATAATCTGTAAACTTATAATCGTAAATTGAATTTTCCGTAATTAATGTCGACGTTGATTATCGCAAACTACCAATCGATCAATTATTTTATGTTTTGGCGATAGATGGATAATATCATATATACAAGCATAAATCGCGCGCATATTCGGGGCATATATTGGGAATATTGTATTTTGAGATGCGAGGATAAACTAGGATAAGCTAAATCAACATACCTGTGAGAATTAATTTATAGTTTGTGAAATCTTCGTGATGCGAGCTCTAAAATTTTCCGGGTAATTGTCGCACCGGATCTCCCCTTGTTCATGCTTGGCCAACTTTGTGTATTCTCGACGATGTCATTGAAGGGATACGAGTAGTAACTCTCGTATACACACTAACTTCTAGTATACTAGCTTCTTTACCGAACACATTCGGTAATTTGACGTTTAATATGTCGGCGCAATCTTTGTATGGTATTGCCGATATTATAATACTTTTGTATAAAATTTGAAAGCATTTCATAAAATGTTTGATGATTTCATATCCACACTTTTCGCCTAAATGTAGCACGTAAATATTTTAATTGTCGATATAAATGTTTCAAAAAATTATCTAGCTCTTAAAAAACTAAAGACTAAAAAAATCTATCTGTCTTATATTAAATATACTTGATAAGTTATATAATCAATAAACTAGATTTATTGATTACTCTAAATTAATTTTTAAAATATATCTTCGTCAACTACACTTTCATAAAATATATCTTCTAGCTGTTTCAATGATGTAATCTTTATCATACAATAGAAGTTAGAGTTGGACACTTAAAGATCGATTTTTCTCTGTCACCAGCACGCCATCGTATCTCCGGAAATTTACTAGTGGTTCGAAGTTCGTCGGTCTCGATTCTATCAGTCGAGTCACGTCCATGTGTTCTCTTTGAATTTCTTCGTCGAACTTTCGGAGTCGAGCCTTTTCTCGTTTTCAACTGCGATTAATCACGGTTGCGCGACGTGCTTGTCTTCACATGCAAATTCATCCGCGTGAGAAAATTCACGAGACATTATTCCACCAAATATTTCCACTCTGTCCAATCAGTAGAGCACACAATTTTGAGCCTTTTGTTGTCAATCTTTCGACGATTCATGCATTTTACAGCGCGAAAATAAATATTTTGTCCATAAACCATACGTAGTTTCTATCAGCCTTTTGTGATGATAATCTTCGAAACCTCGTGCGTATATCGTGGACAACGAAATTTGCATGCAATTCGAGTTCCTCGACGGCTCTCGGCCGACTGACCGAAAACCTCACGACTACCTCGCGCGTCTCCTTTATCCGCGCATGTGCCGCAATGTATAAGAGATTTTAATCAAAAGCCAACAAAAATTGAAAGAGTAATCGAATGTATAGCAGATGATTATAAAAAAGGACGTCTTATCAAAAGTTAAAATCCTCCGAATAAAGACTATCGCAATACGCGATATATATATATATATATATATATATATAAAACTCTTAACTGGTATTTAATTTACCTTGTATAAACTTTTCCAATCGTGTCATTTTTTTTTCAAATATTTGCAGAAGAGAGAGTTTAATTTTAAAATAATATCATAAATTAGACGCGTATATCATATAGACTACGGTATTTAAATAAATTGTGTAAATCTACCTCTAATGGTAATTGTGTAAAGTTAAATAGTGATCATTTATCACGATTTTAAATAAATGTATTATCTCGTGAATTTGTATTTTTATTTTATTAATTTATTTTATTAATTTTCATTTTATTAAAAATCATTATAGATTATTTCTTTTGCAATTGATAATATATTTCTGAAAGTAATTTCTCTGTATGTTTGGCACAGAAATAGTCGGGAAATTATTATATGTTAAAATAACGTCATGAGACTATAAAAACTTTAATTTAGTGACAGATACATTACAAAGCACGATATAGAGATTAATAATCTTGCACATTAATTTCACTAAGTCTATTCAATTCATCTCATCAGTTTCAAATAAATGCGTTAGAGAGATAGCGTTTTTAAATTTTATAAAATTCGATGAATATCCCCTTTGGGGATGATAATTAATCAAGCCGCGTTTCGTGAATCTACATACAAATCCCACAGATATGTTATTTTTAGTCGAAGAACAATCGTATTCTCTGTTACCTCCGGGGAGGGGATTTTCTGATCGATTTTATGGTAAATTTACAGTGGATATGGCCGCGATGTTACAAGCAAATATTCTCAGTCTGTTTACGATGCATGCAGAATGAAGGAAGGTGAAGCCAGAAATTGAGAATTCTATTATATTACATTTTGGTGGAGAATTTCGATTTGCAAAATATTTGTAACAAATTACCAGTTGAAAATTTCTGTTTAAAAAACAGCTCGCATATCTCTGTTGTTGGCAACTGAGGGTGAAAATTCCTTCTTAAAGAGATACAACGTCGTTGAAACATACGATGCGAGATGCAATTCAGTTTACTAATTGCAAGGAAGCTGCACCGCCCGGAAGTAGGTTACGTTAAGCCTGGTTGAGAATGCAGGCGGACACACTCATCAAAGTGAATGCGCAAAGCTTATGAGTACATCTATGTATGCATGTGTGTGCGAGGGAAGTATGTAAATCTGCGCACGATTATGAAATGGAACACGAAATGCAGTGCTTTTTAATTATTTCGTGAAGAATTTAATTAATCACACGCTGCAATATTACATTTCTAATAAAATATGAAATCTTTGTGTGATTTCAAGTTATATATGGGACATATAGAAATATAATAATTTACTATGTAGTATATATCCTAATAATATATATAATCCTAACGATTAAAAATATATATATGTGTGTGTGTGTGTGTGTGTGTGTGTGTACAATAATATGTAGATGGTGGCGCATATTTTAAAGTGTTAATTGAAACGTTTAAGTGATAAGCGTGATTGAACACACTTTACATCTCGTTATATATCGAATAGGGCTTTTACGTGCAAAATTCGCTCGCCAATATTGTGCCTTTTATATGCCTACTCGCATTTTGTAATACTCTCAAAGCAGCCTCCCTCTGACATTTCCTGTTTCGATCCAGAAAATCGAATTCTCCCAGATAATTAAATCAATCATAGAAAAAAATAATTGAAAATTATTATTGTTAATATAGATTAGTACGAGAGCTTTTTATTTTCGAACAAAATATACACGCACACAAATAACGTTCCGTATAGAAATTATGTCGCTGCTCAAAACGAGCAATCTAATAATGAATAATAATTTTTAGCGACGCGACGTTCGCTTAATGTCATTATACCTTTATGAAATTAATGCGTCATCTATTTAACCTGAATATTTCCTGGGACTTGTGAATGCAATTGTATTTTTCAAATATATACGAACATACGGGAATATATAATATACAAGTGACTTTTAATTAAACTGAAAGTTTAATTTCAATCGGACGTTTAATCACACGCATTTCGTATCTTTTTAATTGCTACGTTTACGTTCAATGTTTATTCATTGAAAGAGATTCGTACAATAATTAAAGTAACATCGATTTTCTTAATGAGATGTTGAATCTGCCATGTTTTCAAGCGTGTCTTTGCTCATAATCAGTTTTATTGTGGATTTAATCCGGCGTTAGGTACTCTGAGAGTACATCCGGAACCACATCCGACATTTTCTCGTATGCACGCGCGTATTATATGCATGTGTATGTGCGAGTGTATGTGCGTGTGTGGCTGAGAGGGCAGTATCGTTGGAATAATGTACATAGAAGCTGCCACGTTTTGTGATCGCAAAAACAATTGAGCGATATTTATATGTGCAGATTAAACGTTGTCTAGGAAAATGTAATATAAAAAAACACAAAATGATGAAAATACACAAAAAATAGTGAATAACGCCATATGGATGTA
The DNA here is from genome assembly GCF_003227725.1 of Camponotus floridanus. Taxonomy (NCBI): domain Eukaryota; kingdom Metazoa; phylum Arthropoda; class Insecta; order Hymenoptera; family Formicidae; genus Camponotus; species Camponotus floridanus. Next base: position 822,343 of record NW_020229838.1, read on the forward strand.
CATATATATTTTATTTGCATTTGATATGCAAAATTACAAGGAATTATACAAAGTATGACATTGTATAAAAAATGAGAACAAACGATTGTGCAAAAATATAAAATATAGAAAATGATCTCGTGTGAAAAAAAATTATTTTACAATCTGGTCTTACTTTTTTACATATGTTTTATTCATTTATAAAAGCTTTTTCGTTCGTTTTTACGATGTTAGTTGCACTTTATGTATCGAAATTATGAATGAGTATATTAATGGATAGATAGACTAATATAAAGGGGCCGTTTGGAATAGAGGGTGAATATCGATTTGTCTGTGAGAGTATACATGTATATATGTGAGCAACTTCAACTCCTTCAGCAATTTTCTCGCGTGCGTGTTCGTGTCGGACGCCAGATGGTGAATACCAGACTGTGGTCAACTAAAGATTTATCACTCTACGAAACTGTATCGTCAGTAAAAGACATTTAGCTCGGCGTTTAAATCCTATAAATTTACTCTTTAATAGGTGCATACGGCTTTGATTAACACATAATCTGCTGCAATTATCTCTCAAGTAAATTCTCGACGCGTTTAAAGCTGCCGCGAAGTTTAGCGAAAAAATCATCATCATTCTTGTGCATTATCTTCTTGATGAGATGCTAATTTTATGTCGATATAACTTCTCGTACACTTTACCTCGCGATGCCGTAGCACGTCATAATCCATTAATTAGAACTTTGTCGGCTAATGACTGACCTCTTATAGTATCTCGAATTTCCAGCCCTTTATATTTTCATGTTTCCTTCGCGAAAATGTTTTGAAGAGTCAAAAACACTTTACACTTAATGAATGATATTATCTTCTCGCTATCGGGGTCAAAAATGGTGCCGCTATTACGAAGCTTGGCGGAAATGTATGCTCGATAATTTCTGTGCAAAAAGCGCGCCGTGAATTCTTCTCGCAGTTAGTATTTGCTCAGCATACATTGTATATAACGATATGCTATTGTTAAACGTTCTATAAAAACGTTTACTGTTATGAATTATTTCCTATCTTCTTTTTACTCTGTTAATCCTTACTTATAGCAGCAACTATGAAGCGTATAGAATAAGGTAGAAATGAAACGGGAGAGAAATTTTTTTTTTTTAATTTAAAGGAACCGGAGAGAATATTGCATGTCTTTTCATGTGCAATATACGATGATGGTTTGCAGGTTTTGCAAAAATTTTTCGAAATTTCTTCAAACAATATCTACGTTATTTGCATAATATAATGAAATTAACTTTCTAAATCTAATAAGTATGTTGTGTGTTATATTAGTTTTACCGACTTATCTTTTATAGAGATAAATGACTTATAGCAAATTATTCGGTTGATGAGAAAATATTTAATATCTCATTATAATAAATATTTATTATAAATAATTATTATAAATATTTATATCTCATTATGTATATTTACTCTGAAATTTTTCTAAACAAAATATTAAGTAAGTTTTCTGTTATTGCACATTTATAAATTAGTTTATAGTTATTAATCATTATTATTAGTTTATAGTTATTAATCATCCAACGTTAGATTGTCATGACAGATAATTGTGGTCTCGAAGGAACTCGAGATTATTTTCGCGTCCACAGCAGATTTGAACGCGGTTAAATATAATATATTGATGTCTGCTAAACATCGAAAATCAATTTGCGACACGCGCCTCTTTTCATGTCACGTTTTATGGTTGTTGAAGGCAGAAAAAGAATGTCGGATTTTGTGTCTAGATATGTTAACAAGTGATGATATCCAGACCCGCAGATTTACTTTGGTTTGACATTACGAAATATGGTGGTAAATTATGTGAGCTCTGTGATTTCGAAAAGGGATCACATTACACATGTTATTTAATAAATTTAATATTATTCGAAATGTTGTGTGCTATAATTTAAAATATTTAATAGAGTGAGGTATCCGTAAAATAAAAAATGATGCTCGAAAAAGATGACTGAATATATATTGTTCAATGTAAAATATAATATATAGCTTTTTCTTTGTGTAAAATTTTCATACTAATATATGCGAATGTATACATGTGTATATATATATATATATATTTTTTTTTTTTTATTTATTTATTTGTTTCCTCGATTCTATGGAACAGACATTTCATTTTTTTTAATTTTTTTTTTAATTATTAAATCGTCAACTCGCATGGTTTACATAAATTCTGAAATGGCGGAATGCCACACATATTTCTCTCCACGCTGTTTTCACGATTTAATTTATTATTATATATATTATACATCATTTGACTATACATTGACAATTATACGATAAAAATGTTGCGCAATTTTAATATTGCCATAGTCAGCTTTTTTTATTCTTTATTCACACAAAAAATTACAAAAGATTGATACGCATTACAATATATCTCTAACATGCTGTACACTTGTTGAATGTTCTTTATTTATACATTATCTCATATCTGTTTACGGTTAAATTTTTCTTCATTTGCACACGGCACGAGACATTCGTGTAAATATGCACTATGAGAAAAAAAATTCTTACTACGCTTACGTGACTTCATATTCCATAACCAGTACTTTGTTGGACACGGAGAATGCCTTCCTATGTATTATGTAAATAAACAGCAGGAGCATTAACACACAGCATCGTGCTGTTTAACTCATAGTCGTAATCATATATCAAGATTCGGAGAGAGTTCGCGTATTCAGCCATTTCACTTTATTAAGTTGCTTCTGCAAGGAGAGAGAACCGCAATCAAAATTATCCTCGAGAATTTTCTGCAAAACTGAGAGACTCTTCACTCAAATCTTCTCTCAGTTTTTAATTTCTAATGAATCTTTTCACATTGACTCTATTGTTTTATTTCTGTGATGATTGATTGCCATATTTGAAAAGGCTGTTTGTGATATTTTATTTCTCACTCATTTTTCACTCATTAATAATAATAGATTGATTTATGAGCAATTTCTGTTGGGAGAAAAACTTTAAGGAGAGTTGATATTTGTTTCACGAAATGAATTATCCGACTTTTTATACAACACCATTATTAAAAACTATTGAATATCTGCGATTTACAGTCATGAATACATTCTAAAAAAGTAGTCAATAATTTACATCTTCCAATTTAGCTTCAAATTCGAAACAACGTCGTTACCTGCAAGAAATATCGATGCATCAATAAAAAAGAAGTTGCATTTTTCAGATACCTTTACGATATCGATTATTTTTCTATTAAAAAATCTGTAATTATTATTATAAAAATTGTGTTAGTTTAAATTGTAAATGAATTCTACGATTATCGCGCATAAGCGATGAATCCATAGTTATAATGTATAGTCACTTGAGATCGAATAACTTGCATGCATAATTTCTATATACTTACGTAAATAATTGCGTTAAATAATTGCATTTATTCTTTTATCGATCGTATTCTATCTCATTCTCTTTTTCGAGGTGAATGCTAATTTTAATAAATTTACCACTGGTGCCTCGAAAGCAAGAGAAATGCAGAACGACAGCAGATACGAGGCTACCAAATTACCAAAATAGACGATGAGCTGCGGAAGAAACATATATATCATATTAAATCCAAACATTTTATAAACATAATTTATGCTAGAATTTTATACACGCAATTTTATACACGACAATAGTATCTATTATATCGGGTAGAATTTTTATATCTTAATGGAAATTTTATATCTTAAAATAAATTGGAAATGTGTGTAGAGTGAGATTTGGTTTATATGAAGCATCATTTTTAAGAGAAAAATTGGAAAATTATATTTTGTTTTATTTTTAACTTTTATATATCTTTCAATGATACTATATCAAAAAGCGTTGAAACTACAACAGTTATCAAAATATCAAAGATTACAATATTCTCTATTTCCAAAAAATAAATATTTTTCTTTTACAAATAAACATGTCCGATGTATTTTAAAAATGACTTTATTCTACAATTTCCATTATTTTCTATTTTTTTCCAAATACTATGTTGATCGTTTATTTATTCTTGATTAGCTAATTGTTGCGGTATATCGAATAATTCATATGCAATAAGATAATCAAAAATTAAGTTTAAAAAGAGGTAATAATTTCATTAATTCTTCAAAATCGCATATATCATTTTGACCTTATTAATATATTAATATATTATTGATATATTTTAATAATAGATATTCCAAAGATCTTAATCAATAGATCTTAATCAAAGATCAAATCGAAAAAAGGTTTAGAATCTATTTAGAATCTATTTTTTAACTTTTGTTGTACAGGATCATTTTCTACAGATGTGGAATATATATAACATTTTGTAGATTTTTTTTTTTCAAGCACTTTGAGATAGTTAAAACTGCGACAGGACATTGCGATACATATGTGATCAAAAACAGAACAAAAAAAGTATGATCTACAAGGATCGACTTTTAATTTTAATTTTTATCGATTGTTCGAAAACATAATTTCGTTAATAATTTTATTCTGTTCGTTAATAATTTTATTCTTTTTATTTGCACTTTTTTATAAAATCAAAATTGTCCCTGTTGCATTATACCGACAGGAAAAAATCATTCTGGATGAATATATCACAGCTCTATAAATTTAATAATCTGAAAATCTTCTTTACGCTTACGACGATCCCATTATGGAGATGTAACGGCCCATCCATTTGCGTACTCGTGATCATCATAATAACGGGATGCACAAGATAGGCACAGTATGTGAGCCTCGAGAGTGGGTACGTTAGTCTTAGCGAAAGCAAACTGTCGATCATTCGTGCTGATCCTGTGCAACATTGGATCACGATAAAAGCTACAGCCATTGCCCAGGCGGTGTGAGTCAAGGCTGCATATACGGAGCTCACCAGCACCGTCAAATTTCCGGGATACAATCCGTACACCGCCGAGAACATGATCATTACAGATAGTATCCAGCCGATTAACTCTGCTCCCTAAGAAATTGAGATTTATTTATTTATTATATGAAAAAATTTTTGTTTTTACTTATTCTTTAGGAAACGTAATTTACTTGTTCTTTATGAAAAATTTTACGTTGAAAAGATATAAAAACTTGTTGCAGTATAAATGAATGTTGCTATTTAACGTTTATTATTAATGTATTTATGTAAATTACTCGCATTAACATTTATCATTTTTTTGCATAATTCTTTTAATCGTTTTTGCCAATGAATCTTATTGAGATTTATATCTTATATAGATTTTTCAATTAATTCGTCGATAAATCTACACGATATGTGCGAATATATCGCTGATTAATTGATTGAATGATCAAACTCTTAAAACGTAAAACCGTTATGAACAGTATCGATACACTCACCGTAGGTAACTTTAATTGGCATTTCGTTTTAAAGAGAATATATCCAGTGATCGTGCCAATGAAATACGGGCCCGCTCTCAACCAGGGTTTGTCGTAGAGTTCATCGAATAGGGCAAATGGCTCCTGAATCCTATGTGAAAAATTAGATAGAAATGCTGTGTACCGCGGAATGAAATTGCCGCATTGGCAGGCGAATAATGCAAAATACGAAATCGATAAAGCGCGCTGTAATAAATGCCAGCTGAAATTAAAGCCTGCTTTTAATTACAGGCGACATAGTGAGGCTATATCAATTGTTATGTTTCATAGAATAGTCGCGTGAATAAAGTTTGCAAATTTTTTCTCGATACAATTAAAACTTTTAGCAATCTTTTTTTAATGATAGGATATATTTAAATAAATTTCACTCGAGCCTTCAATAAGCAATTTTAACACGTCAACTCAATATCTTAAATAATTCATATTAACGACAAGCATTTTTAATTAGAAATTTTTAATTAATGTTTTTTATCTTATATTTTGAAAAATTATTGAAATATTTTTTTCTGCAATACACATTGTTTATACGTAATCTAAATATTTCTTAAAAATATTCAGTTTTGCCAAATTATGTATATTATGCGCAAGGTAATCGTGTTAAAAGCGTCATTAAACAGTAAGTAGATTTCGAGAAAGTGCGACATGTGTGATGAACGTAAAGTATCGATCGGGAATCTCTCGTACATTACCTGGCTATGTAATCGTTGCTGTAGGCTACGGAGAACGTAGTGAAACATGAAGAGATGATCAAAAGCAAAACGATAGCGACCGCGGTCTTGAAATATTTTACGGAGATCAAAAGAAGGAGTATTCCAAGGACGTAGAATTGCGTGTCGTTGGCCATATACCAGCTCCACAGCATACACTAGAAAGTTATTAATGCAATAATCGCGTATCTCAATTATTAAAAAGATTGCGCATCGCGATAAATTGCGAAAGTCCCGCAGAAAACTCGGACGAAGAAAAATTCACGCACCGTGAAATCGACGCATTAAATACCTCTTTAAACATTGAAACATTCTAACAATTTTCCTGCTCATTAACTCGTCGAGAGTAGGTTAATAATAAAAATTTTATCTTACTTAATCGTGTCTTATCTTTCAATACTTTATGCGTTTATTGTTTATAATCATTTGGTACGTAAATCGCTTCATGTTAATTTTAAATTGCGACAGGTGTACTGTTGCAAAATGCACCTAAGAAGTTTCACATTACGTTGAAAGCTTGGTCCCGTAAGTGATACATAATAGCAAAAAAATAGGTAAGGTAACACTAGGATAAGCAAAAACATAAATCATCTTACCATTTCCGTACGCGGATATAGCGAGTTCAAATACAGCGCATTTCGCCACCAGAATTTTCCACAAGTGAAATGATCGATAATAAGTGGTGAAAAGACTGTCTTCGCCATAGCGTGCTTCATGGCGATCTCGTTCATTCCCAGCACAAAGAGATAAGCTGGTGTCAATCTACGTGAAAGAAGAAAGAAAGGGGATTATACATTATCCCCTATAATTTATTCGAATTGAATTGTTTTGTGGGGAGACTCTTCACGAGTAAATTACGAGTAATATAATACAATTACGAAATTTACCTGACGAATCGATACAGAATCATGATAATGAATTTGATGGAACTTGTCTTCAAGAAGTTGCCCTTTTCCGTATTCAGATTTCCCAGGGATCGATAGAAGAGTATGGTTACCAATAAACCACTACGCGAAACATTGTAAATAATTAGTATCTTCTTAATTGAAGTAGAAGCTTATCGCGCGAATTTCATCTCACCTGATAAAAAAGAAAGTGTCTACGGAAAATGTCGCGTTGCTGATGGTCTGGAACATGAAATTTCTCTCCGTGACCGTTCGCAATGTCTTGTTCTCTATAAAGCATAATGAGAAAACATTTAATCGCAAAATTGAGCCGGTGAAAGTATACGTGTTGTAAATAGAGAAGAGCTTCGATTAGCGCCTCTCAGGAAATCCGATACATTGTGTTACATCATAGCATCGATCAATTGCGTTGAAAGCTATTTATAGAAAGTAGAACGAGCCGATCAGTTTGAAGTGCTTATGATAGTTAATGACGATTCAATTTTCATGCATTATCGCGTTCTGCTTTTACGAGTTACTTGTCGATTCGCTTAAATTCGAAAAATTCTCTTTGGAAAATTCATCATAAAATTACCCGCGATGGAAAAGACCTGGAGATACGTGTGTACCATGACGACCCATCCCAACGAGAATACCCGAAGACCGTGAAGACAAGTTAGACTATCCTTAGCCGCAGGGTCGGTGCTAATGATCTTACTTCCGTTGACAATGGGGCTGAATGCAAGCAGACATTTCAGCCAGAATCCTGAAAAAGCGACGACGGAAAGAGACATTAAAAAATTCAAAAATATATGGTTCAAGAAGATTCGATAAGATATATATGTCAATAACCTTCGCCGTCATTTTTCCCTTGAATAGAATTTTCTTTTTGCGGATGTTTCATTCCCTTTTCGATCAACTCCTGACCGTTTTCCTGTCCCATCGAGATCGTACGGTCTTGATTCAGATTCTTATCCACGAAATCATTGGTCTTGTCGTTGTTATTCGACATGCTCGAGGACTCGATATCTTTGATCGGAGAAAATGATCTGTATTCATACACGGTCGCACAGATCATCAAGATCAGTATCGCGCCGCTAATGGCTCTAAAGTAACAGTTTAATAAATTTATTATGAGATAATTTTTAAAGTGAATAAAATTAAATTTAAATTATACGTGATAATAAGAAGTATTAAGAATACGTATATATTTCGCAATATATGAATTGTATACATAGTAAATAAATAAATAAATAGTAAATATAGTAAATAAAGTACAAATAAATATATTTACATACATTTATATATACATATTTTTATTTTTCTACATACAATTCATATATTGCGTAATTAACTTATAATTAAAATAATTACTCTTAATTAAAGAATTTGTCTCTTAATTAAAGAACCTTCTTCTCCTTTCATGACAAATTACAGTTGTTTATCCGATATAAAAATGTACAAAAAAATATGTTATAACAGTAATGCTATAATACACTCTTCGACAAAAAATCGAAGTATTCCAAAGAAATCTGAAATTCGGATCTAAATGAAATTTGAAATTTATTATTAAGGTGTTGAAATAAACTAAGGATTATAATGTCAAAACATTTCACAAATTTATTGGTATCACTTAAGCATTCATTAATATCATAAAACTATCTCTGGCAGCAATACAGACTGGTGCACGACGTGGCATGAATTCGAATAAAGCTCTGATATTATTCCGTGACAGATTGTGTCAAATGTGGTGTAGTTACTGCTCTAGATCTTGCGATGGCTGCAACTGACGTTTCATCATGTGTTTCATACGTGCTTAATAGAGAATAAGATCTGGAGATTTGGCTACGGAAGAATGTCAATACTGAAGACACTCTTAAGATGTAAGCTGTATTCGAATGTTATCCGGAAATTATCTTGCTGGTAAATATTTCTTTTATACTTGTCAAGAATAGCAAAGTAATGGGTTGTAGCATGGACGTCAGATATCATCGTGCCGTTAATGTGCCTCTGACCACTACAAGTGGCGAATGGCTATCGAATGCTATCGAATCGATCGTTCGTTACACTATTACACCACTGCTGATAGCTCAATGTCGTTCCACAACAAAGCATTTTGATCGTTATCTAGTCATCTTCCAGACGTGAATGCGGTGATTGTCCGATATCAGACAGAATCGTGACTCATCACTAAAAACAATACGATGCAATGCAGCGATTCTCTATTCTCCTCACGAGCGCGACATCACTGCAGACGGAAATAACAATGTGATGCGGTCGTCTTGATAGCAGTCCTGAGTGGCAAGAATGCAATTCTATCTATTACTCTTTGGATTATAAACAAAAATGATGTCAGATTCGAGCTGACTTGACAATCAAACGATTCTTTTTATCAATCATCTCTGTCAGTCGATTTTCTCTATCAATCTCTGGATTAATTCCAGCCTTCGTGGCGTGTATATGTGCTCTGATATATTTATTGCTTCAGACAATGTTCAACAGCTGCAAAAATGATTCGAATATCAAACAATTCTTCGGCATGACCAGGAAACACTCAATGATACATCCGTTTTTAAATCCCTTAAGCTGATTATATTGATATTTGATTTATTTTCAAAGCACACATAAAAGGCATTACATTGGATTAAAAGAAACAATTCCAGAAATCATACAAGAGATAACGTACATTAGACAGTCCACGTGTCAACAATAATAATGATGTGTGATTAAAATGCACCGTGCATACTTTATTCATCAGTGATAAAACATTAATCTTTCATCTCTTGACAAATGTATATTAATCACCTGTGTATTAATCAGAATTATTTTTCGGGATGTTTTGATTTTTTTGTCAAAGAGTGTATATAGTATAATGATAAATATAACATATTAACAAATATTTGAATAATATGAATAATAGATGATATAAAATAAATTTATCTGTCATGAAAAATGCTGTAATATGTCATTAATAATTTATCAAATAGAAAGTGTAGCTGTAATTACATTAAATATATTAAAAAATATATATTCTTAGTCGACCAATTTTTAATGGTTCAAAAGAACTTTTTCTTAAATTCTAGAGACGCGAGGTAAAATTATTTGAGATAATGATTTAAATCAAATTATATAAATACTCTTAATTAAATATTCTTAATTAAATTAAGATACTTGATGAATGAAATACATAAATCTTTATGTGCAGGATTGCGCTTAGAAACTCTCGTAACGTAATAGAGTTGTCACAAAACCAAGCGAGGACAAAGGATAAAGTTAACGCTAATTTAGCGAGGTATATGGCGAGTGAAAGATTAAGCGGAACATCTGATGACGATGGTAGAATTCATCGTCTTTAGGGATGCTTTTAGTCACGGTTTTAAACTTGGCTCGTAAAGTGTAAACGCAAGAAGTTCTATAACCACTCATATCACATTTGTTCACCGCTAACAATACTAACTTCTGCATTCAACGCTCATACATTGTATTATAGAGGAATGAATTTATATATTGTTATGGAGATACATGCGCGGCCGGAAATTTCGCAAGTCATTCCATATATATATCGCTTTGCAAATACATTCGATATTATCGTAAGAGAATTGAAAAACAAGAAATCGATTATATCTTTGCGCAATTTAATAACGAAATATTATCGAGTACAGTAGATAGGAGCATGCTAACTTTTTTAATTTCCTGCTGGACAGCGCATTGGTTACATGGTCATTGGATTCGCGAAAGAGCTTAATGTTCCGGGAGATTAAACTCGGAAAACCATTCATGCGATTTTCTGCAGTCGTATTCCAATTTAATCTCTCAGAAATTAATGTTTTACCTATATCCATTACGATAAAGACGTATATAATATTAGTTGGGCCTAGAAACTGGAATGCTTAGGCAATTACTTTAGTTCTCTTGTGGAATTCTCTTGTGTCTCATCGCGAATTTTAATAGCATAGGCGATTTTATACAAAATACGTAATTATCTGCTTTAAATTGCGGCTTTTGTGATGTGTAAATATTTCATTGATACTAAAATACACCCACAAAATTGTAATTCGTATCCCAGTTTCAAATTGTGATGTGATTAATCACGATGGACATGAATCCATTGACAATTTTGCGATGAAAAATTGACATCCCCGTGCTTCATTACGAGAACGACGTTATGTCGAACGCGATATCGAATTTTCACGTTAAAGATGAACGCATGATTGGGATTTATAATTGATAGACGTGCTGCAGAATAATTACACGCGAGAATTTAATTTCCATATTTTGTATTTAAAGGCATTTTAAAATCGATTTTTACTCTAATTGATCGACGTTCATTATTACAGGAATGTTATTGTTTTTTGAAACATTTTATTCAATTATTTCGAACAATGTAACATGGAATTATGGATACTCTTTTGTAAAATGTTGAAGTATAAATAAAAAGGGATCATGTCATTGTGTATTCTCTTTCAAAATTTTTATCTTTAATTTCTATTTTTTATCATTACAATATATTGGCTTTTATTATATTTGATTGAAATGTTAGAAGTTATTTGATAGCGTGTCTTATTTGCGTATTTTCGCATCACCGATTACCGCAAAAACCACGAAAAAATAGATGCATAAAGCGAATTCAAACAGTGAATTTTGGGCCACGTGTTATTCTCGCCGTAGAAACTTCCATCTTATATCTTCTTGTCAGCTTTAAATTATTATTTTTGTCGGAGAATTGAGGGGAAAAGGAATTGAGGAGGGAAAAAAGACTTTTGCGGATTTCTTTATCTCCCCACAGCACATTCTCGCGTGGCTTAAATACCGCTCTCTCCGTACAAAATAGTATGGCAACACGAGCTTTTCTCTTTTTCTTCACATTTGACCCATTTTAACGCGCTACTACCTGCAAATCTTGGCGAAGAGGAAAAAAAAAGCGATCCGAAGCGATTCGAAACAAAAGTTTCACAAGGAAAGTTTCTGTCGCGCCTTCTTTATCTCGCTTTACTTTTATTTCTCCTTTCTTTTTTTTTTCTTACCACTCTGTATTTTCGCTGTACTGATTTAATCCTTTGACTACAGTCTCCGTTTGCAACTTTCATCGTCTAAGAAAACTTTTTCTCTCACTTTATCGAGTATGTCATGAAATAAATAACAACCATTCGACAGTCACCACGAAATTGTTAGTGTATACATGGAAATTATATCTTTTATATTGTTTCGCTTTTGACTGTTCTGATAATGGATGAATCAATTTAACACATTTTTTTACATTGCAATCTCACGATATATTTATCGAAAGATTACAATATTTGTCAAATATATCCAAATGCGCGAAATTGCATATTTTATGTTTTAAATTAGAAATAAAAAATGATCGATAATTTTTTTCCAACGAAAATATTAAAACTAAACACAAATTTTCCTCTAAATCTAAATTCTATTCCTGAGCAATTGAATTAATTATCTGTACTTTATCAAATTATAATATGAAATTATAATTCAGATATCCTATAATCTTAAATAAATTTTAATTTTAATTTTAATTTCGAATTAAATGCGAAAATAAAATGACACGTCGGTTCGGTACTTTTCTTTCTGTATGTACAAACGTGTATATGTTACGTGCATGTGCATATATGCAATTGAAATCGTGCGCGGGATAAGCCGGATACCACGTATGGTAATATCACTGCACATCTGACGGTTTCCATTTCCGTAAACAATTTAATGGATTGGACCAAACGTATTCTGCGACGCGATTTGCATCCGTGGCGAGGCCCGCATTCCGTCGAAACGCAGACGACAGCTCAAACACTTTCACGTTGCGCGCCCGGTGGCTTTCTACAATCTTACATAATAGATACACAGCAAGTGCGTGCGTTGCATGGTCGACCGACGCATAATTGCTTGCCGGTAACGCCGGGCATCTTAGCATCGCGTTTTAATTAAGCACAGTTATATATAACAATTTCCTTTTAAATTTCCATCGATAACTCATACATTTTATTTCCACTTCGAGATAAATATATGTTTATACATATATGTTTATTCTAGAAGAATAATCACAAAACGATTGTAAAATAATAAACTGAATTGAAGATCTCTTTTAAATAATAACGATTTTGTGTGAATTTAAATTTTGTTATGTTGTTCATGGACGATGTTTAGGTTTCTGGCAACGTTGAGGAATAAATTGCTTGTTTGTCAACCTTGTTTGTCAACCGTGCAGCGCGAATTGTTGCCGTGCAAATATCTTGAATCTGTGTACCAACGCGATAGATATTGCTTAACCTGCGTTCAAGAGAGACACCGGAAAGGGTCTATATCAAAATTTAAAAGACCGCATACATAAAGATCTATCATGTGGTTCGTGAGTGTAGCACGATGCGATGTATGGTTAGTACTCTAGCGATTTTTGAAGAATAACGCGCCGAGGATTGTGACATATTGCATTCACAAGGATTATTTACGACATACATACTATTTTATTTTCATTCCAACTTGGTGAATTGAGTTATACACACGTATCTCGAGATTTAGATCGCAATTGATTATTCTTCACCGTTGCACATCGAAAACTTGATTCACGTTTAATCTGATGTATTATTTGTATTTTATTTCGCGATATTATACTAATATTATTAAATATTATAAAGCTTTATTTTAATATTATTTTTAATTTCTGCATTAAATGTTCATCTTTGTTATATACTTTTTAAAGATAAATTATTATTTAGCATCCTGATTTAATTCGACGGATTAATATGAATAATAATCTGAAGCATAATCAAATAATATATATTATTGTAATACATAATAATAATTTTCATAAATAATAATATATTATTTCATGTAGAATACCAACGCCCATCGAAATGCGTTTTATTAACGATATAATTATTTAATACAATTTTATTCATCATACATTATATGAATTTGAAGAAGGCCAAGTAAAGGATAAGGTAAAGGAATTATCGATTTGACGATAATTTAAGACTAATAATTTAACACGCTCGTCACGTAGTGGTGGAAAGCCTTATTTATCCCGTTTGATTTATCTACATTGTCTTAGGCCGCATTTAAGGAGAAGGTTCTTTCATTTTGCTTCTCGGCAGCGAAATGAGCCGAGGCTACGACTTAATAATAAATTACGAACTACGCCATCGTCCTTGTCTAGCTGACGCTATTATTACCTTTGTAAAGAAATAATTTAGTCAGATTTATCCGCAGAACAAATTGCATTTGTATTCGGAAGAAATTTATACCGGGAGAGGCGTTTCTATTCTCATGCCGTTCGTCGCTCGGGTCATTCGAAAATTGTTTCGAGAAATCGGAAAACAACGCGTATCGGAAAGCCGTGAAATTTTTCGTGAGTAAATTTGCGCGAACCGGTCTCTCTCTCTCTCTCTCTTTTTCTGTACCGACGCGAAATGACTTTTTGAAGCGGCCACGAGCTGTGAAATCGGGCCATTAGATTGTAAGTCTCCTTGGAAGTTGAACTATGCAATTTTCCTGCAACACCGGACAATCCCGCATCGTCATTCTCATTATTTCATCGTTGCATTACCGCAAGGACATGTCGCACACGTTGCTCCGCAATAATATTATAGCTGCAACTGGGACATTTCGAGGCTTCATCGGGCTTAAAGGATTGTTCCAGCTACACATGTTCAAGCCACAGCTTTCAATCGCGACGGCAATCGATAGCACTCTTCTAAATATAAGCGACTATTCTCGGAACTACGTGTATGCGCCGGCAATCGAATATTAAAAATTGCCGGGAGTTAGAAATCGTGCGATTGCGTAAATTAAATAAAGTGTCTATTGGCCAATCAACTGTTCAATTTTCATTTAATTTGCGACTCGCAAAGATACATGAGCTAACGCAATTGAGTCGAGAATTGCGACAATTTTAAAAGATTTCAGAATTCTATGGACGAATACAAATTTTCGTGTAATATTCATCGATTTTCTCGAAATTCCACTCTCTATTTTTGCTAGATTAAAAATGACGTGCTTATTACATATGCAATCGATCTAAAAATAGAAACGACGTAGAAAATTGTCAATCCACCGGTGTCCTATGTCAATTTTTTCCATCGATGACACATATATAGATGTACGTATGTGTCCGGCAATCGGTCGTTCAACGGATGCTTTGTAATTGCATTACAAATTACGTAACGCGATAGGGAGATGATTAACGTTCTGGGACGAGAAGAGAATAAATCTGCTTTCCCGTTTCTTACACTAAATGCAAGAAACTCACAATTAGCAAATCGATATAAATAATACCATGTCGCCTTTATGCAACAGTGAATGCTATGAAGTAATATCGCGATAATATCGTACCAATAAATCAACCTTTTCAGGATTGAGAACGTGATATATGACATTCTTATGAAATAACTTATTACTATGTCGATAATTTTTTATGTCGGCAATTTTTTCCCAATAAGTAACGTTAATTTAATTTAATCTTCAGTTCTATTGCATAGTATTAAGGTTACTATTATTTTCTCATGACTAAGTAAAAGTTAATTATATACGGCTAGCTTTTAATTGGAGTCAGGAATCTTACTGTGACATAAAAAATTGCAGTCTTTATAAAGTCAGATAGGACAGTTTATAAAAATGATACGTATGAATGAACATTAACAAAGTATTATATATGAGTGACATTATATATGAGTTATACATGATTGAGTCGTGACTAGTAATATCTTATTTATATGCGTGTAAAAAAATGATTAAGGTAATCGATGCAAAAATATGTATGCATTTTTTTCGAAACGCATTCAACGGGTATTCCGCGCAAGACTCGCATGTCTGACAAAGCGCCTCGTTCTCCCTTAAGAAGAGACACAAAGTTTAAATTGGAGAATTTTAAATTGGAGAATTACGCGCACGCAATTTTTTATATGACGTCACTGCGCGTCACTGCATATCACGATAACTATTGCCGAGTTGTCTTAAAAAAAGACTAGGACGCCGCAGTCACCAGTCGCAATCGCCAGTCTCCCTATGCAATGACACTTGCTCAATTTGACATCCATGATACGTTGCGTCCGGCGCTCGTTATTTGCGGGGAACCTTGTTCGCAAACGTCAGATACGCATTACGCAACGCGTATCGCAATTCTCTTTCTCCTTTTCCTCTCGATAGTGAAACGCAACCGCGAAAGTATGCTAAGTGTCATATAGCTTTGGCACCAACTCCAAACGGCCGGTCGCCAATTTTTTTTCCTGACGGACGCAAATTGGAAAACTTGCCGCGAAAGAGAAAAAGGGGAGAGGCCGCGCTACCCTCGGACTTGTTCCGCGTGCTTTCCGTGCGATGCATACCGTATCTACGTGCAAACTTCGCTCTCCCCTACTCTTCCAAATTGAGGAATATTAAGTCTGAGGTAAGATCGAAGTTGTTAACGCTTAAACCAAGTTAAATTGAAAGCGTTTGTAAGCGTTCGATAGACTTCTCAATTAAGTTTGCGCGCTAGATTGTCTTGCGGTCGGTTATATATTTTGATCTCTCGTCAAATCTCGTGAAACACCACGTGTACGTATATGAATTACTTAGGTGAATCGAGCTTTCTCGTTTTTTGCAAAGAGAACATATCATCTTCATTCATCTAATCGAGTGTATGACAGCGTCAAGTACATATCCCACGATTACATAATGGCAAAAAATCTCACGATATTAATTCATTGCCACGGTGTTCATGTACTCGCGAGCTACGATGTCGCTCGTATATCCACGTATAACCGTCAGGTGTTCACGTGCGTAACACACTTTCCGCACTTTCTTTCTCCGTTGCACCGCTTACATAATCGGCCGATGTTTCTCAATCGCGTAATATAAATAATCGAGTATGTCTCTCGACGATATCGTTCCCCACTTATCGTGTCGATTGAACGGCGACTCGTCTAAAGGTGTAACTTTCGATCGTGCAACAGAATCGAGGCAGAAAAAAGTCTACGAGACTTTCTCGAAAGGCCAGGATCCGTTTACGTGCCTCCTTTCCACAGGCGAAGCCCATTAACGAAGCCCAAACTTTGGATTATATTCCAAAGTTCGACTGTAATCCAGAATTAGCCCGAGCTCCTGCTTTCTCCCGCACGTCATAGACATAACTTCTGTCGCGGATCGAACTTTTCGAAAGCCGTAGCTGCAATATACGCGATCAGCAGTGTTATATATTCCTCGGTAGTCTCTTTCAGTTCAACACAGTTTGCATCTGGTTATGTGGAACTTAAACTAGATTCCTAGTTATAGATTTTAGGTAGGGATGTATAATTCATTCGTAGTTTAGTTTTAATCTGTTTACGCAACATCTATTCAAATTGAGAATTTCCACTAACTCCATTTGCATCAATTAACATATGTGTAGAATATGTTATTGTTATCAATATTAATCCACAACCATATATATATATAAATTTATGGAGAAAATTCCTTTTTTTTTAATAACTGGTGATGTTTTATTAAAAAATATAAATTTCTTTACGGGAATAAAAAAATTTCTGAAAACACAAAATTGAACATTGTATATAACGTTCTAGGATTTACTAGAGACATTTTTAAGGATTATCTTCGCTGCACGATCCTAGGGCTTTATTTTCTACGAAAGTTATAAGAAAGATTGTGTAATTAATTATTGTTAGAACTCACCACATATGACGGTACGCGTCTAATTAGGACGTATCTTTTCTATCACATCGTACGTTAATTTAAGTAGACTTTATCTTATAGACATCGGAGCAAACTATCCACGAAAATAAATTTATTTTCAATCGCGTCGCGTATAATATGCGATTGTAAAGTTTTTGCATCAGTCGCATAACTGTATTAAACAGGAAACATGCAATTATGACTTCGGTAAATACGAATCGTTTCGTGTTTATTTTCAAGTGAATGTATAAGCATGAATATCTCACAATTCTCGCTCGGATATTGCAAATCAACACGTAGTAATCGATAGATGGCCATTGAAATTTTCCATATATTTCTATCGTTTATTTTCATCATAGATGAAAGCGCAAAATATACCTTGTAAAAAATCGATAAAGCGAAACTGCATAACGTTGCATGCAACGAAGTAAATAAAGCTTTTAGAATACACTCGGATGTTGAATATCGATATAAATATTCCGGACTTGGTTTGTTTTTTTATTGAATAAAAACTAGCTCTTTTGATTATTAAAAAATCATCGATATTTAAGGTTCAAGATATTCTGCATGCATCTAGTTTTTTCATCGAATTGTTCAAATTGTTTGAATAATACGCATACAAGCGCAGTTGGACGATATTATATTCAAATTGAAAGTAAATGTTTCGATCGACGAAAAATGATGTTGCTGAACTATAAGAAGATTTTTTTTTGCTCCTTCTTCAATATCGCAGGAGATTCAACTTTGTTATTCGAATGTAAGAGGAAAAGGTATTCGCGCGTTTGTCGAAAGTACGGCAAGCTAGTTTCATAAGTTTCGCTGAAGCATCGTGCTCCGGAATGAAATTTTCCAAGTTGTATCGTTAGATAGCTCAAGTGTTTCGCTCACTTTAAATGATATGAATATTTTTCTGCTCGATCTCACTTAAAATGCTATCAAAAATTACATTTCGTACATATATATAAATATATGTGCAATATATATATTATTTAAAATGCAATATATATATATATATATATATATATATATATATATATATATATATGTATATATATTGCATTTTAAATACAATATCAAACATTGTAAGAAGATAATAATATTTAATGGATACATTATTCAGATCAATATTCATAAAATATTATTGTTGTTTAATGGGTATTTGCATATTCATAACAATAATAATAATAACAATAATAATAATAATAATAATAATAAATTCGTAACAATAATAACATTGTTGCGGTTGTATCTTTCAGCCGAATTGATGCATTTGCAGCGATATTGAATTGCGTAATTGCAAAAAGTCATATCGTAAAGTCCACCGGCCGAATAGAATTCCGTCCGAATAAACAATTTACGGGCACTCTGGCCGTAAGAGGATTTTTAAGATTACTCACGAGAGCACGTAAAATTTGGGATCTCGCCAGGCGCAGTAATTGTTCGATGGCACGGGCTTCACCGTAACAATGTGAATCTTCGGGCCGCTCGATCGATGAGTCGAATTGCCCTCGCTTTCGACTCTATCAGCGCTGGCCCTTAGCATCGAGGTCAGGGATACGCGATCGCATGTACCCGGTAGACAGAGACCCAAAAACACCTGACGTGTCTGGAAAAAAGATGAAACGGTGTCGTTAGAGAGGGAGAAATATTCTCTCTCTATTCCCTACGAAAGTTATTTGATTAATAAATCTTGTTGCAACAGAGAGAAAGAGAGAGAATTTGTTTCCTCGACATTTTAATGCCTCTCTATTTGTCGCAAACAGATACTGACCGTATCTAAAAAAAATAAAGATTTATCTAAAGATATGTCTCGTTTTATCACAAAAAAAACTGACAGAGAAATGCATTTTTCGAAAAATGGAACACGTACTCGCATCCTTTACGATGCTGGTACCGTATATTTCATTCTGTTTACTTGGGTTTTTACACATAAAAAAATAGCGATGAATATATTGCAAACTTTTTTCGGCGAATAATCCAATCTGCCGGTAAATCCTTTGTCCAGCTCAAAAGAATTTTTTTCGCGCAAAAATACAGTGCCAACGGTCGAATTCGCTGCAATGTTCGAGATTATAATCTTCGTTTAGGCGCGTCGACGTATCGATCGCGCAGCAGTGGGAACGGGAATCTCTGGCTACGAAAAAAAACGCAGTTTCCACTTTTTTATTTCCGTCGGCTTCTGGCGTGGCGCACCGCGTGCAATTTCATTTTCTCTTTCTTTTTTGCTCCCCCGACGCAGTCGATAAAACGAGAAGACGGTTTTTTTTTAGCTCTAAGTGCTTTTATTGAATTTAAAACTCCTAGTTCTGGATCGACGCGACCTGCCTTTTTTTATTATTTGGCGGATAATTTGTATCCCGCATCGAGAAACACTGCATGAATCACAGTATGCAAAACGTGAAATGACTTAGGAGGGAAACTCCAGTAATTAACACATAATGATATCGCTTAACTTTGCAAGAATAATAAGATTAGAAACAAACCGGTTTCCTACTGCTTAAAATAGTGCTACTTAGGAACTTTGAGCAGCAAATCACACACATTAAACAATCTTATTAGTACAAATAGAAATTTTATTTTGCTGGTCGGAAATTAAACTAGCTTGCCAGCTGTTATTAGACTTTTGACTTAACAAAAATCCGATCAGACTGCGTCTTATATTCTCTACTATTTTCGGATATTTATTTTAAAGAGATCTTGAGAGAGCTTTTGTCATATTTGAATTTTATTCAGTTTCCATATATTAGATAGTAATGTGTGAGATTATAAATGGATCACTGATCAAGTTTTTTAAATATACGATATATACATAACATTTGTTCATATATGTTTAATTTATTTAGTTAATAATTTTTACAAATTTGCCATGCTTATTTATGTAAAGTTACAATTTAAATTTAGAAAACTATTAAAATTTTTTATAATAAAGAAGAAGAAAAAATTAAGAGCCTAAATATTATATTATGTTTTTGTAATTTTAATATAAAATGAGTTTATATTGTCTTTCTCTCAATTTCGAATAATCCGATCAATCGACTTAATAAAAAGTTTTAAAGTTCTATCCTTTAAAATGAGAGTCGGACTTTTGAAAGAATTGAAATTTTTATATGAATAGTTAGATTATTTTTTTAAAAATATAGAGATTTTCTTTATAAATTATTTATTTTTTTAATAAATAACTTACAAGAATAGATTTTATGATTCACTTTTTAAAATAAAAATTATAAACATATTATATTACAATAAAATATCACAAAAATACTCAATCTAAAGGATCTAAAGGATTTTGGAGAAAATTAAAAGTAAAGCTATTTAAATTATTGAAAACAATAAGATATGTATAAATAAGGCTTACATATATTTCTCATGTATATTTGTAAATTTTGAAAAGTATAATAATTAATTTAATAATAAATACTATTGTATATTTTTATATATACACTGATTAGATTACATACTGATATATAAATTACGTACCATACTGTGTAATAATACATATTAATTTTTTTTCATTCTTTTCATATATAAATGCAACGTAATTTTATATGTACCATATTCTATCCTCGTAAATTAAAAAAGTTGAAGGTATTTCCAATATTATTTCCGTACTATTATATAGAATTATTATGTGAGTTATTTATCAACCTAGCTCATAACGCACTGTTTCATTTTATTTAAATTGATTAATTCACAATAAATTATAATACAAAATACTTATATATATAAATCAAAACTCTCTCTTTCTCTAATCCGGATATAATCATGAGTGCCAAGGATGAGTAGAAAATATGGATTTCACAAATATATGCTAATAATGCGAAATTTAATGCTCGAAAATTTGTTTCCTGTATGTTTTATAAAAACATATTGCTATTAAATAAAATATATTATGAATTATTTATAATACAAGTATTTAAATAATACAAGTTTATCATTTAACTCAAACGTCAATTCAACTGTCAACTATCAAGCAAACTTGTGATTAGAAATAGACATCTCTCGTATCTATCTTGTTAAAAGTGAAGTGACTACATAATTGATCATTTATTATCACACGATTACGTTTCGATCTTGCGCCACTGTCATCGCGGCTAAACGCGAATTATTTACGGTGCTACAGTTATCTAAAGTGATACGTGCAAACAAATGATTGATGAATAATCCGATAAACGCGCGATGGTTTCGTCAGCTTGCGTTTGGCACCGATGCGCGCTTAATTAATTCCTGCAGTAGTTTATCCACAATCGCGGTGCACTCGAGAATGCACTCGGAGTGGTGAAACTGTCGTCGAGTAGTAAATACAGTAATTCACAAAATGCTTCTCTTGTCATAATATCTGCTTCGTTGCTCTCTGTTATATACAATGTAATCAACCGTGGCGATGATAAAATTGTAACAAGATATGTAGATATGTTCGATAGAGAAATTGGAAAAGAAAGCAAAATTATCCCCGTAAATTGCTTGCTGATATATTTTATATATTTTAATCGCATAATTAATTGTATCAAGTCTAAGAAATATATGTATTTATTATTTTTATTAATATGTATATAATTATATAATTATATATTATAGATTATATACATAAATAAATAAGAAAAATATTGTAACAATTCGCGGGAATATTTTTGGCATCATTTCTCTGTCGAGGAATAAAAATGTAAAAATATTTCATTGTAATACGGAGGAAGATACAAAAAGAGCCGAAAGTGACTTACCGAATAATCGACTCCGTTCGGGAGATTTAAATAAAACCTCGCAACGTGGAATTTGAGAGGAAATGGTGGCTGCTCATCGTTGTCCGTTACGTTTTTTCTGTTCGTGACATTGAGCTCTTTGCAAAGAGTGCTCGAGCCCAGCCAAAAGTTGTTGCCAAAGTAGAACTGCGAAGAGTAGCGGCCGCTCGCGTCCGACACTGAAAAGAAAAACCAGACGAAGTTGAGAAATATATTGTCGATCATCGGAGCGGAATGAACGAGATAAACGTGCGTCGCGCTGTCGCACGACTCTTCTTATCGCGTGTCTCTCGAAAGAAGAGATCCTTCCGTGATCGCCGGATGTCGCGAGACGAGCGTATGCGACGACGTGCGAAAAATTCGCACGAATTTCGCGTCAACGAGCACGCCACGTTCTCTCCTTCGAGAGAACTCTCGAAATCGCTCCAGATACGATCCGCTTCCCGGATGCTGCGCATGTTTCAGTACAATTTGCCTTTTTTCCCTCCGTCTTTCTTTCCATCGTGAAAAAGAATCGCTTTACAACCGTCCGCACTAGAGAATGCAATTTCGTAGCCTCGAATTACCCGAAGGACCCAATTACATGGACTGTCGACGGAAGGTTCATTGTCAGTTACGTAAAGCGACTGACTTGGACTGACCACGAGAATAGAAAGTGCATCGGTCGAGTTGCATATACCGATATTGGCGTTGGATGAACACTGTTATGAGAGAACGTAACAGCGCGTGTTCCATTATCGCGAATGCGATCAATTTTGTGCGATAATCTAGAAATTAGTATTACGCAAATAAATACGTGCGGAAATTTTAACAAGCCATATCGTAAACGGCGATGAAATAGAGTTTCGACATGGACGATATATCTCCCGATATGCGTTTATGCGTTGGAAGATGATTTGACTTCTCAGAGAAAGTTCAATTCTTGGACTTTTTATAAGCCATTTAATTTTATAATCTGTGTTTACATATATTATTTTATTATGCGGCCGGGAAGAGTTATAAAGTTTCAGTATGAAATTTGACTTTAGGTCTCTGACTTCTCAGCGAAAGTTAAGTCGTTGGGCCTCGTAATTTTATAATCTGCCCATATATGTATATGATTTATTACGTGGTTAGAAAGAGCTATAAAGTCACTACGGAATTGTTTTGAGCCGCAAAGCCACATTGCACTTTGGCGAAGGAATTTGCAACAATGGCGTAACGGCGTCCGACGGATTAATGACGCCCTGGCTTTAGGAATAATGCCTCGTCATTGCATTATGACAGCTACGAGATCGGGAGACGTCGAGAGAAATTGCGTAATGCAAGCTCGTGGGCCATTTGGAAACAATCCTCGCGACAGCGACACAAAATCGCCGATGCAACTTTTTATTGCCTGCCGCGCGTCGACTTGATAATTGCTCAAGTTTATTGCCCCTGCTTGTTTCACAATTGCATTGCATAACGTAATTATTTTCGTTTGATGTAAAACTAAATTGTGGATCGACATAAAAATATATTTTAAATCTTTTTCGCGCTACAAGACTCGCGTCACATTTGCCATCTCTTCCATTATATTAATTACTCCAATTAGCTTTCTATATTTTTTTCAAAATTTCCCCATGTAAATAATGACATCCCGCAAGGGATAAAGTGGAGCCTCGTTAATAGAGTCAGGGACGAAATAATTATCCCCGACAATTAGCGTCGCTTTCTAAGCATAATTGCCTCGGCTCGTTTTCGAACCGCGCTGTCACATGCGCCCGGATCCGCGAATGGTGCGAAGATGCACCTGTCGCGTGTCGCGATTGCAGTTTCGCAATTTTCGCGTCGTGAAACGGCGCGGTGTGATTGGCCTCTGGCATTTGCATCCGTCGACATTATATTGCGTTGGTATATCGATAATACGGATGCAACATTCGCGCGCTCCATGACCGGAAGTCACTATAGATCATCGCAGGTGACTCCGCAGCCTCGCAGCCTCTAACACCGCACAGCTGCGTGTTTTCATTGCGAGCCCGATTGCGCTTCTCAGGCCTTTCTCAGCTTTCTAAAATCACGGGTGGCACCGCACGAACGATAATTCTCTTCGGCGACTTTGTTATTATTATATGATACTTGCGCAAGATATTTTTATTAATATGCTCCTTTCTTCTGCCCCTCCCTCTTAATTTAGCCACGTATGTTATATCATTATATAATTAATTTTTGTTTTAAATATCATCGTGAACGATAGTTCACGATGATAATTTCTTACAATTGCTGCATCATTGAACATCGCCAGAGGGTTCTCGAGAAAAATTTGCTTGTGCAAATGTTGGGAAGGAAATCTTGCGCTCAACCGGAAATATTACCGAAATATCGGAAATTTCGAATACAAACACAGTGTGTAATAAATATCTTGATGCGTGTTTACATTTTTATCTCCTCCTTCAACTCGTGTTTCAATTTTCACAACATGTATTTATTTATCCTCGAGTCTGAGAAAGAGAATTTATTTATAACATGAATGGATTTATAATTTAGTAGAAAAGGGCTAATTTTATAATTAAATTAGTAGGAAATATATAACACGATTTGTATAAAAGATATGAAGAATGTGTAAAAACTTTTGAATTTTAAAAAAGACAAAATAATATTTTTTAATTGATACGTAAAGTTCTTTTTAGAATAAATTTTGACTCGCGAAAACAACTGTGCACTTCATTTTGAATTCAAAAAGTCCCGAGTTCCGGGTTTATGTGAATATTTCAGCGATTCATTTGCACAACTTCAATGTTGATTTTCTTCTAAATCCTGTTAAATGTTATGTTCGAGATAGTAGCGGCTGAATTTCATTTTCTTTTGTGACATTCGTGAAAAACGTGTAAAGATTCGCGATGTAGTACATGCTGTAAAATGTCAAAGAGTTTACTGAACTTAAACTGTAAACTAGGTCGAAGCATCTCGATTATTACAAGATGAGAAGTTGCAAAAGTTTCATAAAATAATGAAACTTTTAGCGAGCCATTCTTAACTGACAATCATATAATAGTCGTGAATCTAATTGAACTTACAAATCTTATATCTTGACATAAAATCTCCAGATATCTTATCTTATCTTACCTGAATATTCACCGATCAAAAATATTTTCTTAAAGCGATGAATTATGATTTATTGTTAAAAAGTCGTATTTTTTATCACCCGTAAGACTTGTTATTTATTTATTGAATTTATAATTCCTAATCATTCTTTTCTTTTTTCTTTCTGTCATCTCATTCTTAAAAAGTCGTTATTTATTATTCTCATTAAAATCTCTTTATTCAGAGTACGAAATGAAATAAGGAATATAAATTATTCTTAATATATACAACCGCGATGATTACCATACTCTCTGGTATATTTAAATTACTCAAGTAATTTATAATGTGGAAACATCTAAAGGGAAGAATCTCGGAAATTTTTTTAATATACTTTGATTAATCAGAATAACTTACTCTTCGCGGCCCAGAGTTTTCCGTCTGTCAGCGCCTCGAGAAATCTTTCCATATCCCTTCGACATTCATCCTGAAGTTTCCCAGGTACTCTGGCCCATCTAAGAGGATCGTAAAGATCAGCGAGCCATTGTATACTGTTCGCTGTTTTTTCGAATTTTTCTTTCATGAAATCGATGTTGAGGTCCCGATGCTTCTCCTCATTTCCCTCGAACATTTTCAAGTAGTTCTTCCAATCTAGCTCCGGATTATTCTTGCTGAAGCCAATTAAGGGCTTCCTAGATTCATTCTTCTCTTCCTCGTGCTCCGTTGTATTAAAGTTTGATGTCTTTGTCTCGATCGAAACGAACTTTTGCGGTTTACTCAGCTTGAGGATGTTCGATTCCTTTTCCGCGAGAATCCCGTAAGCGAGAAGTAGAATCGCGAGAAGATAACTCGATGAATATGCCATGTTACCTTCGTTTATTAATAAAGATATGCAAAATTCACTTGTGCGTTGGGAAGAAACGATCGACTAGATTTTATACAGGGGATCGAGCTCATCGATTTCCGTCATTAAGTTCCCCGGATACCGTCATCTTAACACTCGATGAAATTCCTCCGAAGGAGATGGTAATACCCTAGTTGTAATGAGTGTTTACTCAATTGAATTCTCGAGCATGCTTGAAGAGATATGCGAATGCGGGAAATGCCGATTCGAAATGCAGAATTTGGGGAATCGCGCTTGTTCGTGCCGCTGATTTTGCACGAGCAAGCACGTGCAAATTCGCTCTCGAGACTGCAATGGTTTAGCAAATAAACCAACCTCTCTTGGCCTACTGCCGTAAAAGAGACAATAATTGTAGAAAGTCGTTTCTTTATATAATGGTCTACGATACCGGTAACTTTTGAAATATTTAATATAATCGATAGTTAATGTTAAATAAGTGTCGTATTTAAGAAACCTCTGTGTCTTTCAATATATGTATATATTAATAAAAATATTTTATATATTTTATAAGACTTTATCACTTTTTGTCTCGGTGTACAATATATTTAAATTAACGTCTATTACGTCAGGCGTGTTTTTAAAAGTTCACTATATCGATTAAAAAAAAAAAAAAAGGAAAAACTTCGAAGTGATGTGAATCGCGTTTTATCGTACAAGAAGAGTCTGTCAAATCTCACTTTGCGATCGCACGACACGCGCACGTTTTTTTTCACTGATTGACGTTGACGAGAGAAAAATCACGGGACTAAAGGGGAATAAAGGAAGGAAGTTGCCCGTACATATGATAGACTAAGGATCACTCACTGAATGAAGCGAATAAAGTCTGCAGCAGTGTTCGCTCGCCGGGTTTCCCTTTCTCTTACAACGATGCACTTTACCTTCGTAAATGCATTTCCTTCTCCGAGTCGCAAAGAAATATCGTGGCTTAGGCCAGTTTTTCCACTGTGCTCAGTAGAAGACTTGTCGAATCGAATAATTATTTAATATAATAATATCAGCGGAATATTATATCAGCTGTTATCTTTATAAATATCTCTTGTTATAAAATACTTTGATGTAAATCGCGCTTTAAATTTCTCATGAAAGTTTGATCAAATATTTTGCATTGTGTAATATCACTATAATTTCTCGGATAAAAACGACCACACACGCTTCATTTCTAATTATTAATCAGCATTTATGGTAATAAATATGGCTTTACGTAATTGTAATAATAATGCGGGATATATCACGCAATGACATATTACATAGACGGATATAGAGACTTGCTTATGTAAAACGACAGTTTACTTTTCAAATTTGTCTAATAAAAATTTAGCTTCTGGTCTCTCTCCTCACCTTACGCTTTAACAATAATTATTTTATATAATAGATTGCGCAAAGGCAGTTCGTATTTTTTTTTACTAGATAAGTATCGCGAAAGATATCCACTTTTCAACAAGTGTCCATAGTTATCCATCTATGCATATGTCTTACACATATAAATTAGCGAAACGCTTAATTAGTAAAAAGGATAGCGTGTGGGTTTAATTCTCGAGACAAGCAGCTCGGAAACTATTTACATTACGATGCACATAACTGCCTGTTACATAGGGAACGTTCGAGTGGTTCAATTACGGTCAATCCAATAATATTGTTATTATTGGAGTATTAATTGCCTATTACGTTCTATGTGTTACTTGAGGTTCCCTCGTCCGCGCGCGTTTTCGAGGAAACGGTATCATGATAATTTCACCATTACATATTAAACAGATCACGTTAATGCCGAAATTATTTAGCGGGCGGTATTGAATATTTAATTATTCGATCAATATTTCATGCTCACGAAGCGTTTTGAATATCACAGATTGATATAAAAACCGAACATGGCTATATTTAATCCTGCGAGAGAAAAAGAGATTCTTATTAATGACAGCTTCTCGGGTACTCTTGACTTGGGAGGGTGTCTTGTCGCTTAAAATAATAATAAAGTAAATAAGGGATACGAAGAGGGTAGCATGATTGATCTCGGTCGAGATTAGCGGCGAACAGGAGCGCGTCGAGCAAGAGACGGGAATCGATGAGGCGAACATTCTTCCAGATAGCATGGTCTGGAAAATAGTGAAAAGAAGCCCGAGGCGTGGAGGGAATTTTCTTCTTGAGAGACATCTGGCTTACTCGGCTGTAAACAGGTGAAATATGAGTCTGGTATCCGAAAGCAAGTGTTAAGCTTTTTCCACTTTACGGAGACCACGAGAGGCAGATACCGCTTCAAACTATCTTGTACTAAATCGGTTCGTGTTTTTTCTTCTTCCTTTTTTCCACTTGCTCGACACAAAAATTTAAGCTTTTAAATACTTTTATTTCTTTCTTTTTTTCGTTTGCGCGCATAGAATTTTTATCGCACCATCGGAAGAGAGATGAACGAGGGGATAATATTAACCGCAGAATATTAGAATGTTTTCTGCGATAAGCTGTCCTGTACGCGATCTGTATCGTACGAAGTAGGTTTTATACATTTTTCATCTTCCTTCTTTCGTATTGCGGTGAATTGATGACGACCGAGACTCTCGCGTCTCGGATGCAGTGGCCGTAAAATGTGTGGCGATGCTTTACAAATCGATTTTCACTACATAAGCGGATGTTCTTCCGGTCGCTTCCCGAGTTTTGCAAAATTCATCGAACCGTTGTAAGCATTTCACAACGCTATATAAGCGAGTCGATTCTTATTGATTTCCAAAAAGTTCAACGAGCTCATAACTATTCATAAAAGATGCAGAAAGAAGAAGAGCTAAAAATTAATTTCTTTCCTCGGAAAGAATTTATTAAATAATTATTCGTGGCCGCGGAAAGTATATACTTTCGATTTCTTCATTGCTATTTCTGATTTCCATATTTTGCTGCACATGTATCAGCATTAACGTTTCTTATTTTCGGCAAACTCAATAATAAACTCAGTAATAAACGCTGTTTTAAAAGAGAAAAATACTGAGAGGAGAAAGAAGTAATTACAATATATCGATATGTCGCGATTCCCGAATCTCCTTATTTAAAAAAAATTAAGTAATGGAGCCATCTCGAGTGGTTTATATTCTTTTTAATGTTAACGTTAAAGCGTGTAAAAAATTGTTACGAACTTTCAACCACTCTCACCGATCATCATGCGGCGTCCATCGGATTCTCGTGTCCCTCGGTTTCCAAAGTTTCTCCGAATTTCTCAGCCCGTCATTCTTCATCATCGGCGCACCTTTATGCTCTCATCTCCTTCTCTTTCTTGGAAACAACGTCTGACAAGATCCGGTTATGGCTTATGCAACTGAGCTTTCTACGTGATCGACTGCATACATGCGCGAATTTCAACCGGTCCTCGCTCAGGAAGCGAGGGAGATCGATTTCGAACTTCTTGCTTTCGATTCATCGCGAAAGTCTTCGTACACATTATGTTGATGTTAAACAGTTATTCTTTCTTTTTTTTTTCTCTTTCTCTCTCTTTCTTTTTTCCTCTCCCTTCCTCTCTCTCTCTCTCTCCCTCTCTCTCTCTCTCTCTCTCTCTCTCTCTCTCTCTCTCTCTCTCTCTCTTTTTCTTTATATATACATATAATCAGATAGTATGATATAACCAGATTATCTTATATTGAAATATTTATATTTGAAATACTTCAATTTTAGTGATAAAATCATTGATTTAAATCATATATATGAAACATAAGCAAAAAGAAATTCGAATATTTATATTTAAAATAGATAATACAAATAGAAATAATTAAACTATTTGGAAATATTTCTTGTAAAAAATTCTTATATAGAAGCAAGATATGTTTTGTTGACATTATATATATATATTAGGTATCACATAATATTATATATTATTAAAGGTTAAAATAAATGACGGTCATAATTCTGAATAATTGTGGACAGTCGAGAAATACAATAGATATATACTATGTATCAAGGGGAATCTACGCTATTTTGAAGATAAGTAGTGCTCAGGGGAATCCACATTCTTTCGCACTCATATTATATTGATTATAAGGCTTCTAAAAGACAAAAGTCATATTTTTACTAAATAAATCTAGGCTTAAGTTGAAAGAATAAGTTATTTAATAAAAAACTAAAATTGTTTTAATGATAAAAATTACAGATTAATTTATAACCGTCGCGTACATATTAAAAATTTATGTTGTATTTAAAATAGCAATTTTTTTTTTTTTAAATTAATTAGAAATATTGTTGTAATTATCTGGCATTTTATATCAGTGCTTATGAAAGAGAATGTTAGGTAAAATCAGGCAATATATTAGTACAACTGTTACATGCTAACGATGCGGAACGCACGTGGAGTATGCCAGTCTTTAAATACGGAAGTGAAAGTCAGCATATCGAGGGAAAAGCTTTCTTTGTTGAATATAAAGCGCGCCTTCGTTGAGATCTTCTCTAAACCAACGTTGGAAAGAGGCATATCTGCAGTCGGTTAAGCAAATACCACATTTTGTACATTATTTTCTTTTCATAATATATAAATAATAATATATAAATAATAATATATAATTTTAATAATATATAAATTATAAAGAAGTTGATAAAAAAAGATAAAATATAAATTTTATCTGTGAAATTAGAACTAAATTAATCATTTAGCATAATAGTTATTTTATTTTTATAATATAATCTTATTAAATATATATATATATATATATATATATATATATATTATATTTAATTATATTCTTTCCTATTTTAATATATCTTTCAAAAATCTTTTCTGATATAAATATTTTGTATTTACATGTATTATATAACAATATTTACACATTATAGTGATAAATTATCCTTAATAAATCATTAAGTTACAGTTTAGTTACAGTTTAAAAATGCAAGATAGAGAGTGCAGTTTTTTTAAATAAAAGATTGAATAATTAAATTGAATAAAAGTTTTGTTTCCCAATTGTAACATAATAAATTATTTAACGTAAAAAACTACCGGAAAGAATTACTTCTCTTTTGTTTTCATTTTTGAAACAGTTTTTTTAAACATAACAAGCATTAAGAACTAATTATAAAGACAAAGAAATGCAAGAAATCTTGGCAATAATTTTTATATATACAATGTATATACAAATCTTAGAAATAATTTTTATATATACTTTTTATTATTTAATATTATACATTGATATTGATAATAATTCTTATTTATTGTAATATTGAAATGTTATTTTGATACACAGCAACAATAATTTTCTTGTATTTAATTTCCTTTAATTTATTTCGAATTTCAAATACATACTTAAGCTTTGTTTACGCAACCGACTGTCAAGTCAGGATGGCCGAGCGGTCTAAGGCGCTGCGTTCAGGTCGCAGTCCACTTCTGTGGGCGTGGGTTCGAATCCCACTTCTGACAGATTTTTTTGTTTTTACATATTATAAAATAGAATAAAACATTTTTGAATTACAAATCTTTGCAATAAAATATATTTTTAATTTTTATTTTATACGTAGGTAATTATCGAGTTGCAAGAATGCAAGCAGTTACATTTAGATTGCATATTTTTGTTTCAAATACACGACCAATAATTAAAATATTATCGTATTTTATTTTCATTAAAATATAAAAACATTTCTTCCCACTCAAAAAAAGCAGTACAAATTTATAAATGTTGAGGCTAAAATGTGTTTATAAATTTTGAGGCTAAAATGTGTTTATTTTTTATAAAAAAAACATGTTGATATTCATTTCTGTCCATTACTAGGGATTTCCTAAAACATTACAACTTAAAAGCCTTTCAATAAAACATATATAGTACAGTTTTTGTACTGGTATTCTCATGAAACAACAATATTGCGTTTTTTAGTCAACATTTTAATTTTTTATCCAGTACAGAAACATTGTGAGATATACAAATATATAGTGCAGGTTTCCGCAATTTGACAAGCAGGAAATTTCTTTTTTCGGTTACTCTATATTAATAAATAAATATCTAATTAATATATATATTATAGAATTCTTTATTACATAAATATCTCTTGATGCAGAATTCTGTTGAAAAAACGATGGTTAATTTTAATTCGCCTAGTAATTAATTAATCTTACGATCATTGCTACGATTATTTGTATCATGATCTTTATCTATTTTGTCGAGTATATCAAGACGTAAAAACGAGCCAACGATGGAACGAGCTGTAGATGCAGCTCTAGTGAATCCTCCCTCTAAAGAAGTTGCACTACTGCTACTTTTAGCGATTTTAACTGGTTTCTTCGTTTCCCAAATATTCACTGCGAACCTTAGTTCGGCCTTTAGCGCTTCTCCTGGTGTAATCTGTACAAAAGTAATTAATAATTCTTTAGCAATAATTGTGTGTAGCGGCCCTAATTGGCATATTAAATTTAAGTCTAACGTATAATAAGTTATTCTTGTATATATTTTTGCATCTTATTGTCTTACAATTTAATTTACGATGAAAAATAATGATAAATCTTGTTTTTAAAACAAGATTTATCATTATTTTTCTCTTCATCGCAAAATTAAATTCTATTATATACGCATTTATCATTTTTATATTAAACATATTTTTTTTTAACATTATTAAAGAAAATAAAATATTTATTCCTTTCATGCGATTATTCTAGAATTTTAATTTTAAGCGATACAGGAAATATAATGATTGGATAAAGGGAAATCTTACTTTTTCTCTCACTGCGACGTCTCGTACATTCCAAAGGAATTCAACAATAGCGAGGATCAACGAGGCACCGCAACCTAACATTAAAACAAGAAAGACGCCTCCAACGTTTGCCATTCCTAGTTCGCCAGTATTGGCAGTTTCTGTATCATCCGTGTCGCATAATCCGCCACCCTTTTCTCGCCACCAGCGTGTCTTTAACTGTTGCAAAGTACCTTTCTCACCTAGCCTCAAGATCGCGCTATTGATTGGTGTTCTGTATGGAGAATCTGCGAAAAATATAAACGATAATTTTTGTTCAAATAAAAATGAATAGAAGATCCTTGTAGAATGTTTCCATTTTGAAATTGCTTTCACACTTACTACGCGGTAAAGCTATGCCATAGCCTTTGTTGTCGATAAGCCCACCGATTTTGTCAATCTCACAATTTCGCTGCATTTGATATTCTATGGTGGTACTCTCCATTAAAAATGCATATAATCCTTTGCTTTTGACAACTCGCTCGACACCTATATCACGATAGAAAATAAACATTTTTAAAACAGGATTAAAATTTAAAACAGGATTAAACAATCCAAAAGGATTGCTTCTTCTAGAATTATGTTCTTTTACTGAGAAACTTTTTTATTAAAGAGTATTAGGAAATCTTTAAATATTTTGATTTAGTTGTTTTATTCTGTGCGAAGATAAAAGATCGGAAGAAAAACAACAAAACTATTATTTTCTTATGATTATAATATCTCACCTTCTTTATTATCCTTAGTGAATACGCTTGGTTTCGTTTCCATCATTGTTGCAAACATCCGTTTATATATCGAATAATTTGAGTCCTAATAATTTGAATCAAATTCATCCACTATTTCATCGGTAATATTACATGTATAAATGTATTAGTTAAATACACAATATCAAACTATTCTTGCAGTAATTTTGAATACAATATTGAAATATATAGTTATAGTTAATATACCCTGAAGAATGATGATGTTGCACCACCTCCAACGGATCCGTACTTAATTTTCGTTTGTCGAGCCAAATCGTCGACGTTGTTGATAGGTGTTTCCATCTGAGCTGCAGTAAGAAAAGCTGCAAGATTAGCTGTGTAGGAGGATATCATGATCAATGTGAAAAACCACCACATGGTCGTGAGCGTCCGAATGCTGGGTGCCCTGAAAGTGATTAATGAATTCTGAATGAATTGTAAATAAATAAGTCTAAAACATGAAAATTAAAATTTATAAAATTTACAAAATTTGATAAATAAGTAAATTTAATATAAATTATTAAATCGCCAATGAAAAAAATATCACGATAAATTTAAAGCACATGTCATCAATCTCGCTACTTTAAATATTTATTATCTATAAGTACACACATAAAATCTATAAGTACACACATACATATATAATAAACAACTTAAAAAGTACATGAAAATTTTAGTTTAAAAAATAATTGTTGATACTCTTAATATATGTATTTACTGATATTATTAAGAAACTTACTTAGGTAAGATATCGCTGCCCTGTTGCATAAGAGAACCAATGGTGAGCCATAACGAATTTTTCAAGTCAAAATTGTTTTCTAATTCTTCAGGTTCGGCATTGCATGGATGCGGATTGTCCCATTCACCAGGTGCCATTCTTTAAAAAGAATTACATCAGATTAATAAAATATTATGTAAAATATTCATTTTTCGATTATCTTACCTTAATACTTTTATATACAAAATAATGAGAGGAATCATTGGTGTAAACAAAACACATAGTTGTTTCGAAGAAAAAAATATGTAATTTGCAATTAACAATTACATTATAATTATTTTTTCTTCGAAACAACTATGTGTTTTCTTTACACCAATTGATTCCTCTCATTATTTTGTACATAAAAGTATTAAGGTAAGATAATCGAAAAATGAATAATTTACATGATATTTTATGTTTTATGTAAAATTAAGAAATGACTTCAAGCCTCATAACTCAAAAAGTACTTAATGAAAACTAACTTAATTATAGTGTTCATCAGCTAATAGATCTTTTTAAGCCATTTTTTTGTGTCTAAATCATTTTTTCAAAAAATTAATATTTTCTGAGATATTTAGCCGTTCCGGAACTTTTGCTCTACTTTGTATGTATGTGTGTTAATATGTTTGGGAGATAATTTTTCTTATCATGATTGCATCTCCAAGATCATATATCCAGAGAGAGGATTAGATAAATAAAATATATAATTTAATCTCACCTTGCTTGAACAAACAACATTATGGATACGGCAAGATATGCTGTCGCCATGTACATCCAGACATCAGTACTCAATGGGCTCAAAAAGGAGAATAAATCTGGGTCCTTCTCTTCTGGCTTACTAAATAAGATGCTTATACCTATACAGTATATAAATAAAGCAGATATAATATTATCATCAATCGTATATTTTTTATATAATCCAAATTAATCTTAAATTTAATTATATTTCGTTATTATGACTTTTTGGCATTTTATTGTAGGCTAATCTATTTCTAAATTTTTTTTAAAATTTAATAAATAATATATATATATATATATATATATATATATATATATATATATATATGTTAATAGTCTTACAAATATTTCGCCAAAAAATATTATTACCGAGATTCATGAAGGGCATCGAAAAATCTACGGCCGATTCACGTGCAAAAGTGATTGTCAAATCGCAAATTGCCAGATCGGACTTCTGCAAAAAAATTACAATAAATTAGTCGAAAAAGGAAAACAAAATAGAAGAAGCAGATTTGTCTATTTTCGTGAAAGATGGAAAATGTCGAAGGTACTAAATAATAGATGATTGATAGATGATTTTAAGAAAGATATGTTTTTGAAACATATTAATATTTTCATTGTTAATTTATCTTTATATTGGATACGAAAATAATCGATTTAATCGCTTTACATTTTTATTCTACGTCTTAACGGAAAAATTCTTTTACTTTAGCAAGTGAAAAGATAGGTTTAATGTGATTGAGATCAATTTAAACTTTCTTTTATATAAATAGAGTTTTTAGTGAATATAAAATGTCTTACATACATGATCCAAAAGGTGTCTGATTAGACCGTTCCAACTCTTTGTCTTTGGATCGTAAGTGCCTTGTGATCCGGGCACAATCTCAAATTTATATGAGAACCCTAAATCTTTTGCGATGTGTTTGATAAGATCGATACAATAACCCTCGTAATGTTTCTGACCGATTAAAATGGTATCTTCTGATGCATCAATGGCTTCCATTACATAAGGTGCACCCTAAATCATATATATATAAAGAAAAAGAGAGAAAGAGGGAAAAAATTTATATATGTTTTTGAGTAAAATAATTTTAACATTAACAAATAATGCATTAAATATTACGAACCACTATGGTGCTAATTATGAATTCTTTCTCTTTGATAGATTTATATAAATAACTTTCCATTTCCTTCTCCGTTTCAGAGTTAAACTGTAGACCATTTTTATCCCAGAAACCTGTTTTTATTATTTCCGATCGAAAGTCCAGTATTTGGATTTTAAAGTCCCATCGACGGCCATATTCGTCAATATTCATTGCACCTGTTATCTTCCCCATCTTTGATAACTACAACAAAAATTCACTTATCATTAATTATATACAGATATATAATTAATTTAAATTTAATTATATAAGTAATACAAAAATTATCTATTATTATTCATATCTTAAAATTTTAATAAATCAGTTGTATTTTAAGAAGCTTAAAATTAAGAATGTATTTTCTTTATTAAATAATAAGAGAAATATAGAAGAACTTACCTCTCGTATAATACTCGTAATATTAGGTCCCGCTTGATATTTGTCATTTTTCTTGCAAGAAAGTGATACAGGATCAATCAGATTCCTTATAAATTCGTTATCAATATTCCTTGAATTTAAAGTTTCTATCGCTTTTTGCAGCAAGAATACCGCATCATAGAGAATTGCCGAATCTAGCTAGATTGAAATTATAAACAGCCAAGTAACTGAATCTTAAAAGTGACTGCTTTAATTTAAATTTTTTACCTTCTAATATAAAATATTTATCTAATTGAATGTAAATATCAAAATATAAAATAAATAATTAGTTAAGATAGTTATTTTTTTATAACAAACTCGAAATTATTGTAGTTATAATTAAAATGTTTTATTTATAAGATATATTTTTTTATTACTTATCTTAAATAAATTATCTGATAATTTATTTAAGATAATAAAACATCTAAGAAAAAAAACATCTTATAAATTTAATGAATGAGTCAAAAAGACTCTATAAATAATATGTAATTTTTGTTTCTGTGCAGTTTTTCTCAGTATTCTGCGCAACTGCATCAGTATTTAAGGATTATATATGTAGTGAAGATATAAATTTTTTTAATATTATTCATGACAAGTATATTATTTTATTTATTATTATTTATATTGCTACTTAAAAATGCCTGTATTTACCCAGTTAACATCTTCTACATCATTTTCCCTTAAACTGAATCCGGTAATATTGGCGTTGGTACCGTTTCGTATCTCGACAATAGGTAGTTTGGATGCATCCTACAATTTCAAGAAAGATTATTTTAAAAGTAGCTCAGGTTTATATATTTTAAAAGATTTTTAGCTACTTATAAAATTAAAAAATGATATAGTATCACTTTTTTTCTTTTTTCTCGCGACAATATAATTTTTCTTTACACAAATTGTGCAATAAATTCTTCAATGATAACTTATATAATCTAAACAATGAGCAGAAATTCGAATTGTTTATTAAATATTTATTATATATATATATATGTGTGTGTGTGTGTGTGTGTAATTGTTTATTGTTTCTTATAACTCTCTTCAACCTTATTTAATATATTTTTAATTTCTTCTCGTAATCATCAATCGTATCTTATCGGTCTTTTATAACATTATTTAATTAACTTGTATGAATTCTATCAGCATTTTTCACTTCTAGTAGCTATTTTTTTACTTCCTTAATTAAATTTTTATCTTTAAAATCTAAGATTTATAATTAATCTTAAGATTTATATTATTATTACCAAATATGTTATGACAAAATTAGAATAATCTGCAAGTAATTTAATTTCTTTCGCCTGACGGAGAACGTTAATTATCTTTTCCGGTTGAACATCAAGGAGAATATTGGAAATAGACAAATTGCGTATCTCTTTGAGCATTGGGCGATAATCTGGTCCATTGCCCAGTTCCCGAATTGCAACAGAATTATCCTTTGCTCGTTTCAATGTTAGAGCCTTTTGAATGCGCGACAGCCCATCGTTGTTTTCGTAAATTGCAACGAAGCCTTGCCATTTCATCGAGTCGACAGTATCGGCGATAGCCTAGATAATTTTGTCGATATAAAAATTCTGATACAAAAATAATATTATGATTTAACATATTTTACATGCTTTCTTGTTATATATATATTATACGTTCTTTAAAGATATGAATCGCGTTAGATTTAAATTCTTACGGATTATATTGCAATACTTGAACATTAAAAACTTTAATAAGTTTATAATTCATCTACAAAATTATTTTTTTACAAAATTAATTTGTGAAATATTTTTTTCTATGGCAACTGACCTTGCTGACATTCTCACTCTCCGGAAACACATTTATTGTCATTGGATTTTTATCTTCTTCTGCTTCCGTTCTTAATACCTCAGTTTCCCGCCAAACGTATTCGATATGCGGTATTTCGAATCGCGTGGCAATACTTGCGACTATTCCTCGAGTATACGAACTTGTAGGCCCGAAAATAGCTGCCACGCCTTCTTCAAGAAGCTCACAAGCTATACAAGAAAGAATAATAGCATAATAGCATAAAATAAAACATGAAATAAAAGCATTGTATAAATCAGATATTGTTAAAGCAGAGCAAGCATATATTATATGGTCTTACTTTATAGATTTTTTAATTTATAATATTTACTTTGTCTTGAATTAGAAAATTAAAGAGTCTCTGTTGAAATTCAAATCGAATTAAAACAAATATAAGAACATGTGAAGAAGAAAATTTGAGGGATATCGTCTATATTTAAAATTAATAAGAAAACTTGTCAAAATTAATTATTATAATATAATGTTTCATTATTAACATTGATTAATTTTTTGTTACTCACCAGCTGCTGCAGTCCTAAAGCTGTCGGTATTATCATCTATGTACTTGATGACAGAAATGAATTCGAATGCGGGTGCAGGTGATTCGTATTTTGTCTCGGATATTGCTTTTAGAAATGTGGACATATGATCTTCATCGCCTTTGTGAAAGATTCCACCTAACGATGTATGATAAAAGTTCAATAGAGATTGATTTAAAAAAAGACTTAAATATAAAGATTTTTCTGAATTTTAAAAAAATTTCTACATTTTTAACTTATTTCTTTGATGTAAAATTATTTTTCCAATTGTAATACTAATTATAAAATATTCTGTTTATGTAAAATTGTGAAATTTAATGAATGCGATAAATTTTTAACGAATAGATTTATATTCGGTTATTAATGATTTAAAAAATCGACAAATATGCATAATCGCAATTAATTTTGTATTCGTAATTGTAATCCATGAATAATATTCGTTTCACTAATAGCTGACAATCACATAGAACTTGTAATTTACGTTACACGTATTGGATCAATAGTAAGTAACGAATAACACATATGCTGAGTTAGTTTTAATTCGAACATCACTGTTGAATATATATATGTGTATTTCTCATTCGTTTCGTTTAAAAATTAATTTTTTATAAATTGCATTCTTTTTACTCTATTAGATAAACATGTATTATATATGCAGGATTATTTATAATAACTTGTTATAAAAAAAGAAGAAAATCTGAGTAATAATTAATATTCTTTAAATTTTGTTTCATCTTAAATATATCTAAAAGTCGCAATATAAAGCAATATATTAGAATACTTTTACATGATACTAGTAAAATAAATTAATTTTAATTCTTAATTGTAATTTTCTTATTAAATTCTTTTAGACAAAATCAAGTTTATATTATATTATTATAAAAATACTTCAAATTACTCGTAAATAATATTATTTCATCTATTTCTTTAGAGTGTACTTACCTATTTTTATAGGTTTCACGGTTCCATGACTGCATGTTGCTAATATTAATAATGTTGATACAATCAAAAAAGGACGTTGACGTAAATCCATTTTAATAAATGAGCTGCAAAACGAAGATAAATTTCTGCTTTAATTTGTACAAGATTTGTTGTATTTTTTAATTAGAATAGCAAAATTATTAGCGCAACATCAAATATGTTTTTACCTGGACGAAGACAGCTTCATTACTGTAATGCTATAAACTAATTAAGGTGAATCTAGGTGTGTAGAGGATTATGGCATTTATTTCAGATCGCTTATCACATGCAAATAATTTGTGTACTTTCCGTCAGATGGCTTATATCACTAAATTTTTTTATTAATTTTTACGTTTTTATTTTTGCTTTTAAATGTTTCTCTTGTTTAGCTTTCCAAGCTCTTAGTAATTGTTAATTTCTGCTTTTCGATATGTTTTTATACTGTATATTTATAACATCATGCGTAATTTAATTGAATTATTTTTTAAAATATTATGAATTTTATTAAGTTAAACATTGTGAGAACAGAGAGAGTAGAAATAATGTTCATGCACTAAAAATTCCACTAGTTTCACCTGAATACTAGCTATACAAACACATATCAACAACTATATTTTCTCATTCTCTCAATGCGATGCAATGCACTTGCAGTTAGATTGAATGAACAAGTCGAAGTCTCTGTTCAATAGAAATTTCTCGTACTATTGAGAGGAAAAACCGATGGAACTGTCCCGCATTTAACGTTTCGCATCTGGTATGATTCTATATACTGATCTAAATTTGGAGTAGACCATCCTATATATTTTTGGCTTGATAATGGCCACCTTGTCGAGAACCATATCATACCGATTGTCGCATGTTCCTTTCCAGTAGCAAAAAATATTATTATGTACTATCTTATTTAAAAGATTTCTTAATCATTAAATACTTTCATGTGTTGTTAAAATTATATAATACTTTCGAGTCTTTTAAAATTCATTAAAATAATCAAAGATATTTTTTTTCATTACATTTTCAAAGAAAGTTGAAGAAAGAATAAAAGGCCAAGATCGTAAGCAAGCTTTATTTTTTATTATTTCTATTCGCATCAATATTGCTGTAAAAGTTTATCAGCAATTCTTATTTCGAATATTTCTCATTTTATAAATAAAACAAGGAAAAATGTTATATATATTAATATTTAGATAAATTAATGATCAATAGAATAATGCAAATGTATTTCACTACTGTTTTTTTATACCAGGTTTCAGAGCTGTAACAGGAGAAAGAAATTTTAACATAACGAAATTTTTGGTTCTCTCATTGCAATAATATTGAATTACGATAGCAAAGCAAAAAATTATGCGAATTTTTTTTCTATTCTACATTATATTTTCAGACGGATTATTTTTTTATATCATCGTTCAATAGTATAAATTGAAAATATATATTTTTATTCTAAAACATATATAATATATTTAGTAAAACTCAATATAAAAATATTTTGATTTAACATGATGGATCAAAGAAAATTAATATTGAAAAAGAAATTATCGCAATTAACAATTATATAGACGTGTAACATTTTGAAACATTTATATAAGCTCATAATGCAAAACGCACATAAAACATACTATATAATAAAAATCAACGTATCGAGGAAAAAGAATTCCTTTTGTTAATTCTTATTATTAGCGTGATAATTTCTTTTCATCGACATTTCTCTCGTTAAAGATTATTTGCAGTCGGTAAAGCAAATCCCAATGGTGTCGAACACCATTTTTACCGTTGGTAATACGTATAAGAATTATAAATAATTTTAGGAATGAGGCGCT
This sequence comes from Camponotus floridanus, assembly GCF_003227725.1. NCBI lineage: Eukaryota > Metazoa > Arthropoda > Insecta > Hymenoptera > Formicidae > Camponotus > Camponotus floridanus. The sequence continues at coordinate 864,230 of NW_020229838.1, forward strand.
GTTGACGGTTCAAAGTAATATTTGACTTTGTCATAGTTGAAGTTAGTCAGATGTAAACATATAAGTGCAAAAAGTAGCAACGCGTTGACCTTTACATATTTGGTAATGTAATAGTAAGTGTCTTTTATACTTGTTCTTTCAACAATCAAGTAGGGCAGGGGATAAGGACCGACGCGCAGAAAGACGAAAAGATTATTATTCCTCTGTCGTTCGTACATTAAAAATAGTCCATTAACCATCATAGATGGTTAAATTCTTCTACTTTAGCAACCTTCGATTCCATCGAGTCCTCTCAAGTAAAATTAATTTATTTTACATAGTTTTAAAATTTAATACTTATATTATATTAATAGATTAATAGCTCCTTAACAAACTTTATTTATGTACAAAATGTTATAAATTGGAACAGCAGTTATTTTACAAATATTATTTATCAAAAAATTTATATTTGTACGAGAAAATGATAGTCGAAATGATTGAACGATTTAAAGCGTTTTATTCAGAATACAGTCTCTCTGTGAGTATAAATTATAAAATTTTATTTATAATGAAATCTTTTCTGTTTCATAATAAAACGTCGCGAATAATTATGCACTTTATCGTATAATTATTTTTTCGATCGTTTTATAAATCACAGAGAAATTATATTCTGAATAAAAACGCTTTTTAAATCCTTCGATCATTTGCCTATCAATCATTTCCTCGTAAAAATAAATTGTATTATAAGCTTGTGGAGCTTGCAATAAAATTTATATGCATATGTATATTTATATTAATATAAGTTTTTTACATCACTCATATATTTATCCATAAAAGTCATACGTCATACATAATAAAACATACGTATATTCTTTAAGCGATATTTTCATGAAGCAATACATGCTGCTTTGTTTCAGTCAACGTGTTTTAATTGTTTACAGAGCATATAAACATATTGCGACACGCAAGTAAGCACAGGGAGTAACAGTTGTCTCAACAGCTCGACGAGCGCAACGATGTCATCGAGCAAAACGACGTACGTGATTGTAGGCAGCATATACCGTTGATGTCACTTGTCCACGAACGGGGATTCCATCCAGCTCCTTGACGATGGAAAGGAGATATACCAGGTATTTAAACGGGAGTCTCGTACAAGTAGGCAGCTGCAAATGAGCAGTATCATTCAACGCGTATTAAACGGCAAGTGAGATGCGAATCGATATAATCTGAACTCTCCATAAAATTCTCTTTCCTACGTATATTTATGCGCGATGATCTGTTATTTATACGAAGATTAAAATAGCGAAAAAACGGCTTTTATGAATGAGCACTGGAGAAAGAATTCTCGCTTATTAAGACATCCTGTTTCCTTGTTGATGGCTTTACGTATTACTTTTCATTCTTTATTACCGAGAGGACAAATATCCTCGTTGAAAATATAAGTTTAAAATTTTTTTGTAACGCCGCAACATTCTTCATCTCTCTCTTCTCTCTTTCTCTCTGATTATGATATTTCTTTATTTATTATGTGTCCATAATATTTTAAATGAAAATTTCAGGTTTGGAAAATTTTTCAATTTTTTCATTTAGGAAGATTATTTATGCTTGTTTGAAAAAAAAGTTTGAATCAAAATTTTATAGGGAATAATCTAGTAAATATCTATGGACACAAATTTTTAAACTTTTAGCTAAAAATGAGAACGTAAACAAGATATTATATGTTCGACTTTGACACCTTTCTCATGTATATTGTAATTAGTTCGTAATCTACAATTTCTCTTTCTCCTAGATTGCGATTAAAGCTGACACCGATAGAGTAATCTTGTTTTTACAACGCGTAAAAGAATGCGATACATCATTATTACATTGCACTTTGCAATCTATTACAAGAATTTAATCATGCATTTCGATATGCGTTTGCATAATTATCGCGATAAATAGCTTCTTCCACTGCTTTTTTTAATTAGAGTGCACTATTTACAATTTTATTGATTCACCACGCGATGCTGCAGGTTGCAACGTGCGCAAAGTTAGTACTGGGAGAGTCCCAGGTTAGCGGAAATTGTTAATTCTTAGTACCGACCGGCCTGCATATTAGCACTGATTATAGTAGTTTCAGTAATAACTGAGCTTAGAAGCACTAACACGCGGCTGATGCGGACGCATCTATATGCGATATTTAAATCAAGAACCGGAATAAGTTACTTTCCGACTATTAAACAGAAGCGTGGATTCTTTACTCACGCACAGAAGTCCGCGCTTTCTCTCTATTCCAAAAGATAGATCGAGAGATCTTTGATCTCAAATCGCCGCGTCAATATTTGTAACAGGATGTCTACTCTTTAAAGAAATCTGAAATTTACAGAGATTCTTTTATACCTAGAAAAATCAAGGAATTTTTTATTGAAAATCGGGGAGTTTTTAAAAAATTCTCTCTTTGATTAATTTTGCTCTCATATTGTAAATAGTCGATAAGCCAAGTGAGTTATTATTATTTAAAATATGTATATTTATCTCTTTATATATTTAATGTCTCAAATATTAAATTTACAGTACATATTTTTTATTGTTTTAAATAATAATAAAATAAAAATTGTATGCAAGTGAAAAATGCTTACCTTAAGGTTATATATTCAGTTTCTTTACAAATCTAGCATTGGAAACTTGAGAAGATTTATGTTTTCCTTGAATAAAAGACATTGAAAAGCTCATACAAGAAAAACTATTTTTCATAAATTGCAATAAAAAAATCTTTAAAATATTATCTTTATCTGGAATTTCTTAAACAAAAGTAAATCAAGGTACTTTTTGAATAAGATTTGAACAGACACCCTGTTGCAAACATATTCGACGAATGCTTCTTTCTTCGTATTGATCCTGCATAAAGCACATAGAGCACGTGGGCGATAATAATTCCAATGCATTGTGCAGTCGCAAGATGCCGATGCCAATGAATTAGAGACTGCAAAATCTTGCGCACGCACTTGCAAGAAAGACTGCGTGCTTTTTCCTCTCTCTCTCGAATTTTTCGCCCTAAGGTGTTAATTGCAGGCTTGATCATCACCCCTCCCTCTGTTCTCGGGTTAACGCAAGTTTTGTTATATACGAGTATTAATTTTTTTACACGCGCCGCCTCTTCCTTCGCGAATATGGGAAGATGGCATTTTCTTCAAAGCGGCCATTATACGCGTTCGTAGATTATTAGCGGGCGGGCAGAGCGTTATTAGTCGGCTATCCGCCCGAGCATCTATGCCGCACGAACATTTTCAGCGGGACCTGTCAATTACACAGATTTATGATCCCTTCTCCTTCGTCTCGCTCGCTCGCTCTCGTCGTGGCCCTTCTATCCCCGCGCGTAACAACGCTCATTAATACGAGCCGGCGAAGGTTTCGCGTATCCGCCTGAAATAGCAAATAATATTTTTTGATCGATGGTCGTCTTTAATTGCGAGCGACTTAATTACAGATAAATACCTCTGCGTCGATTTATCCCGGCGCTTTGCGTTTCGCGAGCCTATCAATCTCCGTATACTGATTAACCCCTCGAAGACCCCATGATACCACGTGGTAACGTTTCGCATCATGAACTTTGACCGTGTATAAAGATGCTTAATTTTTTTTTACACGACGTACAATGGTACTGTTAGATACTTGATTCGCGCTAACGATATTCGCATTCATTGATTTTTAAACGTGCAAAAGCCCCTATGTTTACAACGTATGATTTAACTCTTGATACTCGCGAGACATGATCAGAGTTTTGTGTTTATTAAAACATGAGTGATGATATTTTTTTTTTATCTCGAATATAATTATGAGTATATTGGTCAAGGAAATTAATCATGCAGCCTCTCATGAAAAGCCGCAAAATTATTTAATTAATGTTTTAGATTATTGCGCAATGTTTGCAACTTGCAATAATAAGAAAAATTAAGACACTATTAGATCAATGGACACTAATATGTGTTGTTTTTCAGAACTGAATAAAAAATTTTTCTCTTTTGTTGTCTTGAAAATATTGCTGCAAGATTTGTATATGTAATTATTTTTCCTCGCTCTCTACATTTAATCACTTACAAGATCATTTCGAGTTTAATGTAGATTTTAAAAAATTTATACGTTAATTAGTCATTCGCATATTTTACAATATTAAAATCAACGCTCGAAAAAGTGACAGCTAACAATCCGGACTTGAAAAGTGTGAAAACAACGAGGAAAAACGCGCCTAAGTTTATATTCTGGCAGAATATGAATCACGTATATTTATTTCCCGTCTCGTATCAATTTATATACGCGATTAACGAGTCGCTTTTTGATGATAACAGTTTATCGAATCAGCGGCCGTGCTATGGTAAGTCGAAGTAACGAGGAGACGTGCGTCGAGAGAAAATAGGCGAAAAAACAAAAGGGAAAAAGAGGAACGAGTAGCATGGGTCTTGCCGATTTTTATCAACCGATGACAAATCGATAATACTCACGCCATCTTGCATTTAGACCGGTTCTGCGAGAATCTTCTTTCCCTGCCTTCGTTAGTCCGCCTGCTTTTAATTAATCCCCGTGCCTCGATCGACCCGATGCCAGTGGCTTGGTGAAAAATGTTGAACCGCGGAGAGGCAGGGAAAGAAAGATAGAGGAGCGCTCATCTACGGTGGTGGCTCGCGGCTAAGCGTCTATCAGTTTACATTGTAACTGCCATCCCGAGAGAGAAGAAGGGGAGTTTCTAATCGGTTGCACGCACACCGCGATTTCCGCTCATCGAGAAATTCGACGATCATTCCTGAATAATCGCCAGCTGGTCGATTTTATCGATTGGTCTCGTTAAAATTGCACGAAGCTTCTTGTTAAATAAGTGTTTACTGCGCGCAAGAATTTTATTCGCGAATCCCGTCGATAAGAGCTACTAACTGAATTTTCCATAAGCATATGCCGAAGAAAAGCTTGTCCATTCAAATGCTTCCGCTGTTGTCCTGGTATGCGCAGAGTCGTCCATAACTGCTTGAGAGTAGGTGACCTTAAAGGATGTCGATCTTTCAATTGGTCTAACAGTACCAACGTTCTCGAACGTGTCCGAAGGCGAGGCTGCATTCGTCAACAGGTGCTAGACACCTTCGTGTCGCGAATTGCCGTTCAACCGTGCATCTCTGGACACGAATATCTTCGAGGAGTTGATGACGTCATGTTTTTCTTTTACCTTTTTTAATTAACGCCAGCAGGTTTTCATCGAACGTTCAATAATCACACGGCTAAACATCGCGAATTCTGGATGCTTATTTTCCCTCAAGCACCTGCATAATACAGTTAAATTGCTCCTAGATATGTTAATCTTGTTGTAGCCCAAATTTTATGTAACTGATAAGATAGTTTTTTTTTTAATAATGTCTTGATAATTTTAATTGAACGTGATTTTTGCCTTTCGTTAAATTCTAGGGTTTTCCGAGCATTTAAATTTATCATCGTGCATTTACGCGTCTTCTTCTCTTTTTTGGTGCGCAGCCTCTTCTCTGCGTACGAGCATTCTACCTAATGACGACGATGCATCAAATCGTTGGTAGTAAAAGAACGTCTTTCCCCGTCCACCTTGTATTCGAACATCGGGACTTTATGGCGCTCATAGTTATAGTTCCAGCGAGATCTTGTACGACGAGTATGTATCTGTGCACCGCGAGTTTTGTGGCCGGTCTTTACACGATTCTCTGACGAAGCGTAGCGAGCGCAAGAAGATCAACGTGAAGAAAAAAAAAGGAAACCCGAGGGATGCGTCAATCGGGGTTGATGCTTCAACCGGGAGGCCGTAACCGCGAATGCACGCCGGTTTAACGACGCGATTTAATACATTCGCTCGGTCCGATACTGATTAATCGCGATACGTCTGGCGCTGTCAAAACGCCGCCAGCTGTTCGAGAACTGTAAAAGCACCGTCCGCCTCACGTTTTACTTTTCGTGACGTTGAATTATCTTTCGTGTAACTAATCTAACGTAATCTCGTTATGCTTGCATTAAAAGATCTTGTTAGATTAGCGAAGAATCGAAAGAATAGCCAGAAGCTTGTATCGGATCTTCTCCTGACCTTGAGAAGAATATCCTGAAGCGAGCCACGAATTTTGCACGTGGAAATTAACTTGAAGCTGCATTTGAGACACGCCTTACACACATTATTTACAGACGCATTATTCGTGTATGAGTAGACGTAGGCAGGTACATGTCAATTTTAATGATGTTTGCAACGGTTTGATGCACCATATGGTGTAATATCGCGTATTTTCGATGGTTGCTAATTAATACGACACATTAAAGATTCAGGATTTTTAAAATCTGTAATTTTTTTAAAGGCCATTTTTTTCTAAATTAAATTGCTTTTCAAATAATGAAAAGATGTCAGCAAATATCTAATAATTAATTCATTTTATATTAATCAATGATAGCCATATTTAAAAAAAAAAGTTTTCACAATTCATTATTATTTTATATAATTATTTTAATAATTATTTTAATATATATAGTTTCGTTTAATTATAATATTATTTGAAAATACACTTTTCCCGTGAATATAATAGTCGTACAAATATAAAATATTCGCAATCCTAAACGACTTAATCGGGATAAGCTTTCCGATATCGTTTCATTAGCAAGATAAATAACCGATCAACCGTCAAATCGTTTTAATCTTCCTGAGCAAATAGAAAGTATTTCTATAAAATAGAGAGCATTACTATAAAAAAAATTATAGCTACGAGAAATGATAATCTGACAATTTGTCAATTTGAGTGATATTAAGTCAATAGCAAAAATTAACTATATAAAATATGACTATAAACTCGTAAAATTTTCTTCACTTGATTACATTTGCAGATATAACTTTTACTGCATATAACTGCATCCGTTTCTTTTCTTTTCTTTTATTACGCTATCAACAGACATTAAATACCCTCCCGTAAACAGGAAAATATTATCGATAATAAAAGAAAAATTAAGAATTATCGTAAAATTCTCGATTAATTTTTAACTAATTATATATTGAGATAATATATAAATTTAGATGTGCATGGATAATGTATCCTGGAATTTTCAATTAATTTACATAAATATGTGACGTAAATATCGCGGCATGTTAATTCGATCGCGCAATAAAGAGATAAATCGAAAACATGAAGTCCCACTAATTACACTTCACTTTATTTACTTAATTACATTTCACCTGCCGTTAAAGTATTAAAAAGAACACTTTAACAGGATAAAAATAAAATCGATCAGCAAGGAGCAATCTGACATTCGTTAAAAAGTTGAGAAATCGTCTAATAATGTTTTATTTCCCATTTATCGCTCGAGTCCACTTAAATGTACATTACATCGAATCGATTGAATAACAGGAGGCGCATTGCACAATTTACAGCCGCGTACCTCGATATTTTCCGACATGTTTCGAGAGATAATTCGCGAGAATTATCGCGCTGCCTCTGGCCATCGGAAATTCTTCGTTAAGTATGATACAACTTAAAAACGGGGCTGATTCCGGCTCGATGCGTTTTATATATACGTGTTGTAAAAACTCTTATCCCGACGTGCTATCACCGGCAGGTACACGCGAGCGAGAATCGTTCCGTTCGTCGCTACACGATTCTAATCCTCATGATCTACAGTCTGCACCGCAGGACAAAACGATCAGCAAGGCGTCGTATCGAGGCACCTATCGCGGCGTCGTTATGTGGAACGACTGCGATATTGCGGTACAGTTACCTTGACACGAAGACAGCATATCCTTGCGGTGCGTGAATCGAGGATGAAAACGGGGCCGATGCGTCGTCGACGAATTTCTACAAAGTGCACCGCACGAGGAATAAATTGACGCTGTGTCGTACAGGATGTATCCATCGAATTATCGACCAAGAGCTGGCTAAATAACACCATTCTCATATATGCTTTATGTATATATCGTACCCTAGATATATAAATCAGCGAGCAATGATGTACGCGGTGCGTAAGAAAGAGATGCAGCAAGAGATAATAATAGGAAGTAGGAATTTAAGATATTGACGGTTATTAAGTAAACGGAGCGTGTCTTTGTAGAGAAGAAAAGCAATTACTATCGTGTAACTCTTGATTCTAGCGTACTTTACGAGTCGCAAATTCCTAGTGTGCACATCGGTAAACGACAGGGCATAAATAAAATGCCCGTCGTTCGTTATGAATTCACGTTAGCCTGATACTTTATGCATCTCATTTAAACGGACGAGCGGTCCTCGAGTTTATCTAGAACACAGATGTTACCTATAAACGAATTTTTACAGGCAATACTGTATAAATATTCGATTACATGACATTCGCAAAATCATGAATAAATAATGTGACAAAAATGAAGAATGCCATCTGTCAGACATTAATGGTGGCTTTTTGCATAAGTATGTCAAGCGTACAATCTATGCTATTTCAAATTGCTATCTAAGATTTCAATTGAAGTTTTATTCGCGCGAAATAATTCTAATCTAAAAATTAATCCCACACGCACTTTCTGACATATACATACAAACTCAGAAATAACGCTGTAATGGAGGAAATTATTGTACGTATCGAAGTATATACGCATTTCCTATATATGTCCCGACATGTGATTAAATTTATATTAAGACATAACTGTCTGTATGTGTGTATATATATCTCTCGATTTCACCATCCTAATTCGATGCGATTTCATCTTGTACCTCGTTTCACAACTATTTGATGTGCAATTTTTTTTTTAAATATCTTCTTGTCGAAGAAACGATGTCGAGTACTTAAGACGTAGCCGAGATGTAACGCAAAATAAGTGGAAGTGGAACGATGATGATCGCAAGCGAGTAAGAAACTAAACAAAATAAGGCGAATCTATGGAATCGAGGCGAGATTCAATCTCAACGGATGAATTCACCGTGCAACATCGCGATTCCCCGTCACGATTCACTACGTAAGCATTTTCACGCGGCCTTCTTGCTATTTTCTCGCATCTTCCTTCCTCCCCCATTTTTCCTTCCCTGGATTCATATTTTACATATCATTTGTTCCTCTTACATGATATTATTTTGTGTTATAACGAATTCGGTCATTCTAATGTATGTTAAAGGCTGCCGTATGAAGTTATTTAAACAAGTAAAAAATATATAAACCTTTTAAATGTGATTAAAATTCAATCACGATATATTGGCATTTTTTTAGAATATATATTATTTCATCATCAAGGTGTTTTTATGTCACTGCATCTACTACTTTATATTTACCAATCTTTCATATGCACTAGTGATGTTTGAATGATCGAATTTATTTCCTTCCATTTTTTTTTGCTATCAGAAATGAAAGTTTGCTTAGCGCGAAATTGAAGTTTTTCCGTATCTCTGAACTCACAATTGCATCGGGATGCATTGAACCTACTATTGTCGAGCTCTACGTGCCCTACGTAGCACGAATACAACGCGAGAGAGAAACATTCGCGTGGAATACGCGAATATCGCCGCGGGATCGGCGGTAATTCAATTTGAGATCAAAGCACGATCTATCTTACGATGTGCAACGGACCCTCGTGCGTGAATAAAGAATCCACGTGAATGAAATTAAGCATCCTTCCGTCCAATACAGCCGGACATTAACTTACATAGGTCTCCGGTAAGGTTCTATCCGCGCGTATAACTTTCCGCGAGGTTCCTCTCCCCCTTTTTCATACCCTTCGCGCGCATGAGAATGTAATAATTTAATTCTTCAAGCATCTTCTCGGACATAAACTCGAGCCAACGAACGCATGAATATGGCCTGTGGATCTTTCGTCGGCGGCGTTCCATCTTCTTTTGCATCTCCCGAGTGTCGCGCGGAATATTCACATGCGTGTACCACGTGTAGCGAGATAGATCGTCTCTCGCGAAGCCCACCTTGACTAATCGCCGACGGAGATCGAGCTAGAGACCACGCGTCTGCTTGAACGCCGGATCGGGGTAACATCCCGGCGAGAGCGCGCTATGTAATGCTAATGAATGCATATACTTACATCATAAATCCGTTTCCATCGTGGCTTTTGCGGCTCGACGATTCCTGTCGGCGATTAATCCCGCTCGACGCCAGGTTTTGCGTCATTTTAATTCGAAGTGCTACATACCTGAAAGTAGAAAAGTGATGTTTTACATGATGTTGCATCTTACATAAATTATTATTATTAATATTTCTGATACGCGTAATATATGTATAACAGTATGAAATATAAAGTTCGTTCTATTAGATCGCAAATTAACAACTCATCCGATCTTATCTAGTAGTCTTTTTAATTAAAATATACTTGCGATATCTTTTGAAACAATTAATTATTAAAAATTGTAAATAAAATACACCAGGATTGATAATTAATTATTAATTATCAATCTTGATGTATTTTATTTACAATTTTTAAATTTACCTGGTGTATTTTAATTAATCAACCTGTATTTTATTTTACAATTCTTTTTGCTGCAAATAATCTATTTAAGTATTTTTGAGATACTTTTAAGTATACTTGCAATATCCTTTTTAAACAATTAATAATTAATTATCAATTATGGTATTTTATTTGCAATTTTTTTGCAAATAATCCAATTTAAGTATTTTTGAGATATTAGCATAATATAATAATATAATAAATCATTCTCGTCTTAAATCTCAATTTTCGGTTAATTGGTACGAGCGATAAATTTGACATAAATTAGCGATAAATTAATTGTGCCATATATCCAAATTTAATTTCTCGTCGTGAGAATTAACGGAGATGCTCCGATCGCGTATAAATGACGCTCATTATTTCAAGTTCTCCGCCGAAACTGTATAATCCGACCTTAAAAACGTGCCCAAGGGTTTATTGGCAATCAGGAGCGGCGGCAATACGAACCGTCTCCAATCGCTAGGGACGTGCCACGATTATTAAGGCCATCTACACGTGCGCCATTAGGGCGCCCCTCACTGCGCGGAATAATTCGCTCGTGTAACAAGAGATGGATAAAAGAGGCGAGTCTGTCGCGAATAACGGCAGCAAAGCACCCCTTGGTAATCGCTTTCGATCACCATAATGCGACATGTATATGTTGCGCGCGTTCCCCGCCTCCGGCGCGAAATTAACCAATATCGATCGATTGGAAGCTCGTCCGACGAGCACAAAGAATTTACTCCATTGTCGATTATGTCGAGAGACATTTTACTGTTACGTGTGAAAAAAAGCAATTGTCGATATAAAACGTCAAAATATTAATTGTAATAAAAAAATGTCGATATATATCATATAAATATTAATTGTATATGTCTAATCTTTTTATACAAATATAGAGTATTATCTTTTGATTTTAGCAATTTTTACAACGGAGTAAATTTTCCGATATTCGTACATCAGATAAATTATTCAAATAAGTGAATCAAAATAAGCAGATACTCGTATACGCTTAAGAAAAAATATTATTCAAATAATAAATTACTACAAGAGGTCTTGCAACGCTGTCGCTCGATGCCTCTTAGATCTCCTCCTCTCAGACTGCAGGTTGTTCTCCTCCTCTAGAGATCGTTGCACTCGCGTAGAAAAACGCCAAGGCAGGCCAGGCAGGGATCACAGGAGAGCTTTAATATAGTTTTCGATTTCTAAAAAAATACGAGCGTGCCACTGATTAAGCATCGATAATGTTATCTTTATTTAATGACTCGGTGATTCATCATTCTGCACGTATTATAAAAGGTAATCGAAAACGCGATCAACTTGCCCGCTCACGCCGTTCTAATTAAATGCTCATTCATCATTTAAATGTTAGCCACGCGATATACGGAGCGCGTTATAGATTCTTGCCGATCGTACGTGATTAAATACGACCCCTATGACCATTTATGAATTAGGTATCGGTCATACGCGCGCTTGTGCTGACCGTTATATTATTCGTGACCGTAATAGCTTAACCGGGACAGGCTTTCCGATATCGTTTTATTAGCGAGATTAGTGATCAAGCGGAATCGTTCTAATTTTCCTGAGCTCTCTTGTCGAGCAAATAGAAAGCGCTTCCAACATCACGGTAAAAGAAGATTACAGAGAAATGATATGCATGAAAGTTTGCGATATTAAGTATCGAATTAATTAATTATTAGAATTGATTAATTATATATATATATATATATATATATATATATATATATAAAATATATAAATTCGAAAAGTGTCCCCTGTTATACTTTTTGAATTTATAGTCGTACTTTAATTAATTAATTCTTACCGAGGATGATACTTCAATCGGGAAGTCATAACCGCAAATGCCGGTTTAATGCGTTCGTTCGATCCAATATCAATGTTAATCGCGATATGTCTGGAACTGTCAAAACGCTGTCAGCTGATCGAGAACGTAAAAACATCGCGCTCCCCTTTTCTTGAATTATCTTTCATATAGCTAACATAATCTCATTGCGCTTGCATTAAAAGATTTCGTTAGATTCGAAGAATCGAAAGAATAGCGAGAAGCTTGTAAGGTGATTCTCTTGGCCTTGAGAAAAACACAGTCATTCTTCGCGATCTTGGGAAGAACACCTTGAGGCAAGCCACGAATTTTGCGCGTGGTAATTAGCTTGAACCTGCACTTGATGGCACGTCTTACGCGTTACAGGTGCATTTACATAACGCACGGGTAGATGTGCAGCAGATACATGCGTGTACTTTAATGACACACACCGGCTTAATATCTTGAGGGGCCAACTACCACATGGTATAATATCCTCGACAGTGTTAATTAACGCCAGACCATTAAAAGTTCTCGGAGTGGAATTTAGAAAATGTACAACTTCTTTATATATAAATATCTTCCTCTATGTAGATTTTTTTTAGATTAAATTATCTTTCGAGTAATGAAACATAATTAACCATTTAATATTTAACTTAACTCATATATATTACAATTATAGGGACATTTCAAAAACACAGCCTACTAGAAATAATTATTTAAATATATAGTATCGTTTAATTATAAATATTATCTGAAAATATTTTTTCAGTGGACATAATAGATGTGCAAATATATCTTGAAGATACTTATTTAAAATATAATAATTAAAATTACTAAATAAAATAATAATAATATTAAAAGAAATTAAGAATAGAAATTAAAAATAGAACATCGTGTTTTTGCAACAAAGTTATGCAGCTCGATATATGTTTTATATTATAAACCCATTATGTATATTACGCCGGGAGGTACAGGCGTGTTGCAAAGATAAACGGTTTAATATCTTTTTTTTCGTCCTCTCCGCCCTGAACTTGGCACGACCGTGCATTCCCATAGGCGATACATATCCATACTAGCATCCGCGTTTACCTGGCATTTACATATGTAGATAAACATGTATGCGGCGCATGAGTAAAGTAACCATTGGAGCCGCTCCAGCTATAGTCGATCGACCCCTCATCTACGTAGCTATAACTACGAAGGTCTTCGCAAGCGTAACGAGCCCTTCTCATCGACGTAACCGTTGATATGTGTAACAGAAATATCACGTACATGCACACGGTTGCAATCAGATTAGAACGGGAATTTTTTCCATTTCGCTCTAACGAGTAGAGTAGATGGCAAGAGTCGTGAAATATCACCTCTGATAATATTTATTAATATACTATTTGATATAAAACATTTTGATATAAAAATTTGATATTGTACTATTTGAAATAAAACAAAATTATTTATGTAAACAACTTCTACTAACATAAAACAATAATTTGTATATTAATTAATATCTCATTTATTTTAATTAATTTTTATGAGTTGAAAATAATTACTTCACTCTCTTTGTATTGGCAGTAAAATATTTGAATACATTTTTTATATTTGCGCAATTAATAAAAGATTCAATTTTTTTAATGAATAGCTCAAACAATTTGATAAGAAATCATCTCGAAAAATCATTCGCGTATTTTCAGATGTTTGTAAAACGTCAAAATTAAACTCATCACGATTGTTGATCTCGAAAATAGCATCAGTATCGAGGATGTTCAATCGCGATCCGAAAGACGCACAGGTGTTATAGATCGACTTCAGATCACTTGGCGACTTTGACGTTTCGCTTGAGATGCACGCGTAAAACTCACGCATTGCATGCGTTGAATACGTACGCATTTTTCCTCTTATCTTTCCGCGCAAACGGACGGCGGAATGTTTCTCATGATGCTATCGTCTCGTCGAGTGTTCCGTTTCGTTAGCACGCTTCAGTCTTCAACCAGTAATTAATATAAATATGATGCGTCTTTTCCGGATACGCGACTCGCATGCTCGCGGTTCGCGAACGGTTCAAGTAGCGTAAAAGCAACCGGTTTGTGTTCACATGGAGAATATATATATATATATATATATATATATATATATATATATATATATTCCTTTGCAGCATGCGCGAAGTTCAAACTGCACAAGTGTCGGCTTCATAAGTTCCTCTTACGGTAGATCAAGTAATTAATTAACACCGCTTTGACTGCCGGAAATCAAATTTGCAGTCTCTCGCGAGTCCTAGAGTCAATATACTGTCCAGTGTCAATATGAAATTGTCTGCGATGTTAAAATACGTATAGCGAATAAATATTTTACTTGTCAGTCTTTTTTTATCGAGGTTTGCTGTATTTGTTTCACATGTTCTATACCCACTTTAATTCATGTATCGTTTATTACACGCACTGCGGATATTATTTACATACGCATATTGACCAAGTGAGCCGATAATGAAGCAGCGTGTAAAGTTTTATATTTAATAGCTGCATTACACATGCATATATGCGCACTATCTATCACCTGTTTCACATCATAAAGCATCTCATTGTTGCGCTCGTAAATATAAATTAAAAAATGCTAGATCCTTGCACAAGTAGCTGTTCGTGCAGCTGTTTTGCTGGTTTCCTTTTGGAAAAATTCCTGCGTTTCGTATGCCGCCCATGTCGAAGCTCCGGCGACGCCACGATTCGACGATATGTCTTCGTCTTGACGCGTCTTCGCCCTCATTGTCAGTCGGGACGCGATATTCTTCGCGGGCACGTCGGAAGGCGTCGAGATGATCGCGGCTCGCACAGACTTTTGACCCGCTAATGAATAACAAGGAACACTCGATATATAGCGTCGTTACCGCGTCGTTGAACGCGGAACGGTAAAGGCTCGAAGTGAATGGCTGAAACTTAAGCGATGCGCACGTCGGTCTAAATGACTAAGCAACCGATACAATGTTTGCCGTACATTCCAGTCTGCATCAATTTTTTGCCGCCTCTAATGGTCGGCTCCATTAGACTATTGAAAAGTATTGATGTTTTCCGGCTGCAGTTCAGTTAGAACATGACTCTGTTCAAGCGATTTGTCCTTTTGAAAAATAATTCGAAGCGCCTAGAAAAATCGCAGATACACATGTATGAAATATTATGTAAGTACAATTTTTTTTGAGAAAGTATTAAAGAAATAAATAAAAAAGAAATAAATTAAATTTAAGAAAGAAATAAATTAAATTAAGAAGAATTAAATTAAGAATAAATTAATTTAAGAAAGAAATAAATAAAAAAATAATAAAAGAAAGAAAGAAATTATATTTAAGAAAGTATGTAAATAATAGTATTGTAGCGTATAATTTTATGATCGAATATATATTCGCTGCGGAAGGAATGTTGAGATGGGCGGAAAAATTTGCGGAACACTCTTGACTAACTGTACCCAGTGTTTGCGGAGTAGCTGATGGAAATGATATCTCATCTTGCAAATTTTGCACGCAGCTCATGCACGTGGATCTCGCGTGTGTTTTCTGACAGATCGGTAGTTGGCAAGACGAGTAGCGCAACGGTAGCATTAGACCGGAATGACGGCGAGGCAAGATGGAAAAAGTATTGACGATATCATTACATGGGTGACTATAAAATATCATTATTTCTTAATTGAATAGAGAAGGGCAATGCGCGCTCATAAATTCAATTTGCGGTTCTCTCCTTCTCTCTCGCTCCGTCATTTATTACATCGGAAATGAGAATGCCATCTTTCGAACGATACGTTTCGTATCGAATCTCTCTTTATCAGATTTACGAGTGAGAAATTGTACACGATGAACGAGTCAATATCTACAGGAAGTAATTACAATTTGCAGCATCGTCAAATCAACGAAAAACGAACGATTAAAGAGGCTTATGGTCAGTTGTCAATTACGGTTATGTAGCAATGCAATAACTTTCGAAAGCAATATCTTTTTTAATATGCTGATTTATAAATTAAATATTTAATTAATTTTGACAATTATTTATATATAAGTATGTAAATATATTAGACATGTATCTATGAAATCAGATAATAAAACAGCTATAATTTTAATCAAGTTTGCTAAATGTACTGCAACACAAGTTGTAATTGACGTATATCGTATCATATTTCGATGAATTAGAAAGGGAAATGATTGTGAAATAACCGTAATTATAATGGAAATGAAGAGAATCGTCAGGTGCGAGCTAATTTATCACGCTCTGTAAACTTCCAAAGATATTCAAGTTTAAACCGATCACAATTTTATGCTCGAAAGTATACGTAATGCAAGTAGTAACTCGATATAACTCGATATAAATGGCAACGACATCGAAGAAACAAAATTATTGCATTGCGTTCTTTCTCTTTGCGATGCACTCCTGTCAGTTGTTTTGCATCATTTCATCGTGTAATTGTTATCTAAGTCTGTTTACATCACATTTCTGACTCAGATCATGCATCACTAGTCATATGCATCATTAATATGCTAATGTTGATGGAAATTGATATCTACGACATGAAAGTCTTCGTGAAATTATGCATTCTTATTCTAATCAGTGAAACGGAATTTCCTACACTTGAAATTTCAGATAATGTTAGTTTACACTGATCATGCATTGCATAAATAGATAACGGGCGAAGCATATCCCATTTAACATGATTGACGAAATTTTTATCTAATAATTGGAGAAAAAATATCAAAACTAAGAATAAATCTTTTAAATTGATATATATTTATTTCTCAGCAATTTATAGATGTTTCACTTTCAAAAGTGGTATGAATTCGATTTTATTTAGTTTACTCATTAAAAGGCTATAGTTTATGCATTTGTTTACATGCGAAATTGGTTTGTATCGAAAGTTTTATACATTAGTCATTCTTTTACAACGTCCAAATATTTCACATTCTCTGAGAGCTTTCTGTCAGGCATACAATAACTAATGGTAAATAGATCTCTATAGAACGAGTAGTATTCTTTCGGCATTATGTCAGCCGTGAACGTTAATTCTCATATCCCTCCCCTTTATAAATGCATCTAACACCTGTATAACATTTTGTACCCACACGCGATACATGCCACACTATTTGCGTAGATAATGAGCGCTCATTAGTATGTCTGCTGTCGTCTTAGCACTGCGGAAGATAAAACAAAGTTGAAACGCGAGGACAAAGAAGTGGAATTTAGCTGGCATCCGTTATGTGTCACAGGGCGAAAATTAGAATACTCGTTCGTGAGAAAGAGTTGAGCAAATTAAACTAAACTTTCTACATATCTAACGTTTGCGAGATGCAAAGCCGATATGTAACAAGTTTCAAGATCACATGTTCAAAACTCCATATGAATTAAGGATTTGTACAATAATGATTGAAATATATATATATTTGATTTAATATTTATTATATAATTATTTAATATTATATAATATTAAATATTAATATTATATAATATGTATTTAATATTAATATTTATTATATAATTATTTAATGTGATGTTGCAAATATCATTAAAAAAATTTTAATATAGAAGAAAGAATAATATATACAACGTTTAATAATATCAATTTACTTGTCAAGATATTCAATATGTGATCATTCAATTATATTTGATAAAATTGAATATAAATTACTATCTTTATCGTTCAACAGAACATTCAAAAAGCGACAAATTTCATTATTATCTGTAATAAGGAAGTCATTATTATACCAGACGGTTGTTTTTGTCTCCGCTTAATTTAACGCTTATTATCTAGCTACTGTGCTTAAAAACTATCGTTTTCTCGCGTCATTACGATAATGATAGCGAATTTTAACCTTTGCTCTCTACGAGATTGCAAGGAGGCGGATGCCTGGAAACTTGAAATACATTCGTACTCGAGTCACATGACCTTCGTAATGGATCTACAGCCGCGGGATGTCATGGTTTTACTGAATATTTTTAACATTTTCGTGTAACTCGCGTCCACAGACGTGAGAATTCATCTCTTTCTTATCCTACGTAAATTTTATACTTTCTCTACAAAATAGATTACGCCATGATTTAGATTCAACTCTGTCGAGAAAGCGAGCATTATCGGGTGAATTCCTCGCCGTCGAGGAGAATTACTCGGGAGAATTCAAATTTTACGCGGTCGTTACAAGGTATCTAAGACAGGAGAACAGAGGTGCGAAGGATACGCAGTCGTTCGGAACATTTTACGACATCTGCGGAATCTCGGGATTCGTCCGCAGATGAAAGAATACATCGCGCGTTAGAGAATAACTGTATACGTACTTCCGAAACGTGAACGAATACGGGTCAGTTGTGCGAGCAAGTTGTGGAACATGTTTTTACAGTACGATCTCCGGATCCATCCGCCACTCTTTTTAATTTTGTCTTTGTTCGCGCTTAACCGTACTTTAGGGTGGCGCTTCTTCCTTCGCGTCTCTTTCTACCGGCTTTGAAATATGTTTAATTAGCTATGATTAATGTTAACGGACGCCGACGATATTATCGCGGCTGTTATCTTGCGCGGTGCTTTAAACAGCCACAAATTACGCTGCTTTTATCAGCTAATTTACATCTTGGCCAAGAAATTCACTCGTCGTCCGCAATGTTACGCTATAAACTTTAGCATTGCACGATTATAAAATCATTATCAACCATCTGTGCTATTCGAAAAATTTCATACAAGCATCTGAAACATGCAGATGCAATTTAACGATAAACGTGGGTTGATGGAACGAGTTCCACGCATTTCTTGCAAACTTCATCTTTAGACGTGCGAGCCACGAATATCGGAAGTCGATGTAGCTCGTAATATGGGTCAGTGCCATTGACTGTTATAATTGCGTTGCCATCAGAATGCTAACTTCATTAAATCGATCGATGATTAATTGATTTATTCCGCGTCCCTAACTCAAATTAACCGCAACATCGTCATCGAGCTAACGAGAACAGCTTGATCGTGAGATCGTTGAACCCTTTGTACAATTTTGTGCTATCCATAGTAATACATCATAAAACACAAACACACACACACATGCGGATGATTGATCGATATTCTTTTCGCGCGCGCGCACGTCGAAGATTTTCTTTCAAATATACTACTTATAAAATAATTTACATGTCACGCACGCATGATTTATGTGTGCGAATACCATGCATTAGAACTGCGATATTAACGAAATTTCTGTCAGGCGCTTGCGATATATAGTGCTCGATTAATCTCAAGTTATCAAGTTTCAATTCGCTATTAAATCGAAATCGAAATTTTAATATACCGCAAAGAGTTTTGATTATTATATCATGTATCAATAGTTCACTTCGTCTTTTATCGTGTCTTATTTCAGTACTTTAGTGCGTGTCCGTATCACACATCCGTTTTAAATATATCATGTCTATAACCGTCTGAAAGTGCGATATTATAGGCGTAAGACATTCGCTAAATCTCGCATTATTGAAGCTTTATTCCCTAAAAGGATCGTTATTACGGTGCTCGTTACGTCTCGGCGAAATTGCCATTTGTATGAGAGCGAGCCGTAATTAACGTTATGGAAGGAATATACAAGGTGGACGGGCGCGAAGATCGTCGCCACGCTACGCGTGCAACGGGGAGTAATCATCACCATAATTCGAGCCGGTCCGCAAACATTACGGCATTTTCAAGTGAGCACCGGAGTGTCTCGTAAAATAAAATTGTGCGTTGCCAAGAGTTTACGATCCGTCGCGCTTTAGACTCGACGTAATCTCCGGGATAAAGTGCCGCGATTTGCCGATGCATCGTGCAATTATTTCCGAATCGCTAGACATTTTTTCCCCGCCTATGCGCGAGTAAAGTCGACAAATGCAAACATAAACTGCATATAATTTTGTGGAGAGATGAGATATATATATATCATATGAATTCCCAATTCTTTAATCGCCAGAATCTTAAAATAACACGTATATATATTATGACATTATATAATATGATTATGATGTATATGTTTCTTTACAATGCTTAACTTGCAAAACTTAAATTTTAATTTGTATCATAATATTCTGATATTGAATATAAAATATAATTAAATTATCGTATATCTTTACAACTCTATCTCATATAATTTTAATAATAGAATAATATATTTTTATAATATTTATTACAATATTTATTAAAATTAAAACAATATAATATAATATTATATAATATGATTTATATTTTGTTGTGAAATGCAAGATGGAAATTTTGATTTGAATAATAATAAATTCCAACTTCATAAAAGTATAATTAAATTATTCATGTCATTATACTTTGGATAATTTTGATAATATTAATAATTGTAATTTTGTAGAGTAATTTTGATATTAATAATTATAGTATTAAAAATTATGTTTGACATATACATCATACATGAAACTATATTTAATATTTTTTAACATGGGAAGATTACAAGTAATTCATTATTAAATAAACTATAGTCAAATCAATAAGGAAATTTTCCTTTATATGTTTCAAAGATTGCATGATTTAAAAAAAATTCTACAAATTAAAAATATTTGTTTTCTTTTGCATATTTTATTAACATATATAAGAGATTGTACCATCTTTTAATTTATTTGAAAATATTTGTTAGCATTTGATATATTTCAAAGATCGTGTAAAATCTCAGATCATCTTAGTTTCTCTTCGATCGACTTTTTTCGCGGTGACACCTCTCAAAAAGTAATATCTTTCGTTTTGTCTGCCTACAAATATCGGGCATAAGCGAAAATCACGAAGTTCCCAGGAAGAAGCGACGACGTTAAAGTGTAGCTTTAGTTCCATGGCTTATATTTACGAGATGCCCATAGCCTATAATTCCTTCCTTCTTCCAGTTATCGTCCGAGCAAGTCCTGTCATTATCCAACGTGTACCTGAAACACCATGGTTAAGCTAGACCGTTGCGCTAGCGCAACGACCACATCGTCCTTCTCTCTCTCTCTCTCTCTCTCTCTCTCTCTCTCTCTCTCTCTCTCTCTCTCTCTCTCTCTCTCTCTCTTCTCTATCTTTCTCTCTGTCTCTCGATATCTCGAAACCGATAGCGGACGACTTTTTATTTCGCGTTCCCGGCTACCATCCTTTGCGCAAACGAGGAAACGGGACTATTCGAACCCGCGGGCGCCCGTGATTTAGTTGAATTATCGTATCACGAATAGCCGATAATCGACGCATTATGTCAAATACTTTGCGCCAACAAGATTTCTAGCCGGAAACCTTGCCGCCAGAATTCGCATATAATTTTATTATTTTCATACGTTGCTGAAAATGTTTGCCTTTTTAGTGGTTTTTATGAATATTCCTCAATTTCAACGTGCATTTTTGGTAGCTAATCTCGCTATGCTACTCTCGTCTCTAGTATACGCTGGAAAAACGAAATTTCACGGTGACGATAAGCGTGTCAAAAATACCATGTGTGAACAGTTAGCGCCTTCCTTTAAAAATGTCGGTGGCCTGAATATTTGAATACATGTATATTTTATCGTGACAGAGCCTGTGTATAACTGGACGTATGATTCATATACCGTGCAATAGTGTTTAGTGACATCACGAAGCTGTGCTACTTGACTCGCATGTAAATATACTTATGTCACTATCGCGTGTGCGCTCGCAAAATAAAACACTCGACTCGATTGTTTCGCGCTTGGTCGTTGATCTCTAGAAAATCGCTCGCTTTACAATTGCTTTGTCCTCGACATTAACCCTTGAATATACAATATTTTAAAAGCTTGCAAAAATACAAATAGCAGGAAAATAATTTTCGCGAATTAAAGTGAAGTAGAATAATGTCGGGGATGTTAATTTTTGCAAATAATTTATAAGAAGAAGAAAAATTTGATCAAAGAGATATCGAGAGAATATCAAACAGCGTCGAGAAGATACCTCTTACGTGTCCAAAGGTTAAATAGCATTCAAATCACTCGATCATCTTCACGATAAACTCTGTTATCATCTTGCACGGTTGATAAAATCACCTCGTATCTTCTCGAGAAATAATATATTCAAGAGACTTTATTTCCTCGACACGGATGACCCGCGAATTTATCGCTCGGATCTCGAAAATAGCCGCGCGATTATATAACGCGTTTTCGTTTCGACCGGTTTATTTCGGTCACTCGGCTGTCATCGTCGCGCGCCGACACTTCCCGTTCTCTTCGCGAAGCCTTGGGATCTTGAACTTGACTCGGGGCCCATGGCTGCAGCCTTCCAGATTATTACCGTTAGCCATTGCCACGTTGACGTAATATACGTAGACGTTTCCTCCCTCTATCTAATGCCTGCCTACTTGAAACTAATTATGACATTTAACGTGGCTGCGCGAGCGCCGTATAACCATTCGCTTGCACATTTTCACTGCGCTTCATAAGGCGCCACGAATGTACGGAGTCTTAGGTCACGTATGTGCGTACCTTATTAGCACCGATGGCATTTTGTGACGTGACTTTATGCGCCATCAATCGCGAAGACGATCAGAACGTACGAAAATAATAGTGGTCTTAACCGCTTCATATCCGTGCGGTTCTGTATTTATCGAGGAAAACCTGTTGTTTGATTACATAACTCTATTGGACGCCTCGAAGAGAAGTTTTCCAATTTTTGTACTACTCGATAAAATATATCTTTTTGCCTTAAGATTCTCACATTTATTTTATAACTGAATGTTTTAGATTTTGACGTCTAGGATCTTTTAAAAAACCTGAAATATGAAATATATAGTCTTCTCTAGAAATGATGAATATTTTGATATTTTATAAATTTTCAATTCTCGTTATCATTCAAAATGATAACATATACATACATATTACATAATATAATTATAATACATATTTTTTTTACAATGCGCGCAAAACTTAAATTTTAATTTGCGCAATAATATTTTTGTTGAATATAAAATATAATTAAAAATTTTATATCTCTCTTTACAATGTCTTATATAATTTCGATAATATATAAATTACAATATTTATTACAACATCCTTATCATCAAAATGACAACGCATTATAACATTATATAATATGATTTAAGTTGTATATTTTATGTTGTATTTTTTGTGCAATGTAAGATGAAAATTTTGATTGGCATTAATAATATTCTAGCTTCACAAAAAATTGTAATTAAGTTATACTTTGTATTATTTTGATAACATATATGTATAACTGCAGTATACTTTAAAACATTCTATTTGACACACTCTTGAAAAAATTCGAAACTCTTAAATACAGTTAATATTATTCAAATTAGATGAGATAGGATTGTAGATAAGAGTGAATATTATAAAATAATTTAATTATATTTTAAAATATCACGTAAATCAAAATTTAAGTTTCGAGCGAATTGTAGAAAATTTCATAATTATATCATGTCATGTCATAATGTGTATGTTATCAGTATTTAAAGTCTGACAATTATAGAATTAGAAATTTATACAATATCGAAAATATAAAAATTCATTATAAAATATTAATATTTTTAAAGATTCTTAATATTAAGACACTGGAGAGGATTTTAAAATATTGAAATTATTGAACTGACAGGGAAATTATTTTCTCTCGAATTGATTATCGCATCTGCATACTCTCGCAACTTATCATCAATCCTCTTCGTCCGTCATACGGAAACGCACGACGAGCCAACGAAGACCGCCGGCAAAAGGAACAATCCATTTAGATATTCCCGCCGATCTCTTCAGCGTTCTAGCCGTTCCCCACAATTTTTTAGTTCCTCCGCATAAGTTTCCTCCTCCGCCTCGTCCTCCCACACCCACCCCCGCACTCGTAATCACTATATTTTAGTTCGTCCGTTCGAGAGGCATCGACTCTCGCATGCGGCAGCCAATGGGATACCAGGCGGCTTTCCACTCTTCTTCAGGTTCAGGGTCGGTCAAGGACTCGCGCGCGCGCGATTGTTGGCAGAAACGGCACGGCCAACAACAACGTGGTGCGAAGAGAAAAGGGAGATTCAGAAGAAATCATTCGCAACTACCTCTTGCAGGCGGTCGTGATTTCTAACCGACGAGAGCACGGTGTTTAATCCTTCTTGAAAGATTAGATCCACCGATAATTATGGTTATTACTCATTAGACCGTAATTTACCGAGGTAAGCCAGGCTACCGACAACCGTGCCTAAACTTATGAACAGCAACTGTGCAAATCATGGCAATATCGTGCTCGGAGCACCCCGACAGCCACCGCGAATCCTGGAGGAATCCGTCGTTCACGACCAGGTGGATTACTCCGGTTGTAGCGAGCACGAGGCGCTTAGTTATTACGTCCGTCGAAGGGGAAAAGGAAGGTTCCCGGACGAGAGAGGAGAGAGAGAGAGAGAGAGCGAGAGGCGACCGCGAAGGACGCGGAAGATGGGATCCCTCATCATTTTATCCGCGATCATCCTCCCCCGAGAATTTCTCGTTTCGACGATGACCCAACGCGACGTCTCTCCCTTCGACTGGTGCTTGAGATTATCTTCCTGTTCGTTTTCTTCCTTTTTTTACGTTATTCTCGTCTCGGTGCTCGTCGCGCGGATACGATGAAGACTTTAAATCGTCGCCCTTATCTACTTTCATTGCAATTATTTCGCACACTAATCTTCTCAACGACTTCCGCTCCATCCCCGCTGTTCTCACAATCCCTGTCCCCTCGTAGCGCCTCGCTGCACGCAATAAACACCGAAGATCGATCCATCGGACACGGGGCGACGACCGTTCAACAAGTTTTCTCCCGCTATATGGCATTCTCGAGTTTAGCATATCCGTTTGTCTCGTCGCGTCTGCCAAGTAATGTAGCCGCGTATCATATATCGGTGTAATTATTGTACGAGAAATTGCATGTCCTAGGCACTTATAGTCTTCCTCACTTCATCGATGACGAAAATAACCGCGCCGTATACGACGAGAGTAAACAATCCTAGTTGAAGGGATCTCGGGCTTTTTTCATTTACCTGAATCTCGCATCACCGTATATAACAGTAAAAAAATTCATTCTATACACAATGGTACATTCAAGAGCTGGATGTACGTTTGCTCGAATCGACGTATGTAAATTGTTTGCCATCTCGGAGCCTAGTTGAGTGGAAATAATTGATTATCTTTCCGCCAGCTTACCCCTCGGTAAACGCCCGAGAGCCACGTATCCAATCGAGAACTCCTCAAAGCCCGATAAATCCGCCTTCGTGGCAATTTCATCGCGACTCCGTTATTATCTCCGGTGTATTTCCTTCGGAGTCGTACGTACATACATCCATACGAAAGTCGTTTAGTTGCAATATAAATAAACTCCACTTAGGATAAGGTCGCCGCGTTGAAACTAGACGATAATTGCTCCGCATTCCTCGCGATTCATCGACACTAACGTTTCAGGTCTCTCCCGAGGCTCGGGAGAGCGTGTGACACGCATTGAGCATCTCATTATAAGCGGTACATAATAATACAGACTCGAAGGAACGGCGGACCTTACTTCGGTATTCCTCTCTTCTTCATGGCAAGACCATCTTCCGTGCATCGTACTTCATTTTCACGCACGATGTTCCTCGCCCCCTTCCTCTTCGCCGGCACTCACTTTTCTACGGTGGGTCTAAAAGTGATTTCTCACCAAGGTCACGCAGTCTACCTCTGGAACGGGTCTATTTATAGATGCGGCCAAGACGCGGTAGCAACTCGATGCCTGCAGGTTCTATCACTCGCGAGAGAGGGTCGTTGTGGCAGCGTTTTAGATACGGATGATCGCGTTGCTATGTGTAGGTAGCATAAACCGAGCATGAAAATGACTCGGACGAGCTTCCTACCTTAAAAGGCAACTGGCACGAACCGGCGATCGCCATCGCCGCGGCCATTGTCGCCATCGCAGCTTCTAGGCGAAGGGACGAGGAGAACGGGCGCGGAAGTCGGTTACGCGAAGGCTACAGAGTCGCCTCTTCCGCGAAAGGAGCTGCTCGTTTGATTCAAAGGAGGAAGGATATCCTCCTGTCCACCGCGTTGCTGGCGCGAGTGATGAATGCGAAGATTTAGCGAGCGTTCGCCAATCGCGCGGCTTGGATTGTATTCCTGGTATATATCTTGAGCGGAGGCGCATTTTTCGCGAGAACCTTCAATAGAGTTATTGTCAGTAGCCGCGAGAACGGCAGCGCGGCACTTCCGTTTTAGATGCTACCGATAGCGCGTGTCTCGCAGCTCGTTGCATCGCTCGTTGCATCGCTCGTTACATCTCTGGGATTTATGACTCGCCGCTGATACGTTCCGTGATCTACTTTGCAGCAAATTGCGCGTTCGATTATCGCGCGAGAAAAAACGTAACGACGAGTGTTCCACGAGTACGATCTCGGAGCGAAATGTCAGTCTCGCGTCGATGTACTTCTCGTCGTTATTCAAAACTATTGCCTAGATATCTAAGGGATCGTTGCCTCGGTCGATCAAGACTCATCCGAGGAGAGAGCGTAATATTTACGTAGCGTTCTCGAGAAAGAGAAAAGACTCGAAGCTAAACCTGTCCGGGGGATCTCTTCGAGAGGTCCATAATCCACCTTGCGCACTCCACTCTCTCGCGGATGTATCCTCGCGACTTCTGACATTGCGTAATACATGACGAGCAAAGCAAACCTCGGGGTGCGCTCTGTTATTCAGCGATTCTGCGCGGTTTGCGACTCGCGCTTTGGCACACGAGTTCCAATGAAGTAGCAAATACTCCGGTAAAACGCGCGGCATCGCACGTAAGAGCGCTTCTTCTGGTAACGCGCAATAACTTGGTTACGCTCTATCACGGCCCCGGAAGGCCGTGCGCTCTTCATCGAAGTCGCTTTACGCGCCTCTCCTCTCCTCCTCGCTCCTCTCCGCGAAAGGAAACGCTCGTTTGCAAAGCCCGATTCCCGCGCGATATCCTGTCGGGCCGCTTGCCCGCCGGCTGACAAACGCGAGAAAAGTTTAGCTATCTGTTTCTGCGCTGCCCGACGACCGCCCCGCGGATTATGGCTTTGTAAATTACGCGGCTTGATTAACGAGAGCTCGTCGCAAAAATCCACGCGCGCACCGTATATATGCTAATGTCGCGTAAGTTAAGGCCCGCGATATTTACGTCGATGCGCGTGATTATCGAACACGGAGACGTTATCCCGGAGCGGTTGCTTTATTTCTGACGGCGCCTTCCGCTCGCGAATTAACTCGCGCGCGCGAGATACGCATCTGTTGAACGAATCACTTACGCAGGTTATCTAATAATAGCTCCAATTAAGTTCCTATAATAATACGATGATGTTTAATTGAATTAAATGGCGAAACGCCTACTGATTCATCAACGCTTGTGTTCGAGAAATTGTTCGATTATCGAGACGTGTGTTGGGAAATATTGGAGATTACGATGCAGATGATACCCTTGATACACACGTACTTATAAATTAATTCTGCGTCGCTATCCGCGATATCCCGAATGCGTTATTTCGCTTCGCGCTCGCTGTCGTTTTGAATTTCACGGTTCCGTCGATTTCACCCCTTAACTATCCCCGACTTGACGATCCTCCCTTTCCTCCTTCCCTCTCCCGACACAGCGGGATCCGATGATTTGCTCCGAGCCTTTAACATTAAGTCGCAGCCGTCACATTGAATTCCGTCACGTCTGACGCAGCTGGTTGCGACTCTCCTCTGTCATGGTAGACCGCAGACCACTGTTTCTCCTCTCCGCACGAAATCCGCCTAATCGATTCCCGGGCGATGACACGCGTCTACGATGGGCATGGTTTTATAAAGACGTTCTCGTAATAAAACACTGTAGAATATGCGGCAATAAATAAGTATACGCTCCTTCTTCCTCCGCTCTCGTCACCGACGCGTCTTACTTTTACCTTGATATTTTTCCCTCGCGCGTGAATCTTCGAGAAAAAACTCGAGAAATCATTTATTTCTTACAGCACCTCGATAAGATATAGAGATCTTTACTGTTTTTACGACCGCAAAAATTGGCATCGTAAAGATGAAACAAACTTGATGAAGAATCACTGTCGAATAGCTCGTTTGTACGCGAATAAATGAGATTATAAAAAGAGGAAATTCAAATGATTCATATTCGCGGCTGAGAACAATGCTGTGGAGATCCGAAAGATGATGTAGCGTGAGAAATAAATCCTTGATCTTTGTTGAAGATGAAGAATGTCGAGAGCGATATCAAAAAATTTTCGCCTTAAAAGAGAAAAGTAAATACTCTCATTTTATTTATTCGAATCCTTATAAGAGGATGAGATTACTTACAGATACAGTTATCGATTAGTAGCATCAAGATCGAAAGACATTTAAATATTCTGTGCAAAATAGCCAATCGTATTTTCCATCTTTTTTTTTCATCAACATCGTACATTGCACAGTAACCTTCTTAATCATCTGGTAATTATTAATTAGCGTGTGAGACGTGAATATTAAGTTTATCAAATTATTTAACTCGACACAGTTTATTAGGTTGTCTTATGCTCCTCGATACATGGAAAGCGATACATTTTATCTTCATTTCTGGAAGCCTTCCAGAAGAAGAGTTCTTTTCTTCATTAGTGTCCTAATGAAGGGAAAAGTAGAGGAATGTAAGCACAGGTTGTATTCATAAATCTTCGTAGACGCGTGGATATTAGCTATATAATTGTTTCTTGCGAAGAAAGTTGTAACGACTGTTTCTAATGATGACTGATGAGACTTAATTCGCCGACTATCTTCAAGGAGCATATGGTACAACACTGAAGAATTCAGTTACTGCTTAGAAAGAAAGGTTCAATAATTATTTATTGAAAGAATTTTCCTCGCTTCGAAAGCTAATTCGCTCGACTTTTGCTGTCTGTATCTTCGATGCACTTTCTCTGCAACTCTTAATTTCGAGGATCTTTGATATATTAATTTCTCATTCGAGAAACATCAATCAATAAAATGTTAATAAAAAGCTGAAAATTCAACTATAATAATTATCATACATAAATTAGTGATTGTCAAATTAGCAGCTAGAACCTCAAAATAAAATAATATAAATTTTATCCTTCTTTTTTATAACTTGCAACGTTTCGCGACATAAGAAAAGCTGCGGTTAAGATACCAAGTTCGATGAAATTCCCATAGGTTTCTGGATAAAATCCCACTGTTAAAAAGCAATGGTATAGTGACACAAGACTCTCAGAAACAAGGGAATCGTGCGAAAAACAAGTTTGAAGGGAACCGAAGAAAAATAAAAGTGACAGGGCGGATCGACAAAGAAGCAGATTGAGACCGATCTCTCGATTTTACCGTCCTTATTCCGCGCGCCTGTACCTGTGTCGGCGGGATAAAAAGGAAACGACTAAACTGGGATGTGCCCAGGAGGCAGAAAGAAGTTACACGAGAGATGCAACTGCAGTCGACAGAGGAAGGGAAGATAAAGGAAAGTAATAATGCAGACCTTCGCGTTTTCTGCAACACATCCGCTCGCCTTCTTTTCAAGTGGGAGGGGAAGGGATTGGTTCGTTACCAGTCGAGTTTCTCGAGTCTAAGGACCTTGTCTCGGGAACGACCTTGGACGACCTTGAACGAGCCGAGAGTGGGTAGCATGTCGGTAGCATCGTGCGACTTCGCGCGCTTTGATTCCCGGTTCGCCATCCTGTTCCTCTCGAGAGCGCTTTTTCCGTAGTAACTTGTAAGATCATTTCTTATGGGCGGATGAGAAAAATTATACATTCCATCTCTCTCATCGTAGGAAAAGTTGCTTAAGAAAGACACCATACCTACAGTATTTATAATGTTAATTGCCCCATAATTTTAACCGCTTTGCTGGTTAAAATTACACGAACATAAATATCTTGTTGCTAGGTATTTCATTCTCCCGAAACGCGCGAAATGATTTTTAGAAATACATTTAAATATTCAAATCGAGTGTACGTGTCAGTCTACTCGGATGCACGGCATTTTTTCTTTTTTTTCAAAATTTTATGATTCGAAAATATATATATTTTGATATCCGACATTTTCGCGAGATGGAACTTTGAAAATGGAACAGATGGAACTTTGAAATCTGTAACGAAAAGATCCGCGGTTTATATTCGTAAAAATGTTCAATGACAAAAACGGAATTTTTCGGACGTTTGTAACGAACTTGTCCCGTTGTTAAATGATCCATGTCGAACGCGGGAAAGCGCTCTTTGTTCTCTTGGTGTGAGACTATCGCGCAAAGGTCGGTAACTCGTCCGGGTCTGGCAAAACCGTGTCCAATCTCCGCAATCGTGTATCTCCATTAGAGTGTACAGTTATGATATACTGAGCCGGTATCGTAACTGCGCTGCATTAAAGCGCTTACGGTCTCGACAACGAGACCCTCGTCGTATATGGCAATAACGTCAACACGTTCGGACTCGGTGTTCTTTAAGAAATTGCAAGTCGGACTCTTGTCCTTGTTTACCGAGCTTCCTCTAACGAGGAACCCCTTTTCCTGTTTATCATCATCGAGCTACCGACATGTTTTACTCAAATATCAGGTCGCAAAGTCTTTAAACCTAATCGCTAATGATTCGTGCAGGACTTCTGGATTTTATTTCTAATTGAAAATTTTTCATTATTTTTTATTATTTTAATATCAATCTATTATATTTTGTCCATTGAACGATGAATTAATATAAAGTTCAAAAAATTAGTTACGCTTTAGAATTTTTAATTTTTCATGCATTGTGTATTATAATATAATACTTGAATAAGTAAAATATATAAAACATAGCTGGATCAGGATATATACGTAGAATTTTCTTTTGAATATATTAATTTATTATTTTGGCTTCGAAGACGGACAAGTGATGAAATCATCAGCTGATTGAAGAGGACGTTGCCTGCGGTCCCGTTCGAATTTTCCGTGTAGCCGATCGACATACTTTATCCATTAGCGTCATGGACCGCACGTTGGTCGCGAGCGTAATGATGGTACTTACTGCATATGTTATTTCCATCTTTACGTGAGTCCCCCGCCCTCTCCTGTCAATTTCCAGTTTCCCACAGTTACCGTCACGTGCATAAAATTCCTTGAAACCGCCTTCGCGTCGCGAGGACCGCCTTTGCCCACGTTTTCAATCTTCGGAGGCTTCGAAAGGTTCCTTCGGAGCACACATATATATATGCTACACCTTCCGTGTTCCAGCCGCGAACACGGAGATTTGAGGACGACTCACATTAGAGACGATTAGACATCGTAATGTCGTAGATTACATTGCCGACTTAACGAGCCTCGACCTTTCGACCGCTGCGAGGTAGTGGATGTGCCCGAATAAGAGTCTGACTCGACTCCGCTGTATCCACTCGAGCGTTGGTGGCTTTTTGTAGCGCATGAAACATTTCTAAGTACTTTAATCAGAGGTGGATATAAAATAATGTGGGTGCATGCGTTTGCAATAGAGAATAAGAATGTGTATTTAATTACATCTCCTATTGAATTATGGATATAATTATGTTAATTATATATATTAACTATTTTTACAATTAATAAATTATTTTTTGTCCCATATAGACATGCTTCTCTCGTCAAATTAGAGAATTTTCAAGATTTTATATATTCTTTTCCCGCGTATTTTTTAAAAGAGGACTCGAAACTTTAGGTAATAGCTGTATTATACTTGAGGAAAGTTTTCTGCTGCTAGTGCAAAATCTTTTTATCTGCATAGTTTTCAAACAGTCCAGGATATTTACGTGAGTTTCGCGGAAAAAGCAAAGCGATGCGTTAAAGAATGATTGCGCGATCGATCCTACAGGCAACATTGCATTAGCAATGTAATGAGCTCCGGCCTGCTAATGCAGATCCACGTTAATTACCAGATTATGATAATAATATCATAATTGATAGGAAATGATCTTTCAAATGCGCGCGTCGTGAACTTCGCACGAATTAGAATTCAAAGCTTCGATGAGAATCGCATAACGGGACATTGTGCGTGATAACATGCCTCTGATAATCCATCTACGTACGTAGTGCCTTTAAGCGACCTACCATAAAAAAATATAATGAAATCGCACGGTTCTTCAGATAATTATTTTATATGAATTCCTCTTCAATCGTCGATTGAAAATTAGATATATACTCGTATATATATCTCTACGCAATCTCTTTCACATCGTTGAATCGATTTCGCTTCTTCCCACGCTGGTATCGCTATCGAATCTCGAGTGGCGTAAAAATATTGTGAAACGTCAACGATTTTAATTGCCTCCGACGCGAAATTTTATTCCTTCCTTACTGATGGGATTTTGCATCTCTTGCCGTAGCGATGCGCTACGGGAGGTCGGCGACCTCCCTAGACCTAAGCGGTAGGTCTTAATCTAAATACACGCGTGCTAGTGCGAATGCATGTTGGTTTCGCGGCGAATGTTCTTTCTCTCTCCAAGATTTAACCGCGCAACATCCGCGAAGCGTGTCGTCCCGCTTTGCGATACGCCTGACGTGGACCAACCGTGCCGGTGACATCCGAGACTCGCTTCCTCCTCCTCGTAATTTCCTCATTCCATCGCAAAGAGGAATTCCTCGTCTCTCTCTCTACCATCGACCATCGCTTCTTCTCGTGTTTCCATTTCTTCCGCACCATCATCTCTTTTTCGCTGCCCTCCTCCGCCCTGTTAGAGCCGCTCTTTTTCAGCGTGATGGGAAAATGATGTATAATTACGATGATTTTCTTGCGGCGATAGAGCAAATGTCATCGCGTCATTACCAGCGAGTTATCGTATCCCGATTTCGATCTCATCTCCTCTTCGGTGTCTTCCTTAAGGCATCACTTCCTTACATCCGACACCAGCGACTTTGGGCGCTGTTGGCAAAAGGGACCAGCGCCTCGTATTTCTTTGCCTCGATGCATCCGTCGCATTCTCTCTCTCTTCGTCGAGATACCGTACGCTTGATGCGCGCGGTTTTTTTCTCCCATGGTTCTTGTTTTTCCGCGGTCTTCATCTTCTGCGATTCCGCTTCGACTAGTGTGACGTGGGCGCCCGGACGTTGACCACCCAGCGAGTTCCCCATCCGCCGTTGCTACATCGGTGGTCGGGAACTTTGGAAAAAGATCCTTCAATGCATACGGCCGGTACCTATGGGCATCGCTATCTATCTTCGATATTAATAGTTTGCGCTGTCAGTGAAAATCATTCGACAGCCGCAAATTGCGGCGATGCTATATATTAGCTAAGAATACATACGATCGTTTTCAATCATATCTGTTGTTCGTCGTATCTAGCCGCTATTGAACGCGATGCATTAATACAATTGATTAATAACAGACTGGCTGCGAATATACAATTTCTTACAATCAAAATTAAGATAAAGTATATATGCATAGAATTGCATCTGTCAAGTATATTGATTGTTCTTCTTCTTCTGCGGATCATCAAATTTTCCGATACAATTCTGAGAAAAATATTCGTGAAAAGATTCAAGTTCCTAGTTTTTGATCACGAAATTTTCCGACTTTTCTATCAACATTCATAAAATCGTTTGGAAAATAAATATCTCTTCCGCGGGGTTAATTGCCAACCTGGACCTGCCGACTTCCGAGAGTGAAAAAATAATGTTCGCTTAATCAAAACCGAGATTGCATTCGTTGTCTCTTCCTCGTCTGTTGCAACCGCGATCCAGAACGAGCCAATTATTTCCAGGATAACGTCGTGGGCGCCATTATTGGCGATCTCGTCACGCGTGCGTTGTCTCATCAAATGTACCACGCCGTTTCAATTGAAAGACAGGGAAAACTACGGAAAAAAGATCAAAAGAGATCAATCGCGAGAGCGCGATTCCTCTCGCTTCTTCGGGACAAGAATAGAAACGAAAGGGCAGAAATTAGCGACCGAAAGGCCGGATGAACAAAATTAGTAGTCCTGCGAGCAAACGTGTTTTTCTGCCCCTGAATATTTTTTTCCTGTCTGCGAGACACTCTCGATGCTCGACAATATTGGACAAAATTTACGAGAGCCTGTCGCGTATTTCTCTAGACTCGTTTCGCGCAGTGGTTTTGTCTCGCTATTTGATTATCCTTTTCACCCTCGGGGATCCATCCATGTATGGATACTGACACATCTCGGCAACGGGAGTTATTATTTATTTATTCATGGCGGGATATAAATTTATTCCGTTGTGTAGTGTGGGCTGCACAAAATTATTGTGTTCGTTCAACTGGTTTCCAAGCGAGACTGACGTCGGCTGTCAACGGGAGAAGTGAGACAAGAATAGTTAACAACTTGAAATGAACGCGAGATAGGATTGATAGGATAGTGATTGTCAGGCGAATGTCTTGGTTAATTGAACATTTTCTTTTCTTTTTCATTTTCTTCAAGTTGCTTCAATGTAGGGATGAATATGCCGGCGAATAGAAGAAGCAAATGAAATTAATGGTTCTAGGAGATGAAAATATGTACAGATATTCATTAGAGACACTTCCTCGTCAAACTACGAGTACGTCACAGTTTTGATAATCTTATTACAAGTTCATGATTAAAAAATCTTTTTTATGAGGGAATAAATTCAATGAAACCTCGACACATCTATTGAAAAGTGAAGTGTAATAAAAATTATGATAAAAGCAAAATAGATTTAAAGATCAATATTGAATAACGTAATCGGCCAAAGAAATTAACAGGGAAAACTTTAGAACTTGAAGAGCGCGATTTAATATGTAATAAACGAGCAATGAATGTACATAAATTACAGGTTCTCGACGAGTGAATTGGCTTAAAGAACCAAGTTTACATTGCTCTGATGAGGTCCATCCAGCGCTTAGCGACTGCTGAAAAAAAAAATGGAGCCACGTCAGTTTAGAAAATCGAAGTCGCGGGTTTTCTCATACCTTATCTCGCCCATTTGAAGCGTACACACGTCGCACGGTTGTCTATAATCTCAATGATAATTCGAACGTATCGCAATCTACGTTATAATTATTCACGGCAATTTCGCGTGCCAATTATAACCGCACGAGTGTGCACGTCGGCGTTTCTTCCCTTTTTCCACGATCATCTCTCTCGTCGTCTCTTTCTTGCATCTGCTACGTGCTCCGCCCCGGGACTTTTTTTCCTTCTCTCGATCGCGGTTTCTTCCTCTCGCAAGCGTTCCCCCTCGCCAACGATATCTTCTCTCCTCTCTCGTGGCCAGCTGACTAATAATACAAAACGACCGATCTCTCTCCCCCGATGTATTATGCCGCGGTGCGCGATTCACGCACGAGTGGGCACCATAAGGGGGCACCCGGGAGGGAGGATGGAATCTGGTCGAGCGTGTGTCACGGCCGACACGGTGCATCGATTGCGAGGGGGGGGAGGGAGAGGGGGGAGGGGAGGTGTCGGCGCGCGAGAAAATCATTTCGAATTACATAGCGGCGAGACGATTCCACCTCCGACAGCGTGGAGGATCGTCCTCGTATTACGAGGACCACGCGCGAACGTCGCGTCCAGCCTCTTGGCGTAGATTGACCGCGATCGCGGCCCATCTCGCCGAGCGAGATTAGGGTAATGAAGCTGCGTTTACTTCTCGAAATTATCGAGTAGCGCGCGTTCACGTTGCGTTTCTCCTCGTATCGTTTCCCCTTGACACGTACGGACGCAGATAGAGATGCCTTTCCACCTGAAGTTGCAGTTGAGATTATTATTAATAATTAGACTTCTTTTAATAATTATTATTGAAATTATTATTAAAATGATTTATTATTAGAATTATTATAATTATAAATTATTCAATAATTATATTATACAAATATATTATATTACATTACATTACAAATATATTATATTATATTACATAAATTATTGAAATAATGAAAATATTAATTAATATATTAATGTTAATGGATAAAATACTTTTAATTAATGAATGTTTCTTATCATCTTTTAATTTTATTGAGCTATGTCAAACTGTACCAGCTACATTTCGCTGCTTTGACAATATTATTATTTTTTGACTAATCAATAATCGTAATCGCACAGACATTTCAGACGTATACGTTAGATATACCTCGCTACGTTCACGCAAATTCAGGTGGGAGGTTTCTGTCCTCATCGTGTACGATTGTCTGAAAGTACAACTCTGGAGTGACGTTTTATCGCGATGGTTTATCGTCGCAGGTTGTCGTGTGAAATTGCTGTGAAGACCGTTTCGAAGTTTCGCGCTTCGAGGACTTCTGAGAAAGGGTAATTAGTCGTAAATCCATGATACGACGTCTTCAATCGAAAATGTGTAGGAGAAAAGAAGTTATCTCAGGATACGTGACACGAACACATCACCATCTCTCGTGACGAATGTAGCACCCTATCACGCGAACAAGGTACTCGTTTCGAGAAAAACTGGGAATCGATCGTAGACGCGATCGAACATAAACAACCGAAACGAATGATCGCGAGAGACGACGACGATCGGGGATTCGTTCTTGCGGTAGCCTCGATCGATGAGTCTAAATTTCCTCGTTCTAAGACACCTTCTCGAAAACGATATTTCCTCGCGTAATCGTCCGCGACGTTGCTTCCTGCGAGCAACGTAGTAAATCTCCTCGCTTCCTCGTGTAAATTATACCGCGATCGACAAAATCCCCAGGTGTAATATCACTTGACATGAGGCTTTCCAACCATCTTCTATGCTTCGCTAAAGCATACAAGCCTCATAATGTCATCGATTTACATCGACTAACGTTGTATCATGCTACGACATCGATTACGTTATGTCACGTAAGGAATTGTGGAACTATGATATTTTATTGGAACAAGATTCTAGATTCATCATCAGAGACACTCGTCTGGATTCTTACGCGTCGACCGCTCGCATGCGCATTTTTTATATATCGAATTAAGAATATGCACATAAAATTAACAGTCGTTTGCGCGGACAACTCTGCGAACCGTTAAAAGCATTAAGATGCAGATAAAGTTAATGTAATCGCGACGTAATCGCGCGAATGATCTAATTATGCAGCGCAAAATTTAATACAGAGCCTATAGCTCGTCTTTACACGATCCTTTTCTCTTTTCTCTTTCCTCAACCAGGTATATCCTAAGAGACTTTTTACATGTCAAAAGAAACTTACTGACGATCGTGTCAATTAACCGGCGAGACGCATTACGTTATCTCTTATCCGACGTGCGCGAGGATAAATCTTATTTAAATGAGAGTAGTAACACAAGGGAGCGGGAGGGAAGGGGGGGGAGGGAGGAAAAACGGTACCGTGTTCGTGTTTATCCGCTCAAAAAGTCGTTTCGCCATCCGGTTCACTCGCACGCTCGTCGCTCGTTGCCTTCCGCTCGTCTTCCTGTTTGTTGCCAACTTTCCGTGTCATTCCTCCATCGCCGATTTGCACTTGCGTCGCTTCCGCGTGCGCGTCCCCCGTTACAGCAACGTCAATATTCAGTCGCTGTCGCAACGCGCGACGGTTATTTATCGTTCGCGGAGAAAAAAAAAAGTAAGCGGACAATAAGCGTACGACTCTCGAGGCTCCCTCGAAGCTCGATATAAAATTAAATTCTTATCGTAAACGCATCTATTTGCATCCCTCGGTCTGTAATTTCTCGCAATCGCCCCAACAATCTGCGGAGGATCCCTCGCGTCGATGGGGGCGAGTAAATTATAATCAAGCGGTAATAAACACGTCGCGAAATGTTAACGCGACGTGAATCAGAGTTACGTCATCGCGCGAAGAGGGTCCATAAATCGCCATTCGCGCGACCACCATTTCTCTCCGCACTCTGTCTCTCTCTCTCTCTCCTTTTTTTTCCTCCCGTTGCCGTCGTCGTGCCTCCAGGCCGAGTTAAATTGGCATGAAGCGTGACCGGTGTCCACTCTCGTCTTCCTCTTCTCTCTGTCTTTCCCCCCTTCGTACGTGTCCCTCCTTCTGTTTCCCTCCGCGTATACATCTTTTTCCTTCTCCTCCTCCCTCTCTCTCTTTCCCTCTCTTGCGTTACGCGATTCACCTTCTCGTCGTTGCTCGCCGCGGCTCGCCGGAGCAGTAGCTTCCGTATCGCGCTTTAATTACAATGGCGATCCCGTTTTTTGCAGTACTTTTATTAATTGAGAGAGCACGGGAACGCGTACCGCTCGATTCGCACACGTGGACAAAATATCACATATGTATATATGTGCATGTGTGTGTGTGTATATATATATGTATGTATGTATGTATAATATATATATGTATGTTATATATATATTATATTGCAAAGCCGCACGCGTCCCACCGCAACAAAAGATTATTACGGTACTTGATTCGTGGTCGCACGCGTCGCGGATCCTCGCGCACCGACGACAATCAAACTTTCAGTATAATAGCGCAATTATTTACCGGCGATGCCTGGCGTCCGCCCGTGATTAAGATGAACTCGAGAGATCGCCGGATCTGCCTCTTAATTATCGCTCGGCGAATGATAGCGCTCGGCTTTACGGACGGAACGAAGGAACGCAGGATGTTTGTTTTATATAAAGGAGCGTTTCCTTATCGAGAAAGATGTTATTCCGCATTTAAAATTATGCAACGTTCAATGCGTACGAAAGTCGCGTCTCTCTTTCTCGTAATTATTTATAATTAAGAAAAATATCAAATACACAACGAGTCAAAATTTTCGCGATTTAACTCTGCGATTAAACGGAGCAACGAGATGCTTCGCGAAAGGAAAATTAATTCATTGTGTTTAACCGTCAAATTTAACGGCAATTTACACGATTAAATATAAGGTAAAAGATAAAAGATAATTATATAATTAATAAAATTAATAAAATTCTGCGATTATTTCTTAAACAACATTTTAATCTTCAAAAATATATTGTACAGAAATTTAATATAGTTTTTTATTATTTCGTTTCATTCAATTTTCAATTATGATCCAATTTCTATTCCTTTTAATCTTGTTGCGAATTCGAGAGTATCCATGTTTAATGAGAGCTGGAATAATACACTTATTTCGCAACGGATTATTGTGTCGGAAAGATGAGAAGAAATTTTTACAACTTTCGCACGGAAGGCTTCTGCGCGAATGGCGCGTATTCGCTTTTTACGGGCAAATTATCCGATTGTTTCGCAATTTTAACGATGTAAATAATTACTTTCTGGTCGCACGCTCCCCTCCCCCCCCCCTACTAGTGTCTTAGATCGCGAGATCATCATCAGTTAACGAAGTACGATCTTGCAAATAGGGTGCTATGCAAATGATCCTACCGTCCTACGCGAATTATGGCGGATGAATGCCGTCAGAATCAGCCACTTCCTTCCTCTTTGATGTAACTTCATTAACATAAAATAATGAAGAAAATAGGTGTAAATAAATATAGGTGTAAATGAGATGTTAGCGCGATAAGATATTCACAGAATATTTTGCTAATGACAGATACTATCTATCATTTAAAACTAAGTACTAGTAATATCGTAAAGTTTTATATCTTGCATAATTCGAGTGTCTATGAATATATATTACATTTTATAAATCTCGAGAATATTACTTCTCAAAAACTCAGATTTATAGTGTTCCTATGTCGCAAGTTTTGCCGGAACAAACTCTATTTCAAAGAGAGGATATGTGTCTTTTACTCACGCTAATGAAATAACGGAAAGTTAAATGACGGGCCGGAAAGAGTCAGCCCAAAAATATTCCGAACATCTAAAAATACCGCTAGAACGTGAGCTATGAGAATGTATTTGAAAAGTGTTTGTAAAACGGAACTTTGACTCCGGTGAAAAATACCTTGATTTTTTAATGATGTTCGATTTCTTTCACTCGATCCATCCAATTTATTCATTTAACATGTGGCAATTATTAAGTTTAAATATTATTTTACGAAAAATGCATCCGTAAACGTTATTACAATAGTATTTAATTCGAAAGATAAAATTTCATGTCACTTATAAAAATAATAATGATTGAGAAATGTTTTTATTTTTAGTTTCTTGTTTCAAACGATCGATTATAAAATAATAATAATAAAAATTAAATTTACATAATTAATTATAATCAATTTATTTAGTAAGGATTACACTTTATCATCTTTGCACGCAAACAGAACGATATTGTTGAGTTATAAAATTAATCATCCTGCGCAAGATGCGTCCGACGATTACTATAATTTTGTTCATCTAATTTACGTGGCTCGTCAAAACTCATCGAGGTATCTTGACGCTGGTGTCTCAATTAACCGCTGGGCCAGTAATTACCCCACCCCCTCCCTCGTTCGCGTTCCACGATGCATCTGTTCAGGGAGGGTAAAAAATTCCGAGGGGCAGAGGTCAATTGTTCCTAGAGGCGACCGCGCTTTCGCAGGTATCCTCGCGACTGACGTTTCCGTCGTATCGATAATTGCTGTCACCTCGTGTTTGTGCATTCTGCGCGATTCGCGTCGCGCGGCTATTTCTAAGCACGACATAGTGATGGCACGTGACGTGATGTTGCGCGCCGAACCATCGCCGAGAAACATGAAGACCGACTCGCATGAAAAATTCAGAGAATTTTCCTCTCCGGTGACATAACTTAGGCGAGTGAGGCGAATACTTCCTTCGATAACGGGAACACGCACGAGATAATTTTCTTAATTTAAATAATTTCCATAAAATGAATTTCTTTTTAAATTCATACAATATTAATTTTTTTTAAGAGACACGCACGCAAGGTATCTACATATTTTATCGCGGATAAATGCTTTCGCGAGAGCTATAATTATTATTCAAGAAGATATCAACTTTCTTTTCATTTTGCATTGACGCAAACTGGACTGTATATTTAGACTGGAATTTCTACGGACTCTTCACAGTTAGAATCTTTATCGAATAACAAGCATCATCGGTTAGGAAAACTGCAGAGTTCTCATTAAAGACTTGATTTTATCATTATGGGAAAAAAACGAACGCATCGCTGCCAATTTATAATAATGGTCATCCATTATCTAATATTACTCTCTCGTTTATTTTTACTTATTTAATTCTTAAACTCTCTCATGCAAATTTAAAAAGCTGAATAATGTACAGTTATGTAGAGAAAAATAAAGTTGCTGCAGTAAATGGAATTGTACACTGTGACTTTATTACAGTTCACCGTGATGAATACGGATAAAATTGCCTCTGAATATACCGGCTTTCTGATGTCAAATCAAATGTTATTCGCTGGAAACGAGTCTCGTACCGTTAGAACCGCCTCAGCCAGCGTAGCCCTCGGCGTTTCGTTCATAATGCGGGAAAACTTTTCTAAAAATCGTAGAAAAGCTTCTTCCCGAATTATTAAAACCCCAAACGAAAATGTAAAAGGATCTTCGTGTCTATTTGACAAGCAAACCAGCAAGCTCCAGACTTTGCTCATCCACTTGTCCGCCATTTTCCCTACTTTATTCGCATTTCTGTGCAAACCTTGCCTACGAGCAATCTCTTAAGCACCGTGCGCTCGCGATATCAAAATATCCCGGAAAGAAGTAGGGAAGAGGCACTCTTATTGCACCTGGTATTTGAAGAGTCTAAATCGACGCGGATGCCAGCCGACATGGAGGGCGGCCGTAAAGTCGGATTAATCTCCGGCAATTTATGGGGCATTATCCACCGACCTTCCGGTACGCGGACGGCTATTAAGGTAGATGAATGTACACCGCCGAGGGGGGAGAAAAATGGGGAACAGGCAGGGGGGGTAAGGGGGGAGGAGACGAGCGAGACGCGCAGGAGGAAGCAGGACGCGCGCGCTCCTGAGACGCGCGTACATATTGCGGTTGCGTGTCGCTCGTACCTCATTCAATCGTGGATAATGTTACGACAGGACGCGGCGCGGATATACGATCTCGGAAAGAAACGCGTATTAACTCCAGACACGCAGCCAGGTACGCGCGCGACTGCAAGTGTTTCGCGGCGGAGGACGGGGGGGCGGGGGGGGGGACGGGTGGACGGGGACGGGAGATGACGTTTGTAAATGAGCTGGAGAGATGTAAGATTCGCAAATAAGGATAATAATATGTTTGTGTAAATAGAGAGAAAGAGTCTCTGACTTTCGCAGAGTTGCTCTACGTTTCGCTATCATTACAAAACGTAATAGGAGTAATATTCAAATAGAGTTTGATTGCTCCGAGAGCGATTAATGACGTCGCACGCTCTGTCAGGGTTTACCAGAGGTACTTATTAAATTAATCTATGAAATCTTCGAGTAAGCGTTTGATTGATTAATCGAAGCGAAGACACATCTGATACATTAGAGCAAAAATGGCGTCAAAATGGGATGTACTTTAGACATGTATTATTTATATTAATCAGATTTGAGGTTCATTTTTCGAACATATGTTCGTAGCAAATTGGATTTAATTGCTCTCCGAGCGATCAAACCTGCTTCGAAAACGCTATTAGATTTATCACGGATTAAATTAGCAAAGAACGCACAAGAGGGCTGGCAGAAAGCAAGAGAATAAAACAATTATCCCGGCGGAAAGGAGCACGTTTTGTTCGCACATTTTGTTCCACCGTTGCGCGATTAAATTTACACACAAGGACACCATCTCGTTACAGGGAGCGTGACGCTTTATTGCCTCGCGCGCGCGAATTAATTTCTCAGGCGTGTAAACCAGCAATTGACGCGAGGCGCGTGTAAGTTGCATTTCATTGTCGCTCAAGCGCAAATATATGTCGCTCAGAGATCACGTGTCAAGTGACAAGTGTCGTCTTTAACGGCAATCCACGATATCGCGTCCGCTGGAGGAAAATTTTCAGCCGAAGGATAATAACGTCTCGATTTGCATATTCAACGTCAAAAATTGCCAACAGAAATTTATGTAGAATGCTAATAACACAGCACCTTCCGCGCAATTAGTCGTACACTATATTTAAATCACCGAGGAACCTTATTATACCGATCGCACACAATGAGGGGATCGCGGGATGAGATTTACTCGATAACCGGAGGTCGTTATTATTACAATTTTCGTGTAAGATCGCAAAAAAAAAGTCGCGAGCAAATTCTCACGCGCATGTAGCGAAAAAGAAATGTATGTACGCGATTGCGGATTGCAAATATTTTACATATGTAGCGCTATTATCCGTTATACGCTATTGCTGTACAGTTACGTGGACGTGCAATACCATGTCTCGTTGCATTTATTTATCAATAAGAGCCACTATGGAGAGAGGATCCCAGAGAGATCGCCACTCGAAGCGTATCGTCTGCCGGATACGTGACATTGTAAACTCGAATTGTTTACATGCTCATGCTGCCATACCACAGCGCGGAATGTCATCCGCGAGCGTTACAGAAATAGCGGTGCCACGGTAGGAATAAAAAATGGTTTCCTCAGGATCTTATCGTGTTGCTCCGTGATCGTGAAATAAGATCTAAAAAAGAATACATATCTCCCCATGTAACTCTCATAAATTATGCAATCGGCTGATAGAAAAAGCGAACGTAATCGTTTCTTTAATGAAGCAACAGGGAGCTCTTCCCTATACCAGGCGTGTACTATGTGCATCCTCCACACGCCTGCAGCGCAACTGTTGCACTTCGCATACCTCAATCGGCGTTTTCCGGCGTGCGCCGTCTCTAGGAATCGCTTGAAGAAAGTGAGAGAGATGAAGGAAGGCTATTAAATCGCGATCCCCCCCGAGGAGATGCCGCGCTTAAATCAGAAACGCTTCAACGGATCAATACCGACCTTTGAGTGGCTCGTCCGCGAACGCTACTCGCATATTTTTCCGGTTGGAGAGAAAGCTACCGTAGCGGAATCGGCATCGATCCACCGATAGAGCGATCAAAATACGCGTCCATCGCGAGTGGCACGCGAGAGAGAGATACGTGAGCGCTATTAAATTGCCTACATTATCCTCGCGTGTTATAGAGTCATCTGGTACCTGCCGAGGACGTAGGTGTAGCGGCCTCTCTCGCGTGCTCCTAAGCAGCATCCGCGGGACATAGGATAGGTAGGCGTGCGCCTCTTCAGCATTGATATTCCATTTCCGAGGGACCTACTTTCGCAATGTCTGGAGGAGGAACTCGGGATGACAGCGGAAATGTGTGTGTGTAATTCCTTATGTCTTGTCAGAATTTTCGTATTATTTACTAGAGAAAAGACATCAAAATCAATTGCTTTC
Organism: Camponotus floridanus; assembly: GCF_003227725.1. NCBI lineage: Eukaryota > Metazoa > Arthropoda > Insecta > Hymenoptera > Formicidae > Camponotus > Camponotus floridanus. The sequence goes on from NW_020229838.1 coordinate 908,462, forward strand.
AAGCTCCAGAGGGAATTTTCTAGCTTAAAACATTTAGAATAAAAATTTACATCTACAGATATATATTTATTAGAGGCTCTCTCTCAGTTTTGACACTTGTTGGTCTTTTTTACAAACGAAAAATAAGACAAGGAACTTGGAAAAATATTTAAATTGTGCTCTTGGCCAAAAGAAATTAAAAAGAAAATTCTCAATATAATAATTTGATTTAATATATAAATAAACAACGAGGACGAATAAACTATAATTAAACGGATCGAGTTTGTATTAGCTTTGATAAAATGTAATCTTTGATTATTCAGAAGTAAGTTTGAAGAATCAATACCGGTTTTAGCATTTTTCTCCATCATTTTAGAATGAATTGAGAAACGTGATTTTACGTATATTTATTTTAAGATTCCTGTAAGATCGCGCGATGAGTGTTGTAATCTCAGAATGCTACAAATCACGACGATAGTTCATCGAAAGATACGCACGCGTGTCTACCGACCGGTTAACCAACTGTGGATGGACGTACAAATTCATATCGTGCGACCTTGTAATGTACCGTTGAGTATGGTCAAGGACCCGAGGAAGTTCAACCGCGATTAAGCGCAGCTCGATCACGACGAATTAACGTTAGACTCGTTGCTTTCAGATATAAACGATCGTCCCCGACAGCCAGGATTTTTATCCGGCCGTTACCGTTGCAATAATTTGCACGATTTATCGTGATGTTCCGTCGAGAATTAATCGCCGGTAAAATGAACACATGGCCATCGGCGTTTTAATGATTTCGGCGGATGTGCGCATGATCCTGGCGTTAGATCCTTTTCGAGTGGAAAGCTTGATGCACATGTATAGGAGTAGGACACAGATGACGCGGCGCAGATATAATGATTAAGGATTATATCTATTAATTAATTTCAGATTGTCCAATTTATTTTATTGTAGGCGAGAAGAAAAAATTATAGTAGCAGGAAATTTTAATTCCATGCATAAATCATAAATGTACGCTTTAATCATCGCTTCTTCCTAGGAACTTTGTGATTTCAATTGATAATAATTTTATTTCTAATAATTTTATCGCTTTTCGGGGAACGTTATTCTATGATCGGGAGGTAATCGCGTATATTTCGCGCGAAACGCGTGGGTTCGCGATGACGTGCGCGAAACTGACGATGTAATTGACTCGTTCTTATTTCTCGGGACTCGTACAAACGTCAAAAATCGTTTTGCTCGCGGCTCGCCAACACAATGCGGACAGAGTGTATATAAATTTATTTTGCATTCATCCCCGCGATATATCATCCGCACACAACGTTGCGAATCGCCGCCGCGGCTCCTTGAGGCGATTCGCTGAAAGGTAATCCCGCTGCTTGTGGAAACGTGCTGGAATCTTGATAAAGCGTATGGCACTCGGTGGAATCTCACCCGTGGCGTGGTCGCTCTCGCGAGTGATTGTTAGCGCTTCTTTTCGAGATGACGAGCGATAATACCTGGTACAATGGCCGGAGGAAGATGAGATAACTGTAGATATATCTGTCACTGACGTCCGATCGAAATTTTTAACTTCCCTGTTTTTTTCTTTTCAAGCTCGTTCAATTTTATATCTCAGGGTCTCTTCTCCTCGGCTCCTTCGTGATAAGCGCGATCGAGCGGTACGAGAATTGATCTCTTTTTCCTATTTTGCCCTAGAAACTCGCGACTAATTTTTTAATCCAGACCAGCAAAAACCGCGCTTGCGATTACTTGATGAGATATAGACGCGAGGATAAAACTCTATAAATTGTGTAGAGCTGATTTCATGGGAGGGAAGAAATTTAATGCGGAATTGATGCAAGGTCAGGTGTACTATACCATATCATACTCGAATATCGCTTTTATAATCCTTCCCGCTACAAAAGGCGATGATAGTCAACCGTAAAATTACATCCTTAGTGAGCCGAGGAGTCGCTTTACACAGAGGTTACGCTATATTACATATATAATACATTGCAGGTTTGTAAGAAGCGGGATATCGTTTTTAATTCTTCCGCTATTAAAATCAACGATGAGAGCCAGATTCACAATGTAATTTCACAGAATTTTTGTAAATTTTTTCATAGTATTAAAATAATAAATGTGTATTCAAGAAAATAAAGAGTTGCAATTTTGAAAATATTTTATTAACGTTATTGAATATTTTTACAACAACCAAAAAGCTTAATGTTAGCAAAAGGGCAGTCAGAGTATCAATTCCCTTATCACAGAATGATTTCAGAATGTCTTTCTATTTCTGTTCTATTGAGATCGGTTTTATTGTGTAGTTAATTGAAATTCTGATACGATTTTACTTTAACCTTTACATTTTACTTTCTCTAGTCTACGTCTGTCTATCGCAGAAGCTGATTTTCGATAACAACATACTATCTGTCTGGCGATTGCAGAACCTGTTTAGTCACTTTCCATTTATCTCTGACATTAGATCATTGACATTCGATTAAGAAGCTCTTCTCGATAGCTTCAACAATTATTTTCAATCCTCGATAAACAATGAAAGAATTTCATTAATTTATTTGGGGAAATTTTTTCGAAAATGTAGAATTTTGTTGAGAGTTATTTAATAATACATCAAAAGTACTATTAGAAAATTTGAATCATTCATGATAGAAATTTAAAAAAAATTGTAATCAATTTTTCTAATTAAAACAAAGTAGATAGCCTGTATTTTTGGATCTCTATTTTTTTATATTTAATTGTCAGAATTCTATTCACACAATTAAAACGTAGGAATTTAGACTTCTTGAAAGAAGAGCGAAAATTTTGTTAGTTACATTGAAATCTGAGATAACATTATAGACAAACGCACAATAAAACAAAGGTAACGTAAACGCAAATTAAACACGAGCGAACCCTCGGGGTCCTTTCTCCCATTTTATCGATAATCCCATATCACCGGCAAATTCCCGTTGTGGAAGTTCCTTTTGTGTCTACGATTTCGTATAATGTCCCCCGTCATCTAACGGTATCGGGACACATCGAGCGAATCCAATCGTGGAACCGACTGGGGCGTGTTTCGAAAATCGATAGCTCGCCTGCTCGACAATCTCGTCCCAATTTTACAGGCGAAAGAAAGGAGGCGAGGAGAGAGGAGCGTTTCGCGGACTGATCGCTCGTGCCATTTGTACGAAGAGACACAGCATTCCGTTTCCGGGCGCCTGAAATGACAGGCATGGCGCGATTCTCGGCGCGGAACGAATCGTCCTGACCGAACCGGCAAAAAAGGTATCCTCGACACGGTGCGATAGGAAGCGGCGCCGTCGTCGCGCTACTTCCGATTATTCGCGGCCTCCTCGCTCGCGGAAGAAAGCGGCAATCGCTTCGAAACGTCCTTCGACCGCGTATTGCTCGAGAGATGCGAGCGTGAGAATCTGCGGCAGGTTAATGTTCAACTTGACGGCGAATCGATTGTTATCAAACTGCAATGGCGGTGCGTAGTCGATTACTCTATTATTTTCAAAGTATCTACTGTTGCTTCCTGAATTTCTTATGTTTCTCTTCATTCTATTCATCTGTTTGTGCGGGACTACTTCCTGAAAAAACACGGAAAATCTGGAAATTCTCAGGAATTTCTTTTGTACCTGATAAAATCTCACAGAATTTTATTGGGACTCGGGAAGTTTTTAAAAACATTAGCTCTTTGATGATTTTGCTCTTATATTGTAAGCAATTGGCAAGCCAAGTGAATTATGTGTTTAAAATGTACGTGTATTATAAGGATTGTGTATTTATTATCTCTGTAATATCTACAAAATATTGAATGCGCAATGCATATTCTTTATTGTAATTTTTAGGTAAAAAATGAACATATTATGTAAGTGAAAAATGTTTATCTTACAAAAGGCTATTCAGTTTTTTTCAGTACATTTACAATTTAGTATTTGAAACTTAAGTAGCTTTGCGTTTTTCTTCACATATGAGTGTAAAAGATATTAGAAAACAGATATAATAAAAAGAAATTTATTTTAGAAAGTTGCATAAAAAAATCTTAAAATATTCTCTTTATCTTGAATTTTGAATAACAACACCTGGAAAATTAAAAAACCTTTTTGCAAAATTTAAATTGAGAAATGAAGAACGCATTAATCCAGACGCATTTTGCTTTGTAAAAGATCTAACAAATTAAGAGACTTCACCGACTGAACAAATCAAAACGCGAGCGTGAGTATTATAAATTCAATTATCTATGATGTTTCCGTGCTTGCGTTCCTGCAAATTCTTGACAACAATAATAGCATTGTTAACAACGATATATTATCCAGGGATGCTCCCCATAATTTCAAACACGGATTCGATGCGCGATAAATCGTATTAGTTAGACTTATTCTAGGGCAGAGCGAGTTTATTGCATCGCGAGAGGCACCGCTGTTAATCAGCTATAACTCCTAATGATCAGAGCATATATTCATTTATTCTCTTTTAAACGCCCAGAAAGACGTAGAGGAAGAACGCGAAGGAAGGTATTCAACGGATACTTTATCAAGTTAGAAGCCAACGTTCTTGTTAGATTAAATTGTCTTTTTCTCAGCGAGCTTTAATAAATTCAATTAGTTTGATCTCTTCTTATTGATGATAGGCTAAGAACGTCAAGAAGCTCGTTTCGAATCTTGTTAATTAAAACATCTGACAACTCGATTACAACACTATTATTTTAATTCGTCTAAATCTTCTATTATCGAGTTGACAAATTTTTTTACTCAATTTTTTCCCATTCATCTCTCCGATTCAGACTCCACTAATTTCGTCACATCAGTCTCAATCGCTAAATTACCCAAGTGTTGCATATATAAGAGGTAAGAATGTAAAATGAATGGACGATAATGAAAGGCGGATAAATAGACGTTGTGAATATAGTAATGTCTCGGGATCCACGCTCGATCCGTTGAAACATCCTTGAATGCGTGAGCATTCGAGGATTAAAGCGTCTCGCGGATCATAGAACCGTGACTGAAGGGTCTCCGCCTTTTCTTCTGACGCTCGCTTCCTCGACGCGCACGTCTCGCGGCGAACGATCGAGCGAATCAAATGTGAACCGAGAGTTCAACAACAATGGCAGTAATGTCCGATCCTAACGAGCGTGGCGGGATCGGCTGTTGCACTCGCGCTACGCTGCGCCTGTTCAAGGTGACGCACCGCGAGTATTACAGTTTTTGCCTTAACGCCTAACGACTCGAGAGGGGGCCGCTTATAATATCTGAAGCTAACAACGCGTAAACAAGCGTTTTGTCTTGAGGCGGATGCGCGAGCAAAGGAGATACGACCTATTTCTTGCAGTAATGTCTAATTTTTCGAGCTCGACCCTTCCCCCCTCCCCCTCCCTCTCTCTCTCTCTCTCTCTCTCTCTCTCTCTCTTCCTTTTTTAATTTGTTTAAAATTCGATCGCAAAGGACGGTCGTAAAATTTCAAAGGGCACCGCAGTTAACCCTGAAATAACCCCGCCGCCACACACGTCGCCATTTCCTGACCTGGCCTGGCCAGGCGCGTGTTTTTTCTACGCCCACGCATATATATGCCTAACCGCGCGCAACAAGCTCGTAAGGTATCAAACGCGCCAGTTATAGATCGCCTCTATCGATCATCGGAATAATTTCGCACGATTAGCGGGCTGAGAAAGACGTAACACGACCGCCTGATCCCTTTCGCCGCAGTAAATGCGCGTAATACTTTCGCGCGGGGTCTAATGATCGCGTGCAGATAAACGCGGCTGCATCCCGCGATGCGGCCGCTGTATAAGGATGCATTTACACAATGAGCTATTAATATAGTTTATTATGACTGAAGGTCTTGCATGTTTTATCAGAGAACAAAATTATTCAGTTTTCTACACGAGAGAGCAAAATATATATACACTATGACTTCGCTAAAAAGGACTCTTTGCATTCTTCTCTTGGGGAATGATGATTAATATTTGAACTCTTATTTTATTATAGTTTCGAGACAGCTTATAGATCTGAATTATAAATGAAAGAAAAGTAATTAACACATATTTTATTTGTCAGTAATATTGCTATGAACTTGGTCCATTTAATTAATTTCAAATGTCAAATTTAATTATGCAGCTATTGTTTTTAAATCGACCTGTATAGAAATTTTGAAACTTCCGCTTTCCTCGACAAATTACTCTCTAAAAGTGAATCAGTGAAAATATCACTAATTTAAACAGTAAAATAAGATTTCATTGAGAATCAGTGAATATTTTACTGATCTTCAGTGGAAACGCTTCTTTTTTTTTGTTATTTTATCTTATATCTCACTGATTATGGTCAGTTAAAATAAAATTCATTGTAAAATCAGTAAATTTTACTGTAAAACCAGTAATCGCTAGTTCGTTTACCGCTACAATCGCTATCTCTCTCGTATTTAATTTTAGTTATAAGAATTATATAAAGTTTGCAAAAAGTGGCATTTAAAATTAGAAGTATTACTTCGATTTAATTTCTGATACAAGCTCAATAGAGAGACTTCAGATATTAAATCGTTCTTTATAAGTCGGACAAATAAATGTCTGGCGACTTAATAAAAATTATTTGTTTGTTATCTATTTAAAATAACAAGTTCAATATGTATGTAATATAAATAAAATAAAATTTTTAATATAATAAATATTTAGTAAATATAAATAAAATTTTTAATTTTATATGAAATAAATAGAGAGATGAATTATAGTTAAATATTATTGACAATAACGAAAGAAATATTACTGATATTGAGAAATATTACTGATTGAAACAGTCAAAATTATTAACTGATTCTTTCAATAAAATATCACTGATTTACAGTGCTGTACTTATAACTGCTGTAATCAGTGACTATTTACTATTGTTTTTCAGTGATAATACACTGATTCACTTTTAGAGAGTACATAATTTATAAATAATAGTAATATTATCTTTTTTAATAAAATTATTTTACATATGTTTTAGACTTACAAATTTTGTTATCTCTATTTCTTACTTTTTCATCATTATTTTCATTGTTTTTATAATGGATATGTTAATTTCGATATAATTTCTAAAACTTGAACTTTTGTTCATGTTTAATTTGCTGAATAATTCGAAACAAAATTATTTAAAATTATTTAAAACATATTTTGTGACAAAAAATAAGGAATAATATATAATAAAAAATAACATTTTGTAGATATATATATATTTCTAGATATAAATTTTTATCGTAAACTAATAAACTTTTAAACTGAAAATAAAATGATTCATCGATTTTTATATTTTACAGTAAAAAAAATATACAAATCCAGAAGTTGCAAAATATTTTGTAAATTTCATAAAAATATAATTTGAGCTTTGTTTTAACGGTTTTCGTTTTTTATCCATTTGTTTTTTACCCATTCGTTTTTTACTCATTCGTTTTTTATCCATTCGTTTTTTATTCATTCGAATCAAACACGCGTACAACAAACTAGGCATTCATTATATCGTTAACAACTATTGTACATCTCTCTTGTACCGTTGCAATATTTATGGCGTAAGCTCGCGAAAATGGTAGTCGTGGTTTATTACATTCAGTAGTTGTATCGCGATTCTCTACTGCTCTTTTTTTAGCATTGTTTGACTGTACGAGGCGCTAAACCACATGAAAGCTTTATGATGCAAAAATTATAGTCGAAAAGGGGACTTATCTTTGCGTAAATATATCGTAAACCAAAACGTGTCAAAATTTATAATTAAATCAGTTACTTTCTTTATTATTAGATTTTTATTAGATATTATTATTAGATCAGTTATTCTCTTTATTATTACAATTAAAAAATTCAAATAAATTACATAGCATGATCTATATCAATATTCTCGTTAAATAAAAAACTATTCTCATTGTTGCGAAAAATACGAAAAATAATTATTTTGCATTTTGAAGCAGAAAAAATCATAAAACTCCACAATTAGATATCTAACTTTGTTTGATTTTATAGAATGTCCATTTACATTGCACCATATGGACACCGTACACTAATACACGCATAGATCAACGAGCATAAAATGTTAGACACTAATTAACATCGCTGATTTCGGTTGTTCGTGAGCGGTTCTTTTCATGGTTGATGCCCATATTGTCGATTCATCATAAATCGCGCAATTCTTCATCGTGCCGACAAACTATGTTTTCAAAATAGGACCGCTAATTTTTATCAAGTCTCGTTATTCCTGCCTGCTTAGTTAACTTTTTAACTAAGTCTATTGAAAAGCATGAATTCGTCAAACACATTTAATTACATTTATCCAAGTATGTCTCAAATATATGATCTTTCCATTGAATTGCCGCGAAAACTTGTTAAAGAAGAGATCAACCGTTAAAGAGTCCTATCTCTAATAGTTACAGCATGCTGGCTTTTATAGCAGGTGTAGAGATAAGCGAAAGAGAAAGACGTAGCATACACACAAGAAGATAAAAACTGGAATCTCTTTTAAGCTTGGAGGAAAAAGGAAAGACGCAAAGAACTTAACGACGCGAAGAGGACAAAAATTAAATAATCAATGACGGTAACCACCTAAGATCACCTCGTAAATTCCGTTACTAAATCACAACCTGGCTAAATGTTCCTCATCCGCTGTAACCTGATTCGTCCGATACGAAAGTGCCATTCACTTTTTTTGCGGGACTAGCGTGTTTATCTTTCTTCCTATCAATGACTGGACATGGATCCATGGGACAGAGGGTGCTTTATTATTGCTCTTGCACGAGATTGTATCTCGCAAGAGATAAAAGTGTGAGTTGTATATTTATTTGTTCTCTTTTATATAATTAGAGAGTAAATTGCTATCTTCTTTTAAGTCTATATCTTTCGTTAATCCTCTGTCCTACTTAGACAATTAGAATGATATCGCGGCAAACATAATCGACCTCCCGAGGAAACGTAGATGAACTCGCGGTTTCCCTCGGTTTTCCTTTGACAATTCCCGTGCGAGTCGGTAACGATGCTCGCGTGTGTATAACGACTGGCATTAAGACTGGGGATCTTCAATTTGCTCCTCGAGATTTTCTTAGGAAAAAGAACTCTGGGCAACGGGCTAAAGTGTCTGCAATATTGTTCGCAGAATTTCTTTGCTGCCTGCAGCTTTTAACAACATCCTCGACACACCGTTCAGTTATATAGCTACATGAGAAATAATATCAAATGTGATAAGAAAAACTTAATTTCCCCGAGCGCGTTATAACTTGATCATTCGTCCAATAAACATTAACGTAAATAAAAACTTAATATGCATGCGCCGTTATTTTCGTCGAAACGCAACGAAGATGTGTTCGCTTCTTCGGATTTCATCGCGGAAGCTTAAAGCTGTATCTTTACTTTGATCTGCACTCTCGCGACCGCCAAGTGCACGGTCATTTGAAAAATTGACGAGTCTTTAATTTCAATTAAATTTAAATTTCCTCGGATATAATCTTAATGGCAATATTGAGCCATAAGGCATAACTTTACGACCGTATCAGCGAAGAGGGCTTTCTCGATTGGTATCAGTCTTTACAGTTATTTCGAGCTGAAATCGACTGCTTTTAACGAATCCATTTCAACTGTTGTAACATGATGCTTTCTTTTATTCGTAAAAATCGATTCCTTGTCATCGATGGCTTATGATGGTTCTTGCGATCGTGTAATGTTATAAATATCATCCGATCAACGATCATATATCCAAAGAGTGGTATATGCGCTTTGGTGAACCAGATACGTTGCTCAAGACTGGCTCGTAAATTCAAATCGTCCTGCTATTAATCGATCCTCTGGTAAGCGAAGGACCGCGAAGAAAGGATGCGGCGAAATCTCGACATAACACGACCCTCCAAAAATAAGTTATGGCACCTGTCACGAGTATATATAACGTCTTGCCTTAAAAATTAAAGCCTAAGACATTGATAAAATATGTATCACATCCATTTAAAAAAAAAAGTTATCACGCCTACATAAAAAAAATATATATATATAAATAATAAATAATACATATATAGCTTTACATAAAAAATTACATATAGTTTTATCTAAAGTTTTTCACATAAATTTAAAGATTATTTTGCTTGAAATCGTATTTTACTGAGAAATCCATAGCTTATATATAAATTATGAAAAAAAAATTTATATTAAATTGGCTAGGGAATCACGATTCTCTTTCTTCAAGACTCGAAGGGGAAGGATAGTTATTTCGGTCGGCATTCCATCGCGGCAAATCCCATCGACTCCCTCGCTCCGTTCAAGTTGGTGGATAACAGCCTCGCAGATCGAGGGCTGACGGATCCGCGACTGCCATTACGTTTACGGTGCTGCATCTTCTATGCAGCCGTTCAAGTTACGAGTTTCTTCCTCTCTCGCGACGTCTCGGAAAAATCTACGGCGGCACTCGATGCTACCGTGAACCCTGCGCCGTCTTCTTTACAGCTCGCCTGAAATTATACGTTCGCGGCATCGACTGTCGGGGCACGTTTATTTAACATTCGATTTATTTATAATGCCGATTATTCCACGCATGACCGATCTTCGTGCATGCCCGCCATCGGGAATAATGCACCGTGTAATGTCTACTCATCGCGTTATGGACGTCGCTCGATAACGGACGATGAATATTATTAGCGTAAGTGCATACGCTAAATATCGTATGTTCCACGATCCGTCAAGTCTGTCAAAAAATTAACTCCCGCGCATGTCTAATAATCACTGCAACGCGAACATTTTTCTACAACTATGACCTTCACCCTTTAATTAAATGCGAAACACGAAATTCGCCTGTAAATATTGTTCTCTTATATGATTATTTTCTTATAATCTTCCTTTATACAAAATATTTTTTTGAATGTTGATATACTATCTTGTTTTTACAATTTTTATTGTAACTTCTAGTCTTACAATTAGTTGAAAATTTAAAAGTAATGTTATACATATATATATGTTATATATATATATATATATATATATATATATATATATATATGTTATTGATATTAACTAACTATTGCTTTCTGTCGGATTATATCACAACTTTTAAAATATTATTTCGGTTTTGCTGTTCCTTTTTAAAACCGGATAAAAATTGAGAAACTCGTTTATAAAATCGACATATTCATGAAAGCATAGAAACATGATAAGAATTATAATATAGAAAATAAAAACATAACAGAAATAAAATGTATAACATTATATTATAAAAAATAATATAAAGATATTCTCTGTCATATTTTAATGATATCATCGATGGAAAAATTAAAAACACTTTTAAATTTAGAAAACTTTTGTCTACAAATCAATTCCACATATATTAATAATCAACAAATATATAAACTATACGTTTTTGACAAGTAAGTTATTTAAGTGAGTTAAATTTATATGTGATAAGCCATTCGTCAAGAAATAGTGGTATGTTAGTTTAGGAGACCTACCTACATCTCTCGGTCATGCATGTGAGTCTTTCTTTTTATTATCTTGAAAAAATATTGAATTGAGTCGAAAGAACAGTTATGGAAATATTATGATTTGGAATTGATTCCTCCTCGCATATACACGTCACATTTCTAGTGTCATTATACCTAATCCGTATGCCTGACGCTTAGCGAGGTCAGATTTTTCTTTCCCCACGTTCATCATCGGTCACATATATCATCGGTTGGCCGATAACGCGATTGAGGCGAATGACAGAAAGAGAAGGAAAAACGGTAAAATGTCACTGTTCCCTAATTACGCCGAGTAACTAGTCGGGCTGTAGGAAGAGAGGCGCATTGAAACATCGCGGCTCCGCGGAGGCAGTCGATCCCCCAGGATCGAGTCAGGGTACCGCTAGATCCACGGGCCAATCCGCGTCAGCCTTTAACCGGCGTTCTCCAATCGTTCTCCAGTTATAAGCGGCAAGCAGCCGCGACCACCACTCGGCCAGCTTGGTTTATAAAGTCAGGCGGATGCGCTGCCTCGAAGACAGAGCCGTGCCGACAGTCCAGTCAACAGGAGCGTCTTTTTTTTCTTTCTTATATCAAAGGCTCGAGGGATCGGACATCGAGTGTTTAAGTCGCGTGTGATCGGCCCGGTATCTTGGCGGAGAGATCTCTTATCGACGCGTCGTCGATATCTCTGCCAACGAAAGACACTTTGCGGGTTCGACAAAGTTTGAGGAAATCAGTACCAGTGATTAGAACTATCGAGTGATTAGAGAACGAAGCGTGAACTTGGATCTGGGATCGTGGTGTCTGTGGATAGCCGGTCAAGGTACGTGAGAATTTTCGTGCTGCTAATTCTGGTGCGAAAAGTGTTACGGAAGGCACAGCCGGCGAGGTACCTCGACGTGATAAAAAGTGTCGATGACTAAATGGGTTTGTTGGATGAGAGAGGTCTGCGGATGAGGGATCGCTCAACGATCCCGAGTCGGGTCGCGAGATATGGAGAAGTGATTGCGCTTGGAGAACGTGCGAAAGTTCACGGCGAAGGTCCTCCTCGGCGGTGCCTTATGTGGGACGTTCGTCCAGTCGATTGACCTCGAATTGCTCGCTACTGAATAGCAATATATTTTGTAGCAGTGAGGATATTATATCATATATAGTGCTCCGAAAGATGGTGGAATAAGCAAAACGTATCATTTACAGAGAGTAGAGAATTACATTGTTTACACAAATATACGGATAATAAATTCACGAATAACGACACGGGAGAGAATCGCGCCTGATCGTGTAAAATATGAGTTTCACGCCGACACTTCTCGCGGCCGCCATTCCCACGGTGAGAGCACGGTTCAAAGTCAGGGCCGTAGCTGTTGAACAACCGCGGTAATAGCACGCGGATGTTACAAGAGCATACATAAGAAGCACTTCCCTCGAGAGAGAAAAATCTCTTTTAAGAATGAGATGATTAATGCCCTTGTAGTTTGCCTTGGTGCAAGGTACATGTTAATATACTCTTAAACATCGATAACTAACGCAAGCTTCCTTTCATCATATCTTTAGTTGTATACTTATATATCTTAATGAAGAAACGCATATTATTTCAATTCCTTCATTAGTATCCCGCATAAGCGTATCAAATACAGTTGTGCGCAAGCATAACACTTTGGAGGATTATTGTTGCATATCATGAGCCTACTGAGAGGTAGGATTTCTTTAAAATGCAAGACACAAGTGCGCACGTAAGCTGCACCTGAGGGCGCGAAAACGAAACTCATTTCTTCTCTTAAGGGGCATGTGACGCATACGCACTGCTTGATTCTCGATCTCGTTCACGGCGTTGATTCGCCTCGCGTTCATGGATTAACCTTGCGCTCGCGTAACGAATGAAAGAGAGAGAGAGAGAGAGAGAGAGAGAGAGAGATGGAGAAAAAGAGAGAGAGGAAGAGCGATGCCGCGAATGGAATAGCCCTTCAAGGTCGAAGAGATTATTCTTTCTATAGTTGAATGCGAGAAAATGAATGCCCGAAGACTTTAACGTCGTGATACAACTGATTTGTACGCTGAATTTTTTCCCTCCTAATGATATCCATTGACGATTGTTCTAATTTTATAATTAAAACTCTATAATTTATAAGAATATTATAAAGAAACGTCCATAGTTTTTTTTTGAATAAGAAACGTACGCGTTCAAGATAAGCAATTTCGTGTATATTCGAAGTGTACGTGTGCCGAATATTCATGCTGGTACCTCTGTTCGTTCGTTCGTATCTCGCAAGTCCATCGACCCTCAGTTTATGAGTCAAGAAACAACGTAATTGTGCACTCTTTTATGAAATAACCAATGTTAATAGAACATGAATCCAAAATTACGCTAAAGAGAAATGTATTTAATGCACAGAAAAAAAATTAATTCAAGGGCTCGATATATATTGCGATTAATAAAAATGTAATTATATAATTATATAATTTTATTCACAGATATATATATATAGATAAATTATAGTAAATTAAATCTATTTGTGAAGTTTTTATGAAATTATTTGCTGAGCAATTGTGAGAATTTCATTGTTAGTTGTACCTCGACGTCGGAGTTAGTTCACTCGATTCAGAGAGTTCAATGCCAGAGAAGCGTAACGTCTCTTTTAATATCTTCCGCACTACAAAGTTACTTTTTTGCGACATTTCCAATCATTTATTTCTGAGAAATAATACACTATTTTTAAACTAGAGAACGCCATTTATATATTTTTTAGTGAAAAATTTATTCTTATTTATTATTATTCTCTATATTTACTGAAAAAATGTGAAAACGGAGAATAAAATTTGTCACAATATACTGATTTATAACTTTTACAGAAACACTTTTAAAAGAATTATTATAAAGAAATTATTATTGATATAAAAGTTATTAAAAATGTTGATCCACAAAGAATATTGTATATTATACTCAGAGTGAGAGTTCGATTAATTATGTTACGTGTGCAAGCGACGTGACGAGAGTATGGTAAAATTTTACTGGTTTGCACCGTTTGAACACACACTTAATGCAAAGAAAGAAACCGTAAAATTGCCTGTTGTTGTGCGTAAAACTTCAGTTAATAGCAGTTAACAAGATGTTACAAGGCTTACATTCATCTTTATTTCATTACATTACTTAATTGAAGATATAATGAATAAGATATGCAAAGCAAAAAAAAACAAGTCAATTAGAATATTCTAAAATTAATTTTATCACCACAATAAATAAATGATATATAATTATAAATTTGTACTTATTATTGAGCGGCTTTATATCCAACTTTATTGCACCTACTTGTATGAAATGTGTTTTAATTATATTTACGAAATGCGTTTTAATTATCTACATGTAACATGTGCTATATATAGACTACTGCATAATTCTGATTAATCCTCGACAAGAAGATGAAAATTGCTGCTGAACACATTTTCTGACGATTTTTATAACGCACATTAATTTTGATTGTATATTACATTTGTATACTACATTTAATTGTGTATTACATTTTCCCCTCATATTTTGCTGCCACGTTATTATCAAATATTGTGTGTGAATAGATTACTGATTTGAAATTATTATTACGTTGATAATTACTGGTCTACTAATGAGTAGACCTTCTCCTACAGCACGTGCTTTTCTTATGTAATTTAGACTCTGCCAACCGTAAATTTGAGTAATGCTCAACTATACATTCAACGCAGAATCATATTTCCGAAATAAAAAACGAGCAATTCAAATTATATTCGCCAATCTAATTTTGTTTAACAATATGTCTACTAATCAATGCATCCTTCGAACGTTCATCCCTAGCTCTTCTGAAAGATAATGTCTTTATTAGCGCACATTATATATGAGTTTTTCGCATTTTTATTACCACACTTTATTCAACTGCTTCCTCTCGTGATATATCTCAGCTTCCTTCACATGATATTTATAGCGTAGCCGTCTCTTTCGCGTTTTTTACCATGTAACTTTTCTCGCTACCGTGTACGCTTATTAGTACGCTTCAATTTACTCTGGTTATTACTTTTGCCCGACAGTCTCGTATAAAACTCCATCTGCACGATCGCCGGATGGCGCTCGGTTTTATTGGCCGACTGCCCCGAATGATTCCATGCAATCCCATCGTGTTGCGCCGAGCGACCTTCGCGTAGCGTGTGCTCGAGTGATGCACCTCGGCCCGATCATTGGCACGGTATCCTGATTTCTCGGAATCGCCCTTCTACGAGGACAGAGAAAACCCGATATCAAAATCCCATTAGCGTACGCGAGATCGCGACAATAGACAATTTAAACGAGGAAAGGGAGGGCCCTCGGACGAAGTACTTCATTTCTCAGGTGCAAAGTCATTGCGGCGTGACCATCTCGCTTCTCTTCATCGTTGTTGTTGACGTCATTCCGATCTTCGCCGACTGCGAGATGGGTTTTTGCTTTATCGTATGCAAGTATTCGCGCTAGCTAAAGTAAAACTCAACAAGAAGAGAAAGAGATTTAATGAATGCGATTAATATTCCTTCGCGTTTTATTTACGAGCGCGTACATTTCGCATTTAATATAAATTATTCATTTAACAAAGCTCTTAATATTATTGTGACGTTGGAGGAGACATTATTTTTGCCAGGATTAAAATCAAAAGCAATTCTTAACTGCAATGGGGGAAATCAATATTGCGAATCCCCCAGGAATATCGCTTGCAATGTTATTCATTTTAGCTTTTAAATATAACACAGTAGTATCTGGAAAACGGAAACTAATATATTCTCAGAGTTCAAACTCTATAACAAATATATTCAAACTAATATCTCATAGTTTGGGACAAATGGGACAACAATAATTCAGAAATCTCCGCATCAGGATGCAGCTGTTCAGAGACGCGCATCATTAATGATGCATTTGCACAGCTACGTCCGAGACTTTACGCGATTAATTTCAGACATATGCGAGATTAATTCGAGGATTTGTGCGGCTGTCGCGCGATTAAACTTTGCTCACAAATCACGTTTATTCCCTCGCGAAACGTTTTCCACGGGGTCGCTAAAAAACTTTCGAGACGCGCAAGAGCGATTTTTTCGCGATCTTTGACGACGTATTTTTCATTATATTCCTTATCGTTCGTTTTCCTCTTTCCTCGACGTCGTTGCAAGCACGACCTGCCCCACTATCTCTCGTTCGACCGATGAAGAATCTCGCAGGCAGGCGCCGCCTGGCCATTGACCCCGAGCTGCCAACGGCCCTGACCAAGACTCCGTTTAACTCTCGCGCGCGCTCCTTCCATCTCCATCCACCGCTCTCGTGTAGACGCGATGCATGGGATCGCCGTATGTGAATTCGCATTATCTTTCTCCGAGCTCTCCGGGAGTAGAAGTCAAATTATGCGCCCCAACTCCGTAGCGTGATCCTAGCGATTTATTAATTTCGCTTAAAGGAACGACCGATACTATATCAACGGAAGGAAATGGCTTTTCGTTTACCTTTTACATCTTGTTAGATCTCGAAGACGATATTCAATCTTATTAAAGAAATTATAGGTGCGTCTCTCTTTTTTTTTACCTTTCGCGATGAAATTTCGCGATGCCTTTGCATTTTTGCAACGCAAAAGGAACGAGAGAAAATCGCTTTCACAGACGTCTTCCCATGTGTCATCCCAGGCGCTCTTACGCTCTTAGCGCAGATAGAGGAATAGGACCAATAACTGTGGAAGGAATCGTCCAGAAGTTACGGCGTGCTCGAACAGGTTGTATCTCGGTTGACTACTCGTTTCTATGCAGGTGCTCGTCCATCTGGCTCCGCAGGAAGTATCACATGGACGGAACGAAGCTTAAAATTAACTCTCTGCAGCGACACGCGAAACGTATTGAGAATAATAAAGTATCGAAGATTAGATCGTCGCGCGTTTCCGGATGTGTAATGTCGCAAGAAGCACAATATATGAACTGAATTTCCAATTCGCGACCAATTTATACTTTCATCGACGCACAATACGCGAGATTTTGCGGCAAGAGTGTATTTCGTAGATTATATCGGGGATTGAAACCGGTATGAAAGGTACCCGTTACAAATGATATGTGCTTCGATTTTAAAATAATCGAAATAAAAGTCAAGGCATAAATACCGGTATTATTGGCATTTATACATACATAGCTTTTTCACTGGTATTACTACTGAATAATATGTACATAATATTCTCGTCTTACGTTTACTAGATTTTATCTATTACACGACAATACGTTGTTTTAAATTTTATATTAAAAATAAATTTTATATTAAAAATACACCATTTTTATATCATACGTCGCGATTCTTGGATTTTCTCAAAATGACGATATAAATATTAATTAATATATCATAAATAAATTCGATATATTTATAAATACATGGACCTCCATCCAGTAAACAATACAACGATCCCGTGTTCGCAAACTGACACGTGAACGCTTTATTCGAGGCAAGACACTCCGATGTCGGGTCAAGGCTCTCTCGCACGCGCGTGAGGTAGTGGTGCGTAAAGGCGATGTGCGTAAAGGGTGAACGAATCTCGCGAGGGAAATAGCGACACGAAACTGTGGCCAGGCGTTTATTACTAAACGCTCGGCACGTTTTAAAGCCACTTCCTGACGGTCTCACTTCCACGCATCGCGACGCATCGTAACGCAACGCAACGCAACGCATTGCATTGCATCGTGCGCGAACGAAATACGCGTATCTCTCGTCGAGTTAAGTCGGAACGTATAATGATTTTGTTTTATCTCTCGGGGGCATTCCTCCACTACGCTTTTGCGCTTAAACGCTAATTGCTTTCGTGCGTTTAAAAATAACGCACGGCTGCCCCGCGTTTAATGTCGGTGCTTAAACGTCGGAAAACGGAAGTGGTGATATACAAGAGCGTCGGCTAATATTGGTTTTTTGCGACAATCGCCGTGTTATTATCTTGAAAACCCTTGAACAGATGCTTTATCCAATTACGTTAGAGGAAAAGTATCAAAATTGACTTTCTGAAACCGATATTTCTACTTCTATGCGATTAAGTGAATTTGCTGAATTTAATTAATTGTGCAAAAATCAAAACTGACATGAATTTGATCTATTTAATTTCAGATATTCGCTCGAAATAGATTTATATCGAATTTTTTTAAGAACATTTTTCCTGTATGAAAAACAACATATTGATCGACTTTTTCTTGTTATTTTTGAACGAATGATTTTAGTATTTTTGAACTCCTTCATGTCCATTGTCCATATCTCCGGTGTGTTACGGTGCTTCATCGCAGGCTACGAAACATTCAGTCTCACACACACACACGCACACATGTCTAAAGATGCATATGGCATCTAGCCGATGGAAACGTCGTTTGGCCGAAGGAACTAATCGCAGCTTCGCTTTGTAAGCGGATAATAAACCGTGCTAGTGGGTCATCAATATCGAAGCCCAAGCTCGCTCGGAGCCATTAGGCGGACACGTAATAATCAGTGTGGGGCCCTGTACGCCGCGCCGGGATCGGGTCGTGCAATCTTGGAAAACCGGCAACGTGCCCAGTTACACGACGTGATCGAAGCGTGCGCTTTGCAAATTGATCGATTAACGGTACGGAGGAATGAGCCGCGGCGCGAAAGGGGGTCATCGACGTCGGTGAAGATGTATGATGGAGAGACGCGAAACACGACGGTCGTGCGAAAGGAATAGGTTTCTTTTGTTCTAAGTAGATGAAACAAACGATTTCGAATGTGAAGTCAATTTTGTATCTAAAGATACAGACGTTATTCGAGAGATAAACGCTGGAAGCGTATCCCAGCATATCCAGGAATGCCATTAAATCGATCCGTAGCCGCGACAGGGGGAATAAATTATAAGCGCAAACTCGTTCATCGCGAGTCCTCGTATCTGCTGGAATGATTCGCGACGCGACTTGTGCAGGGTAATCGATTCCAGCAACCGTGGACATTTGCGAATCACATTATGTGAGCTAAATTACAGGTCGGCATGATAGGGATAACTGGAAAAGTGGAGTGCCCCGCTTGCTTGGCGGTAATATTACACACGCGGGAATCGGCATTATTTATATTACACGCCTTTGACCTGGTTATATGGACGACAATCTCTCCGAGAAGTACCGCGTTTCTCTCCAGCCGCATTCAACGACACATTCACCCGCCTGTGCTTAGCGGTCCTCGACCGCAGAATCATTTTTTCATCTCGAATCGCTCGTACGGCGGAACTAGTCGTCCCCGCGGAGGTAGTTCTTATTGATACCTCCGCCATTCTTCTTCCCGAGGCGACGATAACGAATGCGGAAGATGGTGGACAACTGAGCTCAACGTGAATAAATTATGGCCGAGTCGCTCGGTGACAAAGACAGTTCGCGATCGACCGCAAATATCGGTCCAGCCTGCCATTGATGATCGCCATCCTGGCCGTTGGTATTCGGGCAACTTTGCGGAAGCTCTTCTTAAGTTGCCCGAAGCACCTGGTGTTTCGCAAGTGGGGCACTGCGTTTATTTTGCACACGTAAATCGCGAATGCAGATGAGGTCTGCGATATTCGCGGCGAGGTGTATTTACGTTGACAGACACGGCGCGTTCAAGTATAATAAGTTGTGACATAATTGAGCTTTATGAGCGGAATTAAAATTAAAATTTATTGAAATGCATTTCGGAAAAATTCCACGCAAAAAATTACATTATTTATTACGTAAAAATTCACACAAAAGCGTGAACAGGTAAACGTGTTTTTCTCAATAATAAATCTCGTCCGACCAGGAAATCGTTTCGATCTCGTCAAACACGCACATCCCGTCACGCGTCTATCATTTCATCGGAATAGTGAGACTCATCGTCATTTCATTTTGTAACTCCGAGCTTGACAAGCGGTTTAATTTAAAGCATCGATTCGCGTCAAGCATCTGCGGCTGCGAAATGAGTACTTTGTGTTATCTAATAAATTTGCGGTTTTAATCGGTATCGGAATGATATTTATAGTCGAATAACAAAGAAAGTGGACCGTTGGGAGGAAAAATCTTAAATAATACGATTCGCGAGATTTGTGACGTCAAGAGTAACTTCGAGACAAACTTGCACGCGATCAGAATATTTTAATTTACATATTTCAATTTATTTAACGACCCTGCACAAGCAGCGTTATCGAGTAAATGTCGATGTCATGAGAGAGATAACACTCATGCATCGCATGCAGTGGCTGAGAAATATCGCTTTCCTGGCATTTGTGGCGCGACCAACGGTATCCGCCAACGTCGTGAAAGAGAGAGAGAGAGAGAGAATATCCGAATCGACTTAAAGGCGGTGTATTCGGTTTACACCTCCTATCTCGTAACCAACGAGTTACATACCGTTGGTATCGGCCGTTGAATCCAGACAAATTCGCGCGATTCGGCATACATAATGAAACACCACGGCGCGAAAGAGGATGCTGAGCCACGTAAGCGTGAACAAAACGCGTCACGTGCGTGCATGGTATCTCGCAATTTATAGCTTGTGAAACGATTACTGTATTTTCACGAATGAAACTACCTACATAGTAGATGGATATCAAAATCGACATGGATCTCGAACTTAGAAACCAATTTATTTCTTCAAAATATTACGCTTCATCAAAGCTAATTAATATAATTTTGAATTTGACGATTTATTTATCAGAAGCTCATACACGTGCATTTTAAATTTTTATTTTTATTTTCGTTTTCTTTTTTTTTAATTTTAAATGGATGTATTAATTTTGGAAACCAATTTCTCATTTTTTCTTTATTTCCAAAAAAGATCTGGTCAATTAAAAAAAAAAGTTTAAAATATCATTATCAAAAGATAGAGAGTAGTCTCTGATAAATATCTATAAAGTTTTATTTCACGCTTCAAGAAGCTAAAATTTAAAAATGATATCGATTTTGATATTTTTGTTCTGATATACAAATCGATAATTTTTTATTTTATTAATTGAATCGAAGAGGTACTTCTTTTTTTCGTACCTTTATGGTTGAGTTAACCCGTTAACCTAATTAAGACGCATACATCTCGAGTTATGCGGTCTCTTATTATAGAAATTCTGTTACGTGACCCGGCCGTGTCTTTATTATCCCGACTAATGAAGCTTTACTGTATTTCTCGTGCGATGAGCATCGCGTCGCACGAGCCATATTCAGATCGTGCATTCGTGTGCGGTCACAGGACGACCCCACCGGTTGTACATAGCCAAGGTGTACGAACAAAGGAGCGAAAATAGCGACGGGCAATGGAAAGCAAACAGCGGCACACGACTCCTCCGCCGGTCGGGGCTTGGTAAGTGCATCGCATGGTGGAGAGATATCTGTCGGGTCCCGAGTTTGTGGTCCGCGCAACGGTAACCGCTCGTCTTCGATTCTTCGGAGCCAAGCCGCGAAGCCTTCGAAGACCGTTACACTCTCCAAGTCAGTCATCGCCGTTGGAGGTCCGCCGTTTCCAACGTATCGGGCCCCGATCGGGCCCCGATCGGGCGCTTTACTTTACCGAACAAATCGCACTGCTTGGTGCAGGGAGCATTGTTGCTCCGCGTTCGGTCTCTTTGTCGGAAACGTTGCACGTTGCTGTGTCGGATTAAGACGAAGTGGTCGAGTATGGATACTCGTGTAAGGAACATCGCGATTAACGGGATGTCGCGTCTTTAACGATCGCGTCTAATGCCCCGAACAGGTTTCAGCTCCGACAGAGGCCAGCGTTTCATCGCGAAGCGATAACCGTTTGCTCTTAATCCCTTATCTGCTCTTAATGCGGTTGAAATTAAAATCGCCGGGGTATCGAGCTCTCGCGAGGAGACCGTGCACCGTTACTGCTATTGCAATATCCGCTTCTTCATCCGGGAATCAGCGTAATTCTGTATCTTGGACGCAATTATAAACGGACAGCTGACGAATGAGAGATGGTCCAAGCTGCTCGCGATAATGCCAATTGCACATGCGGCCGTCACTTTCAATTAAATCGCTGATAAAAAGAATATCCAGAATCATACGCGCGAACTCATCGAGGGTCAGCGTGCAAAAAGCATTTCGCGAAGTAATTCAATCGAATTGGCTCGTTTTTTTCAGCCGGAGACGGTTTTATGTCCGCGGGGAGTTGCTTCCTGAATCGGAATTGCCTCGCAGGCAAAAACTGTCCGCTTCAATACACTCCAATTAGCAGCAGCATCATCGATACGACGGCGGCGCCCATTTTAGACCTCGTCGAAGAAGCTGAAATCGCTAGTCACGATTTTAATAGTAATGTCCGAGTCTCGTTATTCTACCGACTAGCACACAATCGGAGAGGGGAAAGAGGAGAGGGAGCTTCTAGCAGAGACTTGCGTACGCGAACATTCTCTTATCCAGCGTGATATCATCGCAACTGGACGCCGACCTTAACGAGACACCCGAGATCGCATTGAAATGACGTCGAAACCCACGACGCGGGATGAGACGCGGATGAGTTGACACCGGTATCGATCCTGAATATCGATACACGGATTTTATCCGCTTCTAGAGCACGATCTCGGTTAAGATTGACCGCATCATCGCGCGATAATGAACGTGAGAATGGATCATTATCGCTTCCTCGAGCCGCCATTGAATCGTCGAACATGCTCAGTGATGGTTTGCGCCGATTATCGTCTGAGAGATACGTTTAGTAGCTACAACACACGGCTTCCTGCTTCGCGTGGCCAACCATCAGCCTTCGATGTAACCGTACGACCTTGTTTTTTGTACCTCTTTAGGGAGATCGTTACACGCCGTTACAACTTGCATTTTAGACCTCGCTAAAACGGAACTTTGCAAGATTTATAAGCGAATGTCGATTAGCGAAAGATATTAATACCATTTGATTTATAATTCATGAGTGAAAAAAAATAAAAACACATACGTTTCAAATCGAAAACTGTAATAACATTTTCTTTTATTAATCACATTCTTTTATTAATTGTTTAATTAATTATTTTTCAGAATACATATGTACATTTTTATATTTATTTTATATTTTGTATTATTATATTTATTTTTCATTTTTATATTTATTTTTTATTATCGTTAGGCGTTATGACATTTTTGCATAATTATATATCTTTATTATTCAGCTATCTATTATATATTATATTGCATATGATAAGAATTATTATTACAGTTTTGTAATATTATTAGTAAACTGTCCTCCTCATCAATTCGACGCGGAATCCAGATCGATTAATCACCTTTAATCTGTAAGGACTAGTTATAATCTCAGAAAAAATGATGCTATACAAGACTTCCTAGATAGCCCAGAGTTATTTGCATAATGCACGTATCAAGAGATATGATTAAGCAATTAATTTGAATGACAGATTGCTGAACGAATGGCAAGATTAAAGGATACTTGCGATCGAAATACTAGTTGAAGTACTGATAGACCAGTCGATGACATTCAACGTCGCAAGAAACATTCCGTCATTTTGCAGCATCGACTGCCCGCCCAGAGTTTATGCCTGTTTTTAATGGCGATTCTCTCGGGGCATTGCTGACTTCCTGGACGTTCCGCGTAAACTTCCTGGTCTGGATTCCAGCGCGATGGAACGTGGAAATATAAATAAAATAGGCGTGGTATCTCTCAAGCTTTTCCTTCTGATACGTGATAATCCGACGTGAAATTACCGGTGAAGAGGCAGATACGACTTAAACGTGTTCTTGCGTTACGCGTGAGCGGACTGATATCACACACTCAAGCAAGTGCAGTTGGTTTCCATGCGGCACGACCAGGCTCTTATTAAATTAATTAACCGGCACTGATGCGCGATTCTCATTATCCCTTATTTATGAGCAAACGTGCATATATTCCGACAAATGTTTCAACTAATTATATATATAAATTTTATTAAAAATTCTAGTGAATATATGGGATATTCTTTTGCTAAAATTGACGCACTATTTTCCGTTTAATCTCATTTAATATAACATCTTAAGAAATATAATTTTTTTTAAACTTTTTATAATTTTTTTTTAATTTAATAAAGTATTTGCATCGAATAAATTCACACAATATTACGTGGTTGTCAGAAAAATGTTAGAGTGCACTGTCGATGTGTAGAAATTACAGATGTCTTGGATTCAATATCACGATCATTGCCGGAAGCATTTCGTAATTTACGTTTGTGCGAGACCCGTTACCGTCATTTCCGCGGTCAAGTTTTACATCGAGATCGGCGATTTAAAACTCAGCAGGCGGGCCAAGGTGAGAATCGAGGATCTGGATTCCGCGCAACGTATTTGTAGGTAACTGTAAGTCGTAGCTGTGGAAAGCGAACAATCGGTGCTAACTTTAACGCGACTTTAACGACGACGCCCCGTTAATAAACAGCGGTTGAGGTTTCCTGCGTGAATCGCGCTCGCAGAATTCATTGTTCTCCGGCAACACTCCGTATCGGTGATGACGCATTTAATGAGAATGAGGAATTTTGTCTAATTATTCGCTCCTAATTCTCAAAAATTGTAACTGTATTCGCGTTACAACACAATAGAATATAATATTCTGAATAGAATATTAAATTTCGATATCTATTATTCGATTTTTGATAATTATATTTCTTGAAATAAATTAAATATCTGTAATGAGTTATATTCGAGTAGATAAGTATGTAAACGTTAATTTAAGGAAAAAATAAGAAAATATCATTAAACTGTTAAAATAAATATCATAAAACTGTTAAAATAAATATTTAATAAATATTTAAAATATTTAATAAATGTTTAAAATACATATTAAATATATATAAAATACATACATCATTTTTCTAACTTTTAGCATGTATAAAACGTAATATATATCACCAGTACTACGTTGTATTATATATATTGTCGTGAAAAATTCATGATCTTTATAAAATTCCTACAGATTTCTCTTCTGTATTATGTTCTGATTTATTTTATTATTGGTCGGTACATTGAGAGTCTATCTTATACCTCGCCGAGGGGCTTCTTTCGTTTAGACGTTTTTTTAATTTCCTTTTTTTTCACCTGTATGCTTGTACGGGTCCGCTCTTCGGAGCTCTTCGGAGCTCTTCAGCCTCTTTATTTTCTGCCTCATTACTTATAATTCTTATTTTCATTAGCTACGAGGAACAACGGACCCTCGACAACGAAGGGTATAATTTAAGGACGATTGAATTTGTAGAACATAGGCCGTTGCGTGTTTTAAAAATCCTCTTGTCGTGCGTTCATTATTAAATTTTAATTTTCAACTGTTGTTTATAGAAAAAAAGAGACATATGTTTTTAGCAACATAATTTATTTATAACAACATAATTAATCTTATTAACATCCGAGAATTACATCTAATTGTATATAATTATCATTGTTAAATATTGAATCTGTTAGAGTCATTTCAATATAAATGCTTAAATATTCATCAACTTGAGTACGTATTTACAATTATTTTTCTTCTTCTCATTTTAATAATTAAATCAAGTATCCACTTATTCAGACAGCTATTAATTTACGGATAAGAAAAATATGTATCCCAGATGCCAGAGTTTACAATGAAACAATTATATTACATAATTTTATCTTACGTTACAATATTTTGAATAGAATATTAAATTCTGATAACTCTTATTTGATTTTTTAATTATATATCTTGAAATAATCAAATATCTAAATAAATTATATCCAAAATAGATAAATATATAAACATTAATTGAGACAAAAACCAGAAAAAATACCATTTCGATAAAACTATTTTGGAATAAATATTAAATATATGTAAAACATGTATATTATTTTTCTTACAACTTGAAGCAAGTATAAAATGTAATATATCTCACCGGTAAATTTTTTCATCTCTAGTAATTTCAGTTCTTCGAAAGCGAATTGATTCAATCAATCAAATTGTTACATTCAACCCTTCAATTGCATTTGAAATAACGATCATTTGAATTCGGCAGGAACTTCCTCGATAGTTATATTCGTTACACATTCCACCATTGCATGTTATCGAATTCACGCATGAATTTCATAACAAGCACTGACCATAAAAGCGCCGATAGCGCGATGCACGAAACTATCGTAAATGCTGTAGGTGAACTATATGACGGCAGTCTACAAAAATCACATAATCCCGTTAAATCCGAACAGAAAGCACGTGTCCCCGATTCTCGCGTTCTCTTTCTTCAATTCTACAGAGAATGATTTTCACGTGGAAATCAAAATTTATTTCCAATATTTCCCTTACATCTAAACAATGGGTGCAACAAATGCAAAATACCCTCACCTTATTCCCATTATTACATTTTTTATTTTTTGCATCTTGAAAGAACTTAAAATGATGTGCAAAAAATTTAATTGGCCTCGTATCTACACGCGAGTGTCTCGGGAAGAATTGATCGAGGACGAGGCTCGGACCGATCTTGTTCCGTCTCCTCGTATCTGCTCTCGGCCACCGAGCACGTCTGCGATTAAATAAGCATAGCGACGTAATAGCTACCTTCGCGAGTCACGATATATACTCGCGCGTGACGGCGCGTCAGCCGCGTCGGAATTCACGTCGCAGAACGATTCATTAACCGCGGCTTCGCGTGGATTATTTCCCATTCAGGCGATATACAGCGGGATCGACGAGCGCCGTCGATCGTCTCTCGCAGATGTTACCTTTCGCAGACTCCACTTGGTATTGATCGTAAGATCGGCATTCGCGCCTACCTCCAGGAATTTTTATCACTAACTCGATGACCGAGTACGCATAGCAGGTATTTTACGGTTGAATAAAGCGAGGATGATCACCTCGTGGAATTATTCGAATTACCAGTATGAATGAAATATTAGTTATTGATACGTACTTCAGAATGAAGCAAACGCGGTCTTTGATATTTTAATCTTGTAAATGTGGGTAATTTCATGTGCCATTTTTTTAGATTGAGCTGTTTCGAGTGTCATCATATATTATTGCTAATTTTCGCAAAAACAAGCAATATTCCGCGAAGTGCAATTCAACATAATCTGACGATTCGCTACGGATAGAAAAAGAGACATCTCGCGCAGCAGGTATCTGGGTGACGGTTCCGGAATCGGATCTTTTTCCGCGTCGAAAGCCGCAGAAAGTGCGACTGCGAGAGAAGCCTCATCGCGATGGAACCATTTCCCGTAACCATCGATAAGAACGGATAAAGCGTAGGAGGAAAAGGAGGACTGAATAAGGCAAAAAGAGATCAGAGGAGAAAGAGGGACGCGAGTCTACCGTTTTTTCCTCCTCCTTTTCGTCGCCGTCCCTCTGTAACGGTACCTTCGTCGTCAAGAGGCGAGAGCACGAAATCTAACGTTCGAAAACTCGCGATTGTGCAACCGCACTTTGGTAATCGGTGATTAATTGTCTCGTGCTGCGTTATAAGGGAGCACTTAAGATCGCTGATTCAGCTCTTGGCGTACATCACCGTTATGATCTCGCGGGATTCGTCTCGATCTTCTTGTTTCGAAGCTCACGAATAAGGGACGTGCCTCCTATCTCTCATCTTCATTCAACTCTCTGAGAAAAAAACGGCAATTGTACGAATCATTTGTATGACACATATATATTGTATATCGGCTGTATACAATTGGCGATTATTCGTAGGTAATTATTTATAGAGAACGCGAGTGGCGTTAAGTCAATTAGCGAGCAGAAAAATGAGTGCTCTCGATGAAACGCGGCGCTCTTACGATGAACCGCTAACTAGGAAAGCGTTATTAGGCGTGTCGTTAGTCGTGCAAGGCTGGCAACAAGCACGCCGACATCTCGCGAATTGATTGCACGCTATTGCGAGCGTATATCTGTCTTAGGAAATTTATAGCTCTGGGTTGCTTTTAATCCGCATTTCTTTTTTCTTGCGGTCTACATCGCCTCTTGGCGATGTAATGTTTATACACGGTGTGCGAGATGTACATACCGTAAGAGCATCCGGCACGGACAGAAGATAGTATGTAACAGGCGTCGTTCTCACGAATGTACAAGGGTCTCTCTCTCTCGCTTGCCTACTTTAATCCACCGTAGGTAGTTATTAGCCCCGACAAGGCGGTCGCCCATTAAAATAATTATAATAACCTCATAATGTAATTGGATAATTGCATAATTGAAATGATACAGTAATGATAATTTGAAATTAAGAAACTGCGACATATATGGGAAGAATCGATGGAGTGTAAGGCGTGATAATTTGTTAAAATAATTATTGCGAGAAAGCTCGTTGCCCGAGGATGACAGATGTGGACGTACATTATCTTTTTTTTATCTACTTAAGACACTATAAATTCCTGTCCCGAATCGGACAATGAAATAACTGCAATAGTACCCGCCGGTTATTCTTACAAGAAGTCCAACCTTTTCCTTCCTCATTTCTTCGCGTCATTAAATCCCGTTGGCATTCCGGAAATCACGTCTTACAGAGCTCGAAATTAATCTTAAATTGTTTATTTCTTCTAATCTAAAATTGTTTAATCTAATTTTATTTCTTGTAATTTTTGTCTCGATATTTTAACAAGATTATCACACCAAAAGCAATTGCGTGTAATCTCGATAGAATAGTATTATATATTATACTATACAATGAACTATGGAATGCTTGATAATGTGATTTAAACGTAATTCACATTAACATTCGATGAATTTTAAAAATTTAATAGCAACAAATCAATAAATGACTTCCATTTCTGACATATATATTATATCATGTGTGTGTGTGTGTGTGTGTGTGTGTGTGTGTGTGTGTTTAATTACTACGAATAGGTAAAAATCTTTCTGAAATTATACGATAATAAATATATATATTAAATGAAAATAAAATAAAATAAAATATTAAATATTAAATTAATAAAATAATAATTAATGATAATAAGATATGCGTCGAATGAATGTTTTTATTGATCGAATAGATAGAGCGCATAGACACTTCTTCTCCCTCACATCCCTCCCTATCTTTATTTAGAGATTATTATTGAAAGATTATTATTCTAGGCTTCGACAAGGATGATTTATGGGAGCAAGCGAATATCCCATTTTTCGCAGCGCTGTAAATAGCTGCGAATATCCCATAAACTATCCTTACCGCTAGAATAATAATCTTTTGTGCAGAATCGCGTTCTCGAAAAATCTATTGTTAATGAGAATCGCTGCTAAATGCATTATCATACGTATAATGCATGACACAGATAACAGAATCACATAATTCTTCTCACATAATCTTTTCTTTCTATTAATAATATAATATATTTTAACTGAAATATAATACACTTTAACTATAATAGACTTTAATGTTTTATCATAATTGTTAAATATCGCGAAATAGAAATTTTTTAGATATTTAAATTAATCGTAATATATATTTATTTTAATATTTATTTTAAATATATATTTGAAAATTAAATATACTTTATGATATTAATATACATAAATGCCATTCATTAAAATCAGATTGTTTTTTTTTTCAATTATTTGTTCCGAAACGCGACTTTACAAAGTTATAATTAAATAAACAATATTAAATACACAATGTAAATGAAAGAAATGATATTTGGTTAGTTCATTAATTAAAAAGCATATACTTATCTACAATGTACCGACAATATTTGCATTATACATATATAATTGTATAATATATACGTTCGCCACTTTAAAATTCCAAATAGATAAAGCTTTAACTAATATAAAAGCTGCACTGTGATATATTAAATCTTCAATCTTTCTAGATCTGTCAACAAGGAAAGAAAATATATAAAATTTTTTCGCGATTAGAATATCTATATCTATTCCGCGAAAAGAAGCAAAATAAAACGCCGATCATATCAAAATAGATTTTTGTAGGTCGCAAAATATGATTATTAAGATATAACTCGGCGGAGAGAAGATATTTTGTTAATTTTAGCTGGTTATATCACGTCGTGAAGTGACTCGAAAATATATTTTTATTTAATGTATTTATTTATTTATTTGTAATTTATTTAATGTATATATATATATTCATTATCGTATAATTTTATAAATATTTTTATCTATTCGTAGTAATTAAACACATATACAAACGATATATGTCAGAAATGGAAGATTATTTATTAAATGAGTCATTTATTGGTTTACTGATTTGTCGATATTAAATTTTTAAAATTCATCACACACAAATGTTAATGCGAATTATGACATTTCAAGCACATTGTCGAGCATAACATTCCATGGTGCATTTGCTATACATCTAACAATAAGTCACGCCTGTGGATTGATTGCTCGACGTGCATCTCTGTAACCGGTGCTTTTAGCGCGCTAAATGCAACGGGAGGATTGAATGCAACGCAACAATTGTGTCGACTGCAAGATGAATCGCACAAAGAGAGGCGGATCATTCGTTGATGAAAGAAATTTTTTCTATACCGCTCGATGATTAAGATGATGTTTCGCGGATCGTCTATAATTTCGTTTGCTGATACAGGGTATTACGAATGCTTAGGCGAGGCGTTAATGCGTCGGCCGTAAAAATCAAGATTAGAATCATTGAAAAAAATTAACGCCATCATCCGTAGGTCGGTTAAATTGATTCGACGCTACGATGTAGTCTCCAGCGTTTCTGATTGAATGTAATACAGCTGATTCGCCGGCGAAGGATTTCCTCGATGCGTTGAACGACCGTGTAATCTCCCTAACTCCCCTGGATTCATTCTATATCATTATCTTATCTCTATACTTATGAAAAACGTCCGCGATGCTTTTTATCGCAAATTAAATTGCGTTGATTGTACATCGCGATTGTTTCGATATATCAATAGTGCAAGGAAGACGCGAAATAAAATACACCTGCTCATAATTACGACGTAATTTGATTACCGTAAGATGCAATTACATCCCGCTAAGGATGTAAGAAAGATATATCTCATTTTAATTTATATAATAATCTTTTACTTAAATCTTAATTTATAGCGGAAGAACCTGCTCAGAAAATACATTAGATTCCATGTTGCGCAGTTTTATCGCAGCCACTCGAAACAAACATAAAACGTGTTCCACGAGGATGCCTTCATCCACTGCTGGAATTAATAAGGCCGTATAAAAGGCTCGCGCATCCAATTATCCCGCGATAGAAGGAAGACCTCCCGCCGATTTCGACGGAGATCGAGTCCAAGGTCGTCGCTTCCAGTGCATTTTGTTCTTCCTTCCTCACGATACGCGCCGCACGCAAGTATTCGCTTCCACTTCGCATCTGCGTTCGCACCTCGACGACCCTGCGTTCGTTGCGTGCGTATCCACCCTACCCGGTAACCGGTCGCGCGTTCGTCAACCTGAAGAGCTGCTCATTAACTCGAGATCATTTCTCATTACGCGCCGCGGGCAGCTCGCATAATCGACTTCCCGATTACACCCGCGCAGTTTCTCCGATTTCCCCCCTGCCTCCTGCTTCTTGCGTAGGTCGAGGTGTCCCCGTCGATGCTCGAGTGTGTTGAACCCTTACGTGACAAGCATCGAACGCACCAGCGAGCGTCGATTCACATGCTGATGTACTTGCGCCATTGTTCTCGCGGCTGTCGCATTATATAAGCGGGATAATCAAGATTACCTGAAACTCTCGGGCAAGCATAGTGAAAGTGTCTCATCCGACACTGACCCGAATTTTAAACGACCGTGAGACCCTTTATTACGCGACGCGTCGGAATTATTAAATGTGACTTTTTCATTGTTGCTTTCTTGGCTGGAACCTTAATTACAAGGTACATAGAGTGGAGTAAGAAGGTGGCATCGCGATATCAGTGCGCTCGCTCGGAGCACGCGTGATTATTATTCGTTCCATTAACATGCAAATTACGTGTACGCGAGTGCAGTCGAGTCGTGGTCCGCAATCGTCCGGCACTTAAATCGCAGTCGCAATTGCACTCCTAGTAATTAGATTCATCGCGTAATCCTCGGATAATATATTACTTAGCGCACGGTCGCCGGCAGGCGCGGCGTGCCCGTGATAGAAAAGTGTCTTAACCAGACGATCGCCGGGAAGAGCGTTGGATCCCGGCCGTTTCGCCCCTCACCAGGCACGAGTCTTATTAACTCGGGGCCTGTTAGCGCTGGTGCTCCGCCGCGATGCAAATCGCGAGTTACGAAAAGTACGCGCCGCGGGTAGGGCAAGTCGAGCGCGACGTTAAATCACGCCTGGTCCGTTCTAAATAGCCATTAGCCGGCCGGGCGAATCCGTAATTACCGGGTATGAAAGACTCGCGCGCGCGGAGAATCGTAGACGCGCAATTTATCGACCGGTTCATTGAACCCCCCCTCGAGCCGAGCTGAGGCCGATCGGCGAAAGCGACCGGGGCATTCAGAAGAAGCGGAGCTCATCCCTCGCGCTGTCGAACGATACCACCGCGCTTCAGCGAATCATCGTCGTAAGTTGAAAGAGAGAAAAAGGATCCAGTTGTGCGAGCAATAATATTGAGAGAAGGAGAGAGAAAGGGAGGACTTGGAAAAATCTCTGTAGATGGTAGAGTAGATTAATGGCCGCGGTGCACGTAGCGGAGATTCCTGGCGAGGTGATTAACCCGAATTAAGCGAAACCACCGATTCTCAGATACGTATTGCGCGGATATTCATTATGGTTTCCGAGCATTTGAAAATCGCCAGCATTTCGCGGCGAGCGTACTCGAGCCGACGATACCAGATCCAGAAGGACACGGGATGGAAATTATCTTAAGTGCTCCCGTCGGCGAAGCCGCCCTCGAGAGAGAGCATTAATTTATAGCGTCCGCGCGGCGATCCCCAGAGACGATAGAGAAGAAACGAATCCTCCCTCGTCGCTCTCCTCTGCGGCCGTTCACGGCTTCGTCGTCGGGTCGCATCCTGTCCCATTGGATCGCTAGACCTCCGAGCTTCTCCGGTGGCTGCGACTAATCGGGAAAAATCCTACCAACAAGCGGTATCCGTGTAACGTGGCTGGCACATCCGTGAATATTCCCTTCCTCGGCCTCCCTAGTCGTAGACTTCTTCTTTTTCTTCCTCTTCCTCTTCTCCTGCCGCTTCTTCTATCTCTTGTCACGGAGCCTGCTTTCGAGTTGGATCGTGTCCTTGAACGGTACAGCGGGTTCCTCCTGGAGATCGTTTTGTCTCGCCATCCTGCCTCGCTGATTTCGCTCCGAGCTTCTATTCCCGGTCGTTCCATTTGCATCGACCGGCCAAAGGAGCCGGATGAGCGTGGACGATAGAAGGAGGAGGGAGAAAGATAGGACGAAGGATCCGGCTTAGAGGGTTGGTTGCAAAAAATCGCGGAACACGCCGGCCCGAACGACGAGGAGACAAAGTGTCCTCGTAGCTACGGCTTTGCATGATCACGACCGGGTGATGTCCTCGGCATCGAGCCCTCTCGATAGCGCGTGTTGTTTGCCATGCTCTCGGCAGCTTCCAAACCGGTGTTTCCAGCATAATTAAACTTATAGGATGTCGCGACACGCGCGGCACCGAGGTCTTTACGTTACGAGGTCCGTTAGAAGTTCACCGAATTTTTAAAATTCCGCGAACGGCGGTAAGAACTTGACGCAAAGTTGCTTGAAATACCTATTGAACAACGGACACGTGCATTGCACATTCTCCGAGTCGCGTTTCTCGAGAATGTTTGCTCATGCACATGATGCTGCACCCACTCTCGCCCATCAGCGAATCATCTCAAGACGGTTTCAAGATGCGACTCACGTTCGCAAGTTACGTTACATCACTGCCGCACATCGTACGCTATCGTTGATGTAACGGGTCGACGCGATACTACCTTGGTCGTCCTGTATTGTTCCCTTTCCTCCTTCCTCGAGACAGATTTCACGCAAATGGAATGAGCACATCACAGGAAAGCATCGGGCAGAAAAAATCTTAACTGTAAACCCGAGGATGCAATATTTCTAGCATTTTTTAATCCTGTCCTCCAAGTTTTGCATTTCCTTTCAATATGAAATAACGACATGGTAATCATCATTTTGATTGGTTAATTATCAATCTTGTTCCCGCGAAAATAAAATTATTAATAAAAGTTGTTAATATTCATTGCTTTCCGTAGACTTGGATAATAAATTGGTTTTTTCATACAAAGGAATGCAAAACGAAAAGTAAAATAGATAAACTATTTAACAAACATTAGATTATCAAAGATTACTCTCTCCTTCTCTTAGTATTTAAGATTCTATATTATTATTATCCTTTTGTTTATTTGCATTTATTAATTGCTGAAAAGAAATGTGTTTGTAAAGCATGCCTAAATAAAATATCAATCTGCCACTTTGTCTTATAATCTTTAAACATACATTTAATATTGATCGATGTAACCGGTTCGTTGTCAGCTCAAACCTTCACGAACATTAGGATCGTTAAGTGTTAAGTTAACGCTAAGATTGTCCATTTCTGCATCCAGGAAGCGGTAGTCTCTTCAAGGTCGTTTTTTTCAAGACTCGTAAAGCAACTTGTTACGCAATTTTTTTTTTGCCGTAGAACTGAGATACAAGTAACGGTGGTACGCATCAATGAGCGTCGTCGTTTAATTACCAGTCCGATCTCCAGTTGTGAGGATTTCCTCATCAGGGTTTCTGCTCTTCATGCGTTAGATATTCTCAAGGTCATTGCTTCTACTTGTAAAACAACTTCTCGAAGAAATTCTATCCTCGTAAAATGAAAAATGACGTAACGGAACATTCTTGGCGCAAAGCAACCGGTTAATTAACTGAATGCTTAATTATCAATGACGAAAGGAAATGAGGAAAACGAGGATGTCGATAAGACAATCGCAGGGAGTCTGAAAACTTGCAGTGTATTTCTTTCTTTTTTTTTTTTTTTACAAAATCTGGTCTTTTCAATGTGTTCGAGTTACGTTATATCGTTCCATCATTGCTGCTTCCTTTTCTCTACAGACATTAAGATTATCTCGTGCAAATGGAGCGAGGAGTAGCCGCGGGCCACTTTGTTTTATCCGAAGAAGATAAGTACAGCTTCGCTGCGGAAGAATTCCTCGTTTTCTTTTATCCTTCCCTGTCAGTTTTTTTTACATAACTTCTTCTGTTCCTTTCTACTCTATTTTACCTTTATTTCTTCTTGCAAACTTAAATACAGTTATCGAGGATGCGATAACTCATACATATTCGTCGAGCTAACATTAACTGAAATTGATATATGGGTGCTTTTTAAAAAATTCACTCGCTCGATTTTGTTTTTAATATATCGGAGATCACCTCGTGGATTTGATATTTCCTCTCGAGTTGATGAATCGAGTAATTGAAATATGTTAATTATACCTCGTATCTTATTTTAACATCTTCAATTTTGATTAATCGCCAGACCGCTTATTCTTTATTTTAATTTGTATTTTAATTTTATCTTGCAAATTCTATTCAACCGTCGGTGGCTTAACGTATAATTATCTCTCTCTTTATCCCGGCGTACATTTCCCCGATGACTTGAGCATTTAGCAGTAGCCAGTTGTCCACTGTCGGAGTGATTTACGTGCGCAATCCAATTCGTGACTGCGGAAAAGTAATTTCTCTCCATTAAGGCGCCGCAAATGTTACCCCGTATCGCTATCTCAACGCGAGTCGACGTTTACTTATTCCGGTTTACCTATCTACAAACTCCCATTATCGTCCGCGAGATATTTCCGTGTTTCATCTCTCTTTGTCCTGCAATTCACCGCGAGGATAATTTCCGTTCCAGGATAGAGAAGTCCCGATGTCGCGCCTGGTGCGAGATGATGAAGCTGCTTCTTTAACTCCGCGGAATAAAATCCCAATCGCAGATAAAACATAGATGTTCTCCCTTCAATATTTTATCTTGCCGCACGTATTCTTCGGCGATTAATTCATCTTGCATAAATATAGTACTAGCATCGCGCTACAATACTGTCCATTTGGTCGTCGGAGGACGAGTAACCTCGTTTAATATGCGAGATCGTCAATCATCTTGTCTGGGTAATATGAAATGTTGGAGGAGCAAGAAGCGTCAATTCGAAAGCTACAGGTGGCACGGCTTCAAGATCATCGTCTTTTACTTCTCCATTTCCATTCTGTAAAGAACTTTCAAGCAACGTTAACGACTGCATTCTGAGGTGAAGTCTGAGAGATGTTGAAGTTTTTTTTATTTAAAAAACGCACGATTGCTTCTTGATTACATGCCGATTACATGAAGACAGACCGCTTATTAATGCGCAAGTACACATGAGAAACGCAATTTATCTCGTTTACCAATATCTCCTAAAGACAAGTTTCCCCGATGACTCGCTTCGCGCGATAAAACTTGGAACGATCTTCGTGAAAAATGAAGACGCGAATGAAGATGAAGATGCGAGCTGAAAGATCGTTTATGAGCTTCGTATGATTACTGCTTGCCTGATATGAAACCATAAAGCGAGGCCGTAGATTTCTGTATGCGCGTTTACCTTCGGTCTTCGCTTCGAACGTTTCTTCCCATCATTGAGCGTCAAAGTTTTCCAACGATAACGTACTTCTCTACGAGAATATTCCCCGTAAAAGTTTTCCCATCTCTCCTCTCGAGTATCAGCTCGGGATGATCTCCTCTCACACCATTTCAAGAATCAACCAAGGCGCAATACTTGTGCACGATCATGCGAATACGCGCTTAGGGTTAGGTAAAAAGCAATTTTTACCAATCCTCAGCCGTGCGAGGAAGAAAAACGACTTCGGCAAAGGCCATTCGGGGCCACTGATTTATAGAACTCGTTACAACGACGATACATCATTTTAATATTCGCCGTTGTGGGACAAGTCTCGTCGCTGGAATAGTACGTTTACGGCATTTACCTGGATAATATCCTGGATGGATGGAGATGAGAGCCGAAAGGTCGTCCTTCCCCCTCGCTTGCCTGATTATTATTCTCGTGCTGTGATAGCGCGAAGAAAGCAAGGGCTCCTACGCCGCACCAGGTCGTTGCACCAGGACGAAGTCTTCCGCCATCAGCGGAAAACATACGAATGTATTCAGATTTTTTTTTATTTTACGTTCTGTTCTCGATTTGCCTGTCTTCACGTCCTCCGAATAATATATTTTGATCTAGCTGTTAATTTCTCGAAGGATTTATTGAGATCATCCGGTGCGCCTCCCGATGCACATCTCGCCAGATCGATCAATCGATCGATCTTAAACAGATCATTTCGCCTTGATCGCTGAGAGGCAACGGAACTTTTGATTTTTTCATCCCACATCTTACAAAATATCAAACTACGATTGTGAAATCCGCATTTCTTCATATTTCAGATAAACATAAGCTTCTAATAACAATAAAAAAATTTGTTTTTCTTTAGGAATTTCGAGTTCTAATGTTTGAAACATGAATTTATCATGTTTTTCTCAAGGAAGAGTTGAATAAATTCCGCGTCAATTTCACGATCCATACGACCGTAAAATATCTATCGGAAGAGAGATCAATGCGCCAACGTCCGTGAAAACCTTCTGGAGGATTTGAATAGTGAGCAGCTTTAGCGCGATTTACGTACCTTCATTATTTATGAATTCGCTGTTCCACGCCAGCTTTCGTCTCGCCTTTTCTTTTTCTTTATTCTCTGGCTCTCTTCTATTCTCGCGTTCCTGCAAACTCATTGTTTATGAATCCACGCTACTGGTCTGAGGTCGTGAGGATAGTCGTAGTTCGTCGAGTTCGTAATCCGACATTGTGCGAAAACGGTTTGAAAATTCCAAAGACACATAACGAGGAATCATTCCCAGAAAATTACTAGTTTTCGGTCGATTTATTTTCCATTCTTCTCTATTTTTTAAAATTTAAATGGTTAAATTAAAAAAAAAATTGTGCTTGATTAATGCCGTAGAAAATTAATACTGCCCAAGAACTTTTGCGATCTTTAACTTCGGAATCGAACGGATAATACATACGCGAACGGGTTATTTATTTAATTATAGGCGCCGTGTGTATCGCATATTCCGCTGGCACCTCATCGCTATTCACTGAGACGAGCATCACATTTCTCGGGTACTATGCACGCACACGAGGGTCTGCTTTTCGCTTTCATGTAAATCCCAACTGTGAGCAGTCGGATTCATCACGAAAGCGGATGCAGTATCGTGACGGGAAGCGCTTCGCCGAGAGGGTGTGAAGCGACCCCAGACGAAGAAATGATAATTTCTCTCCTCGCTGGCTCTTCCTATCGCAGCATCATTCGCGGGAGAGAAGGAGCGATGACGTGCGCTTGGCAGAAATAACAATCCTGCCTTTCCGTAAAACTTTTCCCCTTTCCCTTTCGCGGACGCTGGGGATGTGACCCAGCGAGGAACAATTTTCCTCACCGTCTAATCAGTTCCGCCTAGGTAACCATCAAAATTGACGCTCGCGAACATTGAAAATTGATGCATCCTGAGTTGATATGTTCATCGAGATATAATTGTTCGCAATGTTGTTTTACCAATTATAATTTTGATTTGTAAACGTACGAATTGGAAATTATACGCGCAGGAAGTACTAACGCCATCCAGCGAATGCTCGTCCCTATTGCCATCCTCTAGGAAAACGTGGGAAATAATAAAGAGAAACAAATCGCCGCCAAAGGAAATTCTCTCTAGAGAAGCTATTAATTCAAATGGCATTGATGTCACAAGAAGAAAATAAATCTACGTGTTTCAATAGCCGAGCTGCCGTGTTCCAACCTTCCTGATTCACACGCAACAATTCACGATTACGATCTTCTGCAGCTTATCTTGCGTTATCAATCGATTGCGATTTTTTTTTCGTAAAAGTAGCCGTTCGTAAAAGTACGTATCTATGAGAGACGCGAGTTATTTGAGAAGAATAATAAAATAACATAAGTGTACAGTTCGTCATGGTAATATATTCCTTTGCAACAGATGATGTACATGGAACGGATCTGCGAGAACCGTAAACGACCCTATAAACGCCCGATTCGTTCTCGAAAGGATCGCTTAACTCGTGACGTCGTAATTGAATCTTCATGGTCTCTCGAGAGTCTACCATAATTACGTAGCTGGGCTGTCATGAGACCTCTATGACGCTGCATTATCCGAAGATGACGATCATGAGGCGGTAATTAACCGTCCAGAGGAATTTGCTTGGATTCTAGTAAACGCTACGCGTTTAATTGTAATAATCATCGATAAAATTACTTAATAGTTAAATTGACGTTACATAAATATCGGAATGATTTTTCAACAACATCTTCTTCCCTTTCTCTTGCTTGCTTTAATCTCAAACATTCATGCCATTTCAAGGTATCATAAGCAAACGAAAGTGCCACGCGACCGTGATATCCTCATCAATACAACCCATAAGAGTATTCCCATTTCCTTTCTTCGCTGGATTACCTCAACAATCTTCCGTAATTTGCCTAATTGCACCCTGCATCGCAACGATTTCCATCGGAGTGGGATGCGTAATCAGGATCTTCGCTATCGAGGAACACATTTCTAGCAAAAAAGCGACTGAAATCCGGTAGGCGTGCGGTTCGCACAGACGCATCGCAGGATTACCGGAAGTGTCGATCTTCGCGTAGCAAACGCGCCTCGGGCATCAGCAGCGGCCTGCGAACCCGTCGGCCAGGTTTCTTTGGTGCTATAGACGAGACCGGTTGTGACGTAAAGGTCAGGGACTTTCGTTCGGGATAACTTTTCCTGGCCGGAGATGATGACGCGACGTGCACACGTGTGCGATCGTTAAGATCGTTCGGGCTACCGTATTGCATATCTCGATCACTGTCGACATCAATTGAAACACGATGAAAATATGTTCGGATCGTAGATAGTAATAAATAGAAAAATTTATTCCTATCTACGTTTGTTTTTTTCTTGTTCTAACAATCAGCGATAAAAAGAGAAAAAAAATTAATTCAAATATAATTATGCAGATCATTATCGATTATTTTGACAATTTCTTTATTTGTAGAATTTAGTTTGTAATTTTAATTCTACCGTTAATTCGCTTCTGTTTAGTATTATTAATATTCTGTCATGTGTATATATTTGTCACGTATAATATTATTTTATCGAGTATATCCAATTGCTCTTTTTAAGGTATCAATATTTGTTATTGCTTTTGATAAATATTATTTGCAAAATATGCACCATTTTATATATAATATATTTTTGTATATTTTAACATATTTATTTTCTGAAAGGAAGATATGATAATAAAATTAAAAAATAATATAATTGTGACGATAATAAAAATTTAAAAAAAATCTTGTCTTTTCTTTCGACAGTCTCAGTAGAAATTGTGCCTCTAAATTTGCAATTTTTAACAAAACACATTTAGGCGATTTCAGTCTTCTAAATCTAGAACTCGCAGGTATAAAGGTGCCGTTAAACCCCGGAAATCCGAGTTTCTCAGGTAACTCATGACCTCGAAGAAGAAATCCGCGCTTCCTCCGCGCGCGTGTTTCTTTCACCCCGGTAGGTGCATTAATCTTCGTAACAGTGCATCAACCTGCCTACCGAGCGCGCCTAAGCGCATTCCTCATTGTTAGCGCGCGACTTTGCCACGACGTGCAACTCGTGGGTGCCGGGTCGCGAGGAGAGGCCATGGGGACGCGGATGAAGAGGGGAGGATGAACCTTTGGCCTCGGTACAGGCCACGACGTGGCTCTCCTTCCCTCTGGCAATCTCCAATAGAGCGCTATTATGCTCGGTGACCTCGAACTCTATGAGTCTACGTGCCTAGTCTTCTAGTATGATAATATCTAGTATCCTTGTTATCGTAATGTGCCGATTGGCCGATCGAACGTGCACGAGAGGGCGAGGTAAGTTGGTCAACAAAGCCACCAACTCGTGAAATCCAGTGATGGCCGATTGCGCGTGGATTTACATAAGAACATAACAATGGCTTGGATTTTGGTATCCGAAAACTAAATGCGCTTCTAAAAAAGCAATCTATAATGAATTATAAAAAGATTTCCTAACATCTCTCTTACAAATCTATCTTTTTCGTTATGAAATAACAGATTTTAATAATAATTACTAAATAAGTTCTGTTTATTAACCATCTTAACATTTTTTTTTAATTTAGAAGATTTGTAATTAATGAACATTATTGTTGTTTATATTAATTTTGATGGATTATTCGAATCTTTGTGATGAATATATAATTTATATCACATTTACTTGCAGCGACATAGACGAAATAGAGTACAATAATTTTAATCATTATGATCCTAGCATTATGGATATTTTTTCGCATATAGAGAAATTAAGGATAATGAAAACAATTTCAGTAATTACCGATTCAGTAATTAGCGCGAACGTTATTATTTGCACGTGCAAGAAGAAGATCAATTGCAAAATAACGGGAAGATGCGCGATCTATTTTCGTGGCTCACGTTCTCGACGTTTGAATTAATTCTTACGCGACACCGCTGTTATTACCGCGAAAGATGATAGATAAACATATTAAGAGAGAAATATATACGAAGCGAGAAATAATCTTGCGGAACTCTCGTCCTGCTTCGGTGAGATCGAGATGCGCGAGGGACGAGGTAGAACGGGAGTCTCCGACATACCAGGTGCGGCAGAAGAAACGGGACAAAAATGACGACAGGAGGAAACTAGGAAGCGGCTTCGCGAAACACGAGCAAAACACGTGCGGGAAATTGACATCTCGCGTGTTCCCGGCCAACGCGAGCGAATCGCTGCCGGTGCTATTTCCACCGATCGAACCTGGCAAGATCGCCTTCTCGAACCCTAATAAATGTTAAATTCGTTCGGAACCTCAATTTCCCGCTCCTTCGATTATCGAGATATCGAGATTTGATCGAGAATCATGCCGGATTAACGCGTGTCGAATCGCTCGAAAGTGGAACTTCCGCGTTCAACCATATGCATATTACTCGAGTACTGACTTGCATATTGCATGTCTTCGTGGAATGATGTTTCTCTCCGAGGAACATGCTTCATTTCCCTCG
This sequence comes from Camponotus floridanus, assembly GCF_003227725.1. NCBI lineage: Eukaryota > Metazoa > Arthropoda > Insecta > Hymenoptera > Formicidae > Camponotus > Camponotus floridanus. Next base: position 950,735 of record NW_020229838.1, read on the forward strand.
CGTATGTTCAGTACTATTTAAAGTAAGTTATTTAGCGCATTTAACACGCGGAAATTATTCTCTCCCGTCACACGCGCGCGTGGGAATTGAGCTCGAGGAACAATCCTCGGTTCATTCAGCTCAGCTGATTCTAATTACGACTGTGTAACTGAGATTCCTCATTCTCATTGTAGATGGGCTCGTTCGGGATCGGAACGATAGCAGCTACAACCGCGAGCCTGATATTCACGGTACTATTGGCAACCGGCGACGCTGCGTTGGGTAAGTTTCTCTTAAGATTCATGGGAGTCCGCGACACGGGGCTCGGAAGAAGTCTCGGTGAACCTGGGGCTTGCGTCCAACGAAATCCTAGAGAATCTCTCCCGCATAAACGCAAACGTTGCTTTCACATTTCCAGCCAGGACGGCGTTCGAGAAGCTCACCGATTACGATTATCGCGGCACCACCTATTACAGCGTGAGGAATCTGTCGTTGTACGAGTGCCAGGGATGGTGCAGAGAGGAGACGGAATGTCAGGCCGCCGCGTTCTCGTTTGTCGTGAATCCGTTGGCGCCGATGCAGGATACTCTCTGCCAACTGCAGAACGAAACGGCCGCCTCGAATCCGGCCGCCCAGCCCCAAAGAGCCGTCAATATGTACTACATGACGAAACTGCAAATAAGATCCGGTGAGTTAAGACACCGGTGCTTGTTTCTACTCGCATTGTTTTTTTCTATTCTGTTCTCCTTAAATTAAAGTGCACATCAATCTTGTTAATCGCCCTGAAAGGCGTGGGAAAAAGTAGCGCATAAAAAAATGACTTGCGACGAGGAAAATCACACGGTTTTGCCACATGTACGTAAAATAATACGGAAAAGGGATCGTGAAATGCGATAACCTGAATTCTAAACTTGAAGAAGGTTTGTCGGTAAAACTTCAAGAGAAACGCTAACTCTTCAAGAGGAATGCTAACTGGCGGGATTTCATTGAACGAGGCAAAGGTGTTCGGCAAACAATACTAACTTATGCGCGGACAATGCAAGGGCTTAATAATGCGATTCGATTTGCTTAGAATACAGTAGGGTGTTTCCATTTGTACGGTTGAAGAACATATTTAGCATGCTGCAATTTTTATGAAGAATCTAAAATCGCGTTAAATAATAGCGTAATATTCTCTAAAACGTAAAAGTTACGTTACTAATAATATAAATGACTAATAATTTTGCTCTAAAAGATAGTCGTTGTAGTAATAATTATAAAATCAGGGTAAGATTATATGTTGATTTAGGTGATTTTCCTTCGTAAGAAAATATAAAGCACTTCTTGCACATGGTCAGGTAAAGATCCCCTTTGCCCGTTTCTCATTCTTTGTACGCGCAAAATAGCTTTCACTTTTCACCGGGGAAAATCTAGTGAGAACGGAACTGGACAAACACATCTGCTGATACCTGCAAGATTATACGGAATGCCTTTAAAGAGAACGACCGTCATAAACAGCTACCTGCAGGAGAGATGAGCCCGAGTGTTAAAAAGGGCTTCTGGGAATTCTAAGGATTCTTTAATATTAGTTTAACGAATCCACCAATGTTTTAGATGCTTTTAAATATCTGCAAAATTATTGCTAATCTCCTGTGCAAAACTTTATCAAATTGGAACATGAATGAAAGGAAGGCTCTTAAGAGTTCTTAAAGAAGAATGACTGTTTTCGTGAAAGGATAAACTTTATCCGGATTTTTTCGATGTTTTGTGATTTCAAGAGAGAAGAGCGAAAAGCGGAAGTGGTTTCCGTTATTTCTATTCAGTTTTTCAAAAAAAAAAATTTGTACCATAAATAGTAGCAGTAATAGTAGTAGTAGTAGTGACAGAAGTGAGTAAGGCCAGGCCAGCCTCCCCCTATTGTCACCTAGATCTAAAACTTCTTTTAAAAACCCCTGTTGTATCGTAAATATTATATATGCAAGGAAAAAATGTTAATTCTTTTGCGATAAAAGAGGGTATTTTAATATTGACAGAAAAAATTTTATATTCTGTATTTTATACCTATATTTTATACTTTATTATATTACATTTATTTTATATTTTATTATTATATTCTATATTTTATATTTTATATCCTTTTATATGTTTCTATATATTTTGCATATTGTCATTATAATTAAATGATCAAATATAAATTATATAAATCTCCGTAAAATTTTCGATATTTCAAAAATTGACAATGTCAGATTTAATATCTTTGCACATCTTTATAAATCTTTTATAGAATAGAAATTTCCGGGACTTTCATGTGTTAGGAGAAGTCACATGTTGCCTATTTAACTAGTAAGGCGATTTTCTTGTCGAGTTGTTTTGAATCGTAAAGCGCTTAACTCTCCGTCATAAATCCATTCATCTCGATAAGATATATATTCATAGAAATATTTGTTTTTATGCATTTCCAGTTAAGTATACTAATGAAAAGAAGAATTGAAATTTAAAAGGACGGACTTCCTAACATGATCGTTATGGTCCAGCTCGTTACAAAATGCGCAGAACCTCACTTTAATGGTAGCTGTAAGATTAACCAATCATGCATTTCATAAATTCATCTTAAACCTGACACACCAAAAAACTAAGCATTGCTTTAAACGCAAGATAAATCGAAATTTATATAAAAAAATTATATGATCTTATTAAAAAAATATAATGAATGATCTCTCGATATTACGCGTCTCCACAAAAATTATTTCGATTAAATCACTTGCTTCTCGAAAATAAAATACTATGAAAAGAAAATAATGTAATACTACGAAAAGATAATATAATAGTATGAAAAAATAATACTACGAAAAGAAAAAAATCAAATTATATAATAAAAAAGATCAAATTATATAATCAGACACCTTATATATTTCCATTATTCATCGTCCGTTGTGAATCGCACTGAAATACTTAATTGCGGATATGTGGTGCCAGAAAATTATATATAAAAGATCTGCTGAATTTTACATTGCTGATCGAAAAATAATTATCATTTTATTAGCGATTCTTCGTTCAGGATGAGCGAACGCCAGTAATTCGCGGTTGGCGGTGATTCATGCGTGAAGGAGTCACGCAGCGGTTCGTTGGCACCGACTTTCGTCGTCGGCTGCGACTTTAGCGCCGGTTTCGAGGGCGGAACAAAAGAAATTGGAACGCTCAACAGGCTCGGCCGAAATATATTCCGGACTCGAGTGCCAAAAAGTGCGGCTACGTGCGTCACCGTCGACATCAACGTCGATGCCAAGTCACATGCCAGCGTCTTATGATGTTTCAGCACAAAAGATCTTTCGTATGACTCGATAATTTCGTTGCGGCATAATCCGGAAGTATCGATAAGCTTGTCGAAACATCTTATTAAATTCAAAGGGAAAGATAAAAACCGGAGTTTTAAAAACTGTTTAACGACTTTACTTTCGGTTTACTTAATGGTTTAATATTTTATCCGACCTGATGCCTTCTTCAATTTCGAAAACTAACTATAAATTGATTTAAATCTTGTCACGATTTTTGTGCAGAAGTGTAAAAACTAGTTTTTCTAGCGTCGTAAGAGAAAGATTAAAGAAAAAAATTTGAAAACTAAATGTCATTAATCAGCGAGTTATGAAAATGTCAAAAATCACAGAAAATTACCTAGCGCACATTTTTAAGATCTGCAATTTCATTATCATATCATAGATATTACGAGAATGTATAATACTGGAAAATAGAGAAATTAAATCATCTAATTTTATTATATTATTTTAGAGAACGTTTGTTTGCGACCGTGGTCCTTCGAACGCATTCCAAATAAAATGATACGAGGATTGGACAACGCATTAATTTACACGTCCACGAAAGAAGCCTGTCTCGCTGCTTGCTTAAACGAGCATCGTTTTACCTGTCGTTCCACAGAATATAATTACGTGACACTTCAGTGTCATTTAAGCGACTCGGATCGTCGAACGACAGGTCAATACGTTCAATTCGTGGACGCGCAAGGAGTGGATTACTTTGAGAATTTATGTTTGAAAGGTAAATGCTGCATTATTGAGAAAAATGAAAATTAAAATATAATTTCTAGAAGAATAAATGTATCTAAAAAATAATTATGGACACTCACAGGAAAAGAGGCCTGCAAGTATCAAAGGATTTTCCAAATGCCCAGAATCGGCGTAGCGGACGATAAAGTTGCACAATACGCAGGCCTACACTATTACACCGACAAGGAGCTGCAGGTTCAGAGCGAGTCTGCTTGCAGATTAGCCTGCGAAATCGAAAACGAGTTCCTTTGTAGATCTTTTCTCTATCGTGGCGCTCCTCAAGGATCGGCTTATAATTGTCACCTCTTCCATCTGGATCATTGGACTCTTCCGGATGGACCTTCGACGTATCTTAATGCAGAGAGGCCGTTGATCGATAATGGAGAACGAGTGGGCACCTACTTTGAAAATTTCTGCGAAAGTAAGCGAACTGAAAAATCATCGATTAAAATAATTTAAATTTGTGTGTGCATATATTAATCATAAATATGTTATTGTACAAATTTTAGAGGGTACTGGACCATTAGCGGATCCACTTCCGGTAGTTTTTGAAACCACAGAAGATCCTACGATAAATAATCTCACTAGAAACGATATTAATTGTGATAAGACTGGCACTTGTTACGATGGTATAGATTTTTTTTAATATTTCAATAATACATGTGTGGTATTGTAACATTTTCTTAATGATCGATTTGTTACAGTATCGGTTGATTGTAAAGACACTCGTATCGCTGTCCAAGTTCGTACGAATAAACCCTTCAATGGACGAATTTACGCTCTTGGACGATCCGAAACTTGCAATATTGATGTTATCAATAGCGATCTCTTCAGGTTGGACCTCACAATGAGTGGACAAGATTGTAACACACAGAGCGTGGTAAGTAATATATGATAAGATGGTGATAGTGATATTGAACTTAATCATTTTCAGAGATAATTTAAAGTATGAAAAATATGGTAATTGTATTTATATGTATTTTTTAATTATAATTATAATTATAGTTTTTCAATGCTATTTATCCTTTTCGAATACTTATTATAGTACATCATATATGTCATAGTGTGTCATGTAATTTATAATATACAAAATTTTCAAAGTTTATATCCATGATTTTGCAACTCAAAGATCATCACAGATATACATTTTTCCTTTTTCTTTTCTAAAAGAATTATAATTTTGCAGTTACAATGCTTTTCATTATTCATGTTATTGAAATACGCATGCTGTTAAAAATAAATTAAGTAAATAGCACTTGTTATTAAGTTACACAAACACTTTATCGATATTGTATCGATATTATATGTGTCTAATATTATTATATTTTCATACTAATGTATCACATTTATTTGATGAGCACTGCACTTTTGTAATGTATATATATCTTTATATGTGTATAATGCATAATTTAAAAAAAAAAACAATTTTTACACATCTATCTTACACATTCTTTTATAAAAAGTCGATAAAGAGTTTATGATAAATAATGCACAACCCTCTCTCTTTGAGTACTTAATCTCTGTTCAAACTTTCTTTTCACCATGGCAGCGTGACGGTTTTCAGACTGGAATTTATTCAAACACGGTTGTACTACAACACCATTCCGTGGTAATGACAAAGGCTGACAAGATTTACAAAGTTAAGTGTACATACGATATGTCCTCGAAGAATATAACATTCGGCATGATGCCGATCAGAGATCCGGAAATGATCAGTATCACCAGCGCACCGGAAGCGCCTCCACCCAGAATTCGCATCCTCGATAGTCGATCGCGAGAGGTTGAAACTGTACGCATTGGCGACAAGTTGACGTTCAGAATCGAAATCCCGGAAGACAGTAAGTTTATGTTCTCTTTTGGAAATTTATTTTTTTTAAGAGAAGCATACTAATTATACTTGAACAATAATATAATCAATTTTTGACAATTTGATAACAATTAATATTAATATTCTATATAGCTCCTTACGGCATTTTCGCTCGCAGTTGCGTAGCTATGGCAAAGGATTCGAAAAGCACGTTCCAAATTATCGACGACGAAGGGTGAGTTGATTTTATATAATACATTCAACTGAAACAGACTAAAATTTTTATATAAAACAATCTTGATCCACGTTTCAGTTGAATATATTAATATTTTGTTTAATATTTTCCGATTATATTGAGCGTGAATGAAACATACAGAACGAATGTTTAAATTTTCAGATGCCCCGTCGATCCTTCCATTTTCCCCAGTTTCACTCCCGACGGTAATGCTCTGCAATCTATATACGAAGCTTTTAGATTCACCGAATCTTACGGTGTAATTTTCCAATGTAACGTAAAGTACTGTCTGGGACCCTGCGAACCGGTAATTGATTAATTTTATTATACCTCTTGTTAATTACAATAACGATACTACCAAAAATTTTTTTCACTTTCAGGCTGTTTGCGAGTGGGGACGCGAATCCGTAGAATCGTGGGGTAAGAGACGTAGAAGAAGTCTTGCGAACTCGACAGAGGAAAAAGGCGAAGATATGACTCTGTCCCAAGAGATTTTAGTGCTCGATTTTGGCGATGACAAAGAATCCGGTTTCTTAAAGAGCGATGCCAGCATAGACTTCAATGAAGCAGGTAAGATAAGACAGACAAAGACGCATTGAAGTGATAGCAAAAATTTGCATGATACTGATTATACGGAATATTTATTTCCAGACAAAACAGTGACCATCGTAGAGCCGTGTCCAACAAAAACTTCGGTGTTGGCGCTCGGGGTGACGTGTGCTCTTTTGGTGCTCATCTACATCTCCACGATCTTCTGTTACTACATGAAGAAGTGGCTAACACCTCGCAAAATGATGCCTTAAGAAAAAAGGTTTATTCGAGCATTCGTAAACATGTACGAAGAAAACAGAGTGCGAGAGTTCACACATACATTTCACACATAGGCATATTCATATCGTAAGTTATCAAAAAATCCATACTTAGCAATTGTCATTCGCCCTCTCATTTCTATTATATGTTCATTTTCATTATATTCACGACGGGTAAATAATGTGTAATAAAAAGTTAAAAGATTTTTATATTATTATTCACACACACACACAAAGGGGGCACAATTGTATTATTATCATGTGCATCTGAATTACGTATAATCCATTTAATATTATGTGCAACATTAACGATAATTGCAAAAAATAATTATATAAGAAATATCCAATATACTACATATATCGGATATTATATAATTAATTCCGTAATCGCATTATTAATGTTGCACATTCAATATTGATACTTATTGTATTGATGCACATAACATTTAAAAGAACAGTTACGTTCGTTAAAATAGATCGGCATTTTCGAGACAGTTACTCGACAGACATTAATACTACACGTATATCGTTTCACGCGCGAAAATAAGTTTACACACACATTGAAACTACTATGACTGACGAGTGCGACGAAGATTACGGATCTCTTGTACCATATGTTGAAAGCAAACACCTACACATATTCGAGGTCTATAACGAGGAGGATGACTCGACATCTCTTAACCGAGGTAATATTTAGCAAGGAACAGCTCATGAATATCGTAATTTTCATGAAGATTGCGTCTTTTTTTTATGATGATCGCAGATTATATAACCAATGCGTCAATTATAACAAAGCAACATTTACATTTTCATTGAATGCTAAACATATTAGGTGTCTGCAAGACTTTAATATATACAACCACTTTGTGGCTGCGTGTATTTAACAACTTCATACTCTGGCTTGTCAGATTGTACTGGGATGTCATTGAGATAGCAATCGATAGGGATCGAATTTTAGTGATACGATTTATCTCGAACGTATGAGAAAAGTGTTGCTACGTTAGCGACTGTGATTGAAATTTGAATGATAGTTTGCGCATGTTGGAGATGTTTATGCAAAGTTGGCGACCGACTCTTTTGCATACATAGATACATACACATACATACGTACGTACACATATACGAGCATTTCGCGGAGCTCACTCGCGACTAAGACCATCATGAAAATGCAATGAGTAAATCTTATTTAAGAATATTCTTAGAATCAAGCTAACTGTCTTCTAGTAGCTACTTCTGATCGGGTTGCAAGGAGAACAAGAACGAGCGAACGAATTTATTTTTCGCGTTGCTCGAAGCGAAATTCCTCTGATGCTTTTTAAATGGTTGAGAGATACGGCTCTGATTACTGTTTTCAGTCAATGGAGATCGATTTGTAACCCGTATCAAGACTAGCGATATTTAAAGGTTCACGCTTCACTAACGTCTTTAACGATACAAGTAGTATTAAGATAGTAATTAAGCATGTAAGCATAGACGAAAGGAGGGAAAAAGAGTGGACGAGGAGATACTTTTACAGATTTAGCGGGTTCTCGAAGCGATTCGTACTTTGTTCGTTACCTATTACGAATAAATTTTTCAAAAAGAAAAGAATAAACAACGCTCTTTATTTACAATACAATTTCCATTCCCAATAATCGTATTAATCTTATATGCGTAATGATTAATTAAATATAATGATTAATAATTTTCGAAATGAACTTGAGATATAATAGTAGTTTAATAAAAACATATTTTAATATTTCAAAGTATCAACCTCTTGCGAGAAACCGCTCAAGAAACTGCTTTTTTAAGACTTAGAAGCAAGAGTACCTCTATTCGTAAAACTCGTACTGGTATTGGACCTGATGAGAGAAACCCTTGAACATTCGGTCACTTAAGTGTAGATAGTCTTCTGCGCGTTTATAGCTGAAGTGTCTTCTAGGACTCTTAAAATTTTAGTTGTACGCGTTCAGAATATTAAACAAGAAATAATCAACGAGGTACAACGTGCTGTCAGCGACCTAAGTAGCCGAATATAATTTTATAAGGACAATTATATATATTTTCTCAGTTTATCAGCTCCATTCAATTAATAAACTTGCGCTACAAATATTTCCTGAATATTTTTTCTCGCTTCGAATATTAATGAAGAATTAAATTATGCAAGTATGTTTTGAAAATAAAACTTTTATGCACATTATGTAAATAAATATAGACTTCAAAAAATTTTATTAGCATTTTATTAATTTATGATTGTGAGAACTAACATTCGTGAGAACAGATGTAAAAGTATTCGGTTCGAGAAAATTTATTCTACAAGAGTAAACTTTATATAATTGCTTTGTTTTCTTCATAATTAATCAAGTAATTTATAAAATAAATATGTTGTATCTATTCGATCGGAATATTATTACAACATATTAATTTTGATATTTACTGAGACGCGCAGATATTTACTGAGACAGTGTATAATGATTCATGAACAAGAGGAATTGGGTGGAGTAAATTAAAAACTTCCGGTTAAGGTGCTTGCTAAAGAGGTCACATTCTCAATATTATTGAATATTATTTAAATCAAAATAATAATAAAGGATTAAAACTCGAACGAATATCACTAGCTTCATTAAAAAATCTGTTTTCATAAAAATTTATCTCCCTAAATTTATAATACTTTTAATGAAGCTATCAACTGATACAATACGATATTTTTGCTGCATTAAACCATTGCTAATCTATTCGAAAAATGCTTGCTGAATGTATACGATCTCTTATGAAACAATTTACAAAATGTATATATTATTAAGACAAGTTATACAATAGATATTCAGAAATGTGAACACACATACGCATTAATATGCATCAATCACGTATATTTGTACTCTATTTATATACACGAATGTTTTAGTAAACTCAGATCAGTTTTGACAGAATCTTTCTTTTTTCTTTGGAATCATTTATTGCATATAAAAGTGGTACAATGTGTACAATTAATTTACACATTATATAATGAATAAAAAAATATAATATCAAAATTGTTCTATCCATATAGAAGAATTGATACATACGTCAGTTATTTATGTAAAAATTTTAAAGCTGTGAAAAAAAAGATATCAAGCATTTCCTCTCTGTTCAATGGAAATTTTAAAGAATCGGATTGTCCATCAAATAATCATGGTATATCAATATTTACAATTCCCCTCATGCAAATAAATCGTTGGCCTGGTCAAACGCCAACCAATCATCGTCGAACTTGTGACTAATTGACTCGAAAATATCGGCACGTGTAAAAGTTTATTATGACAAGTAATTATAGATACGCTTGATACGTAAGGCGACTTCAATTTTATCATTAAAACTTAATCATTGATTATCATTCATGATTAAATCATGATTAATGATATATATCTAATGATTTAATAAAATTTTAAACCATGTGATTCTTTCTTGTTAATATATCAATAAAAAATGAATAACTCGATGTTAACGAAATATTACACGTAAAGACAATAGAAGCGCGTGAATATACATTTCAAAAGATATCAAAAATATTGGCAATAGAAGCGCGTGAATATACATTTCAAAAGATATAAAAAAATTGCTTTGCATTCTTTCCGTTCATATTGTTCGAGCAACAAGCTAATCTGCATACAAAAGTATCGATCGACCAATCCGCTTTGAAGATAACGCGTTCCACGGATAAAACAGCGCCTTTTATTGCGCGTATTGTTCTATTATAATTGCTCGGCCGATAAAGCGAATTCCAGAGGAATCTACGTCGCGGTCGAAAACGCGGGGTGCAACGTTGTGCTTCGTCCTCGTGATCCTGGTAGTATTCCCGGTAAAGAATGGCAGAGGATGAACGAGATACGGAGCGAGATACAGAGTCAGCTGACCAACACATGCATACGCCGTATTGAGCCGTCGTCGAGTCTCTCGGTGCCAAAGGCAAATGTTGCAGCAGTCAACCTCGATACGTCTTCGCCAATGATAAGATAAAGGTTAGCGCGTGTGGGTGCGTGCGTGAGACTTGCCGTAGAAACCGATCTCGTGGGCGTTGCATCGTGTCACGCTTCTCTCTTTCTTTCTCTCTTTATGCCTACGTGTTTTTTTCCGTATCCATTGATCATCCGTCTGTCCGTCCGTCCGTCCGTCCATGTCGTTCGTTCATTTGTTCCTTTCTCTCCAAGACTAATATTACATTCGTCAAACTCATACGACAAACTTTTTAAGCACATTGATTGGCTGCGTTTTTAAAGATTCAACAAATTATTGTCCCGCAGCCAATCAATGTGCTTAAAAAATTTATCGTACGACAAGTGTAATATGAGCCTAATATTCATTTCGCGCGTCTGCGATAAGCAGGGACGTAGCGAGCGTGATATTAGTATATCTCTCGTGACGCACGATCGGAGGAATCTCGCTGAAACGAAAGTTTCGAAAAGCCGCTGCAGCGGCTCCGCCTGCGAGATTAAGCCTCTTGGGGACCGCAGGTAGATAGGTAGGTATGCGCGCGAGTAGGCGCCATCGTGCGCGACCGCCTACGGAGAAGTTTTTTTTTGTTTGCATGGCCAGCAAACGCGCGAATCTGTCATACGTTTTTAGCCCACGTGCACGTGTATGTATGCGTGCACATATCGGGTGATTGAGAATTCGTGTTTCGATCTGATAACGCGCGATGAAATGACGATTATGATAACAGAATCGATCATTTCTCTCCTCCCAGCGACGAGCCAGGGAGCCCAGGGATGAGCGAGAATCAATTTCAATTATATGCTGGAACTAATAAGCCCACATTGTACATTATCCTTATCGCAGTGTAAAACAGGCTATAAAAAGTTCTGCGAGCTGTCAATCTTTTGAGTCGTTACAAATATAGCGCACAAAAGCTGATTAAGTTATCAAATAATCGACCAGCATACTCTGTTAATTTCTTTAAACACTTACTGCAAATTATAGTGAACAATGAACTCGGGGTATTTTCACCTCGAGATAACATTTGTTGAATTTAAATCTTACAGTCAGTTCATTAAATAAGCTTTCATCAAGCGACTTTTTATAAGGATTCCATAAAGAGAGAGCTACACTTTTATTACATTTAGATTATCGAAAATAGAAATTATTCAATTGATAATATTTAAAAATATATAAGCATACACTTCCAACGCACATAATCGATCCGTCCCTGTTTATATGTATGATTAGATTCGATGCTATGCACGCATACATGACACGTAAATATATGCTGTATGTATGTATGCTTACTAATGTAAATGTATTTGTATTGTGCACGTGTAGCGTTCTCCCAGTTAAAGCATGCGCATAAATAAGTTTAGATTATAAGCTGTAGACTGCGATTTCAACGAGTGGCGCTCTTTATTCCGGATAGAAGATGAATGTTCACGCATATATATATATATATATATATATATATATATATATATATATAAGGCGACTTCAATTTTATCATTAAAACTTAATCATTGATTATCATTCATGATTAAATCATGATTAATGATATATATCTAATGATTTAATAAAATTTTAAACCATGTGATTCTTTCTTGTTAATATATCAATAAAAAATGAATAACTCGATGTTAACGAAATATTACACGTAAAGACAATAGAAGCGCGTGAATATACATTTCAAAAGATATCAAAAATATTGGCAATAGAAGCGCGTGAATATACATTTCAAAAGATATAAAAAAATTGCTTTGCATTCTTTCCGTTCATATTGTTCGAGCAACAAGCTAATCTGCATACAAAAGTATCGATCGACCAATCCGTATACATATATATATATATATATGTGTGTGTGTGTAGTTATTCCCCAAGTATTATGGTTGTTTATCACGTTTCTACTCGTAACGTGTCATAGTTCACAAAATTTTTCTTCAGTCGCTATTATCGAGCGACGATACTCTTCTACGCCGAATACGTTGCAATGCTTCAATTCAAAATGCAAATATTTCAACAATAATATAAAAATACAACGCATAATATACCTGGAAAATCATATCTGACTAAAATATGATATAGTGTGCCAAAAACGCAGCTTGTCTATTTTACGACCTGTGTATATAGCTTGAACAAGTAATACAAACAGCCGAGGAAGTGAGAAATTAATAACGCAATTATAATAAGAAAATAAAATACGACTAGGAGAGCAGTAAAAACTAGACGCATGAAACAAGTTTTGGCAACAGACGTCGAAATACGAAACATGCATTGCAAAATAATGCGAATTTTTGAACGACAGCCAACTTGACCAAAACTTAACAGGATTCTAAGATCAGATTCAATCGTCACAAAGTGAACGTTTGTAGGTGACCGTTGGTCTCGCCTTTGCCAAGATATTTGAGCCTTTCTTTCACGCATCAAAAGGAGAAGATTATCTGATGAAAAGGAAAAATTATCTGATGTAATTTTTTGCGTCACGTACTGACCCTCGTGTATTTCTTTTTCTTTAACGCTGGCGATTATATTTAATAGTAGTAGAATTTCCGTATTGTGAATAAGATAGGTAAAGGTCATGAATATTGAGTTGAAAACGAGATGTCGTACGTCGAGGCATCGGTAAATAGACTCGACGTTTTCCTTTTTCTTGTCGTTGTTCTTTATCATTCCTATAGAATCTCTTTTCCGCCAGTCATGCCTGTGCATAAGTATGTACGTGGAAGAAAGCGAAGGCTACAACAGCCATGTGAGCGAACGCAAAGGACGAAGAGAGACGGAGGACGGTCGACGTACATCATTTGGGCGCCGAGAAGTCTGGCGCGACCAAAGCCAGGCCAGAGGCGCGTCTCTGGTTACGCGACTATTTGGGGCGCCAAGCTGGTGGCTTCGGCGGTGCGGCGGGTGAACGGGGGATCATGAAAGAACGGCGGGGAGGGGAGGGTGGTAGGTAGGCGTCCGAGTAACGTCCACTGCGCTCAAGAGAGGCTCGCAGGGCCGGAGAACGAGGAGAAAAGAGGGAGATGCGACCGCCGAAGGGGCCTCCGCAGGCCACATTCCAGGAGAACGCGAGTTTTCAAACATGCCTGGCCTGCGTGAATATAGGTCCATGACCGATCCTTTAATACGCACACTACGATCTCTCGGCGAGCTACGAGCTGCATTCGTCCCTCGTCACGTCTCTTCTATGCCCACCGCTCCAACGATTCCCCCTATGGCGCGTCCCTTCCCCCCTGGTGCTGTTGTATCGCACACAGACGTGCATACATATATATCAACCTTCCCTTCCCTCCTCTCCGTCGTACTCTCCCTTTCCTCGTCCCTCGTGCTAACCCGGACGACCAGGCCGACCGAGCTGGCGACACCCTGTCTGGCAAGACCGGCCGGCGGACAAAAGAGGGGGCGCCCGGGTGCTGCGTTGCCACTTACTCGGTCTTCGTGCTGCGCCTACCTTCGGCCCCAAGGACAAATCCGACGAGCCGTGCCAGCCGTGCCGCACTAGGCGACTGCCGGTCTGCTGCTGCCTCGATGTTTTCCTTACGATGCTCGCTGCCGATATTATTTTCAGCGAACACTCTCGTTTACTCTCGAGAGAACGCGCGAGATAAGAGATGGAGAGTAAATAGATGAGAAAAGGTAAAAAGAAAAATGCAAGGAGATAAAAGTCACGTAATTACTAATGACTAAACATAATCTCAAATCTGAGCCAATAAACGAATTTATAAATCGTTTAATAAAATGTTAACATTATTACGTAATGGCAATTGTCAATTGTTCACGCGGGAAATTAACAGGAAGACATTCCGTTTCAAGGACACATAGGTGGAATACCTGAACGATGAATCGCGCCTATATAACTACGCGAAGGCCGATCCTCGCAGGTGCCTTCTTGCTGCACGATGTTCAAAAGAGAGCCTCATCGTGATCAGCAAGCGCAAGAATAGCCGCCGTGATTCTTGGAAATAGAATAGGGTGCCTCTTCAGAGAACTGCGAGAGGATTCGTCGGCATCCTTGGTTTCTGCCGGTGGCGCGAATCGTGGAAATTTACGAGGCCTCGTCCGTTTCTTTTTATCAGTCTATCTTGCTCGCGCGTTCGTTCATCGAAGTATATGCGAGCGTGCGGCTTGCGTCATTGCCTCGCGGGTCTCTCCGCGCGTTCGTATGCGTTGCAGCCTACGTGTAGCTAAGAAGAGACATGGCAACGGCGCGTGAAGCTAAACATATTAACTGTCGGCTCACGCCACAAAAACAACATGATCTCATTCCATGGCGCATATGCAAGAGGTTATCGTATACCTCAAAATCTCATTCAAAACTTTAACGACATCGAACAAGAAAAAAAGGAAGCGTAGAATAATATAAGTGCGAAAGCATTGAATGTACGGCAACGGTAAATTTGTATGGATTACTAATGGATTACTAATTTCAACTAACGAAATATGATGTATAAGTCACTTTAATTATAATACAGATAATTTTAAGTTCAATAAGCCTAGCATTAGCTATAAGCTAGCATGACCATAAGCACTTTTCTTAGAAGATAAAATTGCCTCATCTACTAACCGTCTTTGCCGACTATGAAATTTTCTATACTACCGTTCAAATGAAATTATTGTATTTAATGCTCGTGCTCGTAGAGACATACATCTACGACCTAATCTAAATTATACGTCTACTTTTTCGTAGAATAAACTCTTCATGACTGATTACGATCCATTTCTCAATTCCTCGTTATTATGTTTGCTCTTTAATTTTATATAAATTTTATGTATCGTATATATGTAACATGTAACGAATTATAGAAAAACCCGGAATGCTACACATTCTACGCGTATTCGACCTCGTGTATAGAGAAGTCGAACGGAGAGGCGCGATCGGCTGGAGGAGAAAGGCGAGCAAAAATCGAGGCTCCATGCTGGCTGCTACGGCAAGCTGCTAAGCGGCGCGGCAGGCAGGCACGCAGTCAGACATTCACAGCAGACAACATGGCGCCGAGAGCGTCGTCGTCACGCCGGCGTGACGTTTCCCGCGCGCGTCATTAACGGAAGTGAGCCCACAAAATGGCGGAGTTTTACAGAGCCGAGGTGTGAAAGGGAAGAGAGAAAGGAGAGGACAGAGGAGGGTGTCTACGCCTGCGGGCAGTTAGACAGGCGAGCGAGGTAGGATGACGAGATCCGTAGAAAGAGAGGAGGTTAGGTCGGTGGCACAGAGAAAGAAGAATGACTAGTAGCCGCCTTCGGCGGTAAACTAGCGCCCGTACCGCACGAATGGGGGCAACGGGGTGTCGAGGGGACGACCATTAGATAGAAAGAGGAAAAACGGCAAAGGCGATAAGTTGAACGCAGATAGCGATAAACGCCGACCGAGTGGGGATACATGGAAGGAGAGGCCGAGAGTGCGAGAAGAGAGGCTCGAGGGAACGAGAGAGCGAGAGACGGCGTTAGAGCGGAGGGGAAAGACCAGTGGGAAGCAGCGGCAGTTCTCGCTGGTGGTGGGGATGAAAATTAGTTACGGCATCCAAGACCTAAAAGGAACTCCGGCGCCGCCAGATCGCATCGTGCAATGTTAAGCGTTAAGGTATCCTCGTGTATCGTTGACAGTGCCGGTCTTAAACTTTGTGGTAGTTGTTATCCGCATCGTCATTATACTGTCGGACTTGTTTTTACGGTCGTAGTGACGACTATTATAGGTGCGAATAAGTTACGTATGTGTGTAATATTTTAAATAAAATCCATGACCTATTTATATATATGACGTGAGTGAGGTGCTCAGTGAGAATAGCTCACAATCAGTGAAAATGATTCATTCGAAGCATCAACAATCGACGCATCAACAGCATCAGCAGCAGAACATGCGAAAATCTGTGGGCGTTATGGGTACTAGACGCATTTTCACAACAGCTTTTAAAATCAAGGTCCTGGATTCTTATAGACACGACAAGGATTGCCGTCAGAATCAACGTGCCACTGCGAGGAAATATGGTATTCATCGTCGTCAAATACAAAAATGGCTACAGTGTGAGGAACAGCTCAGGAGTAGCGTTGAAAATGGAAATGCTGGAACTGCCTCGACCATTTCTCCTGCGGGTCCTCAATCGGATGGTACTATGACGGAAGTTACAGGGAATACCGTGACTCCAGCAACGCCGGCCTTGAACCTCAACCTCGCCAGACAGCACGGCGACGAGCTGACTACACAGCAAGGGCCCCCACCTCCTCATCCTCCGCATGGCAGTGCACCCTCCTCGCCCCAATATAGTCGTCAGACTACTACCATCGGCACGACTTTGCCCCTATGCGTCGCATCCGTAGGTTATCAAGAATATTCATCGGAACAACGTCTTCATTTAGAGCTCGAGGACAAAGTTCATATGCCAGAGATTCACGGATATCCAGGCACGCAAGTAGATCAAGATCGTAATTATTACGTATTAAATGGAGATGGACAGCGAGATGTGGAAGCAGCTTCGGTATTTAGCAGTAGGAATGAGGTGAAGGTATATCAAACTTTGACAAGTTACCATTCGCCATCTCAAGAGCACAGATATGACGTGAACGATATCAACAATAGCATGCATAATCATTCGCCGAATCATCATCCGCAGCAACGGGAACAAAGTTATGGAAATGTCGATTCATTCGACGGGAGATCATACGGCTTGCTACTAGCGCCGTCGATGATAAAGACAGAGCCAGCGAGCCCAGACATAGCGGCGACGTCAGGACCGTACAAATCGACAGATTCCCCCGGTGGTTCACGGGCCCCACTCTCGCCGATATCGCATCGAGCCACCGATAGCAGCGATTCGTCCGTTCACTTTGTTGATTCCTCACGAGCCCCTGCGAGTCCGTACTTGCACGTGCACGTGCATGAACACGCACACCCATGCTCACCGCTCAATTCCGAGAAGTCGATCCCATCGCTTCTACACCAGCGGGAGAGAGAGTCAGACGAGACGCAGCATATCGACGAGAAGAAGGAGGAAGAGACGTTGGAAAAAACAGAATACTGTACGGCGATGGTCAAGGAAGAAGTACACTTGGATGAGGAAGAAATATATGATGAAGGAGAAGAGGCTATCGCATCCTCGTGCATTGATTATCGACGACCACCTACCGGTGAATCATTAGCAGGTAGTTTAGGACCGGTAAGTCCTATGTACGATCGTAACGGTTATTCTTTGCCGTCAAGCCCTCGTGATTCTGTTAGCATCGGAAGATACAGGAGTAGCTGCTCGGACAGCGAAATGGATCCTCTCATTTCGGTTGGCAGCTTGAATTCATCCAGCAATTTCACTCGCAGACGATCTTTCCCATTGCGTTTTAAACTTGACGTTCTCGATGCTTTCCATCGAGATAAGGAAGTAAAGGAGAATCAACGAGCTACTGCTAGAAAATTCGGTATAAATCGTCGGCAAGTACAGAAGTGGTTAGAACAAGAAACGGAACTCAGAGATGAAATCGCTCTTCGAGGAGATTCACGTCAACGACTGGGTCCTGTCCAGGATGTCGCTTCCGGTGATTCACCATTGGATTTGACGACGACAAATTACGTTCCGAACTGCGTTTCGCTACGTGATCGGTTTGAGATAGAACATGAACGATCGTCTTCGCATTTTTATCGCTGCGATGTTAGTTCCGCTTCTCCTCAACATTCTTATCAACACGTTACTAAGGTGGAATCAATCTCCGAAATAGAAGCTGTAGGGCCTTGCAATCTTTCTTGCTCCGTAGATAGCCATACGACGACTTCGACGACATCTTCTTATCAAGAATTGTCTTTTAGAGAATTCTGCTCTATGGAGTCTTCAGTTAAAGCACATTGTTATTCACCCAGAGCAAATTCCGAAGTTTCTAATCTTTCTGAAGGATGCGAACAAAGATTTTCGCCGCTGAAAAGACAGCATTGTCTGCTTCCTTGCTGTTATGATGCAGTGTCATCACCAAAAAGATATTGCGAAAGGTCTTTGGATATAGACGATTGTTACGATGTACCTCCTCAAGATACACCTCTTTGTCTCGTGAAACCGAGGTCGACCCGGGAATCTTCACCCTCCCGAACAGAATTGATTCTGAAATCAAGTACTGTATCAACTTCGAATAATCCGGACGCTATCACTTTCAAGCCTTACTTAGACAATCCCGTGAGCAAGCCTGCGAAAAAATGTGCCGATCAACGCGATCTATCTCCTATCAGCGGCCACAATGTTAATAACAACAACAATAATAATAATAGTTACAACAACAATTGCCAAATAATTTGTAACTTCAACGAGAATCAAAGTCGCAACTATGATTACGAGCTTAATTTGCGAGTACCGGTTTCCTGGAGACCTGATATAGGTTTGTATACAGGGTTTCCGCAAGGGAGTGCGTTTGTCAGCGTATCTTCACTCTATATGTAACTTCCTCTTTCGCACCCTTCCCCATCCTTCTATTCTAATCATACGCAGAGAACGGAAACTAGCAGATTCATATAATGATAAATAATCATGTCTATATTTTTTTTCTTTCATTTAATTTTAAACGCACTTGTTTTAAAGCTTAAAGAAGAGGGGACAACGATTGGATCATGCGTTATATTTAATTAACTTGTGGATATAAAAATCGAGCGCGCAAGTTTCTCGGGTGAAAATTTGTCAGCGAAAGATCGATCGGTACGTGATCTACCACACGTAGCAGCCTACATAAGCATTTATCGTTTTCGCGGATCGTCGGTGCCGCGTTATACATCGCGATAAAGTCTTAATCGGACGAGCCGAGGCGTGGAAGGAGATTATACATGGTCGCGTCCTCGGCTGGTGTCTTCTTCCAACATCATCAGACTTTCTCGACCCTCTCTCCCTCCATCGTCCCACCTCGCTCCACGAAAAAAAGTACATACAGATATCCTGGCGAATCTTTTTCTCACCGCTTTATCATCGAGATTAGAACCTGGTGGTTATCGCACGGCTAGGCCGTTTAGAGGTCGAATGCGTTTGCTATAATTATACAATTATGTCAGCGCAGCCATTGCATCGAAAGTTCGCGGAAAGAAATGCCGAAGCATTCTCGCGTGAAACATGATGGATCATTGTGCAGCATGATATATGTAATAACTAGAAATGAACATTATATATAACGAACTTTTATTAAGGAAATTGAAAAACTTTAATTTACATTTCTCCTTGTAAAGTAGTTTTGATAACGTTTTTTATAGCACATTTAGTTTAGCAAATTTTCAATTTTGTTCATTTTTTCTTCATATTTTTAATATTGCATATCATGCTAATATTGCATAGATAATATTGCATTACGTCAGACAAAAAACAGAGCTTTCAAATTATAAGTTTCTTACATTTTCCTTGTTCACATAGAAAACTATCTGCTGGTGGCAGGTAGATTGCACGATTTCTTGGTAGTATACATGACGTGCCATTCATGTTTTCTGCGAACTCGTGTGATTGTATTAATTACCGATAGCGAATATGCAGCCGATCTGCGAAAATCATTTAATTGCTCAAACAATTTCTTCCATATGCGTATATGCGTCACGCGCATAGCATTAGTATAATATTACAACAGTACTTGTCATTGCTCTTCTATCCCCCTTTTCTCACTGTTTGGCAATTGTTGTCTACTTCTCGTACTCACTTTTTGTTGTTTTCTGTTAAATGGTCTTATGTAAATATGTAAATATGTAAATATTGAGAGAAGACCGGGAGAAAACGTGACTATCGTATTCCGTCGCATCAGAGATTTCTGGGATGTATACTTGGTAGCGTATATCATAGTGTTATTTTAAAAAAAGTTTAAATAATCGATATCTCCATTGGGAGAAATAAGCTATTTTTATACGATCCCGTCAGAAAAAAAGAAAAAAAAAAAAAGAAAAAAAGTATCATGAAGAAAGAGACGGAAATCCGAGACAAAATAAACCACTTCCGCAGAGACCACATCTTGTGCCTTTTTTATCGATATAAGACAAGATATAAAACATTTTTGACGCATAACAAAGACGCATAGATCGATCATGCGCTAATAACAATATATATATTAATATTTTTAAGAAATAATAGATTCGATATATAAAAATGTAAATGAGTTCGTTCGTTATGCACTTCGCTTTCGATGAATTAATTTACTGAATAATGATAATTTACAAAGATGTTCCGCGAACAATTTATCTGTCGTTAGAATATTTAAAACGATAATAATGTTACAATATTAAAATGATAGAGACAAGCACGCGGGATGTTGCATAAAATATAATTCACTGACTGATGGAAAAATCGAAAGTTGGAGATGAAAAATTAAAAAGACATATAAGAACAATTTTAAAAGAGAAAAATCACACGTGCCTTATATAATATGTATTCATATTAAAGTTGTATATATCGCTCGCACGAAATTTAGTGCGAGATAAGACAAATCACAGGGACACATAAATTGTATAATATTAATTATTGTAGAGTGATAATGTATAGATTTTAATTAGTATTTATAAGATCAACTTAGAAGTGATATAATTATGCCTATATTTTCTATATACAATTCCATGTTCAAATTATGAAAATTTTCTTTGCCTTTAATATCGATCAGTGATCACAGTCGAATAATTTAAATAAGAAGGAGATTATACATTGAACTAAGTCGGTAGTTAATTATTGTAAACATAAAAAATAGTATTTGTATTTAAATAACGAATAAGAAACAAAACTTAAAAAACAATTAGTTTAAAGAATTAGAAATTATTTATTAACTTTCAAATTTTGCGAATTAAAATTGAATTTATCGCAACAAAAAAAAACTTATAAAAGAAACATCAAAGCTTAATCATAGAATTGGAAAGACTATTAGAATACCATATTTATGAACTTTGAATTTAATATATTAATAATGAATTAATAATATTAAAATATTATAATGATGTAATGTATATTATATTACATATAATTATATTATATTAATATGTAATATATAATATAATGTTATATTATATAACACATATTATATAACACATATTATATTAAATATTATTATATTAATATTATATAATAATGTTATAATATTAATATAATTATAATATTTTTTGAGTTTCATTTCCTATTTCTAAAATGATTTCTAATTTTAATCTAAAGAGAAATATCAAAAAAGTAAAAACATTTTCATTTTTAATATACAGCTATTTATATTAATAAATTCTTTTTTAAAATATGTATTCTAACTTTCTCTAACACAACATTTTTAACTTGCAAAACGCACAAATAATTTCTAATTCTGAACATTATTTCTTTATTTCCACGTAGTGAACGGGGACAATTGAAGGCATAACAATTCTATAAATAAATGTTTTTCATAATATGAATGCACTCTGTTCTCAGTGCACTAAGATTGACGCGATTCAACGAGATGAATTACGATCCTCGAAAAGATAAGCGATCTTTCGCGTTTGACTTTGCTGGCGAATTATCAGAGGAAAACTTTTTGTGAATCATTGTTAGATGATGTTAAAGGAAATAATATTAGATTGCAAGATATACGCCTGAATCAGAAAAATATTGCTACATATCAACATTTTCTCAACTTCCTCGATCAATCAGCTGATCAATTTTGAAATCATAAATATTGTAAAATGGTCATATCATAAATTTCTAAAATAAATTTTGTATTTTATGTATATAAATATAAATATCAAGCGCTGAAATGTGATTGTAGTTTTATAAAGATCTGTAAAGATTATAAATGATAATTTTATAAAGAATTAATATTTTAACTAACTTAACTTTATTTTATCGAATTTTGGAATCAAAAATTGATTTTTATAGTAGATTTCTAAACAATCAAGCGGTTGCCAAGCGATCAGCAAGAAAGGCAATTCTGTAAATCACTGCTGCAGACAGGGCAGTTACGTTAATGTTTCAATATTCACGCTTAATCGAGCCCATTCGTGATGCGACATTAGCCAACATGGTTGTCTGTGCGATCGCCTCGTACCGAGCTCTAATTTATCATCTCACAAGTAATAAAATCAAGATATGACAGATGATAATAATTATTTTATTTCACGGAGAACTCATCAGAGTATATATTTTTCCTTTCTTTATATATTTTTTTAAATAAATATTTTTGTCAGAATCTTTCAATTTTGTTTTAAAAATTAGATAAATGTGAATATTTTTAATTATTTAATTATGTACACAAAAAATACATATCTTTTTATCACAGAATGATTCGCCAATCAAGTCCGAGGATCGAGAGATCGAACAAAAAAAAATATGTTCGCGCTTTGCCCACAATTGTTAATAGTGTTCAAGGCGACAATGTACAATAAAAAACGCGCGTGCGTAATTATAAGCCATAATAAATTACATAATGCCATAATACATTTTACGTAAAGAAAGGCTGTATGACTGACGAAAAAATTCTCGAAAATCACGCGAAAAATGAATTCGCCGTTGGAGTGCCTTGTATGCGTATGTGAGTGTGTTTGTTGCGTGTCCGCCTGTATTCGTATATATGTAGTCACGTATACACCACAGCCTACAAGAGTCTGTTTAACAAGAGGCATAAGGCGTATATATAAGCAATATTTTTTAAGTGCATAAGAAGGGAGAAGGTTTGTCCCTTTTGTGGGCAAAAACCCCCCGCGTTTTATTGTCCGTACGACACACAAATATATATATAAGCATAATGTTCGTATTGTACATGTACAAAAAATTTATATAAAAAAGCGATAAAGAGCTAGAACGTGAAAATATCAAAGAAAGTACATAAAAATTTATTTATCTATATATACATATATATATATATATATATATATATATACATGTATATATATATATATATATATATATATATATATATCGAAAATTATATTTTGATATGAACAACTTACATGACGAACGCGCCTCTGAAAGAACTCGCCCGGTGCCTTCAAATAGCTCATGCCTTACAGTTTCTCGCGCGAGGAGGAATCAAGAATTGTGAATCCCTTGCTGATAATAATATTTGTCGCATTGTATTTTGACGAAATTGCGATTGCGAATAATTTAAAAACTGAAGAAATGTATAGATATACCAGTGACCTCCTCTCGCGCACAAGCATATAATATCAGTATTTCAACTATTCCTTATTTATTGTTTCGCGTGACACGTAAAGAACCTCCAAAGTCCCGCAAAGAAACTCGTCATCTCTATGCCTTCCCGATCGCATACTTCGCAGAAATGTTAAATTTTTCGTAAACACAACCTGCGTGCAGTCGTCAATTTAATTCGGCCGAAGATTATCCAGCAATTTATTGTTCATCAACATTTTATCTTGCTGTTATTGTTACATAATCGATAAACATTAAAAGAAAAAGACGCACGTGGTTTCGCTAAAGCTCAAGAACACGATATCTAATTAAAAATAATAGAATAATCAGCATTTTCATCTTGTAAACAATTGTAACATTTTTAATTTCGCATCTTTTATTGTTTATTTTTGTGCGCCTTTTTTCTCATTGCCGACTTTTGTTCGAAACAACCGCTTATGATTTATCAATTTATGAACGGAAGCGAGAAAGAAATGAAACTGTCAAAGAATAAGAGTGAAAATGTATGAGTTTAATGTTCGAAGAGTGCAAGAGAGAAAGGCATCGAGATATAAATTCTTTTTTTGTGCGTCGCAGAGACGTGAAATTATTGTATTAAATATTGTATCATATACACGCGCGTATAGATTATATGTATGAAGCGTGCCAAACAACAACAAGAACACCCATTTGTTATTTATAGCGTCTTTAAGCATGACACGCTTCATATGACATAGAATTTAACCGAATTTGAGAGAAAATATAAAAGATTATTTTAAAAGAATCCACCTGTGTTTTGCTCTTCCTGCCTCAAATTTATCTTTTAATATCGCTTATGCATCTTGTGATCGATGATGAAGCTTGTACAAGATGCTGTCTGTCGCAGATGTACTTTGAAACAATATTATTATCTTGATAATTCGATCACAATTCGAGCAGTCGAAATATCGAAATAATTTTTATGAGAGATGAGATATGTTTCTAAATTTCATCTGGAAAAGTAAACCGTAAATTGTCTTTCGAAAGATTATTTTCAAATTAGCGTGCAAGTAATAATTAATTAATAAAAAATTAATAAGAATTTGAAAAAAAATAAATTTCGATAAATTTAATTATAAATAAATTTTTGAATTTTCATGAATGTGCTTTGCTTCCCATAATTCTAACAATAATTATAGTTATTATATTTTGTACAAAATTATTGTATTATTAACTGTTCGTTATTTATTTATCATACTTATGGAAGATTTATTATATTTTCTAAGAGAAAAAAATTAAAAAATTATACGGTATAAATTTATTATCTGAAAAAGCACGATATTTGAATAGCTTGAAGAAAGCTTGTTGCATTAGCGCATTTGATGCAATAGGTCTTTCTTCTACTGATATGATTCATAAAGTCTTTCTCACGCATATCTGCAAACCGTATAAGCGCTTATCTTGTTGGCGAGTATTTCAACAGTTACTCGATAGTAGGGGAGAGAAAAAGTTTTATTCCCTGGTTACATCGATTCAAGCATTTCCGCTTGAATTATGGAACAAGCGCAGTATTTAAAGTCGGAAATTTCGTAATATTTCGAATTAAATCTTACTGTTATCGCTGATTTATTTAACCTTTTGCACTCGAAATTACTTTTATTATAATATCGATAAACATTACGTCAATTTCTATCTCGCGGTCTCAAGGTCTCGTCTGTGAATAGTTAAATCAAACTCTTAGTTAAATCAATTTTAAATGCCTCGCAGTCTATGTAATAATATTTACCTCATTTGTGTACATTTATTTCATTGTTGAAACTGTTATTCGTGATAAAGAAAAGATCATAAAAGTCTTTATCTCATTCAGTTACATTTCAATTAAAAGATATATACATATACATATATATATATATATATATATATATATATATATGTACATATTTATATGCATATCTGTAACATTTTTTATAAATCTGTATTGCATTTTTATATCGCATTTGTTGTTTCTCACGAAGACTATGGCTCTTAGAATTAATGAGGAAGTGGAGTTTTATTACAAGATCAAACGGTACTCGCTCCTTTCTCGCAATTAAAGATTTACGTAATTTCGCGCACACAAGTGACGAGTGCGGCCTCTCGAAGAGACTCCGATATCTCGCTCCGATTCGCCCCACTTCACGCGATAAAGATAAGCGCGCGAACCCAAGTCGTAGAGATTCATGCGCATCGTCTGCCTTTCGTCCCTCGACTTCCTCCCCCTTCCCTCTCCCCCTCGCCCCTTTCTCCACGCATACCGATACCGATGCACCGATGCATTGTTTCCCATATCGCGCTCGATTGGCAGCTCGCGCCTAAGGTTCCCCAGGCACGCAACACATACTCAAGTCCGCGTAACGCAGAAGCGCACGCATACAACGTAGACGACAATACATTGATGAATAAGCGGCTATGTGTGTGTGTGTAGCGTGTGTGTGTGTGTGTGCGTGTGGGTGTGAACGCGCTCTTCGTGCGATCGCTCACGTTTGCCTTGTTGTTAGTTGCTTCGAATTCTGATCTTTAGAATTGCACTACGTTCTCCTATAAATCTGTCTCCAATGGATTTCCTTTTAATTGTTCGAAAAATGTGAAAAATCTCGATCTCGTTTTTATGCAACGACACGTATATAGATTGTATAATTTTACATTACGCGCTTTCAAACCTTTCGTGAGCAATGATGTAGAATGCACGGTAAATTCCTGCTATGCAAATGCATGATTTATTGTCGATGTTTATCGTTGCACGAGTCCGGTAACGGGGAATAAAATGCTCTCGTCATTAAAAATAAAAGAGATTATAAAATGAGAATTTTTATGCCGAGACAGAAAGAGAGAAAGGAGAGAAAGAGAGATGCTTTAAAGTGATAATAAAGATTAATTAGTAAATGTCAGCGTTGGAGAAAAATGGGAAAAACGGAAATTTACATAGAAGAATAGCAATATAGCATTAATGATACACGCTATTTTTTAATTACTAACAAAGTATTGCAAAGTACTTTCATTTATCGTACACATCAAGCGTTCTTATTGATTTTAAAATATATATTTTAAAAAATATATTTCTTATAATAAATCTTAGTATTTACGAATAATAGAATTTGCACGGGAATAGTTATTATATAATAGTAGAGATATTATATTAATATTAGAAATAGTTTATATATATATATATATATATATATATATATATATATATATAATATATATACATAAAAGAACTTTTACTTTGTTACAAGTGAAATGTTTTTTTAAGTGAATTTTATTAACTCTTTATTTCTAAATTTGCGAAATATAAAACTTTTTTTATATTTTTTGTTTATTATATAATAATAAAAATTATTATTTTCTTTAAAATATAATTTCGTTTATTATATTTTGTTATATAATTAATATAACGTCTATTGTATAATATATCTTTTTTATATTTTTTGTTTATTTTTGTTTAGTAGAAAATTCGGTCTTAAACACATTCAACTTATACATACCTGTGTTAGTATTGCAACATAAGTGAAATGATTGCCAATGCACCTGAACAGATTGAGTAATCGTTATCTCATGCGGTAGTTGAGCGTACAAAAGATGAAATTCAGTTTCAATTTTCCATATTTCTTTCTTAATTATACCAAAATAAATAAATAAAATGCGCAGATCTCTATGTATGTTTAGTTTTTGCGTATATGCGTTTTGCTAGCATATTAAACACCGTCTTTTAATAGTGGAACAATTAACTTTTCGATATATCAAATCAATCTAGTTTTAACTTTTTTAACAAAAAATCAGAACTTTAACAAATAAACTTTTTTTAAAAATATCAGCGTGTATTTATTATCCAATTTAAAAATTTTTTCGTATAATAAAATAGAGAAAACATCATTTTTTTTCATGAACATGTTTATAATTACATAAAAATCGTTCTTTATTTGTAAACTAAATTAGGCGTACAGAAAATACATCGTTGTTATTTATGAATAACATACGTAAGAGTTTATTTAAAGAATGACAATGCATTCTTCGAGAAAGAATGTAAATCGTTAGGCGACATCGTGCGAAACCTCGCCTCGTTAAATCGTGATAATAACAACACTTGGCATTTTTATTAAGGTCACCGTATGCGCACTAAGCAGACCTTGAATCGGAACATGACTGTTGCAACGTGTCAATCAACGCCAATAAATGTCACCGGCTGGTGCAATGCAATTAGGAAGGGTGCAGTGGCACGGTCAAAAAAAAAAAAAGAAATTCACGCGATGACTTCGACGGAATGCAACGTATTTCGATCGTACAATATTAGAAGGGACATCAATTGCATCGATGTCACGATTTAACAGTCGCGTTCGGATCGAGTTGTGAGCGATTGATATTTAAATCGATGTACCTGACGCGGAGATGACATTACGTGTGTTTCGAGAAGCGTTAAGAATACTAATTAGACCAACACCTAGGTACTTAAAAAAAGTCTCGCCCGGAATATCTCTCTCTCTCTTTTTCTCTTTCTCTGTCTTGATCTATTCTCCGACCGGAAACGCAAAAGTGTATCGAAAAGACTAAAAGATTTTGGCGTTGCTCCAACTGTGAGCGACCGATTCTGTTTGCAGAACGTGCAAATAGTACAGTGGACATAATAGTCTGAGATTTCAGTGATTGTTCTTGCCGAGTGTGTGCCTCGTTGATTTTACTTCAACGCTGGGATTTACTTGCAACTTTTGGTCGAATTTCCTAGCTCACATCCACTCTTATCTTAAATGTTATAAAAAAACTTTTATGATATTTAATTTGTTAAATGTTACATTTTTTTGTTACAGAACATATAAATAATAATAACACTAATAACAGCAATTAATAATAACACTAATAACAGCATTAATAATAGAATACATATTAATGCAATTTAATTATTAGTACAATATTAAAATTTAAAAATATGAAAATTTTGACCAAAACTTTCACGGTGCTATTAGATGAGTATTATCTTATCACATTTGTCATACGGTCTTAAGACTGCATCCATAGAAAAGATTTCCGGATCTAATGCTCTATCATAAAATAGGATCGATAGTGATAAGTCTATTTTTTTTATTAAAAAAGAAATATTTTAATCTTAATTAAATGGAAAATTCTTAAATCTAGGATGAAATGATTCCTTTCGAAGAATTAGTATCGCGTATCCTTAATTAACATTCACTTATTGAGTATTCGCAGTTGCTACATGCGAGTGATAAGAGGGATGCGTGGGTGTAAGCTAAGAAATTCGGCCAAAAATTGCAAGTAAATCGCATTGTTTTACTCGCAAGTCGCTTCTCGAAGTGCGTAAGGAATCGGGAGAGAACACGAGGAAGTGTGTCGCGAAACGAGAAATCGGCGGATCCTCGTGGAATAAC
Organism: Camponotus floridanus; assembly: GCF_003227725.1. NCBI lineage: Eukaryota > Metazoa > Arthropoda > Insecta > Hymenoptera > Formicidae > Camponotus > Camponotus floridanus. Next base: position 979,989 of record NW_020229838.1, read on the forward strand.
GTGCAGCCCGAGCTTGGTAAATAACGCGCTATTTGCCAAATACTATTATTACTCATGAATTTTCATCAATCGCGCGATACCCTATAATCCACCAAGTTTCCATGTCCCACATAAAGCGTGCGTTCTCCCTCCCCTCCCGCTATTATAGATTAAAGATATAAAACTTGACGGACGAGATATTATTAGAACTTTCCTTTAATCCTGCTCCGATAGATTTGCTCTCTTATCGGCGATCTATGTAAAACAGATTCCTGATAGATGTTTCGAGATATTTTAAATGCGTAAGCAATACCCTCTCTCTCTTTCTATTATTTTCCAGAAAGCAAATTCTTGTAAATTAATTATATAATATCGAAGAAACTTGCGTTGTATCTTGGCGACATAAACGTAATAAAATTTTTTTTCTCGGGGTCGGGATTGACGCCATATGTTAATCAGTCTGAACTATGACTGAACTATGATGATCGAGTATGAGGTATAATCGTAACAAATTGATACGCGCGAGAAGATGTATAAATCGAGAACGATGACATGGAGTATATATTGGAGAGACAAGAATAATTTATAACGTGACGTTAAGAGAACGGGCGTTACATTTAAATGGTAATTCGGTTCGTGAGACCCTCAGGCAAATAAGATTCGAGCAGGAGAGATGCTCATTTTCGCGACGCTTGCTAATTATAAAACGGACGTTTACACTCTGAAAGCCTGTCTCTTCGGTACACGTGTTCTCGATGTCGCAGGAAAGAAAAAAGAAAGGAAAAAAAGGAAAGAGAGAGAGTCTCGGTCGTAATTCCCGCAATGGCGAGAAAATCAACGTTTGCGAAAGGCCTATTCAGTGAATATTTTTATCTCGGCTCGAGACGTCTTCTCGTTTCTTTGCTGTCTCTTCTTTTCATTCTGTTTTCATCGCTTTTATGTTACCGCGATATCAAACATTGGAACTGTCTTTTTAACTGACTTGACACTTTCTTATCTCTCTATTAAAATTATCTAGATTTAGAAAACATATTAAATACATGAATTCGCGTGCGAGAAAATTGTCGCTAAATTAAAAATTATATTACAGATTTAAAAAAGATGGAAGAAATGTGTGGAGAAAAAATATATACTAAATGTTGATGCAAAAATATACAAAATACATAAATGTCTATGCATGAATCTCTTGAATCTTATGAATCTCCTGAAGTAATCATTGACTTGAGCAAGGAAGAGATTCACAAGAGATATCAAGATGCTGCAAAAGTTATATTCAATGTAAGAAAATATGAAAAAGAAATATAATTAATTTAATTCAAATAAATTTTTAACCCCGTGAAATCTTTAAATTACAGGAGCAACAAAATAAAAAGAAGAAAGTTGGCAGTTATCTCAGTTTTGGGAGCAGTCGCAGAACAATAGAATATAGTAATAATGGAAATCATCCTGTCATCATACGAAAACCTGAAGGTTCTATGATTAAGCAGAATACTCATTCATATTGGCCGATATCGAAAGAATATCGTAAGCCAAACGAAAAGTGCGCAATAACTTAATGAGTAGAAAATGTTATAATAATTTGTTCAATAAATTTAATTGTTTGCACTAACATTAGTATCAATTCTGAGGAAATCTTTATATACACATATATTATTATACTATTATAAGGTTTAAACATTTCTCAATACGTTCATTACCACATAAAACTATTTTTCACAATCGCTTTATAAAATATACTTTGTAACAAAAACAAGCATAATATAATACATCTCAGTTAACATCTAAGGATGTGCAAATACTCACAAAATTTAAGATGGGTCCAAGCATGTTCATAGTCTCTCTCTCTCTTTCTCTCTTAACTTGACTTAGAGAAATTCTTAGAGAAATTAAAAATGGAAAATATTTTGAGTACTTACATATATACTCCTATTGCTTATTGTAAAATAAATACAATATAAAATAATATAAGCAATGGACATAATTTTTCCCACAAAAATGATAAAAAAGTTTTTTATCATTTAATCATGAAATTATTTGTTCCTCGATATGCGTTACGATGTAATTACGATTAAATGCAAAAAATTATCTGGATAACTTAAATGCTCTGACATCCACTGAAGCGGTGTTTCTAAAGGTGGCACAATGCCATGGGTGCGCACTGTAACTGTAGAAATTTATAATTAATCTTATTTTTTTCTAAATAAATACAGATGTGTATATATATTTGTTCCTATATATATATAAAATTCGTTTCTATATAAAAAAAAACAGATTACAAACCATTTTCTTGATCTGGGAATACTTCATTTAATAAATGCTTCAAAGTCTTTCTTTGACCTTCTTCATTCATTGGTTTTACAAGTTTTTGTATATATTTGTCTTCATTCGTATAGCATCGGAAAGGTATATATTTGAATCCCTCTTCGGTACTGGTTTCCATAAGTCTACCATTCACAGACCAAAACTGATCAAATTTATCATTCATAATACCATTCCACAGCTGTGTATGGTCTTTCTTTTGCATACTAGAAACAATTTGTCCTCTATGCTTTAGAACATCAGCTTCTTTTATGCAAGAAAGAAAATGGGCTTCTACAACTTCTCTAAAAATTACATATTATATTTATATTGTCGATGTAAACCAATAAACAGTAAGTAAATAAACAGTATATACTCTGTCATAGAACAAAATACATTACATACTTGTTTTGACAATGCATTAGAACATTCTCTGGAAATTTATCAAAGTGGACAACAATATTCCAAGGTAATTGAATGTCATTGAAATAAATATCCAATAAAACACCAATTGGATAATGCCACTTTAATGGTATTCCATTAAATTCCAACCACATCTCATGCTCTTGTTTGTCACTTTGTATGTGCCGTATAAAGTGTTTGCGTACCTAAGACGGAGAGAAACAATACGCATATTTAATCAACACATTGTTCGAACACATAATGTTAATAAAATAAAATAAAATAAAATAATAAATAAAGTAGCAAATTCCAATAAGATATGTTGCAAACACACTTCTTACCTTCTCAGTACATAATGGAAAGTAACTTAACCTAGGTACCATTAGGTAAAACGGATCTGGCCCTTGTAAATCGCAGATTTCCTCGGAGTTGAGTGTAAAACAGACTGGAATTTTTCCATCCCAAATTTCCCGAAGTACCTCTCTATCGTTCGCCATTGAATCAATACGAATGTATTCACTCCCACACTTGTTGTTGTGTAAAACAATTCGATAACAAACAGTCGGGAAACAATAAGGTTATACTAGGTTACAATTAGTTGTTCTCGCGCAGAAGAATGAGAGAACGTCCTCTGTGGGCATGAACTACGAAGCCAATGTCCACGAAAGTTCTCAGAGGATAACATATAATATGCACAATTTCTGGTTTTGTTCCGTGCACGAAATGCCAGTGCTGTATAACAAGACGTTTAATAAATTTTTAATATAAATGAATTTTGTGGCCCTGCCTCCCTCCCTCCCTCCCTCCCTCTCTCTCTCTCCCCCCTCCTCCTCCCTTCCTCTCTCTCTCTATACATATATATTTAATTAATATGTTATATGTAATTAATTAAGCAGTATTTATAAAGTCTCGATTTTTAATTACAAAATTGTTAAGGATTACATAATACAAACCGCGATATGCAAAAAATCATCAATATATTTATCAATTATTTTTATTGTAAAAAAATAATTGATAAATGTATATAATTAAATATTTAAATTATATATAAGTAAATATTTAAATTATATTAATTTATTTTTTATGCGGATTTTCTAAGAAAGAAAATTCGCATAAAAAGATAAATTGAAGTGAAATTTTGATGTAAGCCAATGATAAAATAAAAAAAATAATAATTGCGATTAAATAAAATATCTTAATTCATAAATAATTTGAAGCTAATTTGAGGAGAGATCAAAATCAAATGATCGGATGGCATAAGGGTTAGCATTCGATAAATAGAAAAACGATATATTAAACGCAATACATAGAACGATCGCAACGTATTTTACTTTACATCGGATCCTATGGAATTGATTTGCGAAGGAAAATTAAACTCGTCAACTAAAATATCAAGAATCCCGCTACAGGATGAAACGAATCCTGGATTTTCCGAATTGTTCCCAATAGCAATGATTCATGTATATATACATATATATGCATATTGTATATGTATATCATTTATCTGTCCGTCATCTAAACCTTCTTTTCTTTTCTACTCTGCTATTTCTTATGGCATTTGCACTTACTCGAATTTCTTGTGGCACTTGCTTTAATTCACAAAAATATTTAATTTATAAAATTGTGATCAAAAATGCGTTTAGAAAAAAAATTCGATAATATATAAAGAGTTTCATTTATCATATCGTTATTTTACTGTTTGAATGTCGCCGTGCAAATGATAATAAAATGACACCTAAACAATATCCTGCTGTTTATATCAACAAGGGTAAACACAGTGTTGTCAATTCATTGTCTAAATATTTTAGATAGATTAATTCTTTTAGATTATAGATTAATTATTTATTAAACGATTGATATATCTCTCTCACGAAGCCTATCGTTATGTTAATTACTCTATTCTATAATTCGGTCGTTTTATTGCGCATCCTCAATCCGAAATATTGTATTTAGTTCATCAAAGAGCCAAACGACATAAAACATCGAACAAGATATATTTAATTTTAAACATCATTAAAGAAATAATTGTTTGTAAAGATTGCAGTGAAATATTATTAATTTAATAACTTATTCTTTGTGTCATTACGGTTCTTTGATTCTGTCATTTTATTATAAACATATCATAGAAAATACGCTAAAATAAACATATCATAGAAAATACGCTCTTCGAGATCTCGCGATATATTGATTATTGTTTAACGTATATAAAAGATAATTTTAGAAAAGGGATACCATGAGTTACATGTTGCAAAGATTGAATATAAAATATTACGAATATAAATTACTTACTGCGCATATCCGTTGTTTGTAGCTCGATGTTTTTTCAAATCTTCTTTTCTTTTCCTTTGTTGTTCCCTCATGGCACTTACACTCGCGAAAAAATACGTTAAATTAATATTTTAAGTACGTGGAACATTTTGCACAACACTTCCGATCACAAATAATCATACGAGATATATACGATATTTTCTTATATCTAATAGATATAATAAAATATCAAAAAACAATTCAAAAAGCAATTCAAAAAGCAATTCAAAAAACATGATTCGCTAGATGTTTACATGAGATTAAAATCATACGTCACTTGTAATAAAAATGCTATCAGTTGTTGATACATATATATCATATACGCATAATAATAGGAATTATAAACAAAAGTATAAATCAATAAAAGTGATAATGTAGTAATGTAATTATAAGTTAATTAAGTATAATAATCATAGCGAATTATGTTTCGATATTAAACGCAATCGCATTATGAAAGAAAATTCCATAATATACGGAGCGTTTCGCATCGCTACTTTATGCTCGAATGTCGCCGTACGAATGATAATAAGACCGTAGGCATGTAAACAGTAGCGCGGTATACGTACGCCGCCAAGGCTGAACATGTTATTGATGACGTCACCGCCGTTTTTTAGATACTTTGGCACACATTTTATTAATATATTACGCGGAATATTACATTACATTATAGAAGTATTAATATTACATTATAGAAGTATTTTAATATCAATTAAATATTTATTAATATGCAGTTAATCTTCATTCTCTAAAAGTTTGATTTCTTTTAAAGTTTAGATAATTATATTTTGTTGTAAACATTACATTTCAAAGTGCACGATTTTTTTACATATAACTTGAATCTTGTTCTTTAAAACAAGCTATGGTAAAATTCGACAGGATTACTTGTTTAAAAGTTATGATTTTTTTCCTAGGTGAGATATATATGTCCCGGAGGTACGAAAGAGTTAAATAATTGATATTATATCACGGAGTCTTTCATTATACTTATTCGATTTTACAATTCGATTGTTTTATTGTGCGGTTTGAATTCGAATTATATATAGTTGATAAGATATTATGAATGAAATATATTTAACTCTAAGTATCGTTAGAAATTAATTATTCGTTAGAAATTAATTAATCGTTAGAAATTAATATAATTATTGCTTAAGTCTTATTATTTATTTCCGTTTCTACATGCGAAGTTTAAAGAGAAAGTGCTCGAAACTACACCACTATAAACGAGCGTGTAAGTAACTGAAATATATGAAATAAATTTGTGTGAGTAAATTAAGACATAAATCTTGCACGCGATAAGAAAGTCGATGACAGGTGGACACGTAAATCGGTACATATTTTGGTTTAGTTTTTATCTGCGTATCAAATTACAGTAAGTGAAGCCGAGCCGATGCTCGCTCGAGCTCGTCCTTTAAAAGCAATTAGAGATAAGGCGAGAGAGAGAAGGATGCGACGAGGACGCGACAAGGATGCGAGAAGAAACGCGAATAAGACGCGAGTACTTTGCGAGTTGACGAAATCCGAGTTTTCTATTGGTTTTAAAGATCGAGGAACTATGATTATTGGCTATCGAGTCCGCGTGGAGTATTATCTTCGCAGTTCGCGCGGATTATTTAGGTCAGAAAAAATTCGGGATGCTACTGATATATCGAACATCTGACGCGAATATTAATCGTTACGCAAGATCAAATTTAGCGCAAATACATTGAGTTTTAATATATTTATAGATCTATTTTGTATAAAATACAATATCTAAATTAATTGATTGCAATATTAATAATTATTAATATATTGATTTTAATTATAATGTTTTATGTTTATAGAAGATCGCTTTTAGGAATCACCTAAAAGCAGACCATAACATCTCTCGTTCTTCTCTCTGCACCTGCTGATTTTTAAAATTACCATCTGTCAACAGTTATTTTATTATTATTATGATAGACATATTATTATAGACATATTCAATTTTCTTGCAAATCATATACAATAAAAAGGAAATGAGAAATATTTTTAAATATTGTAGATCGAAATCTTTGAAAGAAATGAAATTACAACTCTCAATATTCTTTTTTATATAAAATTTTTTTTATCCAAAATCCATTAATTAATCTATTATCAATTGAGCAAATTCCTCTATAATTTTCTAAATTTTATGAATAAAACAATATATATAAAACAATATATATCATTGTTTTATATGATAGAATTTCTCTTCTTTACAAACATATTTTATTTTAATCTTGCAATTAGCAAATTTATATAAAAAAATTTTTTCAGTCTTATAAAATAAAAAACTTTATAAATACATTTTTTCAATCTTATAAAATAAAAAATGTTATAAATAAATTTTTTCAATCTTATAAAATAAAAAAATTTTATCAATAAATTTCTTTAATCTCTTATAAAACAGAAAAATTTTATATCTTTTTATTACAATTATTACAAATATCTTTATGCAATGCAGCATGTGTGTATGTATTACAATAACAATATGTATTACAATAATTAATACATTGATGAAAACAATTATAATCAATTATGCAAACAATTAGTCACGTGGGAAGACAACGAACACACAACATATGCGAATACATAAATAATGTACTTTTTTTTTATTGAAATAATTCACATCATAAACATGTACTTGTTATAACAGGAAGGTATTCTCCTACCAGTTTCACTTCACATTTTAATTATATGTATGTGTGTATGTGTGTATGTGCGTGTGCGAGAGTGTGTGTGTGTGTGTGTGTGTGTGTGTGTGTGTGTGTGTGTGTGTGTGTGTGTGTGTGTGTGATATTCCATACACATATATATAAATTTCTATATACATATGATACACATACATTTTGTTTACATAAAATATGGAAATATAATTTGTTTTATATAGGGAGGCCTTATTATATAAAAAAGAACATAATTTTTGAACTCCAATTCTAACGAACGAATTATCGAGGCGAATGAGAGCGAATTATTTCTGTGCGCGTGTCTTTCATATATGTATTTACAGCAACGTAACAAGTTTTCAATTTATCTTTCATTATTATATCAGCTATCTATCCGATTTTAATGTACTGTCGATTCGACAAATCGGAAACGTCACTTTCAAGGTATCGATTAAAATGATTAAAATTGTTACGCGAGCGAATATCAAGATCTGATTATCTCTGATTAACATTTCGATTGATACAATCGCTTCTAGACAGTTGCTTAAAAGACTTGAGCAAATTCTTATTCGATCTTTGACTGCTTTCATCTTGTCAACTCTCGTTATAGAATACTAAATGCTAATTGTAAGTATTAAACACAAGTATTAAACACGAAGAGTATTATATATTTGGTTTCGCAGTCTGATCGAAACAATTTCCGTTTCCGAGTTAAATTAATCTCGTTTCTTTCCGATTAATTATTTATTATCGACATCCGTTTCGTGTCTGGGAAATTTACGACGTTTCAATTAATTCGTGTTCTGTCATTATAATGAAGATAATTCGTACTGACGACTATGAGCTTTTTGGTATGTTGCCAATCGATCCTTTATTACTTATTGATCGTCAAGTCTAGCGGCAAATCCTGCTCCATCTCGGTGACGTTCTCGTTCTTCACTCTGAGGTCCTGGCCACACGTGTTGGCGGTGTCCATAATGTTGCCCCACACGTTCTCCAACCCGTATCGCAGCTCCATCGAATCCAGCAGGTGTCGGAAGACCGGGTTCTGCGTCTTGAGAATAAAATCCGAGAGGATCTTCGTTTTCCGTAGCATGCTATCGTTGCTGTGTACGCAGCACTTGTGTCGACAGCAACAGTCACCGCCGACGTCCTTGAGCTCCTCCTTGAAAGGTGTCTGCTCTATCTCCATCTTCAGATCCTCCGCCCGCTTGATCACCGAGTGTCTGACTGGATCAGAGCTCATTGTATTTTCCTTTTTGCAGGGTGTGCTGTTGACGATTGACTCAATGTTCCTGTAGTCAACCGTAGAAGTCTTGGTGACGCTGCACTCCATGGGTTCCTCGGTCTTGATGGGCGTCGATTGCATCCCGATGCGTGGTATCGGGTCGGATACTCGACCGGGACTTGTGTGAGGTGACGACACCACGGAACAGTCCTTGATGATGGTGCTACCGGAAGCGTACATGGGATTCACTTGGATTCTATCCGGTATGATGTAATTGTCATCGTACATCCTTGGATAGATCTTCACGTCCTGCTCGTACGGCTTCGGCGGAGTGACCTGCTCTTGCTCTTTCCGTTGCTCCTGGAGATTGTACATGTTGTTCCACTCGACGAAACTCTTCTGTTCTTCGAAGCTGTTACTAGCCTTGGGACTGGAACCAGATATGCTGCTCTCGATGCTCGAATTCTTCTTGTCCGACTCGGAATACGTGCTGCTGCTCTGTTTATCTGGCGAATTCACGTCGAACCTGGTTTTCTCCTGAACGTTGCTGTCGTCGAAACTCTTCTCTTGAACTTTGTCGTTATTATTTACGTAATGACGATAAGTTTTGACGTGTTTTCTCAAAGACGACGGATCGGTGTACCTCTTCGAACATCCCGGTACCTTGCAGCAGTAAGGCTTGTCCACGGCATGGGTCCTGGTATGCTTGAACCTGTCCGAGGAATTCGAATAGGCCTTGTTGCAACCCTCGACGGGACAGACGTAGGGACGCTCGCCGGTATGAGAACGTGCGTGGATCTTCAGGTTCTCGGCTCTGCTGAAGCTCTTATCGCACTGGAAGCAATGGTGAGGCTTCTCGTTCGTATGCGTGCGTACGTGGACCAGCATCTTGTACCTGCGAAAGGGAGGTATGAGTGTTGGTCGAAAATGCATTTATATATATATATATATATATATAGGTGTTTTAATGCATTTGAAGGAATTTTACCTCGCGTTAAACCCACGTTCGCCTCTCGCGCATCCTTCCCAGCCACAGTAAAACAGACCCCGCGGTCCAGGCGCAGCGTGCAACCTTGCAACGTGCCCTGCAAGTTGTTCCAGGGATGTGAACCATCGGCCACAGTCATGCCATCTGTAAAAGAGAAAAATATTAATAATTTCTATCTTTTAATGTATATTTAATTTTTTTTAATTGCCAATTAATCTCTGCGAAATCGCGAATCGTGACTAATCGAAAGTGATGCAATGAGAATGCAGCCTTCCGACGTGCTGAAATATCGAAATATGATTTGCGTCACAAATGTGCTCGCTTACTCGACCAATTGATACCAATTGCGGCCATTTTGCAATTGCCGCCGTTTGACACCAGTTTATCGTAACGGAGACCACGATGTTCGGTACTATTCCAGACAACGACAACGAATTCCGCCAATTAAGTGGCACGGATATATCCACGGGAGGTCGTAGATCAAGGCAATTTCGAGAGAGATTTGATTGGCCGGAGCGGCTCTCGTCTTTTCATTTTTTTATTCACAAACAGCTATAATATATATCTTGTATAATGGATGTTATAAATTCACTTTGCGTTTTTTATTTAATATAATTTGAAAATAATGCATAGCATAGATAGGATGTTCAATCGAACTTTTCTTTAACAAATCGCATATATTAATAAGTGTTATGTGTGGAAAATATGATAAATTTAGATAAGAAAAAATGTATAATATTAATAAAATTTATAGAAATAAATTTTTGAGAGATAATTTCGAGTGAAATTTAATATAATGATGACGACTTCAAATAATGAAACTTATTTATGGTGTACTTTATGATACGTTACGATTGTCATGCATTCGTCACGTGAAAAAAATAATGTTTTCACGATAATCTTTAAGAAACCATGATAATAAAGTTGCTTTTTACTAGTGATAACATTAAGTCAATAGAGAGTTGGAACTTGATAGATCATTCATACACATTATTATCAGACGACAGAGGATGAAAAGTCGAAGTTGTAATGAAAAATATTTAAACAATATATATCATTCTGTGGCTCCCTGCAACTTCAACAAAATTTCCCGCTTTCTCTCGTTATCTGAAAGTAATTGTTATCGTTTCGCCTTATATCGAGTCAAAATTTTATTGATGATAACTTTAAATACAAACCAAGACGGTTATAAATCTGCTTATCATTAAAAATACATATTCTCCTCCCGAGAGTGTAAATTGAATTAAATCGAGCTAATTATGAGGAATCTAAATTCAAAAACACGCGAGCTTTCAATCACGCAATATACGACGTTATAAAGTAAAAGGGGTCGAGATGTATTTCAGAATTTCCTCGACGAATAGAAAAATTTCCGACTATCAGTCGAGATACAGAAAACTGGTTGCAACCGGTATGCGCGTAAAGATACTCGCGTCTACATTGACTCGAGACAGAGATTAACGTCATTTAACGAGGAGAGACAAACGTCTGCGACAACATAGTGCAAACCGAGGCATTTGATTATCTCTGAGGTGTGGGTTTAAACGATAATTTCGTGATAACAAAGACAAGAAGCACATTGTTTTTAATTTACAATATAAATTTTTTAAATTATTTATTATGGATAAAAATTTCATGTATGTAACTTCTTATAGATATAAAGAAATCTCATATTAAATATTGTACAATGTGCTTTAATACATTTTTAATAATCTTGTCTCTGTTATCACGAAATTATCAGCATAGACTAGTACTTCAAAGATAATCAAATGCGTCGTTTATATTGTATATAATGTATACTCGGTCACTTTTGACTCTCTCTCTTCTCTTTTTTCGGAAATACTTTAGATAATTCATACAATTATTATAAATCTTATCTATAAATATAATGAATGATTAAATATTATAAATCTTGTTTATAAATATAATGAATGATTAAATATTATAAATCCTGTCTATAAATATAATATATGAATGATTAAATATTATAAATTCTGTCTATAAATAATGAATGATTAAATTATATGATAAAAATTTAACCTTTCCCTCCTGTTTTTCTTTTTCTCACCTGCACTTTAATTGGGCGTTTTCGCCGGTCCTGATGGTACCTAGTTCCAAGCTCGAGCTGGACGCGTCCGAGTCGCTGTGCGCCGGACTCGGGGGTCCACCGGTGCCAAGGGTGCCCGGTGGCACCCCTGTGGCCGGCGAGGCCCCAAGTTCCTCCTCGGCCGGCATCCTTCGCGGCCAAATCGGAAGATCCAGCGGCCCTGGTTGATGCTGGACGCTGAGGCTCCCGTAATAGCTCGGGCCCGGGCTGGTGGTGTAGCCGGAAACCGAGCTGTAAAAACCCGGGGCAGTTCCTAGCAGGGTGCCCGGGTAACGAGCGGCGCCGTAGGGACCAACGTGAGTTGGCATTCTGCCCGGGACGTAAACGATCATCTTTTTAATCATTTCTTTTTTTGCTTCTTTATTCCGCAATTTTATTCCGATTCGCCAAAGACCTGCAGATTTCGCTCCGATCGCTTTAATTAGCGATTCCCTTTAATTCGCGTTTTATGTAGGCTCGATTGTATTGAGTGTGTATTTACATAAGAATGTGTATGTGTACGTGTGTGTAACTGCCGTGAAAAATTAGTGTCTATGCCTCTCGAAGGAATCTCGCTCTTCCCGCTTACTTTGATCTTTCACGAGCCGCTCTAATGATCTTTCACGAGCTGACGTATCAGCGCATCGAGCAATGTCGTTACTCTAGATAAACTCGCTCCGAGACTCCGCAATTTCCCGTATATTCAACAATGTACCGCTAATGACTATTCTCTCGATACCTGTGACTTATTATCCTGCGTGAAAATTATCTTAACAAGAAAATCATTAGTTACTACGGCTACTCTTTCATATATGTGAAGCCGGTTTGGCAAACTTGTAATCTTGATTGCCAATTTTAATAAGCTTTCTCAAGATTTTCGAAATAGATTTGCTATCAATTGGATTTTTTTTCTGCTTCTGTGCTTCCTGCGCACACGTTTATTTTTCAAATTTTAATTCCCTCTATTCCTAATTAAAATCTCCTTGGTAATGAAATCATACGTCGTTACCAATTCAATTCAATTTTTCATTCAAGCTCGTATCACCTGTTGCCCTCGAAATATTCGCTTCACTAGCGATTTTCGATGGCACCGGGTCGATTATGTCGTCGTCGACGTACTTCCTCAAGCTCGCGCCGTAAAAAACGATCCAGCCATTGGACTTATACAAGACTTTCCAGGTCTTGTTGAGACACTCCCTTGCCTTTCTGAGCACCGTAAATACGACAAGCCGCCCGCGGTACAATACACACACACCACCTTGCGCGCACCCTCTATGTAGTCCGAGTCTGTATCGTCAGATATACTTGAACCGGTTGGACTTGAGTATACGATAGCTCAGAAATTGCTTGCTGTACTTGATCGAGAACATAACTGGGCTGGACAACCGTAGTGAACGAGTCATGAAACACTGCTGTCGCACTTCTGTAGACAATCTTCGCGCGTGTTATTTTGACGGATTCGCTTAATAACGCTGACCGCAGATGAAAAGTTTTGAATCGATATGCGCGTTTATCCAATAAACGACGAACGATTCAATCGATGCTAAGAGAATCCCATTTTTCCTGCTTGCTGGCCGTTGCTTATTGGACGGTGATCTCTTACAGATGACGCGTCGTAGAAGAAGAAGAGTGAAAAAAACAGCGGTCAGAGCTCGAAGATGAAGCTCGATGAACTTCTGCCGATTGAGTTGTAGTTAGGCTTGATTGCCCTCTTTATAACACGTTAAAAGCTACCAGTATCAATATAGCTCTTTATTTATCGCACTTTTTTCCGATTAATTTTTGCTCGAACGTTCAAGATAAGAGCTTGCTTGAAGTATCGTAAAGACTCTACTAGCAAAACGAAACATGAGGAATATCCAACTGATGGCGATGACGGATGCGCAGGCTTATATATACTCGCGCTATCATCTTTATTATGCCCCTCCACGAGTATCACCAACACAGACAAATCGAGTGATAACACTTTGTCGCGCACTCGGTGGCCTTCTCGATACAGTCATCTTAGTAAACGAGAGCTAATATCAAGTCGACTCAACGATTAATAGCGACTAATTATAAAATAACTTAAAACACACATATATAGACATATATAGACTTACAAAATTCTGTTTTGAAAGTTATTTTAGTATTGTTGAAATAATTTTGATCTAATACAGCGATGACTCCGATTTAGATAATCGTTAGAAATAATTTGATAGTTCTAAGAAAAATATAATAGCAGAATAATGAGAACGAATCACGTGCGGAGATAAATTTCATCGAAATCAAGATGAAAATTATATACAAGCGGAAAATTATCATTTATTCTGTAGACATTTTGTTGACGAGACGAAGATTGACCCCTGTTGACCTATAAGAAAGAGAAGGATACATCTACTGCGAAAAGCGAGACATCAAATCGCTCGGTCACCTCCCGCGGTGCAATCGCGATACCCCCGAATTTGTTGACTTTGTCCCACACGGCTGCCGCTGATCGGCAATGTACGCGGGTGGGAACAAAGTCCGCGCGTATCTCTCTCTGTCCTTTTCCCTCTCACAACTGGCGACGCGTTATCTAGCATATTAGCACGTCGGTGTGAATTGGTGGACTGCAAGCTGAATCAACAAGACCGAGCCGACGTGGTCTGGTAATTTCTTCCTTGCGGCGAAATCACGCGCTCTCTCGCGAAAATGACGCCAGCGTCCCTGGACGATGGTCGCCGGCTACCACGGCCGTCCGTGGGAGGGGATCCTCGTCATCAGGAAGCGAGCAACCGTTTCGAAAGACGATCCGGTGAAGGTCACTGTCACGTGGTTTCAAACACGTTCCTGGCGCGATGACGCAATTGATAAGACGATGGAAGGAGGTGATTTGTGATCGCGCGCGCGAGACGCTTAAAAGGAACGACGATTAAAAAAAAAAAGGAGTCGACAACGATCGGCGAAGATATCGAGGCAGATAAAGAGCAACAATGCGTGACCGTGAAGATGCGAGTTTCATAATTGGACGAGCGCGCGCGCTTGATGATCATCGATGATCATCGCGATGATCTCGTTCGAGTGTGCGACGTGACCTCCGAGATCAGCAGAATTGTTAGGCAACCCGAGATGCCATCCGATAGATATAGCCAACCTGCGGTACTCTCGAATCTACATTCTTGATGTATAGAACGGAGTTCACGAACGTAGATTCACGATAAATGAAAAAAAAAGAGATTGATATGCTTTCATTGATCCGCGATATTTCATGATGCGAAATTAGTTCAGGCTAAACTTTCGTAAACACGATTGAATTTTTCACATCTTATCTAAATGTTTGAAACTAATAAGCTTAATCGTCGACGACTTTGGCTGACATTAAATCTTTCGAAGTCACATATCGCCATCAGTTACTAAGGCAATCGGTCAAGGCGATATTATTTTTATTCTCGGCATGTGGGATCATTATATCCACAGCGTAATAAAATACTATTAAAATCTTCGATTTGAAAAAATGTATTTATTTGCAATTCATGCTTCTTCATACAATTTATATCTTCATACAATGAAGATTCTACTTATGTTTAGAGAACGAAGAACGTTTAATTCTCGTTTGTCATTTCGTTTATTGCCGCGTTATATCACACGAGGCTGTAAACGTGTGCAACGTTATTAACGACGCCATTAATTGAGGTATTTAATTCCCCGTTGTAAATCGTAATGTCAAAAGACGATTTATAAAGACCACTTTGTTCCACCAGAGGAGTGGAAAATACGTTTCTCGTAGACACAACAGATGTCGTAAACGCACACCACGCACGAGATAATAATCCATTCTCCACGGATGAAAAGTCAGACGCGAGCCTCGTTTCATTTTCCATCCCATGGAAACATGATCACGATCGCGGCTGACGCTTCGTGAACAAAAATCGAGAAAATCCGTTCACTTTCTTCGATCGGAAAAGGAAGATGGAGTCAATGATCCGTGAGAAATCTCCCTTGTATCGAAGCTTTGTTCGGGAAATCGATATAAATCGATATAAATCATATGATTTATAATTTACGGAAGAATTATATCCTAATGATATCTTCTCACGTTTTCTTTCTTATTTATCTATTTACTTTTTTAATAGATTATTAATTGAAAAAAAATGTCCGTAACAAAGCAATCTTTTTCCTCGGTAAGTTATCTGAAAACATTGCGAATTAAATATTGTTTAAAAGCGTCGCTTCATCGTCGGGATGTTAATTGAACGGCAATCTAATCTTGTCGCGACTTGGAATCCGCACGTCTGGCGGTTTCAAGTAAACAAGTTATTCGACTTATCGGTATCAAGATCCACCTGTTGCTATCCACGCGAATGGTTCTCACCTGTTGCAGAAAAATGATCGCGTTTTAGCGTAACACGATTAAAAAAGATGCTATAATAGATATAGGGACATTCAATTATTGATGTTTTTCATTAAATTAAATGTATTATAATATGTCAGATCACAAGCGAATCGATTTTAGCGCGTCTTCCTTTTTTTTCTTCGAAAAAGAAAAAAATATGAAAAAGAATAAATTCTCAAAAGTGCCAAGATACATGAAAGGACGTCCCGTTCTGACATTATCAGTATTGACTTTGCGATAACACTATTAAGGGGGTCCTCTTACATTAATTACTTGATAACTGATTAAACACGAATTTAATGACGTCCGTTCATTACTTTAATACAGTTTAATATCGCATATTTACGCGATATCACATTATTTTTTTATTGCTGCTCCATCATATCCTGCACAAATATTCTCTTATCGCTTAACACACTGCAATATTTCACAAAAAATAATAGATTAGATGAAATAATTTAATAAAAAAAATTAATAAGAAAATATAATAATTTAATAAGAAGATAATAATTTAATAAGAAAATTATGACAATAGATATAAATGTATATAAAATAATCTTTTTTATAAACTTTTTTTTATAAATTCTTTAAAGAAATTATCGTTAATAATAAATTATCGTTAATATAAATAATTTGCATAAATAATTGAATAATTCGTGTGACAAGGTAAAGAATGAAGGTTGACGTCGTATAATCTTCTTTGACGACAGGCCAGATGTTGAACAATCGATAGCAATTAGCGAAAAATGCAAGATCGACTAAAGAACACGACCGCTATTGTCCCACGCGATCTTAACTTGGAGAATAATTTTAGCATTATGCTCGTTCTAAACGATCGTATCGTAGGCGTTTTGTAAATTTTATAATGTGTCGTTTACAGTCTCAGTCGTCGTTGAAACGAGAAAGAGATATGATGCGTATACAAAAATGTATTATTTTAAACAGTATCGCGCATGATAATTTTATGTAAAGTCATTCATACGCAACACATACTCACATGTGAAATTCATCGTTTGCTTTCATAAGACGTTCGAGAATCGGTCTCACTTCCCGAAGCACTTTCAGCTCTTTTACGTAAAGTCATTATACGGCCGGGCCCTCGATCGATCTCACAGGCGCGCTATAATTTATACCGCTACGCACCAGACGATACTCAATTCTTGATTCAACCTCCGAGAAAAGTACCCCCAGCGACCTTACCTTAAGGCTAATGAATATTGTATAGCCACCTTTCCTGCCCCATCTCGCCTTTTCTCTCCTTCCCCCCTGACCTTTCCTGCAACCGCCGGTTCCCACCCTTCATCTCGGATGACACCCCACGGACCGGGCTGCTGGCGTCGGCGTGCTTTGATCTCGGGGAACGCGGCGAACAGGTAGAAGAAATCGAGAAGAGGACCGGGAGAGCAAAAGAAAGAGAAAGAAAGAGAGCGAGTGCGTATATGTACGCGTATGAGAGAGAAAGACGGAAGAAAGGGACGAGAGGGAAAGAAGGAAGATCACGGCTCGAGACGGAGATTCCACGACGGCCAATGGAAGAGCCGGGCCCGACGCTAAACTCGAGAAAATATGTTTGGAGTCTTTAGATTGAGATCCGGGAGAGAGATAGAATCCTACTCCCCCTCTTCCCTCTTCCCTCTGCTTCCCACCACCTTCCTCTTCCCTGCTGCTTATGATGCGTCCGTGGAACGCCGAAAGAGATTTTATTTCCCTTCGCCGCGCTCCTCCCCCCCTACCCTCCCCCTATTCTTCCCCCTCCCGCAGATCTTTCATTTAGATTTGATTCCCGGTGCTTTCCCTTGGGGATACCATCGGGCCCCGGAATCTTTCGATGGGCCCCGACTCCACCAACCGTGGCGACCATTTCGGTAGCTGTTACGTCCTTTGGGCCCTGTTTACGATGATTGTGAAAAATTGAATCGCTTCTCGCGGATACAAGAGAACTACTCGGCGACGGTTTCGGGTTTAACGTCGCCGCGACTAATAATTTGCTTTCGACATTCCGAATATCTCCTTAATTAAAATTACGTTAAGTTACGTTCTTCTGCCGGCTGGGCGGTAGTAAAATTTGGCGGTACATAAGCGTAACGTTATTTAGCATCGAACTTTCTTAAGGGGATACTTCCAAGCGTTCCTCGAGTGAATTTAATTAATAAAAATTAAAAAAATATATCGTCTCCTCTCTCTCTCTCTCACTCTTTCCTTCTCTTTTTTTCTATCAAATTTAATGGAACGTTGAATAGACGGAATGATTCGCTAACGAACGCGAGTACAATTCCTCTGTCAAACATTCATTAACCTTTTCATCCCGATGGGAAGAAAGCTTCCCTACGGGAAGCCCGTTTCGAGGGAAACCTTGAGAAGAAAATTGGATCGCCCCATGCTCAGCGAGAGACCACTTTCAGCCGCGGCGAGGTGGGAAACCGAATATATAGATCGCGTGGCGCTTTGCGTGTGGTTCGCGTCACAAAAATACGTCAGAACGAATGGAGAGAGGAGGAAAAGGGGGCAACGAGGGAGGAAAGAGGGAAGGAGGTGCTCGATCTCCCCTGCGTGTTGCTCAGCCACTCCGTAGCTCACAGCGGGGGTTGAAATTCCCGCGATGCTTCTCGTCGTACTTTTTATTTCGTCGCGCTGTCGGCGGGGAGGGGTTGCGTCGAGAGAGGAGAGTTTGCCCTTTTTTTTTTATCTTCCACTCTTTCGAAGTCCTACCAGCCGATAGTGGGTCTCGAGTGCCGTGAGAGAAACATATGGAAGAGCCATAGACTCCTTTGTGGACTTCTTCAGGAATTTTGAAACGACTGAGCTTTACTTTATTCCTCTAGACGTCATCAGGTACCTCTTCATCCCCCCATAAGAATGAGATCTCGGAACGTGGAGCTTCCTTCCGGAAGCTTGAAAAAGCCCCGAAGTAATCGAAGCTACGAACAAAGATCGACGTCGGAGGCAAGGATGAATGTGTGTCCTCCGTTGATTTACCGTGCTTAAAGACGGAATATTAATATCGCAATGGCGTGCGCCGGCTCCGGTCTGGTACACGCGTGTGCTCCCCACGGATGCGAGTCGTGCCACGCACTCACACACGTAATGCGTATTACGTACGGGACAGGAGGATGGCTACCGGTCGCAGCGGGAGAGCACGACGGGGGTCCTCTACCTCCGCGCCGACTCGAAACCTTGCTACCGAGAGGAAGAAGCGAACTTTCATCCCGCTCCGACTTCGTTTCTTCTTCCTTCTTCCCCCTTCGTCTGCCGCTCTGTCTCTCTCTCTCTCTCTCTCTCTCTTTCTCTCTCTCTTTCCTGTAACGCGTATTATTCATCTCGTCTCTCCCTCGCTTCCTCCCGCGGTTTCTCTTGGTAATCTTCCGATCCCTCGTGGCGCTACCACACGTTGATTCGTCGATCTTGCTCGGTCACGTGACCGGTTTATAAGGCTGGCGGCGGCAGACGGTGCACCACTTGTTCGCCGCGCCTCGTCTTGCGAGTTGGGCCGTACTTCCGTTTTTTTTTTTTTTTTGTAGGCGTCCCAGACATACGAAATTCGGGGCACTGGCGAGGTACAATGCGGACGTAATGCGGTTACCAATTGGGCCACGATCGGTGTCCATTACGGTTAAAGAATAGAAACAATAGGCAGCATCTGGGCGGTATACAAATGATAAAAAAAGCGGAGCGAAAAGAATGCGATTCTTTTGAGAAAGATTTCAGGAAATTACTACGCTGTCTATCTAGAAGCTGTAATCATTACGAAACATTATCGAACAATACTGTGTTTCCAATCCAAAAAGAAATTCTTCAATGTGACTTCTTTCTTTACAATAAGACTCGATCTTTTTACGACGAATCGTTTGATGAACAAAAAGAACCACAAGACTTCCACACTGAGAAAAAATCTGGTTGCATTAATTAGAAATCTAATAGATTCAATTAGTATGTCTGTTGGAAAATAGACAAATCAGAATTCCTTTAGGAATTATCAGATGAGTATGATTAATTTCCTCCTGTTAAGTTTACCAAATTTTCTTGTTAATAATACTAAATTTACTCAAAAAATAACATCACTGTGTCCACGTTTAATATAACAAGAAGTTTTATAGATCCAACTAGAAACTAGCCAAATCCTTGTAGTAAAATCAATTAACCGTTCTAGTTAAAAAAAACGAGTCTTATAGTGATAACTAGAGATTCTGCTTGGTTTAACTAAAATATCTTCTATCAGATACGTCTTGTTGATACAATCAAACGATTTTTCTCGGTGCAGGAATTTGACGGTTCATACTCACAGGAATATATGAAGACATTACCGCGACGCGAACGACGGCGAAGGACGACAGAAGTCTGACCGATGTCGTGTAAACATTACGACGAAGATCCCCCGTGAGGGTCTACGAAGAGCCCCCCGGGCCCGACGGCGACGAAGCGCCGCACGGTCCGCTCGCACGGCGCCAGGGGCCTATTAAAAATGATGCTTAAAGAACGAATTATGGAAATGAGCCGTTATACCAGCTCCGGGCTCCCATATTACCGACGACTTAGCCCGTTCGCGTTGAAATTACAGGTTGCGATCACCCTGCCCTCCCCCCCCATCCTCTTACTCTACTCGTCCACTCCTAAGCCGGGTAAGAGGGATCGCCACCCTCCTTCACCCCCCTCGGGGTGGAATACATTACGTTGATTTTCGGAATTGAAGATTAAATCCTCCCGCCGTGGGGTCTATCGTTCTTCCTGTATTCTCTTCGAGGACGATATGCGTATGTGTGCGTGCGCGTGATACGCAATGTTCTTCTATCGCCGAGAGAACGAGATGCCAATTAAATAATTCTGCCATTACGCCGCTATCTTACAATCGCCGGTGTCATTATTGCAGTGATACCAGTTTTCTAACCAGTCTGCTAATATACAGTGGCATCAGATTCGTGAAGATTTTAACGTCCCGATAAGATTCCTAAGATAAAAATAATAAATTTGAGAATTCTAAAGTCTAATGTCTTGAGATGTATCAATTGTATAGTCTGTCATCAAACTAAAAACCCGTTTTCTCATTTAAAGAAATTGATCGGAAACCGATAGAAATAGATATTATGTTTATAGACTTTCACTTGTGCAATAGTATTGTAGCAATATTGTTGCAATATGTAAAATGATATTGTAATCAAACACGCATTTTTTAAGATATATATCGATTAGA
Source organism: Camponotus floridanus (assembly GCF_003227725.1). Classification (NCBI taxonomy): domain Eukaryota; kingdom Metazoa; phylum Arthropoda; class Insecta; order Hymenoptera; family Formicidae; genus Camponotus; species Camponotus floridanus. The sequence continues at coordinate 1,001,479 of NW_020229838.1, forward strand.
TCAATTTTGTGATTTCTATCGCGGAAAAATATAATTTAAATAGAATTATGACATGTAATGATATATTAATAATAAATTAAAATAATAGAGTCATCTCTTTTCTTTAAAATTAAAAGAGAAAAAAAATGTCGGCAATAAAACGAAGGTAAATTCGTACTTGCCTTTTTTGCCCTTTTAAGCGACTTTAATTGCTAAAGCAATTTTCTTTAACATTCTTAAAAGACTCGTACTTGTGTGGTTCATAAATAATCCCTTTTTGACAGAATTTTTTTTGTAAAGCATTGATTTTTACAGGAGATTGTTCAACGATTCATAGTGTAATCTATGTGCGTTCTTACCTTGTTCGAAAACTTAACCTGACAAAGTTCCACGGAGAGTTCACGAGGTCAAAAATAAATAGAATAGCGTCCAGGATTCCTGGTATACCAACAAAAACGTCCCTGCGATCCCGCCGCGTTGTATAAGTGCTCGACCATCGGGACACGCGATCGGAAATCTCACCTTTGCGCGTTTCTCAGTTTCTGAAAAGAGCGCGCGGCGTGCGGTAACATAGGAAGGAAAATATTTGCCAACTCCCTTCCCCCTTTTCCTCTGTTTGTACGACGTACAGGAATGTCTCGGCGAATGGCTACACGGGAGGTTAGAGGAATATTTTCGCAAACACGAACGCGTCAGGTCTAAAGTCGCGCATTCTTCTCCGGAGAATGCATTACCTTCAAAGAAATCGATACATAGTTAGTTATTATTTTTATACAATAAAAAATAAAACAGAAAATATTCCAATAACGTTTAATATAATATTGTGTAAATGCTTATGATAAAAAAAAGGGGACATATATTATTTGTCGTATAAATTATCAAGTTTTATACGCGACAGATGGATAGTCTATAGGTAATCATGTAGGACCAGTATCTTTCATGTAGACCTACAGAATCACGGTTCTCAACCCGCCTTCGAAAAATCGATAATTAATCACGAATTTCACACTTTCGGTAGACCGCAAGAAAGAAAGCCGTTCCACAAGGGACGCGGAAGGATCTCATTCCGCACCCTAGCCTGACTGCTGCGTAGGATCCGGAATGAAAGAAGTCGAAGGATAGGGAGTGTCTGTATAGACTATGCCAACACCCCATAGCATCGCGCTATGGAATTTTTGTGTTGGTGAGACGAATCGCTAAACTGGACCGCATTGACAAATGATTCCAACATTTTGTGCCATGGAAACCGTCGGGGAGGACCTCCCACATCGAATAAATGCCGCCGTCGCGTATGTTTTCGTAGGCTCCTTTCTTCCTTCCTTCGTTTTTTACATTTTCTGCCATTCCAAGGTTAAGGCCGTGCCCGGATGACACGATCTGCGAGATCAAAAATAGACACGGTCCTCTCTCCCGCGAATTTTACATTTCTATTATTATTTTGCAATTGATTATTAGTACTATTATATGCATGTATAACATATTTTATTTATTTTATATATTTTATTTATTTTATTATCGTTATGTAGCGTTATCAATAAAAAGTCATTGAATTTATTGCTTGAAGTTTCATGAATCGATGAATTTTTTTTTATGAAAAATGCACATAAGCAACTTTAAACTTTGATGTTGTAATAATCTGATAATGCACACTAGTATATTAATATCGTCTACAAAGAGCATTAATTTTAGTATGTTAATTGGACGGTAAAATATAAACTTGTTAAAAATAAAGTTATTCGGCTAATTATTTGAAGGCTTAGAAAAATATTTTCAAACTTTTTACCGTATCGGACTTAATTATTATGCTTGCATTTGTATATGCACATTGCATTAATTAGTAAATTAATGAATTACATTGAATTATTAATTTATATTGTTCATAAAAAACCAAACAAATTTAATAACAGACAAAAATGTATTATTGATAAAATTTTAATAAATTAATTAATCGCTCAGCTAAGTATAAATATATTTTTGAAAACAGTTATTTAAAAAAACTTTTCGCGTTTCAAAACTAAGTTTAACAATTATAATTGTGATACAAATAGGATAAAGAAAATCATTTGAGATGTGACGACATTGTATTGCATAATACCTCTTCAGTATCTCTCAACGAGTCTATTACCCTTCTAATAATAGCACAAATACAGCGCCCGCATTATGCTCGTACTTGAGCAATATATAATGGAGTTGTCACCTGTTAGAAAGCAAATGGATTCATAAAAGCAATTAAATGGACGAATTAAAAGACCAATATAAAAGCTTAAGAAAGATATGTAGATATATATGTGGTAGAGATATTTCAATGTGAAAAAAGATCTCGATATTTTCATAGGGTGACATTTTAAAAATATTATATAAATTATATAAAATTGCATATAAATATTAATTAATTAATATCTAGAATTATTTTTATATTAGCATATTGAGATTCTACATTTTATACCTGATATAAAGATTCATAAAAATGCATAGGTTTGTTTTCTAATTATCGATAAAGATACAAGAAAAACTATTTCTGGAATCTAAAAATATAGTCGTCGTTAAATTTACAAATGAAAGAGTTTGTGGAATTGAACAAGGCATTCGAAGAATCCTTAAGAAGAAATTTTTAATTTCGTAGAAAGTTCATATTATCAACGTGACTTAGTCTTCTTCCATAAATGTAAGAATGCTTTATATAAAGGGGTCCATTGTAACTTGAGACCGGTTCACATATTCACTCCTTTAGGCTACCAGTATACCGATGAAGCGTACTAAATTCCAGATGTGAACATAACGAAAGTGACAACGACGTTTAGATACCTACGAATGAGTGAAAAAGGCCGAAAACGCAATTCACGAAAGCTTTTAGAAACTCTCTAGGGGGTTTGCATAAAACGTGCGCACGAAGAGTCGCCGTTCCTCTACATGTGTTACAGAGTCCTGGAGCCTCCTCGTAGTTATGGTGGTTCGCATGGTATGTCTCGTCGCGACGTAAGACACCGTAGCATACCACACACAACGCGACACCTCGGCCATACGAGTTGACCGAGAACTCCGGCAGGACCACACACGAAGGATCTCGCCCCTCCCCTTGTCTTTTTCCTCTTTCTCCTCGCCACTTGCCTCCGCGAGTCCTTCCTTGTTCCTCAGAAAAATAAAAAGAGCGGCCTTCTTGGTGGAAGGACGCTCGCGGTCGCGGAGAAGAAAACCGAGAAGAGTCACTTAACCGTCATGCCATTAACCACGCACACGAAAAGGAGCCTTAAAAAACACGCGGCCCCCCTCTTGGTGACGCCTCGTTACGGAATCGACACGAAAAGTCACGAGTCGCATGTTATATTGAGATTGTAATTACGGCTTTAAAATTAATAAGGATAATGAGCGATTATCAGCCGTTCCAGAAAAATCAAGCAACACGAAAGGAGACTTACTTCATGGTTCCTTGGAGACAAAGTATTTCAAGTTAATTATTCACTTATTTATTCGTTTACAAGATTACTGCTGTGTAGAATATTTTCCTGAAATCTCGCTTCAATTACAATCATCGATGAGGACAAAATAGACTGCGAATCTGTCGCATAAGAGGACAAAGGCCAAGTACGATCGATTACTCGTCTAGGATTCATGCGGGCTAGAAAAATCGTCTGACGGGGGGTCTTCCCGCATTGTTACTTGCATATTTCTAAACGTTATTCTGGTGGTCTATTGTTCTCTTTAAATTCAAAACTAACCACTGACAACGATATCTTTGTCGTCAACCACCTACGAACGAAAGGTATAAACCGAAGGTTACTCACAATAGAGCTTCCTCGTCCATGACCGGAGGCTGTTTTTGCGGCTTGGGAAAAGAGAATCGACCGACGGACCAAAACATCTCATTGTTCCATTTATGGCATGTTTTGAGTATCCTTCGCGCTTACGTCGGTGTCCGTTTACGAAAAGCGGCATGTTCACCGATCGTGCGCAGCTATGACCGAAACGAGGTGCAGACAGTTCGCAAAAACTCGCTGCAATGCAGGATGCAACGGGCGCAATCGGAATTTCCTATCGAATGTATTTGGTCGAAATAGGGCGATTCCGGCGGTTGTGGGCATCATTAATGCGCCGCGACTCGGAACGTCAGAGAACGGAACAAAATTATCCGATTGTCGCGCTCGTTCCGATACGCCAAGGATAATCGAGAGAATTAAATACATGTCCGACACTATTTTCTAGCGTGCTTTTAATTTTCAATTTTTTCTTATTAAATTCTGGCAACGCGCAATCATAGATATCAATCATAGATATGTCAATTCATGACTTGGAGCTTGAGTCTCGGAAGCGAAATCTCCAATTCCAGACGACAAAAGAAACCGTTAAGAGTTCAGAGTCATTCTGCGAACGACTCGGAGCGGTTGCCCAGAAGCCCGTGGATTCCCACGTGGGCCGAGCGAAGGATGCGGGCCGAAAATATGCAAATTTATATGCGTATCCCCGATGCGCGATTCCTCATCCTGCCGGGCCGCCTGACTGCCCGGTTTACCCACTTGCACCCGAGGGCCCCAAGACCTATGGGAGCCTGTCACTCTTTCTCTCTCTCTCTCTCTCTCTGCTTCTTCTTCACGTTGGAGTCGAGTTGGAATCATTACCATACGTGACCATAAATGAAACCTGTCTCTCCGCGTAACAATAGAACAATCTCCTCGCGCGAGACACAAAGGCGTCGTACATGTCCCTACGTGAGCATACATATGCACCCTCTCTCATAGATCCTACCAACTTTTCTCGAACTCCCTCCGCGTGCCCCCGTTATCCCTCTTTCTCCCCGAGAGACCCGCGAGATGTCCCGAGCAACGGTATCCTGCGACAGGATACCGGTTCCGACGCGCATCCTGAAGCGGGACGTTTCGTCCTGCTTCCAGGCGCGCGTAGCCGCGCCATTGTCTAGCTGAGATTAGGCGAATTCGAAAAATGACTCGGTCGAAGCTGGAAACCGTGTAACGGTCGCCGGTGGGTTCATAGGTGATCGTCTTTCTGGATTCTTTTTCAACGAACCTCGGTCAACGGCCGCGCGAGGCGGAGATTTCTAGGGACTGGACCCGATCGGGGATCTTTCTACCAGCACGTCGGATGATTCGTTACGAGACTCGGAATTTTTTTTTAACGAGACTCGCTCGACCAACGACCGCCTTGCTTCCTTTAACGAGATGTGACTGTTTCGAATAATACGTTAAAGAATTGATACGGTAGGGTGGTTGAATCAGTCTCAAATTTTCATTTTATGGATGACGAATTTTCTAATATAGGATAAAATAATATATAATAATAAGAAAAATGCATAATTGCTTGAACACAATAAGCTTACTAATAAATATTATTATGAAACGGCAGTCGACAGACAATAATACATAATCAATTGGGAAACTGCTTAAAATTCCGAATGTGATTTTATATTTAAAAAAATTACAAAATCAATAATTTTTAAGAAGAAAGTTGTAAAATATACTAATAAATATCTTTAATGATTTTTTACTCTATAAAAATAATTATGTTTATATTTGCGTTCTTATTGTATTTCTGAAAGTATAAGTATAACCGGAAACAACCGTATTTTTTCTATTCAATATATGTACTATATGTAAAGATATACTTTTTTTTTAAACACACAAAAATCACATAGGGATAATATATCCTAGCTTTATTATATTTTCATCATTTTTTCTTACTTCAAACTATGAGCCAATAAACGCATAAATGTATAAACGCATAAAAGAAAAACTATAAAAGTACAATAGTAAACAATGGCAAAGGTCGAGGTATTATAAATACGTGTCAACGTTTTTTTTAGAAGATTATCTGAAACGTTTTTCACCAAAGTTCGGGGAAAAACATCCTTTACAATATTTTCAATAAGTTGATCTTATAATTTAAATATTTTAATTAATCAAAAATTAACGTAATTATTAATTGTAATATTAGTAAATCTTTATAAATTTCAATTATCAATTTCAATAAAATCTATCCACTGTGTGTTTTATATCGATTTAAGCAAAATGTGAAACGTGTTAAATCATTTTATTCTATATCAGTTCTGTTTTTATCAATAAATTTTCATAGAAGGCATTCTATTAAATTAGTTAAACAGGAAAGTAACCGAAAAGTACGTTGGCGCACCTCGCTTTTCACGTCAGGCTCTTTTTATATTTTCATACCAGTAAGAGGATTCCTCTGCGCAGACTCCCACACTTTGAATGAACCGCACAGATTTTTACGCAATCTCATTGAACCCGCTGTGGATCAACAGTGATCCACAGGGGGAGCATTGTTGTCGAGGTACGATGTGCTGGATCCCGATTCCGGAACCTCTTCTCGTACCTGACCTGAGATAATCCCATCCTGGTACCATGTGCGCTTTATCCCAGGGGATCTGGTACACCGTGCCCTCCCCTCCTTCCCCTCTCCCGCAGATTCAAAAATGCTTGTGCTACAGGGGTCCTGCTCGAGAAGGTATTCCATCCTCGCTTTACTTTTACTTTCTTCTTTTATCTATCGTTTTTTCCCCTCGGGTTGTCAAGCTATAGCGAATCGGGTGACAGCGACGACGTTTGTCACCCCCTATTTTTGTCGTCCGAAGCGGGAAAATTTCTGCGTTTTCCTTTAGATTTGAAAGAGCGTCCGATTTAAAATCGATTTTTACTCCAATTGCGTAAAAAAAATATCAGGACATTTATCTGTCGAATAAAATAATATTTTAAAGGGCAAAATGATGTGAATCTTGGGCACGTATTTTGTACACTGTTAAAATGCTTGTCGGCAATGCTTATCGCATTTAATGATATGTTATGTTTTTAACGCGGATATTGCAAAACAACCGGTAATACGAATAACATCGGAAGGTAAACGAGTATTATAATCTGCAAGTCTTTGATCAGTTTTCGCAAAATTGTAAAGGCGATTCGTCCTTCGTAACCTTTCTCACGTCCGCAAGTTTAGGAAACTGGTTTGAAAGGTCTTCCGGTGCTGTCGTTTCGTGGAATCTCGGGGAGATCGATAGTTCTCCTCGAAAATTTGATCGCGATAAATCGTGGATCGTTTTGGGTACGTCGAGCGAAAAGTAAAAAAAGAGCAAAACAATCTCTCTTATAGTTGGCGCGAGATGACAGCCTCGAAAACCTCGTTCAACCAGTCTTCTAAGAGATGTGTCTTCTTCATAATATAAATTAAATTTTCAACTTTGGCTCAGATTTCGGATGTGATTCGTAATATCAAGATTTTTGTAAACTTTATGCCACATCTTTTTATATATTTTTAGGCTTTTTATATAAATTGCTTATAGTTTTACGATTTTATGATTGATTTAAAATCCTACATTTATGATTTACTTTATGCTATATCCTTTATAATTCATTGATAAGAACCTGTTGTTTTTTAATATAATAACGTATATATAAGAATTCGGAATATAATTTGAATATTTAATTTAAGTCACTTAAATTTGGCAGATTAAATATCGATTCGTTTAAATTCTGGCTTATAATATATATTGAAAAGATATATATTATTGTTTCAATAATAATTCTCATTGTCGGAAAATTAAAAGAAACTGAAACAGTATAAGAAAGAAAATCCCTGTTTGATGAGCAATCAATACAATGGAATAAAAACAATTTCATATGATTCAGAAAAAAAACTTGCGAAAGAAATTCGAGATAAATATGTAACTTTCGTGAATCGATATGAAAAATAAAAATTGCCATCAAATATCTAAGTTTTAAATTAATTTATAATATATATAATAATAATATCCTGAACTTTCTTTCTTTCTCTTCGAAAAATATATGTAAAAAGAAATAAAAAATTTTTTTTCAATATTAAACTATTTCCTCTCAATCACATGATACGAAAATTTACATTAGATTATTATCACGAGAAAAATCGTGAGAGTTTAAGTTTCCATTAAAGTAGAAATTTGTAAATAAAACTTATATGAAGAAGTCACATTGGTTTTCGTTGGAGAAAGAACGCGCAAAATAATTGCAAAATAATTTGTAACTCACCAATAGCGAATTAGCCGGATTCTTCGGATGTTTTTTTCGATCATCGGAATCCAAGAGATCCGCGGAAAAAATCCGTCGAGACACAGTGTCCTCACCTCACAGGGAAGAGAAAAACTGACGATTTGCGCACTATTTACCAGTGTTTGATTGTAGAGAGATCGGTGAGAATCTCTTCCACGTGGTCGCGTCGCGGCTCTTCGGCGACACAAATAAGATATTTACGTCATGTGGCGTTAAACCTCCCCGTGGATGTTTCGCGGTTGCAATTTTACGCTTTTCTCCAAGACACGTGCGAGCACCGAGAAGTAGGAGAAGAAGATGAGAAAGACGAAGAATAGGTAGAAAAGAAAAAGAAGAAGAGAGAGAACCTAAAGTGTGAGTCACGATGGTAAAGCCAAAAGTCTGGAATCGAACCGCTGGTTTCCAAGGATGCTCGATTCAAACTGAGACCACGAAGAGGTCCCTCACGAGTCCCCGGCTCGGGTGTGGGTTTTCGGTTCGTTTTTCCCTTTTTTTTCCTCCCCATCACTCTGCCTTTCTCTCTCTTTCACGATCGGTTCTTTCTTTCTCCCTCCCATCCTGCACCTTGTTCTCTCTCCGTCTCGCTACCAGATTCGATCTTCTGGTCTCCGTTCACTTGCTCGCTCGTTTGCTCTCATCCTTCGTAGTTGATCGTCTCTCTCGTTCTTTCATCAGGGCCGACGTTTGTGGGCCCCCCGGGCCCCTGGGAAGCGGTCGTCCCATCGCTAAGAGAGGGGACCCTAGCCTAACTTAACCCGGCCGAAACATCTCCCACCACGTGTTACTCTCAACCCCTACCTCTATCGCGGATCTCAACGAAAGAACGAAGGTGTTTGCCGGCTCACCGGTGGTAGATACATGACAGGCCACGTGCTTTGTGTAAAGATGCAATATTTAAAATTATAGATAACGTTTAATTACAATTGACACAATCTTTGTCACATAAACGCCTATCATCTAACAACAGTTACCAGATTATTTTCTGGATCAAAATCGATAATGAAGATACGAAACGAGTACAAGGTGAACGAGTACAAGACTGGAGCATTTTAATCATAAATAGACTTCACGACTGTCAAATCCAGAATATAGCCGCTATTAATACAAGGTAGTCACTGAAAATATTCCAAGACTGTTACAAATATCTCAACAGCAAATATCAATATAAATATTTCTCGCAAAATATTTAGTTTATCTCCTCTCTCTCGTATATATATATCCACTTATATATATTTATTTATTCCATTCTTAGATCAAAAATCGTTTGTGCATGCATATATACGCAGCCGGTCTTGGCGGATGATGGGCACGGAAGGAATAAGAAAGCTGCGGAGACTCCCACAGGGCGACTCACACGCAGATACGCATTCACATACACATGTGCGCACATATACATACACGCTCTCAAAGGGACATCGGCTTCCCGCGCTCGTACACGTAAGATACAACACACACACACACACACACACACACACATATAGGCATCGAGCAAGCAAGAAGAATCATCCTAATATACCCCGAGAGGACATAAGCAGACCTGCCCCCTGCCTCGAATACGTTTCACTTGCGGTGCGTGTAATGCGCCCGCTGCTGGGCGCGTGCATTCACGATGCGTTCTTCGTGAGATCCATGAGTCGGAGCGAAGATTTAAGGTAGCCCGAAAGATTTGCCGCACGGGTTAAAATTAAATCGCCACTCATGGAGAGAAATCGTGCCCGCCCTTTGTACGCGACACAGCTTGGTGATATTTTACGGAAAATGTATGAGAATTGTTTAAACATGACATTTTTATGGGTGAAAAAATTTATTAATTTTTCTTTGCCCCCCAAAAAACACAAATTTCTAAAATTTCTAAAATTGATAACGATTCGAAACTAAATCTCGAGATCTTTCTTTCTCCCAAAACAAATAATTTTGATGAGAATTAAATGATATTTTGAGCATATCGAATATGTTTGCCAAATATCAAAGGACCCACCGCAGTAAATCTGGTTAATTACGCGGGCGGTGGCATGCTGCGATTGGTCAATGAATAGCCACGATCACGGTGGTCCCAATTAGGTCACCAGGGATGGCGAAAAAGAACTCGTATTACTGTCCTTTGGGACTTGTGATGAACCAGCTGACAATCAATGACAATCTCAGACAGTTAGATTTCTCGTCAGTTATATGTATGAACAACTTACGAGTCGATTACTTCTTGCAAGAATCTCCCCGAGATCACTTTAGAAAAAAAGATAATAAGCTCGCAATTAATTTTACGATTTGGACCGTAGAGACTAAAATATTATCGGAACCCATCATCTAAATCGTTTCTATGGAATCTTTTTCAGATAAAAATCCGTTTCGATAAATTCTGGACTTTAAAATTTTAAACGTTAAATTTTTCAAACTCTTGATAATATCATTTGACATCGACATAAAGATGCATTCAATTAGTTTTATCACCGTAAATCTTGTCATCAATGCATCTTCGTAAATCATCGAAATTCACACACAGATACAAGATGAGATGTCTATAACAGTTTAAATCAATATATACTATAATCTTGTATATATGACATTTTTTCAATAAGGTTTTTCATCATCTGAAAATTAAATATCAATATTTGAAACTATATCAAATACACATATGTCTCGACTTAAACAATGTGTCGCAATTCTAAGACTAATATATATATATATATATGTGTGTGTGTGTGTGTGTGTGTGTGTGTGTGTGTGTGTGTGTGTGTGTGTGTGTGTGTGTACAAAAATTTATAGAATTTAATTCGAGATATATGTAATCATGCATAAATTTAATTAATTACGGAATTTAATTAGTTATTGAAAGACTTTTGCACTACGGAAAGCAATATCTTTTAATCATGATTACAAAATGACTTATTAGTTAAGAGAGATTACACAATTCGGACTCTTTCTTACACTTTAATGGAAATTCACATTTCGATAATCAGTACAGCATTGATACCGTATGAGTTTAAACTTGACCTATGATGTTATTCATACGAATGGTCAAATACATATTCATACGATCGTATTTATATCTTAATACGAAAAAATATTGATTATTATTTATAATTACTAATCATTTTCTTTAATTTTAACATTGCAAAAAAGTTATGTTAACAAATTTCTCCAAATTTATGTGAAAAAAATTCAAGATATGTTGCATTTATTGAATAATATATTATTTATAATTATATATAATGTATTATTTATACAACATTATATGTACATTTTATATTAATTTTGAAAAAGCAATCCGTGGATCTTTCATTGAGTAGACTATATATTTCAATGTAGGAGAAAAAGAAACACGTGGGTTGTGAGCTCTGTTGTGGTTTTTTAATTTTATTTAAACATAGATTCGTATTATTAACGATATTAACAAAATTAAAAGAAAAAGAAATCAGAGACTTGCTCATTATATTATTAGATACTCTTGAAAATTGGTCTCTTTGTTACGACACAAAGTCTTTCTTGAAGCAATATTAATGTAAGCAATGAATAATCGTCGAGTTATTACGCGAAATTATAGTACAATTTGCGGATGTATACGATACATTTATATTTTTCATTCGTAACCGGCTCCTCGGGAGAAGAGAAAACTTTGAAAGAAAGAACTTTGACGGAGCAAACCGTGTCCTGGCGTGGGACAGGATGAGGCTACGGAGGCTGCGTTCTCTGCTGGGGGCGGCTCGGTCCCTATCCTTCTTTATCCCTCTCTCTTTCTTGGCTTCTCTCCGCATCTATATCTTCGTCAATCTTTTTTGTTCATCCCATCTCTCTTTCTCTCTCCTTTTCCTCTCTCTTCTCTCGTAGCTCTTTCTTCTCGTACGAGGTTCCTCATTCTACGTTCTTCTCTTCCCTCTTCCTTCCACTCTTTCTTCGTCATCCACTTGAGCTAGGACTCATCGTGCCTCCAGGAAACGGCTGTCCCACGTACATGCAGGCGTGTGCATCAAGCGTACGCGTGTGCGTGCGCCTTTAATGCGTGCGGTAGGAGGTAAGGAGGGGCAACAGGTGGATGCGTGCATACGCGCCTCGAATAATACGGGCCTATGAATGTGTGTACACATATATGTATATATGTGCCATCCGTCTTTTTTTTTGTGGAAGATAAATAAAGATGGGCTATTTTATCTTAATTATTATTATTCGCGCCGAGTCTTCTGATCTGCATGTCATTAATTCGTCGCTAATGATCGTGCGAGTGCATCGGAATACGCAAGTATCAATATATCGATACTTATACAGCGTGCAAATAATGCCAACGGAGAAAAAACATTCTTGGATATTATTACAAAATCTATGGGATCTTCTTCTCTCATTTTGCTGTTATATTTTTTTCTTTCTTTTCTTTTCTACGGACACTTTTCCTTCGATCTGTATGGGTGAAAAAAATGTGAATATACGCGATCGCACACAGACCAGGCACTTATCCTTTCCGAGATTCTATTCAAGGAGGCTGATCCTGAATAGGGGATCCCAAGGGCGCCTACGTAATCCCGCCTGCCATTGTGAGAGGACGCCAACCAGTTTTCTTCCCGAAGCTCTTTTTCACGCTTTTTCCACCGAGCTGGCACAAAATGTAGAAAGGAAAGAGGGGAAGAAAAGGGACAAGCCCACGTGCAACGTGCGTACGCATCGAGCACATGTGCACTCAAATATGCCAACATTGTCGCTTGTACGGATGATATTCCCCTCTCCTTTCCTTCTTTTATATCTCTTCGCGATTGTCTTCCCGATTTATACCTCTTTCATCGGCGACATTGAAAAAAAGAAAGCTGCTTTTCATAAGAATAAGTTTAATACGAGAGAAAAATTGTTCTGCTTTTTAAATAAATAAGTTAAGTAAAAATATCTTATTTTTCAGCGATTTCTTGTGGAATCTAATTTAGAGTTCGCGACCCAACTCTAATTTGCCATATCACTGTCAGCAAAAGAGCCACGATAACCTGAGATTTCGGAGTCGCCGCTTCGCGATAATTCGAACTGCTCCGATTTTTTAGTCTATTTCATTCATGATATCGTTGTGAAATATCTTGTTTTTCTTACAACATTCACTATTACTATTTTAAGGCTCTAATTATTAAATTATCAATCTTTTTACAACCATCATCCTCAGATAAAGTTTTAAATAAATCACATTGGGGATTGGATCGCACATCAGAAAGCTATCGAAAAAATTGTTTACTTTGCTGTATTTTATAATTAACGCGCGCCAGAGATATTCTTTACAAAATCGTTACTTTAAAGTGGCGTTAATAATTCCGACTTTAATCCGAAAGAGAGTAATTGAACGTCAAAACAACACCTTTCAGAATACCTTCGTATACTTTGAGACGCGGCTGGATCGCAGTCGGCAATTATCAAAGGGTAGTATCCGAAAATCCTGAGCCCTTTACGAGTCACGCTGAAAACAGGAGCCATCGTAGATCGTATCTCGTGGGTCCTTCTCTCTTTATCTTTCCCTTTCTTCCTTGTTTATTTCGGCAGCTCTTCTCCGTTCATTCTCTCTCTACATCTCTCCCCATTTCGTTTGACCGCATTTATCTCGTTCGACATCGCGGATTCGTCTCGTTCTCATGTTAGATCAAGGACTTCCATTTCGAAAGAATCCTTTCACCCATTATCGCGGAGACTCCGACGCCAGGGAGCTTACGGCCGTTTTGTCTTAAAATAGAAATAATTGAAAAAATTATCTATTTATTATTTTATTTATTCCAGATATCGTTTAAGACGATAAGTTGTAAATATTCTCTATCTGTCCAGAAAGTTTAAATAAATAAAACGCGTTACTTATCGAGTTACTTATCGCATATAAATAGATGCATTAATTTACTTATTTAATTTATCTTGTGATGACGTTTCGGAGATAAGAAATGCAGAAATTTTGTGGTCACTGAAAATGAATAACTTGTCTTGTAGATTGTATCTCTTGTACAATGATCGAGGTTTTCGTATGTAGGTATTTCGTACGTACATTTATAATTTGCGAGCACGAAATATTTAATGTTCTAATTTTTTCTCTTGTTGTAGCTCTCAGTTAATAGCATACATTTACATCCAACATATTTATTATTGTTTGTGTAATTTAATAAATTTATAGTCATATAAATGATCGATTATATGTAACTCTAATAAGTAACGTCAATAAATACTCATAACCTGTGAATAATATGAGAGCGAGGGGATATTCGCAAAATGCAACAATTTAAAGTGTACTCGAATAAGTGAATGCGCAATTCGAGTGGAAGTTGAACTGCGAACTTGAATGTTCATTATCGCATCATTGCGTTATTTATTTGCGTATAGATATCTATAGAAATTAATTGCATAATATTCAATCAGAAAATGTCTTGTATAAGTGCGCAACACCATTTCGATTTCTGTAAGATTTTTTTAATTCCACATATAAATTATGAGAAATTTTCCCTTTTTTCGTTTTTCTAAAAAAAATTATTACGATTGCTTGTAATTTTCCAGTCGATTTATTTGAGGAAGGAACGCGAAAAATGTGTTATGTTTATAAACTGATTCACAGATCATTAATGATAATACATTTTTTAAATTATGAATTATAAAATATAAATTTTAATTAATGATACGGAAAATAATTTTATATTATTAAAGATACTTTAGTTAGGTATATATAATTGTGCTAAACGTACGTTTTATATTTTAATAAACGAACGTAATAAATATTTAAATAGTCGGATAAGCTATTGCTATTCGTATATATTTATTGCGATAATATCTTCGATATTTCGTTTTTATAAGCGCAAGTAGAAAATTGTCTTTATCGTTTTAATTTAGATTCTCGTGAGCGATATTTATACAATCATTTGTCAGAAATTGTCGCCTCCGTCTGGTTGCTGTTATTAATGTTATCTTTCATATACAGGCGAATTACGAGGAGCAAAGTGCAACGTCAGATCTCTTATTATTGTCGATCGATCGGCCGAGATACGAGATAAAACAGACTCTCGATTCGCCGATACATATTGCTTATTCTGTCTTTCGAAAGAAAGACTGCATGATTCAGTGATTATCCGTTGCTGATTGGATTCTTAAGAGACATTCAAAATTTTTGCCCCCCTCGGTGGAATATTCCGTCATTAACAGCATGCAAATTGCTTATCTCTGATAAGCCTGCCATTATAAGCCTTTTACATCGTTACAGTTGTTAAATGATACTGAGCTAATCGTCAGGATAATAGCAGCAGAGAATCATATGTAATTGTTACACTACTTATCCATGATTAAAATAATAATTAAAATAATAATCGTCAATTTACAATTATCTTACGAACATTAATTTTATCCTTATAGAGGACTTACGATCAATTACCGATTAAAGTTTTGCGAATGCAAACTTGCTTTCCTTGCTTTCCCACTACATCCTTACCATTGTTGAGGTCACTGGGGAATTCGACAAATTTAACGGTTGAAAACGGGCGTGACAAGTGCGTGCACTGCGCCTGGGAAGGGCGTCTCGCGAGGTTTCGTTTCGTTCATGTACGTCGCAAGGTGTCTGGCATCGATGATGATGGTGATGGTAGTGGTGGCGGCGGCGGTTCCTTCGCGGCCATCGAATTAATAGGCCATCTGCTCTTCCCTGCCTTCTTTAAGGAAGTCAATGTTTAGGAAGTCCATGGGAAGCGGCGACAACGGAAAGACCCATAAAGCGAGAACCAGGAGAGGACATGGGAACGGACCCTCGCAAGGAAGTCGAACGGTCCTACGGTGCACGTCCCCCTTCACCTTCTGTCCGCAAAGTGAACGCGGGGGCGTGAGTGTGAGCTCGTCCTTGTACTCGGACGATTGCGCGATTGAGAATTGCATAAGAGTAATAATGAACATTACGTCTTGGAACAATGCATTTGAATTTTTTTTTGTGAAAAGTAAAATAATATTTAATTTATATATTTTTTAAATTGCTACCAGTTCGCTGATTAATTTAAGTTTACATTAAATTCTTATATTAATTTCTTTATTTATATAAAATTCTTGTCGATATCAATATATAATGCTTGGTATTTTTCTTTCTTTTATAAGTTTGTTTCCTTTTTTGTAAAATATGATCTAATTTGTAAGATTTGGCAGGAAATAAACATGGATATTTTTCATATGTGTACATAACTGCAACCAAGAGAATACATGGACTGGCGACTTTGTTTGTATTTTTTGATCTTATGACTTTTTTATCGGTATTTTTCGCAAAACATTCATCGTCGATTGGATGTATATACGCAATGATGGAACATGGACGGACAGATGGAAATGCTTCTTGTTGGGGTGAAAAATTAATCATAAATTTCTGTGACACCTATTATTGTCGGACCAGGAAAATTTTTTTTTTCGATCAAACATTGTTATATAACGTTATCGAGAAAAGATTAATCAGTCATGTCTTTGTACAACTTATTTTAATTTATTCAAGTAACATGTTGCAAGTTTATGAAATATTTGAGTTTAGCGTACCTTCTGATTTATTTTTAAATCCAAATATGATAAAAACACCTAGTATTGACTTTTATTATCGATGTGTTATTACATTGACTTGTTGTTGTTTTGCTGAATTTTTTGTGACGATATATATTGCAATTGTGAAAATATTTACCGAGAATTTGCCGTAATCACCTATCAAGATTATGGCCTATCATATTTTCAATAAATAGAAATATCAAGAAAGTCACTTGTGTTCCTCATTCCAGTTTACATTTCTCAAGATTATAAGACTTATTATAGTAAAAATCCCCTATATAAATTGACTTATCATTTCAAATAGTACGAAAACAATAAGATACCAATATAGTGGTATCAAAATATTGCTCGTCTAGTTATCGTTGAAGACTCCAAGTGTCCTCTATAGTTGATAATTTCGAGATTAAATCTACTGAAAAATTCGAACATGCGCACGAAGGAATTTATATCGCGGTGAACGGAAGGCGTCGTCTCTCTCTCTCTCTCTCTCTCTCTCGCTCTCTCTCTCTCTCTCTCTCTCTCTCTCTCTTTTTTTTTTAATCTATCAGTCGCGCAGCGACGACGAGACCATGTTGCCGGCAGAACAAGATTAATAAATCCGAAGGGCTGCCGCTCGCCTGGTAACAATAACGAAACACCTTTTATGCACGCGTGGATTCCACCTTTTCCTCCTCCACGGCCGCCACCACAACCGCCATCTCCTCCCGTCTCGCTTCATCCACGTGAGCTTCTTCACATTCACCTGCTGCTATTCGAAGATCAGCTGCCCTAACCGCCACCTTGGCAGCACCTTGCCCGCCTCACTGTCCTCGTTCAACTCCGCCGCCACAGACAGACTTTTCCCTCGAATCCTCTTATCCTTCTTCGCTGCTACGTCTTCTTGATTCTTCTTCCACCTCTTCCTTCTCTCGACGTCTCTTCGTTCTTTCGCGGGCGCGCGCGGCCGTCTTCCTTCGTCTCTTCTCGTTTGCTTCATTCTACTCCCCGTCTTCGCGGCCTTTATCTCGCCAGCACTTCGGCTTCTTCTTCGTGGCTGTCTCCTCGGGGCAACCGCATGTTCGCGCAGACACACACACACACACACACACACACACACACATGCCCAGGATTTTTTCAAAAAAATCCAGCTGCGCCGATCTTTTATGGGGGTCCATTCGCTCGCTATTCCCGGAGTGCCGAGTGCGCGCTGCCGCAGCTTGCGCACTTGTGACACGCATATTCCATTTCCGAGGCGAGACGAGTGTGGTCGGTGGCTGGCCTTGCTTATAATTAATCGCTTTACAGTATTCCCTAGGTATATAACGAGGCTTTATTATATTTACGTAGCGTAATCGGCCGCTCGATTACCGTCGATTTATCATCCGTCTCTGCAACAGGTGGTTATATTCCACTGGCATTATGCACCCACTGAATTTCCCATTCATCCGCGCTCTTTATGTTTGTTTTATGCCTCTCGCGCCGCAGTCTTTTAGTGAACAGTTATCGAGAGAAAGTAAGTGTCAATTCAGGAGCGTTGGTGCGCGAACCTTCCCTTTTTTTTTTTCTTCAATCGATATCGGGCGCGAATTGCGTAAATGATGATGTCAACGCGCCACGGGCGATAAAATGTTTTAACAAAATTTATTCGTTGTGCAGCAGGTGAGGCGAGAACCGATCGAGAGTTTCATACGAGGAAATTATTCATCTGTGGCTTCACGTGTATGCTCAAATGTGCGTGTTTCACGTAATTTTAGATAATACAAGATTGGATATGTGAGAATACGTGTTACTTTCTTCATCGCAGCTTATTTTGTAACACGCGCGATGTCTCCATCGCTGATAAGGAGAATCACCTGACACACCTCCTGTAATCGTTATTATTTTTAAAATACGTTCTTTGAAATCATTTGACAAATGCTAAGTAATAAGTATCATTTGTTACAGCAATTTTATTAAATTTGACTCGATTCTCTGATGACGTTAACTTATTAACAAAGTCATAATTTCATCACATCAAAAGTATTTTTTTGATAAAAAGTAATAATTTTTTAAATTTTTAATAAAGAAGTATTAATGTTTAATTAAAAAATAATATGCGAAAGTTTCTCTTTTTGATAAAATAAAAATATAAATAGTATTCTTTATTTGCTTCAGAAACGTAAGAGCTAAATACAATATATGCGTCACTTGATGAATAAGCCATGTGTTATAAATAATGCGATATTATGATAAAAAAAAAACGCAAATGAGAATATAAATTTTATGATGACGTAAGAGCGACAAATCAGCTGAGGCAACGCACAGAATTTCTAAAAATCTACTCGAGATGTTTAATGTGACTTTAAAATGCGCTTATCCTTATTCTCGGCATTTAAAGCCACCGTTTATGGAATGCACGCAAGAAATCCAGTTTGGCATTCCTCGGTCGCTCCGATGGACACGCCAAGTCAAGCAGAACGAATCCCGACGTGGCGTCGGGTCGCTTAATGAAATTCAAACAGGGTCCTGCGGAGCGTATCGGTTACGTTTCCACCCCCAACGTCTTGTTCGGCGTCTCGGAAAAAGGGTTGGCGCCCCATTTCTTTCCCACGCATCAACGAGGATCTCGATTACGGACGTGGACCACAACCGGCATTGGTTTAGGACCAGAAGAGTCCTCGTAGATTTATGAGACCAGAAGCCCGACAGAATAAAAATAACGCAAACACAGAAACATATCAAGCTTCATTTCATAAACAATATATATCAAATTTCATTTTATAAACAATATATATATATATATATATATATATATATATATATCAATAATATGTATCAAGCTTTCGTTTCATAAACAATATATACGTAACTTTAAAGATGTTTCGATAGTTGAATCTTTTATTCTATTCGCAATTTACGTTATCATTTTTTACAGTGAAATAGGCAGATCTCGATTTAAAATTCAATCCAAGACAAATCGATAACCATTAGAATCATTAGGCAAGCAGGCGCATTTGGTGCAACTATTACCGATCGATCTTTTCTTTTCGAACGCGGCAAAAAGCCTCACTTCTGTTCCTCTCCGCGTAAAAGAAGAAGAAGAAGAAAGAGTAGTCCACACACTGTGGGAGATCGCGTACGCAGGGTGCAGAGCCGTCCGAGGAAGAGAGGAGAGCCTGAGCGCGGCGAGCGAGAAGGACGAGGAGAATCACCTGCGGTGCACCTGCTGTGCAGGGGGCTCCTCCGGTCCCGTATTAAAAGTGTATCAGGCGCGCTCCCCTTTTCCTCCGCGTCCTCCACGTCCTCATCCTTGCTCCACCGCGTCCTCCTCCGCGCGCCTATATATATGTATATACTCCTCCACACGCCACGCGGAATACCTGATGGCCCTTTGCACGATAATTGCCCTTCAACCGTCCCTCGTCTTTCGCCTTTGGTGGAAACGATTCGGCCGCGCGTGCGCGCGCGCCTGTTCCTGCAAATTGTAAGCCATTATCGATCTCCCGAGAGAGATTTTTAAAGCATAAAATATACATAATTATATCCGTAATTATAATCCCATAGAAAAATAAAAATGTAATTACAAAAATATATGCATCGGTCAATGTTAATAGATTTCCTCAAGACAAAATGTTTGTAAACCTGTATTTTCAGATGCGAAAAAATCCTACAGCGATAAAGACTGCGAAAAATTATTGTAAAAATAATTCCCAAGCATCAAAAATTAATAAAATAATGAATATATCATATATAAGATTAAAAATAATGAATATATAATACGAATGGCTTAGTTTTAAGTGACACGTGCTTCTTCGATCACCCTTTTCTTCGTCCACTTTAATGCTGCCGCTACGAGATAGCCATTGGCCCGTTTGAAAATTGCCTTCGCAACCGACGTTGCCTGAGCGCGTGCTGGATCAGGCTGTGGAGGAGGCTAATAGCGTATGATTGCCAAGCTTTTGGCCGCTGAAAGAAACAATTTCGCCGCATCGTCTCTTTGAATGACTTTGACGGCTGAACATTCTCGTTTGTGATGGCGTTCATGCAGAATACGATTGAAGTTTGCGCACGAAAGAACGTTTTCGAGGAAGGAAGATTCTCGGGAGAGAATCTTCTTCGTGTGAAAAAAATCGTCCTTGTCTGAAAAACAATATAACACTTTAAATATAAAAATCTCTAAACACGTGTTTCGTGCGTACGTGAAAAGCTCGATGATTACTTCTTGATTCGATCTTCATCCGTAACTTTATTCGCTTAACAGCGTACTTCTTCTTCGATTCTACCTTATTACTTCCTGTTGTCATTCGTCTCCTAAGATCGCATCAATTTTGCTTTTCCTTCTAACGGTCTCGAAGACGTTCCCGCGCGCTCGCATTCGTTCGCGACGGACAGCAGGAGTAGCGACCAACGGCCAACAGGTGTATAGCAGGTGCACACCCCGAGCGCCTTGAGGAGCGCGCTGCGGATGACTAAAAAGTTTCACGTCTACCTGAAGGTCCCATGCGAGAAGCCGGCGCGACTTTCAACCGTCGTTTTCGGCGGAGCGCCACCACCCTCCGGCGTTTCCCACCCCACGAAGGTGCATTTACTAAACAACAACGGTTGCACGGGCTTTCCTCGACTCGATCTCCCGATCTTCAGCAATAAAGAAGCGCGATGTGCCGTAAACTTCGATAACCGATTATTGCAAAATCTCTCTCAATCATATATAACAGATAAGGTCATCATTTTAATCAGTAGTGACTATCAGAAGTGACTTTTAATCAGTAATGACTATATGCGATATAAAACTATCAACTTTAGAGTCAATACTTTGTCTTTCAAAATATAGAGCTTGATGATCATAATGTTACATTCAAACAAACCGTTTGCATCATGAGAGATGTGCGATGTAATGAATGTTGCATGGAATAAAAAAGAAAAAGTTAACGAGCCTACGGTGATGAACGAAGAGATGGAGACAGTAATGAAAATACAGATAGGAATCGAAAGAAAAAAAAATCGAAGGAACATAGAAAGAAGAAGAAGAAAAAGAAGAAGTTGAAAGAGATCGCGAGTAGAAGAGTGTTACAATGCAACGGAGGCGATGCAATAGAAACAAGTAAAGCGAAGTAAAAAACATCGAAGCGAATAAGAGAAGCGGAACAAGAACATAAAGAGCGGAACAAGAGAAAGGAGAAGAAAAAGACAATGAAGTAGTAGAAGAAGAAGAGAATGGAAACGGAGCGGGGTGAGAAGAACGAGCGGGAACAATACAAGTGCACGGAGGAAGCACCTGCGTCTTATTATCGATCATCTATCGATCGTTCCCTCTCTATATCCTCGGTGCCTACCCTTCGGAATCACTATTCGGCGGTATGTTCTCGACCGTTAAAAACCCACCCTGCGTCGTGGTGGAACCGTCAGGTGCTTCTTCCTGGACGGCAAGTGCAGGCGGCACAAGTGCCTTTTCGATTTAATGACACGTTGTCCCACACGAGCACGGACAGGCACGTATACACTCACATAAGCGAGCACCTTTTACCTTCCTTGAGGTCCTTCCGAGTTTCCGTTGCCCATGCCATCATGCCACACGTGGCACTTCTAAGTCCCTTGAAGAAAGAACGAGCTCTCTCGAAAGAGTCGCGACTTTCTACGTGTGAAATTATACGTCGTAATAAGTAATTTCGATCTTTCATCATGACCTGTCCTGTAAGTATCGATAAAAATTACGAGATAAAAGATTATCGGTTTCGTCCGGGCACATGTGGCCGTCGTTGTCGAGAGGAAAGAACGATAGAGACAGTTTCATTTCGAAACAAAGTTGTTTGCACATTTTTTACTTATCGAAATTCAATTGAATTAATGATCGCACCTGTACGTATCTTTCCACCACCCCCCCCTCTCTCTCTCTGTCTTTCTGTCGGAACACCGTCGACATTCTGGCAGCTGTAGCGTACATAAGGGACCAACGTGTATCATCTCTTCTAGCGCGTTGGTGCTGGTAAGTATGCGTGTACGCGTACAGGTGCGGAATGCACGATCACACGAGACACCCGCTCCATCTTCTCCTCCTCTTCTCGCGCGAGCCTCTGCCTTTGTCGCGGTTTTTTATCCGCCCCTTAGCGACACGAGCGCAGATTCTATAATTATTCCGATTGCTACCCGTATAGATTGCAAGTTGCATCATTTTGCGATCCCCTACCAAAATTATAATTCGGAGATGCTAAAGAGGCAATTTTGCTCGATCGTCGCAGCGCACATCGTTAACGAATTCATCCGCCATTATTAGACGATTATTAGAGGCAAACGCGAGGACTCTTTAAATCGCCCGGTGTCTCACAATGTAGGCTAACTTAACACTTTTAACCATCTGCTTTGTATCAGGCATATGCTACAAGGATAACATCGAAAATGATCCGAGAGAAAAGATGAGAGAGAAAGAGAGAGAGAGAGAGAGAGAGAGAGAGAGAGAGAGAGAGAAAGGAAGAAAGAGAGAAAGAGGGGAAGGAAGAGAGGGCAAAACGGGTCCTCTAAATTCCCGGCACTCGCTACCCGGCTGTTAGCAATCACCTGTTGATTTCCTTCAAAATCAAAATAATATCACAGTCTCGTGTCACATTTCCACGATGTTCCTCTGTCTCTCTCTAAATTGTTTTTCCAAGGAAACATAAATACCGCGGCAGCGGAAACCGCGATCGCAAGATAGTCTTCGTCATTATCATATTTTACGGAAAGATGTTTCCTGTTTTTTTTTTCTCGTAATTATTTTGTCTTTTATCGCGATATTTTTATAGTACAAGGAATTTATTTATCGATTAATCTTTTTGGAAATCATTATGCGGAAATCATGATAAAGTAATTTATATTAAATTTATATTTATTTTCATGCTCACAAAAATAAAAGAATTGTTCCAGAATTATTTCGCAACTGACAGCGAAAATTGATTGAATAAAATTACTTTTTTCCATAGTAATTTTATTCATAATATTTTATCTCTCATCGAAAGCACTGATTTCCGCAGCAAACTCGCTTTCGTAAACGTACTCAGGGGATTCCATTGTAAATATTAAGCGGAACCCCACTGGGGTTCGCAATATTTACAATGAAATCGTGACGGATGCAGTATGGGGGTGCGAGGGTGAGAAGGGGGAAAGCAGAGGAGGGGGAGGAAGGTGTTGCTCGGCAGGACACTCTCAGGCAGGTCCTGATTTATGAACGAAATCTCGAATAAACGCTCGTTTCCGCGCTCTGCTGGGCGTGAAATGGCTTTGGGCGAGTTCTCGCTGCAACTGAGGAAGGGAAAGGGGCATGCGCGACAGCCGAGCTGACTATGCGCGCAATTCCGGTCCCCGTGGACCGGAAATAGCGACTCATACCGATGACGTTCATAATTTCACCTGACAATCGTCTGAAAATTTTGCCGACATTTTTTGTTCTAATATGTTAAAACATTATATATAACAGCAAATTATATTATTTCTTTAGTAATACTAATAATATTTTGAAGAAGATTTTCGAGTAAGATTAAAAATTAAAAGAGAATACAAACTATCCCTCTTTATTTCTCTCTTTCTAATTAATCGCGATTATTAATATAATTAAAATGTTGCACAATTAATAAATATTAATACTTTTATAAACTTAAGAATTGCTGTGGCAAGTGTAATATAATTATTGGGAAAAATTATCCTCTAGTATATATACGATATTAAAGATAATATTGGTAAAATATTTTAATTACCGATATAATTGCAAGAAAATTAATAGCGTTCTTCATTTTAGGATCGGCATATTTACGCCTATGTTAAACAATATAATTCTTGTGACTGGTATAAAAGATTACGTATCGTTTGAATTTTGGCTTCGGCAATGAAACCGGAAGCTCGTTCCCCCGCCACAATCAACGACATTCACATTCTCTCAGGGCCATAGGCGCGGCCGATGACTCCGAAAACATCGGAATTAAAGGTTCACGCCGGCTTTCCAACTTGAAAACAAAAATCCGAAATTACGGTCGTGCGTGTTATTCCGAGAACAGGTGAACCTCTAATGATTTCCTGCCATTTTACTTTCGATTAGATAGCGCATTCTTCTTTATATGAATAGAGGAAAAATAAAATCGATGTATCATTCTGTGTGTGTGCGTGTTGTTTTTGGATTCTAGAATTTACTTTGAAATAACTTTGACTTAAAATAAATACGTCGGATATTTACTGTTCCTAATTTTGTTATATTGCTGTTTTAATAATATTATTTAAATTTTCTTTACAATTTTTTTGAAATTTAAGACAAAAGAGATCTCAAAGTGAATTTCTAAAACTAACATTCAAGAAAATTAGAAATTCACAGAATATAAAATAATATAAAATTTATAATAATTAAAAAATAATTTTAGATTTTTTTAGAGTTTAAAAATTTAAATACAAGTATATATTTAGTCTATAAATAAACAACAAATGATAAACAAATTGATAAATAATAATTCTGATAATTCTGGTAAATATCAATAAATTGATATTAATTTTTTTAAACATAGCATTAAATTGCTAAGAAATACAGGTATGTCAGCTTATTGTTAAAAAGATTATTATTAAAAGATCCATAATGCTGCCTGTCGGTTTTGTCTCAAATTTTTCTCCATACAAAATGCGCTTAAAAACTAATTTAGACACTTGTGTTACGCTTATTAGTTATTTAATAATTATTGATGAAATAATTATTGTGAGATGTGCTATTATTTTCGAAGAAAAAATGAATTTGTCATTTTATTCGCGTTCTGCCTTCCTTTTCTCCGAACGGCTGTTTTCAACATTATAGTCCATGCTTATGTAAAGATAGCAGCAAACCATTTACCAAGGCGAGAGGTCGAAGATCGCCTTATAAATTAAGCTTTTATTACAGTTGCCGCTGCAGACGGCAAAGTCTTTTATTCATTCGATAAGGATTCCCTTTCTGCATTCGATTTAACGAAAACGTTAGGAAGGAGGGGAAGAGGAAGAGAATGATGACTTACAGCAGAAAGAAGATCCAAACAGGGGTTCCAACGGAAGAAAAAAAAAGGGAAAGAAAGAGAGAGTGTGAGAAGGAAACCATTTTATCTTCTTCCCCATGATTTTTGCTAATTAACCTCGCCGCAGGCACCGCCTGATTTTTGTTGCACGAGGAAAGATTAGCTCGTTGCTCCCGAAAGATACCGGCAAGGCTCGTCGAGATAGCGCTCGTATTTTTTTGTCCTTATCTAACGGGATCGGCGTCTCATCGATTATTTATCGCGATTAATTCACTGAATCATCTCTATATATGGTTTATAAATATATATTTCATACTTCTAATTTTTTATTTTCCCTCTCTTTCTTTTAGAATTTTATTCGCTACGCCCAGACGCATCACAATGTAATTTTATAGACTAGGAATATAGAATCTTCGAATCTCATTTCGTTCAGGATTGGCGAACGAAAGTTACATCCCTGATCTACGCGTTTCCTCGTCTCGGCGAGAGTTGCACATGCCACATGTTTATAATTCGGATTTATCATTCCCCTCGATATCGGACGTAGACAGTCGTCGGGTCAGCTCCTCTTCTCTTCTCTTCCTCTGAGAGGAGGAGACGGCGTTATGTCTCGGCGACGCGAGTACGAGTACACGCAGCTGTGCGTACGCAAATTAATGGCGTATCTCTCTCGTACGGTTTATTTACAGCCCAATAATGCGGCACCGGTAATTAGTGGACGATGCGATAAGCACCGAAAAGGAAAAGAAGCAATGCGTTATAAATAACGCGCAATATAATGTATTTAAAAGAGTCTCCTAGGCAAAGATGCATACGACGGAAGTGCATTCACGTAATCTAGTTCTTTCGTTCCTTCGATGCGTTTATTTTCAGTACAATTAGTCGAATAAATTGTTTCCGAGAACGTGCGTTTTACAAACAAGTCCTCGTCGCACAGATAAAAAAGTATTATTAAAATGATTTTATAATTGTTTGTGAAAAAAATACATCGTAAATTATTATTATGACGTAATTAAATAGCAATGCTTGCTACGAATACATTAAAAAGTGACAAAAGTAAGTAAGAGCCGATGCATGATATAATAGAGGGTTAAAAAAATATATATTTTAACAAAATTGAATATTTTGGAATTACATTAATAAAATACATACATAAAAAAAGTTTTTCTCCTTGCACTCTAATCACCACGTCTTGGTTTTTATTTGACAATTTTATCACCTAATAATTGTTATTACTGTAAGGCTATTTTCATTTTTATTTTTGAATTTATTATATTTTACTATAGAAACTTGTACATGCGTGCTTGCAAGACTTACAATTAGTGCATTAATTTCTCGCGCTCCGATATAGAGATAAAGTCGATTTTATCGCTATTGTTCATTTAGATCTCATTGTCATTGTATTTTGCAGGTCGTAATCGCGTCGCTCTTGCTTCCGCGATCATCTTCTTTCGATTAGCGGCCGCATCAGGTGTGTCGGCCCGACCCGATGCGGTTTCTAGTCGCATCGGGATTTAATGACCGGTATAATTGACGTCACGGTGTACGGCACGGGTGTCTAAGTGCTCGGAACGACGATGGGGTGGGTTTTATCGCGACAGGAAAGAGGCGAGGGTGATTTTTCCCCGACAATTTCTCCCGAGGTTCAAAGGTTCGGCTCGATAATACAGCTAACATCTATATTTAAAGAGATAACAAACGCCTCATTTATTTATACGCGAAATAGCGTGTCTTGTACTCCCGCGTGTTATCGTATTTTCATTTACGAAAGGAAGAAAAGGACACTCAACGCCACTCGGTACAGACATGATCGATATGTAATCGTGTTTTATATAATATGACTACTAATAGTGTTTAAAAGAGAAATACATCACAATGTTGCGATTTATCATCCATCCTAAAGATACGAATCATATACAATAGAGAGAAAGCTTTCTGTTTTAAATAATTTATTTAATATCTGTGCGAATGTGTGGATAGCTTTAATATATATAATTTGTAATATTTTTTAATATAATATCTTTTGTGTGACTCAACTTTTATTACGTTAGATATTTTTACGCATATTTGTTAATGTATGGAAAATTTTATTTAATAATAAATAAATGTCTGGGGGAAAAGTATTTCATTATTTGTTCATTAAATATATTTTTTAATATATTTTGTTTAATCTGTATTAAATTTATGATTTAAGTTTGAGATACATACAAATATGCATGTTACTAGTCTAAAAGCCTCCTTAAACAATCTCGACAAAAATTAAAATAGAATTTTAAAAGATTTTTCTAAAAAAATATAAGCCAAGTATATATTTAAATGGTACAAATATAAATTTAAAAAATCTGTAAATACTGTTAAAAAATTAATTATATAAACGTATGGGATCAATACAATTAATAAAGTAGACATTAAAGCATATATGACGCATAAAATTATAAATGGAATTCTGTTTTAAACTTTATCGTAAATTATCATAGATTATCTAAAGAAGCCCTTTTAGAGGAATTATTTAAGCTACAATGTAACTTAAATTGGACTTTGAATTGTAACTTATCGATAACTGGTAAGTTGCTGTTAAGCTTATTAACATATCATTCAAGCGAGTGTGAGCACAGAAAGAAGACTGAGAGATGTCATGGCCCGCTTTTAGATGATCCCTGGAAGCGATACTTCCTCTGTGGACATTAAAAATGTGGACATGAATTACAAAACCAATCTCCACGAATGTTCTCAGAGGGTAACACATATGTTCCTCTGATAATATAAATAATATAAATAAAAATATAATAAATATAATAAATAATTTAATTAATAATAATTTATTATATAAAAATGTTAGTTCTCTCTTTTCACTCTATTATTTATTTATTTATTTATGTGTCTTCTTTTTCTTTTTCTCAACATCATTTATTTATTTATTTATTTATTTTTAGTTTGCTCTAAATCAATCTTTTAAAATGCAAAACTAAATATCATAAAATTTGACTTCGAAAAAGCGCGGTAACAATCGAATAAAGTCAAATCATTAGTATAACGAAAGGTTCCGTGATACATCAATCGTTTAATAATTAATTTAAAATAAAATATATATACCTCTATAATTTGAAATTCCGCGTGTATATGTAGTACGTAAAATATTTCGGCAGAGAATTATCAATAATATGATGTTTGGCCTTGGCGATATATATTTATTGAATCGTAATCATTTATTACTGCGAATAAAAATTGAAACATGGGATACATGAAAGGGGACAAAATACCCTCTGAGAGGGTAATATATTCATGAACATTGGCTTTGTAGTTCATGTCCACGTTTTCAATGTTCATAGAAAGAGTATCACTTTCACTTAAAAGCAAGCCATGACATCTCTCAGTCTTCTCTCTGGTGAGCAACTTTAATTTAATTCAATACAATTCTCATATAATAAATGAAAAAATTTTTTATCTATAAATAAAATCTGATATTGGCGAAATATATGTTTCGAAATAATAGATAAATATTTGCAGATAAATAATAGTATCTAATTTATAAATCTGATTCCCGAATTATAATTACAGAGCATCAGCATGAACGATTGTCGATGATTAAGTTTACCATGTTGTAGGAAATAGGTAATCTGAGATTTATAAGAAGGAAAACGTAAATAAAACATACATAAACCTTGTTAATATGATTGTAATGTATGTTACAAATCAACGTCTGTTTAAATATCATTCTCTTTTCTCGAATGTCAAATATGTAAATACATATTATATTGTCAAATTTTGATTTTAATAATTCGTTATATAGATGTTGTGAAAAACACTTGTCATATTGTAATTTTAATTTTACGTACATAATTAGAAACTATCTTGTTTTATTTGCTTTGTGAAAATTTATTTCTTTTTCTTAATAAATAAGTTTTTAAATAAAAGCATTGCAAAAGTTTATCTATTTTAGACATGTACAAAATTTAATTCAAACCAAGTGGAAAATAGATAATATTACTTTTTATATATCTTTATTAAATGGCAAAGACAAAAGAAAACATATGTTCATTAGACATGGAAAAAGACAATGATAATTCCATCAGTGCAGGTATATTCTTCTTTTAATTATTATATAAAGTATAATTTTAAAATAAATTTTATGTTTATCTAGAATTTATAATTATATACGATAATGTATTTATATGTATTTAATCACAAATTTATCATTAAATTTAATCAAACATTAAATTTAATTTGTAAATATGAAGATTTTTGTTGTATCATATTATAAAATTTTATATTATGACGGGATCTCTCTCTTATAACCAGCAAAAATGTTCATATATTAATACATTGAAATATACATACAGCGTTAATTATGCGAATAAAAAATTTTATTTAAAATATTTTTGATCATTTAGAGTTATCTAATCAAGAGGAAAGAGATAAACTGTTGGACGAGATCGCTATACTAAAAGCGCATGTCTCTCTGTTAGAAACCATGATTGAAACACCCAAATTCGGTCAATTGCAATTTGCAAAAATGTCATTGATGCATAGGAATGAAGTTGCAAGATTTCATGTACCGGACGTGCAAACGGAATTATGCGATGAACTTTATCGATTTGCGGGATTGCGATGTCGAGAATTCAATCGAAACTCGAGATACGTTTTTGAAATCACTGGCACCGAGCAAAACGGAAACGACACGAAGAACAATTTATATGCAATAGAAATAATGATAGACGAAAGCGGTTGCGGAAAATTAGGAAAGTGGGTGTTGCCTATGTCCGTCGATGTGCAAGAAATACTATCACAATATCCTATCGATAATTTAAATAATGTAAAACACTTTTTGAAAAGCTGCAAGCATCACGTTGATAGTTATCTTTGTCGTTTGAAGCAACTTAAAGAATTGCAGGTAATAAGAACTGTTAACATAGCAGAGATCAATTATTCTATTTATTAAATACTCATTTAATTCTTATTTGATATTTTTTAAATTTTTAAATTAATTTTTTAAAAATTTTATAACAATACCTTAAATATTATTTTTGTTATAATGACTATATCAGAATAGAAATGTTTCATGTTGTGCTTAATTATTGAGAAGTTATTTACAATTTCTTTTCTTAGGGTTTAATCTCAGATATTAAAAATATTCGCATATCTCACACTTTGGGCATTACTTTAATTGAATTGATAATATCAGGAATAAAATATGTTGATACTGATGAATTTTATAACGTTATGGTATATCTGTACTATAAATCTACTGCAGCAAGACCTTACAAATTATCCTCGGATACGGATAATGATGAAAGACAGTCGTCGATTCTAATTAAAAAATTGAACAAATATTTTAAACCTTTCTTGAAGAAAGATTTGAGCTTAGCTTTCCTGCAGATCTACGAATCGCAAACTATATTTGTATGGCAAAAAGTTATGGCAAACGATAATGAAGATATCACGGAAGTCTCCGATACATCAGATGACGGATTTTTAACGAAATTTCTATACCGAGGAGATAAGAAGAAAAGCAAAAATAAAGTACAAAATGAAGATTTTACTTTAGATGGAAATAAAACGGAAACTTCGCTTTACGTTGAAAAAGAGAAATATGAAGATATTGATGTCACAGATAATACAGCGAGAGATGATTCTTTGAGAAAAGATGGAAAAATTAAGTCACGTAAACGCAAAAGATTAGCGAAAACAGTAGCGAAGTCACGTGGCACGAAAAAATCACAGGCAGATTCAGAAAAGCTCAAAAAGAGAATATCTAGCACGAAAAAAGAAAATGATCAAAATAAAGCGGATATCGATTATCCTATTTCGAATGTTGCAAGTGGAATAAATTCTACTCTAGCGAGTACTGAAAACGTACAGATGGAAGATAATTATAATCGCAAGAATGGTTCGTTAAATAAAGCGACTAATAAAAACAAAGGAAACCGTAAAAGATCATTAAATGAATCAAATGATACAAATAATTCAGTAAACTTTCAAACAGTAAAGAAGAGGAAGCCTACTACTAATCAAGTTAAAGAGAAAAAGAAGTATATTTCAAAACTGAAGAATAATAAACGAGCCAAAGTAAAAACTAGTACTCCTTTTTCGAAAAAAGTACCCAAGTCCTATAGCTTTCACGAGATTTCTCCTATAAAGAAGGAAGACTAAAGATAACATTACTAAGAATTATTAAGAGTTACAAAAAATGATTAAAATTTTATTACATTAAAGGATATATATTTGTAGCTATAATTATGCATAAATTTGTATTAATATAATTTGGTAAGTGTGAGAAAATGTTTCATAATAAAAAATATATTTGAAAAATTATAGACTTTCTAATAAAATAAAAAATTATGTTTATAAAGAAATATTTCAATAATATTTTTAAATTTTATTGGCATTTTTTATTAATAAAATGGATTATAAAAATGGAAATAAAGTAAAGATAAAATAAAAATAAAATAAAGATTTAAAACTTAAAATATTTCAAATGTTCCTTCTTTTTTATATAAAATATAAATAATTCAAATGTTCAATAATTAGTGAATATTTTTATAGATTTTATAACAGCATTATACTTTGATATTTGATTTTGTTTTGATATTGATGCTCTATACATAATATAATGTACTAAATTATAAAGTAAAACATAATTATTAAATATTATTATTAGCAGGTTTTATGCAACTGCCAGCTGTTTTTTAATTTCTAAATTTCTAATCATTATACATTTCTAAATTTCTAATCACTCTGCATTCCTATCCGATATATTTTCTTCTTCGACCTCAGTGATTTGGCATGGAATGCTCCATATATATATATATATATATATATATATATATATATATGAGATATGTAAATAATATAAAATAAAAGGCGGAAAACTTTCACCTTAATAAGAGGTGTTTATTTATTTATTTATTTGTAAAGAAATATATATACTGTGAGATAAACACATTTTGGAGGACGTTACTGTTATATATTATTATATTAATTTAATTATTATATTATTATATTATATTAATTTATTATAATATTATATTAATTTAATATATTAATTTAAAACTATTATTACAATTATAATACTTCTAATTATGGATTAGACTATTTTCTAAACATGAACAATAGAAAGTAATATGCATTTTTTATCATGTCTATGATAAGAAATTATATAATATTCTACACGCGCTTATATTGTATTACAAGCTCAAGATATAAAAATAATACGTTCTGGTAATGTAAAGGAAAATTTTAAAACTTATCTTAAGAACATATATTTTCTTATTATAATAATGCAGATATTTTCTAATAGCTTAAGAACAACACATATGTAATCATTTATTAGCAATATTTTCATTATTGATATAATATTAGTAATCTGCAACGTTATAGAAAGTCCTCTTTTTTTAATTGACAAAATATAGTGGCCATAATTTTAGCCTGATCTATTTCAAATGACTCAAGTACAAAAAGAATGCCGCGTTCTAGTGATGTAGGAAAGAAAAAATTGTAAAACTTACGAAAGTTGATGAGAATATAATGATGATCTCATATCAGGTGTGTTCTGCGGGGGAGATTTTGCTGATATTGCTCAAACGACTATGGAATCCGTGAGCGACGGAAAGACAGACGCATTATACACAAATACATATAGCTGCGTCATCGGCTAGCGTATAATATCTCTTTTTATCAATTATTAATCTAAATTCTTCAGAAAATATCCAGGCAAAAATAAAATTTTTTTTCGTTAAGTTCTGAATAAATATAGCTTCATTATTATTATTAATATAACTATTAAAGTAATTATTATTAATATAACAATAATTAATATAACACAATAATTTATAACAATAATTAATATAACAATAATTTAAAATAATGAAAACAAATTTTTTCACAATTTTCTTATTTCCTATAATTTATAAAAAAATACACTAAATAAGATTATATTTGATTATATTTGTTTAAATTTTTATTTTTTGAAAAATCGACAGTGATTTATTTTCTTGATTACTTTTCAGTATTTCATTCAAATAATATGAAATGAAAAATAATATGAAATTAATAAATAAATTAATTAGATTCTATAATGTAACGATAAAATTTATAATTTAAAATAGATTAATTATAATAGCGTGCACTTTTTTATTATTTATTTTAAGCATATCTTACAATACTTTTATCTCGTATCTAAATCTTTTTATAGAACGCACCGCATTTTGATGAATATCAAAAATTGTGCGAACTAAAGATAGCCGAGTTGAAAATTAATTCAAATCCTTTGGATGAAGTCGTATCGATAACGAGATCAAAGACATATCGCATCGATACCTACTGTTAAGGACGTAATCAGCAAAGTATTAATACATATTAGCAGCTACAGAGAATTGAATAATAAAAAATAAGTAATTGCTTTGATCGATGATATACGTGAAATGAGAAATTATAATTATTCATCTAATGTTAAAATCTATCTCATGCACAATATATTGCTCTTCTTTTTACAATATATGCATAAATTGCGACAAATGTTACATGACTTGCTCAGATTCCGGATATCAGCCGATCGCTTTCGATGAGACGCACCAGATATACACTTTATCTGTCCATGTACACGATTATCGACTGCATCAAGTAAGTTTCAAATAATAAATAATAAAATGTTTTAATTTGTTTTTATTTTCTAAATTTTTATATATATATATATATATATATATATATATTCTTTAATTTTTTTAGTATGATTCCAAACACGATTCTACATATAATTAAAAGAAACGTACTGCGGTCGAAATTTGTTTATCACAATAACAATAGTTATAATATAACAATAGTTATAATATAACAATAGGTATAATATAACAATAGTTTACTCAATATTATTATCCAACGATTTTTATATTAACATAATTTGTTTATATAAAAGTTCTCGATTATTCAATAATTATTAACATGCTAACATCAACTTTTTAAAATTTATATCGTGTAATAATAGAATAAAATGATATGTAGTAACCATGTAATGTCATTATGCAATTATTGTTAGTAAACCATCTTGAATTAAATATATGATTAGCGTCATTAATAAAGGATTTAATCTAAACAATAGAATGTAAAAAAATGACTAATTCATTGCATTCAATAATATAATTCTGTTTTATTTAATTTACATACTTGTATGTATTACGATATACTATATATGGTGCTATATTGTTTTAGAATAAAATTTGTACAATATTGAAATGTTAACTGTGTATCAAGACTAACAAATTGCAAAAATGAGAAGATTAAAATTCTTATGTGCATGATTAAATATCCCCAAGAATCTTCCATTGATTTAATCAAATTCCAATCTTCTGTATTATAAGTAACTAAAACTTTAAACTGTCAACCCATTTGTACTTCGTGCAACAATTATTGCTATTGTTTATCCTAAAAAATTGATGTTTTGTGAAACTTAGTTTAGAATTTTTATATTATATTTTAAGATTCTAGTGCAAACATAGAAAAAAAATTAAAATAAGCTTTGTTCTAAAGATATTATTTTCATTATTATTGTTATTATTATTTATCTTTTTAATCTGTCTTACTGGCAATTTTTTGTTGGGCATGTACATTCGAAGCACTGCGGTTGCAATATATTGAAATACGTTTTTCCGATACTTTCAGAAGTTAGGGTAGAAACATTCTTCAAACAGTTGTAGAAATCATGATGGCAATGGCAAGCTGATCTGTTATAAAAAAAAATTACAAAAGTTTGACAAAAAAGAAATTAATAAGAAATTATTATTAAAGCTAACATGAACCAAACAAATCTATTATTTCGCAAAAAGGATGGTATATAAAATATATGATTTGATAACAGAACTTGTATGTGCATATGACTTGTACTTGCAATATGAATAAATATACATGTCATACATGAACTAAATTATTTAACATTTTTTTCAGATGTTAAATATGAATATTCAACACAACGAGTGTTTGTGAGAAATTATCTTGTTCATTCATTTACCTCGTAAAAATACCATTATTCTTGAGATTAGCCTTCGTTTATACTCAAGATAGTGTTATTGCAATGATCATGCATTCTGCAACAGGCATCCGTCTTGTTGAAAGAGCCAAGATCTGTATCGTTTTCGGCGATATTTCCACCACCGCACCAGAGGGTTCCTAAAACGAGCATCATCATTGCAAAATAAGAAAAGACACGCTGTATATATATATATATATATATATATATATATATATATATATATATATATATTATGGATTCGATAATCCTAAATATTTAACATATAGAGACTTAAGATATTCTATACTTTTGTATGTGTAAAGATTTAATAAAACATTCTTTATTTTTAATATTATAAAATGTGTTCTATATGGAATACGAGTTTCCATAAAGTCCTTTCCTCTAAAATGTTCGCTTTTAACATTTGCATTTTTTTCTGTAAATTGTCTTGAATTATGAAATGATTGAATTACCTGGAAAAATAACATTGATATCTAAATAATTACTAATTTTTTTGAAGACATTGCTGAAGAATCCTTCCATATCATTTTTCTCAAAGTTCTCAATGCCGTTAATAGCATCTGCCAGATTTTTTTCACCTATAGTTAAATGAGTTTCATTGAAACCAGGTGCACTTTCTGTGCAATCTATATTATTTTCTCTATTTTCACAATCACTGAATCGAACAGCAATGCCCAGAAAAAGTACGAATAGACAAACGTGACATTGTACTATAATTATAAATCTATTTATCTAAGACAAATAGTATTAGTGTCAGGATAATAAGAATGTTCTCTCAATAACGCGATGCACATAACTGATAAAATTTTTCCATATATATTTATGCAGAATTGAATATAATTATACAAAATTATACATAATTGTACAACAATTTATGTAATAATTATGTGCAATAATTTATGTATAATTATAAATACCAAAGTATAGGACATTATATATACATTTATATGAAAGTACAATAACTATTACATACAAGGTGTTTCAAAACACAAAATGAATCTTTCAAAGACAAATTCCTGGGATCATCTGAAGACGATTTTTCTTTAACGAAAATGTCGAGGCACTAATAATTTTCGAATTATAAGTGATTGGAAATAAGGAGTTTTTCGTAAACTAAGCTTTGTAGAAATAAAATATTAACAAAACCATTCTTCGATTAATTTTAAATAGAGTTTATTTTAGTTGAGTTTTAATTTAAGGCTTAATTGCAAAGATATATAATGACAAAAATCGGGAACATGCAAAAAATGATAGCCTTATCGACATTTTCGCTGAGGAAAAATCGTCTCCAAATGATCCCAGGAATCTGTCTTTGAAAGATTCATTATGAGTTTTGAGACACTCTGTATAATTATAATTCTCTGTATAATTATATTATGTAAATAGGCACTTTGCATTATTATATATAATGTTCACAATATTTTATGTATAATTATCTCCAGTTCAATGATCCGACGTACTTTTGAAACTGGCTGGACCTTTGCTGTCATAAAAATCTTCTCCTTGAATAAAGTACTTCAAATGATATATATTTTAATTTTAACTCTATTTTCTAATATTTCTTCTCAGTATCTCATCAGCAATGTGTCGCCGCGTATCACACAACGTCCCGTCATCAATAAGGACTTAAATAGAGTAGCTTCTTGAATATCGAATTGATATCCGAAAAAACTGCCGATTATTAGCGCTACAGTATTACGAAACTGGAGCAAGATTTTCCTTCAAAGATATTTATTTCTAATGTTGATAATTTATCGAGAGAATATATTTTGGTATAAAAAAAAGTATCCGAAAAAAATCCAATACAAATTTCAAACTAAATTGAAATTATAAATTTAAATATTGAGAGAACACTCTTGATAATTAAACATCATTCGCCAAAAATAAATAGCATTAAAATATAACGTTTTTGCTTTAAAGAAAGTGTTTTGTAATTAAATATTTAATAGATTTGCGGTATTATTCAGAATCAAGACGTCTGATAGACTCTGATAGATGATTATGTGATCGGCTTAAAAACTTTATTATTCTTGAAGAATTTAAAACAGATGAAGGACTGGGGTGATCAGAGATGATTACTTTAATAAATTTGAAACAGGTTTGCTCAATAATAAAATTACAAAACCACTCTACCACTCGCTCTATCGTGAATTTAAATTTTTCCTAATATAACCTTTCTCGAATGACATGTATATAAATATACGAACTGCTTTGTCACTCGCAATTTAGTTCGTCAAAATACATTGGCTGTATTATAAGTTTGTTTTTCACACATAAAAGATATCTATTATAGAGATTCATTTACATTGTGTAAATTGTGTTTAGTGAACAAAAGCACTGTAAATTCAATTTATTTTAAATGTTGGTTACATTACATTAAAAAATAACGTGGAAACTATATAGATACCACCTTCTTTACATATCTTTATTCAAAAAAGTCAAAAGGAACGAAAATCATGTCACTAAACATGGAGAAAAATAATGATAATCCTACTAAGAAAGGTATTTCTCTTTTATTTTTTTACTTAATTATATTAAATATAAACTTACGATAAAATCAATTTACGTATAATATAAAATTTAAATATAAAAAGTTAACTTATTATTTATTTTATCGTGTTAATATAAAATTAGTTGCTTAACAAAGTAGTTTGCAAAATTTTTAATTAACTATGACAACAATCAATAAATTTATGGACAAACATTTAGTTTAAATACTTTTCATAACATATAATGTGAATTGCGTCATTCTATTAAAAAATTTTATCTTTTTGTTATATATTTTTATATATTTTATTATATATTTTATTATATATTTAATATTTTTGATTATTTAGAATCTAACCGTGGGACAGATTTGTTAGACAATTTTGCATTGTTGAAAACATATGTTTCTCTATTAGAAAACATGATTCAAACTCCAAAACACAGTCAGTTACAATCTGTAGACAAGTCATTGAGCCAATTGTACAATAGCGAAATTGCAACTTTTCACGATAAATCAGATGTGGATATGGATTTCTTCCACGATTTCTACAAACTCACAGGAATACGATGTGTAAAATTGGAACGAAAATCGAGTTTTGTCTTTGAAATGTGTAGCAACAAAACCGACAAGAAGGAGAATTACATGGTTGAGATATTGATCGATGATCACGGTCGTGCACTGTTAGGAGATAGTAAATTGCCTGCACCCGTTAATGTGGAGGAAATATTATCAAAATATCCTATCGATGTGAGCAATATAACACGCTTTTTGAACTCCTGCAAGCACTACGTTGAGACTTACGTTTGCCGCAAGAAACAATTTACAGATTTGGAGGTGATAAAACTATCAATTTAAGAAAAATTTTTTTAATTTGCATTATTTTTTACAGTGTATATGTAATGCAAGTGCATATATTATATATACTTGTAAATAATAAATAATATGCAAAAATATTTACTTTTTAAAAACGCGATATTTTAAATTTATATTTCTATGATAGTTATAGTCTGCTTATTTATTAATAAATTTTATTGATCAAGTTATTAATCAAGTTATTTAAAAAAAATGTTTATTTTTCAGAATTTGCTTTTAGAGATTGCAGATGCTGAAGTGTATCACGACTATGAATTTACTTTAATTACTATAACAATACCAGGTATAATGTACATAAACACTGAACAAATTTATAAGATTGAGCTTGACTTATATTATAAACCTGATGAAATAAGACCTTACAAATTATCTTCCGCATGTAAAGAAGCATCATCACGTTTCCTTAAAAAATTGAACAAGTTCTTCAAACCTTTCCTTAGAGAAAATTTATGTTCGGCTTTGCTGCAAATCAATATATCAAATGCTGAAACAAATTTATTTTGGCAAAAGATTATGATAAATGATGATAGCGTCGAATCTTACGAAGTCGAATCGTCAATTGAACTTTTAAGAGGAATTTTCAAACCGTATCTTTATCGAAAAAATAAGGAATGAAGCAAAAGACAAGATTATAAGAGTTTTCATCCAAAAATGAGATAAAATAAAACAAAACTTTGCATCAAAGAAAAGAAGCACGATACTCATCATAGAAGATTCAAAAATTGATATATTTTAGAAGAGAATGCAAAAATAATATCATGCATGCAAATAAATAATAAAATCAATAGAAGACCAATAACACGAGTAAAAGTCACAAATTAATTTAAAAGGAGTCTGACGTGAAAAATATGTAAATAAAAGAGATAAAAATATATAGTAAAGATAAAAATATATAATATAGATAAAAAACGGATATCAAGAATAAAAATAAAGAAAAATTGCTGAATGAGTCAAATAATAAAAATGGCGAGCTTTTAGCAAAAATTCTTTTCTTAGTTAAAAGAAAAAAGAATAAATTATATAAATTGAAGAAAGAGAAACACATGCACAGAAGAAAAATTAAATTGAATAAGTTAAAATTTAAATAAAAAAAAACGCAAGTAAATAAAAAGTATATTGTATACAGAATATCTCTTATAATTCGAAAAATTTAATTTTCGTCTCCATTTGAATTAAAAAAAATATTATTTAAATTATGTTTGCAAATTGTGATATATTTTATGCAGTTCTTTTACGACTAGATTATCTAATAAGCGAGATTTTATTTGTAATAAAATAGTATAACCAAATATGTGATTATAAAAATTATAATTACGAAATTGTGTAATATTATATTTCTTGTTTAATTAATATTTTTAATTCTATTAAATCTATCTTATGCCATAAATATAAATTGTATCAGAAGAGTAATAAAGTTTTATCAATGCAATCCTATATAATTAGTTTCTCTACATATTTGGCTATTAATACTACGTATTTAAAAAAGTAACATATTTAAAAGAAAATTATATTAAATATATTAAATACATGGAAATTTGTTTGGTAACAAAAAAGTATAAGTAATTTACATTGATCGTTAAATTTTATTTTTATATGTAGTATACTTAATTTAGAAATGTAAATATTCATAGTTAATTTCTCTCACAAGGTTTCTCACTAAAGCAATGAAATGCTTCATCAACAATTGATAACAAATAAATGTATAATCTATATATATATATATACATATATATATATATATATATATATATATAGAGAGAGAGAGAGAGAGAGAGAGAGAGAGTAAATCTCATTTTATGTAAAAAGGAGATTTATCGTATTTTATTGTAAATTTGTTTAAAGTCTTACCGTAATTGTTGAATCAGACATTTAATTCCAAATGAATATTCAATAGCAATCTTACCGCTTCGAAAGACTATTATAAACTGATGGTACTGTGTGTCGGCATACCTAGTAAATATAATACAAGATACATTGTGTGTCTGTTTGTGTGTGTTATGTAAATATTTTGCACATTTCTTGATCTCATATATGTATATAAGATAGAAATAATTTATTCATCGATAAAAATCATCGTATATACTATATATATGTATAAGAAAATTATTCTGTATTTTATATTATATCTTTTTTAGAGAATTCAAGAATTTAATACAAAGATTAAGAGTAAAATAAAGAAGAATTGTCCATATCATATTATAAGAGTTGTCATTAAAATATCCGTATCATTAAAATATTTTACATTATATTTCCTATTTGGCACTAATTTGTATGCAAATTAATATATTTGATTATTTAATTGCTATAGAAGTTGAAGATCAATTTTTTTACATAAAACATTATACACACACACACACATACACACACACACACACAAACTTAATTTTTCAATTTTTTCATTTTTATCAAAATATATAACATTTATATTAACCTAAATATACAAAATTTTACTTTTCAATTTATATTTAAGGATAAATTTTATATATATCAGATAAAAATTAATTTATTTATGATAAATCATCCA
The DNA here is from genome assembly GCF_003227725.1 of Camponotus floridanus. Classification (NCBI taxonomy): domain Eukaryota; kingdom Metazoa; phylum Arthropoda; class Insecta; order Hymenoptera; family Formicidae; genus Camponotus; species Camponotus floridanus. The sequence goes on from NW_020229838.1 coordinate 1,042,850, forward strand.
TTTAAAATAAGCTTGAAATGACAAAAAAATAAAAACCAAATTTCAATTGTTGTTTGAATTATTAGTATTAATGTAAGTTAATTGCAGGAATGTATTATAATACGTAAAACATCTTTATTTCTTATTTTTATTACGTCGCGTATTTTCTAATATCACCTCTTTGTGACATGTACATAAATACAAACTTCTATATACATAAATACAACTTTATCGAATCTAGAACATTTCTCATATTCGCAGTTTAATATCTGTTAAGATACGTGCAAACACACGCTGATATTAATTTATTTTTCTTACATGTATATAATAAAAAGATAATTACCACAGAGATTCATTTACATTATATAGATTGTGTTTAGTAAAAGAGCATTGTTAATTCAAGTTGTTTATTTTAGACATTCAAATTGCAAATTACTATCATTACATATGGAGAAGGACAATGATAATTCTATTAAAGGTATTACTTTTTTCCTCTCTCTTTTTTTTCTCTCTTTCTCTCTCACATTGATTATTATATATAAATTTACGATAAGTTTAATGTTTTAATAAAACTTTTATGTAATTAAAAATTAATATAATTATTATGTTTGCGTTTGTATAAAATTATTTGTTTAATATTACGAAATGTTACAAAAAATATTTAATCAATTACGACAATAATCAACAATTTATGTAATTCGACATTCGATTTAATTTATTTATTTTCTATGTAGCTAAAAACGTTTTTGTTTCATTATTATTATTAGAGAATTTTATTGCATATTAAAATAAGATTTTAAAATGTTTGGTTGTTGTACTTAATATATTATAATGTACAATTTCATCTAAACAAAAAATTTATCAATATAATATTATCAAATATTTCTGTTTATTTAGAGTTGTCTGATGGCGAAGAGAACAATCTCGTTAAAAAGATCGCAATGTTAAAAGGATCTATTTCTTTGCTAGAGAATATAATTCAAAATCCAAGTTTGGCAAAAAAATCATCGTCGCACAATTGTGAGACATTTCACAACATTCCGAATATGCAGATGGAATTGTTATGTGACTTTCATCTCACAGGAATGCGCTGCACGAAGTTTGAACGAAAATCAAGTTTCGTTTTTGATATGTGTAGCAAAGAAAACACGGAAAATGATTCGTATATGGTAGAAATATTGATAAACAATAACGGCCATGCAAACTTAAGAGAGTCAGTGTTGCCTACATCTGTCGATGTACAAGAAATATTATCACAATATCCCATCGATAATATGAATAACGTGAAACACTTTTTGAATAAATGCAAGCACCATGTAGATTGCTATAATTCCCGTGTAAAACAATTTAAAAATTTGCAGGTTATTAGAAAATAATCATCAGCATAAGAAATGAAATGTTTATAATTTTGAATATTATTTTTAAAATATAATGTAAAATATAATATAAAATATTAAAATAGTTATGAATATTTATGAATTGATACTAAATAATAAATATATAATAACAGTAATAATAAATTAATAATAATATAAAATTATTAATTTATTATATTATTATATTATATATATTTATTATTCATCATTTACAAGTATTATAAACATTATTAAAAATAATATTTAAAATAATAAATATTTCGTCTCTAAATGAATAAATAAGAAATATAATAAATAATAATAATAATAATATAACAAATTAAATACTTTTATTGTTTCAGAAGTACAATATTTTAAAAATATTATATTTATTAGAATAGTTATATATTAGAGTATAATTGCTTTACGATCCGCTTATTTATTATAAATTAATATAATCTAACTATTAATAAACTTTTTTTCAGAATTTAGTTTCAGGAAATGCGAACATTAAGCTGGACAACACCAATGATTATAATATGATTTATATAAGGATGTCATGTATAAAAAATCTGTACAATAACCAATCTAATGTAGTAATGTTATGCTTGGAATATAAATCGGATGATATAAGACCTTATAAATTATCTTCTCATACGGAAGAAGAACAAATTCCATCACCACGTCTACTTAGAAGATTGAACAAGTTTTTCGAACCCTTTTTGAAGCTAAATCTATGTTCAGCATTGCTGCATATTAATACATTTACTAGTGAATATGGTTTAGCTTGGATAAATACTATGACAAAAGAATATGATGATATAGAAACTTACGAGGAAGAGTCAAAAGAAGTAATTGACGGAGCTTTTAGGTCTTATCTTTTTCGATGTAATAAGCAGGAAATAAGCAAAAATGAAAAAGAAGTTCAGACGGATATTTTACATAAAAATGCAACACATACAGAAACTTCGGTTTGCATTCAAAAAAAGGAGTTTAATAATGTTAGTATCATGCAGGATGAGAATGAGATAATATAAAGAAAATAAGAAGAAATAGTATTTCGAAAGGAGACAAAGAAGAAATGTATTGTGAAAATGTAAAGAGTCAGCGAAATAACAATAAATTATCGCATAATGCGAAAAAATAGCAAGTTAACTTAAATAAATCTGAAAGGAAAATTATATTATCAAATATAAAAGCATATTAACAATTTTAAATGATGCAATTACGTAACAAATATTATTGTAATAAAATGTCAAAAAGATAAATTATATGAGAATATTATTAATAGAAATCAAAAATAATTAATAAATAAGAAAAAAATAATTCTCAAAAAATCTAATAAAAATGATGCGATACAAAAACAAAGTTATTTAATAAATCCAATAATAAAATGGCAAGGTTTAAATAATTTAAAAAATATATATTGTTTCTGTAAAATAATTATTAGTTTTATATTATTTTTAATGTATTATTATATTTTTAATGTATTAGTTTTATATTATTTTTAATGTATTATATGTATATAATTCATATTTTAATTCATGCTTTTTTCTTCCATAAATCTCGAGAGATCTGTTGGCGATGTTTATCGTGTTTGAGTTAAATTACCAAGCGCATTTGCTATTTTTTCCGTTGATCTATCATGTTGATCTATTATTCTCTTTCTATCTCTTCTCTTATTTATTTCTATTTGTATTTTATTTGTTTTATTTAATACCAAATGTATGTATTTACATATAATATACAAAAAACTAATAAGCTAAATCATAAAATTGTCAACAGATAAATAGTGTTTTCTATTTTATCCATTCTTTGTTATCCATTAATTATCCTCTTTTGTTTCATATAAAACTCGAAAAATAACGATTTTTATAAAGAAATTTCATTTATTTTTCTTGTTACCAAAATAAATTGCAAGATATCGGAGACATCAATGAATAAACAAATAATCAGTTTATTCTCGCGATCTAATAGAATTGTGCTACAATATTTATAATATTCGGTAATTGATTTTCATATTATGCACTTATTCACATACATTTCTTCCACATAATGCTTCAGAAAAAGATACGACAAAGTTTTAATGAATAATATATCTGAAGTATTACAATATCTTTTACGAATCATTTATATATGTATGAGTATAAATACTAAAATTTTTTTTTGTTCACGTTAAGTATTTAATTCAATAGTCCACGCAAATTGTTGAGAACTACAGAATTTGGGATATACCGTCAGACATGTGTCAAATATTATTCATTACAAATGCAAAAGCATAAACACAAGTGCAAATATAATTAAATAATATTTTTGCAGACCTATTCTGTATAAAGCAAAATATCCAAAATAATTGATTGTAAAATTAATTATTGTGCGCAATCAATTTTTTATTGGTTTTTCAAACAGTTATTTAAGATTGATAAAAATTGCATATATAATTGCCGAAATTAATTATATAAAATTTCAAAATTATTCTTTCGAATAGTGAAAAAATAAAAACATAATACGATATACTTTGAGGGTAAATATATTTTTTAATGAGATTGCAGTGAAGCAAGATGCGTTCTGTTTAATACGAACTTTTTAAAAAATAAAGACATTTTCTCACTTACCATCTTTTATGTTTCTTGATATCCTTACATCATATTTGACGATGTATTATCATCTCAGAAAATAGATAGGAAAAAAATACAAAATAAAGAAAGAAGAATAATACGTTATATATATATATATATATATATATATATATATATATATATATATATATGTTGTTATATCAAAGTAATTATAAATTTGACTCAATTCGACATATAATAGTTTATATTTATTCACTAAATTAAAAAAGAATTCAACGAAGAAATTTAAAATTTTATGTGTCTAATAATATAAATATTTATAATATATATAAAATATATATATATATTTAATTTATATTATAAAATATTTATAATATAAAATATATATATTTGTAAAAGTATGCATAACATATATATATATATATATATATATATATATATATATATATATAAAAGTATGCATAACATTCTTTGCGAGATAATTTGGCAAGGACTAAAAATATCGTAATCACGTATGAATAAATCTTTGTGTGTGTACGTGTATGTATGTATGTATGTATGCGTGCAAATCGTGAAAATCAACGATCGTACGATTAAAATCGAGCATTTCGTACAAGCGTTTTTTAAAAACGCGCACAAACAAAACATTTTCAAAACGCAGAGTGTTATAATTTTATATTAATTTCATTTTTTTTCATATATATATAATATAATATAATAAAAATAATATAATAATATTACAATAATATAATTACAAATAATTATTTGTATCCATTAAATTCTATTTTATTTCACTAGATTTTTTTTTAATAATGTCCTTCGCGTGTCCTTCAGCTTTCAATAGCAACTGTTAAAAAAAAGCACGGACAACGGTCATAATGCTCAATCTACTCGATTTTATCACAGGAGCCCGTCTCCGACTGCCATTCTCTCGCATCACTTTGACACTTTGTTGGAAATTAATATATAATATGCTACGCGAACGATACGACAAAATGGCAAATAACGAACGAACTATCAAAAAACACAATGATATAAGTCATATTTTTAGAAAAGAAAACCCAAGAATATTTGAAATGTAAAATATGATATAAAATCACAATTAGAAGATTTTCTTTTATACATATATGCAAAAAAAGAATTACGTTTTACATTGTTATATCAAAGTAATTATAAATTTGATTCAATTCGACACATAATGATTTACATTTATTCACTAAATTAAAAAAGAATTCAACGAAGAAATTTAAAATTTTATGTATCTAATAATATAAATATTTATAATATATATAAAATATTATATATATATATATATATATATATATATATATATTTAATTTATAATAATATAAAATATTTATAAACAATGATTACATTCTGTGTTATCATTCTCTGTGTGTATTGATTTGTATCATTATTTCTTTCGACAGTTCGTACAAAGTTCGACAAACGCACATTCGACAAATATCCAATATAACATAATTTTGGAAAGAAAAGTTTTTCTTTTTTTATAACTATACTTTCTATATCTTTCTACACAATTTTCTTCCTTTTTTTCTATAAAGTTCGACGCATGTACATATATTTCATTTCGAACGCATAAAGTATAAGCGTCGCATTCTTATCACACTCTTCTTATCGCCACTTTCTTTATTTACATCTTATACCGCAACGACCTTTTATTTTTCTTCCATACTATTAATTATTACGTAAATTAATATTAAATTAATATTATAGTGTTACGGCTCGGTTTCGCACATTGACATCTAAATAGATAAACGAAGCATTAGCTATTGATGAAGACGAGGGGGGCTTTAATATTCGCGATAAGGAGGAACTCCATGAACTTCGATTGAATTCGGTTCCCGATAATGATCGATTAATAATTTGACTCCAATTATTGACATCAAAATTTAGCTCACATGTATTGTGTGTTGTGTTGTGATTAATATCATATTATTTTTATATTTATATTATTTTTAAATTTATATATATTATTTAATATTATTTAATATATTATATATATATATATAAAATATATTATTTAATATTATTTTTATATTACTTTTATATTTAGCGGCATTAGCGATTTTCTCTAAATAAACACTCTTCAAGCATTTCTGTGAAAATCTAGTTGAAAATCGATAATGTCAATGGAATTGTCATGTAATGTCAAATTGTGCCGAATATAGTCGAACATTAATGGAAATAACCGAAGTTCATGCACTCCCCTCTTACTGCATTTATCAATTACCCCTCTCAAAAGGCTCCGTCTATTTAGATGTCAATGGTTTCGCAATAACTTCAGATGTATTTTCTTCGGAATCCTCTCAGGCCGTTATTTTCGTCATTTGTTATTTCCATTTGATTGCATGTTATTCCACAGTAAAAGGATCATGTTCATCGTCGACGAAATCGAGTGCCGAGAACACTGTTAATAAATCTCCTGTACAACGTGAGCCAAGTTGAATCCTCATTTGGATTTATGGAATCGCCGCAATTCTCTTATTTCTCCTTTTTTATAACTTTTAAGCTAATAAAATAATATATTAATAGATTGCATTTCGACACTAACGTAAAATGAAAGTTAAATTATCGCACTTAGCGTTAAAATTTTCTGTTTTAAATAACAAATCGCAGCTTTTTCTAAAAATCCATTCGTGACAGCAAGCCATCGCAAGAAAGGATTCTGATGTTTCAGGCTTCCTGTCACATATCCAGAATACGCGCATATTCGAGATCCTGAATGGATTGTATAACGAACACTATTAAATATTCAGTTCCGCTCGTATACATATTTCGCTCGGATCGTCTTACGTATATCGGGTGTATTTAATCAAACATCTCTGCCGCACTATTGTATACAGCGAAATCGTCGCGATTGTCAGTGCACGAGTTTACATTGCTTCTGGATTATGCTCGTCTAGAGATTATCGATGCAATGATTGATAAGCAATCGCATTCTGATCGACAATCTCATCTTTGACTTTACGATTTGGTTAGTAGTACTTGTCACGTCTCTCAAGCCTAAAACAGACAAACGGGAATAATATCACGGTATTATGAGACGAGTAAAAAGGATGAGAAAAGTGAAAAAGGTCCAAAGCTGGCAGTAATATTCTTGATAAGGTCAAGAGATAGTATATATCTAAGGACTTTTGAAAGATCTGATACAATCGGGAATTATGTCTCCGTCGTGATAATTTGTCTATTCACGAGTCTTTGTCGTGATAATTTGTCTATTTGCATTATTGATAATATATTTGTGTTTAAAACTTGCATTATTGATAATATATTTGTGTTTAAAACTTTCTTCAGTTGGCAGTAGAATTCTGATCAAAACAGTAGAGATTTAAAAAGATTCAGTCTTAGACTGAGACGTTATTCTATCGCCAATCATTATTTATTTATTCAAAAAGCTCAAATTTTGGAGCAATTCTGGCAATAAAAGTCTAATATAATGTATATCTAAAAATCGAAAAAGATGCATAATGACGGAACGCCATTTTTACAATAAACATATTATATATATAATATCTTATTATACAATAAAAAATTGTATTATACAATATCATCACTTGTATTTTACGCTTGCATAAAAGAAATTTCTTTCTAAAAAAAATCCCACAGAAATAAAAATCCTTTTGCATTGAAATATTATCATTCAAGATACAAGTTCGGAAGTACATTCCTATTTCAAGTTTCGCAACACGCTATAAAAAAACATCTATTTTCCTCAGACGAGAAAGAGATTGATGAAAAGAGATAAAATTATGAAGTGTTGTTGATTGAATCGTTCAGTTCGCGGGCCGTACAATCGTTATCGTGGTTCTAAACATTTGGACCACTATCAGTTTTATTTATCATCGTCATGATGGGATAAAAGCTGTTGTAAGAATTTAGTAAAATCCATTATCTCATTAAATGTACATACAATGTCTTTCATCCAAACAACAAGTAGCTGATCTTTTTTATTTTTGCCCGTATAAAACGAGCGAAAAGCTATGGCCACGCAAATTCGTATACTCCGTGCTAGGTCGATTGACTAACGATTTCGATACTCGCTGAATCGATACACATATTCGGTCATATTTAGCAAATATTGAAATTGATGGTCCAGAAATGGACCAAAGGATGCTCTGTTCGCAAAATATCCTCGACTTCTAAGAACAAGAAGATTCAGAGGACATCACTATGCGCGATTCAAGTCTATCGAGAGTACTTTTCCATCTCTATCAATCTCGCGATCGAGATTGCAGTTCGCAATCGGGCAATATTTACACTGGGCTAGGCTCAGAATCGTAAAGTCCACACGATCACAGAAAGTCATTGAGGCAACCGCCGAACCACATCACTACTATCGGTACCAGGTACGTCGTCAGTGCCCTGGACAACGACATCTTTTGCCTACTGGCACCGCTACTATTGTCCACAACGGTGGTCTGATTGTTATCCGCGCCCGTGCTGCTCGTACCCGTACCCTTGTGCAGCTCAATATCCACTCCCGGCGGCGTCTCGACCTCGTGAACAACCGGTGGAGACGGCTGTTTTGGAGACGGCGATTCCGGCTCCGATTCCACATGTGACGGCTCGTAACCAGAACCTTCTTTGAAACCATCTTCGTCATCGGTGAACGCACCGTCGCCAGAACCGCTGCCAGAACCGTACCACGTTTCCTCTGTCAAATCAAGTTAATAGAAATTATCATTAATATAAATAAAAAAATGAGATTAATATAAATAAAAAATATTATTTTTTAAGACACACAGATAGCTTTGCGATATCTAAGATTCGTTGATATATTATCATTGCCATATAGTCACCTGTGTCGATCCAATTGACGTCTTGCCCGTTGAACGCTGATCTCAATCTATTTGTGATAGTAGTAAGCGCGAAAATTTGATCTTTTACGATAGTCGATCTTGACGCTATAGTGCGCACTTCTGGGTTCGTCGCTTGAATTTCGCCATCCGAGGACACTGGATATTTATATCTGGAAGAATCATAATCTTGTAAAAATAGAAAATATTATGCAATCATTCAAATTATACATATATACATACATACACACACATATATAATATTTATTTATCATATATATACAGTACATATTTAAAATATATATGTAAAATGTAGAAAACTAAATCATATAAATTGTTTATAATATTACGAAATCTGCTATAATCGTGCATTGCTAAATTTATTATACATGTATAATTTTGTTCAAGCATACTTGTCTACGTGTGTGCCGTTCCAACAATTGTTTGTGTTACTAGGCGATACAATCAGACCATCGTTACACAACCGATAGGGCAAATAAACCCAAAATTGTTTGAGATCGCGCACTCGCTGGCGTATCTCCTTCACCAATTTGTCTAGGACTCCCCCAGTAGAAGGATTGTGATGTTCCGTTGTCTCCTGTTCAAAGTTCAAAGATTCCAGCTCCAGCTCGCGATTGTCTCTACGTCTACGTCTACCTAGCATCGGTCGGCCACAACCAGTGAACACACGTTGCGACACGTCGTGGCTGTTCTCTTGGAAGTTCATGATTGCCTCAGAGATCTTCAGATTGATCGGACTGACCAATACCTCGATGTTGAATGGGCCCAGCAATCGATCAGCGACCTTGTCCACAGCCTCTGGAATTTTGGAATGACAATAAACAATTAGAATTTGATATTGCTTCGTTCGCGAAGTACAAGAAAAAACGAAAAAAATAGGATCGCGCGCGTGATGCTTCTTTTGAAAAAAAGTTTCTTCTATTTCCTTAGCTTTCATAACATAGTTTAAGATGTAAAACGTGTTATTAATATTTTTATCGTGTCACCTTTACAAATAATATTTTCTAAATAAAAGTCTCAAGAGACGTGAACACGACGTACTCGTCTACAGAAAAAGAGATCTCGAGGATACGCAAACACGTTGCGCATACACACATTGCGATAATCCGTATCCTCTCGAGATATAATAGCCGATAGTTTGAGAGAAAAGAGAGGAGGAGATCGAGGCTAAATTGCTCACCGACGAAGTGATTCCATTCAGTGTCGAGTGCCGCGTGTTGCGCCAAGCAACCCTTCATCGCATTCGTGCACATGTCGCCGCATGCCAGCACGTTGTCCGATATACCGCTACAGGATGGACAGACTGTCATCCTGGTCAGGGCAGCTGCGCAATCCGGCGATGGTTTCAGCTGCAAATGAAGAATCCGTTTTAGAATTTGCAGTTGCGATTACGTGAGGTAATGACGTAAGAGCCGCAAGAAGCATTCAGAGAAATTTAAAGTAGGACAGAATAAAAAAGGACGAATAAAACAGATAAATATTTATTAAACTATTTAATTGGCTTATATAATTATATATTTTTTATTTAATTTTGATTATATAATGAATTCAAGATTTTTAATCACATGTAAAGTAAGTGAAACATTATATCAAATAAATCTACATCAATTTTCTTGAAAAGGGTCTTGGTGATTTACATTTCTTTTTATTAGATTATGGACTTAAATATCTACTAGATAATAAATATTATTTGAAAATTACTTGAATACTGCAAATTCGAATTAAATAGACTCGTCATTTTGACATTAATGTTTCGGCGAATCTCTTACCGTTTGCATATTTTTTAGCACGTTTGCAGCGACCGTTAGAGCTTGGCTGAAGGCTCTAGTGGCCACGAAGGATCGTTTGAGCTGCACGCCTAATTTCTGCGGCACATCTCCGAACGGTCGCATCTCTTTCATGTGGTCGCCTACGCACTCTAGATATTTATTGTCAAAGTTGTATTGGCTGTTGAGTACAGTGAACATTTTCTGATAGAGAGTGTTGAAGAAATTATCCATGGCATCATCGAGGTCCACCTGGAACATAAGATAATAATTTTAATCTTACATACATATACATTTTATTCTGAGAGAAATATTTAATAAGGATATTAAATCGTAATTAATCTGCTTTTAATTTAATTTAATTTTTTTAATTTAATTTAATTATAAAATTAACTCTAAGATTTAAATGCCATAAAATAAAACCATATTTTTTTCAAAAAAGAAAATACACATACAACTCTGAGAAGTACTAAATACATCAAATAAATGACGTATAAGTAGAATTGTAAATTGTTTCCCAATTTACAATTAAAATTTGATTCCGATATATGTAACTGCTATCATCAAATCACATCCCAATCGTTATTAATAATTTGATAATTCGATTATTCAGGGAGCGATTCGCGCTTTTTCCGTTTACTATTTATTCGGTCCTCGTAGCCTCAAATAAATTGGGCTGGACCCGATCATAATTCAGATTAATCGAAAGTCGACAACCGGAGACGCCAAGCCCGGTGGCTCAATGGAATATTAATGATTCCCAGCAATTATTCGCGCAATTAAAATACAAGAGTGTCTACTAAGAATTCGATTTCGCCGCCGTGATTTCGTATATCGAGAATAAGAGGAGAAAAAGAAAAAGGCAGAACAAATCGACTCAATATAATTTAATTTGCGGGTGTTCCCGTTCCAAACATACTTTTAACATTAGCATAGCACTTAATCTGATTACCTACATGTATTGCAATGAAATATAAATATTAAATTCATTCAAAATATTTAATATCGAAAGCAACCTACATAATAATTTCTTTTCTATAGAATATTATTCAACTACACAGTTTAACGAAAAAATACGAATAAGAATATTAGTCATTTCTCTTTTTTATATGTTTAAAAAAATTAATTTTATTCAATTAATTTTTTTCAATTGTAAAGTATGTGTTATGCAAAATTTTGAGAATATAAACATGCATGTGGTATGAAAAAAAATCGATTAGATAAATTATAATTAATTTTTACAGGGAAATCCGTAGAAATATTAATTTTGGAAAATCTCTTTCGACGATTTGTAAAATAAAAACAAGGCGATCCGTAACAGATTAATATTCGCGATAAATTTATTAGGGATATGCTGTGACAATAATGCAATCTATCTACGACCGACACTTGGTTCCATCGTGTTCCCAACGCGAAACAGGTATGAGTGAACGGCGCCAGTAGGTAATTTGAATGACAATCGACAAGGCAATTCGTCCTGATCGTCATCCTCCTCCAGTCTCTCTCCCTTTCAACGTCGCGCATTGATGAATAATAAATATAGACTACGTGTATCCTGTCTTAATCGACGCGTATAGTACTTATTAATTAAAAAGAAAGCAATGTTTCAAGGGTATATTTATTTCTCTTTATAACAGTCTCTCTTTATGTTTACGACTCCCTGTATTTGTATGTTTGAAAAAGAAAAAATATTCATAAAGACTCTATTTTCTCTTTCAAAGTTCCATGCGGTTTATGATGATACTTCAAATATATTTATGATGCCATGTGATGAATTGTACGTCTTTGTCACGTATAAATCATCAAATAACAATAAACTATTAATGAGAAACTTTCTTTCATTTCTTTTATGTTTTCTTTATCTCTTAAACCAGCGATACAATAGCGCGATTTTTCATGTCAAATGGAATGCGAAAATTTTTGCAAGCAACATGCTACAAATAAATGTCGATGCGTTGTACTGCTTATGTGTTAACGTATTGGTTCTCAATAAATACTTTATATTTTTATACCTTATTAATTATTTGCTATCCGGTGTTGTTATTTTCATTGCTTAACCTGGTATTCTGCTTCCTAATCAGGACTTTATATCTCGCGTTTGCTCCGGATTCTTCGTTCCTTTAATAACGCGCTTCCTGGTGCAACAACACGCAATCGTGTTTCCAAGTAAAATTATGTAAATTCCATCTCGATAGAGGAAGCATCCGCGTGTATGAGTCAAAAGAGAGCAGCGAGCTTATAAAATTCAATAAATTGTAGTGTAATTGTGGGAAATCTTCGACAAGTAGGTAGTAAATAGGTATATATATATATATATATATATATATATATATATATATATATATAACAATATCTATATCTACAAGAAGGTGTAATGGGACTCAAAGTCCAACGGTAGAATACTTTCACTTGGCTGATGGTCCCTTTAGAGACAACGGCTATGGTGGACAAAGACTTTGATTAAACCCGTCTTCGTATGCGAGTCCACCTCAATTTTCGGTAACGCAAGCCAAACGTTGTGGGACATGGAATTGCTTGTGCAGCGATTCTAATAGAAACTTTCGAGTTCGAAAAGGATGAAATAAAGGTGCATATCCAATGCAAATTGTTACAGTTATTCTCGATTGCTCGAAACGATGTTTCACGAAAAATTCAATTCTACCATAAAAATAGTCATTTCAAAAGAGAAAAGTTGGGACCTTCAAATTTTCTTCATGCTTACAGCCAGAACGAAACTAACGTCCTATGCATCTCGAAGATGACCTTCTTCTAACTAGATCTTTTTCTATTATTTAAAATAGCAGAGAGAGATTTCGAAATAAAATAAGGGGAAACTTATTTTATATATATAATTATATTATTTTAGAAGATTAACTTTTTTCTTTGCAAATTTTTTTCATATTTTAAATAATTTCGAAATTATAATTTGTTTGAAATTCTTAAATTAGAAAATAATTAAAAGATATCAAAGAATACATAACAGATTGCTTACATTAAAAATATTTTTTTGCGTAAATGCTACATAATGCTACTTTACACAGATATATATTTTATAAATATATATCTTCGAAAAATATATTGAGTTCCTATACACTTCACGTTTCCCAACATCTTATGTTTCTTACTTAATACCCCGAGAAGGTGTCGTCGAGCGTAATTGCCCGGAACGGCTTGTAATAAACTTTAGATCCCAGAACACGCCTTGGTAGCTCTAGAAATTTTCTTCATGGCCCGGCATCTTATTTATTCGCGCTTAATACACCAGACGAAGACGAAGGGTAAAGAAGGGTGGAAGATGGCGAGGAAATTAACGCGCGATTGCAATTTTCACCGGTGTTGTACGGCGGCACTATGCGACATCAAACGAGAAGTAAATGAATTGCTTAACGTTAGAAAGACGTGACTCCGCGAAACCAAATTTTCGAAAAATAAAAGGGGCTCCGTTTAGAAATGCGAAACTTGTTTTGAACAGCAAAACGCAGACGAAATATATTGCAAATACCGTTTTAATATAAATTAAATAAAATTACAATTAAAGTACAATTAAAATAAAATTTTGTATTGAATTATGTTCTTTTGTTTAACTTTGTAAAATTCAAATTTTTTTAAAAAAGAAAAAAGAAAGAGGGATGCTCACCGTTCCTCTTGCATAGTAATTTTCCAGCTCGTTGAAGAAGTCTGTGAAGACATACGCGTTCTGTTCGTAAAGGATGCCGTAGGTCTTCTTGAACATTTCATGAAAGCCTCGTTTGCTGCCTGTCACTAGATCCTTGAAAAAACCTGCAAAAAAGAACATATGTAACATAATTCTGCTTATGTATATATATTCTCGCCAAATTTTTTTGAATATTTCGATAATATTCTTCTAAAGTCACTATTAATATTATTTATAATATATATATAATTTTATATATTTATTATCTCTTAAATTAGATCATTTTTTTATTACATTTTTAATAACGTTTTATTAGTAATATAATTCGTATATTAAGAAGCAAAAGGATCTCCGTGAAAACCTTGAAATGGTTTATCACGACGGAAGTTTCCCGGCGCTTTGACGCCTTTCTCGATAGAAAATCACGACTGAGCGCGAAATGGGAAATTAGTCGAGATTTCAGGGTGCGAATGAGGGTGAGACGGAGATAAGGTGGTCGTATCGCGAATTAAAAGCTTGACGAACGGCAACTACTCGTTTTTCTCTTTCTCTCTTTCTCGACGTCGATTGCGTCTGTGCTTTTTACAACACTCTTCCGACACGATGGCGGGTACAGGCGTCGCGGGGACTCGTGACAGAGAGAGAGCCGGGGGCTCGTCGCTAAAAGGAATTTTAATCACATTCCCCGCGGCTGAAGTGACGATAAGGAGATTCGTCGGTGGGCGAAGGAGACGATGGAATGAGGTGGATATAGGGTGGAAAAACGCTGTTTATCTTGCTCTCGATGTACTTACACGCACTTTATTTCTGAAGAGTTTATGACTTTTTTCAGTCGCGAGACCGAATCGATAATGCTACCTCGTTGACGTGACATTTCGATAGCAATATGCAAATGTGACATTTAAATATCGATGGAATTTTATTATTAGATCATTGACACAGTTGTAGCTTGCAGAAATAATTTTTCAGCACAATAATATTTAGAGACAGATGAGGCAATAAATCGAAAAATATTAAATTACATCGCGACTTAAGATATGTATGTGTATTCTTATACAATTAGAAAATTAAATTAAAATAAAACCTCGATATGAATGTAAATTAAAAGTATCATTTCCAAATAAAATATAATTTAAACGAAACATGCAACAATAAATTTAAAAATGATAAGAATTTTCATCTATATGTACGATCTCTAAGAATATATGTTAATTAAATATTTAATTCAAGGATCAAGATAAATTATGCGTGAATAAGGTCGATTTATTCCGATAAATTAACATTTTCTAACGACGACTTGATTAAAATCTTTATCACATTCTTTTAAAAATCTTTCTAAATCAATTTCCGTCAACATAAAGACGGCCATATAATGCCAGCAATTATAGCGTGAAAATTAGGACACGTTCTGGCTTTCAAGCATCTCCGGGTGTCTAATGATCCCGCTTAACAAAATTACCCGAAGGCTTCTCACCGGTCTTTCATCTTTTCCATTGGACATTGCTTTCAAGGCCGGAAAGCTCTTTGAGGTGCCATTACCTAAAACCAATACCTGAGTACGTTACTCACTTTAGAGGAGATCTTTACTTTACACATTACAAGCTATGCACTGTAACAAAATGTTTCATACGTATATTTGAATCTTATGATTCGAAAATTTCATTTAATCAAAAAAATTGATGCGATTCTTAATAATAATATTAATAAATTTTTCTAGATTTTAACTATCAATAAAATCTGCTCGTATAAAGTGTATTTTATATTAATTGGTCACATATTGCATCCTTTTACTCTATATAATAATTCATTAATTTTATCGGAGAGTATTGTATTATTTTTCTATTATTTCTTCATTAATTTTATGTACCATTTATTATGTATGCATAAAAAGAAAATTTTAACACAAATTTATTTAGAGTGTTAATGCTTTTTTATAGGTAGATTTACAATTTGCGAGTCTGTATGAACCTCTGAGACACGCGAATTCTTTATTTTCACGTCCAATATTAATTTTATAAATTATCTCATCACAAATAATGATTTTGACGGACAATAGCATTCCTAAATATCTTATTGCGCGAGACATTCTGCAAGGGAGAGAATGGTATGTTGAAGACAATGCGATTTTCTCCGTTCGCCGATATTCTAGACGTTGAACCGACGATAGGGAGGATTTCGCGGAAACTCCGTTAACTTATGCACCCAAGTTTCCACACAACGTCGCGATATGCCTTTCGTGACCGAAGCTAACAGTCCCGGCAATCGTCTCCCTCGGTTCTTATTTATTGTGTAGCCGGCGCCAGATACAGTCAAGATATTTTTTTTACAGTAATCTTACTTCTAACAATTTTACCTCTCTAAAGATTTATTAAATTTTATATTTTATTATTTTCTTATATTTTATTATTTTATATTTTATTATTTTCTTATATTTTATTATTTTATTACTTTTATGCTAAGATGTAGCATCATCAAAATGACTTAAACAAGAGATTGCGTTTTTTTAATAAAATATGACGTACACAAAAATAAGAAAAATTAAAATTAAATATTAATTATTTAAACGCACGAAGAAATTGCACATTTCGTTATACGTGATTGACGTCTCCGAAGAAATTCTCTCTGTTTCTCAAAGTTGTTTTGTACGCAGCTGACGCCTACGGCAATGGATAGTATTCGAAACGGCTTCAGAAGCAGAGGGGGAGAAAAGGGAAGGCTCGAATAATTACCGTTCTCAACACACACAGGCACTCCGAGGACATTCAAGTATTGCGTGAATTGTTAAAGCTACCTGTCGCACCGATGCTAATTACAACGGAGCACTAGCGTTCAACATCTGACTATTAATTGCACCGGAGCAAACGGTGGATTAGATGCAATCGTGTTTGTTTGCGGCTCACAAAGTTACAGATACATCCCAGATACGACCGTTCTTATCGTTATCGTGACATTTGAGAGTTACACGTGTCGATGGAAGAAAACCGCGTGAAATAAATAAAACGCAATTGATTTATGTATATAATGATATCTTAAATAAAAGAGGAAGAAACGCGCTATTAAAAGCAAACCGTAAATGAAATTAAGAGAAAAAATAAATAGTGACTTAGATGATATGAAAATGCGAATATCACGTGTATTTATTATTACTGTATTATTATGTGTATTCGTCATGCAAAGTCGGGCGAATCAAATATGTGAGGCTGGTGTTTATCTAAAAAAAATGTATGCAAATGCGAATATGCAGAAATACTTTGGAGATATCGTCGGAAGCAGAGAAAAAATAACGGATATTTTGATGAATCTCTCGCATTATTTTGCGCGATGGAAGACGCGTGACAGATTCCTCCAATAAATCGCCAAGTAACAAATCAATAAAGATTTTATTTGCGCGAGCTTTTATCCTCGGCTCTGATGGATTATCGGTAAAAAATATATACGAGATATTTCTCACATTTTTCTTCCTATCCGTGTACGTGGATTTTTTTGACGGATTTGTAATCGATATACCTTCGCAAAGAAAAAGTTGTTTTCAATTTTTAATATTTGTTTTGCAATTCTCAAATTTCTCTTCAATAGATTCTTTTAAAATAAATCTCGCGCTAAATAATGCACGTGTGTGTGTCATTATTTTCTCTTTTCGTATGACACAATCGAGTCGATACGCTCGCCCAACACAATGTGCATGAAGATGCCTCCTCGAGCGCGCACACAAGACAGCATCTGCATTAAGAGTCCGAGTATGGTCCTCGTGAGCCTCTCATCGATGCGGCCTGCGGTTCCTCTTTAATTAGAAAAAAACCTTGCGAGCTCACTTGGAACTCTCGGCCTGGAGAAACCCGCAAGCTCCAGCAAGAGGTCGTCAACATCCCGAGTGTCGAGCCATGAGCTGCCGTTATCCCTGAAATCTTTTTCCATCCCTCTGTTCATTGCTTCCGGCCCAATAAGCCCACTGTGAGAGATGTAAGACGGACGAAAGTTCGATCGAGTATTGTAGATTCGAGCACGTGGATTAAAAAGACACTGAATCCCCGGATGTTCACCAAGGATGATTCTTATCCTGTCGTTTAAACTTTGTAAGGGTGGCCGACAAGGATGGAAAGACACTCTCTGCAGCAATCGTACTTATTGTCACGCTTACCAAAAAATAAGATTGTAGTTTTGATAATTTTTATATTTTTTAAATATATTTATATATTTTGCATGAGCATAATAAACAATGTTTGTACTTTTTTTCTACAAAAGAAAAATATTCCGTTTCTTTCTCGCGATTTTAACTTCTTTCTCTCCTTTTCTGTGTATTCAAAACTCCATTTCGTAATCTTACATTGTTCTCGCGAAAGAGAAGCATTGCAATCTTTCGAAAGATTTCTCCGAATATACAAAACGAAGAATTCCTTCCTTTCCTTTCGTTCTTTCAGCTGATAGAAACTCGAATCTTTTACTACGAAATATTGACTTTACTTCCGGATCCTCAATGTACGAGCACAACGCGTTACTTTCGAATAAGTGGATTAAAGGGATTTGAATAAGGCGATTAAAAAGTTTCGTCCGTGTAACGCGAATAAAACTGGCGAGATGGAAAGTGGAAGAATAGTTTATACGTTGAAGTTTTCATCGGGGACACGAAGGAAGCTTGTTATCGCGAATATTAAATGTAAAATTTAATTTTCATCTCCATTATCCTAAAGATTTCTAAAGTCAAGGCAATAAATCACATATCTCATCGAATATCAACAATAATAATATTTTCCAGAATGATAATGTTCTTTCGTTCAACTCTGACTATTTTACAGTTCTTTAAATTCCTTTGACATTAACAGAGGATAGCTTCTTCCCTCTCTCTGCCTATTGATTTAGAATAAAGAAAAGAGGAAGAGAGAGAAAAGCTGTATTAATCGCATGAATCAATGTCACTGATATTGACGTGAATTATGATATTTTTATCGGGCATGACACTGTTGCATCGTGAATATCAACAATAATAACATTTTCCAGAATGATAATATTCTTTTGTTCAGCTCTGACTATTTTACAGTTCTTTAAATTCCTTTGACATTAACAGAGGATAGCTTTTTCCCTCTCTCTGTCTATTGATTTAGATTTAAAAAGAGAGGGAGAAAGAGAAAAGCATTAATCGCATGGATCAATGTCACTGATATTGACGTGAATCATGATATTTTCATTGGGCATGGCACTGCTGCATCGCGAGTTTCCCTTATCAACGAAATCGGAAAAAGACGATGTTACTCACTATGAAACCTGGTTCCCCGTGTTGCCAGCACCTGATGCATTCTCTTGAGAGTCTCCTTGGTCGCCTTCTCGTGCTTGTCACGTGCTCGTGCTTGCAATCTCAATTCCATGTCGGCAGAGCAGCACACTTCGCCACCGCTTCTCACGCTGCCGCATACTTTTAGCTCTTTCGCTATAAGCAGAAGAGACATGGATTAATTCAAAGTATTCTGAGATAGTATATCAAATGACGACATATTTGATAATATTATATATATTTCTATCTTTTACTTTGTCCAAATTTTATCAAATTCAGAAAATGACAATTGATGTATCTGTTGTAGCGTAATAAATATAAAGGAATAAGTAAATAATAAATAAATATTGTATGAATGAAACATTATAAATGACATATTTCTTAAAGATATGTAAATCACTCAGTTTCTTGTCTATGATTTAGAATTTAAAAAATAGTATTAATCGAATATTGAAAAAAGAAATACTTTATAAATTGCACGTGAAATTTTTATTTTTGTATCCATGAAATCATTGATTTCTCAATTATTAATTGAAATATTTTGAAAATATATACAATGACATGTATTAAAAGAAAAATATTTGCAAGTTGTTGATCGAGAATTTCAGATAAAAATGATTTGGGTCAGAGTATTCATGGTATGTATAATGCAAGGTACATACAATCTGTCCATTGAAAAAGAAAATAGGAAAAAAACTCGTTTTCGCATAAAAGCGAAACGTATTTTTAAAAATTTTTTCTTTCGTATTTAATAGTCCTTTTATAAAAGGACACATATTAAAAGTAATAAAACTATATAATAAAATTAGTAATTTCTTTCAATTCACCCTCTTATTTTTAAAAAATTGCTATTACAAAGTGTGAAAGTATAACTAAAATAAGATACTATAATTTAAAATAGTCTTGATATACAAGATGAATAAAAAAATGGTATCAATTCGATTGATTTATTGACGATAAATCACAAATAAATCGGCACGTTTATTACAAAGAG
The DNA here is from genome assembly GCF_003227725.1 of Camponotus floridanus. NCBI lineage: Eukaryota > Metazoa > Arthropoda > Insecta > Hymenoptera > Formicidae > Camponotus > Camponotus floridanus. Next base: position 1,063,285 of record NW_020229838.1, read on the forward strand.
AAAGCAATTACGAGAGAAGAATTAATAAAGATATTGAGACATCTAAAAATTTTATCATTATTCGAGTCTATGGATAGATGAGAATCATCCTTGCAAAAATTTTACCCTGACAAAAAATTCCACGAAATATAGAAAATATCTAACGAGTTTGTCGTCTCTTTGTTTCGCGCGATTATCTCTCTCTCTTTTCGTAATTACAGTTTTCGGAACAGTCGGCACGAATAAACGCGCGTTCTTGCCGTTAAAATGAACCGCTCGATGAAAGAGAGGGTATTCGAAAACACTCTTGGCAAGATAAATTCGAAGGTGTCGCAGAGTTGTTTATTAAAGCGTGTGAATACAGCTCACGCGCTTTGGTTCGTAATCCCTCACATCTCGTGAAATAATTACCGATTTCATCGTCGCTTTAATCCTCTTAACCAAAAGGTACTGATGGCTCAAAAATCCGAACGAGAGCAATAATTGAATAATAATGATATTAAATCGTTATTATTCAATTATTCAATTTTATTACTATCTTTATTGCTATCATTTCCAAAATAATTTTCAATATATCATATAAATAGTTACACTGAGGAAAAAATTATCTTGAAATAAAAAAATTTTAGTTAACTCAAGAAAGCTATTTATTCGGTGGGTACTAACCACGTATTTACTTGTATTCAACACGTCTGTTTGTTTAAGTTAAGTATTTATTTACATATGTTTAAAAAAATATATATGCTTCAAAAAATATAATTTTTAATTAAATATTTTTATTTTAATTTTACAAAATATTTATTAAAATGCATTTTTATTCCCAAAAATTTTAAATTTTTTAATTTTAAAAAATAATATATTTAATTTAATAAATTATAGTATATATTTTACGAAAATAGTATTTAAATATAAAAAATATATAAATGAAAATAATGTACTTAATATAACATGCATATTTAATTAAAATTAAATGATTTTGCTTAAATGAAATAAACAATTTCTTCCATTTAAAGTAAAAGTTTCAAGAAAACAAATTTATTTGATTTAAAAAAAATTTTCCTTCAGTGTACGAAAAGCAATATTGATGTAATTTTACAGAACACCTAGTTCGACCGAAATCGCGGCTTTAAACGGCAACAATCGATGACGTCAAAGACGGCTGATCGGATCACTAAGAATCGTGTTTCAAGACGCACATAATTGAGTTAAATTCTGTAGTGAGACCAAACTTGAAATCACATATACGCGATACGGATTATTCGCGTGGTGGGTGAATTTCCCACGAGTCGCGGATAAACCAGTAAGACGCAGGAATCGACAAACTCCTTATGGGACTTGACTTTCCGCGAGAATGCCTTGCCTTGATAAAGTTCAATCCGTTCTAGAATAGCATACAATAAATACTTGTGCATGCATAAATGGAAGAATATTGTATTCGTGAAAAATATAATTTCAGAAAGTATAAATTAATTTTTTAAGAAAAAATATATTTTTTAAGAAATTATTTATATATATTTAATATTAATTATTAGATATATATTTTTATGAAAAAATATATAATTAATTAATTGCGTAGGCTTATATATAGGTAAAAGATTTTTAGCAAGCAAAATATTTAAATATAATAAAAACATTTAATATAATTTATACGAGTGACAAGTGAATCACGCATAATTGATGTAATGCGGCGTCTACAATGAGATTTTAAGAAAACTTAAAGCATAAGACTTAAGTCTCCTTAAAATCTAATTGTAGACGATGTATAACACGGATTATCTTTTTACGTGATTTAATCTTTTATTCGTATTCTGTTCTCGGAATAAATACCAATTAATTAATTAAGCGCAATGTAATTCGAAGCATAATTGACTGTAACATCCTTCGAGATTTTACCTTCAACGACAGAAAAGCAATACGAGACAACCGCATGTCCCGATCGGGTTACTCCGTTGCTGGATCAAAATTGGATTACTTTTCTCGTTAACTCTTCGCATAGATGGAGAGACGGAGAGGAGAGGAGGAGAAGGGAAGGAAGAGAGAAAAGAACGACACCGGGCAATCCCGCGGAAATGAATCGGGATTACTTTTACAACGTGTCTCAAAGTTCCCAATGAGCAAGGTATGGGGGGTTTGTCGGGATCGCGGAGGGAAGATGGCGGGTATAAAATTAGCTTAGACCGCGCGGTATTGGCGGATAAGCGATGTAGCTATAAAGACTGATAAAGACGATCGAGGGTAACGGCTGGTATTGAGTTTCGACGAAATCGTCTGAATCGATAGGTACGCGGTTTGTGTTCCGAACGATACCAAAAAGACCGACGATATTGGAAGGGGAGAGGGATAAGGAAGAGGGATTTACGTTACTCAGTCTTCTTTCTTCTTTATCGCAGCGAGAAGATAGGTGCGTGATTTCATCGATATTCCTCGAATAAATATCAAATTAATTTTTAAAAAATCGCAAGATAATAATTTACAATTGTCAGTTTTATCATTAAAGTGATAACTATATTTTGATTTAAAAAAAATGTAGGGCGAATCTTGAAACGCGCCTCCATCTCGGCCGCGAATATCCCAACCCGAGGAATCTAATATCCTTAATATCTCGTAATATCCTTAATTTCAGGGATCATGGCACCGAATAAAGCTACGAGAGTCGGGGAAGCTTCGTGAGAGTTCACGCGCCGCGGCTTTTACGTGCGCGATTAAGAGGCCTTGCAATATACAGACGCGATAAATCTCTCGTCGCGTCGAGCGGGGGCGTTAAAAGGGCAGGGTTGAAGACAGGGTGACGAGGGGGGCCGCCGGTTCGAAGGCTGTTAAAAGCGATCCCGAAGAGCTCGCGTAAAAGCTCCAGGCTGAGACGTAACAGGGCGCCGTTTGTTAGCGGCGTCGCGACGCCGGGATTACTGTCGCGACGTCCTCTTCGAGACGAGTGATCGCGAATTGGCGATCGCGTTTTTTCAGTTAGAAATTATTTATTAAAATATTTCCGAATATTTTAATCTCTATTGTTCCCGCATATCCGATTATAATTGATTATATTAATATCTGATTAGATCTAATTAAATTTCACTTGCTATTTTATAAGTTTATAAATAAAAAAGTGGAGCAATATATGCAAGACAGTTTTCTGCTACGTGAGATATCTTGTTGAAAGACCAATTTGCCAGTAAATACATATTTAGATCATACGCGAAAATTTTGACGTCCTGACCCAGATTTTTAGCCCAAATTCCGTTACTTTCATGTGCTGCATTGACAGCTGTTCGTTCGTATACGCTCTCCTTTTATCTTTGGCGAGCGAGAAGGCTCGCTAAACTTAGGTCAGTTTCAGGATCGATTCGTCCTGAGAACGGGCACACGTGTCGTTGCATCGCCATCGTTTCATCGGACAGTCGGCTTAACGGCCGATTAACTACGGATTAATTCGAGCGAGCGATCTCGCTCTCTCTTGCTTTATTTATTCAGTTTTTATAAACGAAAGGTCAGCCTTTCTCTGTTCCTTTGCTTGTCTCCGTTCCCGTTATCGATTATATTTTACAATCCATGCAATAATGTTTGATAGACAAAGAGGGAAGAACATCATGTATGACGATGGAAGGTCGAGAGGGCAATAGGTATTGGGGAAAAATTTTATGAAGGAAACTGTCAAGAGAGGAAGCGCAAAGCTCTGAGAGTTTGTTAAATAGAGTCAACAAGAGAAATCTTGCTTTCAAAGACGGAGATTCAAATCAATAAAGAAAGAAAGAAGGAAAGAAAGAGAGAGAGAGAGAGAGAGAGAGAGCAGATTTAATTAATGTTACAGCTTATTAAAAAATAAAAATAAATACGATAAAAATAGTTAAAAGTAGAACTTAATAATTAATAATACATGTGTTTTATCTTTCGATCTTATGAAATTGATAGCTTCATTGCATATACAAGTATAGACTAGTACTATCATGAGAAGTATTTTTTACTTGATCTTTTACCTTTGACATAATTTCCGCAAAAATGCATCTTTTCCGAAATATTCCGTTTTTTAATACGTCAATATAGTGTCATTTCCTATAAATCTTTGCATAAAAGTTTATAATAATATTGTCACAATTTATAATATTTACATTATATATGTGCATAGGCATATTTACATTATATATACATATGCACGTTTATTTTGTTTATAGAAAGTACTTTACCGTAAAAAAATTTTATTTCATATGTTAATTGAAATAAAATGTTTCCTCAAGATTTATTTCATTATAAAAATATAAATATTAAACATAATTGGATAATTATAATAGAATTATCCAAATTTTTACATAAAGAATTAAAAATACATTGTATATTTGGCGTATCAAGAAATAAAATATCTCAGAAACAATCAACTAGAAATCTTGCTAAAAAAAAGATACTTATTTTTTGAAAAAAAATTATAACACAATATCGATTTATATTCTATCTAAAACTTTACATTAAAGAATATGAAAGGCAAATCTTAGTAATAATCTTAGTAATAATCTAAATAATCGTTTAAAATCTTAAAGCGATGACTCTCGAAAGACTTCTCACGATTGTTTAAAATAATTAATTTTTTTTCATTGAAACTTTCAATTAATAACATATACATTTTGTACGCAAGACTAAAATTTTTTTCATTAAATGCTATTATTTAACAATATTAATTATTTCTTGAATTCCTCGCTTTCTCGCTATTCTTGATAATTTCTCTTATTTTTATTTTTAACAGTAAATACATTTTTTAATCTTTGAATTTCATTTTCATGCGCCGTTTTTGTAGCGTTTGCAGAAGGAATTATCGTCGGCGCAAATTTCGCATTGCAACACGAAATCAATCCGCATATACGCATATATTCAAAACAATTACTCTCATCCCGTTTGAAGAGCGCATCGACTCTCGTGGACAAATCGTTAAATTCGTTCGTTCTCGTTAAATACCTCATTCGTTGTTTTATACTCAAGAGCCGAGATTGCGCTCATAAACACCTGCAAAAACCTACTCAAATCATTGTCGTTTTAAATATTTGTAGCGATTGCCACCTCATTAAAAATATTTACATGTTGAAACGAAAAAATTTAGAAATCTCCTGTGCAACTTATGCAACAAATATATTCAACGATTTTCGCGATTTATACTTTTATAAAGATACATTTGCAGATGTCGATGGATCAAAACGACAATGCATATATTTGTTTTACGATCAGGCAAATACGTGCCAACTCAAGGTATTCCCGCTAATGGAACCGGAATATTGGCATGCTAATAAATATTTATAGACAGAAAAGAGAGACAGAGAAAGAGAAAGGGAGAGCGGCTGCATGTTTGCCATACGATAATTGTCAATATCGAGATATCGGGCCTTGCGTGCTTTCCTGGTGCATACAAAATGTCATGTCGGGAAATGGAGAAATTTCCATTGTAAGCGGATTCGCCCAAATACGCACCCGCGAAATCCGATCTTGCGATCCATCGGTATCCATCTCGCGTATTATCGTACGGCATTCACGATCATCGTGTCACGTGAAAAGCGAAACAAAATATGTCATTGATATTCGTAAGTACTCGAGAGATATCTGATTCTAAATCTAATTTTAAAAATAAAATTAGTAAAAAGCTCTGTGTGAAATCTGATTAAAAAACAAATCTCACTAAAGAACAGAAAATAAAAATAAAACGTGCGTAGATCTCGTATAACAAATAAATATCTCTGTAAGGCTCAATTTTCCGCACATGTGTATACATTTTTTATATTATTCTTTATCTATTTATTATTATATTTATTATATTTTTATTATTCTTTATTATTATTTTTTATATCATTTTTCCCTCAAATTTGCTATTTTTATATGATTTTTTATATTATTTTTTTTATTGATTTCGTGTTATTAATAAATAAATGCAATTTAATTCAAACATCAGTTATTTTACCGAGAAAAATACATTTTGTGACTCATTTCAATTAAATTAAATTTTACAACTGTTTTAATTCATGATCAAAAAGAAACGAGAGCTTGTATTTTACAAGAAAGGAAAGGCATCAATTTATCTCGATATTGCGAAGAAAACTAAAGTGATTTCTCGCTTTTAATGTCATAATTTCAATAATAACTACAATGACTGGTTAGCGTTACCCGTGCCATTCGTTTTCCGAATATCTTCCCGAGATAAAGAGAAAGAGAAAAATGTAGACGTTAGGTGCATCGATAAGGGTGACTAATTGCGAACAAATTCCGTAGTGCGTAGGTAAATTATGCCGCGTGCATACGTGGTTCATGCACGAGAGTCTCGAGACATGTTTAATGTCCTTGCGACGCGTTATCCTCGCTTAATAAAAAAAAATAAAACTCGCGCACGGAGAAAGAGAGAGACAGAAAGAAAGGGAGAGGATCACGCAAATGCAAATTAATTGCGGCGACCGAAACAATATACGTATCCTGAGATTAATTTCGCGACGTCCGAACGGATGTGTGGAAGCTCGAGGATTAATGTCGAGTGTTCTCGCATACGTTTGGATAGGGACGCAATACGTTTGTGTGGAACGAAAAATGCCAGCGATAAGGATGACGAATCGGGTGGAGAGGCGGCGTATCGTGAATTTACACCACGCTCCGTGTATATCTAATGATGTGGGTATGTAGTGAATTTTTCCCAGTAATTTGCTTACTAATTCAATTAACTTGCGCCAGTAAATACTGAAACTATGGATAAAGTGTTTCAGAAATTTCGCGAATAAGGAAAATAAATTTTAAAGGTATTTTTATTAAAAAATGACTACGAGTGATAAAAGGAGATTCGCTTTCTCTCGAGGTTGAAAAAAAATATGTCATGAATATTCCTGCTTCAATTATTTCTCCCCACAAGTTTAATGAAATTTTCAATTTTAATCGAGAAAAGTAATAATCGCGAATAAATGGGAAAAATGTATTATATTACTTACAATGCGTTTCTCTCTCATAAATATTTCTCTCGTTGATAGCGGTCAAGAGCCGACACATGTAGTCGCGTACACGGTTATGAGTCCCTCGAATATTTTAACTAACGCGGCTAACCGTTGTGAAATATTTTTTCGCGTATTATATTCGCGACAATTGCATTTTAAATTTAAATTATGCACATGTAATATTTTCACCGATACAATGCACATACATTTTTAAAAAATATCAACTATAACGTGATAATTTTTATCGTCGCAGAGGCATAATTGGGGAGGAGTAAAAAACGATATGTCTAACAGCTCAATTTCTTTTTTTTCCCCAAAGAAACATGTGACAGCTTATTTCGAGGATGACGAGAATAAAGAATCTGTCTTGTGCTATTTTCTTGCTCATTAATTATTCGGTGAACCAAGAAGACGCTTAAGAATAACAGGCATAAAGAATTTAGAGCGATTCTCACCTCGCGCAAAGTTGCTAACTAGATCAATTTTTATGATAAAGTTACATATTTTATAAACTCGATAATTAAAAAATCGATTGCATCATTAACATAATTTATTCTTTCGACACTCTGTTTCCTCTTTCAAAGTTTAATTTATCGAGACTCTCTTGCAAGCATTCCTGAAACCATTGATGTCTCGACGTTTTTGTGCAAAGAGAAACTCACTCGAAATCGCACAAAGAATCTCGTATCGACAAAAAAGGCACCCTGTATACGAACGTCGCCGCGGAATACAAACGGCAACAACATTGAGCGAATGGAGGGCTCCCCCGAAGTTTGCAACCCCCTAAATATTTGCGGATTCCAAAGAGCGAGAGAGACGCAACGCGAGAACGACGAGATTGACGGTGGCGGCGGCCTGTTTCGCGTGGCAAAGTAAAGCGTCTTGGGTGAAATTGAAAATAGGGCGGAAATTAATGGAGGCTCGGTCTCTCTCTCTTTCGCGGAAATGCCAAATATTTGCGTGGCAACCGACACGACAGGAATTTCCATGGAGCCTGCGAGAGTCTCCTCGTCCCTTTACCCTCGTCACTCGTCTATTCTCGATTTCGAGGGGAATAAAAAAAAAGAGGGGGAGGGACTCCTAAATCACTTCCTTCGGCAAAACTGGAATTTCCGACAGGAAGTCGGAGATGCGATTGGACAGCCATCGTAGATGTTAAGCGATTACGTTTGAACGCCTGCGGGCTTTTTATTTCTTTCTTTGGGGTTCGCATGAGAGCATTTGTTTGCTGATAAAAATGAAAGAAATTGGTTGTGCGGTGCGATCGCAGTTACTGAGATAAGTATGTAATTTCGAAGGAGATGGGAAAGAGAAAGCGTACTTCAAAGAAAAAAATTGCGATCTATTATCTTAAAGTAAGAAAGAGTCACAAAATCCACTGAAAGTCCTCGTACAAAAAAACCATACAGTTTTCTCATTTTCGAATAATCGTTTTCGATTTTAGTTACAAATCACATGACGTAACGTAATATATTTTCGTCTATTACCCTGCGAGATTGACTGTCAGCGACAAACATTGTCCATCGTTTAGCTCGCCGACTAACAAGACGAAACAATGCATCCAGGGGATTCCTCCTCCGCTTATGCCATTATGAGAGCGATGACTATAATCGCATTCGGTGGGGCGTATGACGCTTCCGAGCATTATATATCTTTTTCTGTGAATTTCCGTTAAATATTTACTAGCAGCCGTCAAATCCACCCCGCTCTTCCGCTTCGCACAAAGAGGGAATAACGCCTCCCCCATCCTTTCCCTTCTTCCAACACACCCAGCGAATTTCGCACGAAGCAGTCGTTCGCGAACGATGCGTTTTGCGATTCACAAACGAAAGTATATGGCCGACAAACGCGACTAACGATCTCTCTCTTTCTCTCCCTCGCAATAATTGCGAGAGCGCGTGGGTAAACGTGGGGAGAGCCTTTTGCTCGTCTCAATCCCCTCGCAGGCACGCGCTACTCAATAGCGATACTGTGTACACGGCCGTGCGAAAGAAAGAGGCGCGTCTGCAAAGTTTCACGCGGCACCCTACACGACCGCTGAAAATCGAAACTCGTTTGCGCTCGATAATCGAGGGCGAGTCGCCGCCCGGTGCGTGCGAACCGAACAGCGTGGACAACAACGCGTGTACGCACACGCGTACAAACACACGCCCTAGAACCCTTCAGGGTCGATGCCATCAACGGGGTGGTGCTTCGTGCGTGAGGGTCACTTCGATTCGGTCGACGGGAAAATGTTCCCGAGTTGATTCTATTTCGCGGGGAATTGCTGTTTTATACTGTTATAAATCTATGCAACGAGAATTTTCAGCGAGCTTTCGCGCGGTTCAAGATGAGGCCTCGCGAAATATATATGCTAAGCAGTCCGCATAGAAGATGGCCATTTTATCGTAAAATCTGTCTATCACGAAATTTGTTTTATATTAAAATTGTTAGAAACAAGGATCACATTTTCTTTTCAATTTTATTTTGGTCCTTTGCTTTTTTAAATTTCTATCTTCTTCATTTTTATTTGTTATTAAAGAAGCCAATTGATCATAACTTATAATTAGAAACACAGAAAATATAAATACAATTTCTTTAAATTTTTTTAAATCAATTATTATTTTCAAAAAAGATAAAAGTGAATTTTTGTAAATTTTCTTTAATAATGTTCTTCAATATTCAGTATATTGTTCTTTAATATTAAATTAAAAATATTAAATATTAAATATAATATTAAATATTTAGTTTAAAATAAATATTTCATTAATTTAATTAATAAACTAAATATTTAATTTTTAATTTAAGCTATATTAATATATTATATAATTTATATATATATATATATATATATATATATATTTCACTATTACTTTATTATATTATTTTATATATAATTCTTATAAAATTTTATAAAGTTCAATAATCTATTTTCCAGAGCAACTGTATAATCCCATCTTAGAGAAGCCAGAAATCTTCATCTTTACTGCATTCATAAGCGTGACTGCACGTGAATTAAAATATTCAAACCATCCGGATAGTCATCGATCCATAGTATTCGGATAGCGGCTACCGGGTGCACCAACACAAACCGACGTCTATGTTTCCTACAAACGAATGCAAAGGGATACAAACGAACGATGAAAATTACACATATTGTGCATTTGAGATCGCGACAGGAATCGTTATACAGTTATTGCTGATAATCTAATTTGTAATCTTTGATTCGGAGAAAAGTGCATCGACAAAAAACATAAAAGTAAATGTATTACTATGATTAAATAATAACGAGATTTTCGCAATTTTCTCCCTGTAATTCAATTTTAATTGGGGATTCTCAATTCACTCATTTTACTTTAATTCACAACGTGATGAATTATAGTTGATAAAAAAATTAAAAATGATAAAAATTAAAAACGATCTCACACGCGAATGTTCACTTAAGAATTTTTTTTATCGATAATCAATCTTGAAAGTTAAGAACCACTAGACGTATCTCTAAATCATTAAAGTTGCATGTCTACGAGAAACATTATTCAAAATAGAAGTGATAATAGACTTCTCGATTATTCGCTTTCTAAAGATGATTTAAATGATATATAAATATAATATATATTACTATTATTAAGTATATATAATAAAAATTTAATTTTTTAAATTAGTTGTAATATATATCTCTCCAATCGAGATCGTAATAAAACATGTTTAAGGAACCAGCGATTCTTGTAATAATACTACTTTGCGTTGTCAGACTTTTCAATGCGCGTAAAAGTTCGGAAACTGCGAAAGTCTGACGAAATCAAATCGTCGATAAATACGCACCTGCGACAACACGACAAGCGAAACTTTCCTGTGCGTCCTATCGCGGCGTGCACAGGATTTAAGGTATTTTAGGACGAACCTCAGGGAACGCGCGGAGGGGAATAGCTGTCTCGGATATGGAACGAGGAAGAGAGAGAGAGAGAGAGAGAGAGAAAGAAAAAGAGAGGGACGTAGAAACGGGGGGTGAGAAGACACAGGGTTGCTAGGAAACACCCTCTTCCACGTGTTATATTGCATTACCCTATGCGACTTGTAGGGGGACACGTCGAATTGGTTGCACGAGCAGGAGATGGTCGCAGGAGTTGTCGTCTAGACGGAGGAAAATGACGCGGTGGTCAGGACGCGTATACAGAACGAGCTTCCTGACCTTTTCCACCTGGAAGATAAGCAGCGGGCCCGACATGTATGAGTATCGCCCGATGTCCACTCGTATGCGGACGTCGTTAATCTTCGCTGCCGGAAGACGTGACCTCTCCGAGAGAGACCTTGTGACGCATAGACCGCGACGGGTAAGAAAAGGATCTTAAAGGATCATTGTTTGTCTACCGGGTGTCTCGGAACTATTAGTCCGATGGCTCAACGTGCTCCTTTAACCGTTTAACAAGTTTAAGCTTCTTCGGGCAGTTCAAAGATTTTTTTCTCGTGAAAACTTTGCATCTCTGTAACTAAAACATTTTATGTTTTTAAAAATCTCTAGTTAATTCAGTTAATATTATATATATATAATATATTTATTATAAACGATAAATAATTATATGGAATATAATTTATTTTTAATCAAATTACTTGGAGAATAAACACAATTATGCTGAATATCTTTTTTGAAATAGAATCGAAAAATCGATTGAATAATCTATAGCGAAAAAACATTCGATGATCTTGAAATATTTTGTATTTTCGTAGGAGTTTTAAGGATCTATTACAGCGATACGTACGATTCGATATCTTTCTCAATTTCGTGTACACGCGTCTCGAAAGTTTATTTAAGCTTTCGGTTGAATGATTCTTGAAACGAGGATCGTCAAGACGAAACGGTAAAGAGCGTTCGTTCTAACAGGTGGCCCATAAAATAACTAAACCATCGAATAAGTTTCGCGTGAGTGAAACCCATTCGCGGCAACAAGGAGAAAATTTTCGGGCTGTACCAATTAATCGATCGAGTTTCTTTTCTCATTAGCGAACTCATTCTGTCAGGATACTGTTTTTCTGATAAAAAGTAATATTTATTTGCAGTTGAAATATTACGAAATATATATACATATATATAAGATTATTATAATATAAGATTATTATAATAAAAAATAACGTTAACAAATAATAAAATATATTTGATAAAATATATTTAATCCATTGCATTTTATTACATGCGATGTGTTCTCTGCTTGTTAAGCGGATTAAAAAGCGAATATTCATTATTTATGAGAGATTCATCTACCCGAAACTTAAAATAGATAAAAAAGAAATGTGTACATTGTTCATTTGTATTCGTTACACGTAAGGTTTACTAGAAACTGCCCAGAGAGTCTAGACTTCGTGTTCGAGATACAAATCGGTCTGCTTAGACAAACGAACATTATAATTTAGATACACACGAGCGTGTACATTGTCAGATTTTATATTTCTTGACGGACTATTTCTAGAAAGTCTGTTCATGAATTTATTATACACTCATGTACAACGTGAGGCAGATGTACAGGTTTATTTCATGCAGAGACGATAATTCACGTTTAGATATCTTGATTTTTCTCAAGATTAGATAATCTGAATTAAAAAAGGTAAGGCAATCTCGAGTCAACGTTAAGTCATCAGTAAATGTCATGTACAGATTTTTATTTATAATGGTTTATTAGTTTTCACGAAGCTACAAAAAAGAATATTTTTATTGAAACCATTTGTTGTGCCAATCAAAAGGAAGATCTGCGTTTCTTTTCAGAGATAATTAAATATTAAATTATTAAATTATTAAATTAATTTGATAAACTACATTTTGTGCAAAAATGAAAATTAGATTCCCGTTTAAATTCGAATAATATAAGGATTTGACAATCTAAAGAAACTCCAATTTTAGAAACGAGCTAAAAAAGTTATTTTTGATACGTGATAAGATTATTGTTATGTTAAGATTATATGTTTGTATAAGGTTATTGTGTAAGCAGCGGAAGCGCAGTTCATATAATAATTTATATATAAATTGGAATTTTGTATAAATTTGTCCCTATTTTCTGTCAGCAGATATGAAGGCGAGTGATATCGAGTGAAAAATGTTTAATTATTTATTTTCACTTTATCAGGGAAATTCCACTTTACCGCCCTTAATTCCTTCAGCCAAACCTTGTATCTTCTCACCTGCCACGTCGCATACGAATGCATGTCGTTGACTGATTTTGGAGACCGACGATGCTTGGACGAAGAAGGAAAACGGAAATAAAGAGGGATCGGATTATGTCATATCTAATATAAGTTCATGGTTAACTCGCAGTGACGTGACAGTAAGGAAAAATAAATATTCTTTATAAGAAATGTACACAAACTCAATTGTGCATAAATTTTTAATATTATATTTCTTACATGTTATTAAAAACAAGATGCATTCTTTTTCAATTTATTAAAAATAAATTTAAAAAAAATAAGAACATTTTATACAGACAGTCGCGCATATATATATAACATAAAAACAAATAAGTAGATATATTATTTCGTGAGAAAAATAAAGAAAAATTTTCAGAAAAATTCACTTAATGTCAGCAACCTTTATTTCTTTTTTTGATGATTCTCCTCAAAAAAAGGCAATTTTTTCTTACAAAAAAGGGGATTCGCGCGATCGTCGAGGAATCGAAATGCTAATGCGAGAGGTGCTACGGTTTCAAGAGTGATTCTCATGTGGCGACAATGGGACGCGTCGCGAGATGCACCTATACGTTCATTCGCATTTCGCGCACGCACCCGGCGCCGCATCGGCTTCGTTTGTCTCTCATTATCGCGGATAAACGGCGCTCTTTTGGATAATTGATTGCACGCCGGTGTAACGAGATGGACCGTGACGCCGAATTATTTTGCATCCAGCGCCAGCGGTTTCGGGAACGCGACCGATGTTTGTACATTATTCATAGATGCGCGCGGGATTTTATCATCCCGCCGATTATTATTATTATTATTATTATCGTTGTTCGGCATGATTACGCGTGAAATGAGATTTCGGTTGTCATCGCGAATCATGACAACGGTAGATGCGAAGTGACACGTGTAGGATTTCCATACGCGTGTCTACGCATCAGTATCGCGAAGGTGAATCTGGAATGGAATTTTTTTATCATATGTATAAAAGATTCGATAGGGAGGAATCAATCGCGTTAAATAAATACACAGATAAATGTGCGATAAAGGTGCGAGATTTTTCGAATATCTAGCGCTAATAATAAATATTTTCTATTTATAAACCTCGAATGAAGACGAGCGCGTTTCTTAAGATCGCTCTATAAATTAGTTTGATGAATAGTCTCAGATGCAATTTAAAGGCGGAATGCAAATGCACAGTGCGAGATCTAAAGATGTTAGAATATTTCGTGTAATTATATTAGTGGAATTTAATGAACAAATTGCGACAAATCTATGCAGACGAATGAGGTCGCTTCTGATTGAAAATACGAATTCAATGTTGTCATTCGCGGTTATTCCGGTTACACTGACGCAATTAGAGAGAACTAATCCGGCATCACCGACAAGACGGCGAGAGCGACACCGACACAACGACATGAGCTGGCGTGAACTTTGCGACCTCTCGAAACAATGGTCCAGCCTCCAGGATCGCGATCAGCATCTTCGCCCACGCTGAAATAAAGGCTCTCTCTCTTGCTCCTCCTTCTCTCTCTCTCTCTTTCTCTCTCTATTAGTCGACGGCGTGGGCTGCCGGTGAGTTTATAAAGCGGAAGGTACGCGAGATCCGTTGTTTATCGTTCCGAGTTTAGATCGGCGCCTGTTCGACGTGGGTGCACTGGCCACAAGGAACAACAACGTCCGGCACGTTTTCTAAACATAGGCGAAACACACGTGGTCGACGAGCCGTCTCGTGCCCACGGGAAACCTCGGCGAAACCGTACATCTTCGACGTGAATTTCGATATACACACGTATCTCTGTTTCTTTGTCCTGTCGAATGCGGAGATACAACAGCAGCCCCGCCCGATACCTATGATCCGCGATTATTTCAGTCAAAGCTTCTCGACTTTGTGAGTTTACAAGACCATCGAGATTCTTAAATAAAAATAACAATGTCGATAAGGCATTTGGATGTCTCATGAGAAAAGATTAATTAAATGTACTTCATAAAAATATCAATTAATAAACGAATAATCGCATACTCGAATCATTATTAAAAATTCCTCTGCTAATTCGTTCGAATTGAATATTTAGAAATATTTAGAAATAATATTTAAAAATTATATTTGTGATTGAACCTGAAATTAGACAGCCCTTCATTGTGATTTGCGAATTTAATTGATCGTCGACCACAATAGAAATGTCGGCGTTATCGGCTCCATTATGTGTTTCCATGTTTCCTATGTTCAAACAATCGTGTACATAGTATTATGCCAGTCTAATGACAATTGCCAGTAAAGGGTTGATCGTATAATCCAGAGGTCGTAACCGCGTAGTCCGTCAGTTCGTTTGCGAAGCTTTGCCATTGATAGCATCCTAATTATAGAACGCGAATCGGCTCGCTTAATTTAACGCGTTTAATTTAAATAGATCGCTTTAGCGGAAACGCTACTGGAAAATTCTCTCTGCAAACGTACACATATATATATATTTTATTTTTTTTCTTTAGAAACCACTCGACAAGATTTTATTAAACGTTGCGCGAATATCCTGAATGATGAATAATGCAATGTCCATTGAAACTGCCCGTTGAGATCCGCCAGAATCGTGATTTCCGGTCGAACGATTCCGAACGGATAAGGATGATGCGAGATCGCGACTTCTCGTTACGTCGATCTCGCCCCAAAGCCATAGAGATTCAGCGAGAGCGAGCCTTCGCGCGAACATTGTGCAAGGTTGTGGACGCAAACGCGTTAAATCGCGCGTGAAATGATGCTGGAAACGGCTCCTGCCACCCAGGAGATCGTATCTATTCCGCTCGTCGCATTCGCGAGTCATAACACACATACGGGATTTGTCCGACAGCACTTGTGAAGAGCTTATGACACGTAGGATGTCTCGCGGACATGTATCAGATCGCATAATGCGACGTTTTCTTTTGGCTTGCATGTCGATAATGATACACCGGATATCCTTTTGTGCCATAAATAGCAACAATTTTCAATGATTCGCGTTTTACTTTATGTCTTTTTCCTCATCGTGTCATTTACTGCGATTTTCCAATTTTACAATCTTTCGTTAATTCAGCCCCAAATTATAAATAACATATGTGTGTTCCTGGGATACTATTATAAAATTATAATACGGCAGGAAATCATATGAATACTCGATATTTAATATTTACACGCGTATTAATATTAATCATTATGAATAAAAGTGTGTAACACGCGTGGTAATATTAAATATTTTAACGAGATTAAATATTAGCGCGCGGAAAATGAGAGAGAAAATTATTAATTTTTAATGAAGATTTATATACCCATAAATGGCCTTTCATATGGAAACAAGGTTACATTTAAAAAGAGCTTGCTATATTAGATTGTGATTTTGAAATTATCTAACAATTTTATCTCATTATTGCATCTACAATAAACGAAATGTTCGACGCCGAAATTCGATTGCTGAAATAATGATTATTTTCATCGACATTAGAATGTTCACAGAGTCTATTTTGAAAATGGAGGCTCGTGAAATATTTACGGTAAAAAGCTCCGCTTCAAAATCAGATCTATCTCACGTCTGTATTTTCTCTCTCCTCGATATTTAACTTTTCGCGAAAAGGAATTTTCTGCCACGGTTACTTCGGCACTCTCGGAGTTTAATTAAAAGTTAATATCCTTGCCAACGGAACTAATTATTGTGCTCAGATAAGACGAAGGTTAATTACATAAAAGTGTTCACGTCGCCGGAAATGTAGCGGAAAGCAATACGCGCCAGTCGTTTTCTTTAATCAGATAATAACGTATCTTTTTGCGAATAAAAAGCACCAGAAATTCTTATATATCAATTACATATATTTTATACTTCGCGTGAAAATTTTATAAAAATATTAATCTTTGAATTAAAATTAATTTCTTAAAAAATTTCTAAAAAATCAATTTCTAAAAAGGATTTCATTATCTTCTTTGGAAACACTCGTGTCTCTGGGCAATGTTCTTTAAATACTTCCGTTCCAGAAGAGGATTTATGAAGATTAAACGCGTAAATCACTGTCTCATTTTGCGTAACACGCATGTGTCAGCGCAAAGTTCGAGAGTGAGTTTTAGCGGATCAATAGGATCGCTCGGGGTGTTAATATTTCATCCCCTATCTTGGACCCGGCAACTCGAGCCTGGAGTATACACGTGTGCGAGCAGAAGAGGTCATACTTATTTTATTCGATCAACCACGAATATGTACGTAAGTGTAAATATATAGATACGAATTTCCGAAGGACATTTAGCGTCTCTCGGTTTCGCGTTAGGCAACGTCCTCGTGTTGCCGTAGATAAGGGAAAAACGCGGCCATCAATATTAAGACTGCGTTTTTCACGTTTCGCTATTTGCCCTTATCGTTTTCGAAAAAGCGCACGAGGGTACCGCGAGAGATAGATGGAAATGTCGATTTTAAAGTTCCATTTTTAAAAATGGTCGTACAGAGTCATATTTTAAAACGTCATTTTGAAATGTCACTTTTTAAATGACACACATGCATTTTACTGCATGATAAATTTACAATTATTATACGACATTTTCGAAATTTAATCTATTCGCAATTTCAATGATTAACTAGCTTCTTTTTGTTTGAAAAATATAACAAGAAATTCTTTAAAAAATGGGATTTTTTTACTAGAGAGAAATATTCGCACTTGCTTTCATAAACAGAATGAGAGAGGGAAAGATGCTTCCGGTGAAAAAAATAAAATGAATTTCACATAAATAGACGCAAAAATAGAACGATATTATCTCGTTATTATTGGCTGACAATCAAGCGAAACGAGACGTCGTTCGTTCGATATTTTTTCGCGTTATCGGTTCGGAAACGATAATAAATTCACGAGATAAACACGAGGATGCACTTTATCATTTGGGACATATCGAGAGACGTCGAGATCGTTGGTTTAGAACGCGAGATGCTGCGACGATCAATCGATTAAGTGGAACGAGAATAAACTGCGGAAGTGCGGTGCAACGAGATTAGATTCGTTCGAATTAAAGTTCGTCCAGACGTTTCCGTCCGAGGTCATTAATCAAACGATAACTCGTAACGGACCCCTATCGTCGTCTTCTCCGGAGAAATAACACCGGGTATTTAATAAAAATGACGGTCAGGGATCATTCGCCGCCGTCAGCCGATAATTAAAACCGTTGCTGCTCGGACGGAGTAATTAAGATTGAATGGTTATCGAGCAGTAATAAATAAAAATGATATGTAATTGTGTGAGTCGTCAGCAAGAGAGCTGCGTGCACTCGCATCTGCGGGCGTACTTTAACGTTAACGCAATTGATTTCGTCTGTAATTGATGCGGGTAGCTCTTCTCATGTGTAATTTTGATTGAAAGGATTGCAGAAAAATAGAATTATCTATGATAAAAGATACTATATATAATAAAATTTATAATAGATTCTATAATAAGTATATATAATATATAAAAATTTATAATGGATTCTATAATAAATATATATAATAAATTTTCGATAAAATGAGTGCTGGAAAATTGCAATTTTTTTCGCAACAGTCTCATTAACAAGATCATTTGTATCTCAGCCCCATGTATCATACAATTATAATTTTAATTTTCTCTCTCTCTCTCTTTCTCGAATTAACTCTAATTGTAAGTTCTTTGTACTTTGCTGTTATACGAATTAACAAAGTCGTAGAATTTTTGTAGCGGAGTTTGATGCAATTACGCGGTCGGAAAGGTGGCGAAATTAATGTTGACAGGAACGTTTACGGGGGCGTCAGATGATATCGTATGCACATTTCGCGAACTCGCTGAGTAAGAAATCCCGAGTGTGCTCGACGCGAGTGACGGAGTGCGACTTGATTGCTCAAGGACTCGTATTATGCAAATGACGCGTCACTCGACCATGCTTTAATTGGCTAAATACAATTCCAGCTATTCCACAAATGCGACTTCACTTCGTCATATGTGTCTCTCCGAACGTGAACGCTATCGTGAAAGAAAAGCCCGTTTACGAGAGCCATATATTTTCCAAGTCTCTCTGCTGTAAACGTATCATATATCTTACGCTATCGCTTCGTTCTTGGAGAAAAAAATTTCCTTTAAAATATCCGATATTAAGAGAAACCTTTTACGTTTGGTCGTAATGTTTTGGCCTTCTCTTTTCATCCAGCTCAAGAGTACCATTTATTTGATATATGGCTAAATTTTTGATGTCTTTATGCTTTTGCGGAGCAGAACTTTGCCAACTGGACAAGATGAAGAGATTTTACGTCTGCGTATTATTGAATAATTCGTTTATATTCTACCAAAGAATTCATTCGCATCCATCGCATAAGATGATGGTCTTTATTTCCTTTTATTGGCCATAAATTTGTGATAAAAATGCGTGTATGTACAAATGTACGGGGGCTGCCAAAAAAATTCGGGTCTCGCCTGCGATGAATTCAAGTGGACCAAAGCTCTTTGTGCGTACTTTGCATTATTAATGTTAATGGTCGAAAAACGTAGCCGGCTGCAGGCCGGTGAGTAGTAACCCTCGAGGGTTTTACAGCGATATTATCATCAGCTTTTAAAATATGAATGCCACAATCTCGACGGGGAAAGTTACGAGGATCGAAACGGAAGTTTTTCTTTCTCAGAAAACATTTTGCGATAATCGTCGATGGCAAGCAAGAGATTGTATCCAAATAAAAATAAAAAATTTATCGAATGTTGACATGAATTTACTTGAAAATTCCCTGATTAAACTCGAAAGCGAAATAATGTCGTTTTTACTTATGACGATCGATTTCTCACTGAGAGAAGGAAACTTTGACGCAAAGATACAAAAATGATGCTCCTTTTCGTTTTTCTCTCTCTTTCTCGAAAGAGAGAGAGAAAGAGAGAGACGATAAAAGAGACGGAATCGTTAGAAAGTTGGACAAACTCTTGCCGGGGAGCTTCAAGCTCGAAATGTTTGAGCTCGCGTTCGATCGAGGGAGAAGGATATCTCATTCTCTCATTCACCGATGATTCAGTCAAGCTCGAGATAAATACAGTTATATTCGGACAAAGAAGGGGCTGGGAGAGACTCACTTTCGCCTCGTCGTGAGGGTAACCAGAGTTCAATTCCCGGGGGCGATGGTCTCTCGTATCGCCTCGATGTCTTTCTCCGCTCCTCTCCCTTTCTTTCTTTCTCGCTTTCTTTCTATCTCTTCCTCCGCACGAGTCTTGTATTTGCGGTATTTTCAAGGATGTCGCAAGAAAGCAAAGAAAGAGCGAGACGATAACGTGCAACGGAAAGCGCTTTCGCTACCGAGATCCTCGAATGGATAAAATCGTCGGGGGAAGTTTTGCGTTAATACTCTGTGCGATACAGTCGTTTCCGAGCGACAAATATTTGTCTTATCTCAAGTTTCCAACTTGTGTTGTTACAAGAGAATGAAACGAGTGAATGAAAACGATAATGATCTATTATTGGAAACGAGTTCCTCATGAATAACTTCGTTATGCAGCGTCAGCGGCTTGGATATAACGCGTGAATAATAATATACGGGGATAATATGCATATCAGTATTTTTACAACATTTTTAAGGGCCAATCAGAATTTGACCGCGTTTTAAAAATTCATGAAAAAAGATTAATTATTATGTTGAATAATTTACTAGATTCTTAGGACTTGAAAAACAGACTTTCAAAGTCCACTTCAGAAATCTCCACATATCTCGAATATCTTTTTAAAAAACGTAATATTCATATTTGCATAAATTTGCTCGTAATCAAATAAATTAATCGAGCCAGTAGCCAATCACCTCAATCTCTCAAGCAAAAGATAGAACTTGCTTGTCTATTTGCACAGAATGAGGGACTTCTGAGGGAATCAATGTCTTTTCTCAAATAAAAGCGTGATATAAAGTATCCCTGAAGGATTCGGATAAATTTCAGGAAAGCAAAGCAAAGAGGAAAGTTGCCATATCATTCATAAACAGCCATCACGCGGCGCAAAACTTGGCACAAAGCCTTGCTTATTTGTATTTTCTTTTTTGAGTATGGACAAAAATCATTCCGAAAATTTCAAATATTTCACTGGGCATTTTCAGTTCAAGGTTCTGCAGAAGAGTCGAAGAATTCGATCTGTCGGGCAGCCTTCTTGCCATATCCCTCTTCCGCCCTCGGGGCCGCAAAACGAGGGCCGAATCAAAGTGCAATTTATATTTATGAATATTTTCAGGAGCGTGTTCGCCCGGAAGCCGGAGTTTTGGTAAACTTTCCGGCGCACATATCGCGCATTGTTGATCGAGCCTTCGTCTCTTTCTGCAGTCGCAGAAGGTATGACGAAAACGGTGAGATCACTGGCGTTTACTTTCGTGAATCATCCAGATTCTCCTGCCGTGACCTTCTCTCTGCCGCGCCCTCTTATCCGTCTGCGTCTCTACAACAATCGCGAATGAAAGGAGGAACGAAGCTCTAGGGATAAGAAATCGGGGGCTTCGGACGAACATCGTTACATTAAATTATTATATTTCGATTGTATTATATTTTCAAAAATACATTTAGAAAAAGAATTTTTTTCTTTTTTTTTATATAAATAAATAAAAGATCCTTTATTATATATCCTTTTCATTCTTTTCAATATTATAAGCTCTTATGATTTTATGTTATGTTGAAATTACAAATGAAATAAATTAATAATTTGTACATAATTGAAATTTGTAAATGCAATTTTTTTATCATGTTCACGTTTTCTAATGTTTTCCATTCATATGATCAAGGAGGAAAAGAAAAGAGCCATTTAAATATTAAATTAGATTTAAAAAAATATTTCAAAAATTAATTTTTATACGACAAGTATTTTTTACTCGAATAATATTTCTCATTTTTGTTGTCAATCTTTATAAATATATTTTAAAATAAATATTTACCAATTTATTAATCTTAAATTAATCTTAAATTAATTTGAACAATATATGACAGAGAATATCATTATCCAAACGAGATTAAGAGATAAAAAATGATAACCATCACATAATTTTGATCAAACAAGATTTATTCATCCGAGAGTCGACTGTCAACGTTAAGGTCAACGATGATTTTGTCACTGCTGCGAGCAATTTTCCTTGATAAGCAAGGTACTTTAAAAGTACCGTAGTGACCCCCTTAGCAAGAAAACTCTCGTGTTAAAGTGGATCGTAAATGTAAATGCGAAAGCACCGTCGGCGCAACAATTCTTGCACAATATGCATCGCTGGCGGAAGTTCGCTTACTAGGGACGCGAACTGCATCGCCGAGATATCGGTTATTTTTGCACGGTACACTGATAATCGCATATCGTTCGGTCGCTAACGCGCTTCCTAGCAAACCAGTTTTGCGCTTGACTCGATTCTAATAGATTGCACTGTGCAAATCTCCGCTACGAACGTTTAACGTAATCAATTGCGTACATCACAGAGTATCTATTAAATTCTTGTAAAAAAATTTCCTGATTTTTAAGATTCTCTGTTCAAAATTGATAAAATTGGAATTTGCAGATGCAATTTTTTTATTGTGATCGTTTTCTAATGCTTTCATATGATCAAGGAGGAGAAGAAAAGAGCCATTTAAATATTAAATTAGATCTACAAAAATATTTAAAAAATTGACTTTTATAAGACAAGCAATAATTTTTTAATCGAGTAATATTTCTCATTTTTGTTGTCAATCTTTATAAATATATTTTAAAATAAATATTTAATACCAATTTATTAATCTTAAATTAATTTGAACAATATATGACAGAGAATATCGTTATCCAAACATTAAGAGATAAAGAAATTATAACAGTCGCGCGAGAATAGATACTTTGTCTACCTCGTATATAAAAATTTGCTTTACTATCGATTTTAACTAACACGTCGCAAGAATAACACGAAATAAAAACAACTTTTCTAACACCAATGTGCAAAATGGACACATTGTTTTTCTGATTCGTTTTCGGTACACATGATTAATAGTTAGTCGTACTTTGTAGCTTGTCGTTCCTCGATAATTCTATGTTATTTCGACACTCGGAGAATGGGAGCCGCCTTGGGGCCACGAGTCTCGCGTTTAATTTAAATGTAGCACCGTGGGCGTTCGCCACGCATGTTCGAACGCAGTGCGTGTGTATGATTGGCCTCGTCGGCTCATGGTCCGGGCTCATTGGGAAATTCCGGATATACGATTTCGTGGATTGAGTATAATAAGGCGAGATAATAAGATAGCCGGAGCAAGCACGATGAGCAGTCAAGGCAATCTTTCAATTTTGCCGAGAAACACAATTGGCAACGAGATCTCTGTATCTCCGTCTCGCTTTATCCGTCTAATGTCGCGTCATTACGATTCCGGAAAGGCGGTCGATTATTATGCGTCCTTAGCGCGAATTACGCGAGATATAAAAGCCTAGTTAACGCGTATACTTATCTTGTGCGTTCATCGTCGCAAGAATTATCGCGACATTAGCCGAGTTTGCTCATCTGCGCAGTTTATGATCGAGAGGTCGAGATAAATTTGAAGATGAATTACACAATTATTTTCAAATGTTAATCATTTCAAATTTTATTAAATAATATTTTATTAAATAATGCCGCTAATAAAGAAATAAGTATAACTATAAATAGTGCGATTAAGATAGTTGTGGTCTGATTGTGAGAGACCACAATTGATTATATTTAGATAGAAAAAATAAAAAATTATATTTAAAAAAATTGCACCTCTTGAAAAATTCCATGACAGTGGGAATGTAAAATTTATGCGTTACATTCCCTGTTCCGTTATCAACACTCGTAAAGAAGCTATACCAGAGGAAAACTGAAGAGAAACAGAGAGAGAGAGAACCTGTCGTTTCTACATAAGCGTGAATCCTGCGAGTCCTGCCGATAATTCCGAGCGTTCAATTGTCTTCCTTATATCTCGTGTCCGGTAGAAAGACATTTTACTGCTCGCGAGAGATGCATATCGATCGGTACATGTAACGGATGCGATTGCAGCCGTCGAGAAAGGTGCAAATCATAAACTATTCAACTGCATCGCCGGAATCGCGAAAAAGTTCATGATTTTTTCATTCCCTAAAATTCTACGGGAAAAACGCAGCTTTACTTTATCCAAGATTTGCTTCTTCTCGTTATTTCCGCACAAATCCCGTCTCTAGAAAAAATATACGCGAACAAAAGATCGGTTCGCTTTATCTCTTCCATTTCGAGAATATAAAATATTCGAGGTCACACACGAGATGATCCTACGTCACGATATTAAAATTACCTATTAAAAACGATTTCATTGGCAATCAAAATTAATTAGCAACGAGCCGATATACGGCATCGTAGAAAAATAATATAGCTTACGCGAGCCCCGAACGATATCGCTCCGAAACAACCCTTCGGACGTACACACGCATTATGCGATTGTATCGATTATCATATAATCCTATCGGATGGCGAGAGGGAGAGACGTCGGTTCTACGACGAGCAGAAAGAGGAGAGAACGAGTAGCATAATTCGAAGTCTCTCGGAATTTCATGTGGTCGGTGTCGAGGGTTAAATGAAAAGGGCGACGCGGGAAGAGGGAGGAGGGGGAGGGGAGAACAAAAAGGGATGGACAAGCTATCAGAGTTTGGCAGAGGATACCGCGACTCGAGGGGATGAGAGATGCACAAGTAGAGAAAACAACCGCCGTCGAGTTCCTATACTTTTTCGCGACCGCGATTATCGAACGCGCTATCTCGGAGCTGAAGATAAAAATAAAAATGCGATGCCGCGCGGCTAAAACGATAATGGCGGACGTTAATAAAGCCTGGAGATTCCCGCGTGGCCGATGGAGCGAGGAAAACGAGGGGGAGAAGAGAGCAAGGGAGAAAGAGGGAAAGGGGGAGGCAGACATGTATGCATTTATGCAACAATGGAGAAAGAGAGAAAAGTGAACTGTAAAAAAACTTCTCTTCGGTGCTTATCTCGCTAATGAGGCCTGACCATCTGACCGGTGACTTCTCTTTTTTTCCTTCCTCCTCGAGCACATGTGCAATTGCACGTATGCGCCTGCATTGAGTGTTTTCTCTCCTGCTGTGCCTGATGCGATTCTTATGCGAAAATATATAAAAGAAATAAATGGATTGTGTGTACTTGTGTGTGTATGTGTATCTGCGTGTACGATATCGATGGACATACTTTATACTTATATTTATATTTGCTTTTCCGATATTCAATTTGAGACAATAAATTACCTCTGAATTATTTCAGGATTCTATAAATTTGAATTGGAAATTATAATTAGATTTAATCAAAATAAATAACTGAATAAATGACTTTTTAATATTAATTTAATTCAATTTAAATTTAATTCCATTTAATTTGAAAAAATTATTAATTGTATTAAAAGTATTAAAACATTAGCAAAGTTTGTGATAATAATGAAAATGCTCGTCATATAAGACTCATATTGTTCGAATGCGTAGCATTGGAATTGGAAGGAAATACTAAAAAAAAGAAAGAAAATGATTATACAAAATGTGCACAATAGTTTTATCGAGGTTTAATCAACTAGAAGGAGAAGGGAGGACCTGTTGCAGAATCGAAAGTAGCAGTCAACTTCCGAATCGTTGTAATTTACACAATAAATCAAAATTTTCGCGGAAACACTAGATATTTATTGGTTTTCTGAATAAAAAAAATTAACGAAACATCGTTATATGAAATAAAATTATTAAGAATGTATCTTTTAATAAAATAACGATTCAGAATTAATTAAAGCTTCCTTCCTTAGGAAAAATGTTTAAAAGCCTTTTATACTGCTTACATAGACCTCGTTGCTAGGTGATTATTTTTTAAGAAGTTATTAAAGTCTTCTTTTGCTGTAAAATACAAGGCTTGCTCTATCATGCGATTTTATCAGATAATTTCATCTTAAACTTTTCTACGACTTCCTCTCATGGTACTTATCCACTGTATAAGAACCTAGATTGATTCCCGCAGTTACTGTGCCCCCTGTCTGCACTATTCTATGATAGCCGAGATTAATGGCGACTTAAAGGTTCTTGTACTTATCCCGTATTGCACCGTACTGCTATGTAACGATAGCTTCAAACCAGAAATTATCACGAGATTATATATATGTATATATATACATGATGTTAAGCAAACGCATTCATTAGAAACGACTCTATGTTATTTCGCTGTTTCCGGCTCGAGAAGAGATGGGCATGCCATTAAACATTCCCGGTAAAGATGAGTTTCAAGTTTATAATGGAAATTATATTTCCTTTCTTTCAAAGAAAATTTATATCAAATTATACGATATAAAGTTAAAAGAAACTCTATATATTTTTCTTTTTTACATCAAATCCAGAAATGCCTTTCGCAAATTATTTCCTTAATTATATTTTAAAATAAGGGGTTAACTTTTTTCTCAACGTATTACATATATAAAAAACACTATTGCTCCAGTTAAGACTTGTGTTTGGTCAAGCGAGCGTCTTCATCGAGACTCGCCTCTGTCAAGTAAGAGGAATGCGTTTGCCCAGCGTGGTCCATGCAGCATGTGTTTCTATCACCTGCCGGTTACGTTGCAGCTGCGCAAATGTACGAGGCACAAAGAAGCGGGAGAAATCGAGGATGAATATTTTCGTCGAAATTTACGGCAGAGAAAAAAGACGAAGCGAAAAATATATAAATACATGTAAAAGAGAAGGGATTCAGAAAGATAAGTAAAAAATTCTTGTATAATTTTTTAAACGTCTTGTTAATCTCTTTTTTTCCGAAATATTTATTTCACATTTTAATTTTAAATCTTGAAAAATTGCGAATGAGATATGTAAATGAATGAAAAAACCAGAATTGATTTATCAGTAATTAAAATCGAAATCATAAACATTCTCATTCACGATTCACGATTTTATCTTCGCTTCGCTCTGTCTGCGATCGCGTCGATTTAACGCGTCATTGTTTGAGTCTCCAACAACAAACTTTGCTTCGCGATGGATGACACTTGAACAAATACGCTTCGATTTGCCTCGAATGAAAGCGAGTTCTCGAGAACGGAGTTCCAAGTCCTCGCGAACTCTCGACTCGTCCTCGCTTTCTCGGCCATCGAGAATTCCCGACTTTCTCGCCGGAGGGAGAAAAAAAAGCGGAGAAAAGTATGCGATATTATTCGTTCGTCGGCGAACCGAATTGCGCGAGATTGCCATTCAAGCCGATGCACTTTGTTAGGTCCGAGAAGGGACGTTCGACGAGGCGAGCGAAAGCCAATTTTCGTTCGCGTTTTACGTCGTCAGCGAGGATGGACGGCGCCAGATTTCCGGAGAAAGAGATGGCTTTCTACCGACGACGGCAGCGGCGGCGGCCGCGTTGCGTCGTGGCGCCTTGAAAAATGCCGGCCCCAGGGAAGGCTACCTCCTGGTGAGGTGCGTTCTTCGTCAATGTCACTTTTTCCATTGTCTGAAGCCGGCGGCACGCAACACGCGGCCTTTCTACAAAAGTGCCGCGGCTTTGAACATTCGCAAATTGTATTGCGCCGAGCGCTTTTTCGGGTACAAAGAACACACAATAGACACATATTTTAATCATTATCACATGATCTCTGGGAAATTGGTTTAGCAATAACGCGGGCGCACATGTATTAAGATATATTTTTAAGAATTATTATTAGTCTTTGAGAGATGCTTTAGAAATTTTAATTTTTTATCAACGCTTTAATCTTGCGTGGACGGGCCAAAGTCGACGGCATCGAATGAAAATTTAATCGTGAGATAGAAGGGGAGTTCCTCTTTGCATAAAAGCAAAATGCACCCATGCGAAGGAGTACATCCGGCAAAAATGCACAGGGTGAAATTAATCCAAAACCCAGCGAGACACGAAATATTCCATGCGATTTTATTACATATGCATATCAAGACTTTATATCAGTTTATTTTATATAATAATTATAGAATTTCAAATTTCTTTTAATATAGAAGAGAAAAATTTAAGATATAGCTTCTCAAAAATCCTATCTAAGAGCTCGTATTAAATTTCGTATTAATTTTTGTTTTAATTTAATAATTAACTTAATAATTAATTTAAAAATAGTTTTACTTAATAATTAATTTAATAATAGAAATATATAATCATTCTCCCCTTTTGTCTTCTTCCGATTAAACGATTATTCTTCCTGCTTAAGTTTCCTCCCGTTCTGAGGAAACAATCCTCATACAAAAGGGTCTAAAGGATTTTCGCCGGTCTCGATCGGACGAATTTCACCACCCTGCGGAGCGTTCAAAAGGGCTCGTCCGCAAAAGAGGAAGAGGAGGAGATTCTACCACCACACACGCGCTACCGAGAAGAGAGGAGGACGCGAGGAGGTGCATTCTTTTCGGCGCAGCGTCACTTTTCCCCTCGCTGCTGGACGACGCACACGCGCGCGCCGCGTGCAGCCGCATCAAAGGCGCCGACGACGCACACAAACGAACGCGTCGCATCTCGACGAGCGCCGACACCGACACCGTTTCGTCGGACCTGTCTGCACACAGGAACGCGTGTCGTTTCGGGTATCTCGCCGGTGGCATCTACGCGCGTGTCGTGTCGTCCCAGCCGCAACCGCGAGCGTTGTTTGACTTTGAGAGAATCGCGAGTTCATGGAGAATTTACAATGCATACTAAGTTGATACAGTCGACAATACCCGGAATTGGCAGTGGCGAGGCAATTAATGCAGCTTATATCGAGCAACTGACAGTGCAAATACTCGACAGAATTTATTTCAACAAGTTGCTTGATAATGAAATTGACATTTGAATTACACCGACAATGAGAAGAAAGAGTTGTTAACTTGATCAAACCGCTCAACTAAATTATTATTTTTTTAATTGAAATACTTTAAATTAAATCATACATATTAAATTTAACATGGCATCTATTTAACCGAAATATTTAAATATTTCAATTAAAAAAATAATAATTTAGTTGAACAACTTTTTTTTCAGTGCAACAAGTGTGCAGGTGATTAAATGATAATTAATAAAATATTGCGAGCTTTGCGAGGTGAATGATCGATATTTTCAAGATACCATTTTAAAGCGTCGACGGATACGACGGAATTTTTTTAATTTTTCGGTATGGCAGATGGTTGGAATGCATGCTTTTAGTATATAAAGATCGTTTAAGTTCGGAAATAAAGGCTCGAGGCGAAGAAAACAGACGGGAAATAGGGAAGGATACGGTGCATCGTAACAGCTGGTCCAACAATTCGAAGCGATGCGCGCAAGAAACTGTCTTTTGTAACTTTAAGGCTTTCAATGCTTGTCTCAAATAGCTTCTTCGTACCAGGATAATAGACAGCAGCGGTCTCTTTAATGAAATCCTTTCTAAGGTGTATAGCCTTGCTATGACTGTTCAATAGAATCCGTTGGAGTTTCATTTGTAGCCCAAAATTATTTTCTACGCTAATAATACGCGTTAATAATTCCGTATTTCTTATACATACATATTACTAACTGTGTATACAGTTCACATAAATTTCCAATTAAAATTATGACAAGCAATAAAGAAGCTTCATCGAGCCGAGGCTACTGCTGGCGTGTCAGCCTCGTAATTGAATAAATGGGTGAGCCGTCAAAAAATCCGTCACAGGGCTTGTAATGCTGTTTAAATTCTGACAGCTCGATTAAGATTCAGATCGCTTAATCGGCATTTAATCTCTTTAGCAACGAGACATTATTCCGTCACTCGTTTGTTAAATGTACACTCCATTTATTGTATCATATCATAATTCACTGACCGAAATTGTATATTTATAAAACTGCGAATAATATCAGCCATTATGCACGATAATAATAATATTTCTCGAATGCCCTGAATTTATTATATTCTCGAAAAAACGAAAAACGAGTCAATTTTGAAGCATTAGAAGAAGTTATGATATATCGTCGCTTTTTTCTCTGATATAAGATACGGTAAATTAACGGTATATCGTAACGGGTGCGTGTGCCATCAATCATTCTCCCACGCGAGGAATATTCATGAAACGGAGTCGTCCTTGCTCGTTAGGCGTCAATCGCGGTAGACGAAGGAAGCCCGATAATTTTCGGATAATTGAGAATTTTCTCTACGCATATGGAGAGCTCTCTCTCACCCCTCGCAAGATGCAATTAGCTTTTAACCCGTCGTAATTGCCCCGGTCGTTAGCGTGTCGGATATCGGACGTACATGCGTGCACGCACGGAAATTATCTTACATCAGTATAGCACACGATTATTATAAAGCGAAAACTTTCCAGTTCCTCGGAAAGGGAAAATCAAAAACGCGTAAAATACAGAGGGAGGACAGAAAGGCGTTAATAATAATTACATTGACACAATCGCGTGTGTCTTTCCCGTAGGATAAATCTATATACTTATAAAATTATTTAAATTCAGATAATTCGAGAAAAGGAATATCAATTATGTGAGAAAAAAGAAAAGGTTTCTTGCTTCTATAATAATTTTGCAAAATTAATACGCAACATGAAGAATCTTTTGCATTATATTCTTTTCATTTTTTATAATTCTCAATCTTGAAATTCTTTTTAGATCTCTTGTATAGATTGTACAGATTACACATTATATTATTTTAAAATAATTATGAAAATATATTTCACGTATTAATTTTCGAGAGATATATTGTTAATGTTTATCGCTTTAAATTAAATATGTTATTCGAGAATCTCAATATTTATAATATTGACATTACATTTATAAAATTATATCTACTCTATTTTCAAAAATAATCAATATTTCTAAAAATATGCATTATTTTTGAAAATAAAAATGTACAAAACAGATGTAGGATAATTTCCATGAATATTATACAATCTTTCGCATGACAGTTTCAATTTACCCATATCTATTGATTTTTCCCGTTTTGACATTTCCGATATCTGACGTTACAGATGACGCGAACTCCGAGAGATTATCGCGCGATAGTAAAGATGCACCGTCGTACGTGGACGATTAGTATGCATTACGTCGATACTTTATAGCGCGAATTATAATGCCACCCGGAATGCGATAATGATCGCGTTCCACGTTCCGCCGTTTGGTTCATTAATATTGATTAGATCAATTTCCATCGATCAAACTGCCGCGTCGCGGCTACGTCTCCATCGTGTGATCAAAGAGTTCCGCGACAAGTATAACTATAATTTCTTCTTTCTCGCGAGAGAAAGACAGGGCGCGTCGTACGTTGTATGTACATCGCGTGTATAATAGATCGCTCAAGTTTTACTCTTTCGTTTTCCCTCGATTCGCTTCCCGAAATAAATACAACCGGCACCGCCCCGATGTGATTTATCCGAGAGATTTATGAAATTCGCCAGCGATTTCTCGAAAGAGAGAATTTTCTGTCTGGATCGTAAACTGAAAAATTACCGACATATATTCTTTCTTCATACAGTTGTATAATTGTAATAAATGGTTGCATTTATATTAATTAAAATTCGTACATTTTTTCCTCCTAAGATTGACAGTTGGCTGTAGAAGAGTAGCAAGATCTTTAAATTTTTAACAGCAAACCGAGTATTCAAATATTCTCGACCATAACGTGTCAAGGAAACGAAGTTGTGCGAATCGATTTACCTTCTTCCTGCAAAGTAAAATACTCCGAAAACGGAGTAGAAGGGAAAAAAACGCACGCGAGCGCGCGTTATCTACGTAGATTATGCGCTCTGTCAATGTAAATTACACGGAGGGAGATAGTCCACGTAGATTATTCGTAGACATAGACCCTTTGCTATTTGCACGTAGCGTCTCTAGGACCGCATTGTACACACCCGACGAGTTTCAGATGGGAAAGGGGGAAAAGGAGGAAGGTGTAATCGCGTGTCAGCCGCAGGCGGCGGCGGTTTAGATTTGGATCTTGCCCCTCGCGGTACTCGGTCCGCAACAATGGAAGAAATAAATTATGTATCATTTTGCACTTTCGCTCTTTTTCTCGTAGTGGATTTAATCGATTTTGCGGCTCACCCGTAATTTTGACAGCGCCTCGAGCGAACGAATTAAGAGAACGCATGAGTCAACATTTCGCGCGATATGATATGATGTTGTATAATATTTCGATTATCGAGAATCGGGAATCGTTAAAATTTTTTTATTAATCAGAATTACTTGTCGCAAAATGGCCTTTTGTGTCAACTTTATCGCACGCACGTGTCGCGTGGCGTATGCGAGATTTTTTCGCAGAGGAAAAATGAGGATTTAAATTTATAAATACCTGCGCAGAGAATAATCTTTTTCGAAAAATATAATAGAATGTATGTAGAAGAAATTAAATTTTCGATAGTAATTCTCGCTTTTCATTTTGAAATTTTTGTATGGAAAAACTTTATATATTATGCAGCTGTAATAAAATATTATATTAGAAAGTTGTATGAATTATTGATACACAGTGCTGTGCACATTGTTCCTCTATTCCATTATGCTGATCAAATATCGTCGCAGTTACGTAATTTACGTAAACATAATTTCCTCCAATTAATTGTTTGTCATACGATGGCAATAAATTATAAGCGCGATACCTCCACTTCTGCATCTGAATATTAACATGCGCATCACGTATCGCATAATAATCGGTTGCTTGCTATTGGTAATTGCCAATTAATTCATAATCCTGCCGTAATTGACGAAAGTAAACGCTATACTTGATTGAAATACACTTTACAACATCCGATTTGTAATCAAAGATTACTTTGTTGTATGCATTAGAGACGTGCTCTCAGTTACTTCCAACAAGACTGTATACTGTATATATCTTAATTTACACTACAGAAAAATAAAATTATCACATATAATTAAAAATATATTCAATAATGTCGATAACAGCCCTATCAATTTTTCATGATTCGACTCTTTTGAAAAATATATGTTATATTCTTGATATAAAAGCAATTAATCAGCAATCAAGTCAACTTCTTCGGAGATAGCTGTATACATTTTTTTCTTTCCTTCAGATTTATCTTTCAGACTTATCTTTCAGATTGCCCGTTATAGAAGTGTTTTAAAATTATACGAGCGTCGTCCGATCGTTTCTCAATCCAGACAACGGCTATAAAATTGTCAGCTGTCGACGGAGATGGAGAAGAGTTGAGAAACCCTGACGCGCACCGGCGCCAAACCTGTTTCAACTTCTGGATCTTGAATCCGCCGTATAGTGTCTTACGTATTTCGTTCTAACATCTTCACTAATGAGCAATTGAAACCTGAATCCGACCGGACCTTGCGTGTATGTGTGTGAACGCGTACGTGCGTGGGACGATGTCGATGCCGAGTGAAACGCTTATCAGCCCGAAGCTTTCGCGACGATGACATAAATTTCTTGCATAAATTTGTACGGCTACCAGATTGAGTTAATCTCTCGTTGAGAGTAGGAGAGAGAGCAAAAGATATTCTCACATACGCTGCGCGATAAATTATGATTACTCGATCGGGGCCTTGTGTTGCTTCATTAAAAGATACGTAGCTTGTTTTTAGTTGCTTTAATCAACGGAATTTGTGAGAGCAACCGTGAGATGACATAAGCAAGAAGAAAAAAAACCGATGCATACATCTTAGTATCACAAATTAAGGAATTTTAATAAACGAAGTAAAAATGACAAAATTATGCTTTTTCTAAAATAAGAAAAAAATATATGTTCTTTCAAATGTCTAAAATTGATAAATTTTTAAATATTTTTTTATAAGAGAAAGAGAGAATAATAAAATGTGATAAGATTGTACGAAGGACTTTCGTAATTTTCGCACCTCGGCTTTACAATCTTTCTATATCCGGTCACATCGTAATCACTGGTTGCGAGGGAAACTTGACTTGCAATCGCGCTTTCGCTTTTCTCTTTTTTCTTTCTTTTTAATAAAATTTCCGTTTTTTTCGCGAGATATTTTGCAAAATAAATCAGTTAAATAACATGTTTGTCGACCGGTTGGACGCTATCTACATTGATATATCGGGTGAGTTTGTTTAGTCGTTACAATTTTATTAGATACAGTGGACTTCATCGCACGTATACATCTCTCCCTGATATAATTTTGAATATTATTTACATCTCATTAATTTTTCTCTATTAATTTTTATAACAAAGAAAAGTAGATACATTTACATAATAGTATACATTTTTTCTGACATATATAAAAAATTTCTTAAATAAAGTATTCTTACTCGAAAGAAAACAACAAGAAATTATGACTAATTATACGAAAATGTTTATGAATTAGATTTAAAATTGAAATTACGTAAGCAAGTATAGTTTAACGTATCTTTTCAAAAATACGTGGAATATATTAAAATATATTTTTGAAGAAAGATTTTACTGGTGATTCTAAAAAAGTCCAATTTAATGTCGATATTCATATAAAGTATGTAATCTCATTAATATAATATTTTATACTTTTTATGCTTTCAGATAATATTTTATACTTTTTTCTCTATGTACACATATCGTGCACATTTTATCTCTTCTTCAAGAAATAATCTCCCATATTTCTCGAATATTTCACAATCTGCGAAATTTCTCGAGTTCGTGCCCGTATCAAAGAATAAAATTCAATGAGCCAAGCCGAGACAAGGCGAGAAGAAGAAAGAGAAAAGGAGAGAAAAGAGAAACCGAGAGAGAAGACACGCGAATAAGTCGAGCATGATCGACGGAAGAAAAAGATATCAGAGAAACAGAGAGGGGGGGGACAAGAGGGAGAAGAAAAAAAGAAAGAAAAAAACGCTAGCGTGTTGCAAAACGTAAGAAAAAAAGGTTGTGTTAGTTGGCGCCGTTTGGCCAGCGATTCACGCCATACATTCCTTTTTGTTCCTCTTTCTCCCTTTTCTTTATCTCTTTCTTCCTCTACTTCTTCCTCGCGAGTGCCAGCAGTGTCGGTCGACGTTTTCGTCTAAAATTCTGGCCAGTCTCGTTTTCCGCTACAATGAATTTCGCGATATTTTTCTATCTACGATTACCGAAGATTTAACAGGAATGTTACAACGGCGTAAATATCTTCCAATAAATAAAATATACAAAGAAGAAGAGATTTACTGCAATTTTATAATGGCAAAAAATTTATTAATCAATTTTAATTTTAATTAATTAATTAATTAATCAATGTTATTATTAATAATTTTCATAATCAATTCTCATGTCAACGAAACTGAAGAATTAATAAAATTCCTATTATTAATAAAATTAAATAGGACTTTAATCAATAGAACTATTATTATAGAAGTCAATTTAGAATAGAATTTATATAGACTAAATACAATGAGATTTTAATAAAAAAATAACGAGAAAGAAAAAGAGAAAGAGAAAGAGAGAGACACCGTCAGCGAATTTATTTCATTATTAGCATTCATTCGCGTTACGCATAAATCTGTTTCTGCATTCAATCGACATCCACTAGCACTAGTTTGTTCTCATTCGTTTTGAGAAGAATCGTACGTTCCACTTATTCAACCGTAATCGCTAAAACCTGATCGCGTTTGACAGTTCATTGATTAAGCCGTCACCAGTATAATATTCCCTCGAGCTAACTTGTACTACTTTCGTAATTCTATGCTTTATATCGCCGACGCGTTTCTCCTCTCGGATTATTTATGTAACTCCCTGCGTAATACAAATAAAACGCATGTACTATGTCACCGCAGGCATTGCACTTGCTCACTTTGCATCGTTTACCCTCATGATACGCTAGCACGATTCAAATGAAAATTGGTACAGGAAATTGATACTGAATTTTTCTCAGTTTATCAGAATCGAAACTTTTGAAAACGAAGACGAAGCCATAATTTACGCGTCAATCACAAACATAACGTTACGGAACGATTCATTCGTTATATAATATTTAAAAAAACACTAACTAAAATAAATATATTAATAAATAAAATATATATCGATAAGAAAATGCACTTCGCATGATCGTAACCTTGACATATGTCTTGATGTGTCAAGTGATTTTGAATATGTAATCTCGAAGAGATTTTAGCGTAAATATGAAAAAATATCGTTTAAAATTTTTTTCATAAATTTATCTCTTAACTTCAGTATCTTTGCATCCATACTTGCATAACTGTATCATTCTCTTCGTTATATGTTTTATATTAAAATTGCTCGTATTAAAATCCCGAAGAATTTGAAAGAAAAGGTGATATTTTTCTCTGAAAACATGCAAATCTTTTTAGCGAGAAATTCAAGATGATTTCTCGCGTAGATGAGTTCCTTCTTACCAGAGATAATTCGATATCCTTGAGGAGAATTGTATAATATACTTCTGAATGCTTACGCAAGACCATTTATATCATTCTGAGGTCCAATTCGGCAATTTAAGCTGTATTTTGCAGCAGACGCATAATCAGTCTGTCGATACGATGGAATTTTTTTCTAATTGGACGCCCTCAACAGCATCAGCATCGTAATGACAGATAATAGCGCGCGCAATCCGTAGCGCGTAATAATTCGCGATAACCTTCGGGGCGTCGGCGTGACGTTGTAAATTACACGACAAAAAAGAACTCCGTTTCTCCTAATTGATTCAATTTCGGCGGCGGACGGTCTTGAGACTCGCGGCGGGCCTTTACCGGCGCGGTAATTTTGCCGGGGTCGAAAGTTGCCAACGCGTGTTTCGTCCGAGAAATTTCGGCGGAAATTAGAGAACGCGAAAGGGAACGAACGAGTTCCGGCGGGAGCAAAGTACTTTTGAAATAATAAAGTCCCCAGAATTTCAAAACTTGCCTCTGTAAACGATCCCTTTTTTATTACTTCCTTAAACAAGTTAGACTTTTGCAATCTTGATTTTAAATGCTGATTCTTCGCAAGTTTCAGCGTAATATTTTATGTCTGAAAAAATAAAACTCTGTAATTATATGTCTCAATCTTCACAGATCTTTGTAAAAGTTTGATTTTATTTCGAAGGATTGTTCCTAGTGTTTACTGCAAAAAATGGAATTTAATTTATGATTTCGTAATAAAATACTCTCGGCAGAGAATGCGCGATATTTTATTTAAAACTTCTATTAAAAACTTTTATTTAAAACTTCTATTTAACTCTTCGGTCGATTTATTATGTCTATTTATGTATCATTTATATTCTACAGGTCGAGAATATTTTTTCCATAAAACGCACGTAGTGTCTCGTTACATTATACATTAATTATCATATTATCGTCGTACCGCGTATAATAGATCGACGATATACGATCGATTCGAGTGTACGATCCACCGAGTCACGACTGTCATATCCCGCCGAACCAACTTTATCCGACACATCGATCAACCCGACGATCCTCAAACTCTCTCATCAACACGACGAGCCACTCGAACGGTCTCTGTTCTCGGTCCAGCGTCGAGAAGAACGCGCGTACTATATTATTAAAAAAAAATCTAAGAAACCTCTATCGAGAGAAGCGGCGGCGCATTCCAGAATCAACATTGTCGGCGATCGACAAGCATCGCGAGGAGATCGAATTTCCCACGAGCTAATGGAGCTCTCGGGAGAACGAACTCGAGGATGGTCCGAGTCCGAGCTCTCGACTTCCGTTCACCTGTACCAGGTTGAGCACCATCCCGACAGAGCCGAACTCTCCCACGCGTCTGCTCTCTCCTTTTGTGACCTTCCATCTCTCTCTCTTTCTCCTTTCCGTCTGCATCCTTGTCCCTTCTCTCTCGGGTCCGTTCCCCTCTCCTTCTCTCTCTCTTGCCCTGTCCTCGCTCATTCTTTCCGTCGCTCTCTACGGTATGCTTTGAAATTCGCCGCCCGAGGTGCGCCTTTCCCTTTCCGCTCTCCTCCCCGCCCCCGCCCGCCGGCCCCGATGAGCTCGAACAGCTGATTCGCAAAGGGGGTCAGCCACCCTTGACTCCGTTGCGTTCGGGAATCTTCGCTGCGACTCGCCGATAAGGGAACAGCCGGAATCAAATTCGCGCGTATCTCGAAGAGAGAATCGCGCGAGGTTTTACGATGAGCGATGAGATACGCGCGGATCGGAGGGTGTAAAGTCTACGCTGATTAACGTTCGATCGCTAATGAATTCCGTCGATATAAAAACAAGAAAGCCCGCCTACCCCGTGGTGTGCAAGAATAAAAATATACTGGCTCCGTGTCATTAATCACGAAATATTCGCAAGTTTTTCCATATTCATGTTGTATCGACGCGTTACCACCGGCGTCCATACATCACGCATGATGTACGACGCATTCCCGCGTGACGTTTACGGGAGGGAAACGCTTGTGTAAACGCTCTCGGTGCCGCGGCTGGGTCAGCTGCGTATCTGACGCTATTATGCTAATCGCACGCGCGCTCACTTCACTTTCGCGCCCTCGCACACATGTATATGAATCAGAGGGACGATCTTATCTTCTTCGGAGCGCGCGGGAAGAGAACGAAGGACTTCCTGATCTCCGCTGAACAAAGGGCTGTGACGTGCCCCGGTCGTCGACGATGGAATCATGACACGTAACGCCGCCAATTAAATGAATTCAAGCCGCGGTGAAACAAAGCCGGTACTTGGCCAGGAGGATGCGTTTGTTTGAATGTCTGATGGTGCATTAAGAAGATTAGCGTGCTCTAAAGTGCCGCAAGTGTCCATTGACGTCGCTGGAATTTTCGAGTCCTTCGTGCGTGGAATTTACCCGAGCGATCTGTAAAGGATATTCTTCGGAAAATTGAATCATTTTTATATTTTTATCTCGACATTATTTTCGCGCCTAGAAAAAGATACCAGAGATTTTTGCTTTATTAAAATTTATATATAAGCGTCCTCGGTCCAAGCTTCACTTTCCATCTATTCTACTAATTGTGACAAGCGTACAATAAAATCATTATTCGATGTATTGTCGGATTATTTCGCGTAATGCCAGCTAACAAAAATGGTAATTTCGTCGACGCGGACACAAAGCGATTCTTTTTTAATTCATCTCGCGCGGACCATCCATCATAATCCATGCCATGAATCACGTCGCTTTAATAAAACATCCTTGTACGCCGCGAAGAGCGTCAACGACACGACGCAAAACAAACCTTCGTGATCGAGCCGCGATTTCCAATCGAGTAGTCATGCCAGCCGACCCATCAGCCCGGACATAGAAGGCTTCTCGTCTGGTTCCAACCCCCCCGCAAACTACTCACCCTATTCGCGAGTGCATCGATGCACCGGACACGATTTCACGAATCGACAGAGCTATCAGCGCGCTCGTCGAGCCGCGATAATCGGTCGCTTGGTCGGCGTTTTCCCCGCCTTATTTAAGGGAGATTCCCTGCGTTTTGTTTGTCGACCAGTCTCCGGTGAACGATAATTTCCTGCGCGAAAAATAAAAGAGAATGCATTCATTGTGCGCGATAGACGGAGTCGCAAATTTCGACGTAACTGTGAAATTCCGGCTCTTCCGGAAATGAGAGAAATGTAATTTTTTTATTAACAAATTGAAAAATATTAGCACGAGTTATATTTTTAATATCGAATTTCTTTATATTTATATACGCGAATTTTAATTCTCATAAAAGATTTGATGTAATTATGTCTATAAAAAAAATTATTGTTCTTAATACGTGAAGAAAATATTTTTCCGGAGACTCAAATCATTACATATTTCTGTTATATGTTGAAAAAAAATAAATATTTATTTATACTAACAATTCTCTGTTATTATACAAGAAGAAAAAAAAGACTAAATACATTAAATTAATTATTATTTATTTAATTGAGAAATGTTTAAGTATTTAAATTAAACACGACATATTAATAAATTTAACAGCTATCTATTTAAATATTTCAATTAAAAAAATAATAGTTAGTTGAACATATTTAATCAAATTTACAATTTTTTTCTCAGTGTATTACTATGTGTATAAATATACATAAAGTTTGTACTACTTGCTACATAATTTTTTCATTGATCGAGAAGCCTAAGGAAAATAAAATATCATAAAAAATTCACATTTTTTTGGACATCGGAAATATTACGTGCACAATCGAATGTAAATTTCTTGCGTTTTGACAAAATATCACATATTGTGTATTTTCTATTTGATGTAATTCCATGAATTGCTCACTTAAAACTTCGATCGCGAAGGTGTGAATCCCCGTGTGTCATGTTGCTCCAGTTCTTTTTTACGTGCGCGCGTAATCGCAACGGAAAACATTGCACACGCAGTGCATCATCGCGCATATACCACTAATTGTAAGCAGTCAGATTTACACGGGGCGATGTAAACATCAACGGGGGTAGTTTAATTTGGGGTTAAACGCGACGGGCGGTCGCACGGGACCGCTTGAAACTCGCTGGAAAACCGCAGGTTTCGTCCTGCGAACAATCGGAATCCTGCGAAATTCTGGTTTTCCATGAACGGAAACGTGGCTTTTCCGCGCATATCGTATGCGAGGATATTTACCGCACGTTTATGTAAACATAATTAATGAATTATTGCGTCAATAAATTAATAATTAATTGAATTAATTAAATAAAATTAATTTGTTACTATCCTGTGTCTGTAATTAATATACAAAATATATATATATATATATATATTGATCAATTATACAATTTGGCCAATCGGCGGATTATCAACTACTTGCAACATAAAAAAATCATGAGT
Organism: Camponotus floridanus; assembly: GCF_003227725.1. Classification (NCBI taxonomy): domain Eukaryota; kingdom Metazoa; phylum Arthropoda; class Insecta; order Hymenoptera; family Formicidae; genus Camponotus; species Camponotus floridanus. The sequence continues at coordinate 1,103,883 of NW_020229838.1, forward strand.
CAAAAAAAATATTAGAAATTAAAAATTCCTGAGTCTTAATAAAATTTTACCAACATTCTCTGATTTTTCTATACTAAGAAAAAAATTATTAACTTGACGAAACCATTCCTATTCCATTATTCCATTATTCCATTATTCCATTTTTATTTTTTCCATTATTATTTTTTTAATTGAAATATTTAAATATTTAAGTTAAATAGATGTCATGTTAAATATGTATTATTTAATTTAAATATTTAAATATTCCAATTAAAAAAATAATTTAGTTGAACCGGTTTAGTCAAGCTAACAACTTTTTTTTCTTAGTGTAGGTAGAGCAAAATCCTTGAAAATTTCAAATTTTCTAGGTTCTTATAGAGAATGTAAACACTCCTATATTGATTTTTATTTAGATTTTTTTACTATTGGGGGGAAATATCACAAATGTATTAGCAATGTCCAAAATAAAGATTGGTTTTAATATAATATTGTCTTAAAGAATATTATATTTTATTTAATATTAAAATAATATTAAAATAATTTATTTAATATAATATTGTCTTAAAGAATTATATATTTTAATAATTATAATTAAAACATTATATTATATTAAAAAACCAGTATTATATTATATTATAAACATATTATATTATAAAATAATTATGTTATTAAAATCCTATCGTTATTTTCTTACATTTCATAATCCTTTCGCAAGGTATTGTGACCCTTTCAACTCTACGCGCTTAAGGCGATTGCATTTTTTTCTTTGAGCGTCGAAAGCGTATTCGCCTCGCGATACAAAATCACAGCGTTAAATGCAACGACGCTGGATATATGGCGGCGTAATGAAAGCGCGAGAGAGTTCGGGGTAATATGATTACGTAGGAGATTCAATTTTTACTTGCGATAAAGCCGTTCTGCAAAATGTTAAATGTACGTAGAAGCGGAGTTAAAAGGATTTTGCGATTAAAAGTGGGAAGCATAACGCGCTCGTAAAAGGGTCAGCTGAATAATCACTGCTTTGAAATCAAATATGACGATTTCATCATCCCAATGTAATTGTACTGTCGCATACAATTTTAGGCAATTAAATAAAATAAATAAAATTGTTATCCCGAATGTACAATATTTGTATCACGAGGCTATTAAAAAGCTTAAAATTAATAATTATTATATAAAAACTTTATCTTTTAACAGTCTCATGTAATCAATGCATCAATTTAATATCTACTCTTTAATTGCTTGTATTAAGAAATGTTTCAAGTTATACTCGATTTCTCTGCAAGTCAAATTGTGCAAAAAGTGAGAATATTAATTGAATTCAAGTTATATCATCGTTATTACGAGTGAGATTTATTTATCTCGGAACAAGACACTTTATAAAAGCTAATGCTTTTGTACTCGCGCGTGTGTTAATGTGATGAGCTTGTCGATAATCCTACGGCTTTAATTGGGAAGCGATACACCGTTGTCTGTGGCACGTAATGCAAATTAAATTCAAGACTCGGTATCGCGTCGCAAAGACTTAAAAGCGAGTACTTCGACCTGGACAAATGAATCTTCCTGGTTATTTATTTAGATTAGAACATTAATAAAATTCATTTCCTAATAATGATAGAACATGTGTTGAAGTGAAAATCACATGTACAGTTTTATGTTTAATATTTTTTATTATTTTTATATACTATAATGTGTTTAATAAAATTGAATTTTTTAATTATTTTTAGAAAGAATAAGAGAAAGAAAATATTTTTATATAAACTGTACGAATAAAAGTTGTGTGTGTAAGAAATAAATCTTTTTCTTACTCAATATACGCCATTATTTCATTTTACAACATTCGATAAAGTTTCGTCGAACTTTACAAAATTTAGCACTTTGCGGGACCTGAAAGGAAACGATATCGTGATAATCCAATAATCCGCTTGTATCGAACAAAGGCGGAAACGATATATTAAAAATTAATCAAGCGTCGAATATAGCTTGGAATTTTATCTTATCCATTTAGTCTCGTATATATCTATATCCGTATATATATTTCATCGTTATCCATTTGAATTTTATGAAGAGAGCTCCTCTCGCCTATTCAGAGAGTGCGGATGTAAAAAAACGGACACGTAAAAATGTGTTCACGGGAGCTAATGATATTTCGAAGACCGATCGGCTCGATTGTTTAGAGACCGGGTTGTCCAAGTCAGGCTACTTTCGTCCCGATTCCTTCCCTCTCGCTCTTTTGTGATTCGCTCGTCTCTCTTTTCTCTCTCTTTCTCTTTCCCTCTTCTTCGATTGCAACCTGCATTCGCTGCACCTTTCGTTCCTTTTGCGTTTTTCTTTCTTCTTCCTCCCAATATCCTCCTCGACTCTCCTACCTTCCCACTCAATGTCTATCTGTTTTTTTTGTCTTTCTACATTTCTTCTACGTTTATTTTTTTCGTCTGCAAGCCTGGCATACCTGACCGCCGTGAATGCAGCCGGTCCTTAGCAAGGGAGACCGAGTGCGCGAACAGAATGAGAGAGAAAGCAAGAGAGAAGAGCTTGGAGGGGAATGTATTCGAACATTGAAGGTTCATACGCATGAGAACTTCATGCAACGCGAATGCAATTGCTGCTGATTATGCTGGTCACTGGTAAATGAAAATCGATAAATTTCTCTAGAATTAAACCGAATTCAACCAATCTTTTTAAAAATTATGATGAGAGGATAAGTGTTATTTTATGTGTTGGTAGTGATTTATTGTAAATGTATATTTTCAAAAAAAATAGGCTTTTTTTTAAAATATACATTTTTTTAAAATATACATTTTTTTTAAATATACATTTTTTTTAAAAATATAGATTTACAATAAATCATTACCAACACATAAAATAACACTTATCCTCTCATCATAATTTTTAATATTTTGTTAATATTCTTTTTTTCTATAATGACATATTTTAGAAAAAGAGAAAATATATTTATATATTAATATATTAAAAACGATAATTTTCCACATATGTAATACAGAAACGTACGAACTCTTCGATACAAAATAATATCTTTTAGACAACGTCAATTGCGCATTCATTTATTTAATATATTCATTTATTTAAACATTTCTGAGCATCAGATAAATATGCATTAACCATAATATTTTATGTACTTACTATTGTAATTAAAAAACACAAGAGAGCTTCCAGAATTGGAATCTTTTCCAAATCTGAATCTTTTCGATATTATGTTATATTCATTTTATGTTATTATTCAGAATAAATAATTATGTAAAGCTTTATTATTTTTTATTTCAATATTTTAATAAAGGAAAAATAGAGAAGTATTTATTTTCTAATTAAAAAGATATAATTTAAAAAAAAAGATTTTAATTTTTTTTATACGAGAAGTATGAAATCTTTTATAATAACGAGAAAATCATCCCAAAATGTATTCCATGTTGCAATATGATATTACAAGTTGATTTAAAACAAAAGACATCAAGAGAGCAAAGGGCTCGGACATTTAACGCCTTCGCTATTTCCTAATACGTAATAATAGATAAGGATACGCTGCAAGCAATAGCGGACAGTGCTATCGTAGCAACTAATCACGATTTATAGGCTCTTGGCTGGTCTATCGGGAAAAGAAATTTCCATTGTAATGGTGAATCGAGTATACGAGGGGGAGAGATAAAGTGACGTACATATCGAGAGCGGAATGAGAAAGTTTTAATAGAATTTTATGTGTTTTTGGGGTGTGCGGCTTCCGGACGCGAAGAGGTCTCAAGAGGTTATCAAGAGAGGTTTTCGAGTATGGATCACCAGTAAAATACACGAAGAAGTTTGGACACACGTCGGGATACACATGATAGACGGTCGAAAGACCGGGACGATGAAACTCGAAGAAAGCCAGCGATCGTTCTCGGTTTGATTTACACGCCTGCAAGAGGACGATAAATCCCCGATAACTTTATACGGGGTGTTAAAATTCAATCGGGCTGCGACAACAGCGATCCTTGGTGCGCCTCGATTCTTTTTTTTCTCGACACAGGAAACGTGCTTCTGCACTAAATCAAAACGCGACAAATCACCGAATCAAATCTCCGATAAAAAGGATTTAGTAAATAACGCGTTTAAAATTTTCCTCTTGTGAATTCGAGCGAAGTAAAATTTCGTAAAATTCAAATATGAAGAATGTCGATCCAAAATTGATATCAATCAATTTCTCATTAAGATTTATATTAGAACGTAAAATACGTATCATTATTCACACGAACCACTAGAACCACTTACTGAACGTAATTACCTCGTTTTGGTAAGTATTCTCGAATTTATCATAGCACAATCTCCCAAGAGAGCGATTTGAATTTGAAGATCTTCTCAGAACTAAACTTTAATTCAAGTTCTACCATCTGCGCAGAATGCGCTGCACTGAATCATTATCTAAACTGAGATACGATCCTCAAGTATCTTGAAATTTCCCTTGTAAATTTGCGTGAATTGTAATTTCACAAAGTGCATATATTTCAAGAGATTTTTCGCATGTGTTGTGGAAAAATGTCAATCGCAAAGCGCGAATTGGATTGGAAATGCCACAGCAACGGCATAACGTAGCATCGTGCCGACCAATCTGTTTGTATCAAAGGTAAAAATAATAACCAAGCGACGAGACAAAGACATACAACGATGTGGCACCATTTCTCCCGCGAGACAATCGCGGCTGAAATAGCGGCGAGCCGCAAAAAGAATTGCCATCTCTCCTCTCTTCCTCACTTTTTCTCGCTTTGTTTTTTTCTCTGCACGCTATAACATCCGCGAAGCGAAGATATCCATCAGCCAAATCGCATTAAAAAGCAAAACTTCTAAATAAATAAAATGTTACTTTTGAAAGGATGGTATTTTCCTGAATGTAAATTTTTGCACTTTATTTTATTTTATTTTTTTTTTATGTCGAGAGTTGTTATTATCCCCTAAAAAGCATCTGTTGTGAGAGTTTTTACTTCTAATTTTCGAGAAATTTAAATAACTAGCATAAGAATTATATTCATGAAAATCATGTAAATAAATATATTAATAAAAAATTATAAATATAAATAAGAATAAAATATTGTTAAACATTAACGAGAAAAAATGTGTGTTCTTAGAAAGATTATTTGACGTGCAGCAAACGTTTCGTTATTAATTACGCGGTCGAATCAATATTTTCTTGGCTGCATTTCCGATTCTCTCGATTTTATCGACGACGATAGCTGCGTCTCGATAAAATATCTAAATTACTGATCCTCGGAGATGTCTAGCGTCACAATTAAAAGCCGGATAAAGTCATATCTCCTGTTTTATTTGTACGTTTTTGACGAGGGTACACCCGAGGTCCGAAAAAGAAAGGCCGTTATCTCGAGCGCTGACATCGTGTTACGAGGCATCGGGGAGCCATCCCAATTTCGCGGCGCAATCTGTTCATTTGCATTTTTGCACCGGAATGTCCGACATTCCGCTGTACGTCTCGCTCGTCGAACTTGTTTTCGCTTGCAACAAGTATATAGGGAGGATTCCGCGACACCATTCCATACATGTACACAAACGCTCACACTGGAGAACGAGGCGAAATCGAAACGAAGAAATTCAAATCCTCCACCCACACCCACTCACAACTAAATTACCTCTCCTCGAGTAGGTTCGAGCGAATGGGAAAACGCGTTTCAAAATTGCCAGTATGATCTTCAGTAAAAATCTCATTTAAAATTTCTGTCTCATACCTGTTCACCTGCGGTTACAATATCCATCGTTTCGAAAGCGCCTTATCGATGTACAAATAATAAAGAATGCAAATATCTCCGGGGGGGGTCAATGCACCTGGTACTTACCTGAAACAGAAATATATACATAATGAGTTAAATATCGTATAAATATCGTATAAATATTGTTTTCGAAAATGTGTATAAAATTTTACATTATATTTATATAAATTTTTTACATTATATTTATATAAAAATATGAACAGCATTTTTGAAAATAAATAGATGCATATGGCGAATATTTCACATCATACATAAAACATCAGAAATTTTATGCGCTATTTGCCATTATTAAATAATTCTAACAGAAATTTCATAACTAAATTTTCAACAAAATTAATATTTGTACTTGTCGAAATATACAAAATTTATTTAACATGTAATTTATATGAGAGAGTAATAATAGAGATGTATACGAAGCAAGCATCATTTTTCATTGGTCTTTAATTGTTTCGATTAAACGCTTCCAAAATTCCTTATCAGCTGACATTATTATCAGCATGTTTTGGCATCGGTGTCTGTCATAATTGATCGAGAAAAATAATCGTGATCGTATTTATTAAATGTTTATGGCGTTAAGATTTTTTGAACGTGTAGACTTGTAAGAATGTAAATAAATCTGTCAACGTACGTACATTTATTGTCAAAAATAAATGTCAACATATAATATGTATGTCATTAGTCAAGAGTCGTGAATCTGAACAAGCATGTTATAATGTCGGGCTCTCGGCTCTTCTATAGAAAACCGGGAGAGAAACGAGAATATTACGCATGCATACAAGAGCAGGATTATAATTCTGAATGCAATGTTTGCATATTTTATGTCTTAAGTAATATCACCGTACAAATCTCTGTCCGTTGTTTCGTTCATTTCTTCCACAGTTCTCTCTTCTCTCCTTTCTGCAAATTGATTATTCTCTCTTCATCATTTTTTCTAAGTGTCAAATTTTTAATAGTTTTCAAATTATAATATCGCGATCTTGTATTTCATTCTATTCATCCTTAATCGAGTAATTTTGTTATAAATATATTTTCATCAATATTTATTAGATAGGTATATAATTAATATGTTATTTTAAAGACATTTTTCACAAGAAATGTTTATAAAAATCTTATGTGGCCTAAACTGCATTACATAATTAGACAATTTAAAAAATAAGTCCTTTTTTAGTGAAAATAATGTATTAAAGAATTTTATTTTTATACTTCTTACTTTTTTTCAAATATATATATAAAATATGTAGCTATTATTTAAAGCGCAATATTATATATTGCATGGATATACATTTTTCAAAGACGAAAGATTCGAATGTTCATGGCTAAAAATAAATTTTATGAAATCATTACATACAGATACACGCAGGTACAAAAATCCTAAAAGAAGAATAAGAGTGAGTCGTAAAATCGGCATGCAAATGATAGGACGAATTAAGATATTCTTTTTGGGGCCGCATATCGATTCAGTGGTTTTTGCGATTAGCTTCCGAAAAAAGTTATACAAGTAGTCGAAGAATCGCGGAGAAAGAGTGACTCGAAAGTCACAAATACCGCAGAATCTTGTCTCATTCACAATATCCTATCAGTCGCACAATGAAAATAATTTACATATTATTTTAATTTATACGAAACTTTTTCATAATGTATATAATGTCTTCAGCATTAAAAGTGAAATTTCTAAAAATCTGCATACTGTTTCAATTTATACGAAATTTGCTTATAATGTGTATTTGCATAAAATTTTAATTTATATGAAATTTTCTTATAATATGCAACTTTTTATATAAAATATCTCATGACCTCAGCTATTAATAAACCGAGACTCTCAGAAATTAATTTTCTCAGTTTTTATGCTTAAACCACGTATGCAAATATGCAACTGGGCAAGTATGCAAAACATTTGCATTATGTGACTAGCAGGATATTGTGGATGTTTCTCATTGCAATCAATAGTGGTAGAAGTGAATCATTGATGTGAAAAAAATACAAATGCAAAGTATATGTTGCGTACATTAACGAAGCTCGCAATACCTGTCGTTAGACAACACATTCCTATTGATTGCAATGAGAATGCACTTGCAGAGGGAAGTTTCCGAGGTTGCTAAATGAGAAAACGAATAACAGAGACGGCTCCTGTTAATGACTCGGCACTTGGCTAGAAACGCTCCGACTGGACGACGCGCCAATAAAGCGGAAAAGCGGGTTAATGGTAAGATCGTAAAACCGGTGTCAGTTCCGCGAACAATCCGTCTTCTCGTGCGAGCTCGCGAGCTCGTAGCCGGCGTCCTCTTTTTACGCCGGTTTCTCGCCCTCACGCGCAACTAAAGAATAGCCCTCGTCCCCTATCCATCTTTCCGCTGCCCGCCGCTGGCTAAAGAGCATCTCTCTTTAACAGAAGCGCCTCAGCCGCGAAATCAGTTAAGCACAGGCCTCGGCAAACGTTCTCTCGTGCCTGCGAAAAAAGCGTACATTCTCGCCGCCGGCGACGTTTGCCCGAAAAGAATTTCGCAATGAAATTGAAAAGAAATATATCGATGTAAAATTAAAAGAATGATACTACAAAAAATTTCGAAAAGCGCCATTAAAAAGAGAAAAATTTCAGAGCGAAGGGGGACCAATTAATTAATCTTTTTGATAGAGAAATATCCAATAAAAAAAGCCAATATCCAATAAAATAAGCTCTTGAACTTAATGTCAAATGCCATTAAATTTGGAATAACCAGCGTCATTTTGTAGTTTGAAGATGAAGAAAAAAACAATGCAAATGCACTCTCTACATAACTACATAATGTAACCGCTAGCATTTTTCTCCGACATAAAAATAACGCCGCAAACCTGCATTAGCGCATGTGACTTTCACATTTTCAGCGAGCATAAATCTCTTTCCTCTTTATAAAGCCGCTTCCGACTGATGCATCTAAAATGTTGAATCGTCGTGGCGATCATCAGCGCTTTTCGGTCGAACGCCTTCTCTACATCCTCGGCTCAGGAAACTGGGTGGCGCAGATAGAATCGCGCAAAGAAGAAAATATAAACGACGGTGCAAAACCAAGAGAAGAAAATGAGGAGAAGGAAAGGAGAAGAGAAGAGGCGAGAGAAGAAGGAACAGAGAAGAAAGAGAGACGAAAAAACTGAAAGGTCGTGAAAGGGCTCTACATTGAATCGTTTGGCACTCGAGAAACCCGCCGGTACTCGTAACCACCCTCTTGACCTTATGTACTCTCCTTTACTGCATTTTTAAGGCCCGAGCCACCTGTATCCGTATACCCCGTGTGCATACGATACTTCAGGAAAATATATACGCTCTCGTGTGTACCAACACAAGACAAGAAGGTGGTGACTCTGAATCGGGACCCCGGGGGACGGCTCCCGGCAAAGAGCTCCCTTTGAAAGGAACCGTATTTGCAATCGTCGTACATGTGCACACGCGGCCGTTCTCTGTTTTATTTACTTTTCGTGAGGAACCGGTGTGTACCAAAGCTGCCCGTTCCGTTCGAAGACTATGTGAACGGAGTAACGAGAGAGCTCTTCTTCGAGGAGGGAAAGAATTCCACTTGAGATGTACACGTGAACTTATTTCTGATTTGGATATTCTGTAAGTTTCAAGATAATCCAATATCGAATATAAATTTTTCCATTATTAAAACCGAGGAGAGACATGTGGAATCATCATCGTCGCAAAGTGCTCGACCCCCGTTTTGGCTATCAAGAATTTTACTAGAGAGCATTTTTATAGCATCGAAGCTCTCGGTGTGAAAAATCCGAGCGATTGAGTAAAAGGGAAAATCCAGCTGTTGCTCGTTTTTCGTGAATGAAGCGGTCGGGTTACGTGCGCGATGTCGGCGATGCAGTAGCAGTCGCGGTGCAGCGGTGCACCGCAAGCATTCCCGGAGCGGAAGAGAGAACGAGGGAGCTCCTGATGTACCGTGGAAAAAGAAGAGAATCGACGGGTTTGTGCGACCGGACTCCCTTTCGTCCCCCCTCCCCTTCCTCTTCCCGGAGGTGGATCGGTATCCGGGGGGCCCCCGACTGCGGCGGCGACTGCGGGGGCCCCTGCCTCGAATCCTTACGTTGGCGAGATTTCGATGCAACTGCGCGCAGCTGCATCGCGCCGATGCATTATTTCTTCCTCGACTTCGATTAACCGGTCGGGATGACATTTTACGAGAGAATGTGTGCGTGTGCGTATGTGCGTGTGTGCCATTGAGCTTTAAGCGTACCGTGTAAACCGAAGGAATACGGCGAGATCATACGAAAAAATATTAATCATGGAAATGGAGTCGAATAAAGATTTAAAATCGAAAATGGAAATCATGGAAATGAAGTCGAATAAAGATTTAAAATCGAGATTTAAAGTCGGAATTAAATTGGTCTAAAGAATTAAATGTATGTATATTTAAACAAATTAATTTGCAGCATAGAAACAAATGATAAAAAACGATGCAATTAATTAACTCCCTAATCGAATGTGCTACAAGTGAATTAATTCATTTATCGCCGAATAATAGTTATACAAATCCATAAAATGTCAATACTTCAATATTGCATGTTTATTATTTAATTAGTTATTCGAGGAAATCGCGTTAATTCCTCTTCCACTCAATGAGATTTATATGGAATTGTAAAGTATATGTATCCGGCAAAACCCGCGTAACACACAGACCCACTCAATAATCGCACTAATAATGGTATTATCTTTGCAATCCATATTCTCGCAAATATTCCTTAATTAATAAATTATTAAATAATTACCAACAAAAAACGCTTACTGCATTATTTAATATAAATTTTATTTTAATAATAAATAAATAAATAATTAGTATTATAATAGAGATTTATATTTTTGTGTCATTATTTACAATCGTCTATTTATCCTGCGCATTAATAAACAAATAAATAGCGCTTAATTTTCCAATCACAAATAAAATTTACTCTAAAGGTTTGAAAATAATACACGACTCTGGCCCCTTTCAATCAATATTAAATCTCCTCTCGATGATTGTCCTTTTTAATATTCACTGAACGTCATCATCATCTTGACAATCAAGCCACAAGGAATTAATCAATCACAGAAGCTAAACAGGCAAGAACGAGAAGAATGACACGAGAGAATGTCAACTACTTCATTCATAAATTCACAGCAGTTTACACTTTTAATAAAAATTTCCAAGGCCGTTTCCATATTTTGCCGCTTCAAATGAGCGGAACGCGATGAAATCCATTTCGCCATCGTACCGAAATGGTGCGATTCTTTCGTCGCGATCTGTCAAGCATAATAATGACTTAGGTAAGGCACACGTAAAGCGATGAACGTGAATTGAAAGACGATAATCACAGAAATCAGCTACAATGCCGAGCCAATAAATCGCGTTTCGTTCTTGCGATATAATATTTAATATTTTTATTTAAATATTATTATAATATTTTATTTATAATATTTTACATTTTATTTAAATATTATTATAATATTTTTACTTAATTATTATTACAATATTTTTCATGATGAAAAAAAGAACGATACGAAAACTACAAATTTAACGTCAGCTCCAAAAAGTCTACATTCGATCCGAATATAAATATAACATTTGTACTCGAAGCGCGAATGTGATCAAGGAAAGAAAGACGCATATATTTAAATATATTTGATGACTGAATCCGAACTCGTTCTTACCGCTATATTTTCGAAGACTCGTCGGTCATATTAGAAAACTTTGTCATCGGAGCACGTGCTCGACGCAAGAGAGAGGGCATTAAATTGAACACGCTTCGAGTAAATTCACGGGTCTTTAGACATGTTCGAGAAATAACGAGCCCACACACCCACAAACCGCGCGTGTAAATCGCGGTGGAATTTCAGACGGTGAAATTACGCTCTCTCGATCGTCTCCCGTTCGATGATATTCAAAGAAAGTACGAGCACGCGCGACGGGGGGGTTTTTCTCCATCAGAGGGGAAGGGAGGTTTTATCCACATCATCGAACGCCCCGTTCCCGCAATTTCGCGGTGAGAAAATCGCGCGAGCAACGAGACATTTCGCGTCGCGCAATCTGCGCCCGCGAGTCGTATTAACCACTGGGAATAAGAGAGCAAAGAGAGAGAGAGAGAGAGAGAGATCGCGCACAGCAGTCTCAATGAAGGTCTTTCCCTCCGACAATTGGTCGTGCCCGCGGCAAAGCCGCTCGTATTTTGCAATTTGTGCTCATATACGTGCGATGCACAAAGGCAAATATCTCCGGTCGCGCGAACGAAGATCGCGGGATCGCGATAGTTCAAGAGTTGTTAACGCACACTAATTATTCCTCCCTTTGACATTCATGTGTCACTCACCCAGTTCTTGACATCGATGTAATTAAAGGAGAATCGACGTCGGAAAATACGCGCTTTTAATACCGCGATGATTGCATACGAGTGACAGTAGTCTGTTATTTCAACTCCAGTTGGATTTCGCTTTGCAAAAGTATTACCTTGTACAGTGTCATTTGAAACCGAATTCGAAAATTTGACATGGAAGCCGTATCTTATAGAAATTAAAAGTTTATGACAAGAGAAATATAATTATTTATTAATACATATATTAATAATGGAATATTAATAATATTGAGTGTTCTCGGAATAGAAATATATATTTAAATATAATATTAGCATTAAATATGCAAGCTTATTTTACAAAATTAAATGTGGATTTCAATTAATATAATTAAAAAAATATACTAGTATATGTACAAAATTATATAAAATTGTATATAAAATTGATAATTTTAAATAATGTATAGTACGATAAAAATAGTATAACAATCTGAAAATCAATTAAAAATACATATTAAATCACAAAACGTATTTTTATAATACAATCATAATTTCTTCTTTTGATATAATTATAATTAATAATAATTATATTATCGAATTACACATACATTTATTAGAATTAAATCGATTCTTCGATAATAATAACATTATTCAAATAGCAATTCGAATTTAATTAACGGTAACAGGATCTTGTCCGAGTCTAAATCTATACTTCATACAACTTCAAATATACAATCCCTCCCTTGGAAACGACGTCAAGCGACGACGTCGTGTCTCGCATCGTCGGGATTTTCCTGGAGGCAGTGACGTTCGCCGCAACACAAAAGCCTAGTCGGCATAGAGAGGAAACGCAAAACTCCTCGTGAAAAGTTGGCCGATAAGAGAGCGTCGGCGGTTGTAGCCGCGGTTGCCTCGTCGGCGGGCACCCGACATTGTTACATAAATAAACGCGGCTCGTCTAGACATCGCGGGTTTATCGGTTTTCAGTTTGCCCTAAACCGCACTCTACCGTTTCTCCATCCCCCGTCCCGCTCTCTCTTTCTTCAACCCGTTTCCCATCCCCCTCGGAGAGTTTTCGTTTCCTGCCTCCTTTCCCGTCTCCGAATCCGAAAGGCAATCCTTAATAGGCTTTCTAACTAAATTGGTTTCTTATTTCGCGGAAAAAATTGTAAAATATGCTCTTTACCATTAGTATTATTCATTTAATTTTATATTAAAAAGATTGGAAAGTTTAATTTAATCAACGTTTTCCAACTTCGTTAAGTTTTGTTGGCCCTGGCGAAGATATTTTAAAGCTCCGACAATCGCGCCGAAGCCCTTCAACCAATTCTGCGGAGCGAAGAAAAAGACGAGCGGAGAATTGGGGGAGAGATCGAGTAAGGATAACGCGGACGCGATAGAAATATAAATTCGGCGGAAGTGAACTCTTCGTCCTATCTTCCGGGCGCTCTCGGACGCCGAAGGAGGGAGAGACGGGATAATAGGATACGAGGAAGGATACTCGTGAACGCATGCAAAGCGCGAATTTAGGTGGGCGTGGAGATTGCGAAAGGATAGCGAAAGGAGATGGGGATCCTTGAATGCTGAGAGATTTGACGCGATCGTTCTTAATGATAGGATCATAAGCGGCGCGATGATCTTAATTCGAACTAGATCAAATGTTTCATCTCTGAAACGAGTCAATTATTATCTAATCATCACAGAAAATATTTCAGTTTAATTATAGAATGATTTAGAAGAAGTGAATATATTATATTTATCCCTCAATGAGATGATAAGAAATGATGATATAATAAATATTAATGAAAATTAATGAAAAAGCGGATTAAAATTTCGAATGAATAAATTTGCAGGATTACATAATACTAATTATAATACCGCAAGCGATCGATTTCTCAGATTAAAATTACGTATCGACATACATATTATACATTTATACATTTATACATTCGTTCGTAAATCAGAGTAACGAATAATTTAAAGTGACATAATTTAATTAAGTCTCGTGGATATAAATTTGGAGTTGTTGGAATAAGTCACACGAGTTGAATGACATGTTCTGTAACTGAAGATTTTACCAATTTGCTTCATGATTTATTCTGGACTATCATTTAATAAATTTCAAATTATACATAATGGAACAAAATCTATTTAAACCTATCTATTTAATTTACATGCATATTACAATATTTCAGAAATACGATAATCAGGAATTATGTAATACTGTGAAATATGTGAGATATCCATTATAAAATTTTATTATTTTTGAAAGATTGTTTTAATTGTCAGAAATCAAAGATTGACAACTTTTCAAAATATTTTTAAGATATCTTAATATTCTTTATTTTTATGACATGTAAACAAATATTATTATCAGAATATTTAATATATGAATTATTTTCTAAATTTGATATATAATTCAATAGCGCATTGAACGTTCTCGAAATGAATGACATGATCGAATTGGAATACTATTAATGCAGGTAATATTTTCGAGGTAACGCTTAATTTGAAACATACACTGAAAAAAAAAGTTGGTTGAAAAAGTCAAAATTTGTTTTGCTCAACTAAATATATTGTCCGATACGTTCAAATAAATATAACTAAAATATTCCGAAATAATTTGTTGATGTAAAAAAAGCTTATTCAAATCATCAAAACAGAGAGTTCAGTATAATGATGTACAGTTACTACAGCAGAATATTTTTTTGGCAATATTCAACAAAATTTTTTTTCAGTGTAGCTATATAAAATATTCTGACAGTGAAATATGAATACTGTATTAAATATTGCAATAGATTATTATATTACATCATATTCTGCTTATCTACTATATTTTGAATTTTATTAAAATATTTATTTTATATATATATTTATTAAAATATTTATTTTAAAATATTTATATTTATTATTTATATTTATTATTTATTTTTCATATCTTATGTATGTAGTTATTTTATCTGCTTTAAAAAGAGCAGGAAATCTAAATTTAATATTCACATATAAAAATTTTTCAATATTTTTCAATTGGTAAATTTTCTAAAGATCTAAAGAGATTGCAAAATCCCTTCCTTCTTTGAATGTGCATCTGCTTGTCTTTCGCCTCATAACATTCATGTAATATAAAAAAACATCGTTTCTATTACATCGATTCCAAGAATAAAGTAGCAATTGCTCAGATCTTCGAAACGAGCTTCTTCGCAAATCTATAAAAAAGAGAAAAGAGATATTTGCGAAGACTTTTGTCACACGTCAATTGTACATATTAATTTTTCAATTCTCTCTCAATATACTATACATTTTTCCACCACATATGTATTTAAAAATTTATACTTTACAGATATTTATAATAGATTTTTCCTAAGTAGCGACAAGCAAGATTTATCCAAATTTATCCGCATCCATCTTCCTTTTTTTCTGCATCTATTTACTGTCGTGTCAAATTTATACTTGAGATAAGTGATAAATCGAGGTAAAAACAGAAACTCATTGTGCGAAAGGGTTAAAGACCCTCGGATATTCTCGCGAAAACATTAACTTTGTGCAATCGACCGGTATTTTGTATCGTTTCCGAACGTGACTGGTACTATAAACATTTTAATATGTAATCACGCTTGCTGAAAGTATCAAAGTGCAATAAAGAGCAAACAATCAGCAAGAAATTGCGGTGCAAATATCACGGTGAGAACGGGGAGGAAATAAAATGAGCTTACGTAGTGAAAGGCCGTTCGAGCCGCACATGTATTGCACACGTGTATCAGTCATTAATTCTCATCGTCACGAGAAAAATGCGCCATTCGTGTCACCTCGAGTCCACCCTCTCGTTTAACAGCCTCTCACATCTCTGCGCTTTTTTTCTCTCTTCCCATTCTCTTCCGTTTTCATCCGCGGATAATCTCGTTAACTCCATTAATATCTCCGCTCTGGATTAAAAAATGCTACACGCTAGAGCGAGTTGATAAAAGAGCGAAATAAGATAAGTTTTAAGAATCAATATCAATCGATATCAAGTATTCTGCCTTCTTCTCAAATCTGTTTTGATTTTATCATTTTATAATTTTATCATGTATTATCTAAAATAATATACAACTTTCATCTCATTCATGTTTTATAAAAAAAAAATTCAATTCCACAAATAATTTACGAATTAAATTTATTCACCGTTTAACAACAACGCTTCGTAAATCACTCGAGCCAAATTTATCTCAACAAAACTGAAACTAGTCATTCGTAAAAAAACTGGCAAAAGATTACAGAAACAACCCGCTTAAAAAAAAATCACGATCTATCATCAACTCGTCCCATAAACTTCGCAAATTTTTCTTTCATAAAAAAATATTTTCTCTCATAAAATTTTCTCCCGATTTACATTTGCAAAGCACCGTAACATATTCTTGTTCCGAGGCAGCGAAAAGTTTTGCGAAAAATTCTCGCCCCCTAAAGTTTGATGCGCACGGAATTGATTTTGACGAGAGGGAAAGAGAGAAGAGAGGAAAGAGAAAGAGACCATTTTTCAATGCGACATTTGTTATTAGGTTATCGACGAGGCAGGGGATGTTTTATCCAGATGCGTCGAGTGCCATTCACTCTCGTCCGTTCTTTAAACGTTTTGATAGCCATGTAATGGTTATGAGTTGCCAGATGTGGCGTTCACATGGTTGAAAACGCACAATCACGTTATTCTATCGAAAATAATTGAATATCAGAGGGAGGTAACGCATTTTTTGTCTACTTCTATTTTATTCTCGCGAAATTTTTTTTTGTCTCTGACACAATCAAATACGTCGGAAAAATTTTACATCGCCTAATAAAGTAATCACGCTCGCAACACGTAGTTGTGAGAAAAAATCGCCTCGTCAACTCTATCTGCATGATCGATCGAGGTCAATAGCACTGACAAATAGACGTCTAGGGTGTCGTCGTCGGATTCCTGACGAAGGAGGAGACGGTAATAAAACGACCGCGGCGGGAAACCACGCAGAAAACCACGGGGAATCGCTTGACCGAGAGCGAAAAGGGGCAGCAGCGGGAGCCATGGTCTGGTGGCGATCAGTCAAAACAAAGGGACACATGAGTTCTCGGTTAGATGGTGACGCGGTCAACCGTCAGTCCGTGACTAAAGCCGGAATACGTGTGCGATCACGTGTGCACAGCCCCCTTTAGGAACGCTCGATGCGACCTGAAAGTGGCGTCTCTCTCCTCGCGAACGCAATAAATCGCGAGCCTCGCAAAAATACGCACGTAAATCCTCCATAATTCAAAACTGCAATCTTAAAATTCTTGCCAAACCTCGATCGTTGACTCCTAACTTTCAAAACTCTTGGCGATAATACTTGATTAATTAAAAGTAACTCCGATCTTTAAATTTTCATTTTATAATTTGTACCAGGGAAATTATAAAAGTCTAAATCAATCAAGAGTTTGTCGTCATCGTGTGTGAAATTAATGAACCTTTGAGAAGCGCTTGATTATATCGTAAGGCCATCTGAAAATTCCTAGATAGAGATTAGCATATTTAACGCGATGGCGGTTCACGAATTTTGCCAGACCACGAGAATTAATTTCCCTTTGTCCCGAATTCCTTTTGTTCGCGTTGCATCCCCGTCTTTGTCTCAAGTTTGGTCAAGCAAGGGCCGGGAGTCGAGAGAAGGATACGAATACGAGAGCCAGCCGTTAATCTCGTTGAATCATGTTTATTCTGCGCGCTTACGTTACCGCGAAGCGCCACTTCAGCGTCTGTTAAAATCGACGCTTATGCAAGCACGTATAATCATAACTGTCGCACAGCATCCATACACACGTGCACACGTACACGAGATTTAATTACGCACATCGAAACGGACCGACCACTATCCGCTGATCTCTGATCCGCGACCGACGGAGTTGACAAAGTTTAACATCCGCAACAGGAATTTCATAGCTATCATATTTGAATAAACTCGACGCGAGCAAAGCTGTTTTAGATGTAAATTTAATATTCCTCATATTTGACGCAAGCAAATAAAAAGGTCGATATAATATCGAAAATTAAAAACGCGACAGATGCCAAGAATAAATCTTGAAGATATTCATAAGATGCTTAAAGTGATATCAAAACAAATATTTTGATAAAGATTTAGAAATTTGTGATGTATATATTTTAATAAATATTTTATGATTTGAAATGTGATATTTTTTCTCCTATTTAATTCTGTAATTTTCAATTTTTCAATTGTATCGGCGATTAATCAACATCAAGGCGACACGACGCGACGCGATGATCGATACAGATGTAGTCACCCCTCGTTGGCGTACCCTGATGACTGTTAATTAGTAACCATGTACGACATGCTTCGAATCAATATACGTCAAAGCAAAGGTGTGTATGTGTATCGCACAGATCCATTACGATGAACGGTTAACGAGTATGATACTTGCTTACAATAATTAATTCCCCTGCAATTAAAAGTCCTGTTATACATATAAGGGAAAGGCTTTTCGCTCCAAGTAAAAAATGTCGATTAAAACTTTGCCAAAAGGCAAAAAGATATTTTTAAGACATTTTTAGTTTCCCTCTTTTATGCAAATTTTTATTTTATTTTTTATTTTACCTCTATCATTGTGTACGAATCTGTCATGCGTAAGGAATATTTTATTCATTTATAAGAAATATTCTATTAGTCACTTCGCGATTCCTCTAAAAAATGTAACATAAAAAGAATCCCTCATTAAAGTTATCGATCTTGATCGAGTGTAAACGTCGCTCTTTTACGCGGCGCTCGCAAATTTTTATAACGCAATCGACGCGAAATTTCCTCGAGTGAAATTTAAGCGATTATAAAATCGTGCGAATTACAAACTCGGCGTGTTCGCTCCGAGGGAACTAACTTTTGCCAAGAGTTTTTCCGAGAGTGTCGGGGTTGTAAAAAAGAAGCGAAAGCGACGTGCAACACGACGACGACGATGGCAACGAGATGAAGATAGTCGAGACCAGTTTATTACTGTTACCGCGAACACCATTTTCTCGTTTCACGACAATCGCGGAAACGATCCGGCGAGGGTAAAAGATCCTGAAAAATCCTGCGAATTAGAAGACGCATCGTAAAAGTACAGAATATTTTATTATTAACGCTATGAAATTTTTAACAATTACATAGAATAAGAATACAATAATATGGTTGAATTATTATTAATTAAATTTATTTTAGATTATTAATTAAATCATCACTAATCATTAATATTAATACTGTAAGATTTTTAATAATTACATATAAAAAAATAACATTACAATTATATAGAGGGACTATTAATAATTAAATTTATTTTAGGTTATTATTAATTAAATCATCATTAATCATTAATATCAATGCTGTGAGATTTTTAATAATTATATATAATAAAACCAGGTTATAAACAGTTGAACTAAATTAATTTTAGATTACTATTAATTAAATTATCATCAATCTGAATTTATATAAGTAGAAAATTATAGTACAAGAGTTGTACGATCTCTAGATTAAATAAATCCGATACTCGTGCGAATCCTTGCGAAAAACTTGGACAACGCCCGTATCCCTTCTGAGACGAATTGATAGAGAACCGATGCTCGGGGATTACAAGAATCTTCGGAAAGGGCGAGCGAGATAGCCCGCGGCTACCCCTCATCCCTCATCCCACGTAGCAGTTACAATCGGAAGGCCGCCGTTAATCTTGAGAGTCGCGAGAGAGGAAGAAGGTTCGAGGAGAGTAATTAAAGCGCAGACGAGTCTAATACCAGGTTCGTGTGCGAAAGGATGACGAAGGCGAGGGCGGAAGGAACAAGAAACGAGAGCGAGAAAGAGAAGAGAGGCCGATGTACAAGAGAACCGATCTCCTCTCGTCGTCTCTTTTCGTTCCCGTGGATATTTCGCCCGGCAAAGACTGACCTCTTCTCGACGAGGATCTCCCGTCGAATCCGATCTCCTGTCGTTGATCGAGAGGGTTAAGAGCGCGAATCTCTCGTATCGTGACATGCTCGAGTGGCCTCTTGTCCGCTCGAAAAAGAGCGACGCGACAAACGGCTCGAAACTTTCTTCCACCCGACGTGGAGTCGCTCTTTTGCGAGCTATCCAAGTATCTCGCACGAAACTTTCGCACACCCGATACATCGATTAATTATGATCTCACGAATAGATGAGATTTCTCGATACAGTTGTCACGCATAAATTAACCTTAATTTGTGTGGAGATTTTTTGAATTTTTTAATTAAAGATTTCAAATTAGAATAAAGAAAAAAAAGAAAAAATATACATATTATATTCTCTATCTAAAAAATCACATTAAGTTATATTTTTGTCTTGAAAAATGAAAGAATTTTCTTTTTTTAAAATCCATTTTTAAATTCGTAACGCATTTGACATACGAATATGTTAGAAGTTATTTATATTATTAATTATATTAGTTATTTGTAGTGATTATTTTAAATTCAACTGATATTTTCGAAATGTTCAGATTTGTTAAATTTTTATATATCCCTGCTAGAATAAAATTCTAAATCTAACTATATAACAACTTTATATATATAAAACCTTGTATAAAACTATTTCAATATATGTAAAATCAAATTTAGCAAATAAATTTTAACTATTAAAACAAAAATGGCATAAAAGAGTCATTTTTGTTTTAATTTAATTATTTGAGCCAAAATTTAATATTCAATTTTAGCTGTTACAATATAAAGTATCATGACCTATTTTTTTTCTTATGTGAATATTTAATAGATCTAAATTATTTATTTATTTAATAGAAGATAGAATTATTTATTTATTTACTTAATAAATTATAAATTGTGCACAGGTATAATTTGCATTTTCCGTAAGTAAAACAAGATTCGAGTATTTGTTTTACTCCTTCGTAATTTGCATGATGGAGGCCGATGCGTGAAATTGTTTTACTCTCTCATCTCGTCCTAGACTCGCTTTTCGACAGGGCCCTAAAAACGTTCTCATTACGTCCCGACGTCGGTCGGTCGCTCGTGTTTGCTCAACGTCGGCGCCAATAACGTGTACGGAGCGTGTACTGAGAGAACCGCAAGTCACAAAAGGCGCTCGCCATTAAAAAAAAACGCACGGAACATGCGTGTGCGAGAAAATTGCCGAGTAATTCGAGGCGCTCGATCTCGCCGATATAAACCGGCGCACCGTATATATTCAATTATTCGCTCTTCTCTCTCTCTCTCTCTCTCTCTCTCTCTCTCTCTCTCTCTCTCTCTCTCTCTCTCTCTCTTTCTCTTTCTCGCTCTCATCTTGTATTCATTATCGCCACGGTGAGACGCCAAAACGCATCGTGTAAACGATTCACGCACAGCAATGTTCGCTCATGCGTACACGCTACGACATTGACGTTAATTGCGTCGATGATGAATGAAAAGAATGTCGATTGTGCTCGAGTCTGGCACGTCGCTCTTTCAGAAATCGCTTTTGGAAAATTCGAATATAATAAGGATGACCTGCAATGACCGCGTTTGTACAAAAAGTTATTTAATCTTCTTTCGCTTTAATTTTTTTCTCTTTAAAAATAAATCACTTTGCAAAGAATATTATTCTAAAATTGCAAGAAAAATCTTTTAAATAAGAACGACTTTTTGAAGCATGCATTTTTCACTTGGAAAAAAATTAAAATTTAATCTTATAAGAAAATTTTACATATAATTTACATAGCGTGGACCGTTGACAATGCGATTAGATTAATCTCCTTGGAGGATAATAGATATATAACTTTATTATACATTGAGAAAAAAATTGCAAGTTTGATAAAATATTTTCAACTAATTCTTATTTTTGTAATTAAACATTTGAGTATTTAAATTAAATACAACATATTAACATCTATTTGATTTAAATAATTAAATATTTCAATTAAAAAAATAATAAAAAAATAATAATTAAACTATTTAATCAATTTCTTTTCTCAGAGTGTAATAATAAATACATATGTCTTTTCCACAAGATACGAAATTGGTGGAAATGCATGCCGCTTTGAAAGTCGAAGATCGATATTTCAGAACGTATGTTTAACGTACTGCTTCTCTTAAGTATGCCAGCGTACGCGGATATTCCGCGAGAGATGCCGGCGAGAGATTTTTTTGCGAGCGAGCCAGACTGCGAAGGCAAAGCGAAGCTAATTGATTCCTCGCATTAATGGTTGGCGAAACGCACGTGAGAATACGCGCGATTCTGTGCATACGCACACATATGCGTACACGCGCAACAACGACGTACAATGGTGTATGACGAATGCAATCGCCGTTATTGCACGCGCAGATACTTAAGCGCGTTGCATTTTGCAAATATCCTTAATTTACTTCGATATATAACGTATTATTAAAATTATTTAAAATATTCGTTCGAAACTATTTCTATCAAAATCGCAATCAAAATTTTGTGAACAATTATTCTATAAAATTCTGCAATGTCTAATCTTTTCAAAGACTTCATCTTCGAATCTCGGATTTAATACCGTGAAGAGGTAGAGGCCAATGTCTTACTCGCTCGCCAAAATGGCGGAAAGTTTTTCCATACTTTCCCCAAGTATTCAATTATTAATCATTCTTACGATTTAATTTCATTCCTTAGCTTATTTCAACGTATTTTCAATAACAGCGATAAAGGCAATCGGCAACGATAAGCCATCGAAGAATCGCGTCACAGTCCTGCGCTCATGTAGCTGGTCGCGAACAGGTATTCCGAGGTTGCCGCAGGTATGTGTGTACAATAACGCGGCGCAGGCTCTTGATGTGCGTAAGAACGAACGCGCGCACGCACCTTAACGTACGTACACATTACACGAGTTAATGCACGCACGGGGCGATTCGCAAACTATAGGCACCCTTGGACTGAAGGAATGCCCAACCAACCGGTGGTATAGTTTATGCATTGACCACATTCCTCTCCCGTGCGCCTCGAACGCTCCTCTTCCTTCATCCCTTTCATTTAACGCACACCTACGTCCGGTCCCCGCCGGCCGTGTACACACTCGGGATCCGCCTGTTCCTATAGTTTCGATTTAGGCACGGCTTTCCCCCTTTCTCTTCCCCTCTCACTCACTCTCTCTCTCTCTTTCTGTTTCTTCTTATTGCGCGGACAAAGGCGCGTATATAAGTCTCCTTGCACCACACCACGTCGGACTTAATCGCTCCCTCCTTCTCTCTCTCTTTCTCTCTTTCTCTTTCTCTTTGTGAGAACCCGAACCCGAGATGGTTAGCAAACCCAGGCAAACTCTGTTGCGCTGCTAATCGCACCGCACGGTCACGCTGCGCGTGCAGATTATGCAATTAGTAGGCTATTCAGGAGAACGATTACGCGCCTAAGCAACGTCTGTTACACGCGCGTAGCGTGGACCGTCGACGATGCGATTAGATTAATCTCCTTGGAGGACTATCTCTGGTCGTCGATCGATCGATTGATCGATCGGTAAAAACAAGTTCTCGCGATATGCATGTTTGTATTTTATTTCAGATTTTTTGCAAATATCGGATATAGCGTCACACTTTTAAGGATGTTTTGTATGTATAATCCCAGCAAAAAGTAGCAGAAAATGAATATTGACGAATATATCCACTTTTGGATTTTGAGTAAGAAATTGTGTGGAATATTACAATTTGATCTTAGCTGCAGTACAGAGATGTATTTTTTAATATTTATTACGTTTCTACTAAAATATTCCGAATTTTGTGAATCGTAATGATTAACTTTTGGCAGAGAATTTCGCCTTGTGACAGATACATGGCTAACGTCATTGAATTATATTTAATATCTTTTTAACCAGTTAGTACTTGTATAATATTATTTGACCAAATATTTCCTCTGTATCTAAACTTTTGCAAATTTTAAACAAATTCTGAATATTATTTCCATGTGTTTTTGTCATTTGAATCGACGTGGTTATACGTTTCCCATAAGAACACATGTTAATTCGATGCAAATTAAAATCCTTATAACTTGTGAACGCTTTAGTGAATCGATTTAAAAATTGTGCTGAAGATTCTAAACATATGTAAGGACATTCTGTACAATTTTCATTAAATTCTCAATATTTTGAAAATAGGTACAAAACATCCTTCATTCTCCATCTTGATAATTTTTTCATGAGAAAGGAGAATATTTTTGACAAATGGAAAAGAGACAAGAGGATCAATTAATAATGCGTATTAGTAGTAGATTAGAATCTCTATTAATTTCGCTGCATCCTAAGCGTCCCAGATTTAAATAAACTTGTTTTCGATTGAACCTGAATAAGCTTCGCACACGTGCAAACACGAATTCCTTCCTTTGGTGTATCGCACCAGCCTGTTGCTGCAACTGCACTTGTAAAATTAAGGACACTCGAGCAGACGAACCGAAAATGTTAAAGGGAAACGTCCAATCGTGAGTAAAGAGCGCGTACAGAAAACCCGTTATATACACGACTTGTTGAAGTACTTTTACTCATTCTTTTATCAGATCAAGAAATTCAACAAGTTTAACTATTCAACAAAAAATAAAATTCATATCCTATCAAAATACATATAATTCCCATTATGCAAATAAAATAAAATACAAAACTGCATTTTAAATAATAATAATAATTTCGAATAATAATCAAAATATATAATCCTTCTCTGATAAAAATCGTAAAGGATCTTTTGTTATTTGATGTGCAAAACAATTATAAAATGTATAAAAATTTATATTCCAAAAGCGCTGAGTCAATTCATAAGAATATCGAAAGATCCTTCGATGGTGACGACAAGTGCAAGAGAGACGGAAAGGCCAGAGAGACTATTCCGAGCAGAGCAAAGACGGTAGACCCATTGACTCGAAGTCATTGTCGGCAGTCCCATCGGTCGACCACACACACATACACATATCTACATATATATATACGTGCACGACATCGGATCGAGCGTATAGTTAAATGTGGGAGCGCCTTAGGTCAGACATAATAGTGTGTTGGGCTGCAGGTTAAACTGGCGGCGAGCAGGCAGGTTGGAGCGAGCAAAGGAATGCCGCGGGATTAAAAGAGAGCAAAAGAGGGCCTCGGCCGTCGTTCTCTCTCTTTCCTCCTCTTTCCTTCTCGCTCTTACCCTCGCGACCCTCTCTTCGCCTTCATCCTCGCGTGCGCGAAACACGAGGCCGACGTGCTCGTCCTCTCTCAGCTGTTCGCTCTCAGCATCCACCTCTCCCTCTCTGTCTCTCTCTCCCCCCCGCGGCAAAAGCTCCGGACTTTCGTCACACGCGTATCCTGTCCTCCTTGTTCCCAAATGCATCGCCGAGCATTCGGTCGCTACTCTTTCGCTCTCACGCTCGCGAAGATGGTGAGAAGAAGAGACGGTGAGCGAGAGGAGGATGGAAAAGAAGAGGCGCAAATATTTTCGGAATGCGACCTGCGCCGAGGATCCGTTTCTCTCATTCGTTACTTGTGTTTTATTACTTTTAATTAAACAGACATTTCGGAACATTCAAATACCCGTACTTCGGGTATTCCGCTCTTGACTTTTCGTCGTTTTGTCTCTTGAAGAAAACTTTCTAATTCTTTCAACGTTAAACGTATCGTTTCCATCAAATTCGAAATTCAGAAGTAAATATTTTTTGAAATGTATGCCGTAAATATTCTTTGAAATGTATGCCGTAGAAAATTCTTTTTTTCTATAGAATTTTCCCTTTTCACCCCTTTCAGCTTTCTCCTCCTCTCTTTCTCGCTCTTTGTCATGCATTGCGTCGGTTACTTTTTCCTTCTTTTGGCATCCCCGGCCGTTGCACTCTTACTCTCATATTTGAGACGAAGGGAGAACAGAAGGGAGAAGAGAAACACGAAAAATTTCTTGGGATATTAGTCATTCGAGCTAGCGTCTCGAATTACATTGTGTTTCAAATGCACTACGAAAAATGTACTTTTACAACTGAATATTTCGAAATATGTATCTATGAAAGCGAATAGAGAAGAATAACATTAGCACAAAAGTCGGATACTTTTATAACAATGATATTTCGAATTTGTATCGATCAACGTACAAAGGAATACCCTAAAATACAACGGAAGTCCGTCCGAGTTCTTTCGCGGAAGGACAAGAGATGCACCTCTTCCTCTTCCCTTTGATTTCTCCTGAAAATTCTAACGGTTCTTTTGTCAGTCGATGGTTCCTTGTGCGTGGAACAAGGAAGAAAGAGAAAGAATGAGAAAGAGAGAAGACGAAACGAATGCGAGGGAAGACAGAGACATTTTTCGGAGCATTAGTCATCCGAGACACACCGCATACATCTCCCTTCATTCGACTTTCTTTCTCATATTATTTACATTGGAATTCTGATTAATTCCTAGCTAGTGTATCCCTTCTCAGGAAACTGCTCCCGCCTGCGGTTCTCCATCGAGATTCTGACGAATCCTCCGATTATGTGATTCCGCGAGGATCTCGAGGGGACTCGGAGACAGATGTCCAACGACTCGTTATACATATTCATACGCATAATTGCGATATGTACGACGACAGCACGGAGTATCATGTTTTTTTTTATTTTTTTATAAGCTACTTTTATCCTAATAAATGACACGATAAATCTTAAATATTTGAAAAATTTGCGCATATTGAAATCCTTGCTCTGCAATTTAAAATTTCATTGATAAAAAACATTTTAATCCTTTCTCCTTTTAATATGCTTCCTGTCTCTAATTTATATATGCGTATTCCGTTGAAAATGCATATATTAATTCATTTAATTTATTCTCTAATTTTTTCAATTTATTTAAACAATTTAATATATATATTAAATTCAATGGAATAAATAAATAAATAAATATATATATATATATATATATATATATATATATATATGTATATACACACACACATAAATTAGAGAAATAAAAAGTATTATTGGAAAAATATATATATCTACAGAGTGGCCCCGAACATTCCAGCCAGACTTTGAGATCTTATAGGAAATTTAATTCTGAACAAAAGATTTCCTATAAACATGGGTCGAAAAATGCTTCCTTAAGAAATTATCGCTAAAAAACTTCTGATGAAGGAAGAACAAAGGGTGAAAAGAAAATGAAATAAAAAGAAAATAAAACTAAATAAATTTCTTGAAAAAACGATAAAAATAAAAAATAAAAATCTTTTTCTTTTTTATTTTTATCGTTTTTTTTCGAAATTTATTTAGTTTCATTTTCTTTTTATTTCATTTTCTTTTCACCTTTTATTCTTCCTTCATCAAAGGTTTTTGAGCGATAATTTTTTAAGGAAGCATTTTTCGATTCATATTTATAGTAAATTTTTTGTTCAGAATTAAATTTCCTATAAGCTCTCAAAGTCTGGCTGGAACGTTCAGGGCCACCTTGTATATAAAATATATACATAATAAAAAATATATTCATACACGTACAAATATCTCTCTCTTGCGTTATACAGGACTGCTTTCTGGCGCACGTCGATACATTCGCAATATGCGAT
The DNA here is from genome assembly GCF_003227725.1 of Camponotus floridanus. Lineage (NCBI taxonomy): Eukaryota > Metazoa > Arthropoda > Insecta > Hymenoptera > Formicidae > Camponotus > Camponotus floridanus. The sequence continues at coordinate 1,131,378 of NW_020229838.1, forward strand.
ACAACCAGGGGCTCGAGAGATGTGTCATACGTGACGTTATGAGGCGGCGAGATATCCTTTATGAGGGAGCCGACATATTCCGACGATACCCTGGACGTTGCAGCCTTTGCGCGATACGCTTACGCGATCCGTTATCACGTATGATGTCGGACAGCGAACCATTGATCTCGTATAATTAGTTCAAGATGCATTCACGTTCGATATCGCGAATACAAAATGATAACCATTGGGAAGCGTCGAGAGATGATTCATCGCGACGTCGAAATAATATGAACGTTATTTGCTCTTATTAAAAGAAAATGCTGTTGTTATGTCACTCTCGTTCATTATAGATTTCCAGAGCTAATAAATGAATCCTCAATAGATTACAGGTTCATGAATTATTTCACTCAATTATATATTCCTCAAACATTTATACATCTCTATATAAACCTTCGAATGTTCATTATTAAAATCCTTTCTTACATATGTAAAATCCATTATCGTAGTTATCTCAACAAGTAAAATTTCAGATTAAATTTAAAATGTATTATTCGCATCGACCTGATTCTGAATTTACCGCGAGAATGATATAATTGATTATTGAACACATGATCACTATTAAATAGTCTATGCTATTCTATGCGCAATTGTTTATAAATGCCACGGACACTAAAATAATCGATAATCTCCCACCTACCGATCTGTCAACGCCGATGTAGGCGGGGTAATTTATAATACGGACGGAGAACAAGAACTCTCTTCTTTCCTCTCGCCGCGCAAAAAGCGTATTTAACGTTGTCGGGAAGCAGAAGAGTGTCGATATATCTCGCGCAGCTTCCCGGCACGAGCGACTCGCGAAGCGAGAAGAAGACTATGGAGTGAATTAGTTGGCGAACTTGGACGCGGGACTTGTTACGCGGTTGTTAAAGCGTGCAAAACGGCGCCTCTCCAACTTCGCCGACACAATGTATATACCACACACTTAAGCCAAGTCTCTCGCTCCTTCCTGAGCTCTCGCGAACGCTGGCCCTTCGTCGCATCATCGTTCGAATGCATTGCTTTCAATTTAGCCAAACGTAATAAAGCGATAACGAGTCTAATTTAAGGCAGATTCGCCAATCAAATCGTCTCCCTGTGCATATTATTCTATAATAAATTATGTAGGAAGTTAAGTGAGTCGCGTGATAACCGAATATCGTATAAACTGAAAGTTTGTCGACATTGAAATATTTCCGCGAAATAAAAGAACGTAACTCGCGGGGTCGCGAGTTCACATCCATATTTCACTCCGACTAAAGTTGGCTTACGGCGAGAGCCATGGTAGGTAATAAACACGCGGATTTTGCCGGTCACAGTCGAGCGAGCGTTCGCAATCGTATAAAATTAAAGCCTCTCGATGAGCGAACGATAAACACTCGCAATCGCTACGAGCGATTGGCAAGAATTACGGGCGAACGCGCTTCTCTATCTCATCTCGTATCCGACATACCCGGGCTGTCAGAGCCGCTTCCGCTCTCGCGTGCCTGTAGCTAGGCTCACGTCGAGAATACCGAGGGAGTTACCATTCTAGTTGTATCGCAAACTGCATTACGGTCGTTGCGTGCGCCAGGGGAGGCCTCGAAGCCGCTTCATCGCGATACGATTCCCTATTCAGAGCGTTTACTCCGACCGACTTTCCGCGGCCGCGACTCGCAAAGTTCGCTCGTTTGCGACAATTTCATCCGCGCGAAAATTTCTATTAGCGCCAAGGCACGCTTTCATTTCCGCGAAAGCGTCGAATTAATTCGGCGACGCTAATTAGTTTTCCGCGCGCGTGTACAAAATACGCCGACATTTCCGCAGGGGTGATAATCATAAGGGTGGAATCGCGATCGAGAGGACCGGCGCGGTTTCCTCTTAATTTGACGTGCACTCGCTCGCCAAATTGCGGAAACTGATTATCGCGAAAAATAAAATTAACATACAAAATTGTATCTCTCTTTTTTCCATTCTCGGAAAATCATCGTATTTGCATTATTATTAAAAATCGCTCGACAGACTTCCGGCGACAGACACTCGGAATTTCTTATCGCGAGAGCGCGTTAAGACCCCGCAGCGTGGCCTTAATTACCTGACCACGTGGCGGTGCTTCCTCCTTCTCGGGCGCAGGTGGAACAACGGTACTTTAATACCAGTGAATTTCGGGAGGTCGGGTGTAATTAGAGCTTCCAGCGTTCCGCGGCGAGTTAAAAGCGAAGCAACCGCGGCGCGTAAATTCGCTCTCTCTCTCTCAAATATTTGAGCCCTGTCTTGTGAAAAGGCTGCAGGCGTCTTCTCTCTCTCTCTCTTCCTCCTTCTATCTCCGCTCCTATCTTTTCTCTCCGTCGTTGCGCGGCTACTTCAAGCCGCCATAAACGCACCGCGGAATGAAGTGCTCCTGGCGTTAATGAACGCGCGTAAATTACGCACCCACGCCTCGCACACCTCCTCTCCTTATTTCGCATACGTCCACCTACCACTCGTGTCATGATGTCTCTTTCTTTCCTTCTCTCTTTGTCTGAATTAAATGCTTTTCTCTCCTTCTCTCTTTGTCGGAATTAAATGCTTTAGAGTACAAGAATCTTGCTAGTGAAATGATCAAGCCAAGTCGCGATTAACATCTTAATAGCAGCCGCGCTGGTGATATGACAGACGATTAACGCAAGAGAGAGGAATTTTCCGAGCTCGAGAACTTTATTGGAAGAAAGAAGATTTCAGGAGAGATTAACTTCTTTTGAGGTCAGATGATTTTGAGACTATCCATTTGTTGCGTGCGATTCAATCTTCAAATTTTCAAGCATTGAATTTAGATAATTATATGTTTGTTACAAAGAGGGAGTTTGCGAAAGATAAGTTCGGAAAATATTGACAGAAGCTCTTATCAAGTTGTAAACTGCGTACTTTAACCTTTAATTTTCACTCGGAAGCCGACAGACACGAATCTCCGTCGAGAAGCGATTCTCCATAAAACTATTCGACAAGAGCCGCGATTATAGGTGGCCGCAGTTTTTACATGGCAAGATAAGTAGATATCTCTATGATAAGCAGGTATCTAACAATAAGATATATACGTGCGAAGAACAAACATCTTCTGTCGGCGCGACTAAAGAGGACCATAGACATTTGTAAATACAACTAGATTTATGACGATAAAAGACGGCTGTAATAAAGGTTATAATAAAGCTTTTTCGTCATTAAATGCCGAGACGGTGTCGCTATCGATCATCATAAACTTTATATAAAGGAAATAAAATTTTCTTCATTATTCAAAAAAGAATTAAGTTATTTAAATTAATTATATTTAAATAAATTAATTATATTTAAATAAATTAATTAATTTAAATATAATTTAAATATAATTGAATTATAATTAAGTATATTTAAATTAATTATAATTTTCTTAATTTGAATCAATCACAAAAACAATAATTGTAATCCAAATAAAATTTAGATTATAATTATTATTTAATTAAATTTAATTAAATATTACTATTAAATCTTATTAAATTTAATTAAATATTATTTAATTTTGTGACTGATTTAAATTAAAATAATTTCCTCATTTTTATCGCGTACATGCTTATTTTTCGTTAATAGATTCTTTACGAAAACCGAATAAAAATATTATCGCTTAAAAAAATTTCCAAGAGTTATTTATCTTTATCAAGATAAGAGTTCATTGCCTTATTCGTCACGAATGTATTTTAGGCTCTGGTTTAGTGCGCTTCTTGTTACACGAGTCGGAGCACCGAGGGCAAGGTTTTATACTGTGCTTCGTTTCAACAAGAATTTTTGCTCTCGATGCATTGTTTTTATAGCTTCCATTCAGCGGCGAGATTAGCGCCGGAATTTGCATTCCGCGTTCAAATAAATCACGGTGTTAAGCGTCGAGGCGCGAGAGAAGGGAAGAGAGAGAGGACGAACTCTCTCCTTCTCTGTCTCCCTTTCTGTCTCGACGCAATTTGCAGAAATTACATTTATATCAGATTTCTTTTTCACGCGGCGCATTCGCTATTAACGATCGTTATCGCTGTGCACGCGATACACCATACAAAATAGTCAGATTACACGTAAGAAATAATAAGCACGCGAGAACGATACTAATAGTGCATTTAATCAGCGTGAAAAATGCACAAACGATGAAAATTATAGTTCGGAGATATCAAATTAAAGTATTTTCCACGATAGGCAACTAGAAATGCACATGAATTTTCGCAAGTTGCATTCCTCCTTGCAAACTAAACAGGTTTCCATAAGATTCAATTAAAGATCGCCTCGCGGCGGTCGTGTTTTCACTGTTTGATAATATGGAAATCGATGTCGATTATCGATAGATTTTCTTGTTGATACAACAAGAAAAGAGTGTGAGAATTTTTCTAACGCCGCATGTAAATGTCGTTAGTTGATCGGTTGATTTTACTATCGCGAATGCAACGTATAATCATCTAACATGCAACTTCGAGAAAGGTTTCAATAAACGGTGCCGCAATATAAATCTATAGAATCTTGTAAAGCAATTATAAAAATTGACACAATTAACACTTGATCGAATCGCGTAAATAGATGGTGATTTTTTTTAAATCTTCCTCACTCCTTTTTATTTACGACTGATATCTTGATACTTTGCACTAAATAATCATTGTTGCAGATAAAGTTGTCTCTAATTTTTTGTTGATTTCACATATTTGAGGAATAAAAGAAACGATCGTGCGATTGCGAAAAGAAAATAAAAAAATCAACTGCTACTACCTGTTAATTAAGACCTGCCACGCGTGATACATACGATATGCTTCGAATGTAAACTGTTCTCTTGCGTGTTTATTCCGGCACATTATGCACCAGACGAAGATGGATTTACATGTAAGAGCGCAAAATGATGCAGGAAAAAATCAACATTCCACGGAACATGAGAACAAATCGAATTTATATCTCGTAGAAAAACATGCATATGTGATTAACGCAATTAATTAATACATTGCTCAATATCTCCTGCAAATTATAAAATCTTCGTGCCTACTTCATCATGATTATTTTTTTATCTCTCAGCTTCTCCATAATTATACTTTAAATTTATTGACAGTGACTTGTAAGATAAATTGCTAAAAAAAAAAGAATTTGATGATTTTTTTAGAATAAAATCAATTATCATGTAAATGTTCGCAAACTATAGGAGGATAATAAAATTGCGACGCGTTGTTCACCTCTCGCGAACAACGAAAAAGATCGCTTTCAAAATAACGTAATGCCTCTCTCGGGACGCAAACAGAGCGAGAGTTTGTCAGGTGGACGCGATACCAATCTCGTAACAAACGAATTAGCATGTGACGTACGCAATATGCAAGCGAATCTCTGTCGAGGTCTTTTTTTTCTTTTAACGAATATTACACAAACTCACTCTCTCTCTCTCTCTCTCTGCAATTTCCACGCAGATTGCGACTCGCATGACGGTTGCGTGCACGCGCGACGTACATATGAGAGGTGCACACATACGGGCTAATTGAGAACGATTCGAGCGCTAAACGAATGCGCGTCCAGCAGCCCGGGGAAAATGCGTCGTGTGCGTCGGCCGGAAGAAATTCCGAATCGGATCAGACTGTCGGATTTTCCAACTCTCTCTCTTTTTTTTTATCGTCACGAGCGAATCTTGTCGCCGATACAGTCGACGGCTTTTGGCGCGGAAAATAATGAAGCGATGCGGCGTGACGTGAATTTTCCGTCACTCCTGCCATCCGGGAATCGAGCGCCGATTTGATATCCGATATCGGAAATTATTGATTCTGATTATATATAATTATATAATTGAAGAAAATTCCGGAATAATAAGAGAGCGCAATTATGGATACAATGTTTCGATGAAAATTAAAAATTTTTAATAAAACTTCTTTTTACAGTCTGTGAATTATAGGAATATTTTTCTTCAAGTTGGCCGAGAGTCATAATTTTAAGCGGGAAAAAGGAACTGACGCGATCTGTCAAGATGCCTACAAATTTAAAAAGGAAGCAGAAAAACAGGAGGAAGGCAAGAAGATCCTTGTGAAAAGGGATGAGCTCTCGTCGTTTACCGCGACGTGAATGAATCTCAATCATAATAAGAACACGGAATGAATCATTAAGCGGAGGAAAATCTCTTTCAGAAAAAAGTTACAAACGAGAGAATAACTTTAACACTTGCAGTATTTAATACTTCTGGTATTTAAATGAGGTATCTTGCGAAGTAAATTGAATTCCGTGCGGAAACGCGCTGGTGAAACAATCTGTTACTCATCATCTTTCCAGCTAATTAATAAAGGAAAGCGACACATAAATATTGCCTCGATATAAAGGAAAAATGAAGAGAATGCGATACGATATAAAATTGATTTATATATGTATAAAGCACACATGATTTATTTTATAGGAAAAATACTTTTCACCCAATTAAATCGAAATAAGCGGTTTATTAGCCTTAAAAAAGCAGTCGCATTGGACACCTTTAATGACATGGTGTTTGTCAAAACGCGACACGCCTTACTGATCCAATTAGCGATTATTATAGCGCATACATTGGATGCGCTGTTCCCTTCCGCGTGTAAATATATCGCGGCGTGAATTAATTTCACTAGGCTGCCTCTCTCTCTTTCTCTCTCGTCTATCGCCTGGACCAATTTAAATAGCTATTCAGTACGGTAGAATTACATTAATTGCTGGCGTCGGAGGAAGTCCATTCATTAGTTTCATTGTCATTTTAGGTCGCGGGGCGTTCAATGAAAAACAAACAGCACTTCCGTCACGGGCCCGTCGAGGGAAAGAGAAATGAGTCCCTTTGAATTCCTCAATTTCACAAAAGCCTCCTCCCATGTCGCGTCACGCGATAATGTGATTGCATTCTTCAGTCACTGTATGTAATTATACGCGAGAGGTGAGAAGACCCGCATTCTCCACCTGCATTAGGACATCTATATCCGTTTAGAACTAATTGGAAGTGCGACTACATATCCGAATCTGATGTGTATTCGATTCTGAAGTGGATATTCATCTACGTACGCTGACATAGGTAAATTTTAGTCGAAGACATCGAGCACATTCAATCAAGTATGATAATCAAATTCTTTATAATTTATTAGACTTTGCCTTGTATGATCAAGTCTATAAAATTTCTCAGTTTTAATAAAAATCAACTTAAACCAACATATTTTTTTCTTTTGTGTAGCTTGTTCTCTTACTAAATTAGCTTTTAAATATCGAAATTGAACGAAATTATTTACAAATTACTTTACAATGATAAAAAGTTGTGGATGCTTTTTACACAATTAAGAATGATCGAAGATTAGGAGATCTTCCGAAAAGATAGGAATGATGCAAATGCTCATTCTCATAGGTAAAGATTATCTAAAAATGATGAAAGGACGTTGACAGTAAAATCAGAGATAGAACAGGAGGAATGCAAATGTGACAAGGAGGACGAAGAAGACGAAGAACGGAAAAGCAGCAAGAAACTTAGCGGATACAACAATGGCCGAAAATTGCTCTAAAATTATAAAATCGACGAGGGACAAGAAGGAGGACTAAGATAGCGAATTTACATAAGACTCAGCCATTGTTCCCTTCATCTTGCACGAATAGGACATTCAGAGTTGCCGTGAATCACCGAAAAAAAGCGCGTGGCACATAATCGGTCAAAAGTGCCAGCATAAAAGTGTAAATAGTCGCCATATTTAATGATAACCCCTGTTTGAGATTCGGAGAAGCTAATACATTTTTAATACCTCAATTTTCAAAATCTCTATAACGTGTTATATATCATTTGAAAAAATTACATATTAAAAAGAAAAAAGATTTAGAGTCACGTATGTATTGTAAAGATATTTTTTGCGAAGTTATGTATTGTAAAGATATTTTTTGCGAATTTTTTTTTCTTAGAATAAATTCAAATTATCATTAAAGTGAGATTAAAAAGTACCATTCATGAAATATTTTTCGCTATATCATTAAAATTCTTAACGAGATGTATAACATAGCAAATTGGAGATTCATGTTACTACAAAATTATATAAACTCGACAAAATTCTCACTTCAACCATTCGCTACCCTTTAACACCTACAACTCATTTTTCATGTGTCACTTTTTATTACTTTTCATTATTTTTCATTTTGATTTATATTTCAAGAGTATGTATGTGTATATACGTACATATATTATATTTGTGCATATTACAGTTAGGATTATATAAAATAAATGTATATTTACTACATGTCACAGAAAAAAATCAACTTTTTCATTAAAAAATCTAGGTATTTCACACACACAAATCTCCTATACAGACCTATATTTCATAAATTCTATAAATGCTTTATTAAAAAACTGAGCTATTTTATAAAAAATTTGATTTTACAAAAAAACCTGCGATGTAAATATATTTTTATATATAACATTTTTCGAAATAAATGCCTGAGCTACGATTGCACTACACATCCTGTATATATACTCTTCAAATATGTTTATAAATCAGAATGACAACCAAAGTAAAAAGTCACACATAAGAAATAAGTTGTAGATATTAAAGGAATTAAAGGAATTATGCTGAGAATTTTGTCGAGTTTATATAATTTTAGTAACATGAATCTTCAATTCCACACACACATTATAGCTTGTTAAAAATTTTAATAGCGAAAAATATTTCACAAATAACACTTTTCAGAAACAAATAGTAAAAATAACTTTAGAAACTTCGTATATCCTACGATATTTAATTTGTTTGCCTAAGTGTTGTTATTTAATTACATGTCACAGATAAAAATCAACCTTTTCACACAATCTAGATATTTCATAAATCTCATCCTATAAACGTTTTTTAAAAAAAACTGAGCTTTTTTTGTAAAAAGTCTAATTTCTAACTTTTATCAATTTTATATATAAAGAATGATATGCGCTAATGAATAATTTTCAAAGGAAAAAAGACACTTTTCGATCTACTGGTTTTGATAATTACAGTTTTGGCGATAATGATGCGAAGCGACCCTCCCCCGTCTTTATCTCGGTTCGGTGTCAGATTAAACCTTAATTATAAACGGAATTCGACGCGCTTTAATTAGGTCGTAACGCACGCATCGACCTAAGCTCCCGCGAACGCAATACGTCGTCGCCACCGCGAAACGAGACATTTTCTCACCTACGAAATAGCCGAATCGCCGCCCCCGCACTAATTATCACTCGAGTATGTATTGGCTTGTCTTTTCCGGGCTAATCAAAATGAATTGCGCAGCGTTAATGGCGATCGCGTTACTGTTAAGATAATAGCTCGTTATCGCACCGGCTCTTTAATTTATGTCCTGATGTTAATATAAAAATCTGATTTTTTATTTATATACATGGAACTGGGTCATTCTTCACATTATTGCGAGATTATTATAAGAAAAGATATGTGCGATATTATAAAAGAGATTGTAATTGGTGATATTTTGATTGTCTCAGATAGAATGATAATCTTTCAATCAAAATAACAATTGATTAAAATCTTTCTGCTTCTCTCTATTTTTTTAATTATGTATATGTCTAGAATATTGTATTAAAAATCAAATCTGTTCCATATTACGGTTGTATTTCGAGATTGCAGGTATTACACACATAGAGGTGTATCATATTTATCATATCAATTTATCTTTTTTTTAGCAGTGCAATTTTAATTAATTTAAGAGAAAAGCATTGTGATTCTTTTATAAATTTCAGACTGAATCATACAGCATATTTTTTCACTGACATATTTCAATTGCCGAGATCAGACAGGCAAATTAAATAGGACACACGAAGTTTTTAAAGTTATTTTTACAATTACATTTATTGATCTTGGAAAGTGTCATTTGCGATATTTTTCGTTATATCATTAAAATTCCTCATGAAATATATAACATGCGAAATTGGAGATTCATGTTACTGAAATTATAGAAATTCGACAAAATTCTCGCTTCAGCACAATTCGTTATCCTTTAATATTTACTCATTTCTCATGTGTCAGTTTTTATTACTTCGGTTTTCATTTTGATTTATAATATAATGTATAATGTTAATTTAATCAAATATGCTTTTTCGCGTACTATAATTATCGTGTTATTATAATTTAGAAAAAAAATCACGGAATTTTTTGAACAGCAATGATAAGGTTAACGTATGCAAATTAAAACAATATAATCTGCTCGTATCTGTTTACACAAGTTTGAATTGCAGAAAGAAAGAGCATTTAAGAGCTATGCCTAGCCTTCTATCGCATCGGATTTCTCGCAAACATTTTGACGCGATGGTGTTTCCTCGAAGGATATCCTATGACCGTCGAGAACCCCACTTCCCGAGGCTATCGGACACATCGACTCGCATAGTTTAAACAAGTCTTCGTCGGTCTCGATAAACATTGACGACGAATACGATCCTCGCGTTCCGAGGCTTCTTATCAGATTTTCTACTCGCCACATATAAAGACCGATCAATTAAAGAGAAATGATGCCTATTTGGGCAGGATTAATGATTCGATACGATATATAATGTGAAATTTGCGTTTCAATCTGCGAGATTATAATTCGAATATTTCATTTCAGATTGCATTTAAATATAAACAGACGTAATATTCAATCGAAATTATACACTTCCTTTATATAACAAAAAATGATTTAGTTTTATTTTTTTGTGCTCTGTATTTTTTTTTGATACAACTACATTCTTTGCTTTCATCAAAAATATTTTTATTTTTGAGGAAGACGTATGTTTACATAAACTAAATAATTTTAATAAATTAGCAATTATTATTTGTTCAATCTGCGAGATTATAATTCGAATATTTCATTTCAGATTGCATTTAAATATAAACAGACGTAATATTCAATCGAAATTATATACTTCCTTTATGTAACAGAAAATGATTTAGTTTTATTTTTTTGTGCTGTATTTTTTTGATACAATTGCATTCCTTGCTTTCATCAAAAATATATTTATTTTTGAGGAAGACGTATGTTTACATAAACTAAATAATTTTAATAAATTAACAATTATTACACTGTGGAATAATTTGAATGCTGTATTTCTTATGCCTCATGTCGCAAATATTATGAATAAATAATGCAAAATAGGAGGAATGAGAGAACACATGTATTAATCATTAACATAATAAAATAGGCTTGCATAGAATAGGATAATATGAAGAAAAAAATATGTCTGTAAAACTACTAAAGTATTCGTTGAAAGAGAAAGAGAAAAAAGATGCAGAATACTTTTCAAACGATTGCATTTATCGTTAATAAATTACAAAATGTGATGCAATATAAGATCCTATCATAATCCGAGGCACTCGATTCGTTTCGAAACGACCAGTAAAATATCAAAGTATGTCTTCCACTCTTATTTAGAACAGACAATCAGCTAAACGTAGCAACTATCGACATAGAATACAACGTCCATTTGCGCATTATCTCAAAGTACAACTATCGTTATTATTATCTCAACGTGCAATGAGCCGAACGTGATATATCTTTCGCGATAAGACGGCGACAATCGTTACGTAATATGTCGCTGTAAAAAAATACACAGTATATAATAAGTTCTGCTTATAACTCTCTTCTCGTTCAGATTTCAAAAATATATTATTATAGTAAATCCTCATTATTTTAAGATCATGCATCACTCACCACCATAATGTCCAATCTCCAGTCAACACAAGATACTCACCTAAAACAGAAAAAATAAAATATATTAAATAAATGTTCTCTTGAATAACGATAAATTTCATAAAAGTTCTTTCGTAAAATCTTATCTTTAGGAATTATATTTTAGGAATTATATTAATAATTTTTAATAAAATATGTTAGAGTCTGTAAAGTGATTATATTATTCTCAAGAATAAAATTAATTTTAATAGAATTAATGAAATTTAATTCTAATAGAATATAAATTAATTTCACAAATTTCATTAATGAAATTTAATTCTAATAGAATATAAATTAATTTCATAAATTTCATTCTTCACTTATTCTTGTACTTATTACAATTATGTTTTTTTACAATGTGGAAAATGATGATTGGAACACGTGTTTCAAATCGGAGCACATTCTAGATGCAATTTTGATCGATTCGATTTCCGCGGCAAGTATATTCTTGCAGAACGATTTTAAAAGTCACGTTACGTGCTCCCTTTTCTCTTCGCATTCTCTGTGCCTTATAAAATATTTAGTGGGAGGCTAATGTAACTTTGCTGTAAGGCGCGTAGATGTGTAATGAAACACGAGGATGATGGACGACGTCTTCGGCTTACACGAGTCCACCGGTAGCACATGCAAAGAAGGGGCGAGAGGGAGAGGCAAAGATACCGCGGTTCTTTTATTGAAACTTCCGGCGTAATCTTTGGATTGTCTATCGATCATTCATGTTTTACGTCTGTTACACTAAATTGCCTCTCTTATCCGCCCATCTACCTAACCGGAAGATGTAGAACATTCGTTGAACCTTCGTGTTTTTCTTCGCTCTAGGGCAGTTATTCACATTCGTTTTGCAGAAATAATGCGCAGTAAATGAAAATAATATGTGTTTGCCCTCTCCATACATTTCAGCGTAATTTTGCACGAAGAGAAATCATATTGATCAAAATATACAAGTATATATGATAAAGTATTCCGTGATAGAAACTTTTTACACATCTATTTATAAAATTATTCTAAATGACAGATGCAAGTATTTTTTTTTTAAATTGACATTGGTCGTTCGATTTATAAATGTTTCTTGAAATTCAGTAAGTTTAAGATCTATTTAAAACTAATTAAATAATATTATACCGTATATTTGCATCCTTAATTAATCCTTAAATTCGATCTTGCGACGTTCTTTATGTCTCCGCCAGAAAAATGTACAAGTTAAAGACCTGTACTTGTAAGTTCAGATAGAATCTCGAACAGCCAATTAACAGTTAATTACGTCTACAAGTAATCTTGCTTGGTCAGGGCACTTCCGGGGCTGGGAGACGTTCGACGGAGGAAACGAACGGATAGGGGGGATCGAATGCGAGGGGAGAGGAGGGGGGACGAATGCAGCTTCGACCTTAAGATTCTCGAATCAAAAGCATCGACATCGTCATCGCCATCGCCGCGAAGAGGCATTCGCCACGGCCGCCATTCTTCAATCGGGTCCTGCAGAGAGGAGAAAGATCGCGAAAGGCGAGAGCCCTTCGAGAAGAAGGTCCCTGAGACGGCTATAAATTACCGACTAATATCTCATAATTATCGGCCAAGCCAGACTTCAGGAATGCCTGAACGATTCAACATGCAGGTATGCGAACAAGTCTCTCTCTTTCTCTCTCTTTCTCTCTCGGGACTTGAGAGATCGCGCATGAGAGATCCTGGCTGCCCGGATAAAAAATCATCTCCTCTCTCAATTATAATTCTCTTCGAGGTATTTTTAGCGATAGAATTTTCACTTTGTTTTTTCTCCGCGTTCGGATATTTTTACTTCTCCTTCCGCTCGCTCCTTCGATTCTTTCATTTGCATTTAATTCGTGGGAGAAAGAGGCGGAAAAAAAAATTGTTAACATTTTCCCGACGTGGACGACTGCCTTCGAACTTTTCAGGCTCGAGATCGACATTCGTCTCGAAAGCGCAAACGAGCGTTTAATAACTTGTCGCGTAATTTGACGGCAAGAGATTGCGAGGAAACTTCGCTCGCGACGCTCATTACTATGTGTAACGAGATCTCGAGACATCAATTTGATCGTTCGAGCATACGCGGGATATACTTTACCCCGACATGGAGAGAAGATCCTCTCCTTAAAACGAACGCTCTTGACAGAAACGCTCAACTCCGGCAGACAGATATTAAGTGCGCTACCGTGCAATGTGTCGAACTAAAGTTTACCATCGTCGGGGATTATAAGCGCCAAGTATCGTCGATGCCTCGCTTGTTCGCGCGAAACGGCTCGGGAGAGAGAACCAATTCGCCCTGCGATTACCAAGCATGAAGAAATAATGGCAGATGCGATCGATCATTTTAACGTCATTGATCATTTTCGTCTGAAAAGCGCCGTTTATATCGTCATACCGGTAATGATGTTATATTCATGATAATGCTACGCTAATAATAACATATTATTAAGTACCATCAGTCATTGTACTATAGCTTTTGTAGCAGATTTATTTCGAAAATCAGCGAGAAACTTTGAATTTACTTAGCATGAAGAAAAATCCGACTTCTTATTATTTTTACACAGAGATAATAGATATACGTATATAAAAGTTTTATTTTGATAATCCTTGAAATATTATATTACCCGAAAAGAGAATAAAAGTGTCAAATAATTAAAGAGAGAATAAATACATATATTATAATAATAATAAATATATAAAATAATTATATAATATTTATTTTCTCTAATATAATAAATAATAAATATTATATAATAATATTAATTACATATTATATAAATTAATTATATAAATATGTATATAGTAAATATTATATAATGTTGTATAATAAATTATACATAATGTTAATTAATTATCAAAACATCATGTAATAAATTATATGTGTGAATTATATAAGAAATATAAATATCTAACAAATTCTTCAAAGCCGTATACAATGTACGATTGTGATTCTCTCAACGTGGATACATGTTCGTGCAACGTCGAAATTCGAATCGCGAAAGATATTCAAGGAGGCTTTTTGCAAATCCGCGCATCGACGTGTCCAGAATGCGTGTTGAGAGCGAAATCGAAGGCGAGCGTACCGATTTCACGCTCGCGAGAGTCGCTTCTCGCGAGCGTTTTGTTCCCACACGGTTTTGTTCCGTGTCGATGATCGATCTCGGGGATTTCGTTCGTCCGGCGCTCATTTCGCCGCGAAAAGGGAACAAAAAGATCGGGCAACGAAGCTCATCGAGAGAGAGAGACAGAGAGAGAGAGAGAGAGAGAGAGACAGAGAGAGAGAGAGAGAGAGAGAGAGACCGGATCCCCGGATCGCGTTTTAAAACCCATTCGTTTTTCTTTCTCCCCTTACTATCTCTCCCTCTCCCCCCCCTTCTCTCTCTCTCTCTCTCTCTCAATCGTTCTCTTTCTTCAGTACGCGTATGTTGTATGTTGATCCGTAAATGCCTCAGAACTCTCTAACACGGGGCTAAAATTCAACATCAAACACCGCGCAAAAAATCAATCCGTCGAAATATGTAAACTTTCATCGCGCTAATGCGAAACTTTTAAAGATGTGTATTTTTTAATTAATTTTTTGTTAGTTAGAAATTCTAAAACTATCTTTGACATTACATCAATTACGTATATATATTATTATTATATTTATTATTATATACATTATAATTAATACAAATAATTAATTATTATATTAATTATATACAACATATATAATAATAAATATAATAATATTTAAATAATAATTTAATCAAAAAACGCACATTTAATTTATTATTATACATTATAGTCGCGCGCTAGTCTCATGGATATTAATTAAAAAACAAAGTAATTAAAAAATACACATTTAATTTATTATTATACATTATACTCGCGCGCTCCAGTTTCGCGCTAAAATTAACTTATTAAAATCATGCCACGTCAGTTTAACTCGATTAAGTTAAGAGAGTCCTTTCATTCCGCGATATCTCCGACTCTTGCAAACTCTGCTTCTACGGGACACTCTCGCCTTCTCATTATCATAAACGCATGTCGGCTATCGCGAGACGGACACGCCACGCGTGCACACGAAGGGCAGAACACGCTACTCTTGAAATCGATGTAATTGCACGGCTCGCGAAGGAGGGACGAGGTATTGTACGCCACGTCGGTGAGTTATACGCATCCTATCCTGAGAGAAGGGCCGCGGAGCCACACGACGAGTTATCGTTCGCTTCAAGTGTAGCACGAAGATGGTAAACGCGGATGGCTCGGAACGCGAAGAAGATCGACGATAAAAGCGGCACGAGGTCAAAGCTCGGCCGCGCGAACACAGAGTCGATATTTGTCAGCGACCGGAGGTCTGTCCGTGCTCTCGTAAAATGTAAATTTTTCAATGTCTGTATTATACGTCAGATGCAAATGAATGAATGGTTGTCGTGTAAGTGACTCGGAGAACCTCTCGTTTTTTTAAGCCTTTTGCCTTCTTTTATCTCCCACAAAGCGCCTAACCACGCGTGTATACATAAGGTGTGTCGGAAAAATAACTCTTCAAGATACCAGACGATTGTTGGTCTAACCATTTTTTTTCTTTGAAGCGCAGTTTAAATTTACTCCGTGAAAAATTGCTCTACATATTTTTCATGTATACTGTATATGTATAGTTGTCATTATAATCAGTTTCATCTGTCTATGTGTGTGTGATCGAGTTTTTTTCTTAAAACTTTACCTTAGATGACCTGAATTTGCCACAGATTCTGGTCAGAAGAGTTTATTTATAATTTTATATATCAGTATAGAATATTCCATGCTCGTTACATTTTATAGAACGTACAATTATAATACAATAGAATTTCATTCTGAATTCTGTTGAATTATAAATCTAACATAAATTTTAATCAATTCATGCTGCGAAGTAGAAATTTTAAACATTATATATATCATTTATAATTCGATTTATAATTCGATAGAATTCAGGATGAAATATCATATATATATATATATATATATATATGTTTGGTATCACTCAGATTCTCTTTTTCGAATCGACGATTATGAATTTACGACTCAGTGAGTGCATGCTATAGATTACTAATGATGCTAATGATCGCGTTATAAAATGTAAATTCTCCTCTTTTACACTTATAATCTCGTGAACCTAGTGAAAGACTTCTTCGCCAAGAGTCTGTTTGAATAATTCTATGCATATTCAAGACGCGATCTATTAAGTCTTGTGCTCCATGGATTATCCCGCAACAAAGACAGATTATGAAGGGTGAGATTAATATAGGTATCCCGCAAGATAACAGCCTCATGATGACGGAAGAGATTTCGCGAAGGCGGAAAATCAGCCGCTGTATCGACGTAGTTCGCAACGCGAACGAGGAGGGGTTTCATAAATAAAGACCGTGGAACCGAAACACCCTTCTGTTTACCTAAAGCGCGGGTAAGTCATCTCGAACGATGTGCCTCAAAGTGTTTCCATTCCCCGAGATCCGCAGACTGGGAGAGAAACATGTGGACGAGAGATGAAGCGGAGCTTTTCCAAAAGTTTACTTGTGCATCGCAAAAGAGAGAAAAAGAAAGAGATAAATTCTGCAGCCGATTGTCCTGTGTATTTTGTGTCTTCAAGTACTCCGATAAATAAACAGAATATTACATAGTTTATCGGAACTGTAAAAATATTGCTTCTCTTACGTTATTTTTGAGAAAACAAGAAAGAGTTTCCAAAAATATTGTTAAAAATTAATATTGTTAAAAATACAATACTAAATATTTTATAATTCAACAGATCAAATATCTTGAAATACTCGTACAGTGTTTTTGGAAATCAATTTAATATTTCCAGCGTAAAAAGAACATTGTATATTTTTAATGTTAAATTATAAAATATAATATATTTATTTAATAATTTAAATTATAATATATAATATATTATAAATTATAATATATTTATTTAATTTATTTATTTAATAAATATTAATAATGCATACAAAATTATCACGCAATGTTTTTTTAAAACTTATCTTATTCTCGCAAAAGTAACGCGAGAGAAGTGATATTTTCAATACAGATAAATTATACAATATTCTGTTTATTTATCGGTTTTGCTGGAAATATAAAATTTTTATTTCTAGTAAAAAGCATCGAATGATATTCCAACAAACGTGTATCGCATTTACGATATTCTAGCAGCCGTCCCTATCTCTGCAGCGACGTTTTAAGGATCTTGTCAGACACCTGTGTGCTGAGCGATTTTTTTCGTTGTTGGCGCACGCCTCGAAAGACACCGGTGTCGTATCGCAAAGAGCGAAAGAGGGTGCGCGGAATCCGCGGAAAGTAAATCCCCGACGAAATGTTTATCCGCGTAAACCGACATCAAACGGAATCGCGGCTTCTCCGTCGCGGATAATGAACCGCGACGAGAACGTTTACGTGCTTTCTCCATTCGCTTTGTCGGAGCGACTATCTCGGACGGCCATTATTCTCGTATAGAAAAGACACGCGAAGGGAGCAAAGAACGTGCGACGAAGGGAACGATGGGCATCTATGCGTCGACCGGGATTAAAGTGATTTCGTAATAAGATGGAAAATTGCCATTTCGGTAACGAAAAAATTTCCAATGCTCCGGAAAAATCATTGATTTCGAATAACAATGAAAATGATCTACACAAAATACAAATATTCGTTTCATAAATATATCTATAACTAACTTGCAATTGAAAGATTGAAAATGAATAAAATATCATAATTTTTTTAAATCCTCGCGTTTCAATTTTATTTGTCAAAAACAGAATAAAATGGAAAATATAAAATATAACTGAATGGAAAATATAAAATATAACTGAATATATTATTGATGCTTACTTTAGATGCAACTTGTGACGTTTTGTGATGTTAGTGCATAAGCTTGGTTTCTTTGGTTGCCGATATTTTCGCAAAATCTAGTTTTCAACCCTCTATTGAATGCTCGCATCCACCCCTATGTCTCGTCTCTCTTCAGCGTGTGCGCAGATGTTATATTTTCGAAACGTTTGCAGATGTGTCAAAGCTTCCGTGTAATGACCTTTCGTTTGGTTTGCAAATGAGTCGAACGGCGAGGAAGCGGGGGTCCAAGGAGAGAGAGAGAGAGAGAGGAGAAGGAGGATGTTTGACGGGCGTCATATGTACATATGTCACCCTAGGCCGTGGAACATTATTCATCCCCCGACCCTTTCTTCCCGACTGTCAGCGCGGGACGTGCACCCCCCCCCCATCGACGAGCTTTCCGTCAAGTTCGTTGCACTCTCTGTCATCGATTTCTATCTAGATACGATTACGCGTTAATAGAATTTATCGTAAAATCCATGCAGCTCGCGATAGAATACATTCGATTCCCTTTTTTCCTTTTTCGTTTTTCAACCGGAATGTTGGAATCGATTCGCGAACCGAATAGCTTTTTGTCTTGCAACGACTTGGAAACGACATTTGTCACATCGGTGATGTTTTTCATTCATAGTGTCGGTCCATTGACACGTTTGACAATTCAAAAAATCCTGATCAATGTTTTTCTGCCATAAAATCTCGCATTCCTAATTTATAGCTGCTTGTAAATATTTTATTTGAACGTTGCGATTCATTCCTGAAACCAATTTGTAACGTGAAAAATGTTTGCAAATTATGTCTATTAAGGAAAAATGAATTAAAAGTCATCGGAACTAATTCTCACATTACCCGACCACATTTTAAGCTCCAACGTTTTTTTTTTATCTCGTGATGAAATCGAGTTATAAACACGTTAGATAAATATAAACCGCGTTACAAATATTCGTGCTACAAAAGAATAAATAAACACGAAGAAAACATGCTTATCGAAATAAACATGAACGGTGCTTTGTGGGAGGAAACTCCCTTTATCAAGATATACGTCCGCGAGATAAGAAACCTTAAGAAAAACACACGATACGTCATGTCTATTTAACAAGCAGCAATGCATGCCAGAACACCAGAGCCCTATGTCGAAAGACTCTTGTTATCATTATTGATGTAGCCGTTAATCCCGAGATTTTAAACGAATGCTCGAACACGAACAAGTTATGTAACTCTGTCCCTTTAAGTTAACCAATTTTTTTTACGAAAATAATGAATGAAAAATCAAAATGGACGTCATTACGATCGATGTTTCAATTGTGGTGGACATAATACAATCAAAACATTTAACCACTGTTCCGTCTGTGTGGTGGACATATAATACTATACAATCAAAACATTATTTAACCACTGTTTTCATGTATATGCTTTTTCAATGTTTCTCTGGAAGGGTTCTTTGCAGTTTCGCATCGCACGGCTATTTTTGAATAAACATAGCCTCGAAATGAAAAAAAAACGATGGGGAAAGAGCTACACGCGGACCACGTGCACTTCCTGTATACTGTATACACTATTTCCTGCATCTATATACGTTGATATCGTGAAATGAAAACGGCATCGGTAGGGCGTAAACTGGTTATGGGAACAGAAACCATGAAAGTTCCTTGTGGCTATAACGTCATGTTGCTTCGCATAGGGCTTATATTGTGCCATAGAGAGAGAATCCTTCGATACTATATATATATCGGCCTTTGATCCACCAACATCTATGAATCGCAAATGAAGCGCGTTGTCTTCGGTCGCATAAATTCTACCTGAAGGGTATTAATTATATTAATATTAAAATGCTCCTTCACATTGGTTGTAAATTCTTAATTCTAATAATTCTCACGTGAATGTGAGTAGATGTGAATGCAATAACTCTTTTAATCTGTTAATTTATATCGATATTATTTAATAATAAATTATTTTTTTTGCGATACATGATATTTTCTGATATTATAATTTGAATTATATTATATAATAATATATAACAATAATATATAATTTGAATTACATAACAAGTATCTCAAAAATAAATAAATAAATAAAAATAAATATATAAATTATTTTACTAGTAAAACAGTTTGAAAATTTCTCAAGCTTGCCCTTCGTTCCTCACGACTCATTCTGTACACCACTGCGACATAAGCGCAGAGACACGCACGAGTATGAATGCTTTTTCGCAGAATGCAGCACCACATCCCCCGTCTCGCACGAAACCGGATATTCTTGCGGCTCCGCTGTTCGTACTTTTCGAAGCGTGCATTGTCCTTGAGGAATTTCCTTCTATCGCGTGGCTCCTCTGTGACATCAATGAAAGAGCGCGCATCTACGCTGAATCGTCCGAGCAGCGAATAAGCGCGCGCGAAATCCTGAGTCACGCGTGCCTGAGGTTACGATGCGAAAGCGACAATTATTCACGGTCAAGGGAGATCGCGATCCCTCGATATAAAGAGACCAACGCGATGGAGGGATGATACCGTCGCGCTTGGCTCGCATTCTTGTCGCGCTTTTAACAATAAACGTGTGTCAGTATCATTTATAGATAAATAAAATTCATAATTTAATCGTACGATTTAAAAAATATATATATATCAAATTTATCGAATAAACTATCTCGTTAAGTTTTCAAAGCAATATTTAAACAGGAAAATCTATCAAAATAATTGATGGAACATATAAAGAACATTTTTATGATTATTTCGAATTATTTTAGTCTGGAGTTTACAATTTATAAAATTTTAAATGTCAAATATTTGATACATTTGTGACTCAAAATGATAATAAAAACGTGATTTTATGAGAGGAACTACGTGCATTTTTTCCGTCCATTCTCTCACATACAGACACGACTCTATACATTTCCACATTGCTATTGTTACGGATGCGAGTGTCGTTAGCTGGCAGATGTTCTAACAACTATGGAGACGTTCGACTCAATGTCTCCAACTAAAAAGCTTCTTTCGACACCGGTTTCTAATCCGGTAATAACTTACAAGCCATCGAACATTGAACTTCTAAACGTCCAATCTTCAAGAGAGTCTGCCAAGAGATACTGCAAAGTGATCTCGAATATCTTAATCCACAGATTTAACCGTAGGCGTGCTCTCTAATCGAGTTAAAATTGCACTACAAATAAACGCATTTAATCCTCTCAGATCCGTAAAATTATTTTTATTCCCAAAATACACATAATTTTAATTATTATTTTAATTAATAAAATTTTACATTAAAATAAGATAAATATATCATACAATTCTGTAATACAGCCTTTTCATTTGAGATACATTTCTTAATCAGTATTATAGTTGTATATTAAACGCGATATTATATTTACTGAATATTGCGAGTATTAAATTATTTTAAATTTATATTAAAATTATATTTAATTTTATTTGAAAATTATATTTAATTTTATTTGAAAATTATATTTAATGTGAAAGAAGTAAAAACATATAATCTGCTTAAAAAATATGAAAGAAACATGAAGGTTAAAGACATTGGAGCAAAGACGATACTATGAAAGTTTCTCTACAGGATAATAGACGCATCAATGTCGTCGGTGATAGTGTTCGAAGGTTGCTACGATACCAAAGGTACAAGAGTGCATCCTCTCGTGTCTGAAGACGCTTCTCACGCGCCAATATACTGCGACGTCATTTTCTAAGGAATGAATATCCTAAGAGCACTAAACATTGTAAAGGATGCCATGAAGGATGCGCATATATCCTTCATCTCGAACATAAAGGATGAAATATCGAAGTCGCATGATTCAGGTTCTATCTTCGCGTTCGTGTTTCTTCACGTCGTGATTTCATTGGATATAAGAACAGAATGGAATCTATAATGAAATTTAATCCTATATTTGTATTTTCAATCGCGAGACTGAAAGACTGATTTATCCTCGAAAAAGAGTCTCCCAAAAATAGCGAGAGATAGATTTTAAAATTGCAGACGTTAAATTTTTACACGCGATGGAAGAATAAAATTTTAACGCAAAATGCAATTACATCTTCCAATCAAGTATTTTTTTTAACGAACTTTCACAAATTCCTGCCGCTATGAATTTCTTCAGCTACCATTCTCCAATTTAATTAAAAAACTTCCAAATAATGCAATCCGCGACGAGCCATAAGATCATATTTTCTGAATTCTATTTGCCGCTAATGGCTAATTTCAACTCCTCGGGAGATTCGAATTAATCACGTTGACAGGTTAGATTATTTCTCGCTTTTTTCGCGCGCGTGAAAATCCAACAATTTTACACATTAAACTAGTCGCGTTAAACGAATGCTCATTGCAATTTACGGCGGCAATCTCGAGCGTGGCATAGTTTTCTTTTCAAGAACGGATGGAACTCTCAGCGTGCAACTCTCCTCGTGTTTTCTGTTTTATTATTAGCCAAGTGCAAAAAAGTGTCGGTATAAGATGTCCCACCGGAACCACGTAAACGAAAAGTTATGCGGTCCTAAGAACGGATCAGCGTTGCAGGGCGAGGTTTAACCGACATTCATTTTCCACGGGAAAAATTCTGCACAATATATGTCTGTAGCTTTCGATAATTATCTCGAAGAAATTCCGCAAGGATTTCCGCCAGAATGACTTTCTGCTTGACTTATTAATATTCCGTAAATCTTTTTCCTCTGAAATAATCGATGTTTTTTTAATATTTACAGAATTTAAATTTATTAAAAATGCAAGGAATTTTCATGCTTTTTGACGATAAAAATATTTTTGTCACTTTACACTCGTAAACATAAAATTTGTTAATTTGTTAAAAAATATATGAAAAAAGGATCACACAAATGCAAATAGACTAATGAAAGAGATATTTTGCAGCCTCTCGCCTCGAATAAATTCCAAAGATTAGGAAAATATGAATACGCGGTGTTCTGTTTCAGTTATAAATACGTTGATGTTGAAAATATCTTGCTCCTACGGCCATTTTATTGA
Source organism: Camponotus floridanus (assembly GCF_003227725.1). Classification (NCBI taxonomy): domain Eukaryota; kingdom Metazoa; phylum Arthropoda; class Insecta; order Hymenoptera; family Formicidae; genus Camponotus; species Camponotus floridanus. The sequence goes on from NW_020229838.1 coordinate 1,154,847, forward strand.
CTGACACGTAGCAGCTAATTAGGATATTTCTACAGCTCCATAAAAGAAAGCAAATAGAAGGCATTCCGGAATAACGTACGCTCGTTGAAGTTAAACAAACAGCGAAAACTATAAGAATATCTCAAGGTTTTCTTGTAATAGCGTATGGAAAAGGAAGAAGGCTGGAACTGTTACTTTTCTGCGTCAAAAAAGTTAATTTTACTCAGAAAGATATAATTTTAGTTCCAAAAGTATAATATTTGTATATTCGAGTGTGGCTAATATATTATCGCACAAAATAAAATTACAAACGTTTCTTATATGTCTCGTTTGCAAATTTAAGCAATAATATTATAGTAAAGCTTAAAGAATTTATATCATTTCGTTCCTTTAGATTTTAGATTTTACATCCATCAAAACGAAGATTAATTCTAAAAAAACACACATATCTAACTCTTGAGCATCTGCATAAAAAACAACTCGTTAAAGTAAGACGAATTAAACAAAGACAAACGAAATGAGGAAAAATTAAGACAAGATATTTTTTAATCTGCGTAATAAACTGATTTGTCAATAAATGTAATGAAGTTTATCTTTTCTTCCATGAAGGCAACTCTCCCTGTATTCTTGACAAATAATTACTATTATTATTTATTATTTAATTTATTATAATTTAATGAATAAAATCTCGCTATAAAATGACCGCCGGAGAATCTCGGGTAGAGCAATTTTCATTAAAAGGCGCGGGAAGACATCGTGACTTGAGCGATCCAAGTCGCGCGCGCAAAATGCGGATGGACAGACGGTCGGGTGGGCCATACTAACCTAACCCGCTTTCACGTGCACGGTATAATCGCGGAGTGCACGGGATCATGCACAGAGAGAGCGAGATAGAGAGGGAGAGAAGGATAGAAGGAGAAAGGTTTCGCTGTGAGCGTTGATTAAAAGCTTCGCGAAGCGTATGCATGCGCCCCCGGAGGGCGACTGACATTTGCCCGGTTTCCTTTGCAGCCCGAGATCCCTTGCACAGGTCGGCCGATTGTCGACCTGCTGGTCGAGAGCGGAGAGAACAGGAAAACCGCAGTAAAGGGGGAAAAAAAAAGAACCCGAGTCGACTTCGCGAATTTTCATTCCCCGCGATATGTTCGCGCAATTCCATCAATCTACTTTTTTTCTTCTTTCTATTAATATATTTCGGCTCGAAAATTCAAAGATTTCATCTTCGACAATTGATTCGCACGGATTAAAATGATTTAGATGATTAAGTCAGCGAGAAGATCATCTATCAGATCGAAAGAACTATTATTATTTTTCAGGAAACAAGAAAATAAAATTCTGCGAAAATAATAACAGATATCCCAAAGAACACATTTTTTTCTATCATTTAGCACAGCTAGACTCTCCAATATAATTATCGAATACTAATTTATAGAGATCACATTCGAAATATCGATATAAATCGCTATTCATCTAAATTGAAGGTGAATAGCTTATAAATTATACATCAATTTTATGTTTCCCTCTTTGGCGATTGCAATATCGATGATTAATAAATAAAATCTCATTAGTTGATAAGCAACAACATGACGGGGTCGAATTATTTTTTAGTGAACATAAATGCGTATACGAGACGCTTTACGTCGCCGCCGGTGATATCGCGTAGCTTTACAACCTTATTTCCTCCTCGTAAAAGCGAATGCACGTCGAGTTTAACGACCTGTTTATTCGGTGCTACAGGATTTTGGAGAAGACCGACGTCCGAAAAAGCCATCGCGACGATACGCGTTGTTAATCGAGGATACGCTCGCGAAAAATGGTAGTTTAATTATCATTTTTCCGAAATATATCGCGAAGCAACAAGGGAGAAAATGTATATTTTTTTTTCATTTTGAAGGATTAGATCGGTTTCTCTTTATATACATATTTTCATATATTTTTGTTTCATTTTGAAGGATTTAGATCGTTTTTTATATCCGTGGCTTTGGTTTTTCGGCACGAAATTGTATCATTTCGCGGTCGATATCGTACGGAATATTTATATTTTATACGCGACTTTATATGTTATTTTACTGTAGATATAGATGTATATTTATTTGTATATGTTTTATAGGTAATCATTTCCACACAAATTATTCTCTTCTTCACGAGTCAATCGTCTGTTTCTCGACATTCTTAACAAAATATATCGTTTGATGTTGGCGATTTCGAGTATTTCTGTAAATAAAGATTTCTTTGAAAAATTTGAAAACTTTCAATTTTTATACTTTAATTTAAAAAATAGAAGATTCTTTCATATCGATCCTAAAATTTATATGATAATTAAACAAAGATATTTCAAGATGTAAAATTATCGAATATTTCTGGCTGATGGGACATTGGGATAAAAATTACGATTTCTATAGGACAAAAAATATCGCACAAGATAAAAATATAATTTTCTCGCATTTTTCGCGCCTGATTAAGATTGTGGGAGAAAACGATGCGTAATATAAGATCTTCTCTTTTTATCTTTACTACCTTCGATGCTCCAGAAAACGATCTGGAAAATTCAAGTCGGAAACGGTCTGGAAACGATTTTTTCGCAAGCAGACATTTTTCCTGTTTGCTCGCATATTCGCACGAATGTAACGAGACTCTCTCGGGTCGCTATCAAATTGGTGGAGCAATTTTCCAGGGAAAGTACCCAGCCGCCCGTGATAAAACTCTCTGTTTACCAACGCCGTCGACTTGAGCCCTCCCGTGTAATCCCGAGCACGTTTTTTTTTTTTGCCCGATACCGTTTATACGTGCACCGTGTGTAAAGCAAGTTCCGCCGGGCGTCATTTCGATAGTAAGGTAGGTAGGTTCAATGATACGGCGAATGCAAACGGGCAAAAGGGACGCGAACGGTTATGTGCGAAAGGGATGAAGGTCAATAAACTTGGAGGCGCGTTTTCTCGCCCTTCCCGACGTCGTTTTGCGCGCCATAAAGCAAGTGTGTCGCGCGCTCGTCGTAAAGCTTCGGTCTAGATTAACGTCGCGAAACTTATGACATCGGGATAGAAGCGATCGTCCGATCGTAATTGCGTACAATTCCAAATATATTCGCGTGTCAATTTTTTTTATCTTCCTTCCGGCTTCGTATGAAATTTTTACCTGGGAAGGTAAAATTAGAGAGAAGGAAATATTTTTTCTCTTTTCGGTTCTAAAGTGACGAGGGAATTTAAATTAGAATATCTTATAAAATGTATAAAGTTGGGATCGTTTCGGGCTTACGATCCGCCTTTGCCTTTTTTCAAAAGTATCGATATCAACTTGGAATTTCATGCTCTCTCGGCGAGATTCTTTCGCGAATTTTTCGAGTCTCGGGGGACTACATAGACTACACAGACGACCCATCATATCGAATATTTACACGCGCCTGAGGTGTCATCTCTCTTCGTTTATGTACGCACGGCAGCCGGCATAATTTTAACTTTTACGACATTCTTCTCATATTTCTTCTCCATGAACAACTCCTTGCTTTGCGTGTAACGAGCAGAAAAAGACATTTCTTTGAGATACACATTCTCGCTGCATCACTGCGTAAGAATCTCTGTTTTCCTAAATTCTTTCTATATTTGTAGCTAATTATATCTTCTTTGTGCTATCATTTTACAAGAAATAATAAGAAATTTAATAATGTTACACAATAAAATAAAATTAATATTTAGAAAATTAAATTGTGTAAAATATTATTTAATATTTTTATTTTCTTTTATTATTTAATATTATTTAATATTTTCATTTTATTTTATTATTTAATATTATTTAATATTAATCTATGAATAATTCATACAAAATGTATAGCAAATTTTCTGCGCGATATATGCACTTCGTGTAATCATCTCACTAAATAAGACAGCTCCGGCTGTCAAGCTAGAAGAGAATAATTCGCTGGATCACGACGAGCCAGCTAATCCCCGACCCGGATCGGGCATCGCTTTCGTATTATGTGAATATACCCGCTTTGTATAAGAGAACCTGGGCATTCATGCTTGCCTGCCTTTCTACCGGAGGCTTAGAAGGCTTAGAACCGTATAGCGCTCAATTTCCACTCTAGGAGCACTCTAGGTGCTGTTTCTACTGAAGGAAACCGTGCGATGTCATCCATGCAAACTCGTTTCGGCCCGACTTAATTGAGATGTTTACTAGAATGCATATAAGATGTGAATTCAAAATCCTGGAGCATCAAGCTTTATAATTTCATAAACGTTTGTATGTCGTCAAGCAACTATATCTCACATATCTTTTGTCGAGGAATATTAAATCGCGGAGAGAGGGAGTCGGTTTCATTTCAAGAATTCATCTGGAGAAGCATTTCATCAAATTAAAATTTTAAGCAAACTAATTACTCAACATTTTAAAAATAGATAATTGGAAAAGAAAATACCCGTTCGAGGGCTTTCTTTCGCGATAACGTTATCTGCTCATTTTGTCGTCCAAACGAATGACAGTCGGCCCTGGCGCGTAACGTCGGAAAGTCGGCGAAATCTCGTTTCCAGGTATTCTCGTCGCGACAATGAGCCCTCATTTCACGGCAGCTTTTAGCAAGTTTCCGCGGCAGAAAAGAGGGCGGTGAACAGGAACGTTATCCTTACATCTCTGACGAGTACTGATTCGCATAGTGAAACATTATGAAAGAGAGAGAGAGAGAGAGAGGGAGGAAAGGCCGACGACGAAGTCGTCGACGAGTGCAGATGCCGCTGTCAGAAAGACCGCGATAACAACGTAATGTTAACGAAACGAGAGAGGGGGAGGAAGAGATCCGGGTTTCCCCTTCAGATACCCGGGCAACTCTCTTACGGTAGTGTCAGGTAACGGAAGACGGGTGGCTTTGTGTATGGCGAGGTACAAACCGTCTCAAAACCCTCGTCGTAAAGCGGCGCGGATAGTAACTTGAAGAGCGACTTCAACGCACGGACAAAATGAGATCTCGACATATAGTTACACGTGGGGAGAAAGAGTCCTTCTCTCTCTCTTTCTCATGACAAGGATTTGCAGCACCGTGAAATATGAAATGTCCGCTCACCCTGTCGCTTTCCGTCTTTTAGGTAGGCAATTGTGCGACGTTTGCGCCCCAAGAAGACTGACAGATTGTACTTTGCAACAAAATTTTGTATATAAAATTCCAACTTGTAAAAAGGAATAAAAAAATATTTATTTGAAATATTTATTTAAAAATATTTATTTTCCCAATGTGTAATAAATTTATTTATCCACGTCCTTTTATGCGTGTGTACGCTTATAAAATTATAAAAATTATATTACTAACTGATTCAGTGATTCTGTTAATTAACCGCTTCGATGAGTGAAAACTCGTCTGATTTGCAAAATTTTTACGCCACATCTCAATAATAATTCTATAATAATATATTATTGTGAAAAAGCGTATTTATAAAATACAAAACTTTGTGCGTGAAAATGTACAATTTTTCATTCGTGGAGACATTAAATATTTAGCAGACGGGAAAGAGAGAAGGAAAGCAGATACGAGACGGCTATATAAAAGAATTCAGAGTATTGAAGTAAATATGAAGCCGGAAGAGACGGAAGTGGAGTTGCATTGTGAGTGCAACAGCTTGCCGGCAGCTCTTTTTCAGCTTCCTGTTTCTATAATTTATCTCTATTCTCTGCGGACACTTACTTATATATTCTAACCGAGCGTTTCAATGTCTCTTTTTGTTAACGTTATGACAGACGAGAGATTTTCGTTATTACTTTGTATTTAACATTAAAAGCGTATAACCAGGAAAATTAGTATCAATTAATGTAAAACATTTTTCTTTGTTAATATAATATATCGAGTAAACAGAGATTATTCCTTATGTTTCTTTTTTATTTATCAATATATTATATAACGATAAAGCTTTACAAATGCAATAATATTTCGCTATTTTTAATAATATCATAAAAATGAGAAGCCTAACTTGTAGTAGCAATTTATTTCCCCAGCAAGCTTTGAAGACGCATTTAAATAATGCAGTATAATTATGCTCAATCGAAGGTGCATTAAGCGATCGATAAAAAACTTTTACCGCTAATTATTCAGACTCATTACTGTTCGAGACACAAATAATTGTCCAGCAAAAAATCTATTCCGAGATATAGCGAAGCGGTTTCGTGGATTTTACATGCTATCAATGTAAAAAAAGTATCATCGTGTGACAAATTGAATTCGCGATCGCGAGATAATTGTTTCGACATGTTTTCGTGTAAAAAAAAGCTTCGCTGCGAGAGATCAAAATTGGAACCCGCTCAAATTGGAACGTGCTCGAATTGACAAAGCGTTGGCTTGTCGACGAAAAATTCAATTAAGTCGTTGACGTTTATCAATCGTCGCAGATCACTGATGCTATTATCCACTCGAATTTCTTTTTCCGCGAATTTCGCGAGTTGTTACGTCATCGGCATATAAAACATATGCGCACGAGAGGATCCGATTAAATTTGATTTCGTGGCAGTCTCAGAGCGAATCGGTTCTGTCGGAATATCGACGGTGGTGTCTCTTGTGTATTGTCATCAAACCTCTCTCCCGTGTCATACAGACCGCAAAAACTAGAATAAACGCGTCAGGTAACGCGATTTCTCGTATCGAACTAGCATCACGAGGACGCCTCGAAGAAAAATCGATAAATTGTCACCTTCGCGTGGCCGGCTACAATAAAAATCGAGATAAATATCTCGGAAGTTTCGTCCTCTCGCATTGCTCGAATTATGGGCGCCTTGCGGCCAGCTGAACCGACATCTTCTCTTCGTTTCTTACCCCCAGTTTTTTTCTCCCTCCTTTTCACGATACGTGGCACACACACCGAGTAAAAATAGCGTGTCCCATCAATCACAGGGTCGACAAACCCTACCCGGACCCGCCATATTTATGTACGTCCGGATAAATAGATAAATAAAGACGAGTAGACTCGTATAATTCCCCCTGAAATTTTATTTATGTCCGTCCCGCGCGTAAGCACGCGATGAAAAATCCGTGTGTGTTTGTAATTCTAGCGAGTGTTATTGCAAGATTGATGTACGATCTATTTGTCTCGGAAGTGAAATGTCAAATATCCAAATCGTATCTTGAAACATGTTAATATTTTCAGTTGTTTGTCAGTTATTGATATACAAGTTACTTTTCCAAAAAAAAAACATAAGCAATATCTGTCTAAAAAATTGTGAACAAGAAATATTTATCTCTAAATTAATTAGATACTTTTTCTTTCTTCCCATAAAAAGTAATTTTTTATTCATATAATTCATTGATTCGAAGAAATCAATATCTAAATATATTACTATAAATAATAAATATATAGTTGTTAATTTTATACATGAAATTTTTAATTTATTATTATTGAACAAAGAAAGAAAATTGAAAAAAAAAGAATTATTTTTAAAGATCTATTTTCAAAAAAATAAGTGAAATGATTAAAAAATTACAAATTTATAAATAATTATGATTATATAAATAATCTTTGCAAAATTTATTATTAAACATTCTGTCAGTTATATACATAACGCATATGATGTAGATTTTAAAATATTTAAAATTAATATTTAAAATTAATATAATATTTTAAATTATTTATATTTAACTTGTAAGATTAAAATAAATATAATCACTGCAAGATTCTAATTATTCGCGGAATTTTTTTTTCAGCGAAATAATTTTGTATATTAAAATAAAATCTGTGTGAAAAATCTGTAATTAAAAATTTGGCTCTCGAATTATAAATTTTGCTTCCATGTATAAGCATCAAAGAAAATTACAAATTTCATTGTACATGACACAGTAAAAGCGATGCGATTATTCAGCGCAACGCAACCTGTCGTCAGATTGTTACCAGGCTCTAGAGATGAATCTTATTAAAAGATCTTATCTCTGTCTCTCTTTCTTTTGTAATCAGGTTTACGTGCAGTTATATCGCAAATCAAATTCCTTCGGAAAATGTAACTATAAATCAACTATATAACCATGAGATTACCATGTATATCGATGTTCAAGAAACCATTCCAATCTATATATTACACATACGAGGATTATACTAATTAAACATCTTATTATTGGGAACAGTATCGTATCTCGATCGGTATTTGTAAATTGCACCTAAAAGAAATAAAATAATATAATAAACTTCTCGAATATTATACATCTATTATAAGCGGATGACCTTGTTTTATGCATTGTTTGCATGGATCATATTCTTCTTCTTTCTCTCTCTCTCTCTCTCTCTCTCTCTCTCTCTCTCTCTCTCTTTTTCTAGATAATATATAAAATTATATTTAAATTTGTTTCTACACAATTTTCATTAATTTTCAAAGAATCTATTACTAATATTTCTGATATATAAAATAATGCTAAACTTTAAAAATCAATAACAGTTCTAATAAAAAAAAAAACAATTTCTTATTTGCTCTTTTCCCTTTTCTTAAGAAGAACTGTATTTTAAAGTACACAATTGATTTTTTTTAATACTTATAAAAGGAATTATTGTCTCTTCACAAATTTCACTTATAAAATAATGCATTGCATTATTTTATAAGTGAAATTTGTGAAGAGACAATAATTCCTTTTATAAGTATTAAAAAAAATCAATTGTGTACTTTAAAATACAGTTCTTCTTAAGAAAAGGGAAAAGAGCAAATAAGAAATTGTTTTTTTTTTTATTAGAACTGTTATTGATTTTTAAAGTTTAATTTGTGAAGAGACAATAATTCCTTTTATAAGTATTAAAAAAAATCAATTGTGTACTTTAAAATACAGTTCTTCTTAAGAAAAGGGAAAAGAGCAAATAAGAAATTGTTTTTTTTTTTATTAGAACTGTTATTGATTTTTAAAGTTTAGCATTTGTGAAGAGACAATAATTCCTTTACACATATCTGTCATTATTTAATTTAAGCTTACTGAGATTTCATAGATTTATATAATGAGGCTGTAATTTCAAGTACAGCCTAATTAATCCTTAGAAAGAGAAGCAGAGAGCCACTCTTGAATTTGCATTCGCAGCATCACGGCAAACGTCAACGTCATATAATGAAACTTCATCATCCAAGTACGATGATTAATCCGGTAGTAGGAATTACATGGTCCGAAAGGGACCAGGGCTAGCAAGCAACCAGAGACCCAAGAGCAGTAGCATGTACGTCGGTTTGCGAAATCTCACAAATGTTACACCGTCGTTACGCATCGAGATACACGGGTATCACGTGTATGTATACGTATGAGCATTCAACGTATGGGACTGCCACGGAGGCAAAACTCATCGGGTGAAGCAAGGTGAGCTGGTTTCCAGTGCCGACCAGCCAGGAGAGAGAATCCCTCCTCGTCGGTTATTAAAAAGTTATAACTTATAACAGCGACCATTAAGTCTCTCCATTGCGCCTCGACCGACTGCATTCTGTGCCTAGATTATTCTCGTGAAAAGGCCGTATTCTGCATTCCTCGCCGTATCGTTCTCGTCGTTCTGTCGGCATTTCAGAAAATACGTTTCTCCATAACTTCCCGTCCGCGACAATCGCGCGCGCTTTAATCTCCTTCCACTCGAGCTTCCTTTGCCTTCGTCCTTTCCCTTTCCGGATTCGCGCGAGAAAAGGAGCAGCGCCATTTTTTCCGACGCAAATCATAAGAAATGACAGTAATTGTGTGTAACAAAAATTTTCTTCGCGAATTTATAATTCTATTGATTCAAGAAAAAAAAAACCAGAATTTTTCGTCAAAGATATTTACGTCATTTAAAATTCCACGGTTACATGATAAATTAAATTTTTCAAAACATACGCTTTTGTATAAAATAAACCGTGCATATAATTATTGCATTCCACTATACTCATACTTTCAAATTTTACATTCTCTACAGATTCGAAAACGTCTCACTGTGAAGGCACCTATTTAATTCAAACTATCACTAAGAATACCTGAGACCTTCGTCAGATTGTCAACGCTTGACAGCAATTTGTCGCTTTTTGCCTGACGGATAGAAACGCGTGCTATGAATAGCATTATTAAGAGCACAATCTGTCAAATTTTATGTGTGCCTTCAACGATGCGCAAGCAGCGATATTAATTATGTCAATAATGGTTTGTTTGCAGGAAAACAGATTGTGTAGCGTACCGCAGAGAATGCTACATATTGCTTAGTAATATAAAAAAATAATGTGTCTGTCTTTCTTAACGCGAATTATTAATCTGATGTAACGTTTATTTTAAATTATGTAACTGAAACTATTTCACCAAAAATAAAAATATATTTAACAGAAAGAGAGAGAAAGAGCATTGCTGTTTAATCAATTCACGTTCAAGCAATTCATCGATACACATTATTTAAATCTCAAAATAAAATATTGCTATTCATAAATCAATATTCATAAATCAGAACTTTAATTAACTCTGTTAATGTATTACATTTAACTGTATTAATGTATTACGTATTTTTCTTTTGAAAGCGATAGCGTTATATCTATTCTTGATAACCGGTCTTTATTATGACTTCATTTATCATGCACTAATACGCATTATCATATGATATTATAATTATAAAAGTTTGATAATTTAATTATTTTTAATTACTTGTGTACTTTAGAATTAATTTGAAAAAAGAAAATCTAAGATCAAATGTGAATGTATAAGTTTTGATTTATCTCATATTAAAAAAATAATTATTCACTGTTAGCTGTCAATTAACTGATATTAATTGATATGTATAATTTCAGGAAGGCTTCTTCAATGTCATTCCCATAATTATTATAACAATATGTTCAATCATATCGTAGAGTATATGTGGGTCCTTCAGATCTTGCAGATAACAATGCAATTCGCACGTAAAAGGAAACGTGAAGAATGTTCGTATTTTACGTTTCCTTTGCACTACTTTGAACAAAATATTCAAGGATTATTCTGTCTAAGAAGAAAAAATTTCAAAAAATATAGAAAATCTGTTTAAAAATCTAAGATATAAACTATATGATAGCATTTTTTGTTGACAGGCAACAGAAAATGACTGCAACACCGACGCGATTTCATGAAATTCAAACAGGTCGATGAATATTTTAATCCAAGAACATCCTCAAGAAAGTTCAAAGAAATCCGGAGGATGATTAAGGGAGGAAAGATTCGAACAGCATCCTTAACGCTTCCAGATAGATAAAGAAAGAGAGACAGAGAGAAAGACGTATAACGTAAAAGCCTGTTTCATTATACTACCGTTCGTATAACACGAAAAAACTTGCAAAGGAAGAGAAAAAGTAGGAGAGAACAGATGGTCTCGAGGATGGTCGAGGGTAGAAATATCGTAGATCCTCCGACCGGAAAGGTGGTGTACCTGATCAAGACACGAAGAAAAAAAAGAATGGAAAGAAGAATGTCACAATAGCCGTGGATGATCTTATTTGCCATCTTGAAAAGCGTCTCTGCCGAGCGAAAAAGCGATACGAAAAAGACAGAAAGAAGATAGAAAATCGAGCCCGATATTCATACTTATTTTGCGGGTAAATAGCATTTCTCTCTCTCTCTTTCTCTCTCTCTTCTTCCTCTTTTCCGTCTTCTCACGCATCTACCTGTTCTCTATTGTAGGTTAATTTTTTTTTTCAATTATAGGTTAATTGTTTTTTTTTTCCCCAAAAAAACGAAAGACAGAAGAAAGACAGAATCGTTACGTTCGACATGCATGAAAAATGAATGAATGAATAATAAATAGTGAATGTTCTAAAGGCTAACAGAAGGTCCTATCCGATGGTCCTACCTTTTTAAATAATGTTCATAGACGATGGAATAAATTGAATAGCGCGTCGAATGCAAACGGAACGATCGAGCAAGAATAGCACTATCCTTTTAGAAAATTCTAAGTGCATACACATGATATATATTGTCGGAATGGAATTCTAGAAACGGAAGGAAAAATAGAAAACAAGCAAAAAATTATACAAGTATGTATAAATAATTAAAAGTACGTTTATAAAAAGTCGTAATATTTTTAATCCTTGAATGTGCAAATAATTAGATACATAAAATAATATAATTAGCTTTTGATTTTATTCATTGATTAATTATCGTGTAGAAGACATAACGAGATATAATCAATTAGGTCTTTATTTCCTTACAATGTAGTCTTTGTCGATTATTCCCAACCATTCACATCGATTATGCTAATTAAACTTGTTAAACTTTATACGCTTATTTGAGCAAAAAAAATTGAATTTTACATCCTCCCGAAAGCGGGATCTTGAGAAAGAATCTACCAGGTAAAACCGTTGTGTAAAGGCTTTCCGACACGCTCGTTCGCTTCTGTGGATCACCGGACGTTCGACGTATTAACTGCACGTCAAACATAGTTTTTACGATCGCGTTAATGCTGCTCTTCGCATTTAACACGGGGGTATGAATACTGTTGGACTAGAATTTCAAGAATAAAGAACAAGTCAAATAGAAAATATACCGGTTGATCCGGATTAATTTCAATCATTATACGAGATACACAATCAACTGTTAGAGTTTTTTTGTCAAATATTACTGAAAGCCGGAAGTTTCATTATTCTCATTGCAAAATCAAAAATATATAACACAATCAGTAAATATAAAGTTAATAACAGCAGTAAAAGCATATTAAATATATTGAATAAATAAATAAATAATTCAAGTACCGAGTATCATGTTGCATAACGCAAATTATAAAATATCAATTAGAATTTATGACCCATATAAGTCTCGGTATTATTTTTAATTAATTTCAAATAAATCAAAATATTTCAAAATATACATGCCTTTGTACCGGTGTTAAAACGATTGAGAGAAATAAAATTCGAGAAAATTATGCGATTTCGTTGAAAAAAAAACCTATTCGTTACTTTATATTCGAAATTCTTTCAACTTCTTTATGCAGAATTTCTAATAATAATTTATGTCAAACGCGACAGGAATAAACCATGAGCTTGTCGATAAAAAAAATAAAATATAACGTTAACAGAATACTAATTGCCAAGCGAGCTTGCCACTAACTAAAGTATTAATTACCAACTACTAGCGGGTAGTTTGCGAATAATAAGCTATAGAACGAGAGGAAAGGAGATAAAACGAGAGGGAAACAAGCGCATTAATTATCTTGTATCGCGTTGCTATATTTCAGTATGCCAAACCATGCGAATATGCGCACAAACAGTCGTAAGTGAATTTTTTATGACACGAACGCTACGTGCAAAATATATATGTACATATAAAATATGCTACATACATACATTTCTCATAAAATATAATATTGATTTAATTATTATTGATATTTCGTTAAAAGTATTATAAATGCAGCGATTTTATTTAAAACAATTTAAATTCATTTAAATTTCATTTAAATTAAAATTTATTCATTCAGTTCTTTCAGTTATTTTTTAATTTAATTATTTGAATTTGATAGACGTCTAAGATTTGTTGTAAAACCTGTTTTATGCTGCTCGTTGCATAACGCGAATTGCGATTATTATTATTTATTTATTTTGTTATTACATAAAAAAATACAATTTTAATTATTTTGTTTTTAATTATTATTAATAATTAAAAACAAAATAATTTCCTTGCTTGTTGGAGACAGCAGGATTACGCTCCTGAAATTAGCAGCGTGATATAAGGACGTGCGCACCCGCACGTGTGGTGCAGTTGTCGCGATAAAACGGACGCCTCGGCGCTTTTTTCCCTCGGCCAGATTGTCTCCGCGTCTCGTCGGCGCTGTTTTTTTTTTCTGCCTCGCGAATCCGCCAGGACCCACACGCGGCTCTCGCTTTCATCTCGCCGATAAATGCGCCCATATCTGTATAACGCAGTCACCGATGATAACGAAGATAAATCGCTCGGATCTCGCGCGGATCCTCACGGTAGCGAATTTGAGAAGGACGCGGACGCGGTGTGATAAATTCACCGCGTATATACTTACAAGTATATTAATAACGTAGATTAAGTGCGCGCGCCGGACATACTTAATCGTACCATAAATGATCTTAATATACGTAGATATGATAAACACATTTCGCATTTTAATGACATATCTCGTTCAGAAAATAATACACATCATGTGACTGATATTATTAAAAAATATATTTTTTAATTTATTTTTTCGAACACAATTTATGTACGTAATAATCGCCTACTTAACATTCTCAGAATATATCGGCCGTCGTATAAAATATTCTTGCCTTGCTCGGACTAATTTCGCGCTGCGCAACGATGCTGGCGAGGCGTAAAACGCCACTTATCTGCTCGCTCGAGCTACGTTTCCTCGAGCTGACAAGCGTGTTTGATTGCAGCGCAGATAGCGAGTCGCGGATTTCGCGAAATATATGCGCGCCTTCGCAAATACGGAGATTTTCCAGCGGTGCACGAGGCAGCGGACGAGCGTCGACATAAAAGCCATTAACACCTATCCGCGAGTTCCGAAGGATCCATAAATTAAAGCGTATTCGCGGTACACAAAACGTGCTAACGAAGTCGCGAGAGGGATGAATGGTGTTAACATTCTTGCTTCTATTGCCCGCCGCAGTCGATCGACACGCGTTAAACACACCGGAAAACGATCTTACGATTCACGCTCATGTTGAATGTAGGCGGAAGGAGGTTTGATTTACTATCAACGCGGTCTAACAAGATTCGTATCGAGCTTTGAAAGTGAATTCTTTGACACGTAATTCTTTGCCTACGTCGACATATTTATACGTCAACACTTTAATGAACAATACATTTATATTAGCGTTTTATTGAAAATTAATTCTCTTGTTGCGAAATATTTATGCCAACATTTTAATCGCAAAGTTTAATTTAATTTTTTTTATTAATCGAGTTACTTTGATCTTTTTATAGTAAAGTTATTTTTATCGTTAAAGAGATGAATTCCAAGTGAACTTTATATACAGTGGATTTTTATAGAACCTTAATAATTACAGATTAATAAGCAATTTACATGCCATTGTTACACGAGAGAGAAAGAGAGAAATTCCGAGATATATAAAAAAAATTATACATCACACAAGGAGAGATTTGATTTAGTATCAACGCGGTCTAACAAGATATCGAGCTTTGAAAGTGGATTCTTTGACACGTAAATTCTTTGCCTACATCGACATATTTATACACTGAGAAAAACGTTAGGTTAGGTCCGATGAAAAGGTAACAAACGGATATTATACCGATCACTTTAATCGGATATCTGATCGGAAAGTTCCGAATTTTCTGATCAGATATCCGATCGATCGATATTTTCTGATTGGATATCTTTCTTTTTTTTCCGATTAAAATGATCGGTATAATATCCGTTCGTTATCTTTTCACACGATATTTTCTCAGTGTACGTCAACATTTTAATGAACAATACATTTATATTAGCGTTTTATTGAAAGTGAATTCTCTTTTTGCGAAATATTTATGCCAACATTTTAATCGCAAAGTTTAATTTAATTTTTTTTATTAATCGAGTTACTTTGATCTTTTTATAATAAAGTTATTTTTATCGTTAAAGAGATGAATTCCAAGTAAACTTTATATACAGTGGATTTTTATAGAACCTTAATAATTACAGATTAATAAGCAATTTACATGCCATTGTTACACGAGAGAGAAAGAGAAAAATTCCGAGATATATTTAAAAAAATTATACATCACTCAAGAAGAAATATGATTTAGTAACAACGCGGTCTAACAAGATTCGTATCGAGCTTTGAAAGTGAATTCTTTGACAAGTAAATTCTTTGCCTACATTGACATATTTATACGTCAACACTTTAATGAACAATACATTTATATTAGAAACACAATTACGGTAACGTCGTCGATTTTTAGCACAAGAATGTCCTCTGGAATTTTATTCGTTTCTCCTGACCGTCTCAACTCCATTAGAGGACTTCTCCATCCCTAAACGAACAAAGCGCGTAATTCATCGGCTATAAATTTACTGGCGGTCACGTCGCGTCGCAATCCTCGCAAATCAGCTCACCCAAGTTTCGCGAAATAAATTGTGATTCCACGCGGATTTAAATTTATGATTATGACACTCTATATATAGCATTGCATCTTTTAATTTTCAACTAAAATATTACAAAGTGCACGCTTTATGTGTACCATTTAATTCCATTTATTATATAATTTAATAAAAAAAGAGAAAAAGATTTCACGCTATAAGTAATATTCTTCCTGTTTCGTGCAAAAAGATACGGGATTTCAATAATAAGAACGCCAAAAATAGCGTTCAAATTTTATAGACCGGAAAAGAAATTGCAATTTACAGGCGAATTTAGAAATGCAGGTAATCTAGAAAAGTTCAGTCTCATTACGTGGTAAAATGTAAATTGAAAGCGGTAACCTTTGAGGTGGTTATTGAAAGTAACCTCGAAAATGTAGACGAGAGTGAGGTGAGCAAAAGAGAGAGCTTCGTGTTAATGGTGCACCACTCCGGGAATCTCCCGCAGTCGCTATTCGACTTCTACTTGATTTTGCCGCAGCTTTTATGTCCGACCCAGCTTCGACCGCTACAATACATTTTCTTCCCTTTAAAGTAATTTGTTCTCCCTCCCCCCCCCCGCCTCTCTCTCTCTCTCTCTCTCTCTCGTTCTCTCTTTATTCCTCTATCTCTTTAAAAGCGGTGCATTTTAAATCGTATCGGGAATTCGTCACGATTTCCGAATATCGATGAAACGAGAGAAGAGATTAAACAAATGGAATAAAAGCCGAAAATTGAGCCGATTTCTCCGAAATGATCGTAATATTTTGCAATTAAGAAGTAAATCTTTTAAATTATGTCATAATCTTTGAAAAGTATAATAGTATTATTCTTGAATTATTTCCTAACATTTATCACATTTAATAATATTCAAGTTTAATGCTTTATTTTTTCTTTATTTTAAATAATTCGATAATTATTATTTATAATATTATGATAATTTTAGGGAAATTTGCTGGATTTCAGGCTTTTATTTGCCATTTATTTATAATAATTTAATATTTGTTTCTCGTGTCATAATATAATAATTTGATTTGATATTTGTCTAGTGATTCGGCAAACATTCGAAAAGATTTCACACAGTCGCACTGAAATGCCCCAAGCCCATTTGATACGCGACCGACTGTTCGAAAAGCTCTCACGTATTTCAATGAATAAATTCAACTTTGATGTCGCAATCAATACGCACCCGACTTCGTAATTAAAATTGAATTTTCAGGACAAATTGAGGAGAATCGATCGACCTCGTCAGTCACCGAGTGCTTCGTCAAAAATCCCGTTTGGTTATCGTCGCGCACATTGGATTCTAGAACGTTTTAAAAGTTTTAGTTGCCGATATTTTCTCCTTCGTAAATTGCATGTCTAATGGTACCTACCACTATAATTATTTTTACACAAGCGATCAAACGAATCGCAAGGACAGGGTCATATATTGCATTACGAATAGTTCTCGATTCTAAGAGATTAATATTCCTGACAAATTCCGTGTCACTGATGTGACCCACATCTTGAAGATAATTTATTATATTGATACTTATCCTAAGACTATAATGAAAAAATATATATTTCATGCGTGCGTTTTACAGAAACATCAATATAATTTTTATTAAAATTTTTTTTCTTTTAATTATCATGTTACTTAGAAAATATTTTTTAAAAGACATTTTATTTGGAATATTGATTTTAATTATACATATATATATATATATATATATATATATATATGTATGTATATAATTAAAATCAATTGTAAAATGTTATTTTGCAAATATATTTAAAAAATTTTTTGCTATAAATAAAATTCACCTAGTAAACGGCAATTCATCTAATCAAATTGCATGCAGCTGTTATATTATGTATTCTATGCTAATAAAATTAATACATTCCCGATATTCATTACCACTACATATACACAATGCAATTTACATGTAAAAAAAGCTTGCCTGAAATTTACAAAAGTAATTGCAGAAATAATTTTTTCGCGTGCATTTGACTTTTCATAGAAAGCATATATTTCTAGAGAAAAATTTATTTACTATCGCAGAAATATTCAATCTTTTCAGTGATTTAATCAATTCAATTTTTAAAATTGATTTATATTATATGTGACCTGATACGTTATAACATGATAAGATATTTTTCTATAATATTTAAACATAACAGAAAAAAATTTTCATATAAAATTTGTAAAATATAAAGAAAAAAAGAGAACACGATATATATTGCGAAAATTTTAATAGGAAAAAATTTTTTATTCGCGTTAATTGCAGTTGTTTTGTCTACATAATCATATGTATATATATATATATATATATATATATATATATATATATATATATATATATATATACGTATGTATCGTATGTAATATAGAGAATGTATCAATCTTCAATTTATTTTTAAAATTTAAATTTCAAGCAGAATTAAATCATCAAGAAAAGATAAAACATATCTCCAATAAAAAAACTATATTTTTGTAGGAAAATATTTAAAGCGCAGTCTATATTGTGTCATTGTATTTAAACAAAAATTCTATCGTTCGTATCATCGAACAATAACCTGTAATAACTTGGAAGTAACCTCTAACCTCTAACTTGGAAGTGACCTCCAACAGCCGACTAAATACATTTTTGTTTTATTATGTCTTATATGTTTGGCGCCGAATATAGCCGTATAATTCTCAGGTAACGCACATTTATGATAAAAATGGCGATTTTTACATACCTGAAAGCTTTGTCTTTTTTTATCAGAACCGCTGAACCATTTTATCTCTCTTTCTCTCTCTCTCTTTGGCGAAATGTAAACGCATATCTATCTCTAAATGTGTATATAAGATAGCTAAGTCTTAAACGAGATTCAAGTTACATTTGCATTTCGCAAAGCGCTGAATACGAATACGATCTATCTTCGCGCCAAGCATGATAAGCGTGTCAAGAGTCTAACTCACATGAAATTGCCTCCTTTGGAATGTCGCTGAGCGGAAAGCCCTGCGCCTCGAAGATCGGCTTGACGTTGTCGCATTTGAGACCGGCGGCGTTTATCGTCGTCGCGACTCCGATAATCGCCGTAACAATCCACAGTATCATGGCACTCATTTTCGCAGTCGGCTTCCTCGTGCAGGAACTCAAACAAGGGACGAAGGCGAAGGATATATGCGAGCAGCGAAGGACGAAAAAACACACGCGCGACGAGAGATCTCGACACAAATTCACCAAGTACCTTTTTCGGCAACCAAACAGACGCGATGACGTCTTTCACGACGCTCGTACATTCGCGATGACGATAATGAGTATATATTATCGGCGCAACCGACCGACCGACCGGCGTTGCCCGCGAATTATCGTTGATTAAAACGACAAAACAATCGCGGACGCGAATTTCGTCGAATGAAACTGGGAATAACGAGACCTTCTCCCTCACGACACGACACGCACTGACCGGCGCTGACTGAAGTGAGCGATGAAATGTGCGCCGCGAGCCGCCAACCGGCAACGGCGCGCCTGCGCCGGACGATAACTGGTTTGAAATCAGTGCCACCACACAGCTCCTGCGCCATTCGAGTGACGCAGAAAACCCCACGTCGAAATGCGCCAAAATCGTTTTTATATATCTATTCTTTTTCTCTACACTTTTACTACACTGTGCGTATAACAAGACAAATATGCGTAATATAAATTTATTACACAAATGAATATAATAATAGATTGTATCGCTTTTATTTAATGATTTAAAAAGATGAAGTGGAATTTGTGGATAGTTTAATGTTAACTTTTAATTTTTTTTAATTGTATCGCCATAAAAAAAATATAATAACGCTTAAACGCAAACAATTGGAGACTTCTTTATATTATGAATGATACTATGATCTTTTCAATAATTCGCCATTTAAATAATGTCTCTCTTGTAAATATATGTACATATATATATGTACGACACATTATAACTTAACATTATATAAAATATCTTTCAATTATTCCTCGCTATTTTCTGATATTATTTAAAGAAAAGTAATTATGAGGCATATTCACTTAACATCTGCTGATAATTATATGTTATTATCGATTCTTGGTAAAATCTAATTTTATATTTTATAAGATTGTATTTCAAAATTACGTTTATATGAATTGCTTATGTATTGCATCTTAAATTTATATATGGATTTTTTTTCATGTAAACGCGTGAATTTAAACCTTATAAATTAAATGTCAGAATGCAAAAAAATTATATTGCCAAATAATTATATTATTATATAAAATATAGAGTTAATATATAAAATTTTAATATATATAATATAATATTAATTTTCTTTTTTGTATAGTATAAAATCCAGTTTGTCAAGTTCTTTGTTTGAATTGTCGAGGCATCATAAAATATTAAAATTGTACCGTTATGTTTAAACCATAAACAACATAAACGAAACGTTTTCGATAAGCTGTATTTCATAAATTATTCATTGTTAATATAAATGACATATTAAACATTACAAAATACACATTTAAATTGTTTATGCGTAGATGTAAACTATATTATAATTGATGGATAAATGCCAATCCTGTTAAATATACAATAATGTTTTTGTGTTGCAATGTGTTTTCAAGAATGGAAACATAAATTGAATTTAAAATGAAAAAACATATTTACACATTCGATTAGATAAATTTATATCTTATTATTATCAAAATAGCAACGAGTTATTGTTATTAAAGATGACTAGTTATGGTTAAATATTTGTACTATCAAGTAAGTTTGATAAGTCCGAAGATAATACAAAAAAATACTTTATTATAGATATCTAACTATTTTAAATTAAAACTCGAAATATATTTTATGCATTGTACGATAATTTAGAATATAGATCACTATCGAGAAAATGAAAACAGAACTAATATGTACAATAATGTATATTTCAGGAATAATATAAATAATAAATATATACGAATATAAATTATTGCATACCATTATTTGATGCTTCCTGGACCCTTTTCTTCTTTCTTGTTTCTTCTTCCTATCTTTTTTGCTGCTTCTTGTTACTTATATTCACTCGCGAAAACGCGATAATTGAATACGTGACGAAAATAATAATTTACACGGCACTCCCAATCACAGAACAATCACACGAGATACTTTATTATATTGTCAGAAAGCAAAAAATGCGATTCACTTGATATTTACATATATGAGACCAAAAATCATGTATGATTCATTCAATGCTATTATTTATTATTGATACATGTATGGTATATATACAATACGAATCGTAAGATCAAAAGATTAAAAAGTGATAAAAAATCGTGATACAGTAATTATTTAATTAATAACTCATACAGTACTGGACAAAATAAATCATACACTTTTCAACAAATTGAATTTGTTAGTATAATTATTCTTTTAACAAGCAAATAGATACAGGAAAGTCAAAGCATTTCAAAGTATTTAAATAAAGAAAATTGTAAAATAATAAAAATTATGCTCAATTCTTTTGTAAAAAATTTATTATTCAATATTGTTACATTTTGCCCTGGACAAAATAAATCATACACTTTTAGAAGTATTTTAATAGTTAGCAAATAAATAAAGTTAATTCTAATTGTGATTAGTACTTGGTATTGCCACCATTGGCTTTCAATACCGCTTCCAGTCGACGAGGCATACTTTGGACTAATTTCTTTAAGTATTCAGGATCAATTTCCTTCCAAGCCTTCTGGAGTATTGCATAAGACGAAGTCTTGTCACACACGTTCGTTTTATTCACGTTCACGTTCAAATAAGTAGTCCACGTAGTTTCAATTGGATTAAATCTGATGATTGTGGCGGCCATTCGACCAGTTTTACCTTATTAGATTTGAAAAATACAGTGGTTTTCTTCGCCTTATTCTTCGGGTCATTATCTTACTGGAAGATAAAGTTGTTTTCCTTATTTATTTGTGAACTATTACTTCTAAAAGTGTATGATTTATTTTGTCCAGGGCAAAATGTAACAATATTGAATAATAAATTTTTTACAAAATAATTGAGCATAATTTTTATTATTTCCTATTTTCTTTATTTAAATACTTTGAAATGCTTCGACTTTCCTGTATCTAATAATCTATTTGCTTGTTAAAAGAATAGTTATACTAACAAATTCAATTTGTTGAAAGGTGTATGATTTATTTTGTCTAGTACTGTATATGTGCTCGTATTTTAGAAAAATTTAAAACATTTAACGGAATTCATTCTTAGCATTGATAAAGAAATAATTATTATTCATAAGAATCAATCGCAAAAGATTATAAAATATGTAATTTTTATCCTTCGCTTCAATTTCTATTTTTATTTAATAATGAAGGATCCCGAATTGATAAAGATTTATTGTCGCGATAGTTTTATCACTACAGTCATTTAGCAAAGATTACTTAATTGTTAAATATGATAATCGCATTATATTTCCATACTTATCACGCATTTAAGAAAGAATACAATAATACTCAAAAGGAGCTTCTATGAGAATAGATAATGAAAATAAATACAATAATATTCGAAAGAAGTTTCTCTCGTACTCTTACGTTATGAGTATTGCCGTATGAATGATAACAGACCGCGACATAAATAGCGCGCTATTGTTATGTCATTTTTTATGTCGTTAAGGCCAAACACCATGTTATTGATAATTCGCTGCCAAAATAGTTTACATATTATAATGTATGTAAGTGTATATATGTATATATGCTCAATATATTAAATTATGCAAGTATTTTAAATTATAAATTAATTATATTGTTACGCCCAGGGCGAGGACTTCGATATATATCGAAGACACGCACCTAGAAAACGGCCGTTCGTGAGACGCGTGAAATAACCACTTTTAGGGAACAAAGACACTTTAATGAAGAACACAGAACACACACAATAGCGGATAATAATAAGAAACACGGAGACGATTCATAAACGCGTCCGCTCAGCTTGACAGCTAGCCCAGACTCAGCTGACTGTCGTTGTTGATAAATAATAACGGGTGGCGAATATATCCGCAGGGACGGGACGCGGGGGCGCAACAATATATTAAACCATGTATCTTTTACAGATCCTTTCGTTATATAAGTCTATGGTTATAACTACCTGGATCTGTGATTCAATTGTTTTATATATCGCATGTTTTTCAAATTGTATTTAAATTAAAAAATGGAAAGAATCGCGATGAAATGTACCAAATAGTATAAACATCATTAAAAAAATAATTATTACTCGTAAATATCGTGACGAAATGCATAATTTTAATTTCTGCCACATTTCGATCCTTGATTCAATGTACACATCATGCAAAATATGCGAAATGTATTATTTAACGTACATACACATATATTTAATCATTTTAATTATATTAATCATACAAATTATTTCTCGATATTAATCGCAATCGCATTTTGGATTTAATAGACGACCGTTTCGTATCACTATCTTCTCGCTCGAATCGCGTCGCTTGAATGACAACAATAAGCTCCTATATCTTAAATATATACTGACAATGAGAAAAACAATAACTAAATTACATGACAATTGATTTGTTACCGCCTCGAAATATTTAAGATTTTATGTCATAAGCTGAGAAATATTTTCTATATTTTTTTGTATTTCAAATTTTAATTTCGGTATAATTGGAGCATTTCATACAAAATCTAACATTCATTTAATAATAGAATTTATCTTATTTAAGAAACTATTTGTGTAAATTAATTTAATGTTATCATCTTATGTTATCATATGTTATTTTTATATTTCAAAAAAATATTCTTTTTTAATTTGGGATTCTTTAATTGCAGTTCATTAAACAATACATGGTGTAAGTAAATAAATGGCGCGATTGTAAAGCGCGTTTTTGTATGTAATTGTATGATAATATTTTAATTTAAAAAATCCTGTAAGCGCAAATATTCTATACATAATAATCAAAATATTAAAAAAAATGTCTATAAAACAATAATTATATTTCAATCTTTAGAATATCAATGAAAAAGATAATTCTTTATTTTTTTAAATTAGAGATAATCTATAAAAAATATCTATTATATTTATGTATTTATATAAAAAAATAAATCTATATTTTTTGAGATTTGAAAACGGTGTATTAAATGTTTAACCTGATTTTTATATACATAATATTCGACATATTTATTATTTATATATTAACTTTTTTCAATAAAAATACAACTCGTAAATATGTAAGAAAGACCACACAAACGCTTCAATATATCTATATTTATTTTCGAGAGAATAGAATAAATATATTCCTACCTTAAAAATTTATTTAAAAAGAATATTTTATTTTATCTTTTCTTTATATGGTGAAATGTGTGTTTTCACCATATAAAGAATCAGCTAATTTCAGCTATTGATTAAATATACCGGAAATAAGGGATTCCAATAACATATGTTGTCAAGGTCATTGTCCTTCCGCACCATGAAGAAGAAAAGGGCCCGGAAGGAGCGATTCAGTTCGTTAGTTCGAATCGTCTCTTTCGCCCCCCTCCCCTTGGAGAGTAGATCGGGGAGAGAGCCGATGGACGGCCCATTGACTCTTTCCCCGATGAGAGGACCTTAAGTGGCCCGGGCCAGGCTCGACCCCGGGATTATGCACGAACAGGTACTCGAGGTCAATAGAGTGGTGGAGGCAGCAAAGATGGCTGCGGAACAAGGGTTTTTAGTTGGATTTTTAGTTATAAAAATCGCATTGCACTCCTTGGGAGAGGAACTAACCTTCTCTCAAGGGCCGGAGAGTCCGACACTACCCCCGATGCGCCGAATGCAGGTGTGCGTAATGCATTTTCTCCTGTTTAAAAAACAAAGGTCACTGTCCTAAGTAACGTGCAGGAGGTTTTAGCCGTCGCTCGTTGTTTATTAAAAAGTTATTAACAAAAGAAGTTTTATAAATGGATTTTATAAAACTTAATTTTCGGACATCATGTACAATAACAGACCTCTTGTCGCGTTGAAAGTTATAAACGTGAATAAACGTAAAGAAAAACGCAAAAAAAGGCAAATTAAAGATAAATAAAAAAAAGGTAAACAATTTAAGTTTACATAGAATTTAATACAATTTAATATAATTAAAAAATATCAAAAACGTATGTGTACACACACACACACACACACACACACGCGGGGGGTGCAAGGGCCTTCGGCCCCTCTCCCGCAACGATTCCGCCGGTAGACAAGGTGGACCTCCTTTACAACTTACAGCATATATTCATTGTGATTGAACTCTTCGCAATGCGTCCCCTGGGTGGTTGCGGGAGGGGGGCTGAAGGTCCCTTGCACCCCCCGCGCGCGCGTGTGTGTGTACACATACATTTGTGATATTTTTTAATTGTATTAAATGTATTTAAAATAATTATTTTTTTATATAACAGCTAAGTTATTGTACATTTCTATTATAATCAATATACTTACTAATGAACGTATATTATTGACCTATACGTTTCATCTAACAAAGTATATCATCAAAATTGTATGTTATGTTAATAAATTCATACAAATGCATTATTAAATTTTGTGTTTCGATGTTTGTCTCGAGAAGTAACTGTGAAAACTGAGTAGCTGTGCGAGACAGTAATAATACATACCTATTCCGAATCTTATGTTTATAAAATTGGAGAAAAGAAATCAAAATAGAAACATTATGTCACATATATCAATGCAAATATTTCTATGTAGAATATATATGTACAACATACGTCTTAATTTCCACTCAAGAAGTACAGATTTAACGTACATGGTGTTCGAAAATTAAGTTCCATTTATAAAACTTCTTTTGTTAATAACTTTTTAATAAACAACGAGCGACGGCTAAAACCTCCTGCACGTTACTCAGGATAGTGACCTTGACAACATATGTCAAGGTCAAGGTTATTGCCCAGGTAACGAAACAGGTACCGGCCTTCTGGTTCAACCGAATCGAGAAAAGACGCGATAGAGAGGAATTTTTAGCGGATAGGGGCCGAGTTTCGCTACCCCTTCCGCAATGCCGGGGTGGAGGGAGTGTGAGTAACAGCATTTTCTCCTTTCTCGTTAAAAAAAAAAATTGTTGGGTTATTGGAATTGAGTCCTCTATTCGGTATATTTGCCCAG
Organism: Camponotus floridanus; assembly: GCF_003227725.1. Lineage (NCBI taxonomy): Eukaryota > Metazoa > Arthropoda > Insecta > Hymenoptera > Formicidae > Camponotus > Camponotus floridanus. Next base: position 1,180,904 of record NW_020229838.1, read on the forward strand.
GAATTTTCTCAAAAGAAAGCAAGGATTTAACTTAAGGATATGACTTCTTATAACAATAGTCAAAATTCTTAAAATAATTACGCAGCTTTCACATCGTATCCCGCTGTGCCATGTGTGTTCACTACCTGTCTATTGAATTTACAACCTTTTCCCCTTTTTCTTTATATTTATATACATACAAAAAATTTTGCAAAAGTGGGAGGAGAAAAGCTTTATTGGTAATGCCTTTCCAATCACTCTTCAACCAGGAAGTAAGGAACGGTAGTCGTTTTCGAACCTTGAGCAGTACAGTATCGTTTCTGGTTTAGTTTGTGGTCTAGTAAGAACCCATCGGAATCACACAAGTATTATAGTGTATACGAAGAAAGTATGTACAGATTTGATTTTCATATTTAGTGTTCTCACCTTCTTGCGATTTTAAAAATATATTAGAGATGAATCGGAAAATTTCAAAAAATGCATCTCGAATCTCGAATTAATATTTTCGTTTTCGTAATATTAATATAATCGTGATGTTACTTGGATGCGCAGTAGCAATGCAAAAAATAATAGTGTTTTAATAGTGATTATCCAATAGCACATTCGAAGATTGCATTTATGGTTAAAGTTTAATCAATCATGGCATTATGTTGCAATCATCGTGCTACATTATACTTTGAATGTGTTATTTGCTTATAGTTAATATTCACGTAGTTTGATTCGAGAGATTTAATTAATATTATACATATATATTATGACGTGTATATTTAATTATCATATTAATATTTAATCATTCTAATATATTTTATCATATTTTATCATTCTAATATATTTTTTATCATATTTTATTATTCTAATATATTTTTTATTATATGAATAGTACCATAAAAAAATGTGCGATTCCGATTCCGATCCAACATGGCGACCTTATTATATCGCAAAGAAAGGAGGAAAAAGAAGAAAAAAGAAAGTGAGATCTCCCATATTGAGAATTAAAAAAATTTTGAAGGAAAATGGAGAATCGACTTGGACCATTGTTCCAAGGACGAGACGTCACATGGCTTCAAGAAATTCTTTTAATTCTGAAAATGAGAAATCTCCACAATCTTCCATTTTGGAATCTTTCACGTGTCCAATCGACGCAAAGCTGCTAGCGTCGATCAGGGATCCAAATATTGATATCTCGCCATTTGAGGTAAGTGATACTTTATCACACTTAATGCATTTAATATTGGCCATATCTTGCAAATAACTTTCAAAAGGATTGTTTTATTACAAATAAAAATTCTATCAAATTTTTTAATTAGAGGAATTGCAATAAATCTATGTATTGCTGATTATTATTAGCTTTAGCATTTAAAACCGATTAATACTCATATTTTGTAAGAATGTAAATGTGAATGTCTTATAAAAATTAAATATAAATACATTATTATATTACATTTTTTTATACACGCAACATTGGCTACAATTTTATTTTAATTGACATTTTCGAAAATATATGTAAATTTCTTATCAAAATTAATATCTTTGTATAATTTGAATATTAGCATTAAATTAAAAAAATAATAATTATTTTTATTTTTTAGTCTGGTGAGTTTATCATGGAGAAACCAAATTTGGAAGAGAAGTATCCTCCTCTGATTTGGAGAATAGATGGAAAGACTGTTCTCCAAAAATTCGAGCCATTTGAATTGGACGGAAAAATATTCTACAGAAATAAAGCCACGGTAAATTTAACTATAAATATAAAATATATATTTTATTTAAGTATAAATAAATATTGCATATATACAATATATAAATACAATATTTATTTTCATTATTTTTTTTATAGTACACTGGATTTTGCACCAAAAATCGTCACTTAGCTCAACGAGCATCCGTGAAAATCTGCGAAGAGAACAATTCCGATATAATAGTGGAATTCTCTAATGAAACGAGATGATCGTTGATAAGGTAAATAGAAATATATTTAAAAATTTTTTAAATGTTGCAACTTGCTTGAATAATGAAAAATTTTTAAACGATAATTTTTTTTTCAGCTAATTAAGGATATGGATTGCAAAACTAGCGTGATGATAGGCTGTGATATTGTACTGTGATATTTTATTTACACATAGACAACACATATACACAACACACACACACACACACACACACACACACACACACACACAGCCCAGCAAACATAGACTATTGTAACAATATTGCTGCAATGTTGTAATATTGTCGCAATATTCTGTGTTTGCTGGCAGAGATGTAAATCCGACCGTGCAACCTCCACGTGGTACATCTTGGGTAATGCTAATGCCGGCGGTACTATAACTTTTAATAATTTCACAATTAACTATAATTTCATCTTTAATAAAATCTTAATAATAATAATAAAACTCATCTTTAATAATAAAACGACAACGAAAATGTTAATCGTTCACGACTTTTATTGTTCCACACATAGTATTCATGTCTCTTGAATTTTCTCGTCTTTTTCTCAAATCTTAATATTCCAACTTATTTTAATCTTAAATCTCTTTTTCTCTTTTATTCATCTCTCGAAAAAGATGGCTGCGTATTTCTTTGTGTATACAAGCGGATAAAATTAAAATTTAATTAAAATATTGAGACGCTTTTTTTAGATGGTTATCAAAATGATTTCTAGTCATACCTAGATTTGCTAAATTAATATGTGGTATTCAAATTTGTTCAAAGATTTATCTTCTAAAAAATATATATATATATATATATATATATATATATATATATATAGAAGAAATTGTACACAAAATCAAAATAAGCTCATAAATAATTATAAAATAAATATTAAAGTTAGAAAAAATATTTTATATTTTATTCTAATATAATAAATAATGAATAATATTGACCATAATAAATAATATTAAAACATTAAAGTAAAATTAAAAGACATCACATTACATAACAGGATATTCTATAAATAAACAACACATATTTATTTATTATAGAATCCGAGTGATCAAAGATTTTATCTTTCTCTGGAAGATCTCTATAGACTTGCCATCATTAGAGACTTTTGTTATATTGTAGAATTATAGACGATCAATATTAATAAATATACTTGTGTAAAAATATTAATAAATATACTTGTGTAAAAAATAAATTTTAACGTTTTTCTCTTTTTATTAAAAATTGAAGATAGGAAGGAAATGTAAGACTGAAAGATAGAATGTTTTGTGAATTACAATTTACAGAAATCATCATGTATTTTTACTTTTGATAATAACACCTGTCAATAATATTATACATCTGATGCGCAATAATTTACTAGCACTATGTAAATAATAACACAAGAATCATTCTTACGATTCTATACAATTCAATTACATAAACGTGATCAAATATCAAAGTATAAGGTTTTCACGATGTTTATTCTTGACTGCGGAATTTACGCAAAACGGAAAATACAACAGAATCACGTGCCTTTATTCATTCTTGAATCCCGATTAAGTTACTAGTAAAAATGATTGGTTTATACTTATATTTATAGATATTTTCGAAGGAAAAGGGATTCGTCATAAAAAAGAATAAAGTAAACTGCTGTAACGTCAATATAAGAGTTCCCATTTTACAATGTGCCGTTTTATGTAGCTTTCTATGCGAAATATTATTATAGATCTGTCTTTACTAACTGCATTCTTTTATATTTTTCTCGTTTATTTAAAGAATGCATTCACTTTAACTGATTTCGAATAGAAGCGAAAGAAAGAACACATCCAATTTTCATTTTCTTGACTGTTTAACTATGCATATATATATATATATATATATATATATATATATATATATGTATGTATATGTATGTATGTATGTATGTATGTATGTATGCATGTGTGTGCATTATTTATATTTATACATAATTATATATAATATAAATATATATATATATATATATATATATTATATTATATTATTCATCTATAAAGTAAATGTATTTGTATATGTATATCTTTCATAGATATATATATAAACAAAAACATTCATATAGTTTCCTTATAGGAACTGCAAAGTTATCATATTGATAGAGAAATTGTGCAACAAGAGACATCTTTGAGTATGCTCCTTTCGTTTCAATCAATAGTAATTACTTTTAAACTGAAATTACTGTTTAAAGAAGAAGAGAGGAATACTCAAAAATGATTCTATTTAACAGTTTTCTCATCAACTAATTATCTTTATTCTAGAGATCGAATGTTTGATTTAGATATATATTTATGATCTGTATATATATATATATATATATATAATATATAGTGTATATATGTGTGTATAAAATACAATTTGAAGATATGAGGTATGTGAGAAAAACATAGTGTTAGCGAACTGTCGAGCATAAGATCTAAATGTATCATTATCAGAAGCAAATACTCGATTATTTTCGTAAATTATAGTTTTGTTCCTAAAACATTGTGTATCTTTCCCACATTTTCTATCTTCAGATTTTATTGTGGTACATGTGTGTATACATACTGACAATATACTTAGAAGCGCACAATTGGCGACACATTCTCGAGCATATTCACGTAATGTTGCGTTGTTCGCTATATGATACATGTAATAAATGAGATTATTGCGGCGAGATGCCACTTATCTATTATAAGAGAAGTCTTAGAATCATCCCAAGGCTAATAGAATCGACATCGCACGGCTAACCGTGTTTAAAACTAATCTACATCCTTCTTTTCGCGCATACATAAAACTATAATCTAAAAATGGCAGCAGATCGTCCAGCACGGATTGACAATGCACGCGCGAGCTTATTAAATAAATAAACAAGAGAGAAGTCAACGACTTAATGTATCATATTACATTACAAATTAAAGCTTTAACATTTTAATCTGGTTCAATTCAAATTAAACGATTTATTTTATTTAAAGATTTAAGATTCTTCTCTAGTGCACTAAATACAATTATTAGAAGAAAGCAAGAACTATGATCCGATGTAATAAATCATGACTAAAGCTTCATTTTTTTTTCAGATATATTCTTCAATAGCAAAGTCAATTTTGCTGTGATAATCTCACATTAGCATTATTTGAAATTTGCGTGAGGTACGTTTTATCATCGATCTGTACAAAGTAATCTTTTGCAGTCTGAAACTCGATTGTTTCCCAAAGAATGACGTACTCATGAGAAGCTTGTATATCCACGACAATTCGCTCAATCTCGCCGCCGCCAAGTAAATTTTGCCCGCTGATTCGTCGCTTCTGTTACCGGAATGGAAACAACTGGATGAGAGTATGGGCACGCTGGTTTCGTGCAAAACGGATGGTACTTGCACTGTTGCGAGGGATGAGAAAACATGCAGCCCAACTTTGTGCAAGATAAACCAAACTTGCACTTAGGATGCTTGTAGGCGCACTTGTCTCCAAACTTGCATGCCGGAAAGACACTGTGGAGGAAAAATTAGTCATAAAAATTGAAATATCGCAAAGCTTCTAGGCACACATATATATTTGTAAAAATAAAATATTGCTTATATAATTTAAGATAAATGAAACTATATATTTCAATGATATTACAATCCCAAATATAGACATATATATCTAAAATTGCGCTATCAAATAATGACGTAGTCCCAAATATATATATATATATATATATATATATATATATATATATATAATGAATATATAAATAATGAAAGTTTATATCAAATATAACTAACCTGCACATAACAGGAGGATGAAAGTATGCGCATTTGTTTCCTAATGTACAATTGGGCCAGTATCTACAATTTTCTCTAGATTTATCTGATACAGTTATACCTATACTTTCCGGTCTCTTATCCGTAACTAAAAGACAAAAAGAATACACCAATATAACGATACGTATTACGCTTAAGACAAGTATAAGTAAGAAGAGAATTTAATTCATACGTTTGGGGACTAGCGTTGGCAATAATGACGCGGTAGATTTCAATCGTGTGGGACTCGGCGAATGAGATCTGTTGTATATTATAGGACTCAATTTTCTCCGTTTTCGCGGCGCTTCGTCAGTCTTATCCATGTTCTCCGTATTGCAATTTTCATTGTTCTCTTCTCCGCTCGCCTCTTTCGGACTGATGTCTTCCGTGTCGTCTTCCGTTCCATCCGTTGTTATTCTGAACGCACCTGCTTCCAAGTCAACTGGCGTCGATGATGGCGCCGATGTCGTCGTCGTTGCCGCATATGTCTCACTATGCGTTGTCAACAGCGCGAACTCGTCGTCCTCGTTCACCTGCGAGCATGAGGAGGAACATCGGGCGTCTAGAATGCGCGCGAGGATTAAAATTCCGAGGGACGGCACTTTACAGACGGAAGAAAATTACCTCCATTTCTAGTCGCTCCTCGTCATCCTCTGAGCCCACCTTCTCTTTCATGAGATTGTTGTTATATCCATTCAGAGTGACCAAGAACTTTTGATTATCGTCGCTTCTTTGAAACAATGACATCACAACTCCCATATGCTCGTCCGTTACCGCTTGAGGTACGTCTATGGAATATGTGCCACAATATATGAACGAATCCCGATAATAAAAGTAATATTGAAATTAGTCAGATGAAAGAGTTAATCTTTGTATCACGAAGAGATTCTTATTGGAAGCTTTATTTTAAGAGATTTTGACTACGTTTGTGAAATATTTATGGAAGTTATATATTAAGGATTATATTAAGGGAAGATTAATAAAAATTAAGATTCCAATGAAATTGATGGTAGTTGGACACGGAAAGGTTCCGTAACTCTTTCAAATTCTGATACAAAAACTCTCTATTTTCGCAGAAGTAAAACTTACAAGGTTCGACGTCTTCCGTATCCAGATTATCTACCGTGTTTAATTCGACTTGAATCTTTTCCATGACCAGTCTCTTATTAGAATTAAAATGTACCGACAAGTTTTGACTTACATCACGAGCTGGAGTAGGCTTAAGACGCTTTAAGACCGGCTTCTTGTCCTAAAAAAATGGAACCCTTGATAAAAGCAAAACTTTATCTTATTTTCGATATTTGAAATTTATTGAAAAACGCATCGCAGATATTAAAAACTTTGATAATGAAAATATGGCGTAGATATTAAGAAAAATATGGCGTAGAGACTTTCTTTATCACAATATATATTTATTCAATTACAAAGATATATTGTTCCAGATTTAAATAATTTACACGCATTTACAATTTATCAATAAAACTCACCAACAGGGACGGTTCTGGATTTTTTTGCGTGACGACCGATTGATTCGCTTCCGCGACTGCTCTCAACAAAAGTGACTGCGTAGCGCGTTTTTGCGTCGGTTGTAGTGGCTTCAAAGGCCTCGGTGTAACAATCACTTTACTTGGCAGCCTTGTGTCTTCGATGTTTATGTCATCTACATCACTGGACGCTTCTTTTCCAATCTTATCCGACTGTGATTTCGCGCTTCCATAACCGGAATGTTGAGTCGCATTGAACGGAGCTTGGTTTGTGGTTTTGGAGCGTTTTCTCTCGGTTTTTGCGACGACGGAGGATGCAGATCTGTTCACAGCGACTATGCGCGACTTGACGGGACCGCTCAGAGAATGATTATCATTATCTAGTTCATCATCTTCCTCCTGTTCTTGCTCTTTTTCTTTGGCACCAAGATTTACAGGCATCATGGGTCCATCGTCTTCATTATCGCGAGACTGTCTTTTCATTGGTCTGAAATTATTTCTCACCGGACCTAATCTGTCCTTGATATTCTTAGTACTGTTGCTAAGTTGATCTAAACTCCTCGAGTTGTTTCGGTAATCCATCGTCTCTTGTGATTTTATGGGCTGCTTCTGCGTTTTGTTATTGATACCCGCGATGCCTAAGCGATCTTTAACGGTACACATGGACTTTTTAGTAGATATGTCCGTTTTGGAACCGGAATTTAGGATTCTCTCCCTAGACTCTGCCGCGTTTTTATTCAGTCTCTCACTCTTATTACTCTCTATTCGACTTCTCACATCATTGAGTCTGTTTACCTGGTCATGATGACGCGAGGACTCGCCATCGCGATTACGTCTCGAATTTCGATCATCTGTATCAAAGGTTCTGCTCTTGCTACGATCGTTGTCGTAACGATGTGACTTGTCAAATCGCTTCTCCAATGGTCGAGAGCGACCGATACCTTCCTTTTCTCTGTAGACTTCAAACTTCTTCCGCGGCGATGCTATACCGAGCCGATTCTTCACCGATACGACCGATGTGATCTTTGGTTTGTTCACGCAGGACTTGAGCTTCTTCGAAACTGTGTCAGGCGATGTGGTCGCGTCCACCTTCTCCTCTTCCTCGGAAGGTTTCGATCGTTTCACTTCGTTATCTCTTTTTTCGACGCTGTCATAATGACTACTTGACGTCTCCAGTGATCTCTTCAAGCTTTTACTACTCTGCACCACTTCGTTCGATTTCTGATCACGAATCGTATCCGCAGTCTTTGCGGCAGAATTTTCCGACGTAATATTATCTCTTGTCGCGTTTTCATCACGCGTGAAATTCTGTGACGCAGATTCCTGACAGGACTCGCTACTATGTGTCGACCCCTCATCTGTTCTGCTTTTGTTACTTTGCACATTCTTTGTGTTTTTCTCCGCGCTTTTACTATAACTCTGTTCCGAGTTTTGATTAGATACACAAGGCTTTATCGTTTGTTGCTTTTGCACAGGTTGTTGTTTATCATTCTTTGTATTTTTATCCAAAGACTTGTCGACAACCGATTGTTCTGCCGTCTGATCTTCCAGAAACGAAGTTGCGGATATCTTTCGTTTCTTCCTTTCCTCCTCCTGCTTCACTACTACCGTGGGTACAAACTCGCGGGATGATTTCTTTTTTGCCACAGTGACTTTCTGCAATTTCTTCAGCACTTGATCGTGCAGCCAGTCTACAAATATAGTTGTGCAGTCTTCTAGAAACAAATTTAGATCATCATGCATTTGTTGACGGGATTTTTTATTGACAACCATCACCAATATGTAATCTGGTAGTTCCTCATCGTATCGTACACCTAATTCGTTAAGCTTCGCACGAATGGCACTCTGAAAAGACAGAATAAATTTATTTAGCAAAAATAAAAAATGATAGAATACATCTGCATATTTTTCATATAGTTGATCATTAAAATCTAATTCGATATTTCATTAAATAATACAATTTATTACAGATATCACATATTATTTAAAAAATATAATCAATTCTTTAAAAAACATTTTTTCTTTCTTTGGAAAAGATAAATTCTCAATCATTTTTATACTCTTAGATTTATATGCTATACAAATAAATAAATTTTAGAATGCTTAGATTGTAGATCTGATGAATGAAAGGCAAGAATTGTCTTGTATCACATGAAACTTTTACATCCTTCCCTAAAGAATTTAATATAATTGTACAGTCTTCTAGATAATTAGGCAATAATGAAGACATCAAATTAAATGTTATGCTTGCATTAAATGTATACAATAGAATGAGATATATCTATTCGTTTAGATCGTGCAAATTTCATACTGTGCATGCTAGTCCCCGAATACTTACTCGAAGTTGATTCGTGACCTCAATGCCACGCGTATCCATGATTATGGGATGTGATTACTCTGAATTTTCACCGGATCAAATGAGACTCAGCGTTGTCAAGTCAGCGATCAGCCGAGTCGATAAACCGATGTAATCGCGGCTCAGTGCCTATCATAGAACGAAAACATTTTCCGCCATAACTGGATGAAACGTCCTCGCCAGTCCCCACTTTCGGGGCATAAAATAAATCTAACCTAGGTGCACGAATAGGGGCGTTTCGTCAGTTCGATGGTTCGATCCAGTTCGATCTTTCAGCACGATTCTCCAACTGTACGCGGAAAATGATTCGTCGTTTCGTCCTATCCTAGATAAAATAAATAAAGCCTAAAAATAGGCTTTTCGTAGTAATCAAAATGAAAAAATTGCATAAAACAATCATATAAATAAATACAAATTTCACAAAAATTATTTATATTTAGTTTATATTTTATTCATTTATATTTATGTTTAGTTTCGAATGACAAAAAAGAAATTTTACAAAATCTCTCATTATAAAAATATATCTTGAAAATCAGAAATAAAAATTCAAACAAAATTGATCAAAAGAACTTTTTGATAGCTATCAAATCTGAATTCTGATATCGGATTTGTATTCTTAGAACTCCGGAACTATGTATTCTGATTTATATAGAAGTTGACACTATTGACATACATAGCTATCAACTGTCAAATCTGAATTCTAATATCAAATGAGTATTCAGTGATCTTAAAAAGCTTAGAGCGTATTTTTACTAAAAAAGTACATTTTTCCTAAGTTGACAATATATTAACAGCTGTCAACTGTAAAAAAAAAATCTTTATATCTTAACACATAAACAACTTGATGTTTAAAAATAGACTTCTCATCTTCTAAAGATTAATATTTGATATTATTATTAATAAAAACTTCTGTTCCAGATTTTATTAACATTATTTTCTGTTTTATTAACATAGAAATTGATATTTTCAGTAGAATTTTACTATTTAAAAATTATATACATATGTATATAATTTTTGTGTAAATATAAGATTTATAGAAAAATTAAACAATTGTCTCAATGCACTACTGCTCTTAATTGTAAGAGATCAGTATTTTGGTCAGTTTTTTGGTTCATAGCAACAAGTCAAATACACCTTTGTATCATTGACAAGATTTGTTGATTGAACAGAATTTAAAGAAAAAAAATAAAATAAGAATTACAATAAATAAAAAAAAAATATATTTATTTGCAACGTATATCATATTTATCTCTCTTTCTCTCTCTACGTAGATATAGAATAACTTATATTTTTATACATATATGACAATGCAATCTTAACAAAATTAAAATAAATTTTTTCATGTAATTCACAAAGATAAATCTGCTATTTTACTGATTTAAAATTTTGACTTAATTATACCTTATATACATTTCACCGTAGTTATAAATTTTACAAATAATCATTTAAATTTCAAAACTGTCCACAATATAAAAAATACTGCTATAGAAAAAAGAAATAAGTATAGGATATAATAATTGTGACCTGCTTTTGCTAGACGCAAAACACGTGCAACGGAACCTGATAAGGACCCACTTGTTTTTTCAAAATCATCATCCTAAAATAAACTTTATTTTTTAGATAAAATTAAAACGAAATTATATATTTGTCTTTAAAAGAACTAATCAACTAACCATGTTTCTCAAGAATTTATCTTGATATTTTACTTCTGTACCAATGTCAATAGACAAAGATTTTAAAGCATGAATTTTGTGCTTTAATTCTTCTGTCATTTTTTCATTTTCGTCTTCCATAGCATTGTGGGTAGATGTACTTGGTAATGGTTCATAGTTATTACCTCCTGAAAATATAACAATTATATGTAAATTAAGAATTTATCCACATATTTTACATTAAAAAATACATAATTAAAACCAGACAGAACCTGAGAGCGGCCACCTTGCTTTAACGGGCATATTGTCCTGATGCGCCGCCTAAGAAAGTGGATGAGAAAGTGGAAACTATGCCCGTTATGCTCGGTAACGATACATGGTTCGTGTCTGTGCTACAATTCATATGTAACAATAAACTAAAAAAAAGAATATATTATAATTATATATTTTATTTAAAATTAAAAAAATTAAACATATTTATCTTTTTCATTCTTGAGAAATTTTTACACATATTTCACTAATAAAAGAAAATTCTGAAGAAAAATAGTAAGTAAATTGTCAATACAAGATATTTGCCAAGGTTTTCATTAGATTTATAATTCAAGGATATGAATATAATTAAAGATATTGAAAGAGAGATACAAGACGCATCTTTTCCAACATCTCTAAAATCGCCAAAATTATTAAGAATAAGACTTTTACAAGTGATTTATTTTTATCTAAATTCACATTCGTATTTCTTTCAGAAAATATCGGAGGGTTTTAAAAGTTGTGTACATACATGAAATAGTATTATATAGAATATATGTATTTGCTTCTTTTTATGTAAAATAGTCTTTGATCTGCATCATTCATACTTTCGTAAAATTGTGTCTTCGAAAATGATATACAGCAATGTAGCATTGCTATTTTTGTGTTTTTATACAGTTTAATAGTATTGTTTTCATAGCCGCAATTAAAAAGTGATAAACGTATAATTGTAAGTAGTCAAACTGAATGTTAAATGCGACAATCAAATATCAATTTATTCTCATAATTATAATTAATTCAAATATTATAATTATAATTAACTCGAAATTATTATAATTAGAATATTATCTTCTCGTTTTCGACATAACTCATTCATTATTGAATATATAAAATTAAAAATACATTTTACATTTTTAATATTTATATTATTCAATCTTTATGAGAAAAATCAATTGAGATGGTCACATTTAGTCTTTTTTTTTAAAAACGATATAGTTGTAGAATTCAAAAAATGTGCGTATATGATTGGTGTGAACGCTCTCTATACTTAATTCTTCGCATGTTCTTAATATTTCGCATGTTTTATAATGATAAATGTTCGCTATAGAAAAAATTAAAAATAAATCAAAATAGATAAAAAAATTTTTCTTAATAAATGTGCTTTAAGTACAATGTATAAACATTGCACAAAAAGTGCAGTAACAATGCAAAATTTCTTTTAGCAGCTATATACAAATATATCTTTTTCTCTATTAAAGTTATATGATTCGCATTTTACATATATATGTTACACCCATTTTTAGAGCATTGATAAATTGTGTGCATTCTATTTGCAAATCATAATTTCTCATCTCTCTAAAAAATTATGATGTTTTATCAAATACCATTGCATGCCTTTTTTGATATTGCTACAAAATATACCGTTTACAGTAATTCTTCTAAATGCAACTATATTACTAAGATTTCGAAATTACTCTTAGTTAAAACAAGCATTAAATACACCTAAATTGTTATTTTTGCAGCATTACTATCTTGTCTTAATACATTTACGATTATTTCTGTAACTTCTTTTAAAGAAGAAAAAGATTCTAAAAATAAATTGCTATAAAAAGAAAGAATAAAAGAATGTTTTAGAGATTTCTATTTCTATTGGCGATGTTTTAAAAAAATCTACTGAAGAATCCCTTCTTTTTAGTGGATCTCAGAAAGATTTGGTCGATATCTTTGAAGACTCTTTCGGCAGATTGGGCAGCATTAATGTAATAATGAATTCCTTGTAGAGCGTAATAGTCGACGAGTGGTAAAGTTTGTGTGTGATATGTCGCTAATCGTTTTTTCAGAGCCTCCTCATTGTCATCAGATCTCTTAATTAAAGGTTCCCCAGTGATCTATCAAAAGAGATTAAGCATTTTAAACTTTTCATCTCAAGTTTTATTTGAACTTATGTCATTATATAACATTTTTATGTCTATATATAATTGTTTGTAAAAATAAATGTTATTATATATAATCTTCAGCGAAAACATATTACATAAGTCAAATCAGAATTAGCATGTCATTGAATTTAACTGCACTTTGCAAATACAACTAGGTGTATTGTGAACAATTCTCTAGTGTAAAATTCTCTTTTTCTCCAAATTATATGAAAAATTTGAAATTTTTTGCTATAATTATTTTATTACTTACATCATCTTTCATAGAGACTTTAGGAGGAGCAAGTGTCTCATGGTAAGATCTACCACTAGCTGGATGTATTAATCTACCTGTAATTCTACTGATCAATAATTTGTCATCGATTCCAAACTCAATCACAGCATCAAGCTTTGTTTTCCTCTTCTTGAGCATTTCATCGAGCTATATAGAAAAGAATTGTGAAATACAGAGATTCAAGTGTTTCATTATGAGATGTATAAAATTTCTTTTAAACATTTCTTACTTTTTCTGCTTGAGGTACACTTCTTGGGAATCCATCCAGTAAAAAGCCACGCTTGCATTCAGGTTTGTTTAAATTGTTCTCAATCATGTTAACTACCAAATCATCACTGACCAATTTACCTTCGTCCATTATCTTTTTGAATTGAATTCCCAGAGTAGAACCGGAATCGACTTCAGCTCTTAGCATATCACCTGTAGATAAATGACATACGCAGTACCTCTCTTTGAATAACACCGCCTGAAACAAATGCATTCAACTAATCTTTGCAGTTAGAATTAATCATTGTCATGATTAATGAAAAATCTTCAATTAAATATTTCAAGGTTTATAAAGTCAAAACATTTTAATCGCATAAAATCTAAAGATGAATCTATCTTTTACAGTTCTAATCTATTTATACAGTTTAATTACTCATTAGAAATACAGGAAAGGTCAATTTACTAATGTATGTAAAACAGGTTTATATTGTGCTACAAAATAATTTAATAATTTTATCATTTAAAACCGCCTCATTTAATCAATCAAAATTAACTTATGTATGAAAAACATGATAGGTCAAAACGAATAGCTAGCTCAGCTTTCAAGAATAACAGTCAAGTATATACGTGCGATAAGAAAATACCTGAGTGCCTTTGCCGCTACCAGGTGGACCCAATAGAACGGCATTGACTCCGCTCGACGGTGTCTCGAGCTTCGGGGCTGGGTCCGTTTGCGGCGGCATGTTTTCTTAACGAGTCGAAAAGGAAAAATTCGTCGAGCTCCGCGAAAAACGGCTTGTTTCTCAGTCACTATTATTATCAAGGTCGCGAAACACCGTGTGTCACGGATAATAAACGCGCGCGACGTGCTGTTGGAACATCCTCGCGTTGTGAGTCGCACGAATGTGTTCGTCAGCACGTCATCAGCAATCGGTGAAAATTTGATCTTTGACCGAACCGCGCTTTGCCTCATCTGTCGACCGCCTCGTGAAGCAATTCAATTCACGTCGATTTAAATTATCTCGCGGGAAATGTTATGTATACACATACATATGAGTACGAACAGATGTATCATCATGTTATAATTTTATACATACACACACTATTATAGCAAAATTTACACACACACACACACACACACACACACATGAACATTTAAAGACAACAATATGTATCAATAAAGTTGATTAGAAGAGTATTGGAATAGATAGACTTCCAAATCACAAGGTTCAGAATGAGTACATGCTACAAAAATAGAAAAAAAGATACATATGAGATATTGTCCATGTGTCACATATAAATATATAATATTAAAGCATTATTCATATTTATGTGATTAAAAATTATATACGATTATACAATCGAGATAATAATATAAAAAAATTGATTAAATAATAAAGTAATTCTTTTCAGTGGTCTACATTTCAAACTATAAACTATAATTTTAAACTATAAAGTACTAATTAAATAAATAATAATATAGGAATATGATTATGTCGAATCGATTAAAATACAATATAAAATATAGTTATAACGATACTTAGACGTTCTTTTGTATATATTGCTTTAACATACTCTGTTAAAAATTGTTCAATATTTCTTCGCAAAATTTTTCGCGAGAAAAATCAATTCTAAATTTGGAGAAAAAATCTATAGCAAGACTAATAAAATCAAATAAGAAATTTAATAATAAGGTATTAATATAATAAGGTATGTATGAACAATTATTAAAAATGCAATCATATGATTATGGGTTTGTTAATCGCGATAAGAACAAGAACTGACTTTTTGCTGCTCTGTTGTTTCTCGCGTTTAATGTTCCCGTTTAATATTGCAGATCTCTCATATACAAGATTTGACAACTGATTGTACGCAAGATTCGGACAAGTTAACAAAATTCTTGTACGCGCTTGAGTATACATTGCACATACAAATTACAGTAATCCATTCCCTTCATGAAGTCGATAAGATGATGTAACAATTAAAAATGATCATTTCTCGTTATTCAATACTCGCATCACATCTATCTTTTCGTGTAAATGTACACACACACACGAAAAGCAATCGAAACATGATCAAAACGCATTCATTCTAATGCATTTCATTTTATCTAACGTAATTAGAAAAAATTTATAATACATGTTTCAAAGATCGTTTAATAACATAATTAACTTAAGCTTGAGCAATTTTTTGCATCCTATATAAAAATATTATTTTTGAGATCCGAGTAGAGTTTTTTTCTCCTCTATGAAGATTAAAATAATTTACAATTTATAATTACAAATTATACTGAAAGAGAAGCTCAAAGAATTTCATGCTCCGAATGTAACAGAGCATATGTCAATTAAATAAAGAAAGAGCGCCAATGATTCTTATTGATGAGAAATGATCGCGCTAATACATATGCAAATAGAAGAGATTTCGGCAGCCTCTTTATCACGTTATATGCAAAAATAGACTTTACTATCTCTCTTTTGCCGACGAGGAACGACGAAAGGAACCATCCGTAAAAAGATTGCGGTCGTTGAACGTCGAATTCCTCTCTCACATGAGTGCTTGTTTTTTTTTTTTAGAGATTGCGTACGCAAAAGTGCGTTTATACACAATAAAATTCCTATTAATATTATTATAATTCCATATCTACGGGGTGAGAGAGATTCACACTCGCAGAAACCTGCTTCTATTTGCTCCGTTAATCACGGAGGGAAGTATCGCTTCGGGAATTATATATTTATCGTGAATTGTTATCTTCGAATGAACGCGTTGTCATATATCCTTCAACAGCGGGTATAATTATTGTCTATGTATATGTATATATATTTGTAATTTCTACAAAAACGCGCCCTGCATGTTTATAGGTATCACTTATACTTGGTCGCTTAATCGCGATTTTACACGGATGAGGAGTCGCTCGATCGACAATACGAACGATAAAATAATCATATAATTATTTGTGAAAATCTTCGTAAAGAGAGTATATGATGTGAGCAGCGTTATTAATATATTTTCTCTCTTTTTTTGCATAGAATTTACTATGAAATAAATCGCGGAAAGGCCAACGTTTCGCATTCACGTTTCCAACTTTTACACAACTTTAATAATATTATCGCAACATAAAGAAATGCGCCGAGAAAACGATCTTTTAAACTAATATTGCTCATGTATTTGATTGAAATCTTACGGTTAATATAAGGACGGCATATAAATGGATTAATACACGAGAATATATTACAACTCCAAGTGTGAGTCTGTGCACACTATATGAAATGCAATATTACCATCCTGTTAATTATCTTAATAATTAACAGTGACAGTTACCGGCCTCTATCTCGATTAGTTCTAATCTAAATGTGATTGCATTCTTACTTTTAACTGCATTCTCACTAAAATGTTTTCGAAATAAAATTTAAATGAATTTTATAGTAACTGCAGTCTGGACGAAAAGAAGCAAAATTGCTTAGAATGTTATAAAGAAAATAAATATTGTAATGTTTCAAAAATTTTCACATTACGTTGATGATGATAATGTTACGTATAATGTGCATAGACCTTAAAGAGGTGTAGAAAGTAAAAGTTACAACACAAAAAAAATATAAATGTATCTGTACATAATTGGAGTGTATAAAAACGCAGCATCCCGGTAAGAAACGAATTCGTGTATATTTGTTTCTAACTCGTTTATAATTATAAAATTGCCGGGATCATACAGCTCTTAATGCGTTATATTGCATTTACTGTAAATCAGTCTGGACCAGCATGGACCAATCTGATTGCTGCAACTTATATATATATATATATAATATATATGCATCGCAATATTAAATAATTCTCTATATTTTATAAATATATCTAATAAATCTATCTAATAAATATCTAATAAAAAATCATGTAAAACCGTGCTCTCTTTATAATAAATAAAATAATACTCGAATTATAAATAACAAAAGCAAGACTCATGTAGGCTATATCAAAAATTGCGACGAATGTATGTCCTTGTGTGTATAGGAGCAGACATAATTATAACGCATATACGACGTTGGCAAAAAAAAATCATAACAATCGAGATTATCCCTTAAAAATTATGTTATCCATACAAATGTTTCGGTACAAATGATGCTATCATACATTGCTATATATCATAGTAGACTTATGAAATTGGTGGGTTACGAAATCTGCTAGAGAGAACTGAGATAGCTTATTATAGTCCTAAAGTATTAGATGTATTAAGATTTATTGGTATCAGATATTGCATATTACTGTTGGTGTTAACCGTTTAGCTTCCTAGAAAATTTTACACGTTGTATATGATTCTTTAATTCCCTTTCTCCACTTATCTCCCTCCTACTCTTCTATCACCGCGTTATTCTTTCAAAACGAATGGTTCACCTCATAATCAAATTCATAATATCTCAAGCTTATTTGGTCGTAATGACTCATCAACAATATATATCTAACTTTCTAAGAATGGCGATATATTAATTAAACATTTGTTTCTTTCTGCATCTGTTTACAATTATTAATCTGCAGAAGCATCGATTTCTAACGTTTTATCACACATTTCTCATTTTTGAAGGCTCGAGGGGATCTATATATTTTCGATAGTCTTTGCAAATATTTTAAATTCAACCGGGAAAGCAAAAACACCTCAAACTTCGCAAACAGAACATCTAAAATACTCTCAAAAGCCCGCGAAACGCTAAATTGTACTATTTTCGATTGTGATGACAATGCATCTAGACTCTACCCTACTCTAAGCCAACGTATGATAATACATAAATGACGCGATCGACTTAGTCGCGACACCGCAAGGTTACACCAAGCAAGGATAAGATTATTTCTCGGATCGTCAATAAAACGTTATGGACGAAAATATGTCGCGGGTCTCTTATAATGATCTTACGATATTAAACTTTGGAATAATCGCGTACATAGCCAATATTTGATTACCCGGATCGTAAGTAAAAACTACATCTCATTCATAGATTAGGTACTTCTTCATGTTTAACGAAGTAATCGAACGATACGTTTTTTTCAACGCAGCATTCTTTTTCTTGTTGATTACAGTGTATGCACTATTGTTACAGAAATTGTGATCGATGCAAAATCACAATTATGCCTTCATGGTGCGCGCATGCACATATATATCCCGACTTAATTCAAAATGCTACGTTTTGTACAATTCAATAAATTCCATTCTATACTCGCGAACGGCTTCATCTGACGTTACAACGCGAACAAAGTTCTTGACTGTTTACAATCGTTGTGGAACGATGAAGTTTATCATTCCATTCCATCTTTTCTTCTTAATATGCATTAGTATAAAATTCTCGTAAACGTAAAAATCTTATCACCCGTTTAACTCAACGTTCTTCGTATTGCGAATACAAAGGCGTCACTCAACATCAAGCATTGCATACTTGTATTGTACAAGAAAAATGATGCAACTCATCATCATGTTTAAATGCTGTAAAAGATTTCCAAAAACCGATCTTGTCGCCATTTAGAAAATGTTTACCGTTTTCAACAGTAAATGTTTTTCAATAACTAGCGATCTCAAGCTTGAGATAAGCAAAGATCTAACACACTAGTAGGCTCTCTAGTGTGTTAATCGCCTATTTCATATAGCCTCTTGACTGTTGACCGACTGCGAACTGCGTGACGTTTTGCGACTAATTGGTTCTAAGTACGCTGCGGGCGCCCAGCCTTCCATGCCAGTGCCAATCAGTTTGACAAACCACCAGCCAGCACAACCGACTTTGAGAAGCTCCAAGGTATCACCCTCACGCATCGTGACTTCCGACTGACCTACCGCGCAATAATCTGCCAATGCTACGTATCTTCCTCCCTATAAATAAGTGTCTTTATTATTGTAAAATATACACAATTATACATATCATAATCAATTTAGAAACTAAAAATATAAGAAATGCAATAATAACCTTATTGTCAGATAGAAGGAAAATGATGGGTGTGCATCGAATTTGTAAACTTAAAATTGATTAAATGCATTAAAATCGACAAAAATAAAATTATAGATTTTTTAAATCTATCTCTTAATTATTCTCTAAAATTGCTATTTTATCTACAACTTATTCTCAATGCTTAAATTCGAGAACGTAAAAAAGAATTTACCGGTGCCGGTCCTGGATTGTCGCCAAAAGCGTCTTCCTCATCTGTATTGCTATTTTCTGAACTCCATGCTGCGTCTTCCTCCGTTGATTGTGAGACATCGGTCATATGCGAGATGACGCTGTTACCGTCGACAGATAGTGTTCGCAAAGATCCCGATATACTTTGTGCTTCCCATGAGATTGTTTGTCGCAACGGCCTTTCGGGATAAAAGAAGTAATGAAATATATCAAAAAGATTGATGAAATACGCGCATCATTCTTTAACAACGATTCTTCACGTACTTATGATTGGATTTTCCAAGAGCCGAATTTTGTTTTCCTTTGAGTTCGGCTAACTGAGACATCAAAACACCCTTGATCTGACGCACCCAAGATTGTTTAACATCGATACTGGGCGCTTGTATTGTATGCACCTCAGCTCTGCCCTGTAACCATATCTCGAACCGTTTAGCGTCACCTTTCACCGACTCCGTCAAACCAATCTGAGACATCTGCGATATATTACACAAGATCACACATGAATCATAAAACTTAAATTGGAAAAAAGACTTATTCTTACAGATATGAATATTGAAGTATACCTTCAAATATCTTTTAAAATGGTACGTGGCCTTGTTGTGAGCTTGAGGCTTGCTATGCTTACAAAATATCAAAGCCTTTTCATATAAAAAGATATGCCGTTGTGATGGTTTTAATCGTAATAATCGCTCCCGTTTACTGCTACTCCAAACACTAAACGAGCCTTGTAACAATAATTCACCCTGTGCGCTTAGATCGCCCTGTAAGTAAAGAGAGAAAGACAAAAAAATAATATAGTAAAAGATAAGATGTAATAATTTAGATAGAAAGATAGAAAGAAAATCGATGAAGATACTTACTCCAAAACCTGTTATTGCAGTTTGATGCATGCTGTCATTGACACATTTTAATACGACTAGCATGCAATCAAGCGCCTCTTGTAATTCAGTGCAGCATGAAGGTTCGTCACTATATTTTAATAAATCTTTTAATAACAACTGATATTTGGTAATCCGCTGAACGGGTTTAAGAAGGTAGGCAGCGAGCGGCAGCTTGTGACCAAGTTTTTGCTGGCAGGCTGCGAGAAATTGCGGTTCGGCCTGTATTTGTTCACGCAATTTCTCGGATCGCGGAATATTTTGACAATAATAACTATACAATCTAAAGAATATCTCGCGCTAAAAATGTACATTAAATTAGCGTTTTCAAACAAATATGTGATATGTATTCGGAAATAATATATAATAATAATATAAACGCTTACTCTTTGAACAAAGCACAAAGCTACCAGTTCAGTATTCGAAATGCAGTTCTCCAGATCTCTTAGAAATGTTTCACCATGAAAAATATAAATATCTTCTAAATTTCCAAACAATACATCCGCTTTGCCCACCAGTGCAGTTGGTATCAAATGAACCATCGCTTCGTTCGTCATTTCCATCTTGTAACCTTTAACAATCGAACCAAGTTCGGTAACGTAAATTCGCTCAGTTTCCACAAGTTCCGCCAAGACATGACCGCGTTTTAAACGTAAAGCTTCGATGTCTCGAGGTTCGCTTTCTGGTGATGAGGACTCTCCCTCTATAGGACTCATTTCCATCTTAAATTAAAAAAATTTGTCTAGAAAATTTATTCATTTATATTTTCATTAAAGTAGTTAAAGACATCATGCATCATTTTGAAATTTCTTTCAAAAATACCGCTTAATATATAGCATTACCTTTGGCATAGTGTTGGCTTTTTTGAGAACTCTGCTGGGCTTTACAGTTTGAGGCAGTGATTGCAAGGGTTTGACTGGTTCTGGAGTGACAGTTTGTACTGGTCTAGTTGGTTTGATCAATTGCTGCTTTAGTGCCATTATTCTCTTGTCGCACATCAAGGATACATCTTCTATCCTTTGCAAGACCTACAAATTTATATTTCGTTATATTTCGGATTAAAATGTTTCATGGATTAATATGTTTCAAAAATACACACTTGCGTAATAAGCGCTTTAGTCTCCGGCATTACGGAATCTTGAAAGATACATCGGGGATGATGGAATTCCTCCGCGGCTTCGATCAATTGCTGCAGCTCTTGAAGCGCTTGATCCGGCGGCGTGGTACTGTTTTGCGACGCCAACAATTCTATCCCTCGTGTGCACCAAGTATTGGCCTGATTAATTATTAATAAAATAAAAAATTAACTTTCTAATCAGTGGAAGAAGAATAGAGATAAATTTGAGAGACACAACGAGTGTACCTTATCTATACGCTCCATAAGTTCCCGGCATTTAGTCAACATATGCAATCGTCTCTCCAATCTCTGACTGAGGATGGTACAGATTCTTTGTAGCTCCACGCATTTAGGTTCCACAACGTCTGTCGGACACTGATGCCTGCCGGACAATAGTTGTTGACCAGCGGATATCACCTCTTCCGCGCGATCTATGTCTCCCTATAAACATACGCAATTATATTTATGCACAATAACGCGATCAAATAGGTATATAAATGAATGAAGATGCTACAAACAATCATGACATTTTTTGTTCTCATAGTCTTATTAAATCATCTAGAAAGAAAACCTCGTAAAGAAATACACTATTATGCGTGCAATGCAGAGAGAGAGAGCGAAAAATCATAATGATAATCATTCGCAAAAATTCACCATGCCATTATCGGATATGAATCAATCTCCAGCAATTTTCCGATGACATGTGCGTGCATTTCAATTAAAAGAAGTAAAGAAAAAAGAAAAATAGCATATTAGCTTAAATAGTATAACAATGTATAAAAGAGAATTTTAATTTAAATATAGCGCCTACAAAAACTTGTTGAAACGTAATGTTTTCTATTTGCCTCCAAGACGATAAATATAAGATTGAGATATGTACATGTAAATGCTAAAATAATATCTCAAAATTATTGTGTCTTAAAATTGTAAATTCTATCACAGAATATATATATGTATTTTGTTAAGTGGATTGCTTACCAAGACCCAAATCCACATGGTATGCAACAAATAGGACTATCGACAAAATGAGGAAAGCGGTGCAAAGTAACATTTGTGCATGATGTGCATTATATATGTTATTGCTTGTGATCACATTCAAAAACCAGATTTTATATATATATGAACATGATAGAATATTTAAGTTGCATTTATACATATTCTTAATATGATCAATAATAGTACGTTTATTTTATTGCAAAGTTTATATAGTTTCTTGAATAAAATTATACTGATTTAAATAATATATTTTGACACTTTTTTAGTGCAACCCGTACATTCTCAAACTCAAAATTAATAATGTTATCAAGTTATTTTCACTAATTGATCATATAAAAAAATGATTTTTATACAACGGGTCTATAATTTTACGTTTCAGGAATAATTCTTCTCTGTATATAATCTATCACAATTAATAATTTTCACCTGTGTAATTTTACATGTTATCTGTAAACTACTCCCGATCAACTTTGGCTAGATAATTTATCAGAAAAATAATCGAATATCTTAAGGTACGAATACATAATGTCATATTTTGTCAAATTTATTATTTAAAAGTGCCACATACTCTGCATATTCGTTGAAACGCCGATGTGTCGTGCAGCAATTGTTCCACTCGTGCTTGCGTCTCGCCAACCTCTGTCATTTCTTCCACTGTCTTTAAATGTTGATCTAATGTCGCTTGTAATTCCCGGAAATCTTGCTCGAATTGCCTCAGAGCCAAACAATGTCTCAAACGTGAGCTATGATGTGACCAAAACAAGTCAAAGGTTCGTTCGGTTTCCTCCAACTGAACAAGTAGCCTAAAATTGAATTAAAGCATTAAAAATTATATGAAGCAAATATATGACAAATTTCTTATATCTAATATCTTACATTAATGAATTGTGAATAATTTTGACCAGAGTATGATAAGATGACGTGTATAATAAGATTAATTTTATTATTATACACGTTTATATGATCAATTATAAAATTCTTGTGTTACCTTTCTACTGCTGCAACATTTCCCAATCTATCAGCTGTTCCTTTTCCAGTTAGTTGCCGTACGCTATCTAAAAGAGCTTCTCCATGTCTGGCAGCACTAAGTATCTCTTCTTTTAATTCGTTATATTCAGCTTGTTGCTGTGACAATAGTGTAGTTGTAGCAATAGTATTGTTAGGAAATTCCACTTCAGCCAAACGTCGCGTGAAAGAATCCAACGCGAGGGACACGTCCTGTGTCATTGATGAAAATTTTTCCAGACTCTGCATAGAAAGGTAAAAAACATTTATTAAAGAATAGAAAAGTTAATGTCATGTATTGACTAATATTATTAAATTATATTTTGATATATTTACAATTCTATTTTGTATCCAAGTATGATGACAATACGGTAAATTGCCGCTGAGCGGCTCAGTGAGTTGATCTTTTTCTATAAATTCGTGAAGCTCAATAATGTTAGCCAAGAATATAACCCTAAACTTGAAATCCTCTCGAAACAACTTATTCGATACTTCTGAAATGGCTTTTTGAAAAAATCCGGCGGGTCGCAACACATATACTACATGCACTAGACCAGGGAAAAATGCCTAAAATAAAAAATATAGAATTTATGGTAACAATTATTTTTTATATATTAACTAATTATTATATATATATATATATATATATATATATATACATACATACATACATACATACATATATATATATATATGTGTGTGTGTTATATATAGATTAAATTATATATATAAAAATATATATAATTAGGTATAGATTTATAAAATGATAATAGTGACTGTAATTATTACACATGTATTAAATTCACTTACAGAAATTTTCAAAAGCACTGTTTTCACCGAGTTCCACTTATCATTCCTTCGATCAATTATCAAATGAAATCCAAGATCAGCTTCTTGCAACCTAAACATCAATATAATATATAATTTAATACAAAAAAAAATATATATATATTATATTGCATAAAAAGAGATATATTAAGTGATAATTATATTGGGATTACTTATATACTTACGTTGGCACAGAAGTAAGATATAACATAAGACGTTGATAGTCCAAGTCTGTCAAATTATGAAAATTGCCATTATCTGGAAATATAATTATAGGACATCCTTCTTGCGTTTTTCCTCCTACAAAAAATGTATAAAGAAAACAATTTAAAAATTTATATTTTATTAAAAATAAATCCAAATATAATTTGCAAGATTAAATATTTACCTGCAATAATAGCATATTGTGCCTGGAGAAGATCTGCAACGTCTCGAACTGCCAGGTCTCCATTTTCTATCTCCCCTGTCATACTCTCTACATCTTCTGTAATGCAAAATATTATTTTTTATCATTATATATACATCAATATTTCTTAAAATAATTTTTGTTTACATATTGCTTAAAAAATTATAACATAACTTATTAATATTAAAATTAAATCAATAATATATATTTTAATATTAAAATAGACACTTGCACAATTAGACATTAATCAAGAATCTCTATTTATTGTTATCATTATTCTATTTAAATGTTTACACAACACAATACATACAGACATTATATGCATATATACATACAATTATAATATATTAAAAAAATTCTTTGGTATACTTTTAATTTAATTAATAGTACAATTTTATTTATCATATATTTCATTTTTGGAGATTAAAATACTACAGATTGCACTGCTTGAATTATTTAGAAAAATAATAATTAAGATATATATATCACAATATTATTTAATTTAAAAATTTTAATGATCTAACGATTTTATTTGACAACCTCTTATGCAATATTTGCTGTGAACGTACAGTTCAAGTTTCACTGGTGTACTAAATGCAAGTACCTGATCAGAGGTTGCACTCACATGACCTTGCTGATGCCACCGACTGAAACAGTTCCCTGCAGTACCCACAATATTGCTGATATAACTGTAAATCAAGAGGCTCTCAAACGGGAAAATATGATTTTAATTAATACCAAGAATCTTGTACAAGATTATTAATTACTAATGGTCGATATATTCTAAAAAGCTTCCAATCTCTTACAATACATATTTCTCTTTAACATATTTCTCTCTCATGCTTGTTACATTAGAAATAAAATTTTTTATAGATATTATTATAGAAGAAAACATAAGAGAGAGAAAGATAAATTCATCATATATTATTTTTTAGTATTAATATTTTTGAACAAATAAATGATTTATATTTAATGAAATTTTGTATAAGTTATTCCCAACATTAAATTTTAAATTTTATCTTAATTTTATAATAATTATTTTATAATAGACTTCTCCGATGTGAAATTTATTTTATTTTTTTATAAGAATAAGGATTAAACATATATATATACTCTCTCTCTTATTTACATATACATGCTACAAATAAAAGATATATAATATTTATGCATTACAATCATATAGAAAGCGTTTGTATTGAGAAGCACTGTTGCTGCTACTATAGTTACTTGTGATTTCCGTGTCTGGAATTCAAGGAAGATAAGAAATATTGAAATTCTTTGGTTTCTGACATCAAGTTATTGAATTCTGCTTAAAAAAAGTACGGGATGTAAAAAAATATGTAGTTTTTTTGTGTACATGCCTTATTATATTAAAAAAATATTTTTTTATTATATAAAACAGCTAATCAACAGCTGTAGAATTTCTACGTTCCATTTTTAAATATTTAAAATTAATTTTAGAAAAATATAACAAAATATTTTGTAATTTCAGTTGCAAAATTTTTCTTTTTATTTTATAAATATATATGTAATTTAATACATTTTCCCATTGTTACTGTGAATCTTTTACAAGTTTTAATAAAAAAAAAAGAATTAAAGAGTTAAAATGTAAAGAAATAAAATTTCCAGAGAATTTGTTATTATTTAAAATAAAATCAAAATTATTTTTTCGATAAATATAATTTGTACAATATTAATTTTCTCTCGTTACTTTTACAAGAATCTATGTCTATTTGACTAAATACTTTTTATTAATTAATATAAGAAATTTATAAATTTATTTTGCAATTATTATTATAACAAAACTTTAAAGGCATTATAACTTTACTCAATTCACTGTGTAATTGAGCAACATAAGATATACTTCAATAAGCGTATATCTACTAATCTAAGATTTTATATAATAATTTTGTTTCTTTCTGTATTTTTGGAAATTATCGTGTATATATTATTCTTATACAGATTTATAAAATATTCTTATTGAGATTTTTCCGAATAATAACAATTATCTAACGTGTGTGCAATATATTACTGTACTCTCTCTTTCGGTTAAGGCGCGAGATATTGGAAAAAATTACTAAAGAATTAGAGCCTTACAGCATAGGCGCATATGTCACATTCACACATATACATACATATATACGTACAATTTGCTATCATATAATATATATATCTATTATATTTTCTCACATGCAATCTTCTAGTTTATACCGCGTTCGTTTTCGACAATGTGATAGTGGGACTGTTAACTACCAACCCGCGCGTAGTAACTTGATAACTCACGCCGTCCTGTAATTTACTGATAGGCGTTAGCACATAGGTCTCGTTCTGCCCTAAATCATGAGTTATCACAAGCGGCAATAACGTGCCACTTTCCGTCTGTAACTCTGGTTTGGATGACTTTTGCTGACCCGTATCATCTTTCGCATCGGGTTCCGTCTGACAGTGACTTTGGGTGGTTTGATTTCTCACAATAAACTCCAACTTGGCGAACTTCACCTGCGGGAACTGCACCTTCATGAATCGCCGAAACGTCGAATAGCCCATGCTCTTAATGTCAGGTGATATTTTTTTGCAATATTGCGTGTATAGATCGTGCACTGTTTTTCGCGTGATGTCCGGTGACAGATGCAGCGGCGCGTTCTTAGCGAGTTTGGTTTTCTGCTTGGCCTCCTGCACCTCAACAAAGTTCTTCAGAAATTCCGTCGCAATCTTATATATATCCAGCGAGAATGTGTTGTGCGGGATCTTGCCGTGATTGCCATGTACGCGTGGCGTTACGCCGTGTGTCATTAGATGCTTTCGGATCCGTTTGATCTGATAATGCGTGCAATTCTCCAGGTATAAAAATGCATCTAAACACACTCTTCGACCCTGATAAACGTATTGTGCGCGTAATCTACGTCGTTCTGTATGTCGGGCAGTTTGATAAGGATCCGTCAAGCATGCCATAGTTACGCCCATTAAATACATGTCATGCTCAGCCTTGGTCAACTCTGCGATATTCAGTCTATGCCGATAAACCACCTCAGTATTTAAATCCTTGAAGCACTGATCGTCGACACACTCGCAGCCTCTCTTGAAGCGTTCCAATACCTGTGCTGGACTATCCTCTAGTTTTGTGGGATCATAACTCGACTGACCTACATTTCGAGCTTTTTTCGATTTGACTTTTGCGACAGGTCTTTTTGACTTGACATTGGACACATTCTTGCGTTCTTCATGTTTCTGTAATAAAAACAATCCAATGAATTGTTAAAATCATAGAAAATTATTTAATGTAATATAAAGTGTACATTTGCATTTTCACAAATACATAAATAAATATATAAAAGTTGTATAGATTGTTAAAGCTAATAGTTAAAAAGTTGTATAGAATTGTAAAAGATATATTATTGATATCAATAATAAATCAATAAAATATTAATATCATATATAAATATTTCATATAATTTTTATTTAAAAAAATAAATAAAATATTTGTAAAAATGTAAATACACATATATGTATACAACATATACATAATGTAAAATTTGTAAGAAATACATGACAGAATTTTACCTTTTTTTCTGCATTTGTTGCTTCTGATTCCTTTATTATTTTATTTTTATCAGCAATAACAGTTTGCGTATTAGATATTGCTAATACTTTCATTTCACATTTTTCTTCTAATATTGGCTCCATGTTGTGTCTCAATTCATACAGCACATAGCTTTTCTGTCATCCTGTTAGAACAAGATATAGTTCTTATAATATTTCAAAATATAATTATCTTACAATAATTATTCAACACACAATTACAATAGCAATAAATTTTAAAAATTAAGTAGATTCAAAAGATGCGGGTGTAAAATTTAAATGTATCTTTGCAGATGCACTTTTCTTTTTTTTTAAGTTCAGTTCTTTTTCAATTGTACCGCGTTTTACTTGCACTTTCTGCACTTTGCTTCCGTTTCTTTTCTCTCTCCAAGAAACAAGAACATACATTCGCTTCTTTTGAATAAAGAAGGCGTGTAAATAAACGTAGTTATTGGTAGCAAACATATGTTTAATCCTTTACTTTTACATCTGTTTCTTTCGTATCCAGGACGAGAAATAAGTGTAACATTCGAGAGGCAGAAGAAGAGGAGGAAAGAGAAACATCGTACAGAAAGTGCAGCCGAGAG
Source organism: Camponotus floridanus (assembly GCF_003227725.1). NCBI lineage: Eukaryota > Metazoa > Arthropoda > Insecta > Hymenoptera > Formicidae > Camponotus > Camponotus floridanus. The sequence goes on from NW_020229838.1 coordinate 1,210,306, forward strand.
GAATCCGAGGACCTAAGGTCGAAAATCGCTGATCGCGCCCCTCGGTCACCAACTTTCGTCTCTAAGAGCCATAGTGTTAACGATCCTACTCACTGTTGTTTGATCGACTAACGCCAGCTTCCCAGCCTGGGCTAGTCGCCTCGTGGTTCGACGGACGTCACGTCGACAAGACGACACCCTCGTAGGCCCGATCTTGTCGCTGGTCGCGATAAATCGCACTCTATTCACCAGCCAACACTCCCGATGATATGGCGAACGACTAGTTCGTGTTATTGTATGTAGAGGGGCCGCCAAACTCTTCCAGGGACGTAGCGCAAAAGGGCGCCCTGCCTTTCCGAAGAGGACACGGCTCTCTTCGGATTTGTCTCGATAAATATGTCTAGTTATGTCTATTTGCATTTAGAAATTTCGTGAATCGTATAATGAAACCCTTCGTTTTTTATCATATAAAAATGCGCCGAAGAATTTTATCCATGACAGTTAAATGACAGTTGTCAAAATGGAAAATTTAATCAATATAATCAACAATAAAATTAATTTTCAATTCTTTTATCTTATAAACAGTTTTATATTTATATAAGAAAATTTAATACAGACGAATAAAATCCATATGCATATTTTATTTACTCGATAAACGCGAGAGAATGAGAAATTACGCTTTATCATTAATTGGAAAATTTTAAATTTTAGAAGGATGTACGCGAGAAAATTAATAAAATAAAAGATGCATTAACATTGCATATAAAATACGTATGTAACATCGATATTCATTCAACGAGAATTATTAATGCAAAATACACGATTTACTCGTCGAAAAAAAAATTCGACAACTTCGGCGTATCGGGAAAAAAAGAACTTCCGGATTCTCCCTCTCCGCTCGTGTCCGATGCGGATTATTGATTGATGGGAAGGGCGCGGATACAGCCCTGGCGCTCTCCCCCCCGAGGTGAACGAGGAGCGAGCGAGGGGAGAAACCTCGTACAAGTACAAAGCACACACGTCGATGCCGCGACGACGAATACGCTCCAAATAACACAACATCGCGCACTGCACGCGAGGAGCGCCGCTGGTGAAGGCGTTTAAGTCAACCGGAGAGAGATTAAAATCTCCTGTAATTTTTTAATTAGATGATTTAGACAGAGAATCTTCTATCTAAAGTTTTGCGCGGATCAGATCGGGGATGGGGAAATTTCGCGTCGAAATAAACGTGATTAATGCTGAGGGAAGCAAACCCCAAGGCCGCTCTATAGACGGCTTTATCGTAAATCTCCTTATTCGTTAAGATCATAAAAATGTAGCGGGAACGAATCCGTGACTCCGTTATACCGTAACTTATCGCAAACGTCGTATAAAACGTGTAATGTTCCGCACTTGCGATCGTTTCTTTTACGTCACGAGACACAATTCGCCTTAAATTAAAAACGGCGAATGTGTGTGTGCGGACGTTTTTTCAAATACGTACTTGTACTTTTTAAATGAGAATAACTAAAGCTGTTTTTCTAGGACGATATTTCGACGCAGTCATTATGTTTAACATCGAAAATATTTGTGTTCCTGAATAATTATAATCAATATTACAATATAAACATAATACATACTTTTCTCTCTTCATTACCACATATTCTATTAACTATGAAAAATAATATATTGGTTAGAAAAGAAATAATAAATGATCAATGTGTTAAAAACGATATTTCGATAATTAAAAAAAATATTAAAAATTTAAAAACTATTAAACATTATTTAATAAGTTTAAAATGTAAATGATATTCAGTTGTGATAGACGCGTAGAAAAAAATAATAAAAAATGATCAATGTGCTAAAGACGATATTTCGATCATTAAAAAAAATATTAAAAATTTTTTAAATATTAAAAATTATTTAATAAGTTTAAAATGTAAACGATATTTAGTTGCGATACAGTATTATGTTAAAAAAACAACAACAATATGAAAATTGTATGTATGATGAATGCATGTCAAACCTGTGCACTTGGTGGAGCAATGTTGATGGCAGGGACAATTGCAGCTATGCAGCGACTTTCGACGGAGAATCATCTTGGTTTGCCTGCCGCCTCGGTTGGTCCGACACTTATCGTATTATCACGGAACGTTGCAACTTGTTACAATAGAACGCTGTACAATCAACACACGAATAGGCTCGTCGCTCAGGCTACAGCTCACTCCACAAGCCGACTTAAATCATTGTCCATCTCGTCCGTTTAAACTTTCCTCCTTGTGTCTTTAACGCGTTACACGCCACATTGTAACACACAAGTTAAATTGTAAGAGTATTTGCTTTATTTTCATGAAATTATTTGATGGAATATCCAATTTCTCTTCAATGTAATTAGCTAATTTAGTTTTTGCCCTGGATTTCAAATAATTTGACAAGAACTATGCATTAATAATAATTTTGCAATCCTACTTCAATTTGATTTTGATAATTATTCGATAGAAATTATATAAATTATTAAACCATTATATAAAAAAAGTTATAGAAATAATATAAAAATAAAATTTTTAAAAAATATTAAAAATGATTTAATAAAAAACATAATTACATAATTAAAATTTACACTTTATATTTCAATTTATCGTAAAATCTTTGCATTTCAAGTTTTCGAAAAGTTGTTGTTTGAACTATTCTGTACATTATTGCAACGTTATGCAATGAAAATTGGTACACGATATTGCAAGTAACTAACGATCGATACGACGAACAAATTTGCTAGTAGCAAAAGTTCGTTCGTGGAATTATTGCCGCGTCGTAATTAAACGTTGCACGATAATATCAGTTATTCCGACCGATGCAAGCTATGCAAGTGGATTGAGAACTTCTCTTAAGAGGCATTTTCAATTCTGACCGAACGCAAAAATTCTTCTTGGAAATGTAAACTCTCTCGGATTAAACGCGTTCTTTGTTTTTGAGATAAAGTCTCGAGCTTCACCTTGCATACCGGTAAGAATAATTAATTTGCTATATCATCAATTAGCATTTGCGACACACGCTTTTTATCTTCTATTTAAATGTGTCATTATGACAATTCATTGTCAGCAATGTCCTCGAAATGTATTATTCGAACATAGCGTACATGAACAAAAAAATGCGCGATTAATATTTAATGTTTTATCTTCTAAAACAATAAAAAATATTATAAGATAATATTTTTCTTCCAATAAATAATTATTTAATAGAATAATACTAAACTTAAAAATATGCAAAGAAGATTTAAATTTTATATATTCTCTTTTAATGAAATTTTAATAAGATAAAAAATATTTCTTTAAAATATTGATTTAATAGATATAGACACAATATATTATATCAATTATAATTTATATACTGAGAAAAAAATTAAATAAACTTGACTAAAAATATTTTCAACTAAATATATTATTTTTTACTTGAATTATTTAAGTATTTAAATTAACGACATATTAAATCTAACATGACATCTATTTACTTTAAATACTTAAATATCTCAATTAAAAAAATAATTAGTTGACAATATTTAGTCAAGTTTTTGCAATGTAGAATCGCTATTTCTTCAAATTTTATATATAAGTCTAATTATATACATATAACATGTTATATAATATATTATAATTGTATAATATATTATATAATTATATATCTTATCATATGTGCTATTATTTAGCGATATTAATATATCGTTGGCGTAGTATATTCGAAATTTCTGGCGCCGATGAGACAATAGGGCACTTTATCGTCGCTCTCTATTTACAGTCAATTACGTCTCTATCTCGACAACACAAGACGAACTCACGTCGCTTCACGCTCGGGGATATATCAGCCACGTTGCACACGGTTGCACGCGGTTGCTATATGCGCTGTAGGAGAGCTTTATCAAAGTTGCACGAGGGTCTTTTTGATCGATACCAATGTACTCGCGTCCAGCAACCCTTTCGCGAAGGGACGCCTACGCATCAATAACCCTTTGTTGTTTAGAGAGCAGTTATATCAAATAACTTTAGACTAATAATTAAATAATATTATTGAATTAATTAAACAAATCAATTTAATCATTGAATTAATTATTGACAAATCAATTTAATGAACATTCGTAAGAAAAAATAAAAAAATCAAAATACTTAAAAACACTCTAATTGTATTATTTTGGGGGATTTATTACAGAAGAACAATCGGTTTTTCAGATAGAGACTCGAAATATAGAATATTACAAACATACGTCGCGTTTACCGCGATATTTCCGGCCATCCCTTTGCCCTGCTCGTGATATTTCGCTCTTATCACACCCAGGAGACTTCGCCGGTTAACTTTTATCACGCTTGAGAGATTTGACGGTCGATTTACTTCACGAGAATTATTAGTCCGCTGAATAATTCGCCACGGCCTGTAATAATCACGCAAATTTAGCACAACCGTTCATTTGCACGATATACATACCACTCGCGTCACGCGGGACATTTTGCTCTCATGTTATGTGTATGTGTGTGTGTATGTATATATAGGGTTGGTCTTTGTGTTCCTGTCTCATGTTCCATATATATATATATATATATATATATATATATATATATATGCATATATATATGCATATACTTGATAAGTCGTCGTGCTATCAACCTAAACTCGTTTCTAGGTATTGACTACAAAACGATGTTTGGTAGTCAATACCTAGAAACGAGTTTACCGACAATGGTATAGTTCGTTTCACAATTGACGAATTGATAAAGTTATCACGTAGATATGCATGTTTAAAAAATTTCGATAAGAAATATAATGAATAAATATTATTTGCTTGAAATTTTATGTAGCTAATCTAAATTTTAATGTTTTAATTATAATTATTATAATTTCAATTATAATTTTTTATTTATAATTTTCCTTTAAATCTCAATATTTATTAGCTGAAAAATATACCAATTTATCCTTCTATCCTTTGATACCGGTTACATTATACGTATTACTCGACACAAAAATCGAAATCTAGTATTATACATACAATTATATTTCTATATGCATGATTTTTTAATTAATTAATTAATAACTTATTACATACATGATATAAAATTAAAATCTCAAAAATTTTTTAATAGTATTTTTTCTCTAAAACCTGTACCACAGAGTGTTAATCCGAAAACTGTTACAATTCCACATATTATCCGATGGTTTCTTTCCCCAGATGATTATTATATAAAAAAAATTCGCAAATATAATACGGCAAATATATGACGTGAGAATGATTCTTTCGCGTATGATTTCCATTGATTACGATCTTTTCTTGTACCTAATACCAATTACGCAGGTTTGCTTCCGTGACACCTTCCCACGAAATCCCGCGTGCTGTCAGATTACACCACACGCTCCCATTAAATCCGATACGGTCACACATGCCACGCACACGTCGCCTCCCGACAGAATTTTTTTTGCAAAATCCGCGCCGCGACCTTACTATAGTAAATCGCAACAATGCCCGCGATCCACTTGACTCGCACTTGACGCTACCCGCGCGTCTATTTTCGTCGACTATAACCTCGGGCTTCTAAGCCAATAACTCCATCGTCGCGCGAATATTATCATCGTATATATACGCACACGTACACATACACCGTTCGTTTGCGGGTGGAACCAGCGGAATTAAAAGAGCGGAAGCACCGCGTTCGCGCGCGCTTTTCGAGGGCGAAAATTTTCGATGGCGACACGCGGACGAAGAGGAGACGCACACACCCGTTGACGCTCCGCGTATGATCGATAGAATCGCACAACACGCCGCAGCCGCCACAGGAGTCGCCGGCAACCCCCCTCCCGCCCTCGATGCACCCACGCCGCGCGTTTCACGCGAGAAGAAACGGTGTTAATCTACGATCGGTCGTATCTTTTCCAGGCGTATTCGCTCGAGACGATTCCTGCGAGTCGGAGAAACGTACGAAACGAGAGGAACTATGCACGACGTCGTCGTCGCAACTCGCCGGCGATGCGTCGCGACGGAGCTGCTGGCGGGCGGCGTCGTTGCAGGGACGAATTGGATCCTCCTTGGATCCTGGGAATGATTGACTCACGAGGGGGATGATGAAAAAAACGGAGAAAAATTTTCATTCATTAGGGTCATCATCGATATCACGATGTCATCTCGCGTCGTTAAATTGGATTTTGATAATTTTGTATCGTTTCCTGACGTGCCGAGAGTTAAAAGTTATTCTAGTTACGATCCTGAGAGGCGGTGGAGGGTCGGGAGGCAGAGGGTAAGGGAGAGCCACCAATGGCGAGCGAGCCGAGTCGACGGGGAGGGGACGAGCGCACGTGACTAGCGGCGTGTCGCGCTGTCAAAATCGGACAGTCTTATTCCTTGCGAATTATTATTATTCCCGATGGTTTCTTTCCGTTGAAATTTGAATGTAGATAAATAAATTTTGTATAATAAATTCTTTATATTGAAATAGTGCGTAACAAGAAATTGTTACGCGATACAAACAAATTAATTCCAGCAATGTATAATAGGCAATGAATAAAGGAGAATATAGCTTCGCGTGGCAACCATAAACTCGTTCATGTCACGAAACATACATTAAATTACAAATTTAATTATATATGAGCCTATTCAAATTGATCAGTTCTACTTTTCGCAAATTTCTTGAATATCAGATTCTTTAATATCAGAACATATGATTAGTGCTTTACGTGTGTAGTATTAAAATTAAGAAATTTATGAAAAGTGAAATTGAGATTACTTTGACTTTTCAAAAGTTCATAGAATACTTTGTTAGACTTTCTCTCTCAAATTATAGTATTAATATTTATATAATATAAAAATTTATAGATTGATTTATGAATAAAAAAAATATATATGTATAAAATATAAATAATAAATAAAAAAATATATATACATATGTACTGAATAAAGCTATTTCTAAAATATATCTCTAAAATAGAAAGCAAAGAATAATCGACGCGTCCTAGAAATAAAATATGTAAGGTAAGATACATTCAAATGAGGAAAGAGCGCTCTAAATAAAATAGAGTCCACGTATATAACAATCAGTTCATTAAACGTGCACAAATTGGAAATCTAAATAAACTTGCATGAAAGAATTAAGAAACGTGCGTTGATTGACGTCATCATCAAATAAGACGCTGTTCTGCAAGTAATTACAAAGCAAATGCAGAATGTGGAAGCGTTTACGATGGAGAGTATTTTACGGGATGACGTTACTCAATTATTCACTCCATCAGGTGAGAAATTGATTTATCGTCATCGTCAAACGGCTGCTATAATTCGCACGCCAGAGAAAAAATTGACAAACGACACTTTATAATTTGATCAAGACTTGACTACTGATCACTATCATTTTTCGAGAACGCGAAGATTAGCTTCAATGAGAATTTCAATATTTTATGAAAGAAAACTTGAATGAGATGTCGATGAAACATTACGGATTAATGGATCATTAAATAGAATATATCGTTGATTTAATTGGTGATATGGGAACAAAAGAATCGTGAGTTCGATTGTTTACGAATCAATAATGACTATGCATGTGAATTCCGCCGATCCATTATATGTCAGTCGTATCTTGATTGAAGATAAAAAGCAGAAAAAATGTAGGAATCACTCGAATCAGCAGAGAGATTGACGAGTGAACGAAAATTAATTATTCACCTTAAATGAAGCGAATAACGTGCGTCATTTTCCTCTTACGTCATAATTATTTATATAAAATGTCAAAAAAATTTGTAAATAAAAGTAAATGATATATATATGTATGATATGAAAAAGAGGAAAAATTCATAGAAAAATTTTGATTTAGATATATTATTAAATATATTTATTGTGTGCGTTTATTAAATTGAAATTTTCTCAAAACAATTAATTTTAATATATGGTTTTTTATATCAAGAAGTATCAATGTTTTCGAAATTATTTTGTTTTTCCTAAAGCAACATTTTTTATCTCTTGCGTTCTGTTTCGGTCGTGAAACTCTGGAGCAATAATACGTAAAAATCGATAAACGTCACACACGATTTGGAAAATAAAATACGAAGACCTGGTCGAGCGATCATTCCAATAAATATATATCGAGTTTCTAATCAGTCGAAAACACCTCTACGTCTCGTATACACAATAAGTAAATAATAAAGCACCTCAGCTGGGCAATGTATTGCCGGTCTTAGAGCGGAATTAAATCGAAATCCACACATACACTTCTACTCACGTCAATGGAAGAGGAAAATGTATAGGAGTAACTTATACTCCGTGCAGGATACGCTTTACAGGAAATGACGTAAATTCAAACTGCGCATTTAGACTGTGCAGATCTCGAAACTCTTGGAATCTCTTTCGATGCGCCTGGCAGTGCATTACTAATCGAGTGCAACCGAGTAAAGCGCGTCTCTCTCGGAACCGGTCGCGGTAACCTCGCGCTTCCGGACTGACAAATTAATCCGGGTAAATTCTCCTCCTCCGTAGCACGGATATAAAATTCTCGAAACCCCCCCTCCCGCGCCCCGGACGATCGAATCGAACAAACTTACCCGCCTCGAGCAGCTCCAGGTCCAGGTTACCGCTACGACTGCGGCTGATGCTGCTGCTGCAGGCGTTGTAGCTGCTGGAACGGTGAGCCCCGGTCTCCTCCATCGCCCGCGAGGCGCTACGCTTGAACTGCTCCAGGAAGCTGTCGATCTGGTTCTCGATGCTGGTGGGCGAGCTGGCCATCTTTCCGGCGCGCGTTAAACAATCGGTCGCGCGACGATAACACGCGCGATCCCGACGCACGTGCGAGATCGATTTTACCGGACTAATACGCGTATGCGACACCGGCCCGGACGGCGACGTCGGCGAGAGAGAGAGAAAGAGAGGAAGAGAGAGAAAGAGAGAGAGAGGGAGAGATAAGTAGACAGATAAACGGATGGAACCGCGCGGTTAGGATGACAGGACTACATCGTAGAGCGTCCCCGGTCCGGTCCAACGCACTCGATCGGTCCCGGACACGCGTTACGTCAATTGCTCCCCGGGTTAACCGCGCGACCGCTGCCCGGCCCCTGACGCACCTCGTCTCGCAGTAAGCCGCATGTCTCTCCGTCGCCTCGCCGCAACGTTCCGCTATCGCCGCGTTTACGGGAGACGCGAGACGCGTAGCTCGGGAAACGCCAAAACTGAAATGACATACCGCGCGCGCGCTGCCGCAGCGTTTTCGCGGCAGGTGTCGCATAAGCTGCGCCGCTCGACCAGCGCGGTGTCACTTGACCCCTCCCCACCCCCTTCTTCCACCGCCGCTTCATCACTCGGTGTGAGCGAAAGGTATGAGAGCGGGAGGGAGGGGGAAAGAGTCAGACCGCAAGGGCGTTGATCAGCCCGGTAATAATACTTATCGTTATTGCCAGGGTTGAAAGATATAGGAAGATTGCAGGTTTCTGAAATAATGAGAAAAAAAGGTTGAAAATTCAATAAAAGAGCGATATATTCCGATTCTTTCGCAATTTACATTATGTGTATATTTCACGCGTGTACCTCGAACAGATTTTTGCGCCGCATTCATGAGAGAAATCGAGGAAGGAATTTTTTGAAAATAATAAGTTTCGAAAATGAATTTTGTTATATTGATACGATGCTCGACGTACGATGCTTTTTTCTTTTAAGTCACGTGACGTTTATTTGACGGAATTGTTTTCAAAATATTGACACGATATATACCACATTTTCGCGTAAAAAACGATATTTTTCTCGATATTACACACCTGCTTACGGACGATATTTTTTGCGATAATTTTATCATGTAATACACTCGATAATATTCGAAACAAAGTTTGATAAATATATTCCACACATTTAAATATTATCGACGCATATTTTTGCATATTTATGATAATATTCTGATATTTTGTTCAACATTCTGAACACTACTTATTGCAAACAATATTTACTCCCAAGTAAAACTTTAAAATCGTCTGATTTAAATAATATCGATTAAAATTACGATTAAATTTGCATACCTACTTTAACACCGTTAAATCTCTCAGATTCCAATTTCACATGATATAGTCGAGACTCCAAGATTTTAAGTGTGTTCTTTGTACATCAAATATATAGTAAAGCGACCACAATAATATTAGTGCTGCTACCTTTTGGCATTCGACCGCATCTTGATCAACCTTTCGATAATAACATTTTTCTTCTTTTACAAATATCTGGATTATTATTTAAAATCTGTATCATTATAGAAAGAATATTATTTTCTGAGTGACCTTTTTCTTTCCTTTAACTTTCACTTCAATTTCGGCAAAAGAAATTCCCATATTTGACAATATCCTAACACGAAAGGCGGACAAAGTCGGTTTAAATTCGGAGCAGCTCGTCGATAAAATGGAGTGCTGTTCGTTCCTTCAACGGTCGCGGGAGAGGAGGAAGGAGTCCGGAGAGGGGGAAGATCTCGAAGCAGCAGCCGCGGTCGAGCGGGTCGAGTCAAGTCGTGTCACTCGTGTTGTGGCGCTGGCAGAGTGAAGACGGTCGTTCCTGTTGTCCATTAGTCAGTGCCGGCAAGTAGTGGGTGTGTACATACGGATCTCGTTGGACCTCCCGACGCGCAAATAGACGCACGAGCTCTCTAATTAAGTAAACACCAGTCATGGGAGGTAAGCCTCGCTTATGTTAGACATGCCCGGTTGCGATCGCGTGATTAAGATAGCGGATATATTTTAACGCCGGCGCCGAGTTAGTCGGCCGATAACGTTGCTCGCCGGTCTTGACCCAATGACCTTCGTGTCGTTCGGATTTGCATGGTGTCGACGTGCATTAACCTCTCCTTCTGGCTCGATTAGCGATCACGCGCGATCGATTTTTCGAATAACGGACCGTAAGCTCGCGAGAACTTATCATTCGTCCGTGTAAACCGGTAACGTGTATCGCGCTTTTTTTTTACACGGCTGTTTTCATTTTTTTCGTCGACGAGATTCGCGCCCGGTTTCGAGAGTTGACGCGCCTGCGCCGAAGAATTATGGCGGCAATTTAAAAATTCATTCCGAACAAGACAGGAAGATCTAAAAACATTCGATGCATTTAAAAAGAAAATAAGTAATCTCGAATTTGGAGAAAAAGAAAGAGGAAGTTTATTTTCGAAAGAAATAAATTGTCTATTGAATTTATTTATTATTATAAATTTATTTTTAGATAAAAATGTGTCATGTTAAATTTGTTTATTATTATAAATTTATTTTTATTTAAAAATGTGTCATGTTTATTTTTACAAATAATTTTGGGGATATTAATATTTTAAAATGCATATTATCGTTTAAAGAAAAAGCCAATTCTTGTAGAATTGTCACTTTCTCATATACTATCATGCTAATTGATCATACAATCGGCATTTAAGAAAGAGGGAAGATCTCTCGAGACGTAAAAGTTCGTCGAGGCAGCGAGGAAAATTTAACTGCGCTCCGCATCCTTTTCTTTTTACCGAGAGACGTTGGATTCCTTACGCACAAAATAAGATAAGTTACCGTCGTCGGCGGTATCTCTAAAGTTTATTTCTGGCCGTTGTCGAGAGGGAGAGAAATTCGGCGGCTTCTTGCCAAACGTTCGGAGAGCGCGGCCACTTATTTTTATTCTTTGACAGCGATTCGTTTCTGCGTACTCTAGACAAAAAAAATGATTTTGTTGCTGTTGCATGTAATAATCTGTCGTCGTTGTCCGATTGTTCGCGCAGGTGGCGATTAATTTGAATATCTGCCAGAAGGAATTCATCAGAGCGACTTACGACGCTTGTCGATGTATTTGGGATGTCGTCCAAATTAAACACACATTTATTCAATTACATACACACACATGCATACATATGCGATTTTCTCACATCGTGATGACAACTTTGTTTAGAATACAGATTCATTAATATATTCTCGTGGAAGGAAAATAAAACATCGATTAAAAGTAAATTTCATATAAATATAATTGTTTGTAATTCGACTTGAATTACAAGCAACTGAAAATAAGAATTTTGATTTTTGATTTTCATATAAAAAATACTATCCGATTAATTCTTGCATTTCATGTAATTGCATTTGTCATCTTGAAATATTTGGCTGTATCGAAAATTAAATAATTTATGTGGAATATTTCATTATGTGTGAGAAATCTCGATTGTTCTCATTACAATTGTTAGCACGTTACTGGTGTCGAGTGTCTCGAGAGATGCCATTATAACATATCTAATTGAGAATTTATGATAAGAACACTACGCTTATCGATTGCCGCAAACTACCTTGATAATAAAAAAAATATTTATTTTTGCAAGAAATTAAATATCAATAATTAAGAAATTATTAATACCAAGAAAAATGCGATTTATAATTTTTTCACTTTAAGCAAATTCTTGTTAAATATTGGATTGGAACATTTTTATAGAAATATGTTTAATATAAATAATATATTTCACGATTTTGAAACAAAAAATTTCAATTTCGATACTTTTCTATTATAGAATATATTAAGATATTTATACAATTATTAACATTTTTCAAAATACATGAATAGATTTTAATTAAAAGAATTTTATAGAAAAACAATTCTAATTGATCTATTTACTTATTAAAATTTTATTTTAAGTGAATATAAAACTGATTTTAAACGAACATTTTTCTTGGAAAATTGTTACATTTAAACGTCTTCAAGTTTACGAAACGTATTACAAATAAAGTACTCGATATAATTATCATCATATATTTAAAAAATCAATGTGTAAGAAATTTGGCACAAGTAACTTAGACAGGTTCATTGGACCTTTATTGATAGCTATACTATTTTTATACGATCTCAATCTTGACCTCGTCTGCTTTGGATCAAGAATTTGGGCTTCGGTATTGCAAGTCTGGCGAGATTGGCGTTCTTGTGAGAACAATGTGTGCAAAGAGAATCGCAATCATGTCTAAATTAGTAAAAAAGAAAATGATTAGCATCTAAATTAGAAAAAATACTAGATTGCGATGCAATTATATTATGAATTTTATTATTGTTAACATTTTTCACAACTGATAATTTTATATTTGTCTTTTCTTTTACTTCTCGAATGAAGAAATTTTAACTTGGAAATTAACTTGGAAATAATAATAATAAAAGTAAAATAATATTATAATAAACTATAATAATAAAGTAATTTTATTAATTTGCAGAAATTTTCGAGTATCAATAGTTTGACTTTGTCTGCAATTAATATTTTTTCAATATATGAAAAAATCGAATATCCGCATCACTATTGCTTGAATAATGATTTCTGTACATGCACAAATTTTATAAGGAAATAGAGATGTATGTGATTCAGTTCCTCGAGACACATAAGCGCTTGACCTAAGACAAGATGTATGAATGCATTTCACCGCGAATGTGAGCGCCGTCTCGCTATTATAAGAGCTGGAAAGCGGTTTGTATAAATATAAACCTATGTCGGTATTCTGCCTCCTCGGGTTTCGGATACTCTCGCGCCATAATGTTATACGTAGAAGACTTCACCTCTGCGTTTCTCAAAGAGAAGATTAACTCTCGCCAGAGCGCGACATTAAATATAGCGGGGGTCCTAAAATCGTCTCTCATCTCCCGTAATTTATGCACGAAAGATATTTCCCACTTCCGAGTAGACGAATTATTCCTCTTCAAAATTAGATAGAAGAATTAACACAGAATTTTTTGTTTTGCCACGTAATTTTTTTACAATCTATTACGAAAATATCACATTTATTTTTAATTTTAAATATTTCACTAACTAATATATTCTTTAATTTTAAATATCTGTCTCTCTCTCTCTCTCTCTTTCTAGATTAATTAAATTATAAAAACTAATTATTTTTATATTTTTTTATTCTGATATTATTTCTATTCTATTATTTTTTTATTTTAATACATTCTTTCATGTTCCATGTTAGTTTGATTCGTACACAAACAAATTTAATTTCTGGCAAATGGGAGAGGTAGGTGGACAACCAAATATATTTTGTGCGATAAATCTGGTTAGACACGACACATACTTCTCAGAAATATGTAAAATTAAATACAAACAGTAGAAAGAACAACAAGGCTTTAAATGTTATTGAGAACACCGGTAGCCAGAAATCCGATCCTCATTCTCGAGTCCTCCGGTTCTCTTTCTCTCGTCGCTCTTTTTCCGGTGTGCTCTCTTTCTCTCTCTATCTCTCGTGACTCATTATTATTCGTCTTCAACATTTATCCGCTCTACATTCTAACATACACCCCCATACTTCGCGCGAGCATAACGTCATGACAACGTCTCGTCAAGTGATCTCATTACGAATCAAGAACCGTAACGTATTGAGGAACTAAGGAGAATTAAAGAATCATGTAATTTATCATGTACAATGTATGGTGCGATCGATAGATGTCTTCAATCACGTGTACACATGATGACATTCTTTCTCGTCCAAGGTTATCTTGTAACGCTTCGCGTTATTTGGCAAGTCCCTAATTCGCATCATACGTAACAGTTTCGAGCATAAGTAGATTTTGACGCAAAAAAAGATTCCAAAATACGCTGAAATATCGTAACAATGACAATTTTATCAAGAAATAAAGCAATTGATATGTTCTCTCTCTTTCTTTTCAACATGTTTGTCAAAAACCTCTTCCTAAGATATTGTATAAATTAATTTAAAATTAATTTAAAAATTAATTTAAAATATCCAATTAATATCCAATTTGAAATATTCAATTAATTTGAAATATCCAATATAGATTATTCACTATCTTTCAATATATTTCACATTTTATATAACAATTTCATCATCAGTTTCTTAATATTTTAATAAATATTGTCCACACTTACTGGTAAATATTGTCTAATAATCCTCTCGGATAAATGAACTTTGCACTTGCAGTAACATGCGTTATACGTTATTTGTCCATGTCGCGTCATGCAATGTTTTTTTATTTATTATTATCTATTATTGAATTATAAGAGAGAGAGAAAGAGAATTGATAATAATATGTTAAATTTAGTATGCTTGGAGAGTATAATTATGTAATATAATTATGTATATAATTACTATGTATAATCAGCAAGATATTTCATCTCTTTTCAAACATGATAAGTGAATTTAAAGATTATGCAGCAAAATTCTAAGTTGCAGCATCGGCGTATTTCATGTGATTTTGGAAACTCCTCTTTTCCCGTCTCTTTAGAAGACGATTGTGCAGCGTGCGTTCGAGTAGATCCGTCTAAGAATAGATGACGCGTGTTTTATCCAGGGGAAAAATAGACCGCAGCCAAAATTTGATACCTACGCGCGGAGCGATATCACGCGAAATAGAAATAGTATCCATTATAAATAAATATGCGATGAATTTTGCACTTGCAAGAAAGTAACGCGCAATATTCGCGATCTGCACCTCTCCAAGCTGCCAAGTTTCCATTGCGTAGGTAAAAATTTTTGCACGTGCTAGATTTTGCGCGTCTTAACACCAGTTGGTTGTCGCGTATCAAATGAGGATTTGCATAATACGTCATACTATAAAATGCGTTTGAGTTTATTTGAATTATCACTTTGTCACAGATTCGTGCCAAACAGAGATTTGAAAGATTTAGAATTTATTTTAAAATATCTCTATGAAAATTTTATGAAAATTACATACTTTTATTATTATTATTTTATTTCATATAATTTCTTACCAAAAATATATATGTATGATCTAGTAATCATTGGAAATTTTGTTTCTTTAAAGATATGCATGATCGGTCTATCTACTATGTGTTGTATAACACAGCAATGAACATATAAACGCATCGTGAAAGATAATTACGTACAATTGGAGCCTTCTACCGAGTCGAGAGGAAGTGAGGTCAATACGAGAGAGATCTAATTATACATCCGGAGTTGGCAGATTGCCAACGTCACTTTCGTTTTGCAGCTTTTCTTTTCGTTTAGTGCTCTGTTTTTATTGCTCTGCGTTTTCGTGAAAGAACACGAATCGATGCACCAAAGAGCGAATGCACGAGTAGTTTTTACAAATATTCAATCGATAACTTTAATTTATATTCTATATTCTTCGCACGAGACAAAAATCATTTTTATTTGTTCTTTGTAAAAAACTGTAGGTACATTTCTTAAATCGGCCGAATACTTACAATTTTAACGACATATCAAATTTTTTTCGAGTTGGAGATAGCGATATTCGTAGAAGTGCACATTTGCGTTCGGAATGATCGATAACATTTGAACTTCATGGAGTTCGTTGGCATAATTCAAACGCCTATCTTTATTGCGCTTACGTAAGATCACAGTTAATTTAAGAATCGTTGAAATCTGCTTAACATTGCATTAGCTGAGCTTATCAGCGCGCGAAATTATAATTGTTTTTACACATAGTCTTCCTCGTATTGTTGCGGAATTGAGTCGTGAAAAACGTCCGGTAAAAACAAAGTATTTACATACTAATTATACTATTTATGTATTTCGAAAACCTATTTTAAAATCTATTTTTTCATGACTTATTAGAATAGATATTAGCATATCTTTACACTTCCATTGAAATCAGCATCTCCGCATTTCATTAAAATTTAATTACTTCGAAACTTAATTCTGTTTTAATTATTTTCTTATATCTTACATGTTTTTCTTAGAATATGAATAAAAATGTTAAAATTGAATTTTCAAGTTAAATGTCTATATAAACTTTTGGACGTGAAATTGAAATGGTGATGAATATATTGGAATGAAATTGAAACGGTGGCGAATTTGGATGATGATATTGCCATCAATTCTATCGCATGCGTTTTATGCACGCGTTCTGGACATATCCACTGGATGCAATAATATGCGTGGATTTTGCCAGGAGTCGAAAATAGACTCGACTTGGATACCGTCTAATAAAAGCGAACATACCAAGCGTTCTATTGTACGTTTTCTTTCATTTTTTAGGGTATGCATGGGTTACACTGGCTACAAACGATGCCTATTCTTTGGGAGCATTGGTCTTGGCGCACTCCCTACGTCGAGTTGGCACCAAATATGAGCTGGCTTGTCTCGTCACTCCTGGAGTTACAGCAGCGATGAGGTATCGTTCTTATCCAAGTTCAAGTGCATTATCAGAATGTAATTTAACGACATATCAAATCATGTCGAGAAAAATGTCAACAAATTTCTCATTTCGCAGTTATTTGCAGTTGATTGCAATTGAAACGAAAGATTCTTATTCTTTTCTTAACAGAATTAATTTATTACAAATTTCTGTCTCTTAGATAATGTATTATTATTGTGAGTCACATAAAATTATAAAAATATAAAGAATAATGAATCTATCAATACATACTATATTAGTTTATGGTTGATTATATAAATTATTTCGTCTATATAATAACATTGATCAGGTTTTAATTATATAAAATGCTGTGACACAACTCAATTAACCAGCATTCTCCTTGTCTTAGAGAAAAATTGGCGGCTGTATTCTCCTTGGTGCAGGAAGTTAATGTCCTCGATTCGAAGGACGAGGCAAATTTGGCTTTACTGGCTAGACCAGAATTGGGCATCACTTTTACTAAATTACATTGTTGGAGACTAACTCAATACGAGAAATGTGTATTCGTCGATGCAGATGCGCTTGTGAGTAATGCAATTTTTTTAAATTTACTATATATTTTACATTATATTCTTATATTATATTATATTTCTTTAAAATTAAAATTAAAGCTGAACTATAAAACTAGAGAATTAAAGTTAAAAAACAATTTTATACTATTCATTTTCTGTTATATAACTTTATTTTTCTGTTATGTATGAAAAGCGAATTATATATATTAATTATTATATATATTAATTATATATATTAATTATTATATATATTAATTATTAATTTATAAAAATTAATCGTACAATTAAAAAATGAAATAGAATTAGAGTTTTGATATTTATAATGATACAGCCATTAATATATTTATTTCTAGGTGGTACGAAATTGCGATGAGCTATTCGAGCGCGAGGAATTATCAGCTGCGCCCGATGTTGGTTGGCCCGATTGCTTCAATTCCGGAGTATTTGTGTTCAGACCATCTCAACAAACATTTGCGTCAATCACCGCATTTGCTGCAGCCAAAGGATCGTTCGACGGCGGCGATCAAGGCTTATTAAACATGTACTTCAGTGATTGGGCTTCTAAGGATATCTCCAAACATCTACCATTTATTTACAACATGTGTTCCACGGCGACGTACTCGTATCTGCCCGCATTTAAGCAGTAAGCAATCGCGATTTTTTACTCACCATAATTAAATTTTTTAGTTGCTAATTTATTTATTTATATGTATATGTATATTTTTTTTAGATTCGGCGACGATGTGCGAATAATACACTTTATTGGCATAACGAAACCCTGGCTACAGTATTTCGATACCTTAACCGGTGTCGTTCAACCACCGTCAGGATCTATGCATTTGCAACCGCTGTTGCAATTGTGGTGGAACATATTTTGCGAGCAAGTGCATCCACAGTTATCGCCCTCTATGGTAAGCTCTATTAATCTATTTGAGAATAGTGTGTGTTTAATACGCTAAAATAATGAGTAATATTTCTAAGTCACGCTCCAAACATATTTTTATATTTTTATTTTTAAATTTAATTTTTAATAAAAAGATTCCTCTTGCATACATTAATGATATAAATAATATTTCTAATAATATAAATGTAATATAAATATTTTTTATTATATTATTTAATTAGAGCGTTTTTTGATTAAATTTTCGGAAAAATAAAAAATTGCAACATTTTTCTTATACTTACGCATTTATTTTACAAGCAAAACAGTGAGCAATTATATTCAATTATAAAAATGATAGGGGTAAGATTTTCTATTATGTCTCTTAATGCTCATATAGTTGTTTTGTAATAAATTAATTTCTGTGTGCGAATTTTGCTTTAGAAACTTTTACTTTAGCATTTCAAACAAATATGATTTATAATATATGATGTTTTAATGTATCGCGCGCATATTTTACAAATAAGACGTAGCATCACGATGTAATTCTGAAATTATTTTTATCGATTGATTGATTTCATTACAAAATTTTCACTTGTGTATATCAGAGTTACATCGAGTTGCATTTACGGGTTTTTTTTTTACAAATATGGCCAGGCAAATCTGAAATCTTTTCAAATTGCTTGCATTATTTAATGATTTTTTTAATGCTGTATGAAAGCTTGCATAATAAGTGGTAGCATTTGAGAATTTTAATCATAACTAGGTCTTTTTTGCTGCGTCTTTATATGATATAAAAGTGCACACATTTTTTTCTGCACTTTGAATATATTTTGAACCCTATATTCTTTAGATAGACAAAATTACTTAATTATTGTATTTAAGTCATGAGGTTCAAGGTATATTTTTAATTTGCCTTTTCTTTGTATATATTGTAAATAATGTATATTAATAGCTACATTTTTTTCAATATAATTTTATATCGGAAACATACTTTTGTAATTAAATAATATAATTTAAAAAGCTAATATTTATGTATACTATTTTATTTAATAGAAATTCCATTATTAATGCAGCTATTAATATAACGGATTTTTCTATGATTCTATCAGTGTCTATTTTTTTTCTTTGATTTTTCTCTTTGTTTTTTCTAGCTCATTCACTTGTAATTCGTATAAAAATTTAAATCGGTTATTATGTATTAATGCTTAATTACATTATTCGTAATGTTTGTAATAAATGGATCGAGCATGAATGTTATGCATATTGCATTTTGAGAAACTATTGATACAATACCAACGCATTCTTATCGTAAAAAATAACGTTTTACATAATCAAAATTGTATAATATCAAATATGTATATAAAATTGTATAATATCAAATATGTATATAATATAAAAAACATGGCCTTATATATAAGAAAAATGGACACTGCCAATACTTAGTTCATTACTAACCCATCGAGTGTGCATTTTTCTGTTTTGGCATGATGCTTGCATAGGCCACCAGCACATTGGCTCCAATTTGGCACGTATTTGCTCCCTCGTTTTACGTACCTTCCGTTTCCAATATTTCCACTTACTCCGATGCAATAGACGATGGTAACGTTTATTCTCGAGCACCAGATTTCTCGGAATTTAAAGATCCTTGGGAAGAATATTCTCCGCAGAACGATTCGTTTCCAACCGATAACAGTAGTGCACTGAATGACAAGAATGATAATTATTATGGTGGAGCAGGATATGAGAAAGAGGCTGCGGATGTTGGTCAAAATGATCACAATACATCTCAATTTGAACGCAATCAACAATTTCATTGCGAGCAATATTTTTGTGTGCCTATACAAACACAACATAATTCTTCTACAAATAATGAACATAATCAACAATTTCATTGCGAGCAATATTCTTGTGTGCCTATACAAACACAACATAATCTTTCTACAAATAATGAACATAATCAACACCGAGAACATGCAACTTTTCATTCTGAAGAAAATCATAGTCAAAGACAACCCGTACAACACACTGAGTATCATTGGCAACAATATAGTGATCAAAGACATCAATTTCAGCCGAGTGAACAGAGACACTATCCTGAGCATTGGCACGAAGAGCAAAAACAGCATAATGAACAATATCAGCAACATCATTATGAAGAAAGACATCATGTGCCACGCCATTATAACGAACAGAAACAACATAGCGAGCATCATCAGCATTCTGAACAATCTCAACAACATGATTATTATAAAATGGATCCTCATCATGTCCACCATCAATCGGTTCACGAACAACATTCTACCGAAACGTGGCACGAAAATCATACGCAACATACTAGTGATCAAACTAGCCATCGAGATTATCGAGATCATACTGTTTCTCATAATGATTCTCATCCGCAGCATCATATCCAAAATAATGCTCAAGATAATTTTACATCTCATTATCGTCAAAGTAACGAGAAAAATAGCGAACAATTCTCGGAAACTGCGAATAAGCAGATAGAAACGCGGAGAATCGATTTCCATCCTTCCTCTCCTGCACCTTATACAGATCTCCGCAATGTAGCCATGCGATCTGACCCGAATATAACGGAACATCTAGACAATGCAAATGTAAGTAATTGTTCCCGCATCTTTTTTTCTAAATTCGCGTTAAATACATTTTTGTAATTGTACACTTATGTACACATTTTAAAATATATTTGCTTTACTAAAAACGAAAGTTTACAAATATAATAGAATTGTCATCTTACTATTATAAAAGAATTTTTTGCGATTAAATGTGTGTATTGTATCATATATATTCATTATTTGTTTCGATAATGCTTGGGACATTACTTGCACTTTTATTGGGAATATTCATTTGATGTATGTAGTAATACAGAGTATGCCTGAAATCATTTTGTTTGTCATTTACTTATTATTATTATTACATACACATTTTCATCAGAAATAAGATAGATAATTACGTTATCCTTTGAAAAAAAAAAGATTTTTCAATTCGTCTTTATGTGCACTAACCCATATTATTTCCACATTGTATATTTGATACTCTCGTGCGTCGTGTGCTTTAAAGTGTAAGTAGCCAGTTTTGTATTATAAACGTGGTTTGTCCTGAGGAATACAGAAGAGATGAAAGCATTACTGTCCGTGTGTTTATCATAGTCTATACGCTGTCATTTTTGCATTAGCTGACCTTCCTTGATATCGCAAATAGTTTAAAATGAAGGAATACTTGTATTAATTATACAGACGGGCATCGCTGGTGCCTTGGCTCAGTTGACATTGGGCGAAGCGAGAAGCGTCGAGCAAATAGCCTTTGAGGAGCATATGAGGAAGCAGAGCTGGGAACAAGGCCAGATCGACTATATGGGTCGCGATAGCTTTGACAATATATGGAAGAAGATCTGTGAGACACTTTCTCTTGCGCCGCAACGTCAGTCATCTCCACCTAAAGAGGTAGTTTAATATTAAATGACATATTTATATATGCAAATTAGCAAAACTTAATTATCATAGCTGAATTGTAATAGTTGAAATCGATAAGTAATAGTCAGATTCTTCAATAGTTGTGTAAGTCAGGATAAAGATCGAGTTCTAATAATGAATAATTCATATGATGAATACTTGTAGGATGCTGCTGAGCCAAAGGAAAGCGCTGCTACTGTTGAATCCGTTGAGCTAAAGACTGTTACACCTATAGATGTCGAAGTGAAAGAACCAGTTGGTACGTTTCTCTCTTATATACATAATTGAGAAAACATATATTCTAAATAAAATCGTAACAAATATTTCAAGCGCATTCATGAAATGAACCGAACTACAGGTAATCTCATGTATTTTAAATTAAAAAAATATCTTGTGTACATACCAGAAACTGAGATAACGACACTATATCTAGCTCGACGAGCATTATTTATGAGTTAAAATAATAAGAGATCTGCGAGATATTTAAGATAATTCAATGTGCTCTCACAATGCAAAAAGCCATTAACTGTTTCCTCGAGTATGCTTTGCGTTTTTGTTTGTTTTTTTCGTTTCACTTAATACAGCATGCGGTATTCACTTCCATAGTTTCGAATTGAAGATGTATAAGTGAGGAAACGATTGAAAATCAAGATGCTTATATTGGTACGCGATGTTTGATTTGTTGCGATATTCCGAAGAATAAAAATAAAATAATATCTCTTGTTGATACAATTGATCTATTGATTTGAGTGTTTGAAACAGGAACAGAGGACAGCAACTAACAGATCCTGGCGCCATAGCATTGCTGCGTCTTGTATTGTCGTTTTGCTTTAATGGGGTAAATATTTTATGCGCTCACACAAAACATCATTTTATCAGTCCTTTATCCATCCTTTTTTTTATTATCCTTACTTCAGATGATAAAGTTATGTAAGATCGTGACACCTTTCAAAATTATATCATTTTTATCACATTGTTTATTAATCTTAGATTAGATATTTTTTTTAAATTTAGTTATTTGTATTTTTCACAAAATATATAAATGCAATCATATCTTTATTTCTATATATTGAATTTTATCTCGCTTTTTGCACAATATGAAATACTTTAGAAATATCATATCGTTAAATCAACTGTTTGCACTTGCAACGCAATTTAAATTTTTTTATAAACATGTATATAAAATTAAATGTATATATGAACAAGACGTGTGAAATACAATTTAATTCGAATATTTAGAAAATACTTTATGCTTTTACATATATAAACATAATTGAAAAATATAATAGCATGTCTTTTTTATAGATTATTTATTTCAGTTATTCACTAATTAAACAGTTTGTGGAATATTGCTTTTTTAACTTGCTGCAAAATAATCTTCATTATATGCTTTGAAGTTACCATGCATTAGTTACAAAATGTTAAGCTTCATCGATAATGCTTTATATGCTTTACTTTACATAACGAGCACATGAACATTATTTATGTTTCACATGTATATTAAAATCGTATATATTGTCAATTCATTCATTTATTCGTAGTGAATTCGTAGTATTCATGATCTCATTTGAGCACATTGCACTGTTTAAACTCGCATTTTAATGTGGGAATAGAATCACGATTATCATTGCCTATCTTGCCTAAAATTATAAAATGCAACATCTGTAAATATGTCGTTTCTCGCATTAATCGATATTTTTGTTTCTATTCAAATTAATTAAAAAAAACAATATTTATCGTGTAGACTTTGCACGATTTTTTTGCATAATGCAATTTTTTATTAGAATAGTTTTCTCTGTATAAATAATATTTGTTTGATTGTATTTATATATCTGTCATGTTGTCTTTTCCCTTCATCCAGTTGAGGCGGACAAAGATTTAACGCAATCTCTAGTATGCGAAGCTTCTGAGGAGAAGCTTTCGGCGGCACAAACTACATGTGAGATCAGTGACGAAAGCGTTACTATCGCGCCATCCTCTGAGCAGGAAGCACCTGCGTTATCTTCCGAAGACAGTATCACGGTACAATCTGCTGCAATAAAGGTATCAAGTGAGCTGTCACAACCAGACGCAATAGAAAGCGCGAAACCAACAGATACAAAATTATCCGAAACAAGTACTGAACAATCTTCTCAAGAATTGACGCCTCAAAGCAAAAGCGAAAGTCTTCCTGTTGAAGCGCAGCAAACTGATTCAGAAGCATCAACGTGTCTTTTGGCAGATGCCGTCTGTAAGAAGGAAGTAATTACGCCTGTTACGCAGATTGAGAGCGAGCCAACGCCTACTGAAACGAAATTAGAAACACCAGTTTCCGCTACTCAAGACGCAACGGAGCTTACAACCACTCTTAGCGTAGATAGTCCACAAAGCATCACTGCTCCTTCTGAAACGAGTGAAGCATCACTGAAAGAAACCGCGAAAGATGTTATCCAGTCCGATGTAATGCAGCCTCTTACGATAGATCCGAGTGAGCAGCACGCAGATGTATTGTTGGCAGCTTCTGAAATTTCTACTATAAGTCCCGTTCCTATCCAAGTAGCAGAATCGGTTCTCCAGGCGGAACCCAAAGAGTCTGTATCAGATGCGACTGCAGCCGATCAAGCAATCGCTACGACGGTCACGGCTGTACACGAATCCACGGATATCGCTTCCGCATCGATCGCAGTGGAACCGGTACAATTGAACGGATCGGTTTGTGAGAAACCCGATGACATCATCGCAACTGCAGTTGCCGAATCATCGGAAAGTTCTGACATTTCTATTCAGAAGGTAACAGAACCTGCGAGTGACTTAGTTATCACAACAGATGTTTTAGAAGCACCATCGGCTACTATAGAAAATGTAGAATCCGTAAGCAGCGAGACATCTCCAGAAACACCATCAAAGGTGGAAGAATTAACGGAATCCGCGGAACAGATTGTAAAGACGGAAACGACAGAACCTGCCGAGCAAGCTAACGAAGCCGAGATAACGGAAGTGGCAGCGAAATCGTCTAGTGAAATTTCAGAAACGTCAGAGATTGTCGAGCCAAGTTCGGCAGAAGAATCTACTGAAGCGAAAGAGCTTAATATCCCATCGACGCCGACGGTGATCGAGGCTACACCGCCAACCAGTCCGTCTGTAGAAAGCACGCAAGAAGCGGAAGAGAAGCAAGCTGGGAAGAAGAGCCTAAAGAAGTCCGATTCGGCGGACGTGGAGGGAGGAGGTGCGGATGGAGAAAGTGCGGACAAGAAAGCGAAAAAAACGGTGAAGAAAGTGACGAAGAAACCGAAGACGAAATCTGAGGAGGCAACTCCGTCGACCACAGCGGACGGCGCAACCGTCGGGGACGGTTCTCAGAGCAAGGTGAAGAAAACCGTAAAAATCACGAAGAAGACGGGCGCAAAGACTCTAGAAACCGACACGAGTGTACCGGAGACACCGCCACCGCCGTCATCTCCACCAGCTGCTGTCACCTCTGACGTACCTGTTCCTCCCAAGCGAAAGACGAAGAGTACCAATGCGAAAGGAACGACCGGCAAGAAGTCCGAAACAGAAGAGTGATCCCAATCGACAATGATGATACCTAATCATGCGGAAGTCCGAGAGACCGGAGAGAGATCCTTTAAACGTTAATGGACGAAGATATATCAAAGTCCAGAACCTTTAACCCTTTCAAGATTTCGCGTTCCTGAAAGACTAAACATTTTGCGCTTAAATTTTTTTTCTAAGTTTTTTTAAGATTTGAAATTTCGCTGAGTAACGGCTCGATTAGCAATTGAGACTCAATAATATATAAAAAAAGATAGTGATAAAAATTGTCGCAACACACAGTCGAACATCGTCTCGGAAGGGTTAAAGAACATTTGGCAATAGAAGATTATACTTGCTAGTCTGTTACAGTTTTTTGATATTTTTAATATATCTCGCGAGAGAATGTTTCTATATCACCGTTGAGCTTGATACCGCCGAAGATATCCGCCGAAAGTATCGAGCGATACCGAGAGTTTAATCGATGCTGCAATAATTCGTATTTATAGCCCCTGCGTTACTCCATATTTGTCTTTATATTTTTTCTTTTTTTTTATTAATGATACTCTCGTTTTTTCTTTATATACATTGTCCTTTATCTTTTTATATATCGCACTTGTGTAATGTAACAGTTTTTCAAGTTTGACGTTACTCAAGCGGGCATATGATATACTCCGAATATGTACGAATTACGATGCAATTGCTGTGCCTTGCCCAACGCGAGCAACGCGAGCTTGAATATCTTATCGTGAGCGAGCATTTTATATCTGCTTATTTGCTTTAGTACATCTGATAGATCGCGAAAAGAAGAGAAAACTAGCTGTGATTGATCAGTCCTGTTGAATCATGTTTCAAATTTACGCGAATCGAACAATGTCAGCCTTGTATAACATCGTGACCTAGCAATCTGTTCGCGTCACTCATCATTTGTAAAATTATCGCAAAAGAACTTACGTTTTATATTATGCAATTTATACAGGGTGTTTCGGAGCGAAAGCGATAAGTTTTGTTAACGTGCTCGGAAACACGTTAATAAAGTGTCTCGGTTTTATTCCAGTACACTTGTGCATGCACATGCATTGTAATAGCATGAGTTTTATCATCGCTTATTTATGTTAATCGAGTGAAAATTAAAGAAAAATCCTCCAATTAATGAATTATGATTTCATTGAGAAACGAGAAGAGAGGAAAAGCACGCTAACTTATGTTATACTTATGAAAATAATACAACGCGTTGCGAAAATGACAACAATGAGATATTAGGCGAGAAATCTTAACCGTTCATTTTTTTATATACTTATATATATTAAATTATATATTTCAGTGTGTATTTTTACTCTGTTTTGTTGATATTTGGAAGAAATATCCATCTATTTTCGCGATATATATATATATATATACATAGATATATATCTGTACAAATTTCTTACTTTAATTTAGATTTAAGCAAGCAAATAATTTTTTTTAAATGCGCACATCACTATTTCCTCAAGAGAATTCTCTGCAATATAGTAATACAAGATAATACTGCAAGCTTTTTAATGATAATTAAAAAAAGAGAAGACTTATATATATATATGTAATAATGTAATTTTGTTATCGATCTAAATGTTTGATAAGAAATCCAAAGAGCTATATAGTGCAAGATTTGTAACAAGACTTATCATTAATAAAATGTGTATCGTCAATGAGAAATTTATTATCATCCCAGACAACGAATCTGTTCGCGAGGGCAGATTTTGCCAGCAAAATGCTAGCAAGAGAAATTTACTATGATCCGTTAATAGAAATATGATGAGCACAGATTAGCAGCAGAGCAGTTAAAAACCACCATTGGCATTTTGCCGACACTTTTACAAGATCTGTTCTCGACAGACTTGTTTGTCTGAAATTATAGTCTCGCTTTCCCATAAAAATC
Source organism: Camponotus floridanus (assembly GCF_003227725.1). Classification (NCBI taxonomy): domain Eukaryota; kingdom Metazoa; phylum Arthropoda; class Insecta; order Hymenoptera; family Formicidae; genus Camponotus; species Camponotus floridanus. Next base: position 1,237,655 of record NW_020229838.1, read on the forward strand.
CGAACATGTATATATATATATATATATATATATATCGATTAAATGTTTAATTCTCGTTTAATTAAAAGAATTTAATTTTTTAGATAAAAATTGAAGATTTTTATCGGCATGTGAAATAAAGCAAAGGCGCCCGGTCTCGCGGCACCGCTCCTGCCGTGGAACGTCTGCGCATGCGCGCAGGTGTAGACTCGCGGTGCAGCAGCAGCAGCACCGCGGGGGCAGTATGGCCGGCGGTGGCGTAGTAGTGCGCCGCAAGTGACAGATACACGATCGTCCGCTTGACCGCCGCATCCATCTCCGGGGTGTCCGCGCGCGCCGCGCGAAACTCCGAGTGGTAGAATGATCGTTTCTATCTGAGTGAACGAACGAGAGGGAGAAGAAAGAGCAAGAGAGTGCGTGAGAGAAAGTGAACGGAAGAAGGAGAGAGAGAGAGAAAGAGAGTAAGTGAGAGAGGTAAAGATAGGGAGAGAGCGAACCCGTGCAGCAACCCGCCACTATCCCCGGCACCGGTGTGATGATCAAGGATATGGCGGACGATGAGGCCATACAGGCCACCAACGACGACGCCAGCGAGTGCAAGCGTTACGCGGTGCAGCTCGGCTACTGGTGCGACCCGTTCATCAGCCTGTTCGTCAAGCAGACCGCCCGGAAGGCGCCCGAGATCAATCGCGGATATTACGCCAGAGTCAAGGGCATCGAGCTCTTCGTCGACAAATTCCTCAAGGTGAGCATCAATGCGTTTCGATATACACAGCCGTCTACACTTTTTTTCCACGTCGCTCTTTACCAGACTTGTTTATTTATCTCGTCTCGAGCGCTGAAGTGGCAGACGTAGATGGTCCATTTGAAAAGAACGGTTTCTCGAACGCGATACCGAGTTCGTTTCCTGCAATTGCACCTTCTGCACTTTTTGCGGTTCTTCCCTTCCGAGAGACTTTATCCGTTTGTTTCTGCGCCGCGTATCTCGGATATATCGTTTCGTTGTCGAAGATAAAAAGTTCATGCCAAGATAAGCGCGATCTTTTATCGCGGACGTGGATGATGTAGGACGACGGGAGTCTCGGCGAAATATAACCTAGAACCTAGAAACGTGAATAGAAAACAATCGGGATGAGCGGGGACGGGGGAGCGGAATGAAAAGGCACGAGCGGGGCGGGGCGGGACGACGGGAGGGGCGAGATACAGCTGATCCGGGCGGCAGGGACGTGCAGCGGCGGAAACCTTGACCCGCTGACGGCCGAGGCCCTGTCCCAATTCCCGTGAGGTTCCCCGCTTTTCTCGCGACCGTCAGCCGATATATAGGTCAATGAAAAACGCGCTGCAGCGCGTGCAGCAGTTCCTCGTGTCTCATTTCCGACTTGGCACCGGCGAACCGGCGGTAGACGCAAATGTATACATATATATAGCGGAATAAAAATTTTCCATCATTGTATATAAACAAATATTTGTTTTCGACTTCGAAGTTATTTTACCCCAAATATCCGTTAATCCGAAATTCAAATATACGGAGAGTATCGGATATGTACACACACACACACACTCAAGCGCGCGCGTGCGTGCACACTTATTTATAAAGAATTATGAGGATAAAAACGAAAAATCAATCGTTTTTTATAATGCGAATAAAAAGTCCTTTTAATCTGTCCTAAGGCAGTATAATGGCAGTTTAATATTAAATAAAATTAACTTTTTTATGAAATTCATAATTTATGTTAACCTTTTTAATATGAAAATGTTGCCACGAATTGGAAAATTCTGTTTTAAAGTTGATAGTCTCGTTTCATAAATACCTAAGAAAAGCAAAGAGTTTTTCGATATATTGATTATAATTAATAAAATAATTAAAAAACCAGCATTAACAAATAATTCAAAATTAAAATAATGGTTTTTATTTTTTGTTAATTAAAACAATTAATCAATAATAAGACGAATAATTTTGTAATTTCAGGAAAGATTAATTTATACAATTATTAATATAAATATTAGTGATTAATATTATTGAAATATAGATATCTTGTGCTTATTACACACATAAAGTATGTGTAATAAGAAATTGAAAGAGAAAGAAAATATATATAATAATAATATATAAGAAAATGTATACCATAATATATAATATATAATTAAACTATAATTCATATCATTAGTCTTAATGGAATGTGATTCTTTTCACGTCTGTGCAGTTGTCTGGCGGTAAGGGGCAGATCATAAACTTGGGTTGTGGTTTTGACACACTCTACTGGAGGCTCAGGGAGGCGGGGAATAGCTCTGCGAACTTTGTAGAGCTCGACTTTCCCAGCATAACTGCGAAGAAATGTTATCACATCAAGAAACACAAGCAATTAATCGATATGCTAAACACCGAAGGTATCGGAACACGCGTTATTATACTCTCTCGTTATCTAAAAGTTGCTTATACTTTCTGTATACACGTTCCACATAATTGTTTTCAGACGGAGAGATCCGATTTTCGACCACAGAGCTGCACGCCGCGAATTATCATCTAGTCGGTACAGATCTGCGACACATAGCGGAGTTGAATAATAAGTTGACCCAAGCCGAAGTCAATTTTAATTTACCCACCATGTTCCTCGCAGAATGTGTTCTAGTGTATGTAGATGCTAGCGCGACCTCATCGTTGTTGAAATGGCTAGCGGGCAAGTTTTCCAATAGCCTCTTCGTCAGCTACGAACAGGTGAACATGAAGGACAAATTTGGCCAAGTTATGCTGTCAAATCTCCGTAGTCGCGGATGCTTATTGGCAGGCGTGGAAGACTGCGAATCGTTGGAGACTCAACAAAGGCGGTAACTACATCCTTTACACTTTTTATCTCTGTTCAACGATGGTCGACGAGGCGATAATTTATTTTTCTAATTTTGTTGCAGCTTTACCATAAATAATTGGGAAGGCACGAGCGCATGGACGATGGTGGAGGTTTATGATTCACTGCCTGTAATGGATCGTAATCGAATCGAGCATATAGAGCTGTTGGACGAACGAGAACTCCTCATTCAGCTACTTCAGCATTATTGTATCGCCATCGCTTGGAACGGACAAACATTCAAAAATCTGTCTATAGCACAGGGTTAGATCATCATCTAACTCTTCCTCTCTGTGTCTATCTTGCGAGTTACTCCAGGTAATGACATCATATAATCCCTAACTCGGCAAGTTCTTATGAATTACTTGTAATACCCCAACTGACAGCAGGAGATTAATGATTTTTAAATTACGCTTATATTCTGATTATTCGATAAGATTCGAATTGAAACTTTTATCTTTTCCATCTTTCAAACAGTTTGCTATAATAATTTTTGTATATTCTTCGAGTATATTCCTTGTCCTCCACTAAAAGCGTCATGAATATAATATTTTTTAATGACTGCTGTAAAACGAGACTGCTTGTAAAGCGATTCTCGATGTTGCGTGAGATATGACTAGCTAATACGCCAACAATGACCGGATAAAGTCGTTTTGATGTCCTTTCGCAGATTTCCAGTCATCTTAATTTACATTCGACGTACCTTCGAATTTTGTGTATGATGAATAACGACCTTATCTCTGCAAAAGATCGATCATGTCTCGCTTCAGATTTTTCTGATATGTAAAGGTACGGTCGATATTATATAATTAATGTAGATTGCTGTTGTGTTATATAATTGTGTGTGTGCGGCCAAATAGCGCGTTAATACTGCGCAGAGTAATTTATTATATTATGAGATATACCATCGCGAGGAGATCAATCATTCAACGCTCATTACATTTTTCTGTCACTATTTCGCTTATTATCCGACTATAATCTCATTTTAATATGAAAGTTTTAGATTTTGTTAGTTGCAAAGGATAATATTATAGAAGCTAAATCTGTTTCTTTTATCTGCACAGTTTTACATATTTCGCATAAAAACGATAAATGTATTCTTATTGTGCAAGGAGAAAAAATGTAAAGAAAAAGGAAAATATCTAGAAAGTATAATGATTTTTTATCTAGATTCTATATTTTGAATATATCTTTCATTGCAAATATAAAACTGTATTTTTCTGAAACATTCGTACATAAAACTCCAACCCTTTGAAAGTTTTAATACACGAGAATTCAAAGGAGAAGTGATGTAACATTATTTCGTATGCGCGATACGATCTTTGAGTATATTAAGTATATTAGAGATTACGAATCACATTGAGTCGTGAGAAATAAATCGCGATTAATATTACGATATATAAACGTGTTATGAGCGATTAGTTTCGTACAGATGCGTGGCCTGTGAAACGCGCGATGTGATTGATTATTTAAGATAATAAAAACAAAAGTGTGCACAACGAAAGTAAGATTTTAAGCAATCGAGCAAGTACTTAATTACTCTTGCGAGTGGATCGCATCGCGAACATCAGCCTTAATTAAAAAATCGGCAATGTATCTTTTTAATTATTTTCATTTCTACACTCGTAGATGTCGAATTTTATTTTCTGTATTAATTACCTTTATTGCGAATATAAAAACTGCGTGCCGATGTTCTTCGATAAAAATCCGACCAATTGATTTTATGATACGGAAATCGCATATGCTGGCACAATATAGCTGCTCCGCTTCTTTTCTCAACACCAATACCAAGTATGTACGTTACATTTAAGCAAGTCATAGAACGATAGTGTGAAGGATCAAAGGTCACAAAGATTTATTTTCATATTGAGGAATATCAGGGTTACGCATGTGTATTCAATCTAAGGATAATACGAGGAGATATTATAAGCTCTTACGAGACACATTCAAATCATCTTTTTTATATAGATATCAAGTGCTCTAACAAGCAGAGCTCGAATTTTATCGTCGTTTACGCGATGAAGTGAAGCGTTATTGCCGAGATCGTTTGTCGAGCATTAATAAAGGACTTGATTGTTTTCCTGGAGTTTGACGGCCTACTGGATTGGAATAATTGCATTATAGTGATATTGTATAGCGTGTAATAGTGCGCACATGTGATTTTGGCGATCACGCCTCACAGACATAAACGACGGTGACTTTCCAGTTTTGTCCAGGGATTATAGGAATCTAGCGAATTGAGAAATAGGATATTTTTTAACATCTAAATTTTTATTTCAACAAATGTTTTCTTTTAAAAAAATATTTTTAATAATAAAATAAAAATAAAAAATTATAAAAAATATTGAACAAAATTTTTTTTCAAATTTTTCGACGAATAAATAAATTTTTTGTAAACTTAATTCCCAAGTTCAAATAAATTTAATCTCGCAAAAAAATTTTGCATAAATTAAAAAAAAATCCTCAAATCGAAAATGATAAATTTTATGAAGATAAAATATCTAAAATATCTTTTTATTTTAGATATCAATATTTAATCTTGATCAGGTGCGCACAATATTCCAGATGCTTATTCTTTTGTTTCAATTTTCTTTACATCTTTTTATTTGGATTTTTTTATTAAAACATTAAATAAATATTAAAAAAATATTTAAAAAAAATATTATTAAATAAAAATACTATTAAATAAAAATATAATTAAATAAAAATTTTATATTATGTTAAAAAATATCCTATATTTCGATTAGCTAAATTATTATAACAAATATATTTCTATAATCATCTCTTACCCTGTTTCGAGCATTTTTTTCCTATACTTTTAATGTTATGTAAACAACGGTAATTTATTAGATTTAAGATATGAACGCAAACGCGCATTCTGCCGAATAACTACGTAGATTCATAGAGACTGTATGGGTGATTTTTCATCCCTTCAACGAGTAAATTAACATACCTGGAGTAACGAACATATATGTATAAAGAGAATAATTTCTCAGATGTTCTATTTTTCTCAGAGGTTACAAAAATTGCAGCCATTGTTATGATGTCTATCAACGTTCGTAGGTAAATCCCCGGCTCCCTCACCCGACATGTTGCCTTCTTTGCATGTAAAAAAATAATCCTCACCTTTCGCATTAGTTTCATATTATGTATAAGTCAGTTTGAAGTAAAATTGACTAATTTATTCGAACACTTATCATGTGTTAAAATTGACTTTAAGTTTGAGAATCAAAAACTTTTCGAATCTAAAGCTTTTATAGCGGATGTCGTCGCGAAAATTTGAGCAAAGCACTGCCACTATGAAAATTGAGCGAGATTTCAAACCTTATTGAAACTCGACGAATTCGCAATTTTCACTTGTTGGCTCTTTAATGGAAAAAAAATTGGAAAAAAATTATTGACTCTACATTATTTTATTTTATTTTGTCTAATAATAAAGAATTTTATTTTGTTAAGTTACGGCTAAAGAAACATCACATTCAAAAAATTTGTTTTACATAATATATTTCTCATAGACTGTGAGAAATCGAAAATAACAACATTAATTTGATTCTCAAACTTTAAGTGATATGCGATCGTATTGTGCGGATTGTGCGTGCAGCTTCATGTCTTTTCGCCTCACTTTCGTTTTACGTAAAGTATTAATCTCATGTACACGGATGTTACACATCTTGAAAAAAAAAAAAGATACAAGATCTATATATATAAGTATATATATAGATACACACATATACACACACATACACAGTGTGCTTCCACTTATTACGGATAAAGTACGATGGGAAAATTGTGCATCTTAATATTCGCATAATTGTGATATTGTTAAATTATGCATTTAACGATTAAAGAAAAACGAGCGATTGATTATAATTAATAATTCTTGTAGCTTCCTGTTCGATACATTTCTTTCATATGTCTTATGCGATAAAGAATTTCTTTGAGTGGGAAAAGAGAGCAGCTACGATATAATATTAAATTATATATATTTTTAAATTTATAAAATATACATATATATAGTATACATGTATATATAATATGTATATATATACATGTATGTATATGTATATACTGTAACACGACACACTTCTCCCATTTAAAGTCTTTCATTTAATTTATTATGTAAAAGACGACTTAATACATCGTGTGATCTATATTAAATGATTATTTTTATTATTTTACAAAAGTAATGGATATATATAAATAAACAGCATCTAAAAAAGGAAACGTGAAATAGATGTTTGTATGAGTATTTATTTAAAATCATTATTTCGTGTAAAGGTATAAAGAGAATATTAAAAATACATAATTTTATATGTACATGATATACCTTATACTTTACACCTTATAAGATTACTAGTTGCATTATTCATTGCTACAAAATTATATATGCATAAACAATTTTTAAACAGAGTTTGTTAATCACAATTTTTTTATATTTTTTGACTTTTACTTAATTTTAATTCAAAAAATTTAAAAAAATATATTTATTTCCTGTCCTATTTAAAATTTACGATGCATATTAATTAAATACAAATTTTTGAGACTTATAAATTAACTTATTTTACTTAATCAACTAAATTCATGTAAAAATTGAATTATGAATTATGAAGAAACAGTATGAAATAGATATTTTTTTCTCATCACACAAAGGGCAAATCTTATTCTTTTATATGGAGCATAGAAAAATCAGATAAGTCGTTTCTTACAGAAAAAAAAATTTACAATATTAAATTTACAATAAAACCTTAAAAGCCCAGAGGATTGAATTGTACGCACCCGCCGACGTCGCATACATTTCTCGAAATTTTATTTAATTTACTAAAAATGTCCAAGTGCTTACCAGTATTGACCTGCTGCAGATTATATGCAATGCGGCTGGATGCCTACACCAAGTAATGCAATTAATGTAATATATTAAAGTGTTTGATAATTATAAAATAAATCGTTATTTGCATAACCACTAGTAGGATCAAATAACATTCAAAACATAAGATGAAAAAATATTCAATCAATTGTTACTATTCAACTGAAAAAAATATTTTTTTAACATTAGACTCTCTAAATGATCCTTATATTAATAATAAAATTTACTCACTAAATTAGAAAAAAAAATTATAATGAAATATTATAAGCAAATAGTTTAGATAACAGTTTTTGATCCTGTTACAGTAAAGAGAATAAATATATTCATACCTCCATACACCAAGTTTCCGTCATTAACAATTCATGTTCTGCACTAGGAAGATTCTTATTCAGCGACGTAGTCGCCCTGCTCAGCACAATCGCCATTGTACATGCATCAAAAGCAGCTTGTGCAATCCTGTTGAGGATAAACTGTTCCTCTACAACTCCTCGTCCATATTTAATAAGAGTATTTTCTATCACTTGACCAAAGGTTTCTACACTCTGCAATTGCAATATTCTTTTTATACAAACTTATGTTACATAAGATTTTAATTTATTGTTTATTTTTACCTTTGAACAAAGTGCAGCACTTTCAGCCAATCTCGGATGAACTGAATCCCCAAAGGTAGGCAGCGATCTTAAACCGATCGCTCTGGTCGCCCGTTTAGTAGCTTCCTCGAAGATTAGCCCTAAATTCGCCGTGGGATTTTTAAAAGCTTTCTGCAGTTCCTTCAAATGGCTACCGGCATACTGAATCCCGGTGAGCGCCACAAATAAACGCAAAATGTCGTTTGTCCCTTCAAAGATTCTGAATATGCGTAGATCGCGCATCACACGCTCCAAACCAGTTTCAGACATGAAGCCCATACCTCCTAAGATTTGAATACTTTCATCGCAAACCAACCACGCAGATTCGGATGCGAAACACTACAATATAAAGAGACTATGTAATATATAATATGAACGACGAATATAGTAAATTTGCGATTTGTTAACATTAGAATTAGATTTTCGTTTCTATGTAGATATCTATGTATATCGTTTCTACATAGTACAAGTTTTCGTATCATAAAATAAATAACTATTGTATGAGAAAAAAACTGGCTAGATAAGATAATAAAGAGACAGGTACAAACTTTTTATTCTTCTAACAAGCTTTTTCTCACTATCAAATGAAGATACTATCAAAATTACTTTATAAAACTTTATAGAATCCTGATTACTGTTAGTGTATCTTTCTCTATAAAGTTACTGTAATTTTATAAATCTTTGTGATTTTTCTTTATGATATATTGATTTGATAAATTAAATTAATCGAATGACAGGAAAATTACTTTTGAAATAGCTGCTTCTAGATGATAATCTTGGCTTCCAAGGTCCATGTTTCCAGAAAGTGCGTATGCGAGAGACTCGGTGATATAATGTAGCATAACCATGCGCGCCAACTTTTCTTGTATAGTACCATAATTGTTTAACGTACGACCAAATTGCTTGCGTTGCGTTGCATGACTTACAGCCTTGTTGATGCAATAACGCATGGTACCGGAAAGGCACGCGGACATACCAAATCTTCCATTGTTTAGGATATTCATTGCAACCTGGAATTAAAGCTAATATTGCAATCGTTGTGCAGCATTTAAATTTACAAATAAAAATAATTCACAAAGCATCAAAAACAAGCTCAAAAATAAAAGAAAATTTTAGAAATTATATTAAATATATATTTTATAATTTTATTTATATATATATTGTAAAAATATAATATAGATTACTTATATATATATATATATATATATATATATATATATATATAACACACACACACACACGTGTGTGTGTGTATAAAAATATAATATAAATATAATATAAATAAGTTGTAAATGTTTTTTAATTTTCTTTTTAACAATTTATAATGTCACGAATATGAAAAGTTCGATTTACGAATTGTTACCTTAAAACCTTCACCCTCCTTGCCGAGAACATTTTCCGCCGGAATTTTGACGTCCTCAAAGAAAACTTCTGCCGTATTGCTACATTTAATGCCCATTTTTTTCTCAGGCGGTCCGCTGGTAACACCACCGAATTCCCTCTCGACGACGAAAGCGGTGATTTTCTCTTTCGTTTCGCCCGTTTTTGGATCCTTGAAAGGCACTTGCGCGAAGACGGTCATGATACTGGCGATACCACCGTTCGATATCCAAATTTTGCTGCCATTGAGAACATAGTGCGATCCGTCCGCAGACTTGATCGCGCGTGAACGTATCGAACTGGCATCAGAACCGGCACCTGGTTCCGTCAAGCAAAAAGCGGCGTACTCACCGTTACTAACCCGAGGTAGATATTTGGCTTTTTGTTCCGGAGTGCCATATAAAAGTATGCCCTAAAATAGACGTGCGCACAAAGTTTATTAAACAGAAAGACAGAGGAAAAAGGAAACATTATACTCAGATTATTGAGAAATATGTTAGAAGTGAAATAAATATGAAGAAAAATAAAGGAAAACACCATATCAAGAAAGAAGATTTTACCTTGAAACCTATGCTTTGATGTGCACCAAGCATGATACCAAGACCCAAATCATGATAGCCACATATTTCAACAACTCGACTGTACTGAGTATTTGTCAATCCTAATCCGCCAAATTCTTGAGGCACTTGCAGAGCAAACCCTCCCAATTCCCAGAGAGCAGCTGCCGTTTTCTCGTCTACACACGCGTTTTGATCATTTTTAACTGGATCATTTATTTCCTAATAGAAGAGAAAAACAAGCATATATCTTATACATAGATAGTTTTACATTTTGCTTATTTTACTGTTTGAAAAGATAGTTACCTCATAAAACTTCTCTATAGGATCAATAAGCATTTTTAACGTATCAGTTTGATCCTCATCCATAGGTTCTGGAAATGGGAACACTTGATTCAATTGTAATTGACCACGGAAGAGATTCATGGTGAAGGATTGAGATTCTTTTGTAGCAAGCTTTTCCTGCGGTTTTTCTTCGCTGGATGGTTTTACTGCAGCTTGCGTAGCCAAACATCTAAACATATATGTGTCGCATATAATTTTAATATCATTATGCAGTTATTATTTCAATTATTATTTTTTAAAAATTATTATTTAAGCAATTATATTTGTCTTAAGTATAAAATAACTTGATAATAAGTACATATAAAGACTATTTCATTTTAGAACGTATAATAAACTTTAACCTATTCTATTTTATTCTATTTATAAAATGCAACGATCATAGATCAAATGACACAATAATTGCTGTAAACAGTTTACAAATTCCAAACTATCAATATGTGACGTATGCATGCTCGACAATCCCGCGCACATGTACGTATACGTATTGCGAGAAGTACAGTCCAAAGTTCACATATGTGACACATATACTTGCGACTAAAAATATCATCGATACAAAATTTCGGGTCGAAGTGCAAACTTATGATTTATAAATTTCGCAAATTATGCGAATTGATTCGTTAAAAATCATACAAATATTTATATTCCACGTAATAATAAACAAATATAATATACCATGTATAAATTACATTAAAATCATTTTTATGGTTCAAATTCGATGAAATACGATCATATTAATTGAAAATAGTCAAATAGCAAGTATTAATAACATAATTTTTAAAGTTTGCTCGAGATTAGCAACAGGTTGAGCCAATCGAATGAGAAATAATCGTGTCACCTTGATGCGTTCCAAAGTCCTAAGGGCGCTTCGAGAGCCTTATTAAAGTTCCTGGGAGCTGACGAGAGCGTTTTGGTGATGCGAAACATTGTCTGAATATTTTATTTATTCTGATAATAATAATAATAATATAAAATTGTTATATCGATAATAATTCTTATTTCACTCTGCAGGAGACAACTACGACACCTGCACGTCACAATGATACGAAGAATACTGTCATATCGTAAATCGTAATCAACTGGTCGACTCAGTCGTTGTGGCGTAGAATGATTCCAAAGGAAGTTTACACCATTGAGCTCTGTAACATAGAGCCTTCAATGGTGCAGGAATAATCCAATTCATAGAAAAAAATATATAGACACTAGGTAAATCGCTATTTTGATCACGGATAGGTTGATTAGTATCATAATTAAAAACATTGATCAAAAGCATCTTTATGTGTAGAGATACTTAACGAATAAAAGAAGTAAAATTTATCTTCCAATGTCACTGTTTACATTCGCAAATAAAACCGAAAAATTATCTGGAAGCTCCATATTTATTTCACTGTGTTATCTGATGACAAATGTTTTTAGTTTAAATGATATAATATAAAAAGAGACAGAGATCCAACCAAAAATATATCTGTCTCTTTCTAATCTTGGTCTTGATTTTCTTTAGGGAAAGCTCCCTCTCCAGTGCCGCGATCGAACATTGATCAGCTGTAGATGATATGTCAGACCCAACATGGCGGCACTTGACATACGCACGTCATCGATAATGATACATGCGTGATAACGAGTGCCACGGTCCTCGGCACCGTTAATACCTAAAGTTTTTTAGATGTCTTTGAAACTATGGGTTGAATGGCACGGAAGGAAACTTTAAACACGTAAGTCGAAAATTGATGTCTTGGGAATTTGTCAACACGTGATACGATTAGGTTAGGTTACATAATGTATTCGCGCGAAGACTTTTCACGCTTTCCAAATATGAAATTTACTTTTCAGTCTTACTTCAAGTTAGATTGCAAATGACTGAGTATAATTGTAAATTTATGTACGTTGAAATTACATTTCCTTGTATAAGAAAATATAATTAGATAAATGCAAAAGATTCATTTAGATATGATAATGCATAATTCATTGATACAAATTCATCCATATCAGAGATGAGAGATTTAGAAGTAAGCGGCTTGGATATTAATAATTAATTAATCTTTGTTTTTATTTTTCAGATAAAAAGATGCCTAATTCAATATGCAATTTGTCACAAATATCTTTGGAAAAAAAGTTTCTAGAGTACATTTAATATTAAGACAATCGAATATTTTTCCTTCTGAATATTTTTTGTGTTCTTAAAAATTATACTAACATGAATAACGTCACGTCGCAAAAGCTATCATTGTATTCAGTTCTCAAAATCAGAAGAGATGATTTCAATGAATTTATTTGTGGCTGGGGCGCTGCTGTTATTAACGTCACTGTCACTTTTCCAATTAATAAAATCATTTTCAGACAGGTTCGTAATATAAATAACACTAATAAATATTTTTTTGTACATCATGACAACATAGAATATTTAAGAAAAAGAGATTTTTCAGAGATTTCTTTTTTTATCAAGAAAAAAACCAAGACAAAGAATTCTGAAATTGTACTGATACTCAATTTTTTAAAAAATTCTCTCTTTGATAATTTTGCTTTTATATTACGAGCATTCAGCAACATATAATCAATCAATTGGCCAAATTATGAATTTTATACATGTTTAAAAAAAATTATATATATATATATATATTTATTTATATATTTAACATTCTAACATAACATACGGAATATATAGTGAATTCTTTTTTGTAATTTTTAGTAATAATGCTATGCAAATAAAAAAATGTTTATCTTTTGAAAGCTAGTTTTTTCCATTATATTTTTAAGTTTAACATTTAAAATTTAAGTAACTCTTTATTTTTCTTATGAAAAATACTTATATAAATAAAATACATAGTGAAAAAACTTATTTTCAAGAATTGCATATAAAAATTCTTTAATTTTATTGGAAATTTTGAATAAAAATATCTGAAAAATTGAAGAAATTCTTTTATAAAATTTAAATAGAAATACATTTGATTATGTTACGATACAGATTTTGGAGGGAGTACCAATGAGAGCTGCGATCGGGCAAATATCGCAAGAGGGAATACAATTGTTATATCGTGGAATTTTACCACCTCTGTGCCAAAAAACTCTATCCCTCAGTTTAATGTTTAGCACATACGAAGGATGTAAACAGAGATTATGCTTGCTCACCAAAAACGACGTGCTGGCTAAGGTACTGGCGGCGAATATAGCCGGCACGATAGAGGCTGTGCTCATGCCGCTCGAGAGAGTACAAACGCTACTTCAAGATTGGCGATATCATGACAAATTCAAAAACACATCCCATACATTTAGGTATCTGTTGACGAATTACGGTATTTCTGAATGTTATCGCGGTATGGTTCCTATCATATATAGAAATGGCTTGTCCAATCTGATGTTCTTCACTCTGCGAGATCAATCGAAAGTGTTGATAGGTGAACAAGATTCATTATTGACTAATTTTATCAGCGGTGCGTTCATTGGTGGCTTTACTAGTACAGTGTTTTATCCGATGAATGTAATTAAAATACATATGCAGACAAAGATCGGTGGTGACTTCGAGAAATTCCACGTTGTGATTCGCGAGCTATATGTCTCCAGAGATCGAAGTTTATCTTCTTTTTACAAAGGCGTACACCTGAATTACATGAGGTCTTTCATTAGTTGGGGTGTGATAAATGCATCATATGATTTCTTGAAGAGCATTATTTTCTAAATTATTTAATGGAGAAAAAAGTGTTTTTATTTGTATTTAAGAAATTTATTTCACCTCCTGCTGTATATATTTTAGATAATAGTAGGACATTGTGTCTTATGCAGAAAGATACAAGATGTGAATATCGCACATTCTTCCTGCTATAAATATGCAGGATTGCACATAGGAAAGAAATCTATTATATATATATGTGTAAAAACTTTATCTAGTTTAATATCTACCTTTAATAACTGTTTGGAAACATTGTCACAGATTGACTTGTTTCCTTTTTAATAAGAATAATCCAGAATGGATTTTATAAAACATATTCTTTTTGTTTACAAAAATATTGTATGATTTGTATGTACAAATCACATATAGATAGATAATTTTATAAAGAGATCTTTGATAATTTAATCTTTACTTTATAAATTTTACAAACTTTATCATGTGAATTTTTAAATGCATATAATTGAAACATACATCACTAATGATGGAAAATAATTACAATCCAATTAATAAGATAAGCAAATTGCTCCAAATCATGAGCAAAATGCTATTTCTCATCTTATGGTTGATAAAACTATAATTATAGCATCCCTGTTTGTGTTTAGTCCACAAATTATATATAATTACTATATAATTATATGTATATTGATATACTTTATACAAAAATTCTTTAATTACAATTATACAGAAATACTCTATGGAAAATCTCTGAATTTTGAAACGCTTATAATTATATCTAGAACGCAGTGACACGATTTGTAATGTGTGATATGACATTGTGTGTCAATAATCCAAAAAATAGAATAAAGAGAAATATTCGAATATTTATTATTACAGTAACACATATGTAAAATAGTATAGAGAAGGAACAAAATACAAAATGCTTATTATTTAAATACAACGTAATTCTTCATATGATATTAATTTTATATGTTATAATGTCATATGTATGTCAATATATATTTATTTTGTGATATACATGATAGAAATTTAGCGAGATATAACAATTCAATCAACGAGATGTGACATGATATAATGTTATAATTGTATGGTTAAATAATTCAAAGACACAAAGAATCGAACAATGATATACATTTAGATATCAAACAATATTTATATGACTAATTAAATATTCATGTTATGTACTCGTACCGAGATATGAAAAGTAGTTCAAAATACAATATAATTTCGATATCGATTACAGTATTTTATTTCATTACAATTATGTATAGATATATTCAATGTACATCCTTAAAATTCCCGCCAAATTAAATATAGCTGTATTCCGATGTTTCTTGCCAGTACTGAAGATCTATAGTTTACGTCACGTATACTATAGATTTTCAGCACTGGCAGTTTATATCAAAACGCTCTCCTTTTCTATAAATTTACTTCTATATTAAAAAAAAACTCGCAGTAGAATATTTTCGGACACGAGTGTATGAATAAAAACATCAGTGCAAGAGAAGTATAGATAAAATTATGTCCATAATTAAGATTCGAGTTATCGCGAGAGATGAAATTATCCCGATGTATCTTGAATTTTTGCAGCGCGAGTCGAAGGAAGGAGGTCGATAGGAGGAGGCAGATTGGCCTGGTCAATGCAAGGACAACGCTTGCTTTGATCCGCGCCTGAAGGAGCCAGAACGAGACGCCGCTTATGCGCGGCGCCCCGCATAAATCGATGCGCCGAGGCTCTCGGCCGCGCGACATATGTGTCCGCGCACGCACGCGCGCGCACATGTCGCCGCACTGACAGACACAGACGCGTGCGGCCAGTTCGCGCTCGCCGCCAGGCTCACGCTCGTCATCTGGAGGCATTTTCCGATCGCATCGACATCGTCGCCGACGACCGGTTCGACACCAATTTTCCACTCGATCACATAGGTAGGGCTGCATAATCGCTGACCCCCGGGATCGAGGACTCTCGTCGAGCCTCGACGTGACTCTTCCCCTCGATCGTTCCCTATCAGGGATTCGAATCGGAGTTGTCGATTTCGGTCGAGGGGGTAGATTTTTCGAGGAAAGACGAACTTTCTTCAGGAAACGTCCTCGCGATAATCGAATTCGTAAATTAGTTCAATTTCCGAGAGACAGTCCAACGATTCGAGGTCATGAATTTTAATTTCGGGGAGTCAAGGGATTTTTTTTTTTTTTATATACGAGAGTCGTAAGGATCATTTTCGCGCTTCTTGGGAATTGAAAACGCACCGGTATATCAATCCTCGCGCGCGCGGTAGCTTCTCTCCCCCCCCTCTCGTCCCCTCCCTCTCTGATATACATTCTCTCGCGCAGGGAGAGCCGCTACGATGAAGGGCCGTCGCGGTCGTCGCGCTGCCGTCGCGAGGAACAGCCCGTCACCGGGACAGTGAGAGTCGCGATAGTGCGGTAGCCGCCGATGTCGCCAGCGGTGACCACGACGAGTCCCGTCGCCGAGGCTGACAGCAGCAGCGGTACGAGCCTCGGACGAAACGCCAGGGTGCCGTCACCTCACTAATCACGCCCGAGAATAATGAGAATCAACGCGACGAAGATGAGCACTCCGATCGAGGAGAAGATTGACCAGAAGCTCAAGGTACGTCTCCCGAGGAAGAGGGGCCAAGGCGATCTCGCACGCTGCCCGTCGATCTTCGATGATCAATAATAAAGCGCATCCGCGGCTCCTACTCGCATACTTAGTCGCATAATCCTGGCCGCGATGCCTGGTCTCCGGGAGGCTCGTTTCGAGCAGATGTGCGCTGGATATTCCTGGATATCCGGATACAATTGCGTTCGACGTATTAAACCGAGTCACTTTCCATTAGAGACCGAATCGGGGCTTAAAGGGGATTAAAGTCCGTCTTAAAATTATCTCCAAGACTATTCCCGGAAATTAATTCGGAGATATTTAACGTATCTGGCGTTTAATTTGTCTTGATTAATGATGAGATCGATTGTAATTTCGTTGGGAAACGTATCGTTAACATAATACTTATATAACGATTGGATATTTAGATCATTGAATCCAATTATTTAATGTATTCGAGAGCTTTATTCCCTTGAAATATATGTAAAAAAAAATGCAACTCTCTCGACATAATTATCTCTCTCTGATACGCGCAAATAATACGATCTTATTTTCTGCATCCGAAGTCAGTCCGAGTCTCAATTCGAGTCAGTTCATAGTCATATATGAATGTTTCGTTAAACGTTAATCATAGATTGCAGTCACGGCAGCATTTACCGCTAGATACGGTATGTGAGCGTGGCCTCGTGTTTTTGCATACGATAAGAGCGAATGAAAGGTCAAAAGAGTCGTATATGCGACTGCGGTGCATTTTAGTCGGGTCGCGTTGCACACGTAATTCTACTCGTTACCGTCCGCTCCGAGCAGATACACGCTTACATACTGATGAAGTAATATCATCTGGATACCCCATAATTAGTAGACGCATTCACAGAGTGTATCTTCCCCGAGGTTTATCATTCGTGCAAAAAAAGCATTTAGAACGAAAACTGTGCGACTCTCTTAATCGTCTCTAAAATAGAAATATTAAATCTCTTTTAATATATATTTAATTATCTTATAATTTTTATTTAATTATCAAATCTATAATTTAATTTAATATAATTAATTATTTTATTTTTTAATTATTTTTTAATTATCTTATTAATTACTTTATTTAATTATCAGACATATAAATAATTCACTTCGTACGTGATGATTCTTGCTTCGTATAAGAAAAAATTGTCTCTCAAGGTGTACATCTAAGTATTTTTTTACGTTTTTAGAAGTCGAAGATGCGGTTACATCTGAGAGTTATGTTTTGGACTTGGAATTTTCTGGACCAGCGCTCGTACATCTTCAACTCATCTTCTCGCGTCAATTATTCTCTTTACGCGCTCAATCGACACGTTTCATCATCCCGATGAAATTCACGGTGCGACAGGTGCATAAAATGTTTCTCGATCGAAACGTCATTAATCTCCCGTAAACGAGCCCTCGACGATTCGCCCCGATTACTGCAAAATGGTGAGAAAAGTTTCGCCGGGCGCGCGAAAAGTTTGGTCGTTTTTATTAACGAAAATCTTCCCTAAACTCGATTCGTTGTTTCACCGAGATTTCCCGTTTTCTTCCAGGTCGTAATAGCTACATACTAGCTACATACTAGCTACAACATACGATAGCGATAGACTATAGGATATCGATCGATATTGGTAGAATCGATCCGTTTCCATAAACGTTAGTTAAATATGATTAAAGTTTTAACGTGATTCCATGTCCTACTTTCTAAATGCAGAAAGAAGAGTCGGGGGATGACAGTTAAATCTTAGTTAATTTTAACGAATGCTTACAGCAACAATTCTGCGATGAAATTGGCTATTTGGTGGTTTTTAGTATCGCATGAAGGATTCTAGACTTTATAGCCTAAGGAACCCCCAACACAGCGCTTAATTGATGCTTTCCGAGAAACGAGCCTTATCGTTCGCTTTGATAGATGCTCCTGCGTATGTACTCCAAATTGGCAGTTTGATGTTTGCCATTAAACACAACTCTGTGGAAGAGAAGATCGATATTCGTGCCGCGAATACCAATTAATTTAATTACTTTGTCTATGTTAATAATGTTTTATGTTAATGATACCTTGATAAAGTGTAATATCACATTTTGCTGGATTACGTAAAAATTGTTACATTCAATAATCTGGCGCACCAATAACGTATCACTCGTTTTAGAGTTCATTTTTATTTTTTCGGAGAAATCGCGACTTCTTTTTATATCACGATGTTTTTACGAGAACAACGATAGTTTGTTACGTGTTTTGCGATAAAATTCTCGTTCTGCAACCGTGTAACGAGTGTTTCACGTTGGTTTTTTTTGAATCAGAAAGGAGATAAAAAAGCTTATACGAACGACATCGATCATTTTCGCGTTGCCCTCTTCTCGGATATTGAGGATTATTACGAATAAGGTCGCGGCAATGAGAAAACCGCGAAACTCTGTTAAATATTTCACACGTTGAATTTATAGAGAAAGGTATACAATAATAAATGCGCGAAACAGCATGATATATTTGGAAATTATGGAGTCGGTCTTTTCTATTTTTATTGTGTTTTATCGTTAATATATATTAATATATATATATAATAATATATTAATATATATATATATATATATATATATATATAATACTTTAAAAATATATGAGTAATATACATAATTATAATTTATATCGAGAAACATCATTTTATTGTTAATATATAATACTTTATAAAAATATATGAAACGCATAATCGTAATGTTGTATCAGGAAACATCATGAAAATAGAATTCATTAGGTGAATTTCACGCAAACTGATATCGTTATCGAGAATTCGTTCTGCACGTTTCAATGGATCATATTTCGAGGATAGTTTAGCGTTCCTGGTAATAATTAATGTCGAATTAATTGGAACGGACGAATTGTTAACGGGGACAAATAACGAACGCTCTGTATTCGTTTACTAAAAATATATATATATATATGTGTAAGGAGGGCATTCAGACGGGGAAAAGTGTTAAAATATAAAATGTCGTCCCGTTTTATCTGATTTTAATGACCCCGAAGAATTTCATTTATCAGCCGCGTTTTCGATTGTCACATTTAATACATATATATAAAGAATGGATCAATTTAGAAACTCTTCGGAACTTTCGCGACCAATTGAGTATGATTTTCTTTGACGAGATCGATTCGTTCGCTACGTAAAAAAAATATGGATTTTTTTTTTATAAATTCATATTGATAAACCATTCTGACATTTCAATCTTTGTATTTTATTCTTCGTTTAATTCGCTTTTTTTACATTTAATAAAATGTACTTTTTTTAAGTGCATTTTGTATAGAAGTTTAATGTGTAGAATATCACTAACTTTTATCGCAAACGATTGATTCCTATCGATCATATCTTGAGACAAATTGATTCAAAATTCAAGAACAGTCAAGAACCTCATAAATGAAAGATAGCTCGCGCTGAGTTACATCCCACTCTATATACGTTATGACGTCTATAAATGTTAACTGATTCTCTAAATCATTTAACTGTTTTTCTCTTCCTCATCATCGAGGAAAAAAAAGAGAGTCAACATCGAATCGTGATTGATTGATTAATTCAGGGAGTGTTTGTTCATAAAAAAAACGAAAGGAGAGGGAGCTTGATTAATAAAACGAAGCTGTTATTATATTGGAAAAAAAATAATGGACATTTGTAGATCGTACGAACTACGATGCGGTTAATTTCCTGCGAACCGCACGCGGCAAATTAACAAATATGAATTAATTTAAGCCGATTGCGGTCTCACGCGGGTCAAATGTAACGGCCGGATCACACGGTTCGTTCCACCGGCCAACGAACGGGAAATAACGTAATAACGATAATTCCGTCCGGAATAATTGAAAACGATCGCTGTAACCCAATAAAACAGTGACATCCAATTAAGAATTTATCGGAACCTTTCTCAAGTTCTCATGCATAAATGCATGTTTGGCCGCGTGCAGTGACTTTGTTAATCAATCAATATGCATAGAAATCCATTAATATCGGTATCGCACATCACGACGTGCCTCTTCTTTTTTAATCTTGGAACTATGTCCGTATGTACCCTGCACCCCTTTCTCTCTCCCGAGAGCATCTCTAAAATAGCTTCTATTTTCTCTCTTTAATTCAGCGAGTCTTTATCTTGCTTTTCCTATTTCGACTCAGCGTTGTTGAATGCAAATTACTTCGTTCTGAATAAAAGCAGAGAAAATAATAGAACGCTGTATATTGTTATTTTTAAATCTGAAGCCGCAACTCATAAAAATGGAGTATTTTCAACAAACTGTGAAGAGATAAATTCGATTTTATACTTAGTTTAAGAACAATCAATTTATATGATTTTTCAGGTCACTAAATCTGCTCCGTATTTTCTCGAAGTTCCATTTAGATACGAGCGCGTATTTTCTCATATTTTTCGAGCGAATAAAATGACAGTCCTCGATGACAGGGAATGGTTTTTGACCATTTGAATTTATTATCGATAGGTACGAACGGGAATGGTGACGGTTAGCGATGGAAAGAGTAAACCTATCCCGATGCGTTTGCACCTGTCGATGGAGGTATTGAAGCTTCAACGAGAGGATTTGGAGGTAAAGTGCCTTTCGATAGTGTGTATTAACTATTTAGAAGAACGAATAACCATCGCGTCGATATAAATGTGATATTTTATCGATCACGGATCACTGTATTATATGTGCCAAAGACGAGACTAAATTTTAGCAGGCAGCGAATCACAATAAGCCACCTCTGGACGCCAAGGAGCGCATGGTGCAAATTACCAGGCAGAAGGTCGGTGGTCTGGGACTGAGCATAAAGGGTGGAGCGGAACATAAACTTCCAGTGCTGATATCGAGGATTTATAAAGGTCAGGCCGCCGATCAGTGCGGTCAACTCTTTGTAGGAGATGCAATTATTAAAGGTATCGATAAAATTGTACGCACGTGTTCGCTTATGTAATATTACATAATGTATGTTCCGTTATCAGTACGAGACACGTTTCATAAATTATACATGTTACATTTATCTGATACATGCGCATAAAATATCTATCCTTCTCTAATTTAGATTGACGTTAAATGTTTAAGATAAGTCGAAAATTCGATATTGGCATTATATTATCCTCGTTTATCTCTCCTTGCTTCCCGCGCTAATTTAATTCTATTTAGATTATTCCAGTCTATATGAAAGCTATGATATCTTCTATTAATATTTGCTCCGTATTATTTGCCCCGACGCTGTGATACGACATTGACAGTTTGACGATAGTTGAATAGCACCCTGTACAGTTAATGAGTATCGATTTCAATTTTCCTACTTGTGTCAATGTGCTCGCTCCTATTGAAAGAAAAGTTGACATCGATGCTATTTTGTATTATATTCGAAACAATCAGGATCTCTCTCTCTCTCCCTCCCTCTCTCTCTCTCTCTCTCTCCCTCCCTCCCTCCCTCTCTCTCCCCCCTCCCCCTCTCCCCTCTCTCCCTCCCTCTCTCTCTCTCTATTTATTACGTGCTACTCTTTGTTTATGACAATATTGAGAATTTATTAAATTATATAATCCATGCTCTATGATTCTACAGTGAATGGAGAGTATATTACGGCGTGTAATCACGACGATGCTGTCAATATTTTAAGGAATGCCGGTGATATAGTAGTTTTAACGGTCAAACATTATCGAGCGGCCAAGCCATTTCTACAAAAGAATGGTACTATAATATTATAAATTATTACAAAAATAATTGACTGATAAATTGTGATGTATTTATCTGTTGATATCTTAATGCTTATTAACAGAGAAGGAAGAAAAGTTGGATAATGTTGCCAATGGTACGGCGGAAGACGGATGGATATCGCCCAACAGGCAAGGAGGCAGTCCCAGATGCAGTCACAGTCGACAAAGTTCGAACGCATCTTCGAGCTCGATGCAATATAAAAGATGGGTGGATGTCATTACGGGTAATTATATTTTCATTCTAAAATAAATAGATAAATTTAAGATTCGAGTCGCATTTATTCCTTTATATTTGACGCTAATTGTAATACTTTTTGAACTTTATATATATTATAAAAGCGATTGTATGTATTGCTAAAAATGTTATTTTAAAACACTTTATATATGTATGATATGTATTTTCGGGTTAAAAATATCGAGCAGCAATTTAAATATATAGTACGCATATTTACAGTACGTAAATGATTAATGGTGGCATTTTCAGTTCCATTAATGATGGCGTATGTCACAAGATATATATTTGGAACCGACAAATTAAGAAGAAACGCATTCGAAGTGAGAGGTCTTAACGGAGCGCGTACAGGAGTAATACACTGCGATGATAGCGCTATTCTGAGCCAATGGTTAAAATATATAACTGATAACATTACAGGATTAACGCACTTGCAGGTGATATAAATAATGCGATTGAACGCATCATATTTTCCATATAATAGTCCAAATAATTAATGACTAATACTTCGCTATCTGTATCATTTCGAGTGGATTGAGCTTAAATTTCATTTTAGATGAAACTGTACAATCGCAATTTTGGAGTCGGTGAACGCATAGAATACATGGGCTGGGTGAATGAGGCAGTTAGCAATAGTAATCAACCGTGGCAGAGTTACAGACCGCGGTTTCTGGCTCTAAAGGGACCGGATTTATTGCTGTTTGAAACACCTCCTGTATGTATTATATATAATTTGCATATTTTTTATTTCGTTTATTTTGGATTAATTAAAAAAAATTATTAGGCGCAAAAAGCGAGGTCAACGATATTATTTTTAAATCTAAATCTATGTTAATCTATAATTAAAACAATACAAAATCATGAGAATTAGTATGCATATCATAAAATTATGTGTGTTAAATCGAAGAAATATTCTCATATTATTGTCGTTTTTCAGTGCAATATCGGCGATTGGTCACGCTGCGCGTTAACTTTCAAGGTGTATCAGACA
This sequence comes from Camponotus floridanus, assembly GCF_003227725.1. Taxonomy (NCBI): domain Eukaryota; kingdom Metazoa; phylum Arthropoda; class Insecta; order Hymenoptera; family Formicidae; genus Camponotus; species Camponotus floridanus. Next base: position 1,261,421 of record NW_020229838.1, read on the forward strand.
ATGTTTCGCGTGATGCGCGAATCGGAGAATGTGGACGAGCGGCAGCATTGCTTCTTGGCGCAAAGTCCAGGAAAACCGCCACGTTACTTGAGCGTCGAGACTAGACAAGAACTCCTGCGAGTCGAGGCAGCGTGGCACACCGCCATATGTTCAGCTGTTACATATTTAAAGGTGCGTCGTGATCCGCATCTAGAACAATTTCAACATCGTCATCCTTTTCTCATGTATTTTCTCTCTTTTTCCTTTCAGAGCAAAACTTTCCCAGTGACTTTTAATAGCAGAAGCGCAGGTTTAACGTTGGAATGGACTCAAGGATTCACGTTGTCGTACGAAGGGATCGGCGAAATTGCGTGGCGTTACAAATTCTCTCAATTGAGAGGGTCCAGCGACGACGGTAAAAGCAGGCTCAAATTACACTTCCAAGAACCAGATAGTATTGCTATCGAAACGAAGGTAAAACTGAATTTTGTGGCAAATTAAAAGGTTCAATATAGAGAAATGTATATTTACGTCTTGCATACATTTCAACAGGAATTGGAGTGTTCCCAGTTGCAAAACTTGTTATTCTGTATGCATGCGTTTCTTACCGCAAAGGTAGCCGCGGTAGATCCTACATTTTTAACGTCGACCACTCCGTAAAGAGCTGTAATATAGATGTAATATGATATAAACATTATTGCCGACGAATCACCAAGTGGATCACTTTTGTGTTCTGTTGACGTTATATGGATTAGATAGAGAGCTTGAAGTGCGCTAAAAGTTCGCTGAAGGGAGAAGCAGCAGAAGAGGAGTGACAGAAACTAGTCAATATATCCAAAAAGTATTTTTATCGTTTACATAAATATACAGATCACAAAGCGGTACTACTCTATTCATCCTACCAAGCCAATTTCACTAGTATACATATGAACCTAACGGCTATTATAGTATTATACGCATCTAAGTATAAGAATTCTTTAGTTTCTAGGAGCGGCAGTGCGCATTTATGTATAATTGTCCTATGACGCGATTATGTTTTATATATTATCTGCTTTTGTTGTGTATATTCTTTTTTGAATTTTTGACATAATATCATGTTTTGTGTGTATACGTGATTATATTTAATATATATTATATGCTTATATATTTTAATTATATATTAATAAATTTTTTTGTTTTCTGTTTTGGATATTTGATTATAATTTCGTTAATATGGAATATTTAAAAAATTATTATTTAATATTATAAAATAATAATATTGAATTAGAATTTACAAAAATCAATACAGATACGGTCGGGATAGGGGTCCGATCTTTAAGTTACAATAATGGCGCGAATAATATTTTTAGTTATAAAACATTTTATTTGTATATAAATATATATTGCATTGCGTACCATACATATATCAGGTGCCTTAAAAAAACCATGAACAAGAAGTAGCTAAATTAAAGGAGGCATCAAATTTCTGTTTCTCATCAATAAAGAAAATCATTACATACATTCATATATTTAAAATATTGATAAAAAAAATTGAACAACTTGCATTTTAGTAGAGAAATTCTAATTTGCAATCTTAAAGGGATACTTTACAGAGTGTAATTACATTGAAAATAAAACAATATTGATTCGTCCATACGATAAAACGTCAAAATAACAATTACACTCCTATAGCAATAAATTATAATCTACAATTAGAGATGGTTCACATTCATAATGGATGGAATAGTTTTTTTTTATGCAATATTATCGATGGGGGCAAAGTTCTGTAAATTAAACGTGAATTATTAATATCGAGCTACAGTCATTGAAACACTTGTAATTGTTAACTTCCCTATACTAGGCTATAATAGCTATGTTCTATGGATGGTTTGGAACTTGCGCGATTCGCGGAAATTCATCTGTATTAATAATTCTAATGTGCGAAAATGTCATATATATTGAAAGCTTATTTGATACATAATGAATATACGAATGTCATGTTTCGATAGCTCGATAAAAAATATCTTTAAATATATAAATTATCTCTTTCCAATCACTATCTAGCGATATAGAGTTAATATTGTATATTATGTGAGTATCTTATCAGTTTGCAATTATATTTAAAGCAATAAATCTATAATGAACGAACAACTAGAAGAAATGATAAGCAACTAAGATATAAACATATAAAATACAATATACAATATGAAAAAACTGCATACATTAATAATTATATGACTGGAAAAGAAATAGTATCATTATCAATAGGATCCGCGGGAATGTTGCACGTTTTCCAATGTACGCCTAATCGTTCTTAATTTTCTTATACGTAGGACAAATAATCATCATGTCATATAGAGATGTACAATTAATTTTAATGTTGAAGATACCGTCACGGGTTTTGTTTTCTATCGTATTTTGAGAGTCTCCGGTTACTCGTAGAAAGTGCCTACAAAGTAACATAGAGAAAAATGTTCACTTTTCTGTTGCATCATAATGTATCAATTGTACTTTTCTAGTCTGTAAAATATCGGAATAATTTATGCGATATCTATGATCAAAATATTTAATATCATTCTTTATTTTTTCTTGGTTGATAATCTGAAAGAATTCGGAAAAAGAACGCTGTTTTTTTTGTAAATTCACTGCACAGATGTTTATCATATAAGAAAAAAAGTATTCTCCTGCCCATTTTTCCGAATATTATTCGTATAATAGATATATCGTAGTACTGTAAGAATAAATTGATATTCTTGAATTTAAGCACAGCTATGTGACGACGATTTATAATATAACGTTATTTTAAGTGAAAAAAAATTTGTCTATTTGTTATAAATCTTTTTCGATATAAGTATTTTTACATATCTCATTTATATAAGTTAACTTAAATTTCGATTAAGATTTAAAGAATAATTAGGGCTAATATAAAAGTGATTAGGCATAATGGTACTAGTTTCGACTTTTATCTAGATTTTTCTTAACTATAATAAACATTTTTTGTTTGCGATTTATTGATACGAGATTACACATACTACTGAAGTGGAGATTATACTACTCATTATATGAAAAAAATCTAAAGTTTCATTCAATCACTACCGATTTTTAGTTTAAGAGGACTGGAGTAAGAATTTTACAAATTAAAAATTGATCGGAGTAAAAGTTGAAACTAGTATTACAATCTACATTTAGATAATATTGCAAAAATGATTTCTATATGTATTTTATTGTATAGCAAATATCTAAGACTAACGGCTCTAATGTCATCATTTAAATTTTGTTTGAATTAACAAGAATTTCTTAGAACATTTCTTAGAATTTTAATTTTTTATTCTATTAAGATAATGTTTAATTAATTAGAATTTAATTTACGTATAATCTCAATGTTTAATTTGATAAAATTTGAGATATTAAATATTAATTTTTTTATTTAACGATACATTATGTTCATCATGTATTTTCTGCGCTTAAAATCGAGAGAGTTATCGAGAACTGCACAATTATAGTACATAAGTTAGATAAGAAAGAATGGAATGAAGCTGGAAAGAAAATCTTAAGCTATTAGACCTAAATTATTTATAGTTACTTATTGAAAAACTACAGGTTGTTCTACATAGCGGATTGTTGACAAATTTCTAACATATTGTATACTCTGTTATACTCTTTATGAGTTTACTAAATTTCTTATATATTTGTTAGACTAAAAATTATATTTAAAATTAAATCAAGAATTTTTCAATTTGAATCAGAGTGTTTAAGTATAATCCTAGTGAATTAATTTATTTTATATCCATACGAGATGGACAGTATAATTTTTCATTTCGAATTTACTCATATGTGTATATGATTTTTTTTCAAAATTCAGCTCATTCCATAAGTTATACAATAGTATAACTTATATGTATATATAAAGCGTACTTAGATTCCCTAAATATTCAACTGATTAGCGAGCATTCGAGCTAGAATCCAGATCTTATTATTTTGTTCGTTAGATTTATCCTCCCTTTTCCTTTACCTTTCTTCTCATACATATTTTACCAGATAAGGAACGAAATGGAACAGTGAACTCGCCGGCTTTACACTAATCTTACATTTCGAAATATAGTTTATCTATCATAATGTTTATCCCCCCATTGACAATATGTTTCAAAATATATCATTGTTAGAAGTTACAGATTAGATGCATTCTTAATTGCCTATCGATTTTCTATCGTTTTCTCTCTCTTTTTATTGCATTTCGTAAATTATTAACGTAGTAAGATGTATATTTGTATAATTTAAGAAATGAAAACATGACTCTCTCTTTCTCCTTTTATTAAATTCATATTTATATTTATATTATAATTATTATTTTTATTATTATTTTACTCATTGTTTTTATTGAGAGATTGTAGACAAAGCTTAAGAGATTGTGTGTAGATGTAGAAAAAATCGATATGCGTTGAGAATTCTTTCTAATTCATTTTTTATGCGAATTACAGTAAAATAAAATTTACATGATTTTTTTATTTGAATTGCAGTAAAATTTTTCTAATTTGAAATTATTGAATTTTTTAACTGTTTGGAAAGTTTGCAAAGTTTCTTTGAGATTTAAGAAATTCAATTATGTTTTCAAAAAATCGTCAAAGTTATCAAGAAAATGACGAAAAATAAATCGATTTAATATCAATATAAATTGTATACTTTTTAAAAAAGTATAATGAAAAAGATAAATCAAACTATAATAAATTGGAAATTTTACTTTTGGAAATTTTGGCGTGGCACAATTTCTAGTTTTGTGCTATGCATAGACATATAGAATAGACCAGCCCCTACCGTAGGAGGCAGTCTGAAAGATCTAAAGGATACAGATGATTCCGGGTATCTCTGTCCTTCTCTTTTGTCTCGTGGTGGGGACACTGATGGGATGAGTGAAAATGAAACGAGTATGCACACTGCTTTCCCCTCAACTCCTACAGTGTCCCCACCATGAGACAAAAGAGAAGGACAGAGATACCCGGAATCCTTTAGATCTCTCTATCCTTTAGATCTTTCAAGACTGCCTCCTACGGTAGAGGTCGGTCAATTCTATATGTCTATGATGCTATGTCACCGACGAGATACTATTAAAGACCGATGATCTTATGGGATTTAGCGTGATCAGAAAAAAACGTGCAAAGTGCTGCTGTAGGTAACAAAATCTTTACATTGTCGATAATAAAATAATGATTTTTGATACATAATTTATCATTTTTGAAAAAGGTACATAAAAGATTTATACATTTTCGATAATAAAACAATAGCTGAATGACCTAAAATACTAGTATGATTGAAATAACTCTTGTAATTGTCTTCAATATAATCAAAACGGTCGGTAATATCATCAATCTTCTATTATCTCCGAGCTCACCGGGCCGACTTGGTGAGTTCATGAAAATTTATCCAGGGGTCGGTCTTTAACAATACAGTTCCTTGCACAATACTAGTCAATAGACAATGGAAATAAGAAATAAAAACTATTCACCAATAAATACGCGGAACAGAAAATATTCGCCAATAGGAGCAGAGAATAGATACTATTTCTGTTCTTATTGCCTAGCATTGTGCAAGAGGCTTAGGCCGGATCTACAATAGGCAATTTAAGCTTTAAGCCTTAGGAGATTGACCAATCACAGTCAAGTATGAAGAGAATACTCGACTGTAATTGGTCAATTTCTTAAGGCTTAGAGCTTAAATTACCTATTGTAGATCGGGACTTATCTCGTCGGTTCTTAAGGCCCAGTTACATCAATTATTTTACCTTTAAGCGAGACTTAAATATATGTCTATCTTTATCTTTCTTTCTAAATAAATAAAAACAGAAATATATTTAAGTTTCTTTTAAAACTAAAATAATGTTAGTGCAACTGGGCCTAAAAGATGATCTTAAATATAAGAACGGACTATGAATACCGGCCTTAATCTCAAGTATTTAGTTCGTGAAAGAGACGCGAGCCGCCATGATAATCATTAATCGTGGCGTTCCGGCCATTTTGATTCATTCTCCACCGTGCTTCGGACATGACATTTCGAGTGTAACGTCTCGCGTCGTTGAACGCGGGGAAAGCGACGATAGAAAGCCCGAAGGCAAGGATAGGAGTGACGAATTTTATCCAAAGTGCATATTATTGTCTCGTTTCCTTTTTTTCTTTTTTTTTCCTTTTTAAATACATCACGACGGCTCCACTCGCGGTAATCCGACAGCGTGAAATCGCGATAGCGACGCGCAAGTAGGGGGGGACGGCCGTCTCTAAGCGATTCTGATATTTTTTCTTCCACGATATGTCAGAGAGCGAGGCGTTGTCGCAGAAGAAGCAAGCGCAGCAGCAGCCGTTTCATCCGCAGCAACAGCATCACATCGGAGCAGGCCCGATGGCGAACATGGCGTGGCAGTATCCGCCTAATAATATGCACAACATGTTTCCTCCGTATCCGGGGTAAGTCGTTAAAACGGCAGCGATTAAAGAGCGTCGACGATTTCGCCATCGTGTCGGCCATTACGCCACTCGAATATTGCATTCGTCGCACACTCATTTGTGCACCGAATCTTTCAACAAGCGTAATGAACGAAATTTTATCACCTTTTAAAATACAGATGTTTCCGAGAATATTCATATTCGCGAGACGAATGTAATATGTGTGAGAAGCCTCGGATATGCGTACATATAAGGATGCCTCACGTCGAGCGTGAAGGTCATGTATGTCATGTGTTGTAATGCGAAATTTAGTTTTGTGCTTTTGACTTTGAAATAAGATTTAAAAAAAACAAGCGTTTATGATATACATAATTTTCCAATATGAAATATGCCATAAATTGATAGAAAGGAGATATATGATTACAGCTTGAGATGAATCATACATACTCCAATTGCTCCAAAGATTTTTGTAGTGACCTTCTCGAACCAAGTTTTGTTTTAATCGTGTATTATTGTATCGACGATATTATTTATAATGATTCTGAATTGCAAATGTTGCGGAATTGTTATAAATCTCAGAGTTATATATTTGCAAATATTTAATTTTGCAAAATGTAATTTCTTTGCAGGCAAATATACAGTTCAGGGTATCAAGGCGTGCAGCACCAAGGGCAGGTGTTCAATTATTATCATACAATGATGCCAGGATATGGTCAAACTTTTAATCCACAGCAGCTACAGCAGCAGCAACACCACCAGCAGCAGCAGCAGCAGCAACAACACCAACAGCAGCAGCAGCAGCAGCAACAACAGCAGCAGCAGCAACAGCAGCAGCAAGGAAATAATCAAACAAAACAGCAGTTACATCAACAACCTCCCATACCTGGTACTCCCATGGCTTTAGATGATGATTCTGATCTTCCTCCATTGCCTCCTGGTCCACCACCAGCGGTACAATCAACTCAACAGCATAACAATCATATGCAACAACAATCGATGACTTATCCATCAGGATTGATGTATTCATTTCCTTATGGTAACTGGAATGGAATACACAATGATACTCCTCGTTAGTACCATTCATAACTTTTTTCATAATAAACAGAGATTGGCAAGCAAGTTCAAATTTATTAGCTCTAGTTTAACATACTTATAATATAAATAACTTAGATTATACATAGAATTTTCAAAAAAAAAAAAAAAACTTGAAGAATATCGGTATATGTATATAAACAAAACGCGGAGGAATCAATGAATGACTTTCACTTTGTTTATATGATCTATCATACATAAGTCATGATATGACTCATCGACGTTTGTTGTTGTCGTTGGGAAACATTTCCAAATGTGTTTATTTTGCCAATCTCTATATTTGTCTATTTCTGTGGCATATTTCTTTAAATATGTGTTACATATTAATATGCTACAGAATACTCGAGCGGGCAAATTCGTTTTAATTTGCCAAACAAGAAAACTGGTCTCGGATACACGCCATCCGGCAATAGTGGCGCTGCGAAGAAAAAACGTAAGCGGAACAAAAATTTAGCAGCTCAATTCAACAATAGCTTTCAGGGAAATGCTTCGACGAACAGCCCTAATTTCATACCTAACGGACCTAACGCAAAGCCGACGGAACTGCCGCCGCTGCCTCCCACGCAGTGCGAAGTGGCGGCTCCTCCGCCGCCTAGCGAAGAGCCACCTGGTCCTGTTGCATCCGTTACCACGACAGCTAGTAACGCGGTTTCCAGCGCCGGCGCTGCTACTTCCATCGGGGTCATCCCCAGTCCGGTTGGGGATTGGCCCGATAGTCTGAAAAATTACGTGAACCGATGCTACGAAAAATGTAAGACGGCAGTCGACAAGGATCAGGTTGAAATTATATTGAAAGGAAAAATCACACGCGCTGCAAATGACGGTTCGCTCTGGGTAAAGGACTGGGATAAAGAGCCTCTGCCCAGCATCCACAGCGAACGCATGACTATGACGATCAAGCCTCAGAAACCGGCGTTAAAGCTGGCGAATCCTCTGGCGAGCCCACTGGTCAATGGTCAACAGGGAGGCTTGCGCAAGCCTGGTCTCTCCAGCTCACTCGGGGCTCGGCTTGGCGCGCGTCTCTCTGTGACACACAGCAGGCGGTCGAGGACTAGGTCCAAGTCGAGATCTAGATCGAGGTCAAGATCAAGATCTAAGTCAAGGTCGCGGTCCCATTCGCGATCGCGCTCGAGATCGAGGTCAAGGTCAACGCGTTCGCGCACACGTAGCCCACCGTCACGCAGATACAACAGACGTAGCACATCCTCGTCGTCGAATATTAGCGATCGAGAGCACGATTACAAGGCGCTCAAAATAAAAAAGTCCGCGCGCAGCAACAATAAGGCAAATCACAGCAATAAGAAGAGCAAGAAGACTAAGCAGGCTAAGTCACATTTCTATTCCGAATTTGGTTTAGCTACAGGCAATACAGACGAGCTAGGCACCAAGGAGAAACTACAACAGCGTGCTGCCAGATTCAACGATGGCATTTCCAGGACAGTGGTCAGCAGCAATATTATTAGAGACGACCCAAATACGGACTTTGATTTTACTGGGCTCCATATCGTTGGCACATGCAAGGATCTAGAAAAGCCCTATTTACGTCTCACATCGGTATGTCAATATTTATTTATATTATTTTCATGATTAATGGAACATAAATGGAACATATTGTTTTGAATATTTAGATAAAATTAGTTATGCTATATTTATACTATACATTAAATTTTAATGGAATTTATTATTACATATTTTTATGACAAAATTATAATATTGTTACAGGCTCCTGCCCCTTCTGCAGTTCGACCGGTAAGTGTACTTCAAAATTCTTTGGCCCATGTCAAGAAACGTTGGCTAGCCGAGCAGGACTATAGATATGCTTGCGATCAACTGAAATCCATCCGACAAGATCTTACCGTACAAGGTATCAGGGACTCGTTTACAGTTCATGTATACGAAACTCACGCCCGTGTAGCTTTAGAACGTGGCGATCACGAAGAATTTAATCAGTGTCAGACACAGCTGAAAATGCTGTATCAGGATCTCGGTGGCGAAAACCGATGTGAATTTATTGCTTATCGGATATTATATTACATCTTTACGAAGAATACTCAAGGTTGGTAATGAGACTAATAATCTCAATAATTTTTAAAATTAAATCGCACGCTACATTAAAGTATTTCTTATAATAATATTACGCGTTAACATTTTTGTGATTTCAGATTTAACAACAATTTTAGCATCTCTTTCGGAAGAAGATAAAAACGATGAATGTATAAAACATGCTTTGAAAATACGCTCAGCATGGTGGTTGGGTAATTTTCATGCTTTCTTCAAGCTGTATAGAACGGCACCGCGAATGTCTGCCTTTTTGATGGATTGGTTTGTCGCAAGAGAACGAAAGAAAGCATTGAAATTTATGATAAAGTCGTACGTATTCCACATATTTATTATTACAATTTTCTGAATGTTTCTGCAACTATTATTTTTATGAAATTGTCGTTTTTAAGGAAGTATAAAATTTATTATTTTATTTGTTTAAAATTTATCGAGATAGTATTATTTTAATTATTGAGTTTAATTTTGCTATCAAATTTTGTTTCAATTTTCAATTTTATTTTTTCGCAAATTTCGAAGTTTTAAAAATTAAAATTTCTTCAATTAAAAACTAATACGCGGAATAATAAGATGGTATTTCCAATTATGCAACAAAAATTTAGAAGAATAAGATTATAATATATGATTTTATCATTTTATAAAATAATTTCGTTAAAAAATGTACATTCGATTTTCAGGATAAAAGCTTGGTTGTTTTCACATATATTTTTGAAAAATATAGTTTATTTTTTTCAGCAAATGAAGATATATTATTTTTTTTATATTTGCATTTGCTTTTGAAAAAAAATTCTTTTTCGCATTTTATTATAATTTATCGAAACATACATAGTTGAAAAAGTATAACGAAATTTAATCGATATACTTTTTATGATTTTAAATTAAGGTTGACTTTTTTTTTTAAACATTTCATTAAATGCAATTCTAGTGCCACGCTTTAACCAATGATACCTACCTAGAATTGTGGATCATGAATTATAATTGCAGATTTCTGTTACAGGACGTCGTAGCCCAAAGTTAAAAATTGCATATTTAATTGTCTTTTTATGTATTCACTGCAACACTACCATCTATGGCTATTGTCTAACGTTTGCATTTCTTCTGCTGTTTAGCTACCGGCAAAATTTGGCGGTTCGTTTCGTCGTAGCGGAATTGGCCTTTGAGTCTTTGGACAAGTTTTATGAATTTGTCAGTGAGTTCGGCTTGGTTTACGCCGATCTCGTTCGACAACAAATCGACTGCAAGGCAAGCAGTGGTAGTCTAGGTAGTTGGTAGAAGCCGAAATCTACTCTCCTACCTTTATCTCTCATGGCGGAAGATAATTAAAACGCGAAAGAAAAGGGCCACACATACATACACACACCACACACACATACACACCACACACGTGCATCTATAATAAATCTCACGTGTGTGTTGCATTATGTGTATATGCATATGTTTCGGACATGCGTACATTTGTGTGACGCATATGCATATATATATACATACATATTTACATAAGTATCTTCCATTTCGCTGGTACGCGTATCTCAATTTGTAAATTTTCCTCGCTCTTGGAAGCCCTACATGTGTTGGCTCTGTCTTTCGCAAACGTATCTTCAAATCGTCGTCCCACATCAATTTCATCACCGTCGGGCACAAAATCGAAAGCTTGGAACTTCGACTACAGCTCCGACTGTGAATTTGTACATATGTATACGCTCCTTCGTTCGCGGTTTCCCCTTCTCCACGTGCACGTGTACATAATTACAAGAGGACATATATGTGGATCGCTTTGCCGGGGGCCCGTGGAAATTGTACAAAATCCGGATGGATCGCGTGTTTCCATTAATCCGGCGCTACCTCACTAAAAAAAAGATTAAATGAAAAAAATCTCTTTATATAATACATGTCGAGAATCATATTTACAACGTAATAGGATTTACGGTCTTCGCAAAAGAAAAAAAGCCCATTTTTTCTCGTTTGTTCTTGGCTTGGAACGATTCGTTGATGAGAAACACGAATCGCTCTCTCCTTTCCAATCGTTTATTAACGTGATACGCACGCACACACGCTTCACTGCCACAGTGCTCGATCGATTTTCCAAGTATTCTTTTAAGTATTACTGCACGAACAAAAGCTGTAGCTGCCCCGAGCAGCCGAGCAACACAAGCATTTTTTCCCTTGAAGAGAAGAGAGCTTTGAAGAGAATGTGGATGAGGATTCCATTTCACAAATCCGGAGACTCGAATCGCGTCTGAGGAGAAGACTCCACGGTGACTATGTTCGTGCCACTTGTGTTCGTGAAAAACATTCGTTTCGGTCAATGAAACAACGTTCCCAATCTCGCTAAGTGCTACTTTTCAAACAAGATCGAAGAAGAGGTCGTCGATAGTCAGAGAGGAGAAGGAGAAGGAGAAAAAGGGCAGGATCGTTTGTCAATACATTTTTCAACATCGTCTTTGTTTCGTCAATTCTCCCGAACATGATTATTTGTGGATGAACAATATGTCGATTCGAGAAGACGACATCCGAGTGAAGAATGAAAATGGAAGACCAAGAAGAGCATCGTCCCTATTGCATGCAAGCGGGATTATTGATTCTCCAATCGAGTGTAGGTAGTTTTGTAATTAATTTCATTTGCATAATTAATTTTAATTAGTGCGCGTTCCCGTGTCGTGCGCGAAACGACGATGGACTCGTTTTTACGTTAGAGTCATCTCTTTTTTTTTTGCTGGACTCAAGTGATCGAGATGCTTCTTATCGTTTTTGCGCGCGTATAGAAGATGCATCAGCTGCATTATAATTACGGATTCGGAAAGGGGATGATTCATTGTACAATATTTTACTTTGGATATACTATGTTGTGCATAATAAATTATTTAATTTTATGACTTTATACCCTCCTCACTTTTGTCGCATGATACTGTAGACCTAGCGCACTTTTAGAGAAGATATAAATTGCGACTCGGTTTTTTCACATCGTCTTTGTTTCGTCTTTCAATAATAAAATTTCAATAATAAATATCTTGTTCCTTCATATTGCGTCAAAGCAACTGCATGTCGCGACCGACATTCACATTCGTTGCTAATTATAATCTCTAAAATCGGTCAACAAAATAATTTAAATGTTAAATAATGTAACAATTCACACGAAAAGAGAGAGAGAACATAGAACATTTAAAGTATATAAATATAAAACGAGAAAACATCATTTTTTTTTTCAATATCTATCTTCTAATCATTACAATATTTAAGGCTCCCCGCTGCAGCTATATCATTACAATACTAGAAGCGAACGTATGATTCATAGATATGATGCGTCGCAATATATTATTCTCGATATTTGTATTCAATAGAATGGACATGTAAAATCTATCTAAACTTTTTAGACCATAAAATTAAAAACTGAATTTAAATCAATTGCCATAAATTCGTTCTCGCTTAAGATTCTAAATTTACAGAAAGAAACTACTTATAAGTATAGAATTTTAGAAGGAAAGAAACTGATATATTTTTACTAGTTCATTCTATTGATTACATGCAAATGGGGCCAATTTGTACAATTGTTCGCTTCTGACGTAATAGAAATCGTAAATATCTTTTAAATAATTTAACTTTGATACATGATTTTATTCTATTCGTGTAATGACGTGAATGTAAACCACGTCTGCATCTTTGACGCAAATTGTTGTAGCCTCGTATTGGGAGTTACGGTTATAAACCACGTCTCTACATTTTATCAACTTTGTTCAAAGATCTCTACAATACATTCAAAACGCATACACAACGTGCCATTAACCGTAGATTAATCTGTTAACGCTCGGTACCCTCTGATAAGAAGAGACATTCTGACAAATTTGAGTATATTTTTTCAATTCAAACAATCTAATTACGAAGCATACCATTATTATCGGATAAGATATTGATAATGTAAAGCTTATTTTATCAAGATTCAGTATTGTGAATTTTCTTTCGAAAATCAAATTTCCTAAACCACATAAAAAAAATCCCGGACGTTAACGGATTAATAATTTTTCGTGCACGTAACAATTAGGAACAGATCGCGCGGAAGAGATCAACGCCAATATAAATTCACGTGCGCGTCGGCGTCGAGTCGCGAGTTACACGGTGCGTAAATAGCCTTACGGTGTAAATATATTAATAGTATCTCTCTCTAACGATACCGTCTTTGTATACACATCTGATTGATAGCTGATCGTAATAACACATTAATTCACTTAAATATTAATCAAATAAAAAAAAGTGTTAACTATACGGTACGGCGAAATAATGCAGCCCTTGGTAGAGATGAAAGGTTGGTGATTATCGGTAGCGCGAACCGATCGACTGCGATGATGGGATCGGACGGGGAAGAGGAGGGAAAGAATGCGAGGGAGAGACGGAGGATCCGTTTACACGGAAAGAGACACGAAGCTGTTATACTGGGTGATGTTGCGTTTCAGAATGTCGGCGCACGGGCCTAAGACCCGCTCGAACCGTGCCCGATCCAGTTTCACGCATTTCAACGGACCCCTGGCCACTACGGTCGCCGCTCGTGGCCTGTCCAGCAGCAGCGCTATTTCCCCTGTGTCAAGAAGAAAAGCTTCCGTCATTGAACGAATCGAGTTTCGCTTTTTTGTGTAAAATTGATTAGACATAGATGCATAGATTATTAACATTCTGTTTATATATTTTGACAATTGATCTAAAAGAGATATTTAAGTACTAAGATATTTCTGTGAGAAATATCGCAATATATATGCAAGATTTTTTATTCTGTAACCAATTCTCGATGTTATCTCAGATGTTTGCTCCGATTCTTATCTCACCGAAATAGTCGGATGGTCCTAAACGGCCGACCTCCGCGGGTTCATCTCCTTCCGAGCGTTGCTGAAGAACCACCGCAGTTCCCTCGACGATTATATAAAAGTCTTCTCCCGGCTCACCCTGTCGGACTATCGTTTCGCCGTCATCGAATGCTACCGGCTCCAAAGCGTCTGCTACCGTGAGCCTTTCCCATTTATCCAAGGACTCTGTGCGACGAGAAATACATCGTAAATATCAATAATAGTTCTTTCTTTCACAAGAAAATTTTGTATTTCCATTTCATATAATTTCATATCCCTTACAAATAGAATAAAAATAATCTTTGCTATTTTAACGAAATGGAGAATCCTGTAAAATCAAGAAATTTAATCATCTTTAGAATTCTGATAGAAATACATTCTAATCATATCAAATTTTGACATGTAATAAGGAATAATAATTTGAAGGCCAACATGTTGAGAGAAATAATTTGGAGTCAAAATGCTGAGAGAATAAACTCACCTAAAATTGAGACTCTGGAGAGAAACTCCTCGTACATTTTCCGTTTTCTTATAGTGGAACCCATGAGAATTCTGCGGTAAGAGTCTCTGTCGATGCCCCAAAGTTTCACATCGGTCTTCGCTCTGACGGTGGCGGCGCGGGGAGTTCCATAGATTAACGCGAGCTCGCCAAAGCTACCACCCTCGCCGATCGTCGTCGCCAGCTCGCCATTAACGAATATCTCGACCTCCCCTTGATCGATCACGTAGAAGTTGTCACCTTCGTCGCCTTGAAAGACACACACCGCTCATTCATTCTATAAGTCAACGATAAGCCGACACAAGATAGAAGTGCACGCAAGCAGGATGCTCGATCAGCACATACCTTGACGAATGATCGCCTCCCCGGGCAGGAAGGTTACGGGGAACATCGCGTCGAATATATCGGAGCGTTCGTTTTCGTCCAGGTGCGCGAACAGCACGTTCTTGGCGATGGCCTTACTTAAAGCAGCCATGGTTTTATAGTCCTTAGGTACGACCTTCTTGACGTAACTGGTAGCGTCCTCCTCGGAGACCGGCTCCGCCGAGATTCCGCCCCTTCGTCGCGGCACCTGCGGGCCCTGTTGACCCGCGGGCATGTCCTCTGTATCCTCCGGACTCGTCGCGATCTGTTGCTTTGCATCGTGAGCTTGTTCCTGCGCACAAACGAGATAAAACCTCAGATAAGAGGTATCTAACAAGATAAATAAAGAGTGAAAATCGTTATTATTTTATGAAATATAGGTACGGTTCATTCAGTAAACTTATTTATATGATTTTTATGCGCATTATGACAACTTTCGTTAACGCGTTAGCATGTTCAAATCAATTATAACCTACGTCAATATGTATGCGTGTATATTATTATTACTTAATCTAAATTTAGTATTATTACGCTGCATGGAAATCATCACGAGTACTAATTTATAATAGATATTGTATAAAAGATTACGGTCGTTTGGCATATTAATTTAATTAATTCAATTCATTCTAATCTAATTAGCTTAAGGTTCTTCGGTTTCTTGAAACATTAATTATGCATGAAAGCAGAGAAATTTCTCAATCCTAATTAAAATAGAGCTAATTAATTCACAAAAGCAATACATGTAAACTCCCACGAGAATTGGTTATCGATCGGCGTGATAAATAATATAAAAATTCATCTTGGCTGCATCGAGTGCGCAATAAAATCACAGCTTCGGTACCATTGCAGACTCTTAAAATCTACGCAGCATTTCAAGCATCTCCGTATTTTTTTCTACAATATATGTATGTACTATACAATTAGATTACAAAAAAATTAATTGCAGAAGATTGCCGATTCGTCGCAATAACCGGAGCAACGCGTGAAAACAGCCTCCTCGTGTTAAGGTCACTGCAGATAAACGCACACTCGAGTTTCGTCGGTGTATCGATGTGGGGTGTTAAAAAAAAAAAGCGGAGCGCAAATTAATAATTCATTAACCACGACCGCGCGGCTCCAGCCATTCCCGACATTCGAGAGGCCTCGTGTTTACGTGTGTTTACCCCGCACAAAATTACCGTAAAATTATAAATTATATAGGTCTTTAGATATTGTACCGTTGCGTTGATACGAGCACCATCGAGGGGTGAGAGAGAGGAATAATGCCATAGGTCAATTGGCGTTTTCACGCACCAACGCGTCGTCTCTGTTGATGGTTCTCTCGACGCTGAGCGTCGTGCGTCGTTTGAACGGGAATATTCAAATCAGCGAGATTCGTATTTCTCCCTTCGATTATCGTAATAATGCACAGCGCATGCTAACGTATACGAGACGACCCGCGTCTCGGAAGTTCCCGCGAACGTGATTATTATTACTCCTTCTCTCAATTCTGCAATTTTTTAGACGTCAAATTATTAATATAATTGTGTTAAGAAGAAGTATTACGTTACGTCGATTCAACTTGCAATTATGTATATAAAAAATTATTAATTATGCAAATTATATACAAATTAAATCGAGTTCTTTCCCTGTTTTTCCCTTATTTTTAAGACATCAATCATCGGAATTTTTTATTGTTACAGATTACGTGCATGTAATAGCTATGTGCATATAATAGTTAACTATATTTGTTATATTTTGCATATATAATAATGATATTTAATTGCAACTATATATATATATATATATATATATATATATATATATATATATAGCTGGATTAAAAGAAAAGATCGACAAGACTTTATTTTTTAAACCTGAGCTAGTAATATATCTCTCGGATATTATTCGTTTAATATTAATCGAATGCTTAAATTAAATGCACACGAAATTTTCCATTTTTTTGAAACATATTTGTTATCTAAGCTTATGAAAAATGAAGAATAACATTGAATCTTGAAATTAGATAACACTGCTTGATGATAAACATGTTTTTGGTAAAATAATCAAAGGAATGAGTGTAGTACGTAAAATTGAGCAAACAAGCACAGATCCAAGACATATTGAATCTTGAAATCAGAAGAAAATACAGAATGATTGTAAAAGACTCGATCATAAAATTTCCTTCCATGTCTTTTAATCCATCTATTCTTTGTAAAAAAAGGAGTTTCATTAAAGTATTATTATTTAAATGTCAGTAATGGAATTATATTTTTCTTCTTTAAAAGGAAAGAAATTCGATCGACCTTTGATAAATAAGTTATCATCACCAATATCGTTCAATTATTGATACGAGAAACGCGATTCGCTAATAATTGTTCAACGTAATGTGAACGTCGTTTTTAATGAGACCATAAAACTTAACGATCCGATAAATCTTCATCGCTCGTTTCCGCCTCCAAAGACGTGTGCAAGTGACATGCGTCTGTTACGTAATTCAAAATAGAAGGCCGAAATTTCTGAAATGATCCAACAGATACATCAAACAAATTGTCATATCTTTTGAAATCGTTATCGATCATTTATGTTATCATGTATTACATGTAATGAAATTTTAGAAAACCTATATAAATCGATAGAATCCTAGAACCTCTTGCTCTCGTTCTCTCTCTCTCTCTCTCTCTGTAATTTTTTATGCATCAAATTATTAATATAATTGCATTAAGAAAAAATATTGCGTTACTCGATTCAACTTGTAATTATGCATAAAAAATTATTAACTATGCAAATTATACACAAAATTAAATTGATTTTTTTCTTGTTTTTAAAACATCAATCTTTAAATCGAAACGTTAAATCATCGTGGCTTTTTATTATTACACATTACATGCATAATTACAATTTAATAAAGGCGTGTTATATCATCGCTATCGCAAACAGCGTATATACAACTGAAATTTTAAACCGTGGATCGCGATCTTATTAAATCTGTCAGTTTACTACGCATACCTGGAGCGCGTTCGGTTCGTACGAAAATAGAACACGGTCTAATTTTACAGACGTAATTCTGCAAATGTATTTCGTGCATTACACGAGATATCAAATAATACATTAGAATCTTGCGCCGGAGCTATCATGAATTATCGGTTGTCGAAAATGGACTTTAGAATTCAAGGCAATTGAATATAATCGGAGCAAGAGAGAGAGAGAGAGAGAGAGAGAAATGCATCCAAGTGTACATAACTGTAAATAACTATGTAAGCTCTATGTGCGATTCAATCATATATATATAACACGTCGTATATTAGATTCTACTGAAACTTGACGGAATCAACAAAGACGTATGCTCTTATACAATCTCTCCGGTCTATGATGATCTATAGCCATCGGTTGCACTCCCAAGTGTTACACGCACACATATACGCACGCATACATGTACACATGCATCCTTGAACACACTCGTGACACGAAAGAATCTTGTTCTTCTCATCTTCGCGCAAGTGTTTTTCAGACTCGGATCTTTTCCGTACATGGAATACGATATACATAAGTTGGTATATCAAATGTAGTACATCAAGAATACGTAGAATGCGTATAAATGCATTCTAAATACTTAAGAGATAAATGTAAATAAATATAAGTAAAAAGAGATATATAAATAAATATAAATGTAAGTAAAAATATTCTGGAAAATTTCTAATTCGAAATATAAGATATGTGATACAAAGATTTATGTATTAATTTCCGAGATAAATATATATCTGTATCGATAATAATTCTTAAATAACACGCGTGACCAGTAGACGAGAGAGTTTCTCATATCGATTTTCTTCTCTCTTAAAAGTACTCTGCAATTTATTTCTTTCTTTTTCCGGTCTCCATTTGAAAACGACTGTAAAAAGACTGTAAAAAATATCACGCTTTTATTTTTCGTTGCAAAAGACTAGCTGCTGCAAACAGCACGGTAAAAGACTTTAGATGACGTTTACAAAGTTCAACGATTGTTAGAAGAGTTTATCAAAAAAGTGTAAGTCGCATAAAACTTGTTGGCACGAAACGACGAGATATTTCTGTGAAATTCACGTCAAGAATTGAAACGTACGTAAGAAAGTTCACCCAACAATTGTACGATCGACTTCTCGAAGCTGAGATCGGAGGATCAATCACGTAATCCTCACAAACTAGACAAAATGACAAATTTTTCTTTACGAAAGTTTACGACTTTACGAAAATGACACGTTTAGCGAGAAATTTCATAGATTTTCACTTGCGTGAAAATTTGTTTTCTTTCACATACACACTTTAAAACCGCGATTTTTTACGGGGAAGATGATCGCAAGATAATCTTTTCTGAGACGGAACGGAATAAATCTCATTGTTGTTTGTTAAGGGAACTTGAAAAACAAGACTTCACCGACGATCGACGTGATCTATCATACGCGAGATCAATCATACGCGCGTAACTCGAGCGATTATGGCGGTCTCTCGCATACCTCGTTGTTCATCGTTGCTCTCGATCCACGTCCTCGTTTACCTTCCCTCGTCGATCTCGTTCGCGTCTTCTGCCGCTCGCAAAATCGCGGTAACACTTATCACGAAGACGTGCCGTCTTTCGCGGCAGCGCGCGTCGCAGTCGACGCTCCCGCGGGTCCTGGAGAGTAAAAGGGGATCGAACCGTCGTCGCCGCCGCGATCTCGCGTCTTCCTCGTCCTCGTCCTCCACCTCCGCGATTTTATAAGGCCTCGGACGGAATCCAATTAGAGGTCGGAGGCGATCTAGCACGCGCGCGCGCGCGAAGCTCCGTCCGTCCGTCCGTCCGCGCGACAGCGTCGGTTACTGCTGGCGACCGCGGCCGTTGGCTGCCTCGGCGCCAGGACAGGACGGATGGTGCCGCCGAGATGCCGTCTTGTGCCTGATGGTCGGTAAGTAAGGTCCTCTCCTACGCGTTAGCGAATCGATCTGCGCCGGCGGCATTTTTCCAAGACCGCGGCTCCCAAAATCGCTTGTATCTAATACTTGAAGCATGTTTCGCAATCACATCAATTTTGTATCAATACTTGTCTGAGTTTTCCGATAGTTGGAATATCGCTTCAGATAAGAAGATATTTAATATTATATTTAATATTATATTTAATATTATATATAATATTATATTTAATATTATATTATTATTATATGAACTTATTATATTTATAATTAAATATAAATAAATTTTTTTCCCTGAATATTTCTTTAATATTTTATCTTTTTTTTTTTTTACGTCATATTGTATTACTCATATTGTTGGATGTTGTTAAGGCCGTCTTTGTTTCTTTTATTTGCTATAGAGCTTTATTCTTATCAACGTGTGGAATGTCAATTTCTTATTCCTAGTCGTCACGTGAATGAACAGAACGCGCCTAGTAATGTTATCATAATTTCAGAGGCGCCGAGACGTCACCGCCGAGACGTTCCTGGCGACGATATCGGGGAGAAAACAGACGTCGAGACGCGCAAAAGAGGAAGAACAATAGCAGAGACTAGATCGACCAGATCGCCGTCTTCCACATTTTTGTGAATTCCTGCGCATCATTTTTTTCTCCATTTCTCTTTCTCTCTCACTCTCTCGGCTATAAGGTTGCGTCTTGTTATATTTCGAGCGTGTTCTATGTTTAGATCAGATGCCCCTTACATTGCAATCTCTCTCTCTGTCTCTCTCCCTCTCTCCTTTTGCATACATCTCTCATCTCTCTTTGACATTTTTCTCTTTTTTTTCTCTTATAGTAGACTTACATTCACTCTTTCTAAGACTGAAAGTAAAGAATTGCTTTTCTAATATGCAGATCTCGGCAAAAAATGTATAATTGTTTAAGGTAAATGACATTAACATAGCTAGAAAAATGCATCGTATTTATAATTTTATACAATGATAAGATTTAAAAAATTTGTATAAAATTAAAATCTCTTTTTTTACCGAGAAATAATTTTTAATTATATAAGCGATTGAAAAAGAATGACTTTTACGAGTGGATAGCAAAATTCGAATTTTTCTCCAATTTTATTTCATTCTATTTTATACCGGAGCATTATTTTTACGATATCTGAAGAAGCTCCTATCCTAATATTTGCGCGCATCTGTTTATTTCTCCATTTTACGTCTCTCATCTTTTACATTTCGCTCTTATACGTCAATTTATGTGTTTCTCAATTCCTTTTCCCGTCGAACTCTCGCGATTATTATTCTTGCCCATATTTTCCGTTTGTATTCCGACGAGATTTCTATTCCGGAATAGATTTCATTCTTTCATCCTCTCCATCCAGTGCCTTTTATCTCTGTCTTTCTTTTCCACCTACGCGCAGTTTTTATCGCGTATACCGCATAAGCACGGAAGGCAAACACGCGACGACGATGATCCCCGCGTCTTCGCCTTTCGCTTGACAGCATCGACGCTGCACCACGTTGCACCACCAGTAGCTGTCACAATGACACTGATTGATATGCGATAACGGAGACACTAGATCGAAGATAGACCCTTGCGTGATCCATATTATACGAACAGAAAATTTAGAACAACTTTTGAAAGATAAAATGTTATTTTCTTTCAGGGAAAGGATACATTTATATATTCCTTTTTTCAAAAGCGGATCGATAAATTTGTAATTTCTTATCACGAAGGAGAGGTAAATGAAGATTTATGTCGCCTCCGCAAAAGATTTAATATTGAAACATAAATTAAACACATAAATAAAAACACAAACACACATAAATTTTCTCACAGAACGACATATATTTAGTATCGATAAAGGTAATATTTTAAAGGAGATTTAAAAAATATGATAGCTCGTAGCGAAACTGCTCATTCTCTTATTGATTCTTTTCGCAACAGCAATATTTCACGTGCTATTTTTCTTCCTGCCTCCGAAATGGCCTTCACAGCCTACGCATAATCATACAGCTTGATAAACATAACTTTGCAAAGAGCAAATTATACTGTATTATATTTGATGAATTGTTGAAAGAAAAAAATAAAGTAATAATAGTAATGAGAGAGAGAAATAATAATAATTCATAGTAAAACTATAAAAACTCAGCGGCTAACAAATGTAAACGCGAGAGAATAATATCGTTAATTTTGGGATTTATAATTTTCACAAATTTCGATATCCATTTTTTTGCGACAAGAACTTTTTCTTCTCGCAAGTAGAGAAATCTTAGGTAATTTTAGTGCGGATTCAATCTACAAACACGCGGTAGGATTTGCGCGTTTTTACGAAATATCGACGATAGTTTCTACGTCAGTGGCTATCGCTTATTTTTGGCGGCCGTTTCTTTCTTGCGTCGGTTTTGGACGAGCCTTCAATTTTCGCGAGCACATGCGTCGCATCCGTCACGCGTGGGTGGCCGCGGTACAAACACCGAGGGTAATTGCTATCGCCATATAACGTTAAATGGGAAAGGTAACTAAAGGGGGTAGTGAAAGGTCTCGAGAAACCTTAATCAAGGATCAAGGCACTATTCACACTGGAATCAGGTACAATTCGGGGAGATTATGCTACCCGGAAGGCAGCTTGATTGATGTAAGATATAATGTTCGTCCCTCGACAATTTCCTCAAAGTTTTAATTGCTTCTATCTGATCACGAATCGCCTGATCGTGAGCTCGAAGAGTTTCGCGAAGGATAGTCACGTGCATTTATCATGAATAAAAAAGGTTAAATTTATATAAAATAGATTATATTAAAAAATTATTTTAAATTATATATATAAAATTTTATATAAATTATAAGTTAGTATATATAATTTTATATATAATTTTTTTAAATATAATATACATCTATAATTTTATATAAAATTAGAGATAATAATAGAGAATAATAAATTATATATAAAATTACATACATACTAATTTTTAATTTATATTAAATTTATAAATATAATTTTTGAAACCTCTAGAATTTCCTCTGTTTACTTTGTTTCTCCAAGAGTGCCGAGATAAACAGATATGTTATTTTATTTATTGTCTAAGAATGTTTTTACAGAAGAATGTTTGAAGAAATTTTCAAGTGTCAATATTTCGTTTACTCTGAGTTGTTTTTGTGTTGAAAGTTGCATTTAGAAAAATGCTTTGGAAAATCAAGAGAGAGAGAATATAAATCGAAAGTGCAGTGACACAACTCAACACCCAATACATTCATATCCATGTAAACATGATTACATAATTAATAGTGAATCAAAAAAGGCACTTGTTCCTTAATAATTACCGTATATCGATATAATAGGCAATCTGCTCTTTCATAATAATTGAACAAAATAATTATATGCAATTGGCAGAGATGGCAGCACTTGCTACATGCACTTTCGCAGGCCATAACATTATCGATAATCGATAAACCAACATTGTTTAATGTGTCAATGTTGCTCAGAGCGATAAGAGAAATTGTTTAGAGAACACATATAAATGACTCGCTAAAATCTTTTTAAAGAACCCAAAATCCGATTGCGCAAATGATTGTTATGGTACGACATTCAGATAACGTAATAATGGTCTACACAAACAGACAAATCCCGCGGATTACAATGTGTTTACACATGTGAGAAAGATACAGTTTCGATAAAAATTACGAGATATATTTATCGTTTATATTACGCTAAATAAATTTTTACGATGCAATTATTCGCAGAATTGAATAACGAGCAAGAGACAAATTATAGTATCTTCTGTTTGTACATCTCTATTGTACAAACACAGCTTGTTATTTCTACAAATGTCATTTTATCCTCGGGAAAATACTACTCGGCCGATCCTACTTCAAAGATCACGAATTGATAACAATGTAAACGTCAAATTCACACACTTTAGAGAACATTGTCAGAAGAGACGTGTCCTCGAGGAACACACCAGGTCCGAGATCACCCTGATCCCAATCGCGCGTGTCACGTCACTGTCACGTCATATTGACACGAACGTTCGTCTCGCTGTCATTGACAGCGTTAACCCTCTCGATGTTCCCTCGGGATCGCGACGTTTCCCAGGCGAGGGGGACAGGCGAGAAGCATTCCCAGGAGGGAAGACGTATCTCTCTGTCTCTCGAGACGGGGTCGAGGTTAATCCGCGACGCACGTCGACGAGATCGGTCGCGGGTCGCCGAGGAAATAGTGTCATGTACGTACCCTTTCCAGCTTTTGGAAGTACTCCCGCAGGAAGGAGATCGGGTTCTCGGGCCGGCCGACGCACAGTTGCACTATACAGTCTTTCAGGACTTGTTGGATATTGTGTCGCTGAACGTATTCCTCGCACTCGCGTAAACTCTGCTCCTCCTCGAGATTCGCCGCCATATTGATGATGCACGCCGCGCCGCTTTATCGGCGATACCTACCTACCTACGTGCGAGTCGTCGTCGTCTTCTCTCGGACGACGATGAGGACGCGCGGAGGATGAGATAACGCGATGAGACAGGGAGTGACAGACACCGGCGAGAATTATGTTTTGACATTTACTCGCGCCGATGGATTTACGCGAATCGCAAGGAGAGAGAGACCATCGCGAGATTGCTCTTGACGTTCGAGAGAAAAGGAACTGTCAACGAGATTCTGCTCCGATGTAATTCTGAGTAACTCGAATTCCGATGTTATTTATATATCCGGTGGCCTCTATGCCTTTATTTGCGACGAGCGTGTAATGACCGCGAATTTTCACCGAAAAATGATATTACAAATCATTTATCGTAGAATATTTGATTAATTAAAATTAGCCCCAAGTGACATGAATTAAGCGCAGCCGACTTCAAAATTCATACATTCATAATTCAGATTGGACTCTTAAAATTTACAAACAAAAAATCGAAAAAAAAAACATATACATAAGCATAAAACACAAAAATCTTCACTTATAAATAAATTTATAAATAACGAAAAGTAAAATCGATGGAGGAGATTAATCAGGCTTTAAGGGAGCCACGAATATTCGCTGAGAAATCAAAAGCCCCGCCCCGCGCGGTCACGAACGCGGCGTTCGAAAAGCGCGCGCAGCGTCGACGCGCATGCGCGCGGCTCGACTCCCTAGTTCGATGTATCGCGCGCTCTCGTTGGCCCGGCCTATCGTCGCGCGCGTCTCGATTAGTCGTCTCGCGGCCTCTCGACCCTCTCGTTCTCGCACGTCTCTCGCGATGGACGGCAAAGTGCTGCGTGCGGCGTACTGCTGCCTGCGAACGGACGTATCTCCGCGCTGAGAGGGAGAGGTTGTTGCGTGGTGTTTCGCGGCGAAGCTCGTGTGGATCTGTCGGCGTTCCTCGCCTCGCCTCTCCTCGCCTCACGAGGGACTTTGACGGCGGAAGCGGAGTGAAGTCGGGCGCGATCGCTCCGCGACGGACGGTTCGGAGGTCGAGTGAAAGAGAGAGAGAGAGAGGGAGAGAGAGAGGACGGTAGAGCGTGCCGAATAATCGGGCGATCCTGGCTCGCGTGTGCTCTCGTAGCGCTGGGTGAGACCCTCGGCGGGTACCTCGTGTGTCTAGTGTTCGCGTCTAGTGCCGGGACCTGAAGGCGGACTTGTCAACGGACGCGACGCACGACCGGATACACTCGAGGAGCTTCGCTTGTCGCGAGACCTCGGAGGTCTCTCGAGCTAGAGAGAGAGAGAGAGAAAGAGAGAGAGACGGAGGACGGAGTCAATCTCGAGAGTGGATCTGCGGAGAAGCAAGAGGTACGCCTCCTCGACGACGGGATTAGGGATCGTTTTCACGTACACGCGTTCTCGGATTCCTCCACTTTAGTCCTCCTTATTCGCGCACACGCGCATACGTATATAGATGTAAAATCCTCGTCGCGCGCACATGTAGAGAGATCCCTGTTCTCTGTAGCAATCGTGCGAATCAGCTAACGACGACGACGGTCATCGGCAACTTCGCTTCCTGCCGCTCCCGTCGTGTGTCCGGGTGTTCCTCGAGGATCGATACTCGTCGTGGCTCTTTCGAGAAAGGGAGAGAGAGAGAGAGAGAGAAAGAGAGAAGAAAGAAAGAGAGAACAAGAGAGAACAAGCTTGCCGACCAAAATAGCGAGAACAAGTTCCCTCTCTCTCTCTCTCTCTTTCTCTCTCTCTCTTTCTCGCGGCGGTGTCCTTTGGCCGCGTTTCGCCCGGTATTATTTCGCGCTGACAAGTCGCGGGACGGAATAGCAGGGGGAGGGGGGGGGGGCATGTTCGATCGAGGACGTTTCGCGTCGCCGGTAGCATCGACGGCTTTCCTGGAACGTATTCTCGTCGTTCGCGACGATCGCGAGATCGGACGAGTGCGTTCACGTCGAGTGGGCTTGCGATACGTACACCGAGAAATTTGACACATTCTACTTGGTTAGGCTCGGCATATCTCGAGATCTCCCGTGCGTTTTCTTCGGTGCTTTGAGGTTATCTAATTTAAGTACGTTATTTTTTGAGGTTATTTGACTGCTAAAAGTTAGAAATTTCTATAGCTGGAAGGCAAACTTTCGTGTATGAGGAGAATTAATTATTGTAAACTGTAACATTATTTGAAACGTCGCTTTATAATTATTTTAAGTACATTCTAAATTGCATATTCAAAATATCGCAAATTTAGATTTTATTTTATTTATAGTTTTATTTTCTAGTTAAAATACATATTCATAATATATTTGCGTAAATTATTAATTGAGAGAGGGAAAATTATAATTAACAGTAGCTGGCACTGTTAACGTATAATCAATTCCTTATATTCATATAAGAGCTTTCTAGGAAATAGATATGTATATTTATTGATAGTGATCACTTTGATGCCTCGACGTATAACCGTATTGGAAAAATATTTTTCTTTGAGTTAGATATCGTTAGAATTAAGCTAAGAATTTATATACAAAGAAAATATTTTCCCAAAAGTTTAACAGCAATATTAATAAATGACACATGACACATATCTATCTGTCAATGTAAAAACCAAATATAATTATCAATACAAATTTGTTAATGAGTCATCAGTATTCTGAAATCTAATAATATTTACATTTGCTATACATCTTGAGACGAATATTTTAGATGAATATTAGCTCTCGTTCTCTTCCAAGCTATTAAAATAAATCTGACTTTACCGCGAGAATCTCGTCCTGCCTCGCAACCATATCGGTATTTCGTGCGTCATACTTGTCGAAAAATAACAAGGTTACTCGTGTGTTTTCGTCTTTTAAACTTATAATCAATAGCGTATTAATTATATAAAGATTAAAGGGACATTTATCGATTAATGATGTCTGATTTTAAGGGCTAAGATCGTCGGAAATCGTCGACAGAGACACCAGTGCACGTGGGAAACGAAAGACCGCTCGCGATTGCGAATACAAGCTCCTCGGTGTATCCTCCTCTCCATCGTGTCTCGTTACAGAAGGCAACAGCAAGGATTACGTGTCGGTACCACGTGTATGTGCGTGTGTGCGCGAGGATAAACCGACGAGGGAGAGAGAGAGAGAGAGAGAGACAGAGAGAGAAAAAGAGGTGAAACATTCTGCAAGAGATAAAATAAGAAACAGCGAGTGTGAAACGAGTGTCGAAAAAAAGTGCGGAGGAGAAAGAAGATCCTCGAAGAGAAGAATCCTCCCAAGAAAGGCAACGAACAAGAGGATTCTCTCGCGAGGTCGTCTCGGCTATGACGAGGACAGGGAGTCGCTTCGATCGGTCGTCGTTGATTAAAGCCGCGGATGCCAGTGTCATCGCCGCCATCCCGTTGAATGTGGAACACGATCTCACGGTTCTTCGCTAAGGGCAGCAAGACCGCGGTGGTGCAGGAGGTGACCTCGCCGCCGCTGTCACCATTATCAACGACGACGACAACGACAACGGGGACGAGAGACGACGACGAGCGGCAACAAGACAGGCCCGCGTGCAACGGCGTCGCCGACGACGACGCCTCCGTCGACGGTACGAGCGTCCATGTGTTCTACGGCGCGACGATGGATCGCGGCGCGAGTGCAGACGATCGACGCAGGCCTCCTGCTGCAGCCTCCGCCGCTGCAACCGGTGCCGCGACGGCGGCGGCACCAACGGCCGACCAGCAGTCCAGCGGGGGCGACTCCGACTCCTACGACTCCCGTCAGGTGAGTCTTTGTCTTTGCCCTTCCTCGAAATCGAAACAACTCCGAGCGATCGAGGATTGAAATGAAATAGCGACCTGGACAAATCTGTCGTACCCCGAGGTCGAGAAGACCTCATTTGTAGCTTATGAATAGAAAGAAGTATAAAATTTAATGAGTATACAAAGCGTTTTATATATATTTGGATGTTAATGGTATTATTGTATTTTATCCTTGTTAAGAGCATTTTTTTCTTCTGGCAAAATTTTCGGCGATGGCTTTTGAGATTGTTTAACACGCTAATACACAGTGTATTTACTGTTTTTTAATTTTCCATGTAAAAGTTTTGGTAATTTTGTTATATTTAATACACTTGGAATTTTATTTGCATTGATATGAAAACATTCTTTTATGGCAAAGTATGCTGTTTAGCCTTAAAGTACAGAGACAAATGTTAATATTTATTTTTTTTTAAATAATTTCTTTTCTTTGACAAAATTTCTAATTCGGAAATATATCGAGATATGTCGCATTTCTTAAATATATCAATATAGTGCATTCACTGTCTTTTGATTTTTTTGTATAAAAATTTTGTTATAATTAAGTTTAACATATTTATTTTGTTTAATTTAGAGCTTTGAACATACTTTGTTGTCATAAAGAAATACTTTATATCAATGCAAATAAAATTTCAAATCTTTTATTAAAAATATATCAATAAAATTATCAAAATTATTACATGAAAAATCAAAAATAAATATTAATCTACATCCTACTTATATATATAAAACTGTACACTGGGAGATTAGGATTAAATGTCACATAAGAAGGGAATTTAAGATCTGTAGTAAAAAAGAATTCTATAGAGAAAGTGAGACTTTTAGGATTAAGTATCGTATAAGAATTAAGGAATCGTATTAGGATTAAGTATAAGAAGGGAAAGGGGGAGGGAATTTAAGCTCTATAATAGGAAACGATTCTTAGAGAGAGAAAGCGAGACATTTTTATTCACGTCGGTCGTAACGAACGTCAAAGGAATTCTCGTTGCGTGTATTTGCGAGACGTATTGTAGAGGGCTTGTGTGCCTGTCCGGCAGTAAAACTATTCCCGAGCTGCGAGACGCTGCGACGAATATGGCGTTCGTTTCCTGTGCACGGGCTTTATTTATTGCACGATGAAACGCACGGTTACGGATGCGGACCATCGAACGCGCGGATGGCGAGTGACTTCTCCTCCTCCTTCCCTCCTCCTCTCCTTCTTCTCTTTCTCTATCCGATGACCTGCCCCGAGGAATCGCACCTTAAACTTCCCTTTAATCGCTCCGCTAATCTCGAGCGAAGCCGGTCGACTCGAGAGTTACTCTCGTGAAGCAGAGATTTTACAAGCGATCGTATCAGCTTTCAGAGAATTCTATCGATCCTCTATTAACATGGCTTCGTTTATTAACCCGCGCGTCATACGAGGCAGGTTTCTTGTGTTTCGCGATCCATAATTTTCTTTCACTCGGTGATTTTTAAACCGTCGAATGTGTATTAGTCATCTTCTCGTCTCTTTATGCTTTTCTCTGAAGAAAAAAATTCCGCTTTTATATTATCTTATCGTTCTTTAAAAATACTTTATTTTTATCGAATATTATTAGGAGAAATTATATTTTTCTCGCTCTTTCTGTCGCGGATTTAATTCTATCGTTCATTAAACATTTTTCAATCAATATTATATAAGGTATTGGCAAATTTAATCGACTTTTTTTATTCGAATATTCTTGCGAATGTATTTATATGTGGGTGTTTACGACAATTAATCGGACTTTGATCGGACTGAACAGTGGTATTCAGCGATAGACTTTCTAAATTTCCCTAGACTAATCCGGATCAATGATGTGTCTCTGAAGTAATCGAATTAGATTAACAACTTATTCGTATTTTATAGAAAACATCTTATTCCAGTAAAATACGTTCGTTTATTAATATATATTTGATAAATAAAGATATATTAATTAAAAGAATAATAAAGTATCTTCTATAATTTCTTATCGTTTTTCACAATTTTTTCGATCAGCTCGGCCGCAATTTCTTTCGATGACTGTTAATCTAATTCGATTACTTCAGAGACACATCATTGATCCGGATTAGTCTAGGGAAATTGGAAGTCTATCGCTGAGTACCACTGCTCAGTCCGATCAGAGATCCGATTAATTGTCGTAAACACCCTGTATTAATATTTGCAAATGTTTGATTTTTACATGATTTGTAAAACGTAATTCTCCTTTGTACCGTTAATCTTGAAAGTGTCTACGGAAATCCGTGCTAATGAACAACTGATATGTGACTATGCTACTGACCTTCTTACCAACGATCACGTTTGGCACTTGTCCAAAAAGAGTCTCGTTAGTTCGGCCCAGCTTGTTAAAGAAAAGTGTTTCTGCGATAGAGACTCGCAAAAAGATTGCCGAAGAAAAGCTGCACATTTATTAGACGAACGTATCAAATTGGCATGAAAAGAACTTCTGTCAATTAGATTTCATAAAGATAAAAATATATCAACCCGTAAAATTTGGGGGAAAACACATTTATAATGCAAATTTATATCGCTGCGGAATTTAAATTTCCGGAAGCAGGTGTCTTTACGGGTATTCATTACGTATTTATTTTCAATGTCACAGCCTAAAGATCCCGTAGAATGATTCGCGAACGATCATTCCGAAAGTAAATGCACCGATGGTGTTTATTAGCGTTGCCGGATAAGAAAAGCGATCTTATCTCGCGCGCGCGCGATCTCGTCTCGATCGTTTCCGTCGATTAATGTACTGGAAACTAAGCGCCTAATTTAAGGCGTGTCGTTGCAACTCCTCCTTTTCTAACGTCCAGGAGCGGACGAGCGCGTGCAACATGTAACGAGCGCTGTAAATGTGCATTAAGATCCTATGCAACGCGCGTGCAAGCTGTGCAATTAGCCGCCGTGAATCTCTCGCGCATTACACGTCCCGATTTCTACGTCTTCGTATCTCTGAAGTGTTCACGAAAATGTAGATCGTTCAATTTCTTGCATAAATATCGCGATTCCTTTCGTCCTAAAGCCTCTGCAAAGCATGTAATGTTTCTGTATATTATAAATTTTTGAGACGAATATTTTAATATTTGTATTAAATAGAATTATTTAGAGTGCATAGTTCTAGAGAAAACTTGGAAGATCTGGAATTCTTAGAGATTTTTGTTTTACTCTGAAAAATCACGGAATTCTCATTTTTATGGAATTTTATGATTTTATATTTGAGACTCGGAAAATTTTTTTAAAATTGCTCCTTTGATAATTTTTTTTATATTATAAATGATCAGCAATCTATTAGTATTATTATTAAAACTCTCACCAGTATCAGGATATTATTCAATATATAAATATTTATTTTAAAAGATGTATTTAATAAAAAATTTGAAATTCTGAGTTTAAAATTTATTAAAATATTTCATATTTATATTAGAGTGCATAAAGTTTACGTATAATAAATAAACTTATTTTAAAATTATATTTATATACAAATACTTTAATAATTTTATCTGGAATTATGAACATAAATACCTGGAAAATCATGGAGTGTTCTCAGGAAATACATTTATAATATTTAAGTATATACTCTGTTATTGATTTATATGCAGAGTTACGATAAAGAAACAGTTTTAATAAAGTAAAAAATAATTTCTACTTTTAAAGAATTTAAAATAAAAATATTAATTTATTAAAAACTATTTAATAAACTAATAATTTAAAGAATATAAAACGCGAAATAGATTAACAAATAATATTTAACGATATGAAAATAAATTATGTTATTTTAACTTAAAATGATTATCAATAAACTTGTGATATCCTATGATCTTGAGATCGACCGATTCAGATGTTTAGTCACGACGATTTGCTCGAGGATTTTCCGGGATATTTTCATTATAATATTGAATGAGACGAAGAAAGAGACATCTTGAAACGAGAACTCGGTTCTCCCTACGCGCCTTAACGGACTCCTTTTAGAGTAATTACGACGACCGTGACACATACTCAGAAAACGATTAATGTTGCGAATAAGGTGAGTAGAGTCTCACTTGTAGTGACTTTTGCGTGCGTAAAAAAAATAAGTAGGATGCTTTTACTATGCACATATATTATCGTTGTTATTAGATAATATGTCGTTCTGTGCGTTCTATTTTATTAACTCGAAAACACTGTTGAGTCTTCCTCAAAAGGAAAAGTGCCACGATGGCATTTTACGTAATCATAACATATGCGATGTTCCGTACTCTGTGGGACTCGTATTTTTAAAAAATATTAATCGGTGAAAGCGACGCGCGTATCTGACTTGGCGAGGCAGATAATCGAAACCGTTTTAAGTTTCGAAACCGCAAACTGCAAATAGGGAAATGTGCCCACGTGGGCGTCGAGACGAAAGCGAAACACGAAGCCTCGTGCGAACGGAAACATTTTTAGACGTATTTATGTTACTTAATTATTACAACACGTATATTTAAATATTCTTCAACTTATCAATTTTGCCGTGTGAAATATTTATTAAAATTTTTTCCCCTAATATTTTCAGATATTTCAGTTTTCTAAATATTGTCGAAAGTCCTAGATACATTGTACTTTGGTAAAGTACTTAAAGAATGCCTTTATAAGGCATTTGTCGTCCGTAAAAGACGGAGGCGTCTCCGGAGCATGAGATAGGTTGCGTTATATGCGTCTCTGCCTTTATACAACACTTACAACTCGTGTCCTTCGTTAGAGAACGAGTAACCCAATGCCTCGTGAGAAAATGAATCCGCGTTATGCGACAGTCGTGTATTGTTTCGTACTCATTGTCAGATGCTTTTCACGAAAGAAAACGCTCTCGAGCGCTTTCCATGATCAAAACTCCTCATTCTTAGCCGCTGTAGCTCTTACCGTATCGTTTTTAGGAAAGTTTCTGGAAAGCATGGAAAGTTTCCCGACTCATACAAACGTTTACTCGTTTATGAAATTTTCCATAAATTTTCGTCAAAAGGTATTATTTTGGCGTATCTCGTTGGGAGAATTATTTCGTTAAACTTTACGTTTATTTCTTTAAAGAGACCAAGATATTTTATGTTTTGCGCGTATTTATTCTCTCTGTATTTATAATATGTTTAAGCTGTTGAAGCTATGAATGTTCCTAATTACCGCAGTTATTATCTTGCCGAGGTCATAATTCTCAGGGCAAAGAGAAAATTATTCACCGTAACGTCACGCATCTGTCGCTACTTTCGTTAATAAAAATGTTTTAATGATATTAAAATTGATTTTCAAGCTTCATCAGAATTAATAGATAATAATATCAGAAATCAATAAAAACGACACAAATAATTTTTACTTTAACGGTATATTCGATTTATTATTCAAAGAGCCGAATATAAAATTAATATATTATATATACGTGAAATTAGAAAAGATTACAATTTATCGTATTTCTAAATTTTTTTAAAAATATCAAAAAATAATTATTGAGAAAAGAGAGAAAGTATATGTATTTTAATTCCTTCCCACGCGCGGGTTACAAGTAACGTGACATTTGAGGGTGAGAATTAATTATCACGTTTAGACTTAGGGGTTTCGCTGTCTCTTGATTCGCCACTGCGTGCGTGTGTGCGTGCGTGCGTGTTTATTTGTGCGTGTGTTTGTGTGTGCGTCCATGGATATGAAACGCAGCAGCTGACTCAGTCGTGCGATTACAGAGTGCCGTCTACGTCCGCGCTCGGCGGAATCAAAAGCCGCGCACGATTCGCTCGCTAGTGCGGTTTTGTGCTCGGAACCGACCGAGTGTTGGTCCCTGCGATTGTGTGCTCTCCCCGGAGAGCGGACATCGTCAATCGATTACCGCAATTACACTTGACGCGCCGCGACCTGCACTTCGCTCGTACCCCAGTGAATTTCGAGCGCGTAGCAGGATGATTGACGAGGATGTCACTAAAGGGAAAGCTTGGACACGAGTTCGGGGTGAAGTTTGAAAAAGGAAAACAATTTTGTTGAAGCAGTAAGACGCTGAAGGATGACACGGAAAATAGATCGAATGGAGATATAATGGATTATATAGTGGAAGGAATTGTCTTTATTTTTCTCGAGGATTTTCTTACGGAAAGTAAACACGAAAATAAATTAACCGGTGAATTTTGCACGCATCGTAAAATGATTTGTTCGACAATTTTACAAACTATCTAGCGAGTAAATTTTTCTCCAGTAGAGCAATTGCGTGGGTCTCGCGCAGAGTGATTCATCATCCTGGGAGTGCGTATTGATCGCGATTCTCGCGTTGCCTCTATTTTAGGGATCTATAGTCGCGGTATAATGCAAGTCATAGAATGTCTCATGATTCCGCCATTATCTGTCCGTGACGTAAAAAAAAATCTCACTGGATCGCGCGAAGACAAAAGGACCTCTCGTCAGCTTCCCACGAAAGCGTCAGAATTCCATCGCCGACGATCGAAGACAGATGTTGGCCCCGTGCCACGCGAGGGAATCGTCCGGATTCGTTCTTATCAGAAAGAAGAAGAAGGGAAACGATGCAGCTGCATCTGAGTATTCGCCGATCGTTACTTCTCCCGCGTTCTAGATTATCAACGAGGAGAATATCGAGGAGCGGAGCGTAAAACGTAACGAAATCCGACGAAACGAGGAGAGTATCGTGTAAGCGCTCTCCGCAAAGTCGGTCGCCGAAATTAAACTCATTCGCCGCGCTCTTCTCTCTCGGACGCCTCTCTCCCGGAAGCGGATGCCGCGCATATCGAAGTTTCACGAAAAGGGACCGAGAGCACCGAGCACTGTTACAAAGCTGTGACAATTAAGCGAGCGAAATGGTGTCGAGAAACGTGCCGACACAAAGCGTCGTGATCGACGTATCACTTGTCCGCGACATAATTTCATTGACGCGGGATCAGATTTGACGTTTGTCGGCGAATCTGAATAAATCGGAAAAAAATCTTTTTCCGCTAAAAAATTGTAATTGGAATCTTCGACGTTAATTTGAAACGCGAGGAATTTTTCTCGCGAGGACCTTGTTGCCTGAGGAAAGGCGAGGATGGCAAGCGAGGTGATGCTGGCACCCACGCTGACATCCATATGGGAGATGGACGACGTCAGGGATATGGTTAGAAGCGCGACCGTCACCACGATTTACGTAAGTCGTGTTCTCTCCATGCAATCGTACTCGTATACTGCGTCGTACAGGATGTGGGACTGCGTTCTTTGATTTGTCTCAATTTATGTTACGTAAAAAGTTCTCAATCCGACTAATAGAACGAATGTGCGTATTATATCTGCGGATACGAAACTGTCGTACATTTTGATTTAATATTATCGTAGCATAATTGTATCGTATATTTATTTCCGAAGATGATTCAAACCGCGGTTCAAGAATCCTTAAACACGTGCCGCCTTATCTGCGGTTTTGGAGAGATCCACGTGCATGAAATGTCAAAGCTCGCGCTTCGAATCGATCGGCGATAATTCTCGATTCGATAACGCGCGTTTATTATACTTGCTCTCGGCGTAACAGAGGACAATAGTGTCAAGGACAAGATTTCACTCTCGGACCATCAAATGGTCGTCACGGTCGATGAACAGCGACAGAGAGAAAAGTTCCTCGGAAAGGAGTCCCAAGTTTGCGATCCTAAGAACGAGACACGATCTTGGTCTTTCTCTTTCTTGCATGTCAATTAAATTCTTATCGCAGGAAAACAACGCGGAATGAGGCATCGCGAATAGAATAGAAGCCGCTTCTTTATTAATTACATGCCGATATCTTTTCGATCGAATCACGGAAGAACGAGAACATTATAATGCGGCTTCCGCGGATTGCAATTTTGCGACACGCTCTGGCGGCTTCCCGCCACGCTGGAAATGTTGTCGACTCGTTGCACAACTAATTAATAGGTCGATCGCGTATGCGAAGCCATTCGCTCGCGCGTGATTTTATAGTTGCGCGTGAATCAATCGCTAACAATAATTTATGCCAAGTATTTTAAAGTTAGGCATCCATTAAAGCTACTTAATAATTTGCATTATAATATTATCATAATACTTGGGGAAATTTGAAATAATTCGTCATCATTTGCGTATAATGTGAATGAACAATTTTTTTTCCTTTTTTAAATTCAATTTTCTTTTTAAGTTTTTAAATTTAAATTTAATTTCAATTTTTCTGTATCGATTAGAAATTTCTAAAGCAAGTTGGCACATAGCTTTGTCCTTCTTTTCCGTTCGCGCTTTCGAGTTCAGTCGATTAATGTCGGGCGTGGATTGTCAAAGTCGCGTAGGTTGCCACGGAATGACACCCGACTGCCCACTTGACGTATAATTCACTTTTGCAATCGCAATGTTTCGATAAATTGGTCTCTGGACGTGAAATTGTAGTAAATTCTTCGTTCGCGTAAATTAAATAACATGCGTTATATATGGATATTTCAGTACTTTTTTGCTTGACGAATTTTCCTATTTACCTAGAATAAAGATACGTTTTGTTTCTCTTTATATTTAAAAAATTTTGAATCTTATTTCATAGACTTGTAATTCCGCATTTATTAGAATTCGTTTATAATGTGAATGTAATAAAATGTGGTGATGTCATATATAATCTAAGTGGGGCAATTTTTTAAAGTGCGTTTGCCAATTACCTTGTCTCGCACGAAATTAGGTCGTTGAAATAAATATCAAAGATATAGTTCATCAAGTTCAAAGTATGTCCAAGTAAGTTCTAGCGGCGAAGTCATTTTCCGTGTTTTACGCCATGCTAAGATGAACTATTAATTCCATTTCCAAGTTTTGACATTTTATCGCAGTTTAAGATTTCCACTTATTGTTGGAAGAAACTTGATGCAAAAATTATAATTAAAAAATTATTCAAATTTGTTGGACAAATTGCAATATACGTAGTCATGTTTTTAATGTATTTTATTCGATAATAAGAAAACTGAAAATACTAATAATTATATACACTAAGAAAAAAAATTGTAAACTTGACTAAATATTTTCAACGAATTATTATCTTTTAATTGAAATATTTAAATATTTAAATTAAAAAGATATGTTAGATTTAATTAAAATACATATTTAATTACATATTTTAGATTTAATTTAAACACATATTAAATACATATTCAATATTTAATTTAGATACTTAAATATTTCAATCAACAAAATAATTAGTTGAAAACCTATTTAGTTAAGTTTACAATTTTTTTTCTCAGTGTAATAATAAAATAATAAAAAAAAGAATTAGAAAATAAAAATCTTTACAATAGTTTATCGCGTCAAATGTGGGATTAAAGACATGTAAAAAAAAATGGACCGTGTAAGAGGTGTCTTTCTTTCCTCCTCTTATTCTCTCCGCCGGCTTTATGACGTTCGTGGGCGGACTGAAACGTGAAAAGCAAACGATTCCGTATTTGGTGGTGTTGTCGTTGTGCGTGATTCTGAGAGCCGCAAAAAAAAAACAGAACAATGACGTGAACAATAATTCATAGCGTTTCGATCAACGGATCAAAAAAGAGCGTGCTATTGAAAATCGCGGCAAAAGAATGAAAAAAATAATGAATCAAGCGCGATTTTTCGACGGTCTTTTTCCGACCGACTCTTTCGAGTTTTCTCTCGAGTCACATATATTCTTCCATTCCCCTTCGAATCATGGAATCTTTGCGGAATCTTGACGACGGCGAACGAGAGGCAGTAGGTGATTCACTCGAAAAGTAATTAGTAATTCAGCAGCGCGTTAAATCATTTCCCGGGTACACGTTGGGACCGTTAAAGTCTGCAACTCGAGCGCACGAAAACTGTTAAGATACCGCAGATGGTGCAGTGTGATGTATTGTCAGCATTATTACTTACTGAAAAAGACCTCGACAGTCTTTTAATCTCTATCGTTTGGTACTATTACGTTTGACGCAGTGGACCATGTGCTTGTTACCCTGTATTGTACTAAATTGCTGCAAAATTGTGCTACATTATAACGAACGAAGGAGTAAATATTTTTTTTATTGTCCTCTCGTTAGCTTTTTATTCGAAACAGCGAGGAATAACTATAATTGATACCATTATCGAGTTGCTCGTATCATCGGTTACACCCCACTTTATCGCTCCAACCAATCGATGGAACGCATTTCCCCTCTGATATCCAACCAGAAAATAACGCCATCAGGAATAAACATGCTGATTCTTCGCCGGTTGATAAATTGCAGGAAAATTTCTATCATGATACGGCAAATTGCATAATTCCGAATAAAACCTAGTTCACTGTAGATACACATTTTCTCTCTACGTAGAGAGATGTAAAGCGTGCTGCAATTTAATTTAGACATATTAAATTACCCTCTGAACTTTGCTCCGAAATCCTGTCTCCTGTCGCGCATTACGTAAATTTGAGATGAGCTTATAAAACGACGCCTGTTTTCTCTGCGGTTTTATCGGATGACTGCAACTGGCTGGATTTTAAATTCTTGCCTTCGGCTTTTACCTGTACGCTGTGCATATTTGCGTGGGTGCGAGTGGGTGTGCAACACCGGTTCCCGATCGACTCGACGCGTTTTTTCTTCATGCTCGCGAGAGCGATAAATTTTCTGAGGGGGCGGATTGATTCCGAGGCGCTCTACTCTTTCGAATAATATTATTGCGATATTATTTAACTTTAATCGCTGAATTTAAATGGAACAAGAAATCAGAGAGACCTTTTTACGGAAAAATCTTGTCGCAGGGCTTTGAATTATTTCAGGTGATTTTGGGGAAGGATCATCATTTAAATGTCTTGATACATGATGAACAAAGTGTCGCACGAAGCGCGTAGTTTCAGAAGTTACCTCGACCGTATGCGAGATAATCTTATCTAGAGCCCTTGTCTTATCTGGAAAGACCATAATCGGCTCAGGATCCATCGCTTATGTATCTACCCCACTGTTTGCGCGGGTTTATCGCTGTCATCCGTAGCGAATATCCAAAGCGAACCGCATGTCACGCCATATTTGCATATCCATTCAAGGGGCGGCGTGATTATAGCACCGACCGCGCTATTGTTTGACCACGAAATGCATCCGCAACATTTTTTTTTTTTTATCGCGTGCTTTACCTTTGTTCGACGATGGCTGTCTCAAATGTAGGTAACCTTCGAGATAACTTTGTTCCGTTTTTTACAGACGCAGCAAAATGTACCCGTGCAATTATATAAATTCGCAATTTTTATATATTTACTATTGTACTTATACTTTAGTATAAACAGTCGAACAAAAACGCAAGTAATGCAGCTGCGCTGCAGCAGGAAGACTCTGCGGAAAACGTGATGCAAATGTAAATAGGCGCACCGCGATGACGACGGAAATACAGGGTGTGCCGTGACTGACGTTGCTCGTTGAAACGCTACCATTCGGTAAATTTTCAAGACGTCTTTGGACACGCCTGCTTTTACCTATATTTAAGTAATGCTTAAGTATACGTGTACATTATAAGGATATTTAAAAAGGAAGAGTAAAGTAAAGTATGTAATTTTTTTTTAAATAATCGCAATATGTATTTTAGAAGCATGCTTATTATTATTTCATGTGATAAATTTATTCATTCGGTGTCTTTGATTTTCTTTAGAAACATTTTATCTACAGGAGCATAATTATATAATTATATAATTACGTTAATCTAATTTGCTTGTTGGCTTGTATATTGCATTTTACATTCGCAAATATTTTACGTCGCATTGTACATTTTTGTATGAGAGTTAATTAAACTCGGTCGCAAGATTGATTAAAATTGAATTTTTAGATTAATCGCCGGTTAGGGAGATGACTCGACAAATTTCGGTTACTACGCCATAATTAATTTGCGAGGATTACCTATGAATGTTGCGAGCGCGAAAGTGGCAGAGATCTCACATAAATCATGAAGAGCTCGGGATTATAATTTGCAAAGTCGTAAGTGTATCTAATTCGTTTGTGAAATTCGCCAATTATAATAGCGATACTTGGCGTGCAAATGTACGAGGAACAATCGATTCATTTTTTTTTCGCGATTTCTCCTTTCTTATCCTTATCAAGAGGGGCAATTATTTTAATTAAAAGACCATTTTTAATATCATTTGTTTAATAACACATACGCAATTATTTGTTTTAAATATACGTTAGAGAATTACTCTTGGAAATGACTGGATTAAAATTTCAAAGAGGAATACTCTTTTTAATTTAACAAAATCTGGCTTCATTAATTATATTAATTATATTAATATTAATTATATTATCATCTCGAGTCATCAATCGTGTGTATAACTTGAAATGTAAAGTAAATGAATATGATTTTAATTAATAATTGATTTTTTTTTAAATGTATATGATGTAAACTAATTAAAATATCATTCTTGCCTTCTGAGACACCGTGTATATGCGGTGTTCGGAGGGTTAACTAGGTAATCGCCGTATTTTCCAGTATCTTTATGGCAGTCCCGGGATAGCAAGGAAGCAGCCTAAACAAACCTTCGAATATATACTCGCGAAGTCTACTTTACACGAAGCGAATAAGTTCTCTCTTCGAGGTAGGACCCACCGGCTCTTTGAAGCGTAAATATAGCGCACAAAACTGCGCGCCCCGAGACTTTACCGTGAAGTGAATGGCGAATGTTCTTCTGTCTTCCGGCTTCCCGATCGTCGATTCATATGATTTTTATTATAGCACACGCGCCATTTTTTTTACTTTCCCCGCAATCTATTTTCATACAGATCGAGTTCAAAAGTACAATTAAAATTCTCCACTATTACGCTTAAGTTTTTCAAGTGGGACAATTTTAGAGAGATGATAGCTTAATATGAAGTCTTTAGAAAAATGCAATTTATTCGGAGGATACACGTATGGTTGAGGAAGTTAGTTCGCTTATTAGCAAATTGGGGTACCACAATATACGTAGCTATATAACATTATGCCACTGGGTGCTCAAGCGGGATAAACAGAAAATTAACTCGAGAGAGGAATTAAAATAAAATTCAAATAAAATATCGTGTGACTGAAAAACACTGAATCGAGGGCACGTCTGAATTTATGATGAGAATACCGTTTACCGTATACCCTGCGACAAAATCATTTTTAGCGTTCCAACATTATCATTGTCGAGCGAACGAGCGGCGCTAATTATGGTCCTGCGAGGAAAGGAAGTCGTGCGCTGGGCGTAACAAATCTTTATAGCGCACAATAGAAGTAGCAGAAACATACGTGCGGTATGTGTATAATGATATGCGCGAGGCGTATATGCCGTTTATCGTAAGCGCGCACGCACGTACGCATGCACGCATGCACGGGAAGAACTGCAAGTTTCATTTCGCCAGGCGGTAATTCAGGTCATTGACTCATCGACGAGAATATTTGTTTGGACGTCGTTGAGAGGAGGGAGATGGAGGGGAAAAAAATAGACTTTTATGTTGCGTTGTTTTTTGGAAAGATGGGTCGACTCAAGGATGTATCATTTAATCTACCGGGTGTCCAAGAATAACCCGATATTCGGAGAAATAAATTGGCTACATTTCAAGAAGATGCGACAAACAATGCTGCATGTTTGTTGTGCATGCACATCTGTATACGTAGTGATAATAAAGCGATATTCTCTTGAAGTGGAGAAACTATTTGGCCGTGTTTCAGAAAGGTAAATGATAGCACGAGTATCTCAGAACCTACATGGTAGATGGATAATTAAAGACAAAGGTTAATTACAAAGTTATATTTAATACTGAGAATTAGGAAGATAAATGAATAATTAAAGAACTCTACAATTTATTTTTTTCAATTATTTAAATTGCAGTTTTTAATTTATTCAATTGATTAATCAATAAATTTGACGATAATGAAACTTAATGATTTATTGATAACGATTAGTCATCGTTTGTGTTGACGAGAAACATGAAAGAAAGCGGCACAATTTACGAGAAATCGCGGAAGGAGAAAAAAATTGCAAAAGGCGACACTCTGCATTCGAGATTTTTATCGGAATCGCGCACAGTCTTCGGGTCGTTAACCCCCCTCCGCAATTAACGAAGAAGTGGACATGCTCAGACGGTCCTGGC
The DNA here is from genome assembly GCF_003227725.1 of Camponotus floridanus. Lineage (NCBI taxonomy): Eukaryota > Metazoa > Arthropoda > Insecta > Hymenoptera > Formicidae > Camponotus > Camponotus floridanus. The sequence continues at coordinate 1,303,749 of NW_020229838.1, forward strand.
TTTAAACGATCATTGCGTTCAACGAAGAAGAAGAGAAACGAGAATATCGTAGATAAGATCGACTGGAATTTCCGGTCGCGCGATCGCCTACCGTTCTTTCTTTCCTTCTGGTATTCTTTCCGGAATTATCGAATCGTCGAGTAACACCTTGAATTCTCTCCTCCTGCGACGATTGGATCTTTTTGAAAGTGATCTCTTTTAATTTTTCGATATCGTGTTTGCTTTCTCATGTGGATATAAAAAAATGTAATCAAAACGTTCTATCTCTCGCGTGGAATCTTGAAAATTATTATATTATATTAAATTATTATATTATTATATTAATTAATATATTATTATATTTATGAATTTTTTACAACATTTTTATGTTTATCATTTCGACGTACAAGCTGTACTTTGACAGCGCAATTTTTGACAGGCGTCCTCTCGTGTATCTTTGCATATCATAGTTACACAATAGACGTCATTTTACTGCCTTTATTGCGATTTATATGCGTCTTCATAATCGGCATCGAGATTGAGAGGATTAATCGAGGGCATCGACTAATCACTTTTGCGCGGCTTAACGAGCCGTCTCGTTCCTCCTTGGCTTGGTTTCGTATCATATCGTATCGTTGCATCGAAAGTCGCTACGACGTATATGCACCGTGGAATCTGGGATACATGCCGGTTCGACAATCCTGCCGGCGGAGAAAAGTAGAAAGTCGCACATGTTTACGGGTTTTACACGTTAATCGGACGTGAAACGCATGGCCACACACGCGGCTCGCACGCGAGAAGCCGATCATTCCAAAAGAGGGCCTCGTTAACGCGGGCCACCCATTAACGTTTTTTTATTTCGCAGAAAAATTAGTATGCATGGAATGCTATAGGTTCTCAAAATCTGAAAAGTCTGATATTAATTTATTCTGAATTTTTCAAATTTGTAATACTCGTAATCTGACAACTGTCATAAATTTCTTCTTATTTTATCTTATAATAAATTGCATGATTAAATAAAAATTAATTAATTTTATCTTGTAATAAATCGCATAATTAGATTTAAAATTTGAAAAAAATCATAAGTAAATGTTAAATAAAAATTAGTGAATTTTAATCTTGTAATAAATCGTACACTCAGGAAAAAATTTGGTTACATTAATAAGAAATTTGGTAGATTCAATCAATATATCTGTTGAAAAATGGACAAATTAGAATTCCTTTAGAAATTATCAGATGAGTATGATTATATTCCTTCCTGTTAAATTTACCAAATTTTCTTGTTAATAATACTAAATTTACTTAAAAAATGACATCACTGTGTGTCCATGTTTAGTTAATATAACAAAGAAGTTTTATAGATCCAACTAGAAAATACTAATTAAATTCTTGCACTAAAATCAATTAAACGTTCTAGTTATAAAAAATCGAGTCTTATTGTGATAACTAGAAATTCTGCTTGGTTTAATCAAAATACCTTCTATCAGATATGTCTTGTTGATACAATGAAATGATTTTTCTCAGTGCATAATTAGATTAAAAATTTAAAAAATCATAAGTAAATAAAAATTAATTAATTTTATTTTGTAATAAATCACATAAGTAGATTAAAAATTTTAAAAATCATAGATAAATATTAAATAAAAATTAATTAATTTTATCTTGTATTAAATCGCATAATTAGATTAAAAATTTGAAAAATCATAAGTAAATATTAAATAAAAATTAATTAATCTCGAATAAAATTTTCTCTTACATCGTAAAAGACGCATACATAATTTTCTTTATATAATTATATATCGTAATATTATACGCAATTAAAGATGGGAGGACGGGGGTGGAGAAATTGATAACTTTGCCAAACAAAATGAAAGGGAGAAGAGAATGCAACTATCAACCAGCAGCGTTGCTTTCTGGTTGAAATTTCATCATCTCTAATTTGCTGATGCGCGGAACGCAAATTTCGATTGGAATTTCTATTAATACATTTTACGCGCGCTTATCAGAGAAGATTATACACCTAGAGATTGCAGTAAACTTATCACGGTAGCTTTGTAATCGCGGTCACACCGTGGTCGTATTTCTTCTCGGTTTCGAGTGTCAAGGAATTCGCCTCAGACAATTGTAAGGGTCTTTTATCGATCGCGATTAGATAGCGTTTTACACGATCTCGTCGCGGGATTTAAAAAGTTACTCTAGTGATTGTTGACACGTATCTTTACGACCGGGATTTTTCAGGTCGTGACAATTTATGGATGTACAAGTGCAATGCGATTGGGTCAAATAGGTCAACTTGGTCTTTGAATTTGCTCGCGAAAAGATATTAAATTCTATTCGCGCTTTATTTAAATTCTATTTAATATATATAAATTTGGAATATATTAGAATAATTATTCAGAAAACAATATATGTTCCAACAATGTCGAAACTAATGTTCAGTTATTAAAAAATGTCGATTATTCATTTAACGGTGATCATGAAAATACAGGAAAATAGCTATTAAATTTTATCGCAAGAAAATACAATCCCTTTATTGCATTCTGCTACCAATGTAAATGCCAGTGCAAATTACGTTCGTTAATAAATTGTCGAGCTTTGTTACTCGACTGTTATTGGTTAAATCGTAGTTTTAGTGATGCTGTATTCTAGTGATTTAATTACCAAGTTAGAGCACATATTTTCTGTTTTCATTACGAATGAGAGTTTTCGAATAATTTTCATGTCCATTGCTTTTACACAGAACAGCTTTCGTTAAACTTTACTTATTCGGATTAATAAATTCGCTTATTTAGATTAATTTAATTACACAAATAATAAAATAAATAAAACTATAATAAAATAAAATTATTGATTAAGAGGCTGCTCGCACGAAATCAGTAATTTTTTGCGAAGTAAAATATAATTTTTCTGCTTATTTTGTCGCAATTTGATTGTGAGTTAATCAAGATGTATCGTTAAATTACGACTTGCTCATGTTAAATTAAAACATTTTACGACTAATTCCAGCTTTCTTGTTAAGCGGTTATGAGAAAAGTTATGATAGATCATAACGTGTTACATTCAGTAGATAAAACTTTTTTACTTATGTACAAAAATAGAAGTCGCGTGTCTTTCGTACAAGTGGGCGTGCCTTTGTAAAACTCCGTCACGGATCTATTTTGCACGAACATTTGTAATTGATCTCGATGGTCGCGTCTTCATCCATCTAATGAATACGATGGAAAAATGAGGCGAGAATCGATCCTGCATCGTCGACGGACGTGAATAATCACTTTCACATTTAACGGAAGGGAAAGGGATCTCTTGCCTCGATCGCGAAAGGACTTTAACGAGTTCCGTGGGATGAGACGGGTCGGGATTTTTATTATACGAATTTACCGTGTCGAGATGATATTCACGACAACGCGGAATGACTTTTGCTTATTGCGCGTAGGCGTTCTCAGGAGAATTACCGCTTGTAATTAGCCGCATGAATCAAACAGGCTACTCTTACGAGGAAAGGTGACTTCCTTGCTGTCGCTGTTCATTAATCGATTCCTAATTACCATGCGTAAGGTGAAATTTATGCATGGAACTAATATTAATCTCATATATGATATTAATCTCATATAGACGATATTTAATCCTCCGTATCAAGCGTGATACACATTATTTTATTTTAAATTATTTCTTTTAATTAAATCAAGGATTAAAGTGAATGTAAATAAAACTAATATTAAGTCGAATATCATTCATTTTTACTGAAATTTATATTTTTATATTAATAATGTATATAATTTCACTGATAAGACTTCCAAGATTTCTTATTCAGGTTGCGTCAAGTAATTTTTCTTGAAAAATTGGATCTATAAAATTAACATAATTTATCATATCTTACAATATCTTTCGCAATTCAAAGGAACATGAAACAACACTGTTTTTTAAGCAAAATTTTTGCCTGATGAGAAAAGTTTTTCCGGAGTAGTTGGTTATGTAATGCCGTTAATTACTTATTGCTCGTTAATTATTTCCACGCATGGAATCGACGAGTGCACGAGCCAAGGTAAAAACTTGCAATACCGTAGTCTTGATAGGATGATCATGACCGTGGCGACTCGTAGCTCGTCTTTTTTATGCCGAAGAATGATCGATCGACGGTAGCTTCCCCGTTGCTCAACCTTCTTCGTTCAAATCGGCCATCGCGAGGATTCAGGTCCCAATCCATCAGCATCCTCGATTTACGATGCGCGACTCGTACAGTAGTCGATCGTCGATTTTTCATCGTCATCTTCTTCCGCGAGCGAGACTAAAATAAAGAAAAACGGACTGTCGATGCGCGGAAATCATCAGCTGGAAATTTTTAATACAAACGCGCCCGCGCGCGTTTAACGAAGTCCATCATAATTTGCTGCGTTAATTACGGACGAAAATGATGATTACGTAAGTACGTCGCGGTACAGTTAATCTAAGCGGAATAGCAACTGGTATACACACGCAGCCGGAATATCACGATGCGGTAATATATAGTTGAATTAAAACAAATGACTCATTCATCTCGGTAACTTTTTAATATTGATATCCCCCCTCTTTTCTCGATGCACATCGAGGTCGAGATTTTATTAAATAGTGTAATAATAATTTCTCTCTCTCAGCAGTTTGCAAACTTTTTTCTTCTATACTTTTTCTATATTTTTTATTCTCATGCAAAATTATAATTATTTTAATATTTATTAATATAATTTAAATTTAATTAAATAATTATTATTTTTAAATAATTATATTATATATTTTTTAAATAATTATAATAATATGTATATATAATTTTTATATAATTTTTTCTACATGTATATTGCATGTATATTGCATGTGACACACATTATCTGCTGATAAAAAATTTTTTTTTTTATTTTGTCCGACTTTTCTTATATCAGTGAATGGCTAGAATACCGTAATCCATCCTCTTGGCGCCGTCACTGGCCTCTCGCGTCGTGTAAAAAGCGCATTCCACATCGAAGTATCGACATCCTAGTGCAAATCGCGATTGGTGTTTGCCATCTTCGGGTGCGTTTCCTTTGACGCATATGTGCAATCGTCGGCGATTGCGTTGGTCGGGTTCGAAACGGTTAACGTGGCCATCGACGCGTGGATCGCGGCGATCCACATATGAAACAGTGTGCGAAGTTCTTTCCTTCGGTTTCCTTAGAACGTTGGACGAAGTCGGCGAGCAGTCCTCCCGGAGGTCTCTCCTCGCGACGTTCGCGCGCGTTTCTCTCCAAACCGATAACGAGAAGCGAAAAAGGTACCGATCGCGCGGAGCTAATGAGCGCGGAAGTAAGGCTTTTTTGTGCGCGAGAAGATCCTCGATCTGAATGATCTGGATACCGCGGCTGTTTGCGGTAAGTTAATTTTGGGATTGATAAGCCCCAAATTGAGATATATTGAAGTGGTATATTTTTGTAGTTTATTTTATTTATGAGCAAAATTACAGAAACCATTAATTATTATTTCTTGCATCAGCAATTTTTGCTGATTTTTATTAATGGAACGATACGAATATATATTCAACATTAATAAAGTCAGCCAAAATTCCTAAGAAAATAATAATAATGGTTTCTATAATTTTGCTCGTGAAATCTGAAAAATTGATGAGTTCCGTAAATCTAGTGTTAAATATGATTATGAAAAAATCTCAATGAATTATCATCTGATAATTGTTATTAATTTTAATTTTATTTTCTCTTTCTTTGAATATATATTAAATATATAACTAAATATATATTTATAATATATCTATAAATAATTGATTTAAAGTTTGTTAAACTTGAAATGATTCTAAATAAGAATAAAATTGCTCTTAAGCATATTTACAGTTTATTCTCTAACATATTGATTATAAAAAGATTCATTTTTTAATCATCCTCAAAATTGTTATCTTTTCTCATAACGATTTTTCTTTTGGACCTATATGAAGGAGCTTTACAAAATTTTTGACATTGCTCATCATTGCTGAATCATATACATCAAAAAAACAATAAGCGTTAAATCGTATTACGCGATACAATTGGTCACGACGATTGTCGACCATGTTTCAGTTTGCCTTGCTACTGTCGACGATTAGGTATCTGATACAATGCTTCCCTCGAGAATAATTAATATTCAACAATCGTGTTGTTCTCGCCCATACCGTTATTTTCTCTCTCTCTCTCTCTTTCTTTTTCTCTCTCTCTCCCCCACCCCTCTCTCTCTGTCTGCCTTTCTCTCTTTTCAATGACGTGTTGTCCATGTTACGTTAAAAGTAGCAATAACGTGACTCGTGGAACAATTTTTCGGCAGAGCTATCGATCTCGGTAGTAATATCTGGTCAATATGTAAATTGCAATCGCGCTATATTTCACTCATGTCGATATTAAATCGAAATGCAGCTCATTCGATAATAAAAAATGTTCAATTTCCGTCGATTCACCTGTCTTTGTATGTTTCCCGATTAAAGTTCGGCTCACGCGTTTCCTTGTCACGGACAATCTTATCGCCGTTGCTATAAAACTGAGCTGATAAACTGATGTCTTCTCCTGTCGTAAAAAACGAGGAAATCGGGGATATAATTGTGTAAATTTAGAGCTATAAATATATGCTTATAATTTTTAAACATATATGAAATTGAATTGAAATATCTGATACATGATATTATCTGTGAATATTTATCTGTGAAAGATTCATGTAATTATATAATTAATTTCGAACACTTATTTAAACATTCATTTACGAAAGATATCGCAGTAATATATTTAATCGTAAGTGCAAGATCTTATCGAGAACACGAATAAAAGCTATTTCATGTAATAACGTGTAAATGTAATAAGATCGAGAATGGAAATTAATCTTAACTCTCCAAATTATGCAATGAGAGCAGGAATGTCATCGGGATGGATCGATACATGGTTGCGAGGACAGGTTTGCGTTACACGATGCTGCGTCGCATCAGCTGACATATATTTGGAGAGCAGATGCGACTAATCTATCTAAATATCATAAGGTTATGCATCAGCAACAATATATACTCACGATTTTCTTATTCCAAGAGAATTACGATCATTTGTCCGGATCGATTGACAAATGATCGATTTCTAAATTCGTAACATTTATCTTCAATCATTTATTGCGAAGTGAATTTTTTTCCTTTAGTGTTGCGATTGTTTGAGATATACTTGGTATACATTTAAGGCATATTTCAACACACATTTATACACCATTTCTGGCAGATTGCCTTAAGAGGATTTTAAGAAAGATTTTCACCGACGTTTTTGACCTATCCCATATCTAGATAATTTACATAAAGCGATTTGTACCGCGTTTAAGGCGCACTTTCATGATGTCAGTTGAAGAATGGAGAGAAAAAAGATGCTCTTTTACGATGCTCAATTTTTTAAAATATTTTCTCGATATTTTCAAATTCTTTTTAATCTATATTATTCGCCAAAATTCGATTAACAGGAGTGTACATAATAGATAAAATTAATATCTGCCACTAAATTGAAATTTTAGATTGGCTATTGGTGATAATTCTCTCCGCTTATTCGGATCATGGAACATTTTCTTGAATCTGCAGTTTGGAAATCAATGCTGCAGTTGACCTCTCTCGCCAACTGTTTTATATTTGGTCTATATATATACATTCTGCCTTCTGCTCCCGACATCGATCTGTCTAGAGTTGCTACTGCTGCTATAAGTTCGAATGCGATCTCTTGTTCCGATCGTTTGCCGCGTTTATTTCTTATTTGTCGGAAATCTAAAATGTATTTTCTCGACAAATATTTACAAGTTTCTTCTCGATATTTGCGAAACGATAAGAGTGAAAGCGAGGACATTATATTTTATATCCGTATTTTTATTAATTTTTTGTAATTGAAGTCACATTTTTAATCCTGCCATAAAGATTTTAAATATCATTATGTTTGTAAACTTAATTTATCGGAATATTATTTCTACAAATTACTAAATTGTAAAATTAAATTATTCCACTATTTGTAAAGTCGAATTTACAAAATAGATCTGTTTTTTATTGCGAGATATAAATAAACATTACATTTTAAATATGTTATTTAAATATTATTTGATCGCGAAAAAATAGATCGAGATCACTGGATTTGATTGAACCGCAGAAATGGTTCGGACAGCATAGGCCGGTGGGAATTTATTGGCATGATTATTGAAGCTTGGCATGAAATCACGTTTTCATAATAATAGAGAGACGCAGGTGGAAATGGGTCACACCACAAGATTAAGTTTATCACCTAATCTACACGGGCAATTATACCGTGTCATTGAATAGTCGATGGCTTGTTGAATGGCGGTACGGGAAGTGAAAGCGCATTCTCTCAAATTGATTAATTTGCCGGTTAATTATCGCAATAATATCGATTATAGTGAAGGACATAAACTGTAAGACATTTAAAAAAAATGCAAAACAGCTGTTTTCATTTTCCAAAATTGAATTATAAAATAAATTATAAAATTGAATTATAAAATAAATATAAAATTGCATTATAAAATAAACATAAAATTGAATTATAAAATAAATATAATTGCGAGGTTTTTTTTCTTAATTTTATATCGTTCTTGTATATCTTACTATTAGTATCTTCTCTCTTGGAAACTCTCAGAGTTTTCCCCCTGTCGCTCAAACTTTGTTCCGTTGAGTTAACGTTATCAGCTTTCGCAGGATTGTTTGCCGTGTTCGATTTCTCACCGAGAACCCTCACCGTTTCGATGCGCCGATAAACTCATCCCAGCATACGAGAAGAGCTGAAAAATCGCATCGTTGGAAACAAAGAGCCACTGTTTTTTTCCATCAATAGAAACAGCGCGAATTTTCAATATTCAGATACTAGCTAGCAGAATAGCTTCACATCTGTTTTTCTTCAAACGTAATTTTATTAAACATTTATGACTTGATAGCTTTTATTATCTCTTTAAATTATGAAAGATAAAAATGGTTTTTACAAACATAATCGTATAATTCTATAATTAATATTATTTTAATTGGAAATAATGCGAGATAATATTTAAAATATGACATACTTTTTAATTAGTGTGATAAAAATAATTTTATATAATTAAAATTTAATATAAAAATAATTTGATGTAACTATAATTTAACTTTAATTATATAACTATAATTTTGTTTCTTTTTATGATTATATAGAGCTATGGTACTCTTTCTACATTTAATGATACACTGCGTCACAATGACGTGTTCACCTCGAGTAGCATCTGCTCCATTCTTGGCGGTAAGAAGCAAATACGAGCGAATTCTCGACGATGTTATTGAAAAATCGATAACGCTTCTCCGATTCAATATCGTATAGAACCTGGTCAAACTGACACAATTTCATAAAACTTTATTGTGTCAAGATGTGGCGGATGAAACTGTCATTGGGACACGGAATATGTATATAATGGTTTTAAACCATTCAGCGAGAAAATAAACGCACGTTTTACGCGTGAATTATTGTTATCGTCGAGCCATTTCGTGCGGGATGATACGAGCGAGAAACAAGTTCGTCTTAAAAGTCAACGAATGGACTATGTTATTTTACTAAGGAATTATATTGAAGCATAATTGTTGGCTATGACCTAATAAAATATTGTTACTGCATTTTTTTTATAAATACAGTGCAGTTGTTTATTAAAATAACAGAACAGTTTTAATATAAAATTAAGACAATGTTAGATATATAAAAAAATATATCAATTTATATCATATATAAAAATATTTTATTATCTATTAAAGCTCGACACAAAATCACATTTCATAAACTTTTAATTCTGGATATTAAATAATATATTGGATATTAAATAGTAATATATTGAATAATATTTTTTGTAAACAAGCAACGATTTCACTTTTTGTTTCGAGAAAAGATAACTTCAACAATGATGAGACATTTGTTCATTTTTTGCATATTTTTGCGAACGATCCAAAGCCAATGCAGGATTTATTCTGGTTCAAAGTTTCACGCGGAAAAAGTGCAGACGTCGTCCAAGACAGGAAGCCGGAAACGGTTTGTTTGATTGCACGGCGAGCACTTCGCGTAGAGTATCCGATTCAATTCTCGCATCTTTCTTTCCTTTCTTTCTGACGCTTGTGTCGACAAATTCGAGACTGTGAAAGTCTAAAACGCGTCTACAAACAATTCGCAAATCTCTTTTTGTCGCGACGTCAGGCGACGCCAATTTTTACAAACGTCTTTTTCACTGTATACTTGATTCAATAAACGTATTTAAAATTATTATAAATTCACGATATCAATTTATGAAACATTTTGATATTTTTTGTTATTTTTTTCACAGTTTTTAGGTAATATTATTTTTTAATAATTTTGTTTTTTATTGTGGAATTTCACAAAATAATCTAATTTCTATATCTAAATATATTATTTTTTTAAATATATTAATTTTAATCTATCTGTATAATATCTGTATAATATATTAACAAGATTATTTATTTATTAACGATAATTAATGATATTTTTATAACTATCATTTATTAAAGAAATTAAAGGATTTTTTAAATATGTAGATTCATTACAAATGAAAATAAAGTTAAAATTTTTTATTTTTATAATAAAATTTTCTTTTGTTCGATTGATGGCTAACACAATAAAATTTCATTTTACAGAATCTCATGGAAGCATATTTTGCAATATTCAATTTTACGCGAATCGCAATTTATTTAATGCTTTGTTCGACAGACATTTCCTGAAAGAGTTGCGCGTCAGCAAAAAAATATCTTGCCTCTCGAGTGCACTGTATATATTCCCGATAGGATTTCAAAGAATGCCGGAAATAAGTTACGGGTTGGATAAAGAGAAAAGAGGAATCAAGCAGAAGTAGAATTGGTCTCAATCTTCTGCTAATTTGTTATTATCCTTTTATTCGCAATTGAATATTTGAAGAAACAAAATTATCATCATCGTTGAAAAACATTCGGTGAATTTTTCAATTGTAATTTGAATCTTCTTTTACTGCTCCTTATATTTTTATGATAAATATTTCAATTTCTTGAATTCGCTTATTTTTAAAGAACTGCAAATATCGAATCAATCTTTTCTTCGTGAAAAAGAAAACAGACGAGAAGTCATAACAGATGAAATAACTAATTTAAATCATCAGTTTGCTGCGTAAAATATTTATTTTTCCTGGATGCTGCGAGGAATTCGAAGTGCATCTTCGGGGAATTGCCAATAAAATTGAAGAAATCATATTCGTCTCGAACAGACAGTTCTCTAAACATGGAGTCTGAGAGAGATCCATAGATTCTCGTAATAGCTCTCACAAGTGTTCATCTGGTTGCGTAAATACTACCTTATTCTATTATTGACGAACCTATCGATCTACTCACAACTGTAGACTAGATAAAATTCATTTTTCAAGTTAGAGAAAGCATGTGACATTCTTCATGCAAACAAAAATTCTTCTATTATAAATATATTTAAATTACGATATATTTTTATATCATAATACAATTAATTTTTTTCCAGAATTGGATTAAATTTTTTATTTCTGGATTTTCGATAAATTCGAAAACAAGATTTTTAAAATATAATATATAAAAGATACTTTTATAAAAAGAACATTATACATATGTCAGCTAAATATGTGTAAGATAATTTGACAACAATTGAAGAACATTAAATATTATTGTTTTTCTAATGATTTAATAACGAACGTTAAATTATTAGATACCGTTCCTTTACGATTTTACGGCAATTGACGAGAAAAATGCTTGGCGATGCAGTTGGCAAACGAATGTTGTTTTAGACGGAGGAGAGCTCGTTCTACGGGAACTTATTTCATCGCCATGGCAGCTCGTTTCTCGAAACGACCCGGTATTACTAGTACACGACACATTCCGTTTGTACGCAATTACGATGTATATTTATCGCATGTTTTCATTCACACCTTTGCAAAGTGTCACATATCCGCGAGAACTTTCTTCATGGTGAAACTAGGTAGGACGCATGCTAATTAAATAAACCAATGGCCTCGCCAATTGATAATAATTTAATCGTAATAGAGTGCGGGATAGAGAATTTTGGCATTTTAATTATTATATAATTATTATAGTAATCATTGACGCCAGAAAAAAATTTGATAACTGAAGATCTTTATTCCTTCACGGTAAAAAACATTTTGTATTTCTGTTAAAATTTTCTCGTGTAAAAATTTTCGTGTTAAATTTTTAACATTCTCTTATGTTAATGTAACATATTATCGTTGCGTTATTTTGACATTTCTGCATTGAGTTAGTATTCACCGTTTCTAAGAGTTCAAACAACACAATTAATATGTAAATGCACGAATTTTTGATGAAATATGTTATATGTTAAAATTAACAGATAAATTGTGTTATTTTTCTCTCTATAACAATTTCCATATGTTAAATCGACAACATCTCTTCTGTTATTTATCATAAAAATGTAAAAATAACATTTTCTTTTAATTAAATTTAACATTATAAATATGTTAATTAAACATAAATTTTATTTCCAGATAAAGTTTAAATGTTACACTTTTGTGTTAATTTTTAAACATATTACTTGTATTATTTATTTACATACTTGCCTTTTGTTAAAATATCATTAAAATTAGAGTGGATAAATTGGGACATGTGAAATATGTTAAATTTAACACAAAATTTTTTACTGTGTTTATGTGTAAACTGCATTTTTCTTGTAACACAATTTTCGCTTTATCTACAAACTTGTCATATATTATCAATGTATTACTCGTCATATATTGATAATCTAATTATTCTAATTATTATAATAATCATTGACGCCAGAAAATTTGAAAACTGAAGATCTTTACCTTTATATGTCAACTGCATTTTTCTTGTAACACACAATTTTTCGTTTTATCTACAAAACTTTTCATACATTACCGTATATTTCTAACGTCATATACTGTATTATTATTAAGAAAATTATCATTTATTTTATACTGTTTGAGAAAATTTTTTTATTGAACTGTATAATAATACATTGTCACTTTACACCTGTAAATTTTTCTTTGGATGTTCATATGTCTATAATATTAATATTATATGTCTATAATATTAATATAGTATAATATAGTATAATATATCTATAATATTATATCTATTTTCTTTGGCGTGAATGTGTTGACTACGCCATTGGTTCTAATCGCGAAATGGGAAACGTCGCGGATAATCCGGGCTGCATCGTCTTTCACCACGTTCGCTTTGCGGATGGGATTATATCTGCCGCGGCCTTATATTACCCGACCTAAACCGCGCCTATAAACGTACGTTCACGTGCCACGCAAGTAGCCCGATAAATTCCACGGGATACACGCAGCCGAGAAAACACACCGAATGAAAGGCCGCGAATGCAGGTGTTTGCAGCGGCCAATGCACGAGATGACTGAGCGTACTCGATCAGGAATTTTATGTACGTCTTAATGTACTTTTCTCTCCAAAAATAACGAGAACGAGAAAGTTTCTGTCAGTTTTTCAATACTTTTTGCGCGGATCTTTCGGAATGCTTGAAAAAAAAAAAATAAAAATTAATTATTAAAATCGATAGGCGTTTTAATGTTTAAAAAAATGAATTAAAAATATAAAGGAGAAAGCGCACGTTACGACGTTTTCATAGTTATTAGCTTGACATTCTGAATAAATTTAAATTCTGCTTTTGGGAAGTATTTTTGCTGAAAAATCAGGAATTATGGATATTATTAAGAAGCATATGTTATACATATATTACACAATTTATTAAGCAAGTAGGACCTACTGTTATACGTGCTACATTTTGCGATTATATTATATTTATATCATTTCCTATTTTATACTCAGGTACTTATCATACACTACTGTATTTCTTACATTTCTCGATCGTGGCGAAATAACGTATTTTTCTTCAGACATTTTTCTTACATCGCGTGGGCAATGCCCATGGCCGGAATCCATATTAAAGAACTTCCAGCCACGGAATTTCAGATTATGTTTCTCTGGCATTAATTCAAATAACAGATTTATCTGGTAGAGATTTTGTATTCGGTGCATATACACTGCATACTAATTTAATTTATTCACTGTATTTATATTCTCGGTATTCGAGATTGGTCAATATTATATTTTAGACATATTATAATTAATATGTAAATATAATTAAACTTTGCAATGCTTAAAAACGAGGAAAACCATATTATTCCATGACCTGAAGCAGGAAAAAATATTATTTCTACGCAAGTATGAATAATTTGTTTAAATTTAAAATAATATTAATTGTTGAGGCAAAATATATTTATACAGATTGTAGAAATAATTCTCTTTTTATAAAATATATGTAGGTGGTCTATAAATTGCATTAACATTTAATTTGCGTGTCACGTTCAAGCAATTAATTCCAAAAAGGAAGATGGCTAAAGCGGTAAAATGATTTAAGAGTAATTCGAGTCGTTAACGAGAGGATACATATGACTGAAATACTTGGCTAACAAAGCTTAAACTTCCTGCTGTCTGATTATTAGACTGTATTATCTCTGTATGACACGATTATTATCTTCTCGATCAACGTTATCGCGTCTCTATTTCTATAATTTTTGCTCGTTTACGATAAATAAAATTCTGCTCTGCATTTTTTATTTATTTCTTTATATATTATTTGAGATATAAAAGCACATTATATTCTGACAAATGAAAAATAATTACTATTAATAATTTTATTTACGTCAGAAATGAAATCTCGCAATTGAAAAATAATATCCTCATTTTTGCCAAGATAATAGAATTATATATGGTGAAAATTTAATATCAGAGCTTAAATATGTCACACAAAGCTTTATAATACATTATTTTGGGATTCATTTACATAAATGAAAGCTAAAATCTTTGCAAAATTGTGTCGCTTCTGTGTTTTCATTGCGAAACATAGATCTGAATCTTAATGCCGACGATGGCAGATTTCGAGCTAATAAAACTCGATGACGTGACTGACGGTCGTGGATCATCGAGCTGAGACCGTCTCCTCACGATTGATCGGATCAATCGAATCTAAATCGCCTTCCGTAGCACAGCATTCCGTGTTGTATCATCACAGTTAGTTGTTAACGTGATGACACGGCTTCTTTTTATAGACGAACGTAAACGTCTTACGTGCACATGTGTGCGTGCATATGTGCGTATGCGCATTGCTTCGATGAGTCGGCTCCTGCCAGACATGTGTGCCAGTTTACATATGCAAAGCGTATACAAGGTAGCTCGAAGAGATGGCACTTCAGCTTCGGAATTTTTCGATCAATCTGAAATTGAGTTTTTGTAAGCTGCATCCGAGATATTAGATTAAGTTTTCTAGTTGTGAGGAATTTGTAAGTAAATTTTTTCCGCAAATTAAGTCTCGAAATTATAAACACGGATACATGGATAAGAAAATTTTAATCTTTATTTAAAAAAAAATTTTAGTAAATTTCAACAGAATATTTTAGTTTATTACAAAAATATAGCACAAACAACAAAAACATGGACATATCAACATTTTTGTCAAATAAATAGAAAAATTTATAACCGATAGAAAGAATGGTAGCTTTCGGGCACTCTGTATACTTGCATTACAAGCAACATTTTCAATTACGTTGCACATGTAACACTGTTGTCAGAAAAATACAACGCAAATAAACGCGATAGAAATGTCAAAGTGTTTCTAGTTTGCTGGATTATAGGTCAATTTCGAGATCGATTTCGAGTTGATTTCTCTGTTTCTTCACAATTTCTGCTAATGATGCTATATAAAAACCGGAGGCATGTTAATAGCATAATTATGCTTCAATCGATCGAATGATCATAGATCGATAGAGAACGGAATAATCTATTCGCGACGTTGATCCAGAAATGATTACGCGAATCGTTCTTCCAATCGACAATCAACTCAACTACTCGACAAAATTATGTAATGAAAAATACTATGTTTAAGTAACATTTTATATTACTATTCGGAAATATTACAAATGAAAAAATTTTACTTACAAAGATCCATATTATATTTATTTTTTATTTGTACTAATAAAAACAAAGCTTATTTTTTATTCCATTATTCTTGTGCAAACGAGCAGCCATCTATTTAAAATTTAAATACATTTTTTGGAAAGTACATTTTTTACATGAATTTTTTAATCCATGATGGGTTAGATCACATTCATATATTTTGTAAATATTCATATATAATAAATATTTTATATTTTATATCTTCCTAGCATTTTTTATTTGTAAGCGGCATTTTTTTCACTTATTATATTTTATTATGCACTAAAATTAATTCTAAATTTTATGTATTTTGACATGCAAAAATCATATTATCGTAATTAATTAAACGGTAAACAAAATTGTGGAAAAAAGCTCTTTATGACGATAAAACTCAAATAAAATCCTCATCGATTGCCGTCATCAATATTATCAATCTGGTCTAGGTGAATCATTTAACCGAACTGTACCGAAATGTTTTTACAGGAGCATCGGAAACTTCTTCGAGCCACTTTAATCTTCATAGCGCACTGCGGGGTGATCTCATACGACAGCCACTCCCATCCTCCCTAGCCCCTCCGGGACTACCCTTGACGCTCTTCTCCTTCCTCTTCCTCGTTCTCGTTCTCGTTCGGAATCACTCGACAAATTGATTAGACGTGCAATTTTTCGTACCATCTTGAAAAATTTTCGGCGAAAACCTTAGGAGCTCGTACAGAACGAAACTCATGACCCATGACCCGTAACACGAGCGTAACAATTTTACCCCACATTTGCGATACTTGAATTTATGTAGAAAATATTATGTAGAAAATATATTTCTTTTCACGGAAAATTTCACGACAAGATAGAAATCGCCGATTAGATAACGTATGATAGCAAAAACATTACATTTAAAAACATTACATTATACGTACTTCTTTTCAATTTAATATAAATTATGATTAATAAATGTGTTGAGGATAAAAATATAAATATATTCTTTAATATGCTTTTAGTAAATGATGTGATAATATATGAAAAAAGTATAATAATTAAAATACTACTAACTTAGTAACTTTCATGATGACTAAAAATAATTTCATTAATGATATAATAAGATTAATTTCATAATTTTCACTTAAGTTTAATTCTTGCTAAATATTTGATGAAAAATAAATATTAATAGATTTGTTATTTGAATTGAGTTTTAAAATTAACTCTGTATTAGTATATTTTAATTTATGGATATATATAATATGTAATATTAAAATAAATAAATATATTTTCCTGTTCTGACAAACATAAATTAAAAAAAATTAAACTTGCGAAACAAAATCAATATTTTAATCAATTTTCCTGAATATTATTAAGTGTTTTAATATTTTTATTCTTTTTGTGTTTCAGGCCAAACAACGTGCCTCCGTAAAATGGCTTTTGTCAAAGGCATACAACAATCGAGTACCAGAAAAGCTTCGCGAGCCGTATTATCGTGATCATGAAGTAAGTTATTAAAGTTGGCTCAATGATCCTTGAACGACTTTAAATCTCACGTTTAATATTTTCAGAAATTTTATAAAAATCTTATTATACTAATTTCAAAATTTCGCTGCATAAAATTCTGCTGTATCGCCAATTAAAAATAATGTTTGAATCAATAAATTCGTGCGCGACTGAATTAATTATATTTTATAATTTTTATGTATAATCTTTTTCAGAATTTTCTTTAGTACCTCTTTGATTTTTCAATAATATTGTCTGTGAAAAGATATGAATATTTTTCAAAGAATATTTATTATAATCCTTTGTATATGTTTACTGATTTTTTGACATTATTGGGACCATGTGACTTATAACTATTCTTTATTTTATGATAAATTTGGAGGCGGATGAATTTTTCTTCACGAAAAATCGTCAGTTTCTCAGGTTTTGTAGCTGTCTTGAAAATCTCTCTTTTATGGCGCACGTTATTATTACAAAGGAAATGGGTTCCTCGTAAAAGACGGCGCTGCAAAGTTACCGAAATATCTATGCCAGAGATGCCAGTAATACTTTGCATACAATATTGAACTGAACTCTGATGAAAAGGAACGAATGTCACGATACAAATTATGTTATTTATAAACTTTACATTAAGAGTTTACTTCGAAAACTGACGAGCAAATAATGAGACTTTGACAAAATCCCGAGAAACTTTGCGGCAACTGAACTTCGTATTTTTCTCAACAAAGAAAATAATAGTAAAATCTTTTTACGAGAACATGCAGGCAATTTACTCAAAAGAGTTTTACCTATAACATGTAAATTTTCTTTGTCGCATAATTTATTATAAAGTTTATAAGCTATTTTTATTTAAATCATACGTTGCTCATAAATGATAAACTAATATATAACACATTCTTTATTATATGCATCTAGATTATCTAGAGAGCTTGTGTAATTAAAGTTGAATAAATTTATTTTCGTATTCTTTACCTTATCGTCATCTCGTCATCGCCATCGATTCAATTAAAATAATCATATTACTTTTGGATATGAATTTCTCTTCCGAGTTATTAGTAAATCGCGAAATCGAACGTTTGTTTTATTTTTTTCTTAACAGATCGATTCGAGATTCTGGATAAGATTTTAGAAAATATAGATCAATATGTATAAAAAAATATGGATCATAAATCATAAAAAATATTATTTTTTTAAATGAAATACACAGAATGAGAATTACATCAGAATACTTTCTACTAATAATATATTCTTTTGATAGATGCGAAAGTTGGATTATTCTAGCTCTGGAAATTCTTTGTTTTTCATTAATGTATTAATATTATTATTATATAAGAGTTATATTTTTATTTCAAGCTATATTTTATACTCTTTCTCTTTTGTATTCTAACTAAAGTACTTTCGCCACGTGAGAAAACTTAAATATTCTTATAACATGATGATTTAATATCCGAGGAAGTTTTCTTTCTTGAAAAATCAGAGCTCCAAAAATATTTTCACTTCAAAGATGTGGTATCTACATATAACGATATATATAAATGAATTTTATTAATAATAATTGACGACTTCTTTCTGCGAAAATATAAATGTTCTTAAAATGATAAAATTTACATTCTCTCTCGTGAGAAATAAAGGCACTTATATTCTTGCATTATACAGGTCATAAATATTAAGCTAAAAAAAGTAATGAAATTAAAAAATTATACGGATAATGCGTTTATTCTCGAGATGTATTTTATTTTACATGGAGATGATTAACGATCATCACTGAATATTTTTTCCTTTGCATTGTTTCTCTTTTTCACGCATAAATTCGCACATGATTGTATTTATATTAGATTATTATTCTGTAATCAGACATTTACTATTTCTCAATTATCTCTGGTTCTGCTTTCTATCATTTGCTCAGGAAAACTTGCTACAAAAACTTTTAAAGATCCTACTTTCGATAATTCGTCCATATTATAGCGTGAAACTGCAAAGAGAATATTCTTTGCTTTAAAATTACTGAATGGTTCGTCTATTATGCAAACGATAGTCACTGCTGACTAGTATTTTACGTAATAATTAGACGATTTAAATAAAAATTTAATTTTGTGTGATTAAAAAATTCATTTCAATAAAAAAAATTTAGAAGAGAAAGTAAATTACAGAATCTTATTTTTTTTTCTTTTCAATATATATAAAATAGAAAAGAAACTCACATTTAAGTATGCATTATTTACGAATTATTTTACATGGTATATCGGCTTATTTTAGACCTAGGCTTAGTTGTAGATCCATCGATACGTTAGTGAAGTTTATCCTTTTGTCGATCCATTCTTCTCGAGAAGCTTTACAGGAAGTGTTACGCATAATATGCACGGTAGAGCAGTTCGTAAATGGTTTCCGTGGTGATTCGAGCTGTTCGACTTTGTCGGCAACTATTAGATACTAGATATTAATTGAGATAAAATTCATCTTCGATGCGATTAATCGTAAGGTGATCGCGAAAAAGTGAATAAAAAACGTCGTTGTGAAGGCAAGATCATTCCTTCGTGTTCTCCGAACTCGATCATCTATTGCACTTTCCCTGCTCGGTTTTTTTAGAGAGAAGCATTTTTACGTCATTCATAATTATTGGAAGCACTAATTGCTAAAAGCAAGACAATTATTAGGGCGTAAAGATGAAAAACTTGAATAAAGATTCTTCCCCTTTTGCATGTTAAAAATATTGAAACATTTTGCACAAAAAAAATAAAGGATATCCTCCAAAGTACGTACATATTGAGGTAGGATTATCCCAATTAATTAATAGGATCTGTAGTAATTAAATATATAATTGTTCAGCCGCAAAATATAATGATTATAATGAATCGCTCGCCGCCTTTATTTCAGAGAGGAACTTTTTATCGTTTGCAGGAGCAGGAACATCTGAAACCACAGATCGTTCACGCGCTTTCCAATGCGGAGCTCTACTGTCTCGCACTGGCCAACATATACTCGGATCCCAACTATCACAATCAGAATCACTACGGGATCCTGCAGGCCTTGGCCAGGAAAGGCGTCTACGTCACGGAACAAAACAATACTCAGCTCACCGAAACGATTCTCATTCAAAATTCACCACTCAAGATGGTAAGCTCTCTCACTTGCCAGGCAATGTAATAATAATGCTTACTGAATATCCTCAAATGTACCGAGTATTGCTAATATGATGATTCATCCTATGATATCTTTGGATTTATAGACTCACTTTAACCAATTAAAATAAAATAAATCTTGTCTTTGCTTAATTGCAGTCTGCGCATATGGCTGTGATAGAAGGCCTGATGGTCTTATACGCGAAGGAGGTGGTAACGGGAGACCGAGTCGTCTCGGCGATACGACGATTTGATCCCCAGGCTGAGGTGGACGTACCATCGGATCATGAAAAGGGTCTCCTGCTCTGGATCAACCACGCATCGCACGCGTTAATTGCTAAGATCCAGAGCGAGGATGGTGCCGGCGACAAGACGCGGCTACCCGAGTTGCCCGCCGCCAAGGACTTCCAATCTTTATGCGATGGCGTCGGCTTGGCAGCTGTCGTCGCGTTCTATTGTCCTGGTGAACTCAACTGGATGGAGATTAGAGTGTCGAAGAGACCTTCGGTGGCGGACGCGTTACACAATCTTTCCCTGGTGCACGCGTTCTGCGTCAAATGCCTGCCCTACTCGATTTTCCACATGCAACCCGAGGACGTTACATACATGAGAGGGTGCGTTAATTATTAATTAAAATTGAAAATCTCGTTGCATTGCTCAAAAGAATACGTTTTAAAAATTTTCTATATTACTTTTTTTAAAAAATGAAATAATCCCTTTTCCTTTTCTTATTATTTTAATATTCAGGTCAATGAAGCAGAATCTGGTGGTTTTTCTGGCCGACATGTACAATGTTCTGGAGATTCATCCGGCAAAATGTGTTCGTTATCCTGGAGAAGAACGCGCGATGCAATACTTAGATGGTACGTAGATGTTTTTCGACCGAGACTGAGACTATTGATTAAAAGCAGATCTGCGCGACGAGATGTCGACTCGAGTTATATTTCGATGAGAAAGAGAGGAAGAGGGGAAGAAAGAGGATTCGTGACAATTGGTGGTGGATAAATGTGATTGGTGAAGGCTGCCGTATTACACTGTATTGGACCTATATATATACATATCTATATATATATATATAACCGTTCTATTATTTATTTTATTATATTCCATGAAAAATTCCATTACTATTGCAAGCAATGAAGACATTGAGCCACTTATCTCTTTAATTGTATCAGTTAAATTAATTAAATTAATTAATTATAAAAATACATCGTAATATAATTAATTAAATAAATTAACAAACCAGTTGGCTGCAATCGTAATGGTATCACGCTTTTTATCAGTGTCAATACACACATACTCGATATCCCAGCCTGTCGATCCGGGTCCTCTTCCCTGAGAGAGCAGCGATTAATTTCCATTTGATACGAATTGGTCTTTCTGCGAATCGAACGAAATCGCTGCTGCTAAAAGATATACCACCAGCCAAACTACGAACTTACTACCTCCACACGCAGCACTTAATCTATTACAACTGTAATATTTCCATATATTTCTATGGCGTAACCTCTTCTTGATGCTTGACACGACAACGCTATCCTCCGCCTTCTTCTTTCGCCAACTTCCGGTCGAACTACATGATACGGCGACGGCGGGTGCAGCCTGCCCGCGCAATAGTCATGGCGTAGCTCATAAGAGAAGCCTGCCACAGTCTATAGCTCCGATACCCGATCTGAGAAGCAACCTCTCCATATCCGCGCCAGGCTTCACAGGTATCCATACGTTACCGCACAACGAATCAATCTCATGAACTCTACTAGGTGGTCATCTATCTTCCCTTGCGAGTCGCGTTTCTCGCAGACTGACATTTTCGGTGTTTTGAAGGGATCAGGGAGTTCCCGATCGCCTTATCGCGTTATCCTCTTGTGTCTGTAGATGCGCTAAATCACCCACGTTCAAATTCGACGCATACTCGTCGCAATTATAGTCGATGTAATCGAATAAAATGCAATATCATAGCTTTTCACTGTTGCTTATATACAGCTTAATTAAATTCTGAGTCTAGTATTTAGCATAAGCGTAGTATTTTATCAATTATCCGATGTTCCAGATCTAAATTGATTAATATTACTTTATCAGTTAAATATAAAGATATATAATAGAGAGAAAAATACATTTGTCATATTATTTTGTGAAAAAAAACATTATTATTGAAATTGAGACATTAAGCTAATGTATGATTAAAGTATTTTAATGTTATAAAATTCTTTTTGAAACAAAAGAGAAAGATGACGTGTTTTATCGACGTGTTTAATTTGCGTTTTGAATTACCAAAAGAGAAATGCTTATCCTGCTGGATTAATCTTTTAGTGAAGTTCGTGAATGAAGGAGCACTGCTTGTTACTAATCACGTAATTGCTTGCATTTCATCCGATTATTATCGTGGGAGCACAGAATTACATATATATATCCGAGACCTGCATGCGAGTGTCACATATTTGCGACACTCGGTCATTGGCTGCTTGCCGCTTGCATATTGGACATTGGCTTCGTTGCATCATGTTTCTTTTTTGCATGAGATTTTAGTGCGCTGCTATCAGTCACGAAGAAAGATGAGAATTTCGTCGAGGTTCATTAAGGTCCACTCCATATTTAGTTGGTACGATTACGTTGCATTCGCATCGTTTATGGTGTCGTTTCGGTTTATGGTTTATCATACATTGAGCTTTATTCGTTTCATGTTACGTTCATTTTCAAAATTTTTGTCCGACGTCCCACGATGAAAATTAGAAGTGCTAGACATTTTGTAGCGACTCGATGTGTATTTTTATATGATATTTTCTCTGAAAATATATCACATAGGCTTTTAATATTTCGATTTTTGAAATTTGCACGAGTTGAAATTTCCGTGCGTTATTGAGAGTTATCAACTTTAATTATTGAATATTTTCATACACTTCGCCGATGTATTGCACGAAGTGATGCACAGGAATTTCACACCGTGCCCTTAAATGATCTGTTGTAAGCTTTATTTAATGTAACAAAAGGTGTAAATTTATTATCTGTTAAATATCTTCCTGTTTCTTCTTGAATATAGTTTGAGTGACAAATGAACTTTCTCATCTAATTAAATATAAATATACGTATGATTGATTCATCGTTGATTGATTTTTTCCAGTTGCAAAATCGGCTTCGAGCACTACTGTGAAAAAGTCGCAATCTTTGCAACAAACTGCCGAAAATCATCCGTATGATGACAGGTATGTTATCATATTTAACGATTCACGAACTATGCGATTATTTTATTGTCAATAAAACTTGAAAATTAAATCAAATAAATAAAAAATAAATTACTATAAAAAAGTATTACTATTATAGAAATTAATAGCATTATAGAAATTCAATTGAATATATAATTTAAAATAATGTTTAATAAAGTCTCTCTCGCTCATGTCTTACATGGAATATTATTGTACATTCGATTATGATTATGTACATTCGATTTATTTTATCTTTCGCAGACGCGCAGGTAGTGAGGAAAGTTTCGTGGTGCATCGTGGCAAAGGCATTCCCACATTGAGCTCCGTGGCGGACGACAAGTCCGTAGCCAGAACTGAAGCCGCGGGTCGGCCGAGCAACTGGGAAGACCAACGACGGAGCTCTTATGCCGGCCGTCGATCCAGACGAAACAGCATCACGGATGATTCTCAGCTGACCATCGAGAACTTTGGCGGATCTCAGGTACGTAGGCAAAAAGGAGCGGCTTATCTCGTCGCGTGAGGAAAAGAGGAGAGGTGTGAGAGAGGATGTCTCAAGGGGACAAACGGTATGATCATTGTGATTTCTTTTATCCAGGATAATTTACACAATTTTGGTAGAAATCCGGATAAAGAGGTAGGCGTGCACATTGGCAAGCGCAGCACGACCGAACCGACGTTGCCCGCGCGATCCAGCGTCCAGGATGTGTACGGCAGCGGCGTGCAACATATAATCGCGGACAACGGTTACAACGGCAGTAACGGCGGCGAAGAGCCTCCGCGACTGCGACGACAGGCGTCCAACAGCAGTCTGGATAACGTCGCTCTCCGACAAATCTTACATTCCAGCGCAGAAAATGACGGCGGTGGCACGGACAACGGCGATGGCGGCGACGCCGTCACGAAACTTGCCAGTTTCGCGAATCTGAACAGGCAGAGCTCTGAGAAAGGGATCAATTTCACGTACATGGAACAGGAGCGGCAAGACGACGTTAAGCAATTGAACAAGAGGCATGGTCAGAGCAACGGCAACGGCGAGAAAAAAACTACTTTCGCCACTCTGCCAAACACAACTACGTGGCAACAACAGAGCAATCAGCAGTCGCAACAAATGGAGCAACATTCTGTCGGTAAGTTTCAAATACACAAAATAGAAATTTCATTTAGACTTTGTGTACTTTGAAAATGGATATACTTTCTTTGAGGTCAAGTATAAATATATTTAATTTCTCAAACACTTATCAGATTATGATATAGCGTAATTCATATATATATAATTAATTTAAAACTAAATAAAAAGTTTGCAATATTTAAAAATATTGCTAATAATTATATTCATATCATTTGTTATATCATTTGTTATATCTTTGAAATCATTGAAAATATTCCATGATAGATGAGAACGGCGGTAACACCATAATGGCCTCGCAGTTGAATAACATACGGCTGAAGCTTGAAGAAAAGCGACGACATATAGAGAATGAGAAGCGAAAGATGGAAGTTGTTATGTCGAAGCAACGGCAGAAAGTGGGCAAGGCGGCGTTCTTGCAAGCGGTTACTAAGGTAAAACATGCGATTACTTTAGACGTAATTTAGGAAGACTGTGTAATACACATTAATCTACTTCAACTTCATCAGTATCACAATCAATTCTATTGTATCAGTTCTTCATGAATCATTCTTATAGATAGTGGTTCGATGTTTTTCTTTTCTTTATTTTTTATTTTCTTGATGAAAAGAAAGATGCAAGCTAATAATGAATGAAATCGAAAATAAATCGAGATACGGTAATTATGGAATGCTGAGTGTTTCATCGAAACACCAGATCTGCCATGTTGCCAGAAAGCTACTTTTCGAATCTAGGAACGGGTGTTTAGTATAAAAAGCAATGTGAATACGAAAAGTATAAAGTTTTCTTTTCTTCCGCTTTTTGTTCTCCGTGTCATATATTTTCAATTTTGCGAAATTGCAAGCCAGATTATATAGTATTGCTTGTACAAATGTATAAAAGTATTATTTGAAATTGTTGTAATGTCATTCGTAAAGTAGATGTAAAATATATTGTTTAATTTCAGTTAATGACCGAATTTTATTCATAACTTATTTGTTTATCTGATTATATTTAAATAGAGATTCTTCATCTAGATTGGTAATTGTCATGTAATTGCTTTTGTTGTAGAAGGACATAATCTCTTTTTTGTTTGCTCCATAAATAATCTCGGTTGTTAGCCTAACACAAGATGTTGTCCTAACACAATTCTCTTTCTGATATTTCAGCTGTACTTAATGGTAAGCGCATGCTAATGCACTGAATCTGTGTCTTATAACAAGATTGAATTTCTATTCAAATCACATTTCTGTTTAGGCAGAAATTGTGTACCAGTTTGTCAAATTTAGTGTTTTTCTAGCACTTGACAGATTTTTCTTTGTAAATATAGCATCAATATCTTGGAACTAGAGCAATCAATGTGTTGTTTACTATTTCGTTTGCAACAAAACATACATACATATTCTTATGTCTTTTTCATCTTTTCTTCATGTAATCTTGCAATTTTATTTTTTATATCTTATCTTATCTCAATGTTCGTTCCAAAGTATTGATAGAATCGTGAATGCGTTGAATGTTAAAGAGTAATAAAGAAAAGTAGATAGGTTCATCTTGTTTAAAGCACTGCATGCTGTTTTACAAAGAAATAATTTGTACATATATATATAATTTCTTAAAGTTTATTCATATAAAATACGAGAAAAAATTTTAAATTGAAAAAAATCTGAATATAATAATTAACATAATTAATTAAAGTACTCTAGTCGCATATAATTATAACATTATCTTTTATAATATTAGTTGGAGAAACGTGAAATATATGTATATATATATAATTTAATTTTATTTCTACGAGATAAATTTTCTTATAAAATTCTGAATTAGAAATAACGTAAATATTGCGTATTATCGTAGTCCAAGTCAATTGTTGTTGAATTAAGCGATATGATTTGCGTGCCATTTTCTGGATGAGCTTTGGCACTCGATGCGCTTGAGCGTAATTTGAACTTTGGCCATGGGGGAAACGCACTCGACACCATGGTGTTTGGTGGTGATGATTTGGTGGCGGACTCTGAGTACTCTTAACAAGGCACGCTGGTTGGGCTGGTTGCAGGGTAAGGTTAAATCTCCCTCTTCGTCAACGTCCGGGGGGGACAGTCCGGCCGAGACAGTCGGTCCCCCCACTCCTGTAACCTCCGGATCTTCCGGGGCGACCCCGACGAGCGTTTCCGAGGCGTCCTCTGTACCTCAACAACTCCCTCAAGAAAAACCACAGAGACCTTTCTCGCTCAAGGTACGATATTATCGGCAAGTGCAAGTTAGTTCCACGTAGACGAGAAGCAGTTCATTACCTTTAATACTCCTAATAGACGGTTATTATACGCGCTTATGCGAATGGCTTTTAAATGCCAATTAAATTTTTTTCTTTTTTTTTCATCTTTAATATAATGACAGTAAAAAAGTGTTTTTCGGTCATTTTCCCCTCTTGATGTTTAGATGATTCCAAAATAGATGTAATAATGCTACAAAGTGTACTTTTTGCCGCTTCGTATATTTATATACCCTGTTGGTAGAAATTATTGTAAAATATTTTTTACAATGGACGATTATTATGCTTCTCGACGCTTTTTTATATTATATACGAAAACGAAACCTCCACCGAGATGATTCGCTAATTTTTCTAATTTGCTAATATGATGCCCATGCATGATAAAATACTAAACACTCCCTGGAAAAGAGTAGCGATGTAATTGCTTGCATTTACATCAATGTCGGGTGACGGTTATTCAAATAATACAATGTACAGAATGTATCGGAAATCATGATACAAGCGGAATAAAGATGAGCACTTCAATTTTGTTGTTATCATGATTTCCAATACCATGTATGTGTGTGATAACTTCTCTTTTCTATCAATAAAACTTTTCTACTAATAAAAGTTTTACATTTTGATACATGTATATATGCATTTCTTTCTAATGAGTATCTAATTAGCTTTATTCTCTTCAAACATTTAAATTTCCATTTCTGATTACATTGTGGCTTCGACAGTGAATCATTTAAATTCAACAGGCGTAATTAATGTTTACCTCGAATTAAAACTTACACCGAAAACTCGAAGAAATTCGAGAGGTCTTGACATTATGCGGAGTTATATAAGATATTGATCAAACAGACGGATAATGTCGCGTCTACGAATTGTGTCACCAAGTTTCCAGACTGTAACTAGATCAATCTATTGTTGTCTGTGGACTGTCAATTACTTTGGACGTGCGAGGAATTAGGCGAACTTGAATCATGTTTTACTCGTGTTTATCTCGGGTAAATATTCGTGTAGCTTTAGGAATAACGAAATGCCACATAAAAACACACAAGTGCAAATCAGTGACAAATAATTTAAATATATACATATTTTTTTAAGCATTTAATTTTATCCATTACCTTGCAATAATTTTTAATTCGTGTTAGATATATCACGAATCAACAAGTGTTGTATATTTTTAAAAAAATATGCAATTATATATATAAATCCTAAACTTTTAATTATTTTATTATAAATATTATTTGTTATGTGAACATTCCTAGGTTTTTATTTAAAGACACAACATTCTTATATCGCAATATTACATGTACATTTGTAGCATCGTGTAATATATTTCTGAAACATTTCATTTCTCTGATAACGAATGTAGGAAATTAGTGAGGATGTACGAGACGTCGAACACAAGTGGTTGGAACACGACGGTAACGCGCCATTCATCGAAACCAGACGCACTCCGGATATCGAGAACATGGATCCCGAACAATATCGTCAATCTATAACACAGTTAGTATCTGCTCTTTCATATTTAGATAAATATAAAGAAGATAAGATACGATAAATTATTACTTTACGTATTTCACGATGCATTAGTATTGAAATCTAAATTATAGAGCATACATAAAAAAATGTTTATCGCAGAATGAATACCAGCCTGAGCGAAATTCAAGCGGACATACAACGTTTAGCGAGCCAGCAGAATCAAATACAGCAGCAACATCTGATGACGCAACATCAGAAGCAGATGCAACAACAGCTTCAACAACTGCAGAGTCTTAGTCAACAACATATGCAAGTGAGTGCTTTTCGTCGAAAGTACATCTCACTTCGCGTTCACATCATCAACCGTTTCTCAAAACTTTTGTTTCTTTCACAGACTTATGGAATGCCGCCGATGAATCCGTTAACGTCCAGACTGCAGGATCCGCAGCAATCGCAGTTCTATTTGCACGATCAACCGCAAGTGCAGAGAAGAATGTGGGGTCAGCCGGCACCCGCCCAGAGCCTGGCCAATGAAATGGCTGCAGTGGGCTATCAACAGTCTATAGATTCTCGATTTAGCCCTCAACCTGCCGGTACATCATCTTTATTTTTAATAGGCCAAACAATTTATACGAATAAATTCGTCAATTAATAAAATAGCTATTAAATTATTATAATTTATTTTAATTATTAAATTATAATTATAATATATTAATTCTATTAATGATAATTTCTGATAAATGTATAAATTAATGATATTTTATATAAGATATTTTATATAACTGTGGAAATGACATAAAATTTTTTTGGATACGCATATATGTTAAAATAACTTTCTTGTCGTTTAAAGAGTTTACAAAAATAATTTTTAGATGTAACGATTGTACTTTCCTTTTTAAATTTTAGTGTATATGACTTTAGTAAATTTTTGAATGTTTTTCTTCAGCTTATCAACAGGATATGCGCATATACGCGGATCCCACGAGGACTTGGGCCGCGCCGCACCCGGCGCAAAAGGGATTCGTTCTGCACGATACTCAAGAACCAAGGTACCTCAACGGCGGGGATCATAGTCTGTGTAATAATCAAATGAGCCATCCCGGTCCCGCCGGGTATCCGGCGTCTTCATCGCTTTTCAACCAAACACAAGCCACATCTGCTAGTCCGCAACATCGTAACGCTGTGAGTATTCCCAGAAGTAATTATCTTTCCTTCGTGTTCTTTTTTTTTCCGCGCTTCCACAAGTGCAACACGTAAAAACTCGGCATAAAAATTCCATTATATCTTTATAGCGCTATATTATATCTTTATATCATCTCTCTCGTCACACATATACACACATTTCTATTTATACTTGTACCAAGAGCTTCTCTGCATACATACACACATACACGCATCATTTTATTATAAAAGATAAAAAGACGAAGCAAGACTGATCGCTGCACCTAGCAGCGATTACGCAGCGTGAATGAAAAGTTATTGCCCAGCGTTCACGATGTATATGCTGATTATCAACTCGATTTAGTCACCTCAATACGAAGACTCGGTCCGAGTCGCGTATATGCGTATGCGAACCAGTCGGTGATGTAATGTACATTTATAGACACTTGTTCTTGATACCCAACATGGCAGACACTACCCACACCGGCAGGTATATGCGGTCACGCTGCGGCTCGGATTTACAGCCTTCTCTCTCGAAGTGATTTGTAAATTTAAATAACATGTATTTCTTTTGCTCGTCGTCGAGCGTTGCAACTTCACGCGAATGCTTTCATGAGGTTCGTCTCGACTTGTTTCTGCCTCCAGTTTGACAGATACTTATAAACAAAAGGAAACGATTATTGTGTTATACAAGAAAATAGTGTTGCGATGATATATTGCTGTGTTAGTGTTTTCAGTGTGCATCTATATTTTTTGTTATTTTAGATTCATCGAATAAGTCAGTTAATTAGTGAAAGTCCCGAGCCTAAGAGATCAACTGTACACCACATCCCGATCTCATGCGAAAGTCCGACGGAAAAGAGGCAGGTTACCGCTTTGCATACTCCAGTACCAGCTCCACCTGCCGATGATATGAAGCCACAAAATATATCTTTCATTGGTAATTAAATTTTATATTAATTTAATATTCTGCGTAATGTTCACCCACATTTTGCAACTGTATTTTTCTTTATCCTCTCTTGCTTTATATTTATTCAGAAGAAGAGATGCATAAAGATCTCTCATTTTAAATCTTCTTTTTTGCTTTGAAGGCAATGATGACGACATTGCGCAAGGTATTCGAGGCTTGAACATCACGTCAGGTAGTCGTACGTATAGAATACCGTCACCAACCAGACCCACGATATCGCAGAATTCCTTCCAACCTCATCCATCATTAAGAGAAACGTCACGTTCGGCCACTCCGGACGTTACGCCTCTTGATTCCACGGACGCGGGTGAGAAAGGATTCTATATTTCTTTCGACAATGATGCTCCCAAGAAACCGAAGCCGACTCTCAGGGTGAAAAGAATGTCCCCGAAGAAGGTGAGAGCGCACTTTTACTAATGAGCGCTAATTAATTATTTTTTGTTACAATCAAACCTCCATATTCTTAGCTTTTCTTTTATTTATCTTCTACCTTTTACCTTATTCTTTTATTTTATACTCTACTTGATCGTTTGCATCTTTGAAAAATCGCCGAATTTATTAGAAGAATGTATTTAAAGCAAGAAATATATTGCTAAATAACGATTCCAATTTCGTGCTTTCCAAGGAGATATAATATATATTTCAGAAATAATAAATTGCAAATTCAAATTTTGCAGCTAGATTCTCGATTAATAGAACATAATTTAATAGAACATAATTTAATAGAACATAATTTAATAGAAATAATGTGAATTATTGCATTATGTATATAATATGTAATAAATAGTTCTAGAAAATAATTATTTCTTTAGGAACGAAGTGTATCGTCTTACATCGAGCATGAAGACTTTATGCGTTCTGAATCGCCTCCTGTTAGCGCAGTTGAAAGGCACAAGCAAGCGGAAGCTCAGCGAGAATTAGAACGAGAAAGATTGCGGCAAGCTGAAGAAAGGGAACAGCAGAGGCAAGAAATGAGGGACAGAGAGCTTAAGAGAGAAATTGAAAGAGAACGGCAAAGAGAGAAACAGCGCGACAGCAACACGGATGGTCGACACGCTTCCGGAGTTGGTCTGGTGATTGGGAATCAACTTACGAATCCCGATCCAGTATGTGAATTGCAATAATATTGATTATACTCAAACAATAATAATAAATCTTCACGTAATAAAGATCACAAATATCACAAGATATAACTATGCTTATAAAATTTTCTTAATTACGCTTGTAAAATTTTCGGATATAAGATACTTTTTGAATGAAATTTTTTTATAGAATTCTATGGACGAAATGGAGAAGAAGAAAGAGAGGATAATGTTAATGTCGCTACAGAGAAGGCAAAGACAGGAAGAAATGAAGGAAAGAAAGGAAGTCGAGGCCCAAGCGCGTCGGGAACAAGACAAACTAAAGGCAGAAGAGAGAGCTCGTAAAAAGGAGGAAGAACGACAGAGACGAGCTGCTATTTTGGAGCATCATAAAGTGAAAAAGGCGATAGAAGAAGCGGAGAGAGAAGTGAGTGTGTGCGAATTATGTAAGCAATTGACAAATACATGAAGAGATTTGACATTGAAAGCTTTTATCAGGAAATTATATATCATTTTATCATCTTTAATATTATATTAAACTTAATATATATTGTTTTGTATGATTATTTTGATCGTTTCCTTTAGGGTAAAGTAATTGATAAGGAACTCCTCAATGCAATAAATCCAGCAAAATTACGTAACAAAACTACACCTGCTCGACCACGACCCAAAACGATTCACGGAGATGCTGGTGCAGTGTTGGACTCTGGGGCTCTTACGCCTAGTCGCGGAAAGAAGGGTTCCTCTTCTAACTTGAGCACAGGTGAGATTGCTCTTACAAATTATATTCGCAGAACAATCTGTTGAATAATCTATTGCAACGATCAATACTTCTTGGGGATTAGATATGTAAGCGAAAAAGAAATTTAGATTTATTGTATTAATAGAATTGTCGAAAAGTAGAAAAAGTAAAATAGAAAGGAAACATATTTCTTATAAATACTATCAATTGTGAAAAATTGAAATTTCTATCTCTGCATTAATCACCAAGAAGATAGATCTCTTTTCAAGTTGGTTGTGTCACAAATGCATTCCCTTGTTATAATATTCTAATAGCAACAGTCTCCTCGATGTTGTACTGTAATTTGCATTTATTCGTTGCATGGCGAAGATTTGTACAATCAGAGCCGTTTTCTTCTTCCGTAATCTTAGTGATGTCACTCTTGCTATATTAATTGTTTTTTTTCTGTTGCAATTGGTTTTTTTTTCTTTTACGAATTTCCACCCAATCACATATTCACAAGCTCCGAATTTTCTCGTCTATGCTAGTTCATTGCCGCATCAACGGTTAATAGATTGCTAGCATCGTTCAATGAGCTAACTCGAGAACATGTGCCGATTGTGCGGTCATGATCTAAGTGCCAAACTAGAATAGTACAGAAAATACCGAGCCGATTTTTGTTTTGCACTAACACACTTACTATAGCGTCGCTGACCTCCCCGACGATGAGGCGAGACTACTACCGGGGTTCGCAGGATAGTCTCACTGCTGCTCATCTCGATGACCGACGTTGTTCCGGCCCTCTTTATCGGGGCGGCAGTCTCAGGGGTATGCACTACACACACTCTCTCTTTCTCTCTGTTTGTCACAACATTTATATCTGATACAGAACACAACCCGTAAATTTTTCTATTGTTTTCCTTTTTTTTTCCAAAAATTTTAGATGCGAAAATATCTGCGAAATAAATTAAAATCTAATTAACTGCTTTATATATATATATATGGAATTAATATAAATACATAGAATAAAATATATCATATTAATTATTATAATATTATTTGTAGTATGTGCAAAGAAAGATGTTTAAATTTAAATTTAATGATGAAAGTGTAGCGATTTTTATTTTTTACAAATAATTTTTGTTTTACTGAAAAGCAATCAATTTTAAGCAGTAAATTATATAATTTCACAGTGTTTTCTCATAAGACATTTATTTTAATACACTTGATTTTTAATTTAGCATGTCACGTATTTTGTTTTTCGATATCTGTAATTTGATGTATACACAATGTATAGTAAATGTATATGAATTATTCGATATAGTACATCTATAGATTTATAAGTAGCATAAAAAACCCCGCAATGAGTTGAAATCAATTGTAATAGAAATATCCCGTTTTTTTAGTATCTTCCGTAGATTCACCCGATGATGGTAGAGGCTCCTCGCCTTGTCGCAGCGTGAATCAGCTCGGTCGACGTGGCTCCTACAAGACCTCCAGAGGTGGGTTCGATGTTGCTTACATGATTTAATCGCGGGAATGCCGCAGGCTCTTTGTACGATTGTTCTCGTTTTTTAAACGTTGTTTGGCTTGACGAAAGTAGACTCATTACAGGATGTATCACACACATTGGTATGGGCAGAGCTATCAGAATCTTACGATGAATGCGTGTTCGAACATTTGATTAGCCTTTGATTATACTTCTACGAGCGATCGAGTAAGATCGCGACACTTTACGGGTATGACTGTGTTTCTCTTTCCGGTTTTTTTTCATTGTTTTTTTTTATTTTTATTTTTAATTTAACAAGTAGCGCGCCTTCGTAGTGAACATCTCTTTCAGTTGGAACGCAACCAGTTGTTCTGCACCAAAAACTGCACCGGCCACCTCAGTTCTCTCGATGTATCCCCGCGGAAATAGTTCGTAGTTAGACTCGGCTCCCTTCTTTTCCCTTTCTCCCCCGCTCGCTTGCCTTTTCCCCTTCCCCCCGATGCGTACGATTGAAGCATCACTCTTTCCCAATTTATTTAATCTCTCTCTTTCTGATCGTACATGGCGTTTTGAGTGTAACAAGGCAAACATTGCGTTATTGCAGATGCGCAGGAGTCTCAACAACAGATTAGAGGCAGGCCTAAATACCAGACTTACCAAAACTTTAAGGGGAGAAAGTCTAATTCCCTGATGAATTTGTGCGGTAAGAAGCACCACAGTGACTTGGAAATACGTTCGATCTCTCCCTTCTATATCGTGCAACAGTCTCAATGTGTCCCATGTATATATTATAATATGTATATTATCACCGTCCCTCCGTTTCTCGTAGGCAAAATAGCACACGCGCACTCACACGCACACACGTATACGTAGTGGCATGTTGGCGACAGGTTGGAGAGCACAGGTGACAGCGCCTAAGTGATTCATACACGCACGTCGATCATACGCATTTTTCTTTTTTTTTTCCTTTTTAGTGTACAAAGTTAACGCAAAGTTCCCCCGACCTGGCTTTACGACGAACGGAATTTTGTTTCTTTTTTTTTTCATTCAAGAGCGATATACGATTTATTATTATTGATTTGCGCAAAACGCTTCTCCATTTCTTGGCAGCTTCGTCGAGGAGGAACTTTGTCATTTTTTTAGGACGACTCATTTTCGCTGCTGTTGCTGCTGTTATCGCGTAGAGAAGGTTCGATTGAAAGCTTGTTTTGGGCTTGTTGTACAGTTGGTTGTGGGTATATCTTGTCAATCGGTGTTTCTTTCAGATTTATTCTGTCAATGGTTATGGTATCCATCTATACAATAACCTTCCCGATTCATCTAAGTGTCCTGGTTTATCCCATCATCTCTTGGATACTCCACTTTGTATCCCTTCGCTGTTTTTATTTCCAGGTATCATAGTGACGAGGTATAGCAAATTCATTGCAAACACAATGCTTAATCTGTGTGATTGAGATTCACCTTGGGTCAGAATGCGGATGAATTTGCTGTATGTCCATTATTCAAAGTTAATAATCGATCGAACGTTTTTTCGCATAGCTCACGGATTAAATTTAGAATGAATAGCACTTGGCTAAATCATCACATTAGCATCAATCAAAAGATTCATAGTTTCTCTATAATTAGTACACGTTAAAAATGTAATTCTCATATACATTAGAATCATTCTAGTATAATTAACGAGCTAATAGATAACATAATGTTTTCAATCCTCTCATCAAACTATAAAATATATTTAAATATGTTGGAAATAATTTTTTTCATAACGAAATAAAGTTGCGAAAAAATAGACATTCTTCAGGTAAGGTGCTCCTACGCCTGTAACAAATGACTAATATGTTCTTTGGGGCGGTGGCTAGCTATTGTTATTAATAAATTGAAAGTCTTTCTTCTGATTGCTTGTGGCTGACAAAAGGAAAAAAATATGCAATCGCAGAAAGATTGTAATTAATATCGTCTTCTATTCGTCTTCGTGAAAAATATTATATGTTCGCCTCGCCTCGTTGAGATCTCTATTCTTATATAAGGAGCATGCGTTTGCAGGCGTGAATAATAATCAAGATGCTATGATGTGTCGACATATAGATTCGGACAGCGGCTTGGGCAGATCGACGCCACCGAGACGCGCCGCAAGTCCAGGTATAGGCAGCATGAGGCATTTGACATCACCATCAGGCCCTGGTTCGCTACCACCCGCCCTGATGACATCGAAGAAAAGGATCTATGACGATGGCAGTAGCGATATCAGCAGTACACCCAGTTCTATGATGGACTACAATGGTAAATCAATAAGTATATTATTATAAAATGTCGTTTAACACACTCGCATTATTTTGATATTTTATAATTAAGTCGCCAAATTATATAATATATGTATAAGAGCTAAAGAATTAACTGGTAAATATCTGCCACAATAGGCCCGAGACTGTACAAACTGCCGATAGCCAAGTCAAATCGCAACATAATGCTGAACGCCGTGGAATATTGTGTCTTCCCCGGTACAGTGAACAGAGAAGCCAAATCGAGAGTTTTGGAAGAGATCAGTCGGTCCGAGAGCAAACACTTCCTCATCCTGTTTCGGGACGCCGGCTGCCAATTCCGCGCTCTCTACTCGTATTGTCCCGAACGGGAAGAAGTAGCCAAGCTGTACGGTACTGGGCCCAAACAAGTCATCGATAATATGTTCGACAAGTTTTTCAAGTAAGCTTGACACAACGATTTTTGATTCTTCGAATTTCTGTTGGTTAATTTTTTCTCAATTCTATGTTTTAACTCTACACATTCTACAAATTTCCTTTAATATCATCTCAATGTTAATTCTCTATTCTTTTTTTTTTTTTTAGATATAATTCCAGCGGAAAATGTTTTTCGCAAGTTCACACGAAGCATCTGACAGTGACCATAGATGCCTTTACGATACACAACAGTCTTTGGCAAGGAAAAAAGGTGAACTTACCGAACAAGAAGGACATACCGCTCGTCATATAGTTTTACATACACAAGTGTCACACACTTAACATTACGCTACCGTGCCCTCTGTTGTTCATATAGTTACTATTTTAATACAGCCCATATTAAATTAATGCGAATACATTGCGTTTCTTAGTCAATTTTATAAAGACAATTGATTGGTGCTGACCCCGATAAAGAAATTATCACATCGGCGCGCAATCCGTCCTCTCGTGACGATTGCACGCTTCCGAAAAAGGGAAGGAAGGGAAAGAGCGTTGTTATTAAGAAAACTGTTTCGTTTTTTTTCCTGCGTTTTCTATCTTACATGTTTCTAAAGCGTCAGCATCAATCACTGTGTCATAAAGATTTATCAGTATCTACTTATATAAGAATGATTTGTGTTGTATACAATATACCCCTTTAAATATCCCTTCTTCCGATTTTGCGAACTAACTTGACATGTATAACCGTCTTGTAATCGTGTAAATCGCCGTGTTGCGACTGCGTGGACGTGCGACTGTACTGAATATTTGTGTAGAAGTTTTTTTTTTTAAGCGATTTCTCCTAAATTTATTCTGTGAAGTAAAGCGAGAGAGAGGATGGCATCTATTCTTGCGTGCATGTGTGTATGTGTGTAATGTATGTATGTGCATAATGTGATTGATCCGTACAGGTTTTTTTTTCATTATTCATCTAAACTAGGAATCTAAATTATTGAACGATTATTCTCTAAAGCGTTTGAAACTTTTTAAAGAGTATAAGGTAAAATTGAAACGTAATATGAGGAATCATTAATTTTACGCAAATATTATCATTAAATTGTTGACTTCGTTTTTACTTTTTCACGCTCTCTACAACAGTCCATCGCGATGTATTTCTACCTGAAAAATTTCATTTCTTTTTTTTATATTTATATATGTGTAATATCTTTTTTTAATCGGGAAATATTGTTTTTTTGATATTCGTTTGTTATATTTTACTAATTAAGATACACATCGACATTTCAGACGAATGGAAGATGATTGAATTAATGATTTCTCATGTTGTGTATTTCTCTATGCGATTTTCTCGCGACTGTTGACAATTGTAATACGTAGCGCGATTCTTATGGCATCTCTTCTCTTGCCTTTTTTTTGCGAGAAAGGATACTTTGCGATGAAACAAACGATAGCTCGTGTAAGTTTGTTGCTTAATTAGCGAGAAGCAAAATATAAAACCAGCTTTCAACAATCAACCGCGAACGCATGTTGCACATGAATCTGTTTCTTTGTAAAGATCTTTGCGACATTATCGTTTCTGCGAGACACAAACGTTATGCAAGGCATGTATTAATTTACGCCAAAGCGAATGATGCGTTTCGTCGGAAGATTAGGTAGTTATCATTGTGTATAAAAGATGGATGTTTTTGCATAAATATATCGTTGCCTCGCGAAAGGGCTGCGGGGGGAAGAAACGTTTGTTTTCCCAAGTTGCGCTTCGATCGTGTTCTTTATCGTCTTGTAAGAGGAAGGTGGAAGATGTGGCTCGTCGTGTTAAGACTACGAATTTTATCGATAGAACTGTACTTTTTCGAACGGAGCCTCACGATCCCCGCGAAAGTTTATTATCTAATGAGTCAATATTCTGCTTTCCTCTAAAGTAAAAAAAAAAAAAAACATTATGAAGCCTTATGTTATGAACATTGTAACATTGGACTAAGTGCGTAAAGACATTTAACGAATTGACAGCCTCAAACTTGTATTGAATTTTCTCATGGGTATCCCGCCATTTCTCAGCGAAACTTTAGTCAGTCCGAGCGAACAGAATTGCGTGTATGTGGAGAATGTTAATTTATCGGAAGAACTCTACTATATTTATTGTGCCATATAAATTCGACGTTCGCCTTTCGCATAGGACTGGCATCGGCTTCCTATTCTCGCTGAATGGAATTTTTCGAATCGGATATCTGTTTCTTTTATTGTCACGTTGTTGTAGAAACATGAGAGGAGAGGGAATTAGGAATAGGTAGACTTAAAGTAGACATTTTATACGACAATATTGGGGGTCTATCTCGTTTTTGTACGATTATTTTCCCTCCGGTTCTCCGTCCATCTTGGACGGGGTCTATCCAAATATTGTTCTCTGATCATTTTGTACGATAAGTCTTCGACTTGGCCGAACAGGTCCGAGTATAGGTAGACCCTCCATATTCTGCGATGGCGTAACACAAAACGTATACAGGATTATTAAGGACACAAATACGCGACATATCGAATTCCGATGTTGAAAAATATGTATTTTCAATTCGTATGGGATGTCAGTCAATCTGGCTTTACTCGTCCCGCCTTTTAACGTGTATAACGAGGGATTTATGAGATTAAAACTCCGTCGAGATTACAGTAATCCGAAAGAGAAGTTCACTGCTCTTATATTCCTGTCTATTGTAAATCTACCCGAATATTATGAAGAGAGAAAGAGAAAGTTATCAGATAGAGAATCTTAGATTCAGAAACAGTCCGACCTGACAATATCGAACGTGAGGTACGCGCCATAAAAGAAGAAAAAGAATGAGATCTTTTTGAGATGGAGTGTAAATTGCGGTAAGTCTATAATAATGATGCGTTTGAGGAGGGAAAATAGAAAAGAAGGGATAGAGGAACAGATTGCGATAAATATATATATAAATAGTCATTAATCTTTAAGAGCCAACGAGAATAATGGTTTATGGAGATGGGATTGATTACAAAGTTATACGACGTTATACGAGGAATTTCTCGATGATGGTCGCTTATGCTTGATATTTATATTTTTCGAAAAATAGATGTTATTAGTGAGCTGATGGGGGAAAAAACGTGGCGGTAGAGACAGATGTGATAACTAAAAGATTAAAAGGAAATGAACGATAGATGAAAGAAAGACGGAAAGGAAGGCACAGACAATTGCGAAAATTGCGGCACGAAAATTGTGCGCCGCGGTTTAATTCGCGCTTACTAATAATAATAACAATTATCGTTACGTAATATACATATATATATATATATATATATATATATATATATATATATATATATATATATATATATAATTGCCGATTTTTATTGTCGCAAAAATTTCAACACGTCAAGGCGAATTAGTTCTCTATATCCGCGTCACACACGCGCGTGTCTGTAAATATATTATGTTTTTATATACATATAAAAAAAACGAACGTATACCTACCTACTCGACGATATGTATATTTATTCAGTATATCATGTAAGATTTGGGTCATAATTTACTGTTAGTATCTCTTCGCAGCGAATGTCATCAATAAAATTTAATAACCCATTTGTGTGTATGTGCGTGTGTCGTGTAAAAGACTTTTTACTCTTCCGCGAAGGCAAAGCTGATCTTAATTATAATTTAAACATAAACAGCATGTTTTGAGAAATTTCGATTTTCTTTTACATTAAATATCTGTAAATACAAATTCAGTATAACAAAAAGTACTCGTCAACGACTATAAAACATAACGTTTTATCATCTTTCTCTCTATCTTTTTAAGCTCAATTCTTTTAGTACTTAATTTTGAATTTAATCTTTGTTTTGAAAGAAAGATGAAATTGTTCTAAGATTTTCTATAAGGCTGCGTCATGATTTCCCGAAAAGTCTATAGAGATTTTTTTAGAATAAAAGTGCGGATAAATCAAAATGACACAGCCGTAGTTCTCTTGTGTATATATATTTTATACATAACAGCAGATGCGCCATTTGTTAATTTTATTTTTTGCATATGTATAATATATTACAGTTTAATGAGAGAATCTGTGGGTGTATCGAGAGAGAATGTCATTAAATATTAAAAATATCCTTCGAAGATTATCTCTCGCTCTGTGTGCGTGTGATTAAAGGACACTTATCTTTTTACAGGGCACTTGTACGTTTTCCTTTCTCTTCGAAATCTTTAGATCTAAAATCGATCTCCCACAATGTACATGCATATCGAGCTCCATAGTCTATTATTCGCTATAAAAGTATAAAACGTGTATAACTCGCGTTTTGCTTTATCGTTGACGCTACGATCACGAGATCACGAGATTGGATCTACGTTAATAATAATAAATAATAGCATTTAAATACTGATGTACACAAGTTGTTTGCGACGAGTAATTAAACTATATGGCAGTGGTTTTTCTTGCTATTTGCGCGTAAATGTCCATGCGTTTCGCACGCGCACGTATTTGCGACGAAATTGCTCATTCGTGCCATCATTTATATTTATCGCGAGACCGATCCGTACGGTCTCTTTATTTTCCTTTCTAGCCTTTAAGTTACGATCTTTAGCCTAACGAAACGATTAGCATCTTTTGGCTTTGTTAAAGTCTAAGGTCTTACAGAAATCGTCGTCTGCGAATATATGGCACGTTAATTCCGGTGCGACCGCGAATTCCTCGAACAGTCTTTGGAATTGTAAAAAAAAATGCTGATCGTCGAAGCAATTGTCTCTCTCTTCGCGTTTCGCTATCATTGAACTGGGCACGAGCTCAGATGAATGTTGTGCAGCTCGGCCATGTCCGTCCAGTCTCGTCTCTCCCCTCCTATCATCACATTCCTGATGCACCCGTTGAAGTGGTCCCGCGTTATCAACGAGCCTTTCTCAGCTGATGCTGGAAGCAACGAATCCATATTCGTTTATCATACAGGTCTATTGGATAGGTATGTATTAAATGTGTGATTGAGTGCTATACGCGGTCGATAATTATTTACCTGGTATACCGCCTATATATAATGGACCGGAGGCGGTGGAACCCATGAAATGATAATTGACGTTCGTAGGCAGACCATATTTCTGATCCAACTCATCCACCTTGAGCGCCAACTCTTCATCGTTGTACACGGCTTGGATTCTGTGCCATCGATTGTCGCAGATCGCGTATGGGCTGGCGAATCGTTGTTCTACGTACAACGGATTGTGGTCACCCAGATCACCCGACATGATCACTCGGCCATTGTTAAGTTCCAAGGACAGAGAGGGCGAGCCACCGGGCGCGCTAATGGACAGCAACACCCCGGACAGTTCCGACGTTCTGAATTCCAGTTGAAGTTCGAGTACGGCGCCCAGCTCGAAGTTGTTCTCTAAAAGAATATGCAATCAGTTTTACAAAGACTCAAGAAGAGGATTCGTATTTTTCAACATTTCTCGATATAGGAGAATACAATTTCAATTTATATATTCATGTGAGCTATTAATTCACATGTTATATTCAATTTTTTGTGTAGCAATTAAGATGTCACATTCTAAAAATCAAATTTAACATAATAGCAAAATGATATGTCCGGATTTAGACTGTCTTTTTCCTTCCACAGCCAAGATATGTATATTCGTTCTTTAATAATTTTCATCGTTACATTCTATTATATTTATCAATGATTTTACGACTCACGATAAACGGCGTACGCCTCGTCCTGGAAATATGCCCCGCTTTCAACGCTCGGGAAGCACTGGCCGACATTGAAGGCTCTACTGTTGGAGCCTACCATGTCGTAGACGGTTCCGTTGATTTTCAAGCCTCTGATACAACCCTTTAGAGTTTCCAGTTTGACGACTACTTGCTCTGGAATGGGCGTTCCGCTTTCCGGAAGACCACCGATATACATCATGGGTGTTAAAGCTATCTTCTTCGGTATTTTGAGGACACGCGGTGTTTGGGTGTCCACCAGCAGAGTGAGTCTTCTCTCATCGTGATTGATAACGACGTGATGCCAATTGCCATCATTAAATGGCGTCTTGAGCAACATCTCCTTTCTTTGTTTGGTCTTTAGCAACAAAAGAAGCTGCCCGTCTCGGATGACCATCATTAAATAATGTCTTAACTTCACACCCTATAAGATGTATATTATAATGACTATAAAGAATAAGTTAACAAAAAATAGTCTCTAAAAAGAAGTACTCTCATAAATTGTGTACTTTGATCAAATTTATTAAATATAAATTCAGTTTTAAATAAAATTAATTAATGATTACATATAATTTGACTTTCTTACCGGAGTGATAAAGAGCAACCCGTTGGGGTAGTATGTC
This sequence comes from Camponotus floridanus, assembly GCF_003227725.1. Taxonomy (NCBI): domain Eukaryota; kingdom Metazoa; phylum Arthropoda; class Insecta; order Hymenoptera; family Formicidae; genus Camponotus; species Camponotus floridanus. The sequence continues at coordinate 1,346,809 of NW_020229838.1, forward strand.
CTGAAGTCAAATTCTAGCCTGTATTTTGTCTGCCAAAATTGTTTGAAGGTGAGATAAAGCTGCGTGTGACTGTGCGACTTGTCGCCAAATTTCAGAGCGCCTGGTTCAAGCGAGTAATAAGGCACCTTCTGACATCCTTCCGGTTGCGTGGACATTCCTCGGGACAACGATGCCGAGGGCGCGTAACTCGGCGTATCTTTTCCTATGTTCGGTCCCGAACGACCGATTAAGGCGTGATCGAAATTAATGGCATCATCGAATCGAATGATTCTAAATCAAACAATTAAAAATCAATCAATTATAATACATATTATTTTTAAAACACTACAATAAAGTAAAGTAATAATTTTATGATCAAACGTAATAGTCAAGAAAAATCTTGTTTATCATAATCGCATCGAGATTTCAACGATTTTTTGATTAGCTTCCAAATAATTGCACAAATTTAATTGAATTTAATTTTCTGACTTACTCGTCGTTAAAAATCGCATCTCTGATAGCACCGTACAGAGGTGTATTTGTAGCGACCATTTTAGTGTTATTAATGAGAGCTGGTAGTCCACCAAAGAAAAGTCCTCCGTTTGAATCGGGAGATTTGATTGCGATGCTGCTAGGTAATTTTCCTGCAGTCTGATACGCATCATCGATTCTCAATTCTATCTCTTTTCTCTTCTTTATGATGGTGATTGAATGATACTTTCCATCGTTGAAAGTGTTGTTCGATTGGAGAACCATCTCACCTTTGCCGGCATTCAAGCGAACTTGTACTTGTCCATTGAGTATGCAAACAGAGTAATAACTATCTCTCTGAAAAAAATCAGAAACGTTTCCTTGTATGTAAATTCTGTAATGTACGAAATTTTGTTGCAAATAGAATTTTACTCTAAATTTTAATTTACTATTCGAAATTTAATTTTCATTATAATAAAAAACCAAATGGTATTACATAATAAAGCCTTACTTTTGCTTCTTCATTGAGATTGTCGCTCAATTTGTCTTCGCGACCTTCAAACGTGGAGAGAAGCAACATAGCTGCTTCCTGCATGGTCCTGAAGGAGAAGCTCAGTACGGAGTGAATTTTTCGAAAAGTGAATGAGTCATGCTCGAGGTATCCATCTCCGTAAAATCCAACGATCCTTAATGGCTGCGTTAGAGAAATATATAGAAATATAAATTCGTTAACAAAATAAAATCAGTTTACATTTAATTATATAATGAAAATATCTTTTAAAGAAGTACAAATAAAAATTAATTCATTTTATGTATCTTGGACGAAAATTTGGCTTGATTATCACGCAGGATGAAAGATAACTCACCTTATTACTACAACTAGGCTCTACTCCATAATACTGCTCGGCCATCGGGTCGTAGCCCTCTTGAACTATGATATTAGACATGCATCCGAGGAATGATACCTGCGAAGGCAACATCAGCTTCTCGGCGCGGAAGCTCGGCGGTAGCCCGCCAATATAATATTTGGCTTGTGCCAAGTCCGGAATGTCTTCCTTCTTGGGTTGCGGTGTGGGTGCACCAATTCGCTTGTCGTTATCGCCACCGATACTCAAACTGCACTTTTCAATGTTCTTGCGAACCTGATATTGTCGGAAAGCATCCACTTTTGTCCAATTACCGGTGTTATACTTGTACGTCGAGGACATTTCCATACTGACGTTTCCACCATAGCCGACATGGAGGATCACTCTACCTTCTCGCAGGAAGATCATGATGTGCTGATTCTGCTTATAATAAATATAAATAAAACATTGGATTATATATTGCGTTATGTATATATAAATTGACAAATTTAAATACATTCATACATTATCTTTGTTGATGGCTAGAAATAGCAATGCATTTTCATCGTATGTCCGAAAATTGATTGAGACCCCAAACATATATTTATTATACGGACCAGATGAGACTCTGTTTCTCACGGCGTATCCTTCGCCGTTGAAACTGTAAGCCACATCATCTCTGGCATCTTCCACTCTATAAAACAGACAATACATATTTTACATATATAAGTAAATTACTGCTATAATAACTAAATTATAAATAATTTATCTTTGCGTGTGTAAAAGAAAATATCGATAATATAAAATTTATTAAATTAGATATATACGAAAATATCAAAGAGGAAATTAAATCAATAGCTTTCATAGCGAATTACCCTTCCACGCAAGCTTTGCAAGCCTTATCTGGCGCGGTTGTAATGAAATTCCAGAGACCGATATGTCTTCCGTCGAGGATCACCTGATGAATGCAGCCCGGAAGTCCGTTGCTAGCCATCAATTCTATGGGTCTTCTCTGCGATTTAGGAATACCTCCTATCCACACTCGATCTGTAGGTAGAACGTCGAAACGACCGTACTCGGAGTTGGTCGAATTAATGACGGGGAGATACTTTCCGGATGTCGACGTTTGTTTATGTACGCTCAGCTTGCCTGTGTGTCGAGTTCTGAGATTGTCAAACATTTGATTATTCGAATTTGATTATTTTATTATTTATTATACTTTATATACTTTATATTTTATATACTTTGATTATTTGATTATTCGAAATTAATATTGTAAGGTACCACGATCCGTAAATTTAATCCTTACAATGCCAAATAATTGTAACTTGCCTTTCAGCCTCGATCCGATACCAAAATTTGTCATTCTGCAAATCGCCGCTTTCGAGAATTTCAGGATGCGTCAGGATACCAGTACCGCCACCGACATTCCACAGGAATCGCACTCTTCTGTCAACTATTTCTAGAGCGATGAAATCGTCCTGTAGAAAATAAAAATAAAATCTTCGAAATTTTACATTATATTATACATTATATTATAATATTCATTTGTATTTCATCTTATTTGAATTAACAGATCAATTGTGTTACTATGACACGTACATTAATTCCACTGGGCAAGTAAAACAGAGAACCTTCCTTACGCGCGGTTGGAAGCGCAAACGTCATCACGATCGATGTCGTTGCCGAAGGTTGCAGTATCGCCGGTCTGTACGAACGAATGCATTCCTTACCCTCCACCGACCTCAGAGAAACGCGAATCTAAAAGCGAACCATTATTCTAATATTTTTTTTTTATTAATTAAAAATTAGCAAAATCTAATTCGTGCAAGCATCTGGCAATCAATATTAATATATAAATATAATTTACATATAATTTATAAATATAATTTACAAAATCGATCTTATTTTAATTTGTATCAAGATATTCAAACAAGTGAATTATGATTACCCCATCGGCGGTGTTTCGGGCCTCTGCGATTTTATCTTTAAGATTCTGCAGTTTTGTGGCTAAGGTGTCGTTCCACTTATCGAAAACGGCTTTTCGCTTCATCGCAGCGTTGGACAGACTTATCAGTTTTGCGTCAGTTGTCTTAATACTGCCCATCGCTTCTGACACTAAAATTCATATATTTCCATGATTCGATCTTTATCAAATCTTTATACAAGTATCCGGAATTATTTAATTAGCCAAGTATTAAATAAGTCGAACAAAACATTACATTTTTCACTGGCGAAGCTAATCTTTGAATCGCCTTCGCGTTTTAAATCCTGCAACTTCGGCTTTAGTCTATCGGCAATGCCTTGTGTGTAATCATCGATCAGTCGTTGCGTATCACTTACAGACTTCGTTACTTTATTATTCTCTTCCAAGATATCCAATAGATTCTCATGCACTAATAAAACAATATTTATTAATACAATATTATTATCTAAAATTTTCTTTATTCGATAAATAGCTTGTAATTTTTAATATTATTAAACAGATTGCAAAATGCAGACTTACATTTCTTGCTATTGCTTTGCAGCTCTCGCAATTTCACATTTATTTCATTATCGTTTATGCCAGTGTTGTTCAATGTATCCTTCAGTATCAGCACAGCTTGCTTGTGAGTCTCCAAGTCAACGTTTGCGTTCTTGATGAGTTTACTATGCTCTTTTGCTGTTTTCCACTGCTGCGAAGATTTAGCTAATACTTCCTTGGCATCGTTCAGTAACGATTTCTGTCCCAAAGGGGGAAAAGCCTTGAGAAAACATCTATATTACATTTATAGCCAACCCTCAAGATTTTATTATCATGTGATCAGAAATAGAAAATTAAAATTTAAAAGAAGAAAAATATAACATTAATAAAATTATCATTCTTTAGCACAATTTAAGTTCTTCTAAAATAAAAATTTTTATTCTACGGTATCTAAAATTTAATTAGTTATAAGTTTAATTTTATTTGTTTTTTAATAAAACCTAATGTTTCCATTATTGCAAATCTAGCAATTGTATTTCCTCGAATTTTGTTTCACGATAAGAAGTGATGCGATAATTAATTAATAAAATACTAAACATCATTCCAATCATCAAAATATAATATAAATTTAATTTTATTATATAATTCTATAAAAAAAAAATAAAAAGAGATTTCTTAATATTGCATATTAGCTTAAATCGAGAAAATATGACTTGATCGATAAAAATGAAAGAAATACCTGATAAAACCTTAGATTTAAAAAATCAGACTATCATTTTTTACCTCGTTATACACTTCCTCGATGATTTCCTTGGCTGTCATCGCGGTAATTTTTGCCGTTTGCAGACCGTCAACGATGTTCTTGTAAGCCTGACTGGCTTTTAGAGGGCTCGCCGCGATGTTTCGTGTCTCGGCAAAGAGGCTGCTCGACAGAAAGTTGGACTTAATCGAATCGTTGATGCGTTGCTTTATTCGCTATCGCCGCAATAATGATATTTTGAGTTTAATGCGACGCAATTATCGATCAAATAATGATACTACACGATCTTACCTGACATACTGGTCGACGTAATTTGACAGATTCTTTGCATGCTGCACCGCCGGCGCTACATATTTATTAGCATACTCGTAATTCAGTTGATACTGATGTTCCTCTTTCATAGTGAGTTCCTCCGTCGAGTTCGCCAATTTGTCTCGCCAATCCGATTGATCCTAGAAATCGCATAACAAAACATATCGATGGATTAAAAATACAAATGCTTATTATCATATACGCTTCTTTCGGTGCATTAATTTTTCCCTTTTATAATTATATCGTTTTGTTATTAATTATTTTTAAAATCATGAAAATATCTACGTACTTGAATGTTGTTCCCCGCGTCGACGAGTAAACCGATGGCTTCGCCAATGAGTTTCTTCCCATCAGATATCGATTCGTTCGTTCCGTCGTGCAATGTCTCGATACGAGCGCATTGATTTTTAGTCTCGACGAATGTCTTATTGATATGGTTATACAAGCCGTCGTAGCTAAACAGCGTTTCCATAGTACTTTCTACAACTGTTCTCATGTCATTCAACTTTATCTCGTAATCTTTAGCGTCGTCCTGAGCGACTGACAAAGGTTCAGTCGTGTCGTAAAGAGAGTTCAACCATGCCACGTACTTGGTGACATCACTAATTAAAATATAAAAAGATTTAAATCAATATCAACTTATGAGAAAATTGATTATAAAAAAGTTTTTTCTCTCTTTATTAATAATTTCCGTTTCATATTTATTAAAATTTTCTATTTAATTAAAAAAGATAATACACTCACTCGAGAAAATTTTCCACCTCCATGGTTCTCTGGGCTATATTGACAGATTTCAGATAATTTAAGATCATCTTCCCTGCTTTTAAAGCTTTCTTGATTTCTATTCTCCTATTATCATTACTGTATTGGTTGAGTTCCGAAATCGTATCTGAAAAATCGAAAGGAATGTCATTAAAAGTAGTATTTATGTTACGACGCAATTTTTCAGTAATTAAAACAAATTGTAATACCTTCTAGGTCTTTTTTTAAATTATTAAGCATAATTTTTCCGGTGAAAATATTATTTTTCAAGTCTCCACTCTTAAGCTTCAAGGTATCGGCATATTTCGCACACTTGCTCATCTGCAAAATGAAAGCAAAAAGATATGTAACAATTTATAAGAAAAAATCACATAATTCGTTCTTCTTGAATCACATCATTACAATATTACACATTTAATAATATTATAATTACATACGTTTCTTAATATAATTTCAACATCTTCAGCAAGTTTCTTATATCCATGCCAAGGTACAGTCTTCATTCTTTGCTGTAGACGAGTTCGTAGTTCCAATTCTTTGAAATGTCCGGTAACAATGGAATCGATATATGTCAATTCTTTCCACGGAGGTGGGATATATCCGTCTGCTATGTGACTCGTTCCCGTAGCCAATACATTGGATAGCGTTGCGACGGTATCCAGCAAAATTCCCGTGCAATTGTCATCGCATGCTAAAAGCGATACACACACACATTCAATATAGCATAATATAATAAAACGATAAACATAATTTACAGCATTTACATCACAATCAAAAATTAATAAAATAAACAACACGTCAACAAAAATTTTATATAACTTTCACATTTCGCTTCTAGATTTATAAAGCTTATTTATTTAACGTGGTAAGATCTTCTATCAGAATAGACTTACAAGTGCAAACGTCATTTATATAAACGTGACGATACGCCGTGCACTGGGAACAATCTCTGCCCGTAGAGCCGGGCTTGCATTTGCACTGCCCTGTCTCGCTGTCGCAGGTGTCGCTCAAACTTCCTGCTAAGTTGCAATCACACGGAACGCACTTGCCTTCCGGAAGATCAGGAGAGCCATAATAGCCATAGGCGCAACGTTCGCATTTTCTACCGATGTAACCTGCGGCGAATAATGTATAGAAAAAATAGAAAAATAGTAAACTCGCAAGAAACTAAGATCGAAAATCTTAAAATTGAAAGTATATCTATCAAACATTTTCGATAGATTTGCCCTTTTAAAATTTAAGATAAATTAATATTTTTCTTTCTATTATTTTTTATTTATTATTTTTATTCTTGCTCACATACCTGGCTTGCAGTGACAAATGGGTTCATTGTTCCCACGAATTACGCAGGTACTCGAAAATCTTTTGTCAATCTGTGGGCACGGACATGGTTTGCAGCCTCCGAATTCCGGATGACCATAGAAACTATCAGCGCAAACGTTGCAATATGCGCCAACCGTATTTTCCTGGCAATTCTACAATGCAATAAAGTTTTGAATATTAATATTAATATATTTCATGATTTTTTTTTATTATATAAAAAATTATTCAAAGCTTATCTATGTAGAATTTATAATATTCATATTAGTTTATATTTATTTTAGTCATATATTTTCACATATATTAACTACGAAAAAATCATTTACAGTATTAAATAATATCGATTTCTTTTAAATTTTATTATAAAAATAGAGAAGAGATCTAGCTATATAAAAACATGTAAAATGTGAACTAAAAGTAATTTAATTATATTAATTACACGTAAATAACGTTTACGCAATTATTCTGAAAAGAGTATAAGCCTACAGATGATGCAGATTCAAAGACACCTCAGTAAGAAATTTATCTTGTACGTGCAACTCATATCCTTGTACACTTGTCTCTTAGCACACTTCCTGTCGCGCTATCATCTCCATGAATAACGTACACTTGTTGGAAAATATTAAAGTAATGCTTACCAAGCAATATCCCGTCTCCCTGTCGCACACGTTGGATCTTCCGTTGCACTGGCAGCGCCTGGCTTGTCCGACAAGATCAATCACGATGGTGGACGTGGCAGTGGTGTTCTTGTACCATCTGTAAAAGCCGATGCTGGGATCCTGGCAGGATGTGCCGTTGTATTCCGTCGGGCACTGGCAAATCTCTACGCCAATCGCCAACGGTGGCGAGTGTGTGGGCGTCAAAACGGCGGCGTCGAGAGATGCTTCCAAGAGTCTGCACAACACAGAAGTAAAGTGAATGAAACGTTATCGCAAAAATCTTTATATTTTCATTGTATACTAGTATATGTATACTAGAACTTTTATTTTCATATTTCTATTAGCGAAATTTATTAAATGATATTGGAAAAAAAACATATTGTAATTTATTTTATTTCTGATATATTTATTTCTTTAATTACATACGTGGTTTTTGTAAATTCGCCGTTGTCCGAAGCTTTTACAAGGATGTACTGAAGATTTTGTAATGCAACCATTAGTAACTCCCTGGAAACTTTGTAATCCGGCCTGTTTTGTAATTGCCACAATGACTCGTGGAATCTAAAATAATATTAGGTATAAATGTGCTCATTATATTTTGCAACAAAAGAAATTAAGAATCGAAAGATTCATAGAATTTAAGAGTTAGTTAGAAATCTTGTAAAAGAAGTTAATTTGCATTCGATAATGTATATTTCTGTTTTCAGAATTAATTATATTATATAATAATTTCACAAATGCTAAATACCTGACTGCATAACGATTATCGTTTACTGGTAGATGTAGATAATATTCCAAGATAATCTTGTTATTGCCTTGCAACTGCACAATAGGATATCGAAGATTCGATCTCAGAGGTATTCCACCTTCCGTTGAGGTCTTAAAGCGTAGGAATCCTCCATAAGAGACAACCTTGAAGCATGCGAATACATCGTCTAACGTTTTAAATAGTTCAGTAAAACAAGAACTCACATACTTTTTCATAATATTTATAAAAAGTCTGATTTAAAAAAAAACCAGCAAAAAAATGTGAAGCGTATTTCGTAAATTTCTTTACGAAGACACAATGTTTAGAAGAGAAAAAAAAATTACCTTATCGCCTAGGAAAGAATCCGGCAATCTCCAATATAAGGGATAATTATAATAAAGATGTGGAGGCAATATAACGTCACCATCGGATCCAGGAATTACAGAGAGACCGTTTGTCACGTTCAAGCCTCCGTTCACCGATGGCAGTACGGTTGTGGAGCCAAAGCCCATTATCTATTTATTAATCACACGATAAATGAATATACATTAAATATTATTTAATAATGTTTAACAATTTTTATACTTTTAATATTTAAATATTTTTATATTTTATAATTTTTAAACTTTTAACAATTAAAACCTACTGTTACATCGCTGGCTGTCTCATTGATGTAAAGAACGCGAGGATGTGTCAATCTGCGTTGACCCCAACTGAGTCCAGCTTGCTGACACAGTGTGCTTCTTCCGAAGCAAAAGCACTCGGTACATCCTCTGGCATTGTCCATCGCAAGACCGAACGTGCCTTCTTTGCATTGATTGCACTGTCTTCCAACGACCAGTTCCTTGAAAATTATATATTTCGGCTAATGAATATTTCTTTTCTAATCCCTAGTCTAAATAATTAATTTTTATTAAAGCAAAAATATCAGGAATGATATGTCAATTTCAAACATATTTCATATTCTGGGGGCAATTATTCAAAATTTTCTTATTCTATCACTCTTTTTAAAATTTGCTTTCTCTCTTAATTTCACGAGTTTTTATAATATACTTCTCGATAAAATTAACGCATCATTTTTTTTTCACTTTTTCTTTAAAATTTTTCATTAAAACTTAAATATCTTTTTAATAAATTTAAATAGTTTTTAAAGAAAAAGTGAAAAAAATTATAAATTATAAATTTTGTCCAGGAGTATAATGTACTGATGAAATCTCTCTCGGTCTCACCTTGCAAGGACACTGTCCCTTGTCGTCGCACTCGCAGATACCATCCTGACACTGCGTCGTGCCGGCGATGTTGCAGCCGCAAGGACGACACCTCGGGTAACCGTAGTAACCTCTGGCACATCTCTCGCACCTGAGGCCGTCGTAACCGATTCTGCAGGGACACTGACCCTGATGATCGCATTGGGATCGCGTGGCGCCCAATGTGCACGCGCAGGGTCTGCAGCCGACCTGTGGCACTAGGTCCCAAGCGCCGGGTCTACACCGGTCGCAGTGTTCGCCATAGGTCAGACGGGGACACACGCAGCGACCGGTGTCGGGGTCGCACACATGACCGGGTCGCACGCACGAGTCGCACACTGTAAAGGAATCGAGACTCTTTCGTTTGATCCTCTCGTAATACGTCGAGATTTTACGGAAGAAGGAAAACAGCCTTAGGTCTCAGAATCAGGAAAGTGTGAGATGTTTTATTTGTCAAATTTCTAGTTGATCTAATTTGTGCTGATATATTTTATATTAAATATAAAAAAATAAAAGAAAGATTATATCCTTGTCAATTCTGCGAATTGTATCTCAGGAACACGTGAAAATAATCAACTTATTTACTGTAAAATTTAAGATTTAAAAAAATATATTATTTACATGTTAAATTTGTGTGTAATTTAAAGGAGAAACTGAATAAAAGATTTTTATATAGTAATTAAATGAATATTACTTTGAGAAAATGATGCGACTTACATTGACAGCCGTTCGATGAAAATCCATAATATCCAGGAAGACAATTGTCACAGCGCGAACCACTTACACCCGGCTTACAATAACATTGTCCTGTATTGCTGTGACAGGAGGCGTTGTAGGATCCCATGGAATCGCAGTCGCAAGCCGTGCAACCCACCCCCGTTGCCAAACCCCAATAACCAATCTAAATGAATCATTATTCGGTATATTGATTAAGAATAGATCCTTCCGAGTCGCAAGGATCGTCACAAATAATTAATTTATTATAAAAGCTGCGTTTTTTTATTTATAAAATGTAATCAACTTAAAGAAAATGTAATCAACTTAAAGAAGAGAATTATTTTTGATTATAATTATAAGTTAAAATCTAATCAATGTCATATATTGTCGCATAATTGTTGCAAAGGATCTATCGATTTGACTTGTTCACTGATTCCGATAATGATACGAATAATACCATCTACATATCATGTACGATTGTATCTGGCGATACTCCATCATAGATCAATGAATTTTTTCCGATACTCGATACCCACAGTTGCATTATGAAAAGCGATGCATTTGTCTTCGCTACTAGTCTAGATACCTGTCTAGATAATGTAAGCTATGTTACAGATCACCGAGTTTATCTTAATCGGCCTCCAATATTATTAATTTAATTTTCTCTCTCTTCTTTCTTTGACCTAAATCTTATAACATTACACATAGTTTATTTAAACGCGCAAAGCGATCCGCAAATCGAAAATTACCTTGCATTCGTCGCACTGCCTGCCAATAACTTGCGGTTTGCACTGACATTGCCCGGACACGATGTCGCAGGCTGAACTTGCGGAGCCCAAGTTATTGCAGCCACATCCTGCAATCATAAAAAAAATATTACCTGTTAAAAATAATAATCAATCCTCTCTGTTTCTTCTTCTTTAGAAAACAATCCATTCATTTCATAAATACATGTTTCTAATTAATAACTATTTAAAAAATCTGATTATAGTATATCAAAATCCAGAATCTTCATCCATGTGAAGAATGATTCCTCTCCGGAAACTAATAATATCATCTTCAAAATACTTAATATAATTATTTAATTTTGCAATTATTCAATATAATTACTTCCATTCAAATGTTGACGAATTATTTAATTTTGCAATTATTCAATATAATTATTTCCATTCAAATGTTGACGAATTATTTAATTTTGCAATTATGCAATATAATTATTTACATTCAAATGTTGACGATTATTGCGAATAATTTGTATAATTTGTATCCATTCCAACAAATTTTAATATTCAACGAAAAGGAAATGTTAAATAAAAAAGAAGCAATTTCCGAAACGACCAGAGCCGTAATTAAAGACATCGTCGAGACAGGCGCCGACAAGCGCCGACAGCGGTCTCATTAATAATTCACACAAGCACCCCATTCCTCGCTTTCGCGTTAATTGCGCTTTTACGAACGTCTGTGTCTATCGTCCCTAATCGATTCGCGCGGCGCAAAATTCTTTCGGGGCATTGCTTTGCGTCGCGATGGGTTCGCGGTCGCACGTGGACGCCGACTCTCTGTCATCAGGCTCACGTGCGAGCGGCGACATTTGCCGCGGCATCGAGCGGATTTTGCAATTAGCGATGCTGAGCGTCGTCGGCTGCGAGCGCCGGCATTGTATTCAAATGCCGCAGACGACGACAGTCGGAAATTATAAATTATGCATGATCTCGCATCGAGAGAGTATCACGGTCGTCGTCGCGCAGTCGATTCCCCGATTAACGACAGCCCTTACAAAGGGATTACGCGAGAATTGATTCGGTGACGCAATCGCGTGTTTACACGCGATTCGACTGAATGAGTGACATTTGTGCGCGATTATCGTTATATTAATGCAAAATCGAGATAGCCGATGCGAGGAGTACAATTATCGGAGTTATTTGTACGTATTTTTATTTTAAAATTCATTTTTCACTTGCATTCTCGTCCAGATGTCCTTAAAAAAACAATTACTTTGAGAAATGTCCTTAAAAAAACAAGTGCTATTAATCTTCATACGTTTGATTAAGGATTATGTCAATCTTATTGCGCAAGTCAATTGCACAACGTATGACATATAACGTAAACATCCGAGGCAAATGAATAATATTGTCCCGCGATGTGTGTGTTCCTCTAGTGCACGTCAATTCGATTCATTTCGATCAATCATGTCACGCGGGATATTATGAGAGATTATGTATATAATAGCTCTTACATCATCGAAACAATTGCATTATGCAAAGAATATATAATGCGATATAGCTTTACGAATTAATAGTACGTCAATCATCAGATCCGATTCAATCAAAAGTTTCAATTGTTAAGTGTTAAATTAAATTTTAAACGAAAGAAGAATTCATTGTGCAAGTGTATGAAAGATAAAATTACATATGAGCTCTTCAATTCTTTTATAGAGTAGTTTATACAAGTTATTCTTTATATTTTTGAAAGTCGTAAAATGATTAGTGGATCATTATGATTAATGATAGAAATGTGAGATACAAAAATTTGTCAAAATGGATGTATCAAGAATTGTTAATTGCTGTCGGCATCATAAGGAACTTATAAGTGTAAACGCCTCATGTTGCAATAATTTTCATAGCGTATGATACTTCATTGATTCACGTTTCCTCGTAAGAAATAATTAGCCAAGAATTTCAACAATTTTAAGGATCAATTAACAAACCGATAATTAGGAAATATACACAGCGATCCAGCATATTATGCTGCATAACGTAAGTTGCGAATTACGACCGTCTTATCAATTAATCTTTACGACAAAAGAGGCACCAAGCACTCTGTCGACGACGTCTAGAATGCATTTCGAGATGCAAACAGGAATAATATAATAACACACGATGTTATCCATAAAGAGCTTAAAAATCGAACGGTATCTGATTAAATTTTAGTGTTGCCTCTGTTAATACTTGTATAATTATTTGCGTGTAATACACATACGAAAGAGGTATTTCGTATTTCTTCGCATAAGTCGCATATATGTATAATATAAAAATTTAAATCAGCTACATTATATGACATCGGTCGCTCGGTTATCTGATATGAAAATTTCAGCATTCCTGGATGCGAAAACGAGGCGCGACAGTGCCAATCTAATTATAATGCATCTCTTCGCATCGTGGGCTCGCTTTAACATGTTAGTTTAATGAGCACCGACGTTATTATCCGCGCAAAATTATCTCCGCCAACGTACCGATTCTCACTTCGAGAATAGCGACCAGGATGCCACTTGAATAATTATCATGCGCCGGAGATTTATGTCATTTAATGATGTGTTAAGTATTTTCCGCGAACGTGCAATCGGAGCTGTCACATACATGGCACGTATTAATTTTGCACGAGTTATATTACACATGTGTCATCCAAGAGACTCTCGTAAATTTGGAAAAAAAAAAGAATGGTAACTAACGAGCCGCTTTAATCAAGCACATCGACTATACAAATTATTCTTTGCGTTTATCTCGTTTGCTTAATTATCTTGATTTACCTTTTAATTTAATTATCTTATAATTTAATAGCCCTCCAAAAAAATTTCGCGAGTGACGTTTCTCATAGATATTTCTTATATCATGACAATAACATTCTGTCATCATATATTAAATATTGTACGACGTATGAAAAATTATTTTCTCGCTACTTTATCAATTTCCTATCTTGTCTCCCGTTAAAAAAATCTAAAAAAAAATCTTTTAGCGACGAACCGGGACGCGAAGATGTGATCTCCGCGTGATATGGGACGGAAGTGAGATTTCCGCGTATAATGGAAACAGAATCGCACTCATGTCGAGAGGGGGGAGAGGATTAAAGGCTCGTTAGGGCAAATATAGCGGCGGCGCGACATATGATTAATTCAGGCAACGTGGTTATCGCGCGCATAAATAATGATCCCGCGACTCTAATCCAGCCAGGCATTCTGAGAATCGCATATGAATTCGCGGATGAATAAGCGTTCGCGTTCTCGTTGCACAAAAGCGGCGTTGCATAAAATCGTACCTGCGTGCGATCGCTAATCGTGACAAATACGCGTCGTTCTTTAAGTCGTGCGCACCGAGGTTTATTAATTATAACGAACCGATCCGAGAGTCTTAACGTCGGCTCGATCCTGCTCGCGATTCAAGAATGAAATCACGGGAAGGAGATCGGAGAGTAAATTTATTCGGGTCTTAAGGTTCACAATTGGAGAATTATATTTAGTACACGTGTCTGGCGATGCAAACATATTAGCGTTGTTAATTCGATGCATTGACGATGTGACAGCAGTAATCAAATTATATATGCAAATTTATCAGAAATTATATATGCCAATTTTTATACAAATCAAATTATATAATTTATGCTTAATATATTTATGCTTAATATATTTAAATTATTTGAATCGTTATCGAATAAATTTTTTCTTTTCCTTATTAAAAAGAGATATCACAATTTTAACACAAAGAATTTCTACAGCGTGTCTAATTTTGTAAAATCGAATATAAACAAAAATCTGAAAGATAGAATGCAAAGTTTTCTTTTCTTTTATAAAAAAAAAAACTAATCTTTATGTAAAACTTTTATAGCTCTTTAAAGGAAACAATTCGCATACTTTCTGTATCTCGTAAAGTGCGCAACGAGAGGCAGAAGGCACGAGTATGATTGCACAGAAATTAATAATGAGCGATGCGATCGGGTCTCTAATCTCGTCATTTGTAAACAAATCGTTCGAGCGCTCTTTCTTTGAGCTACGACCGCTTCTCGTCAGGCAATTTTAAAGGTAGCAATAAACGGTACTTGATCGGAGTTGCCGATTTATTGGCCGATAAATTGCACGCCATCATCGTCCGCTTGTCGGAGACGCGTTTGTTAAAGGTCGCTTTGCCGATTCGCGAACGCGAGAAACGTGTTTTTAAATTATCGCGAAATCCCACGCGAATGGAAAAATCTCACGCATAGAATACGAATAATTGATTGATTGAAATCCTGAGATTGATGGGCAAAGCTGAAATCATAAATTCTAAATAAAGTTCAAGAAATTTAAAGCCAATATCTCATCGGACGAGAAGATTGTGGAAAAATCGAGTCCACTTCAATTTGAAGCAATAAAAAGCAATAATTTATTTTTTAATTAAAATAAGAATTTATATAAACATATAATTTATTTTTTAATCAAAATTTAATTTATATAATTTTTAAACACACTATCAACTTATATATTACGTGAAATGAGTTTTAAAAGCACACAGGAGAAAACAAAATATAATATTTATTATTTCCAAAGCTCCAATTTTATAACGGAGTATTCAATCGTGCGTGATTAAAAATAAATTCTTATGGCTTAATTAAATAGAAGCGGAATCGATTTTTCCATAATTTTCTCGCTCGATGATATTGACCACAATCAATAGGAGCATCCTCCTTTAATTGCAGTTATATCTTAATTATTAAATACGCTCTGTTTTTTTCAATAAGGATATAAATGTCCTCGTTTGACGCGAAACAAAATCTTAGCGATTCTTATTTTATACGTTCAAGACGCAGCTTGCTGTAATTTTGCCGCGAACAAATACGATAATGTCATAGCGAACAAGTCTCGCTTGTCAACTTGCCGCGTTTGGTTCGCGTGTCGATGTTGCTCTTATTGGGATACTTGTCATGCAAATCGGAGAAGTTTATGCGGTGATCCATAATAAACGCCATTTTAGTACCTGTTTGTATTTATCTCGCGAGATTTTTTTTTCGTGATCGATATCCAATTAAGTTGATTGTCGCGAGTTTGAATAGCAAGATTTTAAAAAGACGAGAGGGTTGCAATCTCGAAGAAACGTTACTATTTTATTTTATAATGGACCAACTTTTTATCCAGGTTGCGAATCTGTATCAAAACTATCTAAGAGAAAATTATGTAATAGAAATATTACAATGACGGCTTTTTTATATAGTAATAAATATAATATTAATTTATTCGAAAGTTGTACGAATTTATTAAATTAAGAGAGTGCAATGCCAAATTATTCTATGCAGTCTCTGCATCTGTAAATTTATGCAGTGATGTTTAAAGGTTGCCAAAAGTTTCTTCTCTCTTCGAAATAAAACATAACTTACATGAATATACATGAAATATCACGTATTATTAAATGTTTACACGTCAAGAGTCAAAATTTACATTCATCTTTAGAAATATTTAACGTAATTACAGTCTAGAGTGCTACGTAAGTGAAATGCAATTTTATAGTGAAGACGATAAGAATCGCAATAATATTGCGCGTCTAAAAGCATACGTGCATCAAGAATCATGTTTTATACTTGTATATTGTGGACAGGCGCAATTACGTTCGGCCAGAAATGCCAGGCAACAGAGCGCGCCCGTTTTAAACATCACTTCTTATGCAAATCGGGGCAATCTTTACGGTGATCGACGGTAAATCTGCTTTAGAATTTAAGTAGCTGTTTGTACATTGCTCACGGCGATTTTACTGCATTTGCTGAAAGCGTGTCTTGACGTCGACGATGTTGTAAAAGGCGTTTTTTACTGCAGAATTGGCCGCCTTTTTTAACCGATTCGCGTAAGAAAATACGCTAAGTACATAAATAAAATAATATATGAAGCCAAAAACGAAAAATCTCGAACTTTGACCGATTTTCTCAAATCGTACAGAGGGATCTTTACCTGCAGCAAAGTAAAATACGTTTCGCGCCAGCATCAGCATACAGAAAAAAATAAGTGTCAAATCAAAACTTATATTTAAACTAACGCATTCATTGTTTCATGTATACACAATAATTTATAAATTATTTATTATAAATTATTTATTATATAAATTTATAAATATTTCTTCTTGGAAGTGGAATAATTTTAAATTTTAAATAACAATATTATAGTCTTATTTTAATATTGTAATTGTCACCTCAAGAATATATAATTATTTAATTCTACTTTAAGAAAATTATAGTCTTTGATTTAAAAATGTTATTTTCTATTTAACATTGTTTCTTTTCCACTCAAGAAAATTAAATCTTAAATCATAAGAATATATTTCTCTTGATTGAACTATGTAAAATGGCTTCATTCAAGTAAGCAATTATTCAAGCAATTATATTTTTCTTTAATAACGCAATATAATCTCATTTCAAGATTTCCATGTTGAAACTAAATATATTTTCAAAACAAGAATGTCCTTTTTTTCTGTGCAGTCTGTGACAAATCTGGCATTCACTTTTTGTACAGAATTTTCTTCATAGCACCTTATCGCCATTCTTAGACTCTTAGAAATTAATCACAATTTTAACATCATCATATTTAATAAGGATACAACGCGATAGAAATATTTTCTAGATTTAAATTAAAGTCACTGTGGCGTGGAAATGTCATGGATTCGGTGAAAAATGCTGTTTATCGTTCTCGATGATCGTTGTAGGATGTAATTACACAATTATCATCGCGATTGCGACACGTTGCCAAGATGTATTCATAAAATTCCTTCCATCGCAGTCATTATTGATATTAATCATTAACTGCATCTAACATTATGAGCTTCGTTATGTCTTCGTTGTGACGATAATAAGCAAGTTTGCGTAAAAATATTCTGTTGCAAGAGAATTTCCGCAGATGAATATTAATCCATCGTAAAGCGGCGCTTAAACTTTGACGTTTTCTCTAAAGTCCAGCCGGCTTTATTTGGTAAGCTTATCCGGAATCTATTTCATGCTCGCTATGCAAATTTTATTCATGAATTTATGTGGCGCAATCTTCTAACTCATGCAATATATTGTTCGATATGATAAATCAAGAGAAATCTTCTCAATATTTTAAAATGCTCCCTTTATATTTTATCGTATTCAAAACTCTTAAGTTATTATAAAAATAAGTACAATACTTCGCTTTTATAATAATTTAAAGAGATCTCTCACAAATTTTATATTCATCCCGGAAAGAGAAACAAAAAAATATTGCATTTTATTTTTTTCGCGAATACTTTTGGCAAGCATTTATAATTCGTACGATTGTATAACACAATCGAATTGATTATGTTGCAAAATATGACCGATGTGTGAGGCAAATGAAACGTCATCGTGCGAAAAAGGCGAAGCGACCTTTAAGCATTGCACTTTATGAATGCGTTCATTGTCGAAAGCGCGAAAAAGGGAAGAGGGAAAAAAACGCAGAACGTTGTCATTTGAATATTTCCGTCAGCGTCGAGAGAGAGAGAGAGAGAATGAAACGTCTCGTTTCGAGCATCTTCGCGAGAGTCGCTTGCCGAGAAACGAGCGCAAGGGTTCGATCACGCAGGGACCTCTTTTCTGACTGTCGTTACGTTGCCTCGCGACTCGTAAAGATATCTCACTGCGCGAAATTACCGTCCCGATTGGGCAAAATTACGCGCGTTCGACTCCGTAAACGCGCGGTGCGCGTTTAAAATGCCTGAAAACGCGCACCGCAGGGCGACGTTTAAGACGCGTATAATACCGACTGCCGTATATATGGCGAGATCTTGGAACGCCAGAGATCTCGAGGCTCTTCGTGGGGTTCGTACGTTGCACGATTCTTGCGGAAATCGATAGGAACCACGGGCTCTACACGAAGGAATTCGCGAGAATGATGTAATCATAGCCGAGAGAAAAAATTGTACCAACGCGCTTATGAAAGCAACATGATTGAAAGACTCGGTTAAATCGTCCGTAATAAATGTATACAGAGAAAAAATAATGATGGCACGCTTTAGATGCCGAGGGACATGATGAAGACACGGCGGAATAATCAGTCTGATAGCGTAGCAATGTGGCTGAATGATTTATGAGGCATCGTATACTGATGATTGGCACGGTTTTTCGTGTCACATCAGCATGGTTGTATATTTATGCGCTTTACAGATTGATCGATTACAACGCGAGGAGATCGTATAATTAATGATGTATCTTGGATTACGTCAGCTGATCATCGGCAATTATTTCATTCAATATCTCACCTCATCTCGTCGATTAGATAGTCTACGACACATAACAGTATATTCCAGTTCCGTCATATTTTAGCCCCAAAATATTACGTATTGTATACATTCCCACGTCTAAAATTAAAATATAATGCGCGATTATTATGCGGATTTAGATATAATAATCAAGTGTCAGGATATATATATTCGCGAGATTATATTCATCTTGAAATATCACAAGCGTATTCTTTGTGTGCCGCACCAATGTTTATTCCTCGATGGAGAAGATATCTTCTCGACCTAAATCCATCCACTTGAACTCCTTTGGCGCCGCCGATCGTTTTGGAGTGTCATTTATTTACCCAAGCGATCCTCCTCGTGATTTACCACCTTTCAAGGTTCTTCCTCGTGAAAACTCCGGTACTTGTTTAGTCAAATTGTTTACTTCTGCATCCCTCCAAGAGCTTTATTCATAGTTTTTATAAATGTTAGAAATTTTTATTTTTTTTTTCAAGATAGATATAGAATATTTTATTTGGTGTTCCTTACATCAAGGATGCTTCTTGAGTAAATTGAAGTAAGAATTATCGATCATACAGCTTGCGATCAAAATTCTATCCTTTTGCCATCATCCTCGAATCGTCGACTCGCGCGATCGACGTTAAGAAAATGTATCGCATTCCTGGAATGGGCTCGCAATTTGCTAGTTACGTAAAGGAAACGTCGACATGGATCTCGCGTGCATTACATGCTGAAACCCGAGAGGCTCGAGAAGCGTGTATCGGCCTCTCATCGAGAGGATATCGGCTCGTAAAACGAGCCCGCGGTTAACTGGCAGATAATTTCATGGCAATTTCAACGCTTATGCTCCCCTGTCTTTATTCTCCTTCTTCTCGAGCCAGCCAGCCACCCACTAATCGATCTCCTCACGGCAGGACTCCTCTCTTCTTTTGCCAATTCGCGCTACCGGTGTACATCGCCGCTAAAAGCGTTAATTATTGACAAGCAATCCGTCGCGAACCGACTCTATCTCGATGTCAAAAGCACTTCTCGGATACGCTAATAAAAGCGAAACATCGATTGCTGGGCGCGATTCTTTCTTGCTGCTGGATATCTTGGAGTTTCTCGAATCAGTGCCTCACGTGTCGCAATCTTTCATCTGCATAGCATGATCGGCGATCTGGAAGATTTGCGGAAGCTGTCACAAAGGTAAAAGCAACAAGCATGTCGGATATATGTCTTCGTTAGAGTAAGCAAATACGATTCTTTCGCAAAAACACGTTCACAGGATGCACGGTCGGTGAAATTATATACATTCGACATGAGGAATACAGTGATTACAACCAATGATATGACGGACAAAGTGTGCAATTCTTGGATTGCACGTGAATGTGGCAATAGAAATAAAGAGAAGCCTTTCAATAATTTTATTACCCACGTTTAAATTATACGTCTAAATTTTATTACACCTATAAATTTTATAAATATTTGTCGCTCAATTAAAATTATAATTTTTAATAACAGAACGTAATAAACAATGCCTGGAATGTGTTGATGCAATGAATGTAAAGAAAATGTTCTAAATTTAATGGTCAAAATATTTAATTAAACATGATTTGAAAAAAATCTCGAGAGAAACAAATGTAAATAATATCTAATCATATATATGGAAATAAAAAATAAGTGAAAGTGTTATAATTTATTTGTGTTGTTATATAAAACACATTTTTAGCGTTTAATAACCGACTGATCATTCGAGAGCTATATTTCAAAAATCGCTACAAACGTTGAGTGATTTTTTATCGCGTCGATGAATTAATTTATATACGATTTATATACGCCTTCTATCTGCGAGAGTTCCATCGCCACTTCACCTCGAGTGAATACTGGCAGATGTTTACGCGTGTTCGATGATCAAACAGAGAATTCTTCTATTTTGGTTCAGCTCGGCGGGCGAGGGTGCCGAAAATTTGTTTTTGATAGCGCGTCTTTCGACGCGAGAGACGTTTGTGACGCAAACACGAGTTCCGAGTGGAAGAGAAAAAAAAAATCAACTCACTCGATGGGCCATCTCGAATCGGTGATCTCGATGGTCCAGACTCGCTCTCTCGAGTCTCTTCAGAGCGCGCGCCTTGAAAAAATATACTACGAATAACTTTCAAATAGTCGGTTTACATAATGCGATTGCGCAAATGTTTGTGTGTAATGTTACGCGATGGAAGCCGGGAACGGCCCAGTATCATTTGACCACGGTATATTGACGATATACCGGGAGTTGATAGCTAATAAAATAGATAAGCGAGCGATTTTGTAGCGAGACGGAGATGATTAAAAATAAAAAAAAAAATATTGCCCTGTGGAAGTAAAAAAAAATCACATAAATGTGTAGAAACATTTCCCCTCATCGGAATAAATTTGACATTAAAATTTCAAACGAGACATTCGAGGCAAATACATGGAAACGTTGTCAGAAATCTCGGGACGCTATTATTATTTTCGACGACACGACTAGGAAGCCATGTTTCCGATTCGTCTACCACTCTCGCGGAGATTTCTTATCGATCCGATCGCCGCGTGGGTGGATCGCCGTGATTTACGAGCCATCGTAGCGACAGCATTAAGGTGATGTATGGATCCTCGGTGATTCCGACCCGGGCCGAAGTAACGTACGCTGCATAAGTTATTGCGCGCGATCTACGCGTGCAACATGCGAGATATCGCGTGGTAAATTCGATCCATCGATCCTACCAGCACGTACGAGGCTAATTCTCTCGGTATGATGATAAACTGCTGGATAATGTAAAAAATACACGAAACCATTTGTGCAAAGATATATACGCATCTCTCAGATATGTACACATTTTCGATTGAAAACTTGGCACGAATAATGCTGTAAACAACGCATATAGACTCAAAGAATTATTTTAAATCATCAAAATTGATTTTTCATACTACCAATATTGGAAGTCACCTTATAAAAGTAATTTTACTATTTCTTATCGATTTAAAAAAATAACCGTAATAAAAAAATTATCATTAGTCTTTTTAACGTTATTACAAGTTATATAAAACACACATTTTGAAAAATGTATCGAATATTATTTTGTCTGTTAAAAATATTAAAAATATTAAGATACATTTCGAAATCATTATTATAAATATTACTGCGTAAATATTATACATACATTTTACATTTAATCCCGGTAATAAACGCGAAATATAAGCGATACATTGCAAGAAACGCTATGGCCATTTTTTTAGTATTATGTAATGAAATAAGCAATGTTAATTATCACGCGAAAAAAAAAAACACCAAAAAATATGACAATATTCTTCCAGGTACCTCGCGCCAATCTTAATGGAGCAAGCTGAAGATCTCGGTGAAGAAAGACTCCTTTTCTCGCACGCCCATGTGTGACGCCTACGCACGCGTGTGGTATCGCGAAGGTGTCGTTAAAATCGCGCAAAATCGTTCGTTTTGCCCTGAGAAGCTTTGTTGCGTTACTTTCGATCGAGCAATCCATTGTGTTAAATATGGTTTCAATTCAGAAGCGTCTCTGTTAAATTTCAGTTCGAATTAGTTAGCATTCTCAAAAAGAATAGCGCATTTATCTTGAAAAATATATATTTTCGATTATTAATTTGTTATTAATTCATTATTAAAATTAATATTAATGTTATTCAATAATATTAAATAAAAATTAATGTTACTCAATAATATTACAATATTATATTTTTATATGTACATAAAATATTCTATTAAATAAATCATATTAAATATATTATGATATGATATAAGAAATATATATTATTAAATATGGCTATTAAAATTAAAAATTTAGTAAATATTAATTATTTAGATTTTTTTAAATAATAAAATTAAATATTAATAATAATTCTTTAGAATACATATTAAATATACTGCAATATTTTTTTATTAATAACCTAGCTATAGTTCACACGTAGACTACTATATTATTTCTTAGCTAAAAAGCATGGTGCGCAGTCAGGGTATCTTGAGGAACATACTTCTTATCTTAGACTGAGAAGAGTTCTCGCGGAGGAAGACTTCCGGTACGCCCACGCGCTCGAAGCAGAAAATACCGCGAAGTACCGCGCCGTTAAAGCCTGTGGTCGAACTTTGAGCTCTCTAACCATCACGTCGTCGCGGCCATTCTCTATTTGCTCGCATCGGGGCGTCGGGGAGGCTGGGTGCCCCCCGTGGAAATACGACCATCGGTGGGAACATAAATCTCTCCCTTCCCTCCTTTCTATTCTATCGACGATAGCGATTCGAAGCGCCTGTTGATTCATTCGTTTCAACGATTGAGGCACGTGTTTCCTTCAGTAAATAATTTTTTTTTCACGGATTTATCCTCACACACGTTGAAAATAATGTGCGCATCAAAATATTCCTTCCAGCAAATGGATTAATTAATGATATTAAATAATTGTTCTCTCATTTATCCTTCCTGCTATAGATTTTTCTGTTTTTTTTATTTTCGATTATTTGGATATGTGTTCCTTTTTTTGCTATTTAAAATTTGTTGAACAAAAAACTGCAGTTTACAGCTGCTCTTCCTCTGTTGAGATTGAAGATTGTAAACAAAATAAACGGGATAATAAATACAAAAGGAGGGACACTTTCAACACCTTCTGATTCATTCGCATTAATATTCAGATGGCAAATGAGGGGGATGTCGGTGGATTTACTGCATCCGGCAAAACACGCGTTAATTGCGAACGTGCGTTTATGACTAAATTAGCGATGTCTCTCTCTCTCTCTCTATTTTGTATCTTAACGCGCGCGCAAAATTAGCAGTCATACCCGAATGTATTTACGAGCGGGCGTTAACTAATATGACTTTTTCGCGCTCCTTTTGTTTTCGCGGACCCCCGAGCGGAAGTGTCGAATCTCCCCTCGGGGTAGATCGTTAGTCTTCATCCGAATGTTTCGTAATTATAACGTCGTTACAAGAGCGTCCCGCCGATCCCTTCGCACGTGGCTCACCTAATTTATTAGACCGCTTTGTCCGATCACGCTTCGATTGCGTCATCGCGTGTCTGCGAAGTGTCGAGAACCACACTGTGACGTGATAATAAATTCCGAGGTCGATTTGGGCCGGCCATGGCGAAAGAGATTGAATAACAATCCACGAATGCCAGAATTTCCAATCTGCTTCTCCCTCATTAAACGCGTGGGTGACGAGAATAAATTTAAGAGAAAGAGAGAGATAGAAACAGGCGCGTATTCATTAAATATCATTAAATGGTAAACGTTACGAAATAATGAATGGATACGTGCATTTTCATACAAAAGTCATGCAAAAATTAAAGGAACGATTTTATAGCGCTCCGATTATAATTAGACGAGATGATTATTCTCGGAACGTCTGTGCGAACAGCAAAGAAACGCTATATCGCAGAAGGCAATTACGCAATAAACGAAGTACCGCGATGTTTTCCAGGAAGAGATCGCGGTTAATAAGGGCGTGTCATAATCGACAGGATCGCCGGCCTCGCTCGGCTCGTACGTGATTATCCTCATCATCATTATCGGTGGGATCCGTTGTCGTTGCATCGCGCGATTACCGTGCCTGCCAAATTGTATTAGGTCCCCGCGAGAGATGAAGTTCTTTAATCGACAATCAAGAATGTACAAAACTGCAAGATCCGATGCATCCATCGGAACGTTACGTCGAAGAAAAATCAGACCTGTCAGAACCCGAAATCCGATAATAGCGAATATGAATGAAATGTATTTCTAAAATGAAGAGAAATCGGCACGATTTCGAAACAATTTCCTCGTGTTTACAGGACCGATTTGTCTGAATTTCCAGCAGGCACGTTCGTGCATTACAAATAGAGACGTGCGTGCTTAAGGCGTGTCCTACACGACGCAACAAAGTGAACACTTGTGCCTTCTGCGAATTTATCTCTGCTGACAGCTCATTATACGATAACGATAGGCATGTCTCAGACTAGCAGTTATTACGATCGACTTATCGAAAGACCAATTCGTTTCGCGCTGCACGACTCATTTTCATTTTCCTCTTCTCGAAACGAGCGCTCTTCTAGCTCCCGCTTTAAACGCAAATTAAACTAAGAATTATATCGCAAAAAAATATCAATCCTTTATTATCACAAAAATAGGAAATTATTAAATAGTTCGAGAAAAAGCGTGCGGATAATAATTAAGGATTTAAAAGCTTTAATTATGTAAACGACACATTTTCTTATAATTTAGAAATAAAGAATAAATTACGTAAAATATTTTGCGATTGCGAAATATATAAATTTCAAATAAAGCAAGATGCGTGGCGAGAGCGATAATCTCGAGGGAGGGGGAGGGTTGAAATTATGCGAGGGAAGATGTGCATAAAGATCTGGATCGATTAAGATGATATCATCGTTGATGATCGATCCTTATCTGAGGAGAAGCGCATCTAGGTGGCCCGGCTATGTTCCGATTAAGTCACGATCGATCCATCGATCTTCCGTCGACTCTTCGACCAAGATCGCTTCTCTCTCTCTCTCTCTCTTTCTCTCGCCCGTAATTACGCTTTAATTAATTTTTCCCGGCCAATATATTAATGATGTAATTGTCGTACGCTAAAAACGCGCCATCCGGCCCGGAAAATTTAACGGCGATTTGTTATCCCTGCGGATAAAAATCCCCTTCAAGTTTTTCAGGTCCGAAGATTTATCGTTTAAGCGCAATAATTACGCTCGTTTATACATGCACGGCGATTAATTTGCGCGCGTTACATAAAGTCGTAAATTAATATCAACTGATTTATATCCGTACCGTGGATATAATTAAGAATATTATCCGCTCTCGATCGTGAACATTATTATGTTTTTCCACATCTTGCACAATCGCACGTATAAATTTACAAAGAGACAAGGAGAAAAATATTTTTAAAAAAACTTTTGACGTTTATAAAATCGCGAGAGACTCGAGCTGAAAATTTCGGGGTCTTCGTCTCCCAACATCTCGACCGACTATCGAAGTTGCAACAACGTGCGGCGACTACCGTAGCAATTTTTTCGAGCCCCTCGTTTTCGGTGCGTATCTCTTTTTTTCTCTCTTTCGTACGTCCGCGCCTCTCCGCCTGTTCTGCGGGCAAAATAATATTCTCGCGAGGTACACGACGAGCGGAAGAGGCGACGCCGAGGAATTATACGCTCGTAATTCGAGTTTGGCGATGCCAGGAGAAGGCAAGGGTCTCGAAGAGACTCTAAGTAAGCCTCGCAACCGTCTTGCTTTAGGCGCGACTCTCTGTCGATGATAATGAATGTCCTACCTGGCGGAACACAACGACACGAGTCCAATAAACCGGCTGTCGCTATTATTCCAATCTTATTAGTCAGTAATAATTGCATAGAACCGGCGGGCGAATGAGATTGGACGGTGGACATTGCATTAACGTTAACGATTTACGTTTCGGAGTAAGGTATAGGTGACAGAATGTTTTCCACGAGGAGAGGAAAAGCGAAGCGATTTTTAAAATCCGATTCAAAGCCGGCAATTTTATTCACCCGATATTGTAAGAATTTATACACTTTTGTGACTTTATTTTGTTTCTCGAAAGAGAAATTCTCTGTCCTTTAGTATATTTTTAGTTAACTTATGTAATCAAAGTGTATATTTCTTGATGGATCAATTCCTTTAAACATTTCTTTGATAATACCGTAGATAATAGAAATCCATTCCCGAGAAAGTATTACTGTTGCTGCCAACAACAAGTGCTGATATGCATTAACCACTTGTCACTTTGACATATCAATTAAAATTTCTCTCGGCGATAAGAAATCTTAGTAATATTATCATACCAGTATGTGAGATGCCGTTCGATTATCATGTACGCGTCTCATCTCGTTATCTAAATCACGTTGAATACATTCCCGTGGATAATCGCGAATTCCTGACATCCGAAAGAGATCTAAGGTATACGAGATATACCGCCATCAGATCAATACTTGAGATTGTAGCGTAAAAAAAAACATTCTTCAAAGATTGTCAAAGAATTAATCGACAATTAAAAGTGAAAAAATCATTCAAATTTGAGATAAAATTTCGTCAAAGCCATCAGGTAAGATTTCTTCCCGAGATATGGGGCACCCCGTAGATTCGCAGGGGGATGCGATCGCGAAAGATCTGAAGATCTGCATTTCACATGCAGATTTAAACGCTCATTCGTTCGTCGGGAGTCGCGTCCGTCTGCGGTTGACGGTAAATTGACGGGCGCGATTAATCACGGATCACCGCGTGCCTCGCAAGCGAGCGTTGATCCCTCAACCTTAATGAGTCCGTTCTATGCACTCGCGGATATCTCCGCGGACTGATCTATTTACTGCAGTGCACTTCGGTTTGCGCCTCTCTCGCTATTTTTTTCATCTCCGCGCGCTCATATATCGCGGGTATACGCTCCGATAACTGCACGATGATCGTAAGGCGATAGCAATGCAGTTTTGTTATGAAATACGTCGGCAGATAAAGCTGCAGGGAGCGTAGTGAATTTGTTTATCTCGCTAAGAGCGAGCGTTTCTCATCTTTTAAGAGGGATGAGAAATGCTTCCTATATTTAATCTGTCATCGTATTACATAAAATTATTTATGTAGGTATTTTGCAATTATTAATTAGTAATTTCCTTATCTATCCTAAGATTAAAAAATTTTTAGAAAATTTTCTAATTATACTTCCTGTGTCGAATAAACGACAAACAATAGATTTAAATATCAATTATGAGAATATAATGAATGTTTTAATTGATAATAATGAAAACATTCGAATCGTCAGAAACATGTATTTATCGATGCAAGAGGATATTTCCAATCGATATTTTACAGAATTAAATTCTAACTGATAGATTCCAATATGTACTTAATGAATCGAATTTTCGCCTCGTCATTCTCGACATGTTAATTAAAACGGATATCAGTTAATAACTGAAATCCCTTCGCAAGTGTGTTTGTCATGTTTTGCGGATGTTTAATAACAATTTATCATGTAAATGAAAATGGCCTACGCACAATTCCAAGAACAGAATATATCGTAACATGGATAATTCACTTTAAAAATAAATTCCTCGATTTATTCTTGCAAAAAATATCGGAAAACCGATTTCGCAATTACAAATAAGTTATTGAACAAGTGAATTTAAATTTGAATTATAAAATAATTAACTTTTCGCAAATTAAATATCAGCGATATAAATAGATATCAAAATAGTATTTTTGGTTTTTTAAAGTTTATTTTAACTCGAAATAAAATTTTAATGGAATCGTGGTTGCTCTTGTTAGAGATATGAATTATAAAAATAATTTTAATAAATAAAACTTGAGAAATATATGTCCAAAACAAAATTAATATTCAATGAAATTTTTATCAACGAAAAAATCAATTCTTCCAAAAAATCCATATTCTTATAATAACAAATTTTATATTGTACTTCAAAATATATATACATGTATATATAATATACACATATATACGTTTTTGCGTGTTGCGGTATCGGAGCCCTTTTTTCCCATCAATTCCCAGGTAACTTAACACCCGATGCGATTTCACTAGTGGATTGCATATCGCACTTTCAAACTCGTATTTACGCCTCGTGCCGACCATTAAATCTCGACCTTTTGTTCAGACACTCACGGTTTATGTGTATTTTGGTTCAGTAACAATCAAGCCGGAGAACACGCGGTCGCGTTCAGCTGACGATTGAGAAAGGCGAATGATCGAATACTGTTGATTTTGTTTCTAGATTATTCGCTAAACCGAAAGAGGTAATTAATTTTCACGAGATATTTATACGAATTGATTAAAATTAATTAATCTGGTTTTCATTTATACATCTATATATAATATTATATCATTTATTTATTTTTATACTTATGTATATATTTATTTTTAAAATAAATAATCATTTATTTTAAAAATATATATATTAAGTGCGATATTAATATGTGATATATTTAATTAACGAACTATCTCTTTATATCTATTTTACATTCATAATTTCTCATTTTTTCATTCTTTACCGAGATTTCTACAATTTTATTTCATAGATTGAATCGGTATGGAAAGAATATCTTCTATGAAGATAGAAAACACAATTTATTCTGAAAATAAACAATCGTGTTATTGCAATTTTGTTGCTGAAACATATATGATTTTCAGTCCAATCTTCAAACAATAAAAATATAATACATTTTGATTATTTCGCAATAATTATTTTAAAAAGAAAGAATGATATAAGAATAATTCCAATTGGCTTTTATGAGACAAATTAATAATGATCGAATGGGAATCTCAGATAATTACAGCGTTATTAAAGGCATACAAGAACAAGAAAGAACTGTATAATGTACTAGTTCTGATCGCGGTTATACGAGAATCATCATCCATGCGCGATTTAAAGCTCATTCATCCGTCGTCGGATACGATAGTACCTCGTGCACATTTTATAGGCTCGTAACGTAGAAAATGCCGTAAACAAGCAATATGGTATAGATCGTTGCCGATGAGCTTCTTCGAATCTGTGCGCGACCAAGTATTTACGACAAGTGCAACTTGCCCGGTTACGAGCTGCAACGCTCGATTGTCAGCAGCTGACATTTCGCAGCGCGAAGCAAGGTGCAGCGAACTCTGTGGGTGCCTGAGATCCCTGGTAATTTAATACCTGGAAACGATTTCACCCCTCGCGATATGTGATATCGATCGCTTTCCTTTCATTCGTCACCTACGCAAGAATCGATTAAGTAACAGTATTATGTAATTCTTAGGATTTTAATTTGCAACGGCAACTGATTAAGATTATAGTTCATGGTTTATAAATATTAAATAATTTATAAATATAATGTTAGATAATTTACGCGTTTTCCTGTGTCTTAATGATAATTTAACACAATTTATTTTTTTTTATTTATTTGATAGAAAAATAAGATTCTATCGATTTTAGAATCATTGGATGCACCATAAAAGAGATTAAATTCGAACGCAGCTGGTGAGATCCATGGCATTCTAGGCTATTCGATAAGGCAAGAGCTCGATTGTAACCATTAATCGAGAACGATTGACTTAATCCATGTCATTCGTGCTCGTGAATGTCAAATCGACTAAGCTCAAAATCTCGGAATTGATGACAATTATTCCTATCGATTGTCATCGAGAGACATGCGTCATGTGATTGACCGTTATCGTTCCCGTTCGATCTGGTGACATTCTTTGACTCGCATATTACAACCCGAATCGAGATTCGAGTACCTCGGAGTAGGGGTTTTTCAAACGTAATGTAAATTCGATGCAAGTATGTCGATTCGATGGTATTCGGATGCAGATTGGAGTCTCCGGAATGAGACTAAAGTGGAAAATGCAAATATACGGAAAGCATAAATCGGGAGTAATCTCAAAATAAGAGAGACACTAATCTCTCCATAATTTATTTAAAATATTTTTTAAATATGTAAATAATATTTTATACACGCTCGCATCTCCTTCTCTTCTCTTCTTTCTCTTGTAAAGTATTTGATATCTCATATAAGTAGCATTATTTAGCTTTCAATTATTTTCTTCTTTATCTTATTTTTTATTTTTATTACATTTATGATAATTGTTTATTTTAAGGAGTTCCTTATAGCGGTGTATGAATTATATATCTATTTTTATTAATTATTTGTCAATAATGTATTAAGAACAAAATTTTGCTCCCATCTTCGATTTCAATTTTCAATCTAATATTTATTTTAATAGTTTAAAGAATCACTCTCTGTTAAATTTATTTAATTCATAGCTTTGTTGGAAGCTCCTCCCTTAAATCTCTAACTAGAAAACTATTTACTATTTAAAATATAAAGTAAAAGAGAGCTCAATTTTCACACATATACCTCTCGAAATCCATAAGCCTGAGAAAATTAAGACTCAAAGTAGGAGCAAAATTTCAACTTGGGTACGCAATTCCAAAACTATGCGACCCAGAATATCTGAAATGCTATTACTCGAAACGTTGTGCGGCCTTGAAGAAATAGCTTCACGTAGAGGTTGCTTCGTGGGCGCGTTAAATATACGAGGCGTCTATGAAAGAGAGCGCGCTCAATATGATTGAATTAAAACGAATCGCTGTAATTATCGGAGCGTGCCGCGATACGTCATTCCTAATTGGCCAATTCCCGCGTATTCGTCCTGCGGGAATTTCACCCTGCGGTCGGAATCGTATCGTTACATCATCCTCATGCGATACGGTCTTGATGGCGGCAATAGAAACTCTCGGCGCGCGCGCGCCGCACTTTTATCCCTTCCACTAATCTTAATTAATTTCAGCCGTTTATTAGCCGCAGGCCGTGACCTCGCTCCGCGGAGTCTTACGTCAGGATAATCGCCGCGCCAAGGATGGCCGGCCGTGAATCAGCCATTCAGCCGGAGTGCGATTAAAAAAGATAGCGGTCGCTATTTTGCGTTCGCGCAAAAGGACGCCGCGTGCTTCTAATTAAAGCACACTTGAAATATCGCTGATTTCTCGAGCACTAGCGCATCTTCCATCGCACTTGACGCAAAAATATAAAAGCAAGAAAATTATATTTGTTTATTTTCATCTCTTTTTTCCATCTTTTATACGTCTACGGATTAATTCGAGGGCCTTCTTCAAGTTGAAGTATCCATCGATAAATTCAAAGAAAGTTTCATTCAATGACCGACAGAATAATCCGCGTCGTTTATGAAAGAGACGATTAAGCGAGAAAGTTTGAACGTCCCGATGGCGTAATCCTCGGGTCTAGAATAACTAGTCGAAGATTAAGTTTACCGTTTATTTGCTATCTCCTGTTTTATGAGTAAATATTTTTTTGGTTTCGAAGGGAAGATATTTATTTCTTTTAATAAATATCCGTCTTATATTACATGTAAAAATAAAATCGAAATGATTTATTTCACATATATCTCAGATTTTTATTCGAGAATTTAGAAAACTTATTAATTGATTCGTCTCGCACATCGATAAATTACTCGCCTCATTCGGGATAAAAGTATTTTCATAATCCAAAGCGTTTATACGTCGAGACGCAATTTGCTACCAGCCATGTTTCATCTTATTAGTCAACTGTCGGCGTCGATACTCGTTAGAAAACGCGGCGCTTACGACGCGCCATGAATAATTGCATCTTGAATAGACAGAGAGAAGGGGAGGTGGAGAAGGAGGGAAAAAGAGAGATATATCTTTTGCGGGCATCTGGTGACCTAATTGCGGGAAATCGGATCTCCTCGCGTCGTTTGAGCTCCTCTCATGACTCATAAGTTGATTTGATGCGTCGCGATCGCGGGACGTGTGCCGACCCCTCCTAATTAATTTAAAGCGCGACGGTCTCGAGCCGCGGGTCGCTCGCAAGAGTCGGCTGCATTTCGCGAAAAAGTCACGTAACCGCCGATAAGCCTCGCCGGCGCGTCAGCGTAAATTTGCACGCGTAATTTTATAGCGCGCGCTCTGGAATGAGAGCCGGATATTCCTGTCGCAGACTCGGCTCTCGGAATCTGAATTAGCAGTTTACCTCTTCGTTTCACCTCCTTTTCAAATGTACTCTGCGACAAGAAAATTAATCCATTCTATTGTATTAAGTTCGAGACGTAAAAATTTGAAAATTTAATTATTTTATAACGGAATCAACGGGTCGAATTGTTCGAAGGATCTAAAGCAATTCGATCGATTTTCTTTGCATAATTCGGAATAATTTCGATTCGCATCCGGAAAGACGCGCGATGATTATTCGCGGTTCAAATTCGTAAATCGAGGGAACCGTCCGCCCTGCAAATCCCGGAAATCCCCGAAATTCATGCAACGAAAGAGAGAGATTTAATGAGAGGTACTGCTCTCCCCCCCCGATCTCCTTCCTCCCTCTCGTCCGATCGGCAGCGATTATGCATGCGCATGCTGCATGTAGGTATTTTAACCGCAACGAGGTTGCCTGTAATTTCGGATTACGGCAATCGACGTAAGGTGTACATCGCAAAGATCGCGGATAAGAGTCCCGGAAAAAAGAAAAAAAAAAAACACGGATGGTACGTAAACGTTGCACACGCGTTACGAATATTCGTAATGTGCGAAAACAAGAGATAATCGCGTTGCCGTAATCTCCCAAGTGTTAAAACATTCTCACGGATTATATCGCGTTAAGGAAACGTGGAGATAATTTTACCCTTGTGTATAAATTGTACGTGTTAACAATAAATCGACAAATATTTCTCGAAATATGCATTCTATATAGTGTGTCTAAAAAAGAAATAAACTGTGAAAATCATTATGATTGATAAAAGAAAAATCCATCGGTTGCTGCAAAGAATTAAAAATGCGAATAAAAATAATCGAGGCTGAATAATCGAATATCGATAATGAATTTTCGCGCATTGTCATGCATAATCAAAGCAAATTATGTCCGATAATCGTATTTATGCCTAGAATTAGCATGCAAATATATTTGTGTTTACATGGTGCATATAATTAAGGAGACTTTAATGCACGACTCTAATATTTCTTCTAAGGAGTTATGCTCCTTAAGAATATTCCATGCGATTTAATCATTAATCGTCAAATATGATAAACAGCATCACCTTTAAAAGCATTTTAGATTATGCATACTCTTGAGTAAACCAATTAAAGTAGCACAAGATACTGAATTAAGGTATTAAATTATACATTATACAAGAAAACGATACTAAAATTTCTTGAAAATTATAGACCTGCAGGTCATTCCCACGTCAGTTTGTTCAAAATTCCACCGATGGATGCGCGTGAACGGTAATTTCATAGAGAGAATTACACATTCGCCCAAATTAAACACAAACTTAGTTAAGGGAAAGAAACATTACAGAGATGTCGATTATAGAGAACCTGCTTATTACAGTCAATTAGAGAGGCAGAGATGTCCGCGCGTTTATCGCGATAGTATTCCCTCGAATAATTACAAGAGCGATACGTGTCCCGTCACCGGGGTGATCACAAATGTAATCTCTCGTAATCCCATAACGTGCCGGCACCTGTTTCAGCGCCGTGTTATTATTACCGGAGTCACCGTTTCGCATTATCTCTCCCTCGGGAGACGTGGGCGTTTTCGCGAGGGAAAGCACCGCTGTCTAAATTGCGATTTACCGGAAAACTACTTCGACCGCCGCCGCCGTCTCGGTAGTCTAATGAACCCCACAGAGACCGTTTGCCGTTCCCATCACGAAGCCGGCCTTTTCTCTCCGCGCTCTCCCCGCAGCAGAGGCACTTCTCTCCTCCGGCTCTCCGCATTGTGAAGGGTCAAGGTTCGTTGAATCGCTCGGGAGACTCGGCCGATTAAATACCGCAAGGCAATCGCGCAATTCGTTTGTCCGCGCCGCGGTTGCACGAGCGAATGTACAGGACGAGCGAACGAGATTTCAAGCTTTCTAAGGAGGTTTAAATAATCGCGTACAAAGTCGCTGATATAAAGTAAGTCTGTAAAATAATGAGAAACTATAATTCTTGAATTAATATTACAATAGAAATCATTTCCATTTTTCACAGCGTGCTGGCATCTTCCTGTCTCTCTGTCTTGTATAATAAATTTGAAAGAAAACAAAGATAAATAAATAAAATAAAATAAAATAAAAATAAAAAAAGATAAATAATAAATTCAACAATAAATAATAATAAAGAGAAATAATAAATTCAATAAAGAAAGATAAATAATAAATTAAAAAGAAAGATTACCAAAAAAAATAATCATTAATTTTTTAATGCTAAATATGATTTCCACAAATTGTCCCATTATATTACGATTTTAAAAAACGCTACGAAAACTTGATGATTCCCTTGTTTCCATTTAAAAAAATTATTAATTAATGAATCGTATAATATCAGATTAAAATCAACATTGATGATTGGCGATAGGATGAGCTTCCGTTATGATGATCGTACTTGCGATTTAACTGCGCTACAAAGTTCGCTTAATTAAATATATGCTGGGATGCATTTTACTTTTCTCGGCGGTTGAG
This sequence comes from Camponotus floridanus, assembly GCF_003227725.1. Lineage (NCBI taxonomy): Eukaryota > Metazoa > Arthropoda > Insecta > Hymenoptera > Formicidae > Camponotus > Camponotus floridanus. The sequence goes on from NW_020229838.1 coordinate 1,382,045, forward strand.
CCGAGAAAAATCACGGCGGACGAGCAAACGAATGGAGCCGGTGCGATTTTCTCGTAAATGAGACCCGCCATTTTTACGCAGCAACAGTTGTCGCGATCAGATATCGTCGAGCGAATCGACTCGATTTTCCATCAACGTGCGAATCTCTGATAAGGTAATTAATTGGCGAGCGACTGTTCGCTGCCCATTTACGTCAAATCGAAATTACCTTAACGCACTCACGCTGTGTGCTCGCGTACGCAATGGTATATTTAATTGCCTATGCTTAATTACACTTATAAACGCCGCGGTTTGGTCGTAGACGCGGTAGGAAACATACGGAAATTACGATCTTACATCTGTAAGATAGTCCGCGGGCATTATTAATGTACGTGAAATGGCGCTTTTTAAAGTATATAATTAAATCGTCCGGCTTAGCTACAATTTACTCGGACAAAATTGGAGAAATTTAATTATAAATAAGAAAATTTATCAAAAAAATAAATAATTGTAATTAAGTAGCTAAAAGAAAAATAACGCCAATTTAAAATTTAATAAAATACATAATTATGTGCGATTTATTTTATGTCAGAATTAATTTTTATAAGTTATCGAAAACGAGTCAACACTTTTTTCTTACTTTCGATCTCATTTTTTCATTTAACATTTACTTACTTGATTATTTTAATCCGATCAGATTATCTTTTTTTGAAACCGTTTAACTTATATTTTCGAAAATACCTCTTTTAAATTTTTAAATAAAAAATCGTTCGTTTATTTAAAGAACAAAAAGTAGAGAAGAGCCTAATTCTTACACAAACTGGACTTGTCGATACCTTTCAGAAGTCATAAATAAGCGTGAGAAAATTGAAGTTGAAAATAAGAGAAACAACCTCGGTATTTATCATTGCGCGTAATTATTCTTCGACAAGGCATGTTCGGCATCGCCTTATCACAAGCACGATGATGTAGGAAGAGTTCGCGCGCGTCTCATACCGTACTTTTGTTATCGCACCCTGTACGATCGCGATCGCTCGCCCACGCACGGCATGTGCCTCTCCCAAGAGCGAGTACCACTCGATACTCCACACTGCATAACGAGACGTAGTTATGTACTCACGTATGCCTCACCCGGTGTAATACCTGGCCGCGGTATCCTGCTGTTGGCATCTATCTACCCGTTTTGTTTGCTTCGCACGCAAACGGATTAGAGGTCCCGTGATGCTGGGTTCTCGCTCTCATGCTCTCTCTTTCTCCCTCTCTCTCTCTTTCTCTACACCTGTTATTGAATAATAACCACCATATATAGCCGATTCTCCAGTCGAGGCTCGACTGACCAGGCACGAACCTACCCCGATCGCTCGTTATGTGTACATTACATCCCGACAGATCATCGTGGAAAATCGCCGAGTTCGCGAGCGGAATCCACGAAGCGAAAAAGCTCCTCGCTATCCTCGTCGAGGTAAAATTGCTGCGAGCCTCCGACTTTGATAAGATTAGAATGAAAAATGCACATGCGATATTAATAATTCCGGAAATGCGGCAATAAATCGAAATGCAGCACCTAATTTGGCGCGGACGTTAAACACGCGTTATCGCCGCAGGACACGCTACTGTCGGCAATTTTACGCTCGTCTCCACGTTAAACAGTTGCATTCCGCGACGATCGGAAAAATGCGCGACAGCGTATATTTATTAGATCCCGCCTCATCAATTATTACAAGCACCAAGTTGAGCCGTAATTTACTTGTCAACCGCAGCATCATCGAGCATAATAAGATGCGACAAGAATAAATACCGTTACTGATACCCGCGAGACTCGCCGCAGAAATACATAGATTAGACATAATTTACGAGATAATGTAATTTTCTTTCATAAATTATCAGAAATATAAAAATTTATACTTTATTTTAAAAAAAAATGCTTCTATTCGTGCAGATAATTTTACTCCCACTTCGATTATAAATTTTTAATATTCTCTTTTTGTGTAATTTTATTAATTTATATATTTAGAATTTCATATTATATTAATAATTTAAGATTTTTACGAATATTCAATAATAGTTACGTCCGTTATATTAAATTCTTAATTTTATAAATTTTCATCTCTTTTCGGAAATATACGTATAATTACAAAATGAATGTTTTACACATCTAATTTATGGCATATGCACGCGAGAGATTTTATTTCGTACGTAGATTAGATTTATATGAAGATATAAACTCTCCGCGTGAAATGAGAAACGGAGAATATTATTCACATGCACTCCAATAAATTGCAAAATACTCTCCTTTACTTCCATGGCGCATATCGCATTATTTCTCGATCTCGCGCAATCATAATGGCCTAAATCTTGCCGCGATATCGATTAAAAATCTCTTTCACCTACGCTAATAAAGTATGCTTAGAGCAACGATAACTAACGGAAACCGTTATTTACGATTACGGTCGCGACGTCGCGATCTGATAAGCACTTGGGGAGAGGGGCATACGATGCAAATCGCGCAGACCTACGATTCCCGATATATGAGATCGTTGGAAAAAAATCACGTAACGTAAACGAGCACGACCGCGCTGCTTGTCAGAATTAAATGCGTCTGGACCGGCAGGAAGGAAGTTCGCCTTCTCTCGTCCGGACACGAGAACCGCCGGGGCGAGATATCGCGAGATATATATGCCTACACGCTCCCCCGATCGGCGGGGTGCAGCCCCGCTCAAAGCCGCCGCTCGTGCATCGCATCGCCCCGGGCACGTTGCATCTCGCGATGCACTGTATCTCGCGTTCCTTCGCCGGCGAAGAGGGAGAGAGATAAATATATGCATTCAGGCTGTATCTCGTCTTCTCCCTCCCTCATTTCGTTGCACGCGATTCTCCTTCCTCGCCACGAATCTATCGAATATTGGCTAATTAATGTCGTATTATACAGTTTAGGATCTTCTTTATTTTAGAAGCATAAAAATTTTCACTTTTTTTAATTTTTAATTTTTGTTGTATATTTCGTTTATTTCTTTTCTTTCTTATATTTTTATTTTTGTTCTACCGTAATGTTATTATTAGATAATTCCAGAGGGAATTTCTTTCATGAATAAATTATCCTTGTAAAAATAAATTTATCTCTCTTCATCTTTAAAAAAATAATAAATTCTCGGCCTCCCTCCTTCGAAATCTCATTAATGTTAATCTCGATAGAACGATTTTTTTACGCAGCATCACTCATGTAATATAAGTGTAATTTGAAGCGTGGAGCGGTTGTTAATTAGATTCGATCAAATATCGTAATCGACATCGTAATCGCGATTATCAACATGTTACGCCTGCTCGCCTTAAAGTAATTTAATGACGCTGATCTTAATTCGCTTTATGCCTACCTCATGCTCGGCACGAAGGACCAGAGGATGCTATAACGAGTTAGAAACGAATCGAGAACTTACGAGCAGCGATGGGCATATCTTGATACGATAATAAACGATTAACCCGAGGTAGATGCGGTTTATCGCGTTACTACCGAGTTTAGAATTTCCAAATATAAATCGTGACATCTTTTTATAAAGTTTGCATCTTATTTTTAAAATTTTCATGGAGACTTTTCGCTTTTTCCCAAAGAAATTTGTAGTTCTTAACATCCTTTAAGAGAAGAATTCTATCGATTAACTCGACATTGTTGAATCCAATTTATATGAAACGTCCGTCAAGAGTGAATCATCGTCACATCTATAACATGCAAATTTGATGCATCACCAATTTATTATATAATTATATGGATATGTGAATTTCTCGCGGATACTTCATAAACTACCCGTTTAGTCATGCCATTGCAATCGCGGTATTTCAGATTCATAAATATTTTACCCATTTATCAATTTGCAGAATTTCAATTATTCAGAATGTCGGACGCCGATTTATATCTTACTTTCATGGATCTGTCGTTTCATAGATCTTTTTATCGATTCACCATTCCATAGATTTCAGACTGTAAATCTTCCATTTTATCGATTAACAAATCGGACCACCCGTTCGAACATACCGTTGAATTTTTTCCAATAATTCCGGTTCGCATAAGAGCACCTAATCGCAAATTCTTCGCTAATCCTTGCGTGAAATTCCACGGGATCGATGAACAGTTGATGATCATTTCGTTAAAAATATTAAAGTATTTATCAAATAATAATTTAAAAAAGTATTATAAATAAAGTTATAGTAATCTGTATCTACTATTTAATAATTTTATATAAAATGTGATTTTTTCTTCTCAATAAAATTTATTTCTATTTTTAATTTTTTCATTTTATGAATTTTAGAGAATTTCAATATAAGTTTACTTTATAAGAATTAAGAGAGTTCCTATTTCGTACCAAAAATAGGCAGTGAACGATTTATAAAAATTTCAAAAAAAGCAAAAATATATAAATAAAAAAATCATAAATAAAAAATTAATAAAAAAAAATCAAATAAAAAAATTAAAAAGTTATAAATAATTTTAAAAGACATTGCTCTGACTTGAAGTATCGAAATATATGTTACATTAAAAATTGAAAGCGAAGGAAAATAAAAATTTTGTGATTCACAATCAGGTGACTAAAATCATTCATAAAACTACTTCGACGATTACCGAATACCTTCCCCAACACAATGTCGTTGTTACATGCTATTTTCCCGAGTGTATATCACCCGAAGCGCACTATGTTCGAAAAATGTTATCTCGATTGGGAAGAAGACTCGCTGGTATCGTGTGCGCGAGTCGTTTCGCTCAAAAGGGCACAAAGGCAATCCTCGCTTAGGCGAGGAATCGCATCGCGAGGGATCATCGCGGACTAAGACGCGTCTCTTCAGACCTTTGATCCGCGTGCGTGCTCGCGAGCAACGAAAATAAGAGCAAATATAACGGGGCGAGCGATAACTACTCGACGAGGAGTCAAAGGGGGTTGCTGCGCGTTATATCCCCGCTGTAAATTACTCTTATCGCCCGCGTCTCTCGCGTGTTTGATGTCCTGACGGCTGGCCAAGGAGACGAGATGATAGGAAGGCGGTGTCGCCGGATTGAAACGTGACTTTACGATAAAGAAAGTTTAAAAAATACCTTACGATACTTTAAGTATTTTAACACATGCATATATACATACATTATTTTTTACGTTAAACTCGCATGTATGATAATTGCCTAGTTTTGCATTCGGAAAGATGCAGTGTAACCACCGTTAATTAAATATAATCCCCGTAACGAAGGAGATTAAAATCGAGAAAACGCCTTCGCGATTGTCGTATTTAAAATCGTCTTATTTTTCTTCTCGAAGGCGAACGAGAGTCGTTGGCACATTGCGAGTGACAGTAATCTGCTTGAGCGACGCTGATATGTTACTAGCTAAGCTTAATATTCCTTCGATGTTACGTAATCATTCTTACGGATTCTTATACCATGAGAAAACGTTCTCTCTGTCTCTATCGAACGGATTAAGACATATATGAAATATTTTCGAGTATTATATAAAATGAGAAAATCACGCTATATAATTTTATAACATATTTAAGAAATAAAGTATAATGTACTAGAAAAATTGAGGTGCAAAATAATCTGGAATTCTTATCGATAATATATGATATTATATTAATACAGAAATACTCGATATACAGACGAAAAGTATAATTAAACTCTTTCATTCCAGGGAAAAAATTTCAATTCCGAATGTCGACAAAGTGCACGTAAAGATAGCGTGCATTTATAATACCTCTCAAAGGCCGACTGCGCTTTCGCGCCCACCTTGACGCACTTTTCCACGCACGATTACCGATCTTCACGCACACACACCCTACATTCGCGCAGACGTACTGCGAGCAAAATCGCTAATCTAAGGTGGACGACAGAGCGAAATTGAAATTTCATGCCGCGATGAGAATTTCGCAATTATCTTTGAACGCATAACTGTACAACAAAGTCTTCTTTTATCTCAGAGTCGGCTTACGATGCAGCGATTAATGCGAAGTAAAACGGTCTTAATGAATTCATCATTAATCTTTCAATAAGCGTGAGCTAATTCTTATAACCTTCCTATTTTTTATCAATCGAAACATTATTCACTGTTTCTAATTTTAATCCTTGAAGTTGGAGGAGGTTCTAATTTTCGCGGAATGAAGTGCCGTGTTTTTAAATTCTCCAGAAATTTGTATTAAAAAAAAGGAAAATACTAAATCATATCAGGCCTGTTAAAAATGTATAAATATGTAGATTTAATGACTCTGATATGTTAAAATCGCGAGAAAAATCGTGAAACATTCGCGCAGGAGCGATCGTCCGCGGAATCCGACCGGGAAATTTAATGGATATTGAACGACGCCGGGAGGATGACGGTGATTAAAACGCGTGATCCGGCGCGCGTCAACGGGCCGAGATCTACGCCCAGGCCACCCTGCGAGCGTTTCCACGAGCGATTACGGAGGATCACGCGGCGCAAGAGCACCGGGGGCCGGTTTAAGCACCGTCGTTTTTGCGGCGTCCCTCGTCGTCGGGATGCTCCCGACCTCCGAGTGGCTCGTAACTTTGTAAACGATCGGCCGGCGTTGGTGAATCGCGGATTCATGCCTCCCGTATTAAAATTGATTGATCTCACGCGCTCGTATAATCGAGCTTGATTATCGAACGTCTCCCGCGAATGTTTATTCATGCGACTGTACAAAGTAATTTATCGTGTCAGTTTGGAGTCAACTAGTTTGTATGTTTTAGGGAAAAATGCGTGAATGAGTTAATTAAAAATATCTTGAAACGATCGGGAAATTTTTTGCGTGCGTGAGAAGATGTCTAAGTGACTGGTTGAAGTTTGACAGCAGCGCGCATGAATTAGTATTTTTAAATAAAAATTGCCTGAATTCTTTAAGTGAAGAAATATTATGTAGAAAGAAAATAAAGAGACGATATAAAATTTGTTCAAATGTAAATCTGATTTGCAAACGATTCAATTTTTCACTTTTTTCTTTAGGGAAAAATGCGTGTATGCGTTAATTAAAAATATCTTGAAGCAATCGGGAAATTTTTCTCATGCGTGAGAAGATGTCTAAGTGACTGATTGAAGTTTGACAGCAGCGCGCATGAATTAGTATTTTTATATAAAAATTGCTTGAATTCTTTAAGTAAAGAAATATTTTATACAAAGAAAATAAAGAGACGATATAAAATTCGTCCAAATGTAAATTTGATTTGCAAACGTTTCAGTTTTTCGTATTTTTCTTTAAGGAAAAATGCGTGAATGCGTTAATTAAAAATATCTTGAAACGATCAGGAAATTTTTTGCGTGCATGAGAAGAGATGTCTAAGTGACTGGTTAAAGTTTGACAGCAGCGCGCATGAATTAGTATTCTTAAATAAAAATTTTTTAAGTGAAGAAATATTATGTACAAAGAAAATAAAGAGACGATATAAAATTTGTTTAAATATAAATTTAATTTACAAACGTTTCAATTCTTCGCATTTTTCTCTTAAAAGGGAAAATATTACGAATCGCAGTTTTGAATTTCTCGTAAAATTGTTTAAACGTAAAATATGCACATGTAAGACGCACAATGTCAGCAGATATGCTCTCAACAGGTATGGAAGTGTCTCTCTACGTGATTAAATATTTGCGGTATTTATCAGGGTAAATGTTGACACGAAACGTTAGCGTAGACTCTAAAATGCCTTTCTTATGAGATACCTCTCTCGATTAGGTAAGTTTCTAAACATGCAAGATCCTCTCTCGCGCTCAAGAATTTTCGTATCGCCTTTCGTTGCACATTTCTCTACGTGTAGGCGAATCTTAATATACTTGAAATGCACATATGCAGATTCCAGGTTCCGGGAATATTTTTTTTTCAAATTTTATATTCATCGAAGTGTGAATTTTGGTTTCATTTGCGATCATGAATAGAGAACAGGACGTTTCCGCAAGACAAGTATCACTGTATCTTGCTCGGTCTATCCTTCCTCTAACATTGATTACGATTTATCGCGTCGCTGTTTATATCGCGCGAAACTTGGAGCGATGCGCGGTTAATGAGCCACATCCGTGCTCTTCGAGTTCCTCTCCTCGTCGAAGGTCGAGGGTCGGGCCTCTGATCGACGCGAGGTGGCAACAGCCAAGGATGAAACCGCGCTCGGCGACTCGGAAATTGTAACCGCTAACTAATGTGGTTGCCAACAGGCTCGCGCTGCGAATCACACGACTGAATAATTCAAAAGAATTGTAATGTTGTAATGTTTCTTTTATGTATCCTCTGCGTTTCGATCGATCGATCGATCGATCTCAGTTCGAGCCTGTTAACTTTGGCGATCTCGTCGCGAGATAGTCCGTGCTGGATGACGAATCAGGGGCGTGGAAACGCTTAACGATATTGCATTACGACGATGCAAATGATTAATGCATTCCATCAGGAAATTAGTCAGAGGATCTCTATATGCGGCGCGTTCTCGGTTATTTACGATCGACTATTACGAAAGAGATTTTTCTCCCGAAAAAAAGCCAGCTAATTCGCTTCCTTCAAAATATCGATTAAATCGCGACAGAAAGATCGATACTTTTTTATAAGATAATTGATATATTTAATTATAAAAATTCTATTAATATATATAAATGAATAAATCAGGACATATTGCATTTTATGCCGATCGAGATGCCTTTAGCAGGAGCATTAATCAATCGAAGCAATCGCGACTCTTTAACGAGGCATCTACTCACCATACTTGAGTCCTCGCCATTTGCTGGCCGGCTCGTGATACCTGTAACTAGGAAGCACGATCCTGGGCGGCGGTCGCGGTTTTGGAGGACACGGCTTGTAGACAACCATGCACCGTACGCACTTCCGGCTCGTGGGCGGCGCCGCCGGATACGCCGGTTGAATGTGCACGTAGGCCATCGGAGTAGCCGATTGAGCGGAATAATAATTCGCGCGTCGCTTTCGTCGATCGCCCATCGCCGTCTCGTGTCCATCAGCTTTCTGAATCGCGCTCGATTCCGCGTTATCGCTGCTTTCTGCGAACGTCCAGGCGTTTCTTCGTCGATCGATCGACCGTATCATTTTTTTAATGAAATTGTTGCGCGTCATTTTGCGCTTGTTCCTCGCAAAAATCGGTCGATATTCCGAAACGAGCGCTCCGGGGTTAATTTTAGGATCTCGAGTCGTCAACACGAAATTATTCGCGACCATCAGCTCCTTTGAGTCCTCGCCGCGTGTCACTTTGCCTCTTTTATTATCCGTTGGAATGGAATCCAGAATTTGAAAGGCACTTGTATTGCTCGAAGATTCCTCGTCGTCACTTTCATCTCGAGATTCACTATCGACACTGCTATTTAAATCCTCGAAGGAAGCATCCTGCGACCTGTCTTCTTTATTAATCGAAAGATCAGATTCACGAACATCGTTCTCGTCATTATTTTCGAATTCTTCAAATTCTCGGATGAGATTTCCTTCGCTCGTTTCGTCCTTTCTCTCCCGTTCATACGATAGATCTTTGTGATCTTGGATCGTGAGCCTCATCACGGAAGATTCAGCTCGTTGGCGATTCTCGTGAAAAAGAAGCAGCTCCTCCAGCATTTCTGCAGCAGATCGCTGTATATTTCTTTCATTTCTTTCCAAGGATTTTGGAATCGACGCTCGTCCTCCAGGTGAATTTTCTTCGATTTTATCGCGTTGCCTTTTCACGCTTTTATCCGCGATAATCGGGCGGGAAAGTGCAAAAATTCCTTCTTCATTTCCCGCGCCTGCGTTTTGCAGAATATGCGGATCTCGATCCAAGGATTCATGTCGATCGCTCGATCGCGCACTCTTTTCAATCGAGCCCTGAATAGGACTCAGCGTCGATGAGCGAAGATCATTATCTGCATTAATACTCGTCTCTCGCAATCTGAAAACATCGAGCCTTGATCTGGGATCGTCTGCCTTTGATCTTGATCTCGATTCTGTCTCTTCCACTTCGGATCTATCGTTACGTAACGTCGCAATGTCTATCGCTTGATCATCGTTTTTTTCGTTACGCGATCCTTCTTGCTCGATGAGTCTTCTCTTCGCTTTAGCCTCGCTCGATATCCGAGCTACGCTGTTAATATCGATCGATCGCATATCGTCGGTTTGCATAATTACATGGCGCCGATCCCGTTTCGAGGATTCACCTAACGTCCTGTCGGCTTCGTCCGCGCGGAAATTCCGTCGTAGTAGCAATCCATCACCATCGATTTCCCAGTCGTTGATATCAATCGATGGCGACGCGCGTCGCTTCTCATGAATCGCGTCCGTTTCCGAGTCCTGGAATATCGATCCTTCCTCCTTTCGTCGATCGGATCGCGCGCTCCGCTTCCATCGCCTGTCATCTTCGATCTGCCACGACCCGGGCAAGATGTTGTCGACATCCCTCGCACTTTCCTTCGATTGCTCGAAGATGGACGGATTGTCGTTTTCTGACCCGTCGACTCGAATTGATCTCGCATCGTCACTGCCTTTCGTCCGAACCGTTGCCTCGCTCCACCGTTGCAGGCCTGATAGCAAAAGGATCCCTGCTCCGAGGGCCAGCACGCCCCGGGTCCAGATTGATTTTCTGGGGTACATTTCTACCCCATAGTCAGAAAGAAGATCGTCTCGTCCCGCAGGACACCTGTCATGTTGATCGCATGTCCTCTTGAGTGACTCGTTGAAAAAATGCCTTCGTCCTTCGATCGATGGTAAATTTGTTTTCAAAGGATTTCCACTGAATCTTCAAATATATGATTCGAATAAAGTCGACGATTAGCAAATTTTAATATTATTTATAACGTTTATGAAACGTGACAGTCTAATTTTTATATCGTTTTGTAAGTTGACCGTTATGTAATTTTGCAGCTTCAATTTTGAAAGCCAAAGGTACAGCGAGGAAGAACTGGAACATTGGAACCGCCCAGGATGATTCTTGAATATCCTTCGGGCCGATAATAAGAATGTAACTTTTTAACGCGATGACTTGCGCGGATTCTTTCCGTTTTTTTTTAAATTTTAAATTAAGTTTTAAAACACATAAAATATTATAATTTTATGCTATCATTGTTTCCTTGGACATGTTATTGTTATCTCGGACAGAAAATAAATTTACGATAAGCTCTAATTGCATCCGCAATGTTGTTGCTTTACATTTTGCGGTCAGAACAATAGTAGATAGTAAATTATTTTCACGTTACAACAATCACTCTTCAGCAAACTGTCCGAGTTTGCTGTTCGACTTTAGAGAAAGCGGCGACAAGCTCGCGAAACATTCGATGAATCACTCACACTATCGACAGGCACTCGTTCTTGTCGACATAATTCTTCGGTGTCTCCAAAAAAAAAAATTCTCTCAGATTCCTCAAAAATCTCTCAATACCTTCATCGTATTCTCTTCTCGTATCGAGCTAACGAAGCGAATGTTCATTCAAATGTTTCATCTTGCAAAATTTGCAAACAATTTTCAAATCTAAAAAAAATCCACACTATAATCCACTAAGTAATTTATTTAGCAATAACCAGAGAGAGAGAGAGAGAGAAAATGGCGAAAAATCGGAGCACGAAGGAATCATTTGAAATTTTTCGCAATCATGGAAGATTTTCTGGTAGAGGATCTCTCAGAAGCTGCCTAGTTTTGTGATTTTCGATATCAAAAAAAAAAAAAAAAAGAGTGAAGAATGTGCACGTGGACCGCAATGAGGTGAACGTGGACCGGCCTCGAGCGCGGCTCGCGAGACACTGACTTGATACCATTGCCATTAGCTGGCTGCGGTTCTCTCTCTCTCTCTCTCTCTCTCTTCTCCGCGTTCCTCTCCGCTGCCTCTTCTTCTTCTTCTTCTTCCACGCCGGCATTCATGTCCACCTCCTCTTCGGGAGGAAGCCGAATCTCTCTGTTTACTATGCCGCGCACGTGGGTGTTTCGATTCGAAGCGTCGATACCGGATGAGCAATTCTCATCGCATTCTTGACTCTTTAGATACGGACGTGTATCGGTGACGTTGCGATTTCGCGTCGTTCGACGCCTCCTCGATGACGTAAAATTCTATGGCGCGTAGAGCGTCAGGGAGAATCGCTCTCGGGCTCTTCGACATGTTTCTGAATGAAACATAAATAATTTTCCACGAATCTAGCGTACTTTATTCGATACTGAGCATTATTCGAAAAGTTTCGCACAAAACTGCCGAGTGTAGACTAGCGATAACAATTTTTTTTTCAAGACACATCAGTGTCGTATACGTTATCTAGACCCACATCGATAAGAGTATCTCGCTATAGTTATCTCCCGCTTTCTTTGCCGTTCGAATTTTTCTCTCGATTATTACTCGTATAATTTTGTGACGGTGGCATGTGACAGAAAACGTTCGATTAATTTTGTGAGAGAAAAAAAAATGAACACGTAATTAAAAGCCAGCAATTTTTGGAATGTCCATATGCACGTGCGGAATGATTTAAATGAGAGAAGTCGCATTCATTGCTACAAGAAAGCTGACAATGTATGCATTGTCACCTGAACAGACAATACCATAATGTAACGAAAGAAAAAATAAAATGTAAAATTCCCGACGTGGTTGATGCGAATGCCGGAAACTTACAAAGCATTCGACATGCATACTCCCGCAGGGTTTAAAAGACAACTCTAAAGATCAAGCTTTTCTTTATATTAATAAAAAAAAGGTCGTTAACAAGTGTCGGAGAGAGAAACAAAAACTTTTACGAACGCACGCTCTCGCGCTCGATGACCCATAAAGATCGCATATGTTTCAATCGTACGTCATTTTCCGCGTTATGCAATTTCGCTACGCTCGTAAGCTTGAGAAACATGACGTCTATTAGCCTTATCCTTTTAGCAACCAGCAGCAGACGGTTTACGTGCAGACAGTAATCGAAGACATCGCCCTGAGGAGCGTTGTCTTCTAAATCTTTCATTTCTTTTACGAAACCAAGTAAGTCTTGGGATATATTTGCACTTTACTTGCTTTAAGCAGAGGGGAAAAAATAAGTTAAGTCGATAAAAATTAGGCTCGAATCATCTTTGTACAAATTCCAACGATTAATAAAAGTAAAAGGTAAAAGATTCATGATTTTTTGTATTGGCTGCGATTAATTCTAGCGAGATATTTAACTTGATTGCAACACAGAAGAACAGTTTATGCAGAGGCACTGTACGTGATACACGGGACCTTTCCCGATCGCACGTGCCACGCACCTGTCATTTTCCTGCGCACCGTGGATGATACAAAGCGACCGCTCTCCCTGTTAATTAAATATGGAAAGCCACGTGAGGCGCATGCAACAAATACCCACCAGTGGGTGTTTAATCGCGGACTTAATAAACTTATCATGCGATAAGTTTATAGCCCTTCAGCTGCGCATTTCCGCCGCAAATTCACTTACAGATACTTATACGAGCCAAGCGCGTGCCTTAAAAAGTGAGCTTGATTGATTAAAGCCACGTTAAACATATATTGCAAATAAAAATGTAAACAAATCTTAAGATCTTAAAATTGAATAATCTGAATATAGGTCGGACATATTCAAGAATTTATGATATAGTATTATTAATCATTAGTTAGATAATTTGAAAGATGGAATAATTAAGAAAATGTATGTAATTTAAATCTGTATAGTGTGTGTAAATATAATTGGTACATTTCCACGTGTGGATTGTTGCTCGCATAAATGAAAGTTTGCGTTTTATCTTAAAATCTACACTTAATTTAAAGTTAAGAAAGTAAATGTGAAAATTCCCGTCTAATATCTCTTTACGTATCTAACATCTCTCTTCCAAATTATATCTAGCATTTCTTGCACAACTATTAATAACTAACGCGCTACCGCACCCAATGTTTCTCTCTCTTCTTTTTTTCATTGCTCGAACAAACACAAACCGTTCAGACCACCTACGGTTCGCCGAACGTACGCATTCTCTCGCGTAGCTTCGTTTTATGCTCGCTATCACATGTTCGACGTTACGTAATAATGTCGCGTTGTTATGAGAAAGCTATTTTTAAGGTAGATTAGAGAGAGAGAAAGGTATGCGATCGCACAAGGAGCCTGCACACGAGATCGTGAGTCGTGAATTCACGGCGTCTTACGAGAGACGGACTCTTTTCAGAGTCTCCTACAACGTGTCGTGAGCCCTTCGGAGTACAATGTCATCGATCTCGGTTTGCTCACGACAAACTCTCCTCGTGTTAACCAGCCTCGTGTTTCGACACGTGTAAACAATGGGCGAGCGATTCGCCAAATCATTCACCGGGATCAAACACGATGCGCTTCTTTCGATGAGAAGAGAATTCGTCGATCCTAAAATAAGTAGGCGACGCCTCAGAAAAATTCCAACACGAGACAAATTGTATCTTTGTTACATCAAGATACTAAATTCGTACAATCATTGCTCGTCAAACGTCAGTGGACATTGTAAAGCGAGTACTAGGAGAAAAATATGTTCGGCATGATTGTGTAATTATACATTATAGATTCGACTTTGAAAGCGGCATTTATCTATGAAATATCGCTGTGTCACATGTTCTTTCGTAATAATTTCCGACGGGAAAAGTTCTCGACTCATCTCGCCGCGCGCCGTCGTCATGATTAATAATCTTCGCCATCAACGGGACGGGAGCGTTCCTCCTCATAATCATAAGTATAATGACAAGTTCAGCGATCGCGTCGACTGTTCGAAAAAGATAACTCACTTGATATCTCGCTTCTTCATTTGCACTCGCGGGTTAAGATTAATCTCACGCGATCCGGAGATCAGCGATCCGAAGCACGGTACGGTGACTTCATTTAAGCGACGTGTAACGATTAATAATAAAATAATAATCGTCCACTGATGGCGCTCATTCTCGTGTAAAACATCGTGTTTTTCATGCACTCACGCGATGCTCGCAATCAGTCCTGGACATTCATATGTACGTGTGTGAGCCCAAGGGATGTTTCTCTTAAACTATAATCTTTCTATAGATATTTAGACAAGAATTGCCGTGGACATCTTCTTCGTTTTTAAAATGAGGAAATTTAATTTAATTTCTAACTACTGATTTTTCACACAGCAAATAACATATTGACATGTGTAAAATTATTTATTTATTTTAAAATATGTAATATTATTTATTACATATTTTAAAGTATGTATATATGTGTCTATTATATATTTTTTATATATGATATTTTTATAATACTTAAAATATGTTAGTATTATTTAAATTTATTTTAAAATATTTACTTTCAAATTGGATATTATAAATTAATTTAATTTATAATCGACAATTTTATCTTCTCTCATTTTATTCGGGATATTTATTTTGTCATTAATTCAACACGTGTTTTCTCGCGTATAAAATGATAAATTACGGAAACAAAAAATAATTTATCTCGTTTCAATTCAGCGGTTTGCGTAATTTTTGTACGAGACTATCGGGGACGCGTCGCGTTCGACAGCCGTGGCATACAAAGTCTATCAGGTGACGATTCGCGAATCCTCCATGATAAATGGCATCCGTGACATATGCATGCATCGTGTCGCTTCACCGACGATGCCAGGTGCGGCCTGTTCGTGTATCGGACGCGCCCACCGAAAGCATCGCTGATATAAATATAAAAATCCGGCTCGTAAAATGTACAATGAGAGGCGATGATTGAGAATCGGGTGCAACGGAGGCCCTCCAACGAGTTCTGCACCGACGAGGGCGATACCCGACGCGACTTCCGGAATGCTCTTTCGACAAAAGAGACGCGTAGCGCATTCGAATGCACTATTCGAGCGGCTCCTCCTCGAGCGACACACCGATTATAGTAATACGAGGTTGCGCAACATTTCTGCTTAGTCTTCTTGTATCCGGTTTCTGAGATATTTTACCTGGGAACGGCGGAAGTCCGTTTAGATACCACAAGTCGCGGTTGACGCGACAATTTTGCCTCGCCTCTCTTTTCAAACTTTTATTTTACACAATATTCCTTTAATAAATATATCTTTATTTTTTTTATTTATATTACAAACTTTTCTTTTGTTTGTGTGCAATAATTTAAAAAAAATAATAATTTATATCAGATAATTTTTAATAATTTATAATTTATGATAATTTATAATTTATATTTCGTATAATTTATAATTCAGATTTTTTTTAAATGCAATATACATTAACTCGTGTAAAAGCAAAAGTGGTTAAAGTCAAAGTATGAATGTTCATTCACGAATTGATGTCGCGATTACGCGACAATCTTGTAAACGCAAGATACCTTGTAAGACGACAATCAAGAAACGATCAATTTTACCTCGTGATTACCGAGAAGCAGACATTCGCGAGGATCGCCGATTGATTCAGCGATGGGATTATCGGAATGGCACAAACAGCGGGGATACATCGCGCGTAACTTTCGCTTTCGCGTCCGCGAATTTACTTCGCGGCTGCTCTTCAGAGATCGATAATGAGGATCCGGGGGAGAAGATTTACGATCGAATTTCATTGGCATCGACCTCTCTAACGGGTCTCTCTCTTAGAGTCGTAACGGTCTTGGCTTCTTCTTTCCTACTGCAAGTCCGAGACTCGTATTGTGGAGTACGATGTATATACATATATACATACGTTGTCATGACTAATATCCTTATCTTTCTAGTCGATGTCACGAAAGATGTATCGCCAACGTGTGACTTTTCAGAACGAGCGAGTGGCAAAAATTATGCAGAAAATTATTTTGCCTCGAGGGAAGCCGACAAATTCGCACTATTAATTTTATGAATGATCTGAAGAGAATGCTATACAAATATTTCATCTGAGGATTAAAACATCACCGAAATTTATTATTAAAATTAAGATGATTTATAATAAATAATTATCAAAATTAGAGAATACAAAATTTCTTTCAGAAATAATCCGAGATAAAATTTTGCTTTTCAGGGAGGAATTTCAGGAAATCAGGACAATGGGGTCGAGATCTCAAAGAGCGGCGTTTTCAAGAGAAGAGACCGTCCGATTGTATAGAGTATTCACGGTGGCACAGGTGGAATATGTAGGTACGTGACGACGATGCGTAGATACCATAGAACCGAGCACTACTAGATCGACGGAACCGGGCATGCCGCGTGGGCACGGCTGCTTTTATAAGGCCCACTCGTCCTGCATACGAGACGTATACCTTACTTCCGCGATCGCGTCGCTCGCCCTTTTTTCCGCGAGCTTTCCCGAGCGCGCGATCTTCCTCGTCCTCGAATCGCGAATCAGCGACGTTCATTCGATCGTAACGTTTCTCTCAGATGCCCACGAGCATCGAAGATCGAGGCCACAAATGTAGAAAGTTGGCCGCGAGTCTGTTCATTGTGCCCCTCCGGCTTCCTCCCTCCTCCTCTCTCTTCTTCCGCGTCTCCATGCATGGGATTCACACGCCTGGGAGGACAAGCTATGGAAGCCCCACGGCGTTCTGAGAGGGCATTCATGAGCGCTAGACGATTCATGTACTCGGACTCACATTCATACATTCACACATATGCATATGAATGAAGGTACGCACACCGAGAGATTAGCCACATGACGAAGAGAGACCTAATCGCGCAGGTAGCAGAGGGCATAAGATGTTGCAAAGCGTCATGATGTTTCCGTGAATATTGCAACTTCTCATACTTTTCCACTGGATTCTCACGTAGATGCTTAACTTCCTGCTGGCTTGACTATAAGTACGAAACTAAGCCGCGTGTTTGTTGTGGGTTTATTTCGAGATGTCAGAATTTTTTTGAGCAAAATTACACAATCGTAAAATTAATGTAATTTAGTTATATATTCTCTAATTTTGATAAATTATAAATAATTTTAATTTTAGAATCTAATTTTACTTTGTAGCTTGTAAAGGCCTAATCGAGAGAATAAAAATATATCAACTCTTATCAGATACATTTGATCAACATTTACCTTTAAGAATGAAATTTTCTCATTTTCTTGCGAAATTTTTACGCAATGATTTATTTACTTAAACTACTAGAAATGAAATCTTGGACCAATCTTTATATATATTTATGGTACAAGAATATTCCCTATATTATGATAATCTCCATAATATCCTCATATTACTCATCGTAAAGGAGAGTATCAGTTTAACAATAAACAAGAAACGCTACTTGCGATTCGCTAACAAAAGAAACCGTTATATGTTTTGCAATAAAAACTCTAATTTAATAATATACACGACTCGCAGTCGATTTTATAAAATTGGATCGAATGATAAATTCGTGCTCTCGACTATTAATAAAAAATCATTAATAAAAACTTATTGATAAATACGTCATCAGTCTTGTTCTTTTTCCCTCCTATCCCTTCGTTCAATTCCAATCCATCTCGTTTTCTCGCTTCGTTTATACACCTACGTGCATTTATATTTCTGCCGCGTATAATCAAGCGAGCAAGTATTAATTATCCCCGACCATATGTCACCACTATTAACGACGTTTGCATAATCGATTATCATTCTCAACTGCGTCTTTTTTATCTCTAAGAGTCGAGATATTTTCGGTCGCAATTATTATGTTTTTTATAGACAATAAAAATGTATCTTTGCAACACGCTAAATTTTTTTATTTCCGCTGCCAACAATTATTTTCTAAATGCGCTGATAAAAATTTAAAGATAATTTATCAAGTGATAAGTTTAATAGAATAACAAGAATTTTGGGTTTTCACGTCTCTAGACTATTTATTTAGGCATTTTGTCGCATCTATTTTAGAATTGATATATTCCGAGAGGCTCTGGATGCGTTTATCAAGAGATCAAGCGCGATTGAATGCTTCGGGACGCGTTATTTCTCGAAAATTGATCGTCTCTCCCGCGGGACGATCTTGAAGTAATGGCGATTCTAAGATACTACTTTTCGGGGCTACCTCCTTTTTCTGGCCGTCACGCCGCGTTACGTTTCCCTCTCCTTAACAAGCCGTCGATGATCCCGAACACTAGAGTCGGTATTAAATCAGTTCCGCTTTTTCATCAGGTAGGCTCTAAAAGCACGCATTTGACTCCATTACGTGGACGCCTGACACCCCTATGCCCCGCGGTAGTTCGCTAAATCATAACTCGGCGTAGTCCGGCACCGGTCTAATATCTCGTAAACACTGTCCATCCGATATCGAAAAACACCACTCGCTCGGATTTATCCGCGCCGAGCGTGCTCGAGATAAAATACAGCCTGTTAGCGAATACATAAGCTGACGCACGTGTATATGACTCTATTAGAGCTCATGCTTCTGCACTTTTCGCGCGAAGAAACGGCAAGTCTCCGCATCTAAAAATATTTTCCTGCAAAGAATCATTTTTTCGCTATGAAAAAAAAGCGTATAAAAAATCCTAAAGAATAAAATTGCTCGAAATAATCTCGCATTTTTGCGTGAAAATCGAGTATCGAATACATTTCAGGGTTAATATACAATTATAAAAAAAATCGGAGTGATTGATATAATTAATAAAACTTCAAGCATCAGTAAAGATGACATGAAGATAAGGTGATTAAAATTTTAATCAATTCCCGTCTTGCTAATAAGATGAGAACCGACCTGGACACCTGCCGGTCAAATTGCTCGTTTTGCTGCCTCCAGTTCGCAGTAACTATCTCTCGCTATCTCGCCGCTCTCTTTTCAACAGCCGCGATCTTGCGATGCTATCTCTCGCATTATTATCCAGTTATCAGAAAGACATGCGGTTATCTTCATGCCGCTAACTCGACGACCGGCTCTCCTCGTCACCTGCCACAGCCGGCAGGTCGTTCGTGTTTGCTCACGCCTGCCTTCACGAACGAGCGGAAGTAGAATCCACGAATATGTCGACACGTACCTAGTGTCCACCGATGACAGGACACCGTTGATAGGACGGGCTCCACCCTCGGGGACTCATTGACGCAGCCGAAGGTTAACGCGAGGGTGGGCTGGAGGGGAATGACTCGAGCGCGCGGGGAAATGACTTAATATGAAGTTACAAGGATGCTGCACGGACGATAGCCCGTAGCGATCGCGGGACCACCCAGGAGGTGATTGCCATGGAGTGGATCTATCTGAAGGCCACGCCGTGCGCCTCTTTTCCTCGTGCTACGGGCTTAATAGTGCCGGCCGGCTTCGCATTCCTAGATCGTCCTGCGCCAGCAGGAAACTCTCGCTGGATCTCGCCCCGGGCGTCACGGAGTTGTCTTTCAGACACTGACGGGAAGAAGGGGAAGAAAGGAGGGAAACCGGTGTCGTCTTGTAGCCTCATCGAAAATAAACGGGATTTCTCATTTAACGAACTAATGCGGAATCATTAACCGGGTTTATGACGGGTTTCCCTTAACGGAGTTCGTTCCTATGTTTTCGCATTGTTGATAAACATGTACGACTCACTCTTTGTAAAGAGAACAGAATTAATGGAATTATTTCTTATTGATAAGAAGAGAAAAAAATATTGAATCTCACCAAAATCTTAAAACGTTATAATTAAAAAATTAGAAATCAATTATTAATATCAATATTAATTAAAAATGTACAAGACAGGATCTTTATGCAAATCTAATAAAGAATTTCCTGATTTTTCAGATATTATTATTCAAAATTTCAAATAAAATTAAAGAATTTTAGATGCAATTTTCTGAAATAAACTTCTTCGTGCTTTCTTTAAGATAATATAAATATCCTTCAATCTTGAAAAAAAGCCACGTTAAATTCGTGCAATTTAGACACTATCTGGAAATTAATTACACAAAAAATTATAATTTTGCAATATTTTTTTCTTGTATTTCTCATGGAAACGCGACGTCGATACGTTTATTCTGGATTCGCTACTTCGTTTATTTCGCTAGCACGTCAAACTCCTTATATACACATACGTATGTATTAAATCCCGTTCCATAAATTTATGAAGGGGGTGTGCGTTCATTAGCTCCCCCTCGACGACAAGCTGCGCGCACCTCGGTCGATCGTCGCGTTGCGGACGCCGCGAAATACCGCCAACTCAGTCTCGCCGATAAGTCAAAGAGGGGCAGGGCAACATAATGCCGCTCTTCATGTTTTATGTATGAGAACGAGATTACTTCGGTACCACCCACTTGCCGAGTGCTACCACGAGCCCGAAAGCCGAGCTCGATAAAACCACCGACAAGAGGGACAATGGCGATTGATTTGCGAATCGATCGAACACGATCAAACTCCGATATACTCGGGAGAAGCACGATCAGGAATCTACGGCTTTTAAATAGCGTTTCACGTATTGCATTTATAATAAAACGACTATTTTGTTTTATCAGATCACGATTAACATTTAATATATTATTACTAATAATAATCATTAATAAAATCGATAGCATAAAATATATCTAATCTGACAAGATTTAATTTAATTTATCCATTCGCATAATTATTATTGATATTTTAAATATAATAAAACTGTGAGGACCATCTGTAAATGAGTACATTATTTCTCCTGCGTTTTTCATCTTATTTTATTAATAATACATATTTTTAATATTATGTTATTTATTCGAATTTGTTAATTTCTTTTTGAGTTACCTCGAAAAAATATGTTCTATATCTTTAAAGAATTTAAAAATTGCTGCAAAATTAAAGCACTTACAGCATTAATTAATATTCCTATCCATTGAGCTGTCATAATTTCATCTACTTTGCATTTATACTTATTTCAGCTGATGAATAATGACTGAATAACGCTATGGTGTTATAATTCGTTGTCGATAAATTACGCGCGCCGCGTTATAAGGCCTCATCAACAATAGACCGAGGGCGCGGATGGTTACGCATACGGTGGCAATGATTACGAGACGACGCGCGGATTTGCATATTATCGCCATATTTCTGGCGTTACTCTAAATCTCGCGTCGTATCCCATTAAGGTGTCGACAGTGCAATGGGAGCAAAAAAAAGGAAAGAGAGAGAGAGAGAGAGAGAAAAAGGGGAAGCGAAAAACGCGAAAGGCGATCGAAGTCAAAGGGTTCGACCGGCCGGAAGAGAAAAATGAAAAAATCAGCCGGGCCTCAACCGAGGTGTTTTATCAACATTCCCACGTGAGGGTCCCGTGCGTGTGATTAATGAGAATCACCGTCGAGAAAATCGGCATTCCTCGGTTTTGCACCGCAAAAGCTGCTGCCGCGAGATGTGCGTGCATCGCGCTGACTCGACTTGAATGCTTAAGCCGCATCCATATTTGACCATAAGATTATCAAAATTGAGGAATTAATTAGGATTCGGTTGAAAGGAGTATCAGCATTTATTTTCTCTTCATTCTTATTTTTTAATCTCCGCGCTAATAATTGTGGATTGGAATGCGACTTTATATATTAATATAAGATGTGAAAAAATGTGTTTTAAAATCGTATTAATTTACCCTACAACTATCACCGGATTATGCTCGTACATCTCTGGTGCCTTCAATTTATGAACAAGCATCTCGCGTAAAAGCGGTAATAAATTTCAGATTCGGTGTGAAGCTCGATTAAGCCGGATACGACGGAGGTAACCGATTCCTACCGCACGAATATAATTTGCATATCAAATTATCGATCGGAGTAAATCATTGTCAGCTCGACTGACCGGACGTTCCGGAAGCGCAAAGTCGGTAACCCTCGATAATGTTAATTTCCGATTGTGTCTCGCGGAAATTTAATTTTCAACACTAAAATTACACCGATCCTTGACTTCGTGCTTTCACCAGCAGTCGCGCTACCGGTAGATAAAAGAAAGAGAAATCGGCGACATTTCACGGCTATTTGATATACACCTTTTCGCCCGAAGCCGGAGTTTCACATTACGCGGTCGTCGCGATGCGGGATTATTTTCTAGGAGATAATAGAGAGAGAGAATGCACGTTACCACCCTGTAAATTAGCTATCACTCGTCCCGGACCGCGTGGGTGCAACGTGACCGCTCGCGTTATTATATTCCGCGGCTGCAAATCAACGTACCGTTAACGTTGTTTGGAATCTGCATTACTCTCGGTCGGAGTCAGTTCCGGTCGACCTGCGTCGCTCGTCATATTCCAATCCCGAGGGAATTCCGGGAGAGAGCTCGTTGGCAATTATAGTCGAACAAAATACGATTATCTTCAGGCTTTTTTAAACACAGCATCTTTTAAAATAAACAACTACATGAGATTGTGATTTATATGAATGAATAAAATCACATGGCTTTTATTCGCAAATTAAAATGTTAAGTATATACTTAACTGTCTATACTTAACTGTATATACTTAACTAAAGTATATACTTTCTGCAGTTGTGATATACATACATAATAGGAAGATTATAAAATTACAGTTAAAAGAAATTTCAATTATTATTACAATTTTAAGAGATTTACGTCATTTGTCATTCTTGAATTTTTGTAAAAAATGAGTTAATAATATTTCTTTTTGAGGTAGAGATATGAAATTATCACAATGCGACTGTGCGAATATGTATTCTTAATAAAATAGAAATAAAAATTCGACGAGTAATGTACTCATTATTTCTAGATTTTTATAAATCATATGATTACATGTATAGGCCTACAGATTCTCTCTCACGCCGCTGTTTTATAATGATACTTGTTATTATCTTGATTGAGCGCTCCAACAGATTGCCGACACTTGCGGCGTATAAACCAATTATATTTAATTAGGTAAGGTCCACTTAAAACACTCGCAGGCCGCGTTGACTGAAATTAAGTAAATTGCTTTTAATTCAAATACACAGATCAATTTAATGAATCTCATCTTTTTACTTCAAAAAAGCATCACGCTTTTCATCTAATCGCATTTCGAGAAAATAAAAAAAGTTGCGTCAAAATGTTCTTTTACGTATTAATTTAAAATAATTTATTAAATTAAAAAATTGCTAAAATTATTCATTTGAAATAAATGTAAATCAAAAACAATTTTGAATAATCCCTGCTAAAAAAATGTATTACGAATGACCAGACCGGAAATTGAATTTTTCTATATGGATGATTATTCTATATGATATATTTCTTAGTCTTATTTCTCTTAGATTTACAAAATTGTGATTTATAATTAAGATATGTTTTATTAGCTAGATTGACTTTTGCGAACAACATACATTAAAGTAGTTATATATCAAATATCCGGCGCGCGTAAAATATACAACATATGATAATGACATGCGGATCTATATGATATTTATGAATCGAATGACATTAAATCAGGCGAATTGGCGTTCCGGTACATTCATCGTTGTTCGATTTACGGTACTGGTTTCGATCGACGCGTTCTATTTCCGTAGGTTTTATTTTCCGCTCTGGCGTACGTGTACCTTTTGATTTATCACTTTTATCGTATTATTGATCGATTTAATTATCGAACGAGCAGCACGAAATTTTATAATTTGCATTTTTAGACCATAAATCTGGTTAGAGTACTACATTTTGCGGTAGTAAAACAGCCAAAACGATGAGCCTAAAAGATGATACTGAGAAACGATATATTATAAAAACGTTTCGCATCTAAAAATTAAAAGTAAATTAAATTAAAACTGTGTGAAAATAATAAAAAAGGGTACTGTCATATATTTACTCTATTAAATATTTAATCAAATTAACACTTTAGAATATAAATTCAAGAATTTCTGCCGATATAAAATACACACAAAAATTACACATGTAATGTAAGAAATGGAAAATCCGAGAGCTCTTTAACAATTTAAATTATATAAATATATGTAACAAATTAAACATTTTTTTAAATTAATTTATTTTTCACATTCACGAATTTTCTCAAGTTTAATTTAATAACTGTATTTTTTGTCTAGCAAAAATTTTGCTAAGTTGCATTAAGTTTACTAAGTTTTCTAATTCTTGAAGTTCAATATGTCATTTTTTATTATTTATATGTGAAATAAGTACTCTTATATATAATATTATATCTATTGTATTTTATATGTGTATACATTTATTTTAAATGATAGTTATTCATAGATGAATAGCTTCGCTTTTCCACCTGATACGATACGGAGAAGTATTTTTCCCTTCAAACTCACATAATCAGTTTCAACCGAAATGATCCCAATTACTATACTCGCGTGATTTTCTTGTTAAGAAATCATTGCAAGCTATGTATTCATGAAGATAGTAAAATTACCGTAATGAGAATAACAAGCGCGCCGATGGAATTACATTAACGCCGTCGAGCCTATCACGAGACGGATTGAAATCACCTTAACGCGAAAGCAATAGTCGCTCAATAAAGCTATTTTAATATTACGTGTAATACTACCTATTGGAAAAATGAAATTACTTTAGCTTATGATTTTGACTTAAACGATTTTGATTTAAACTTGTCTTGAATATTCCATAAAGTAATGAAATTTGAGTATCGAAATATAACAATTGTGTAAATTAATATTGTTATAAAAAAAAGAAAATTAAAAACAAAAACTGTAAAGAAATTTAAAAACATTTACATTGACATTTTTCCAATGTAAATATTTCATTATCGAAAAAATTTGATCGAAAGATGCTTATTTATATATTTTATTGACAAGTCAATATTAATTTATATTCATACTCGAGTGTATTATTCCGTTTATTGTAAAGTCAAACCATAGTGAGTGCATAGACGGCACTTGCGCTAATCTTTGAAAAGAAATTGGTCGATCTTGCTAGGATTATCGAAACGCAACTCGTCGTCGATCGATAATGTTGGATAATATTACCGCGAAAAGCGATCGACGTGCTCGTTGAATTATTAACCTCGCTACTCCTCTATTACTCACGCTATCAAACTTATCTCTCATTAGCCACACCACAGTGTGCCTCTTATACGATAAACCGGCCCAATCAAAGTAACAGATCGCGTGGTATCTTTCGCGAGGATGGTATCGATTTAGAAGCCAATACACCATCTCCTCGTATCGTATCGATGCACAGTGAGTCGTCGTTCGTTTCATCGATGAATCGGCTATTTTTCCATTAACAGACACGAGAAGGCGATCTCATGCTTGACATGTACAATAAATTGGATATCTTGTGTCGATTTATAATCGATCGTTTGCTGGCAGTGGGAAGCTTCTATCCTGACATGGATAAAATTCGCGAGGCGATTCCATTCTACCTACGATTCTCAGAATAGGTAATAAAAGTTTGTCACGAGGGCGAAATTATCTCCCTTTGCAAATAATCTTGAAATATTTCTCTTTGCATATTTCATCGCAAGATAATTATTGTATTAATTGCTTCAAGTTTCCAACATGCATTTCTTCTCCTTTTGCACGCATCAAGTGTGTCGAGTAAGATTTCGCTTCACCGTTCAAAGACTCTATCGCGCGATTACGATCATTCAATTCTGCAGAGTATATAAACAAATCTGCTGGAACGTAAGATCGGCTTTATACAAGTGTCAAGTGGATAATCGGCATGCGAAGGAGATTATCGGGCTAAGCTGTAGGTAGGTGGATAGCTAGGTAAACCGATACTCTCTCTCACGGCAGGTAGATACTATTTTATTCGGATAATCCTCGGAGCTGATAGAAACCGCCGTTGGGGGTTTAAATCCTTCTACGCGATTATAAATGCGATGTGGCGCGTAACCGAGTACTCGATGCAGTACATAATTCGCGAAATACGCAGCGGAGATTTCACTTCGCCGATTCGCGACTTTACGCCCGTCTCTCCTCTCGCTGTCAGAGTCGAGACGGAAAAAGGCTCTCGTATTTATTTATTGCACGCTTGCGATATTTGCTCGTTTACGACCCCACTCGGGGCGTAGAATATAAATTTTCTCGATTGATATACTCTGTTTGCAAAAAAAACCCGTATTTACGATCTGGCATATGATAAAACTGCGGGTGTAATGCTGGAAATATGCACGTACGTATTAATCATAACTCTGCGTCAATATATTTAACAAACAATTAATATTTAATATAAGAATTATATATTTTTATTTATTTACATATTTGTTTATTTATATATTTTTTTATTTATACATTTATTTATTTATTTATATTTATATATATATATATATATATATATATATATATATATATATACATATTTATCTTTTTATATATTTATATATTTACAAACTTTAATTAATAGCGATTTAAATATATCCAGATATAGATTCTGAAACAACAGTCATTCTACATTCATTATGAATACTCTATTCTACTTTCAATAAATAACAGAATTATTATTCTCAATATTTTTCGCAATTGATTGGAGTTTTGCCAAGAAGCGTAAGATTTAAATCTGTTTCTTTCTACATCATTAAACATACATTTCTAGCAAAGCAGTTAAGACAGTCTGTTAAATCGCCTTCGGCGGAGATATGAAAATTAATCCGATGCACGGAAATTAATTGCCTACAAGTTCGCAGCACACGTGGAGGACCTCCCGCAGAAATCGTCAGAGCGTAGCTTCGATGCACGACGAAGGACGTCCGTTCGACCTCGCGAATTATTTCTCGGGGGATGATTTATCCCCGGGGAGGAGGCTATTTTAATTACGCGCGTCGGCCGAGTAATTGCGATATTAGAGCGAGTTACACGTCGGTAGCGGAGGCAGCTGAGAAATTGCGTGCGATGGTGGTCCAGCGCGTGTTTCGCGGTGACACATGTTTCGAGTTTCGAGTCGTCCACTGCAAGCTATATAATCTGTCCATAATTTAATTCGGAGAGCTGCGGAGAGACGCGAAATAATGAACCTGTTAAGTTTCCGTCAGGGAATAAACTAATTGAAAAATCTCCAACGTTTAACGAGATTAAAATAGAAGATTATTACTAGCGAACTGAGAGGTATTTCTCATAATTTCAACAATTTAATCACTTAGCTACGAGAGAGAGAGAGAAAGAGTACAGATCGATGCATATATCGTAAAGTACATATTTTCCGATTTCATATTATGCAAATGATTTAGGGCCGTCTGCGAGGGATTGAACATGTGTGCGGAAACTTGCCCGCGAGCAACAGCGTAAATGGAGATACGACTAATGTAAGAGTAAATAGATATATTACACTGTTATCGGTATAATCTCCGTATGCGACGGAATACACGAGCTTTGCGTAATTTTGCGCCGTTAAGCCATATTTAAATTACAAGCCTTCTCCCGTAAGTTCGAGATTTTCATAATTCGTTTAATGTTATCAGTACAAAAATGTATCATTATAATTACAACTATTTTTTTTATAATTGCTAAATAATACGTCATTGAGTGCGTGCGCTCATAATAGCGGATTAATCGAAAAAGCGAAGACGTAGCTGCAAAGGGTTGAACTCAATTGAACCTCAATTGAACGCACGCACGCACGCATGGGTGGCGAGCCACCGGGACGATCCCGGACAGATAACACGCTAATGGAGTTTTAATCCGCAGGTAAGTAATTGCTAATGGGACGGCGTTTTCATAGAGGAACAAATTATGTCGGAGATGCATCGCCGACCTCGCGACGATATCTTCCAGGAAAACGATGGAAAAGCGTCCGTCCTTGAACGTAATCGTCCTTGAATATAATTGGGAAGCTAATGGATGCATTGGAGGATTTGAAGATTCTACCCTGATTTCCCTCTCTCTCCCTTTCTCTGTCTCTCTCTCTCTCTCTCAAGAATCATACAACTTTTTGAAACTTCGTTGCTTTTGAAATTTAAATAGAATTTTAAGAGGAGTATAATTTATTACATTATTTTTTATGTTAATTTTAAGAATTCTTTTCTTTATAATTTTTCACTCTCCAATCAATATTATATTCGATTCTTATTTATATTTCTTATTTTATTTATTTATTTATTTCTTGTTTTATTTCTTATTTTATTTATTTCTTCTATTTATTCTTATTTATATTCGAAAGAGACATACTTTTCACTTTCGTGGTTCCTTATGAGCGGCAATAAAATCAATTTATCGAGAGAAAGAAGGTGGAGAGGAGGGAAATAAATCAATAAACCACGCGCGAAAGCCGGAGATGAACGAGCGAGGGAGTTAATTATCGCAATTCGTCGTGATTTATTTTCATCCCGCGCCGGGATACGAAATTGATTATATTCCGCAGCTCGTCGAGATATCTCAACCACTCCCCCCGAGGTCTCGAAGGGTTAACTGCAGGATGTACGATGCATACGGCGTTTTCAATGTACACCTGCGCGATGCATCTCGGAATGCTCTGTAATAACATTACGTTTATTTGATCGCATTAAGTTCCATAGTTTTGTATAATATCTCGGAAAGAGATTTAACGGGTGTCTCTTCAAAATTGTACAAGAAACTATCATTCTCTTACATTCTTGGAAAATTAATAAAATATTAAATTATTTTCTAGAGATATCGTAAAAGATAATTATTGAATATATCTCGCGATCATGTTTTTATTATTTTTATTTTATTCTTATTTATATTTAAATGTCGATGTGTGTCTGGGAGTAATAAAAATATTATCAATTGTACTAGTATTTTAATTAATACGTATTGAAACGTAAATTTGAGTCGAGAAAAATAAACATACATAATTTGCACGATTATCGCAATGATACGCATGGAAAGATGAATGACGGAGCGAATATGTTTGGTAAACGGTTCACTTATCGATACGCAAACAAAATCACATAGCAAACGCGGTGTGTTTGCGGATGTCGAGAAACGACATAGCGTTCCACGACGAAGGCCTCAATTGAAGTTTCACGGATGAAAAGCATCTCGGTTGCCCCGGCTAGAACCCTAGACGAGGGGCTGCAGAGTATACGTTGTCCCGATCGAGATAGAAGAGATATATGGAGTTGCCGGGCAAAGCTCTCTCGTGATCTTAGCCCTTGGCGCAATCGCAATTGCCCGGCTATCGTCGAGTGCAATCGAGACCGGTATTCCTCGATTCCTCGCAATGCATTCCCTTCTTGCCCTCCGCGAAATTCGAAAAAACGATTAACGATTTTTTCTGCCAATTAAATGGTGAAATTGGACACATCAATTAATGAATTGACAATATTTATGACCGCACGATAATTATTTTTGTATAATTTTAAAAAGTACTTGTTTTAAAGAAAGTGCATTAAAATAATTTCGTTATTTATCGTAATATATAAAAAAAATAGAAAATATTGCTTCAAGATTTGATTCAATTTTTTCAAAAATATGTTAAACTTACAATAACGAAATTATTCAAAATATTAGAGGATGGTAAAATTTTAATTTTAATTACGTAAAAACGAAAGAAATGACTGAAGATATAAATTTAAATTATAATGTTTGTTAGCACGACGCGTATAAATATTTATATGCGTGTTATTTATAGGTAGTAAAAATCGGTGTAAAAAAAGATAAATTATTCAGTGTTCAACTTGATTCTTAATTGCTCCTTATTATTCATAATATTAAGAAATCACTCGTCGAGAAACGAAAATTCGCAGAGGTTTCCTGCTTCTGATATTTCATCGGCGAAACAAACGAACGTTCCAGCGACATGCGGGAGCCTCGAAGGTTTCATGAATGAAATCTCGAGATCGTCCGATGTGAGGCGATACACTAACGTTACCGACCAGAGTCGAGTTCTTTACCAGGAATCCTGAACATGTTGCAGCCAGGTGTTGAGACACTGCTCCTCTAACGGGTGAATAAAATACACATTGAACTCTTTCGTCGTCCAACATTGCTTCAACATTGCTCTTTCACATTATTAAGATATACTTCCATATAAAATATCATGTTGTTAAATAATTCAATACATTGCTTGCATTTTTATATATAAAAAAAATTACTTAGAGTACTTATTTAGAGTACAATGTTTAATTATTGTACTCTAAATAATTATAATTTAATAAATTCTTTATGATACATTGCGCTCATAACGTGCATTGTACTCCAAATAATTATAATTTAACAAATTCTTTTAAAAAAAATTGTGTTAAAAAAATTATGAAGAAATATATTCTTACTTATAGTTATATTTATACAGTCAGAACATTCGCCAATATTTATCACGATTACGAATAGCATCATGAATGCAGCGATATTCGCGCTGTTTAGCGCGCGACGAGGAAATTCCGAGCTTTAAATGGTCAATCGTATCGCTAATTAGAGACACTTTGATCCAGCGATACGGCAAATGCAGGCGCACTTCAGCCCATGATAATTAAAATCGACGAGGGGTATCCGAGAGGAGAAGCAAATGATCACCCGTTATAGAAGCGGCCCACGCGCTCCTGAACGAGACGTGCAGACTCGTTGTACGGTCAGGTGGGTATATAAGGAGGTAAGGACCAATCGCGGGAGAGAGAAAGAGAGAGAGACGGAATAAGGAGCTGAAGAGGAAAAGGAAGAGACAGAAGCCAGACCGGCAGGAGTATCTGATAGGCCGATTGCATCATTAGCTCGCTAGCGAATCCGCCGGGGAGAAGAGCTAGTTGGCAGCCGATCGGCGAGCCCCAATTAAATCTGATAGCGACGACTTTTCGACATTCGACGGAAATGATGTAGAACTTCGATTCCGTGGGAGGAAATGTGGCAAGGATCCGCGGGGTGTCGACTGCGCGCCTCGATAATGAGCCACGTAGGCGGATACGCAAGTGTCGATAGGTAACACTTGGCGGTTTCCATAACGCGAATATGTATTTATTATGTATTTATGCTGAGAACAGTAAAGATTAGTTCTGCTAATCTTGTCTTCTCTTCTTCTGCTCGCTTCTTGAAATTTTTTGGATGCCGAGGCGGATGTCGAGTACGATCCTCTACGATTTTTATTGAAACGACTGCGAGCCTTTTACGGGGTCCTGAGACAATTATAACGCCGATGGAAAATGATAGGGTTTCGTTCGAAAACTAACTCGCTATCGAAAATCCGCGTTGCCCGCGATGGGCATCATGGGACGACATTCCGCGGTTTCTTGCGAGCTCGACGAGAGAAACCGCGGGGAAAGAAACTGCGCGAGGCAGAGGAAGACAGGAGACTGGAAAGAACCCGCGAAATGTTTCAGCTCGTGTCACACGGTGGCGAGCCTACGTACGATTATCAGGCCTACGGATCGCCCGCACTTCGTATCCGAAGCGGCGATTTAAAAAGGAAACCATGTTTTATCGCGCCGCATAATCGATAAGACATTATTCCGGAGCGGAGGCTCCGCTCTTCATGGTTTGCCGCATAAGAAATGGAGTTTAACAAGATATTAAGCGTCACTCATACCTGAATAGTTCAGGTATAAACAAGTAGCCCAAGTATGTGTCGTGTACAATTTAATAACGTATACATCGCGATCTGTAGCGATGGCGCCTGATAAACGATGCCGTTGCATCGAGCGGATTTAGAAGACGGAGTTTCAATCATTTTGTTTATATAGTTCGTGATGGATCGCTCGGTTAATATGAAAGACTCGAGTGATTTTAATTGAGCATTATCCACGATCGAAAATCGGATAAGCAAAGAAGCCGAAGCTTTAAAAATATTTTTATGCATCTCTGATTTTTTTCAATTCGCCGAGAAATCGATCACTGAGATGGACACTCGCAATATATCGATAAAATATAAAATGAAATATAACGTTAAATAAAATATACATCAGTAAAATATAAAAATTGTAAAACTTTTTGCGCTATAAAAAATAATTTTTATATATCTTTGATTTATCATTCGCCCAAAATCGATCATTGAATACATATCGATAAAATACAAAACTGTGGAATGCAATAAAATAAGATTTACACTTTCTCAAAAGCAGTATCGCGAAATTCTAGGTTCGTAAAACTTGTATCGTCGAGCAACGCTCGAATTTATGGGCTTGCGAGATAAAATATAAATTTTTGCGACACATACCACGAGATCGTTCACGTGAAGATAGGCTTTGTCTTATCGATTTGAATCATGTTTGTCTCGAATCGACATGTCGCTCGATCGCTCGATGGTCTCTCAAATCTGTATTTTTGTCAAAGATAAAGAGCAATTTCTATTCGCCAAAGAATCCATAAAAATATTTTATTATAAGAAAATAATAAAATAATTTTTATTATACGTGTAAATTATTTCTTTGCATTTATTTGGATCTATTTTATTTTATCAGAAATTTCCAATAGGTATAAAAATCAAACTTACACATGCAATAAAAATATATTTTCTCATAAATTATTGTCTCTTTGAAGAGCTTTGACGAATAGCGCAGTTTATTTAAAATAATCAATTAAATCCTACGCAGGATTGGGACAGCTTCCGAGAAATCGATACGAGACGCGAAAGGATTCTAACGAGCCCTCGATTCCTCAAGTTCGCTCCGGCTTCGGCTGTAAAATTGCACTCTTTACTTTCCAGCGCTGTATTCGCGCCAATGTGCATCTACATCTGCTTATGCAGATCCGCGGCCACGATATCGCGTACACGTGGGCGGACTTGCGAGTCTCTCGCCCTGGGAGATCGACTTATCCGGACGGAAACTCGAGAACCGCGAGCAACGCATATATCGTCGAGGATCGCTTCTGATAGTCGAGGAAAAATGCCGAATTAGAGCGGCAAAATAATCATTATCATTAGATGAGGTTGAATCTGTTGCTCGAAAAATAAAATCTGAAGAATCTTTATCGTTTATAATTCCATCTTAAATAAAACACAAAAATGTAAAAAAAAAAAATGAAAAAAAAAGTAAAATATAACAATTTATTTATATTTACATTATTATAATAAAATATTTAATAGAATATTTTATTTTAATAAATATTTAATAAAATATTTAATAAATATATTTTAAATTAAATACTTAATAAAATATTTAATATTGTTTAAAATTAAATATTTAATAAAAGAAGAAGTATTCGATTTCCTTAAAATACAAGAAAGATTTGACCCTTCCTCTACTAACTCTCACCATTATATCAATTTCACTGATATCTGATTGCAAATTTCTAAATCAAAGATAATCAAAGAGGCAATCGAGGGGAGAATTACATCATTCGAAAGATCGATCAGCTGGGAAAATAACGTCCGCCTCAACAACGCGTCTCTTTCTTCTAAACTAGGCCGTTCCTTTAAACGAACGATCGCGAGTTAAAATATCGGCGACCTGAAAAGGAAGTTGACAATAGCAGGACTGGCGCAATTCATCTATCTATGCAAAGCGTGTAGATTGCGCACGCTGAAACTCGTTTTCCATTTGTAAAAGCGCACATGCCCTCGGGGGGGGGGGGGGGGTAATAGCGCTTTGTGAAAACGGCCGTCCGATATCTCATAGGTGCATACGCACGCATCGCGTATATCGCGGCGGCGCCATTTCCCGATGCGATCTGCGAATAATTCCGGTGCGAGGCCAAGACGACGTCGATCCCGCTCATTCGCGCGAATACTAATGCGTGAGCTAAGAACCCGAGAGTTTCTTCTCCGCGGTTACGTGCCTTACAATGTTATGCCGCGTTACGTCGCCGTAATATTCGCGAGCGACGCATTGTGCGCTTATCGTTACCACCTTAAACGGGCAAACCGTTTTACGTGAAACGCGAGAACACGTGCGCGATAAAGCTCCGCGATTTAGCCTCCTCTTCGGGTTTCTACGAGAATAAAGAGTTGGCGTAAAAAAATTTGCAGTAAATTGAATAAATCTGAAATGAAAAATTTATGATAAACCGAATAAATTGAAAGCGCAAAGATAATTTGACTGATTAAACTTGATGTGCTTCTAATGAATGGAAATTTACACTGGCTTTTATATAAAATATGAAGACTTGATGTAAAATCTGTACAATATTTAATTATTATTAATAAATTTAATAAATTTAAATAAATAAATTTGATTTAATAAATTTATTTATTTAAATATCAAGTTTATTTATTTAAGTATCAAGTTTAATCAACCAAATTATCTTCGGTTATCTCGAGAAAAATGGAAAGTATAGGGATAAAAATTGCAAAATTGTAGAATCAAATGTTGAAAAATGAAAAATTTGAACACGCGATCAATTAATTAAAATTAAAGTAATTAAAACCGTATATATTTAAATCGTAATACAATTAAATATTTGCATAGATTTTACATTGAATAAAGAGATTCTAATAAAGTAAATTTTCACATTAGAAGTATCAAGTTTAATTAAAATCCTAATAAATTTTCTCGAGAGAATGAAATAAAAAAATAGGGACAATGTCGTGAAAATTTGAGGATCCCCGAATCTTTTTCACAATTATGCGGACGCAGGCACAAGTTATCGTTGTACTACACCCGCCGACTTCCGTCGACGATCATTATTCACGCCTAATGCGTGTACATTATCTGGCCTGCGTATGCGTGTTACGTCGCCATTGTTGCGCATTGTGAGCAGGTGGAGGCGCAACCTCTTTCTCTCTCCCTTAGAGAGTCCACCGATAGCGAGAGAGGCATTTGACGTTTTACGAGGCGAAGCCTTCGATAATGACCGAAACGCACGGATCCTATTGTCGAACGCGTGCGCAACAATGAACGACGAAAATGTCCGTTTGTTATTACAAACAGCCGGATGTTCTACGATGCGCGAGTAAAACTTCCTCAAAATAGTCTATAATTCGTCGAGTAACGAAAAGATGATCGCTGCGAGAGTGCGCGTTACATTTTCATTATCAATCATCATTATCAATTACTTAAGAGATATTAGATAGACTCGCATTTTTGCAAGAAACTCGAATATTTACAGCATTTCTTATGTATGTGAAATGTATGTAAAAAAATTTTCTCAAAATATTCTGCATCCGCGAAAATTCATAAGCTTAAATTTTACACCCAAATATTTATTATCCTCCTCGAGTGTCTTCACGAAAATTTTTTATTTAAAAATTTTATTCATAATATAAATTAATATTGAAAATAAAATTAAAAAATTTAAAAAAAAGATGCTGGGGTATATTTTTGCACATCGAAGACTAACATAAAATAAATCTCGTTTTGAAAAGCGATCTCGAGCTTTCAACGCAAACGATGACTCGCCCAAACGGTATCCTCGATCTTTCCTTTTCGCCGATCTTCTCGTTTGCTCAAATAAAGATGGGAACTCGTTTTGGCATGTGTCCCGATTAAGATTGTGCTAATTGCGTCCCGGCCGCATCAGCAGCCTGCGTGGCAGCGGTTATTCTGGTACGTCCGGATAATGTACAGTAGGACTCTATTTATCTAAATTTCATGTTACAATCCTATCGAAGTAGAGTGTCGATATAAAATAAACTTGAAATAAAATTATAATATTGAGCCTCTCTCTCGATACGCCCATTTTTCCCAACATCCATAAATTTTCCATAAATTCTCGCTCTCCAGTTATTATAGATAAATATTTTAGTGTCATATAAATCCTTTACGGATTCCGTGAAATATACAATTTCTGATCCTTAATTCTGCGAATTTTCGATGAGATTGACCCTTTCGATGAGATTGTACCTTGCTTGCGTTTTGAATCCGAAACCACAGAATTTTTTTTCACTCGAATCTATAATTATTTGCGATCTTGTATGTAGTTTCACAAACCCGTCTATTCCATAGAATCCCACAGAATTCTAGACATTGAGAGTATTCATATAAGATATGATTTCAAAGATTCGTAGAATTGCGTATATTTTTTATTAAAGAATCTTACGATAAACATTTTTTGCCCCATAATCTCGTGGTGCTTTTCCATACAAATTCTTCCAGTTTATAAACAGTCTTATCTTTTGGCGCTTATCCCGATAAGAGCGAGATTTCGCTGCATCGCGAGATAAGAACGAGGAGATTCCGAGAGGCACGTTATTAGCCGCAATTCCGGTCTTTGGCGACGGATAAATACGACCTTATTAAGGTGCTCCATCGTGGAGTATCGCGCGCCGCGCTTTACGAACGTCGACTAGGTTAATTATGCCGCTTAAGTTAGGATAAGGCTGGCATCCGATCGAACGAATTCGCTAAGCAAAAGCAAGCATATTCTCTTTCTCTACCGGTTGCTTAATTTACTTAACTGCGCCGCTTAATATTCGCATTCTCCGTTGAATTTGATTATATAAGCTGTATTAATGTACATGGCTGACACTAACAAGTTAGATTCGAAGAAGTCTTCAGAGAATCGCATATATTGCTATATTAGGAAAATCGAAAATCTAGAAATGCACTTATAAACAAGAGATATAGTCATTACCGTCAAGGTAACAGTGACTTAATTTTTTATATGTATTATGTAAAAATATTTTCTCAAATTATTCTACATCCACGATAAAATTCATAAGCTTAACTTTTACATCCAAATATTTATTATCTTCTTCGAATCTTTACTCGAAAATATTTTTTTATCCGATAATACTGATAATACAAATTACTATCAATTAAATTTTAAATTTATCTAATTTTATTATTAAGAAAAAGAATTAAAATTTTGTGACTCCAATTTCAGAGAATTTTTAAATTAGTGATGTGAGT
Source organism: Camponotus floridanus (assembly GCF_003227725.1). Taxonomy (NCBI): domain Eukaryota; kingdom Metazoa; phylum Arthropoda; class Insecta; order Hymenoptera; family Formicidae; genus Camponotus; species Camponotus floridanus. The sequence goes on from NW_020229838.1 coordinate 1,419,310, forward strand.
GTGAACGATTTAAATTATCTTCAAAATATATAATTTTTGTAGTTAATAATTATTTGTGTAAATTATTAATGGCACAATGACAATATCCTTCTCTATATATTTTTCTCAATTTTCTAAGCGTCTAAAATCACAGATAGAACTTCTTCGACACTATCGTAATTTATTCCGGGTCGCTGCAAGTTGACATTCGCCCGCTTCTCTCGCTCAACAATACAATCGAGATGATTTTGCAAGTATCGCAGAATCGTAGAGATATTACCCGGAGAACCTTTGAGACGTACAAGCGATGCCGGTGCGATTTAAAATTTAGAATTCTCGATCGCGGCCCGCCTACGTTATTCACGCATGAGTAGTCCCTTTCGCATAACTAAGGATAGGAGAGCAAACGAAAAAAAAATTACGGCGGTGGAAGATATATTTAACTTGCAGAACAAGATTCCGAGGTTATTAACAGCGAGTTCCGATTGGTAACTATAATCAATATCATTACAAATCGGAAAAGGGAGTGTACACTCGGCTCTATAGAAAAGAATATTTAATTAAAGCAACCAGAGATTTGTGAAACAATGATTGATTAATGCTTCCTTGTGCGAGCTGTCATCTCGTGATTAGCATTCAATGCGACGCATATCTCGTACTTGACAGTCTCTCTGACAGTCTCGCGTCGATTTGCATGTTTCTAAACTTTCGCCGGTCAATCACGAGCGAGCATCCGCGACGTGACTTTTACGGTCCATTATCGATAGTCTCGTGCACATCGAATTAATTTCTCGAGGAAAAACACATTCCGTTTACTTCGCAATATCTCGATATCAAAATCGCGAATACGTAATGCTGTCTCTCGCCGTTAATGTTATTCACTAAGATGTGCGCGAGGTAATTTTCTTCGATGCAAATGTCTCGGAAATGATTTGCAATTAATAAAAAAATGAAGGAAAAAGTTCAGGAATTAATATGTCATTAATCTCATTAATAATTTATCATAAATAACTGTGCGACTAAAATACAAAACAAAATGGAAAATCTCGTACTTTTCACACAAATTAAATTTCAAAAGGCGATTATAAATGTAAATGAAACTGTCTCCAAAAATTAAAATTCTTTACGTTTTATTTAAAAGGATACGCATGATTGAATTCGTGCGTAAGTGCGGCATGCGCGTTGGAAATGGCTGTGTTTCCGCGATTGATAGTAATAATCTGACTGATGCATCAACTGTCGTTTACGCCACCAGTGCACGTTAAACGGAGCGTATCACTCGCGAACGAGAGAAAGAAGTAGGTGGCATCCCATCGCAGGAAGTTAATTAGCATCACGGACAGCTCTGTCGAGAGAGAGAAGAGCCTCGGGATAAAGAAACGAGCTAGATCTAAGTAAACCAGAAACTCACGTGAACGTCATATCTCTCGCAAAGTATCTACCTGCACTTATCTCAAGGCACTTATGACGTATGCTCGAACGAACCTTTATTGCTTATAAATAATCGATTTTCCAATCAATCCTCATTACCGATGAAATTCATCATCCCTCTCCGCGATTTTTTCTTTTGCAGAAAAAAAGAGATAAAATAACGTTCGATTTTTAAAATTTTTCTCGCGTCACAAGAATAACCCCACGCAAAATTACATTGTAAAAAAAATAATCAGAATTTATTTTTGATATACTAATATATATAGTATTTTTTAGTTTACGAAATTACTTATTCAAATTATGAATTTTCTTCTTTGCTTGTTTGTGGAAATCCAAATGTAAATATTATAATGAAAACGATGATTCTAATTATATCGAAATATGTCATATAATTTTCGCTAATTTTCTATCGAGCAAACTATAAAAAAATAATCAGAAAGTTAAAAGAATAATAATAATTAAATTTAAAAAATAATAAATACAAATTCAAAAATACAAATTAAAAAAATAATAGTCAGAAAACTACAAAAATAATAATTCAATTACAAAAATTAAAAAAATAAAAAAATAATAAATACAAATTAAAAAATGCAAATTGAAAAATAATAAAGTAATATATAAAAATTAGGCTCTGTAATGTATTAAACAACAATTCGAGAAAAGAGCAATTAAGAGCCACCGCGGATGGTAGTGCGTAAAATTTTTTAAAGATGAGTGATTCGCGAAAATTAAAACGAGTGAAAAACTTATGCCTATATTTTTACTTGGTGCATTAACCAAGATATAAATTCTCAATACCGAGAATACTATAAGACCCCTCTTTACCCCCCTGAAGAGACGTAGGCGAGAAAAATATCGGGGAGAAGTCGCTGAATCGGGAATTGTTTAATACATTACAGAGCCTAATTTATATATATTACTTTGTTAAATTTACGCGGAGCTAATCGCGTTCTCATTATCTCAACAATTGGGCAAGATAGGTATCGGTGTGGGGCTGAATAGCTCAGTGGTAAGAGCAGTCGTCCGGCAAGCGAAAGACTTGGGTTCGTTTCCCGATTCAGCGACTTAATTGCTCTTAATTGCTCTTTTCTCGAATTGTTGTTTAATACATTACAGAGCCTAATTTATATATATTACAAAATACAAAATTAAAAATTATTAAAAAAATTAAAAATTAAAAATTAGAAATTAATAAAAAAAATACTTTAACCAACCTCATACTTTAACTGACCTTCGATATGATGAACTCAACTTCAATATGTGACATTTGTGAAAAAGAAGAGAATTAAAATAAACCCTGCGGATAGAAATAATATAAAAACGCATTTATTTACTATACGAATGTATATAATTTGTGAATGAAAATTATATACGTTGGAACTCGCACTTTGAAAGGCACTTTGCGATGCTCAACTGAACAATATCGTTATTACATGCAAATTATGATCAAGCTGCTGACCCATATAGTATAACAAAAGGCCTATGCATATATTTTACTTGGTGCATTTACCAAGATATAGATTCTCATTTTTGAGAATTCTATAAAACCCTGAAGAGACGTAGACGAGAATCGGGGCGAAGTCGCTGAATCGGGAATCGAATCCGAGTCTTTCGCTTGCCGGGCAACTGCTCTTATCACTGAGCTATTCAGCCCCACACCGACATCACATATAATATCTTAATTTTAAACTATAAAATATCTAGTAAAATATTTATTTTTCGATTATTTTACCTTAATACTTTTATGTACAAAATAATGAGAGGAATCATTTGGTGTAAAAAAACACATAATTGTTCCGAAGAAAAAATATGTAATTTGCAATTAACAATTACATATTTTTTCTTAAAAATAACTGTGTGTTGTCTTTACACCAATTGATTCCTCTCATTATTTTGTACATAAAAGTATTAAGGTGATAATAAAAAAATGAATATTTTACTAGATATTAAGAACTCGATCCGTTCAGCGATTATTTCAATATGAAAATAATTGCTCTTTTCTCGAATTGTTGTTGAAAAATAATAATCAGAAAATTAAATAAAATAAATAATAAGAAAATTAGCTAATAAAATAAAAATAATAATAATCGCGGAGAAACGCGTCGTACTTTTAGCACTTTAAGGAGAGACGATATCACGCTCCATTGAGTTCGTACGATTCTTTCACTATAACGGGCGGTCGTACATTATGTGAGCGATAGGAACCCTGGTTATCAGCACAGTGACGAGAAAGAGAGAAAGACGATGCGCTGAATGATTGCGATTTATGGGATTGTTCGTGGTAGCCTGGTGGCGATCTCGAGCGGAATTTGTTGCCCGGATTGTAAAAGCGCCGCCACGACGAGGCGTATTCGGATTTTACAAGATCGTTCGTCTCGCTCGTCGAGGACGTTAAATTCTGATGTCCGTCCGATATCCGAGTTTTCTCGGCACCTCGTACCGCGCTTGTAAATGTCTTCATAACGTTTTATGTAAATGCGACCGGACTATTACGCCGCGACACGCTCGAGTTATCCAGCGCGGTGAGCTTTTGCTTTTGGTGCTTTTCGCGACGTCTCTCTGTCTGTTGATTCTAATTTACACGGTAGCGTTCAGCTTTTTGCATCGCCTTTGAGGTCGACACGGAGTTGAAGTTGTCCGACACTTCGTTTAATCGTCTTCATCCATCTACGTGTACTCAATTTCGTCGTTGATTTAAATCGTTTACGTGTAGTTCAAGATGTTCAAGATAAATTTCTGGAGAGTCAACGTCAATGACATCAATTATTAAGAGTTTTTAAGTCTCTTATGAAACTTTTTCTTGTATATTCTTTTCAGAAAAAATATATAAAATTAATAAAATTTAATAAAAAAATAAATAAAATTATACATATATGATTGACATATATGATATAAATAAATATATTTAGAAAAATAACAAAATTTCAATTCTTTCCTAAAATTTTGATTTTTTTCCGAAATCTTAAATCTTTATTTGTTTCTGGATGATTTAAGATGAGGGGGGACATATGCAAAGGTCGATAAAACGTTTAACGATCCAAAAAACGTACAATAGATATGACCGTAAATTAAATTCCGCGAGCGGTAGAAAGAATATTTCAGCTCCGTAAATCTCAGGCAACGTTCTGAAATCATGGCTGCTGTCAGGTCGGATAAGTGCAGCGTACTTAGAGCACGGCCGGGATAAATATCTCGGGTTTTGCGTTAGAGTAAGATGAAGGGCCGCGCATTACTCTTCATGTTCGCGTCTCGACTAAGGCTGGCAGGTACAGGGCTGCCTTCATACTGGCACATTTCTTGGTCTAGGGCCCTCTTTCTTGGTGAGACCATCAATATCGTAATCAATCTTTGTAGACACGTATAACAAATATATGCATATAAGTTGTCAATTCTTACTATCATTTTAAATTATTTATGAAAAATCAATTATATTAATTACAGTTCCCCCATAATCTGATAAAATGCAGTTAAATCTTCGTTCGTTTTATATTTTTTAAATATATTATATTAAAGTACACTCTCTTAAATTGGCGATTTCATTATTTTATGAGACAAGAGAAAGTGGGATTATTTAATTTATGCGCAGTATATTGTGGTCTCACACTAAATACAGCCCTGAGAACGAGATACTTCGAGTAACTTACGAAAAACTTTGCAGCTATCAAAACTAGCGAGCGCATAAGCCGCGTAACGATGCGATTTTCTCTTGAAAGTAATTAGACTTGTTAATGATCGTTACACGCGGCTCGGCTTGTCGGCCATTATTTATCGAAAAATATGCGGAAGCTTACAGGTTCCTTCATCAAGCTTTCGCGTGATTTTTTAGATTCATCTTAATAAAGGTCTATACTAAAATTAAACGTACAAATGAAAAAAATATTAGTTCTTTAATTTTTCCAAGATGATGCTACTAAATTTGTTTCTTAATTTTACTAAATAAAATTATGTCCGGAAATATTTGACGTTTTTTCGCTTCCAAATTTTTTTCGAGGAGATTTAAAAAATTACAATAAATTCCTAAATAAATTCCTCGGAACTAGACGTCTTTCTACGCGATGGCTTATTGCATTCCAGCAAAAGAGAAGCTAAGGTAAAAAGAGCATGCAATGGGCAGCACTTACCCTTGCAACCTTCCGCCGATAGGCCATAGTGGTCCACGTCGCAACGATCGCACCGGAAGCCGATGACTCCTGGCGCGCACCTGCACACACCGCTTACGGGATCGCAGAGTCCGTCGTTCATGGCACCCACGTCGCAGTCGCATTCCCGGCAACCTGCAGTCACGTTCCCATAGCCTTCGATGCAGGAGGAACAGTCACGACCGATGAACAAAAGTCCACAGAGACACTGACCAGTCTTCTGGTCGCATTGGACGGAATTGCTACCGAAGGGAGAGCAGTTGCACGCTAAAGTGCAAACAAATTATACGTATAATTATACGTTTCATTAACGTATTTTAATTTATTTTGTACTGGCTAATATCTAACTATCAATTGCAGCAGAAATTTCCGATTATGTATAAATTTTCATATAATTTTCATACGATTTTCATTGTACAATATTTAAGTCGCATTGCTGCAAGATACAATATAAAAGGTGTGAAACTGATTATACTCACGCATGCAATTCTGTTCCGAAGGATTCCCGAAATGTGCCTCCTTGCATCTGTCGCATTTCCAGCCTTCGGTATTGCCGCGACACTCTAAACAGCGACCTGTTTCCTGATCGCAGGCACCACCGTTGCAAGGACACCGTTGACAAGTGCCACCGGGAGTCACAGGATTACCGTAAAATCCTACATCACAACTTTTAACCAAGATCGAAATTAAAGCTTCTTAATAATAGCATTTTAATCATAAAATGATTGTTTGCAAAATTGATTGTTGCTTCAAAATTGATTGTTGCAAAAAAAATGATTGAATAATTATTATTTACAATCATTATAAAAAGTCATGGTAAAATAAGATACTTATTTCTTACGTTATAGTACTCATTTTCTGATATAAATTATAAATTTGTAATAGATCTATAGATATAACTTCTTAAATATAAAAAAATTTCATAAAAAATCATAATAAATGAATAATTTGCTTTGAGTGATTTGATAAAGTTAAATTAACTATTAAATTAACTATTAATTATATTTTGAAAAATCAGTTATATTTTAAGAAAAATCTTTCGGCGTATATAAATAATTTAGGTTAGATTCTTTACCTTTCGCAATGATCTCCGGTGTAGCCTTCGGGGCATTGCGTGCACACATATCCACTGTTAATATCAGTCGGTTCATCTAGCTGACAACTCGGGCTGAAATTGTTGGATTCGATGGAAAGTGGGCAAGCGCATTTCTTACAATCTTCACTGGTGCCTCTCGTTGCGATACCGTAATATCCTATAGCGCAACGATCGCATTTTGGACCCACAGTATGGTGTTCGCATATCTTCATGAAATTATGCAGAAAATATAAATTAACAGTGATTGATACGAGTTTAAATTAATTTATGTTCAAAAGATTTGATTTCTTTAAGAAATCCCCAAATGTTAAAAGAAATCTATTGAATCTATTGAAAGCAATTTGAATAGAAAAATTCTAATAAATATAATTTAATTATTTATATTTAAATAAGTAAGAGAAAAAATGAAAAAGCCTAACTTTAATTTTTTATTATTAAATCTTTAATTTTTAAGAAATAGAAAATCTTTCTAGGAGATAAGTAACATTACTTGTGTATTGTTACCTGTGTAATGCGAATATTTTTTACAGTAAATTAAAAATTGAAATCGATAAATTAGTTCGCGCGATCGATCGATCTTGTGATCTATAGACGCAGTTCGCAAGATCAATGCAAGAAATATCTAAAGTAATCTACTATACCGATTGAAGAATATAACCGCAACGTTCAAATCTTTCAGGGTTCATGTCTACGTTAAGTCAGTTGCACACTGGAGAACTTTTCTCATATTATCATGTGTGCAGTTATCATCTATTTTCAAGAAGAAGAAAGCGTTTAATCACTTGATTTAATATAAATTGACGTTCAATATTTTACAATTAGTTACCCAGACAGCACAAAAAGGCCAAAAGATGTCTTAAAGATATCTAGAGGACTTTAAGACGTCTTTAAGATGTCTTTTGGACATGTGTGCCGTCTGGGTAAATATTAACGCTAGGAAATAATTTATATTTATTGCATTGATTTCGTCATTTATTTTAATTATGGACAATAAAATAATATTCTTTATATATTTATTTCTCTCCACGATATACTTTTTACTTGTGTTTTTCAATTTTATATATATATTAAAGTAAACTCATCAAAACTTACCCCACATTCACCCATCACGAGATCGCAGGAGCCCGAGTGATTATTGCAGTCGCACTTCACGCATATATGATGATCCTGATGATTGGAACTATTGATCGGCACGCTGACATATCCCCAAGCGCATCTCTCACAGGATATTCCCGCATATCCTTCGGGACACTCGCACATTTCGACTAAACTGTCGGTTTCGCCATCTGACGATAATTCGCCCACCGCCAATATGGCAGATTGGAGACTGGACAAAAAAATAATAACAGTAATATTTAGTATAAGTTTATTAAGAAAAAATCGTTAACTAAATGCTTAGTTAGTTATCACTTTTTTGGCTGGAGTATTTAAATCAAATAAATATTTATATATTTCAATTAAAGAAATGATAACTAACTTTAAAATTTAGTTTAATTAAATACGTTTAGTTAAATTAACGACTTTTTTCTCAGTGTACACAATAGAATTGAAACAAAACATTGTCGATTCACACCTTCCTTCGATTTGCTCCGAATGATAACGCGCTCTTATCATCAGATACTTTAGATCAGCGAGAACGTGCATCATCTGCGTCCTCGTAACAGGATCGCCGCGAAACTCGGTCCTCCTCAACCTCGGTTTCGTCGAAATGTCCTGAACTTCGCTTCGCACGTGATACCAGCCCTGTTCTCGCAAAGGCACAGTGATTTCAGCCTCTTGACCATTGTACTGTTCCTCGCCGTACGCTATGCGCATCCCATTGTTACCCTGAAGAGAAAGAAATTGCGCGTCATTATATATTTATTTTCCCCTGGAACTTTGAATTACATCACGTGGGATACGCGATAACCGGATATTTACCACTAGGATGACGCTGGGCTCCGTAGTGGGTTTGCCGCTGGTGTCGCCTCGCATGACGACCCACGTAACCGAGTACGTGAGATTGCTGCCATAGGAGGATACGCGATTTCCCGTGTAGATCTGTGGCGCCAGCCAGAAGGGGCTGTCGTATTCGACCTCGAACGCTGCTATGGTCAGCCATCCGTTGTCCGCGTCCAAGGTGGGAACGACTGGCCGAGATGCGTTCATGTCGGTCACCAACCAGTTTTCTAACGTAGAAACCTAAGAAAAGTGTAAATTAGTTTTTCACGTTTATTACATCGTAGTAATCCATGTGGATTGAGACGTCAACTATAATTAAAGATTAATTATATGGAATTAAAAATAAAAATCTAATCCGTCTTTCAAAGCTACAGTTAATAAGAGGAAGAAAAATAATAATCGAATAAATATAAAGTTATTTAATTATATTTTTAATTAATTTATACATGTCACGATTAATATCATATTCAGATTCTCAGTAAAAGATTTTTGAAAATAAATTTTGCTTCGATCAATTATATGCGTCGAGAAGTTTTATGCCTATTGCTTGTTACAGTATAGTTTGCGTTTTTTGTTCGCTCCAATCCGATGCTATTATATCGTCAACGTAATTGCGGGTCTGCAATTTATCGGCGGGACCGATAACTGTCCCTTTATCCAATTTATCGCGCGAGATGAGAACGTCGCCAAACATAAACGTCTTAAAATAAGCAACATGCCCGAAGGAGAATGTCAACTAATCGTTCTGGATTTTACACCTGTCAACCTCGACACTCGACAAACGAGATTTTCCTTGATAAATATGAATAAATCTTTATTTAATATATATATATATATATATAAGATATAAGATACATATAAAATTATTCAAGAATAACGATTTTCGCTAACAGGATGTCTTAATAAACACGAATCATCAAATATATCTCAACTTTATCTGAAAAAATAATTTTATTGCATTTTCTCTCTCTCTTCTTCGCGATTGTCATTCAATTATCATTTTAAATAATTAATTAATTCATTTTTTAATTTAAATATGTGACAAAAAATGCAAAAAAATAACAAAAAGTACAAATAAATAACACATAAAATTAATATAGGAAAAAATTAATAGGGAAAAGAAAACCCAGAGAACAACATCATTTCAAATTTTCCAAATCTGTTGATTTGGAAAATTTGAAATGATAAGAATATCAGAATTTTTATCACTCTTTTTCTCGATTCGAGAAGAATATCTTTAAAAAAAAAAGAAGACTCACCATGCTGTACGATAATCTGGCAGTGGTGCAGCGATTTGTCGCGTCGAAGCAGTAACAGGGCAAGCAGCCGTCGAGATTGTCCTTCGTGAGTGCAAAGTATCCCGGTTTGCATCGATCGCAAAAGTTTCCGGCGACGTTGGCCTTGCACAAGCAATCGCCCTCGCAATCGTGAGACGGCAGAATCCCGCGGGAGTCGCAGGGACACGGCATGCAATCGGGAAACTGTCGATAGCCGGCCGCACACTGATCGCACTTGTACCCCGAATATCCTGGCTTGCACTCGCAGGCGCCCGCTACCTGTTTAGATCACGAAAGCTGATACATTCTCTCTTTGCATCGATTAGGATCGATCGTGAAAGCAGAAATTATCTCGGGATAAATGATCGATGATGATATTTTTTCCGCGAAAATAGTTATAATAATTTATACCATGTGTGACGAAAGAAAGATGCGTGAATAAATCCTTTATTCCAAAAAAGTTTTTTTTTTATTTGTTAAAAGGATGTCAGAGTTCACACGCAAAGAAGAAATTATAAATTGAAATAGATTTTTGAAATTTTTAATGATATTAATAAGTTTATTTAAATTTATTTTAAATACTTTTCTTTCTTTTTTATGGGAGATTGATAGAGAAATTACCTTTCCCATACGCGTATAGGAATCATCGGGAGTGCAGTAGCCTGTACTACCATGTATATTGCAGTCGCAGGGCAGGCATGGTTCTGGTGCATCAGGCGTAATACCATTCGGTCTGTAATAGCCGATCTCGCAGTTTTCGCAATTGATGCCAGTCGTGTAATCCTAATTCAAATTTTACAAATAATTATTATCGATGCGAATAATATATTACGAAAGATATATTTTTATTCTTAAAAAATCCCTCGTCATTTTTTTTTAATTTAACACTTTCATTATTGAACATTGAATTGTAGAAATACTTGACATATTGCAGAAATATTGTAATATTTATAATATTTAGTTAGAAATACAATTTTTTTAAAAAATGCAAAAATTTAGTATTTTGTGTTAGTGTAATTTTTTATATAAATATTTTACACAAGTATTTATACAAGTATTTATACAAGTATTTCTCCAACATATTTTGTAGAGCAGATCTTCTTTCAAGAAAATATCAAAACATTTAAAAAATGTGCAAGAATAAGCAAGTTATCTCTCTCTGTCTCTATAATTAATTATTCTCGTAAATAGAAAACCATTCGTCTTCGGGATATACGTGCGATAAATCGCGAGAGTTCTGCGTTATTTTTTATCGTCTCACCGTGCAATTGACGCACACGCCACCGCCTCGGTATTTCCCACGGATATCCATGGACATTCTCTTGTCGGCCACTTCCTGGTCGTATACGCAGGACGTTGCGTGGCCGTTGCAGTTGCACATCTCGCAGTGAAAGCCCTTGCCAGCTGTGCCCGGCCTCCAAGGAATCTGATTGTACATGGGGCAGCATTTTTCGCACCTTTCGCCGCACGTGTGGCGCTCGCATTGGCATTCTTGATGCTGAAAGATAACGCGAAACGCGCTTATCAGATGCCGCGAAACGTTCACGTTCTTAGATTATGTGTATCTCCGAGTCGTACCGCGAATGCGGGCGATCTATTGCTCTTGATAGAGCAATGTAAGGAGGCATTTACCGGTCGTGTTATACACGATTTTTTCCTAATTTTCTCTAAAAAATGTCTGAATCACGTCGCGATAAACAGAGATATTTATGGACGTCCTTGTTTATCGCGGAGTGACTCAGGATTTATCTCATCCGTTTTATTTCTCCGATTTGTCACATTTTAATCATTAAATATTTTTTTAATTATTAATAAATTTTTATTTATATATAAATTAATATATAATTTTTTATTATTAACGTAAGATTGTGAATAAAAAATTAAATTATTTTATACATTTGATTTTTTTGCCATTTCATATATTTTATGATATGTAATAAAATATAATAGCATCGAGACGTAAGATTGGGAGTGATTGAATTATCGATTATGTAATCACGTGAATTGATGCATTGAATAATAATATTACAACAAGCTGTCCGGATGCTTACACCACGATTATTATTACAAAGTCATAAAGATGGGACTTCATAGTCGCGGTTACACTTATCCGAGTGTGAGTCAACGATATGCGTATAATCGTGGATAACTATATCACCGCACATAAAGCGAAGTTTTCATTGCTCTGGACTTTATACTCGGTTTACGTGTTTGTCTCTCTTTGTTTTCGACTCAAGGATCCAACAATCGTCATAACGTTGCAAAAATAGCGTTTGCGACCAGAAAATCGTTCACATAACCATAACAGTGGTGAAAACAAGTTTTATTTAATTACGAATATTACAAACAATTGAAATATTTGAATAAATTTTGTAAATTTTATTCTTCGATTTTCCTTCGATAAATGAAAAATAACTTCTTTTATCCAATTAAAAATATAAATCACGCATATATCGGGATACTTGAATTATAATGTATAATAGATTAAAAATTTTCTAATTAATTGTAATACCAAGCTTTCCAACGATAAAATTAATAATTATCGCAAAATCATAAATGTCGACTGTTAATATCGTCAAATAAATATTTCCCTTTCTGTCAGAATTACTTCGATTGACTCTGCAATTATCGTGACGTACGTTGAATTGGGCCGAAAAAATCGCACGAAAAATTAGCGCCGAAAATAAATTGCGAGATTAGCGAGCCCCGATTTTACCGTATTTCATGTCACGTGAACGAAAAGGTTAACACGTGTGTGGTCTTATCATTGATGTGAAAAGCGAACAAACTACTTTGGTCAATCGAGATATTTTCCCCTTCCCTCTTTCCCCACCGTTAACACGTGCTCGATATTATTTATTGCCGGCGATAATGGCCACCCAGTTCGCGATCGGCGATCGCAAGTCTCGGTTTCTGCAATTACTCCTTGCCCCGATTTAACGAACCCGAATTATATTTCATCGGGAATTATAATGTTTCGGAACCGTTATTTTCGAATTAAGATGAAAAATTAAAAGATAGAATTCTGTCAGGTGAGTCCTATCGAATGAGCTGGCCTTAATTTTCATGACATAATATTTTGACCAATCTTCCCCTCATTAAAAGAAGAAGATCGATAATATTCGAATTGTGAAGCGATTAAAGAGAAATCACGCTCATAGAAAAATCGATTGTTTAAATATTAATAAATTATAAAATATGTTTACATATTTCTGGTTATAAGTCTTAAATTATATACTGCTCGAAAATTGCACAAACATGCCCGATTAAATCTCATCTCGTGGAAATTGCTCCTCTAATTCATATGCAGCGGGATACGTTTAAGAAAATAGAAATCATTAGTCGAAGAGAGATATATATTGATGTTGTAGTAAAATAAATGACTGCATAAATGCAGGGCTGGGATAATGTGTTTTTTGTGGGAAGGCCAATGTTTCCAGACAAAAGCTTTAATGAAGCTAGAGAAGATTTATGTCGCATAAATGAACCGCAAGATAACGTAAAGCGTTTAAATCTTTTGCAAAAAAAGCATTAAAATCTTCTAATAAGAAGAAACATTTTTTCATATTTCTTTAACAAAGAAATAAAACTGAGAGTCTAATTCCTCTCTATCTTTTTCTCTAGTTTCTGAACATAATTTAATTTAAGGAATTTTTTAAATAAAGTTGATGTGAAAGGTTCTTGAAATTTTAACAAGATTAACAAAAAAAAATGAATTAAATATAATTGTCCGGAACGTATTCGAGATGATAAGACATTAACGCTAAAATGACTTTAATAATTATGTACAGAATTGATAACGACACAATGCTCTGCAATGTTCCCAGTTATTGATAGACAAAAAATCGTGAATATCCGTAGACTCTCGATCGTTGCACGCGTTTTTTTTCTTGCATCTAGCTGTATCTGCCATTGCACTTTCACGATGCAATAATTCGATTCAACAACCAGCTGAATGAACTTGTACTCGTGACTCATATCGGATGAGGGAATATCGTGAAAATTCCGCGAGCAAAATACTACATGGAGTTCAATGGCCATTCTGTAGTTGCAGTGATACGATATGTGACGGAAACGTAGCGTTGCATGAATGACATGATAGCTGTTCTATCGTATATTGTATTTGCACGTCCACAGTTTCGCGAAAAGCTTGTTCGATTTTCGGAATATCAAAGTATATTGGCAAACGACACAAAAGGCAGGATATATGCAACATATTCTGTTATCATTTTACAAAAGTGAATAAAATTTCTTATGAATAAAAAAATCTTGTCAATCGAAATTTTAATGTATTTTTTAAAATTTTGTTTTTAATTAACAATATTAAATAAAATTCTACAATTATAAAAAAATTTAATTTATTAAAATTTAATATTACCATACATTTTCTTAAATTATATATTATAATAATTTTATTAATAAATAAATATTTTTTAATTAGATTAAATCTTAAATTTTTTTTATATTAGATTTTAATATTAAATTTATAAATGTTTTTAATTTTTTAATATTTTTTAATATTATCCGAAATTTCAATAAATACAGGTAATATTTTATAATAAATTTTATATTGTATTAATTTTTAATTTTTTTAATGACAATAATAATGACAATTTAATGGAATGTAAGAGATAAACGTCGCTTCAAGAATTTTGTGCGGAGGCTATTTTTTTTATTTTGCACTTTGAAGAATAAAACAATCGCATTGAAGAGGAGTTTCGCAATTCCAAGACAACGTCGGTAATTGTTAGAGGACACGATGAACTATTATTGTGTGTTAAAGCCGACTGTAAAGAGCACACGACTCGGCGAATGTCCATTCTCGGATTGTAACGAGCGAGGAGATTCGTGTTCCTGCAGCTGCGAGAAGGAAATAGAGAGGAAGAGGGAGGCTAGCTTCGTGAAGAAATATGCCGCTGACGAGAGTAATTAATCACTCGCGTTGACTATTGTCTTCCCGCTCTCGTATGTATCGTGCCGCGCACTATCTGAGAAGCTGCAGCACCCGTGTCCGTAATTAAACGTGAATCACCTCTTGGGATAAAACATAGCGTTTGCATTTTCATTCCGTCTCGTGACTGCCGTAAATTTAGTCCGCGCTGCTTGCACGTTATTGACCCGCATTCGCGTCGCAGCTTTAGTGCTAAATGTACACGATATTCACAGTTCAACTGTTGTATTATTTACAATTTAATAGAAATTAGATTTCTATATAAATATCATTAATACAATATAAATAGATAGAAATATTAAGAAAAATTTCTATATTTTATTATATTTTTATATTTATATTATATTAAATTATTATATTTATATTATACTAAATTACTATATTTATATTATATTAAATTATTATATTTTTAAATTATTAATTTATTTTAATTTTATTTTTATATTTATATTAAATTATATTATATTTCTCTATATAAATTTTTTTATTATATAAAATAGGTTTCTTTATAAAATATCATTAATATAAATAGATAAATATTAAAAAAGAACTTTTTTAAACGATTTTCAAATAAGATTGTCATTACATATCTGAATAAATTTTTACGTAATATTTAAAAATATTGTTTAAAAAAAGAGACATTTTTGATAGATAGTTTTTGATTGGAAGCAACTTTGAAAAATGTATTGTTACGAATATAATAAAGTTGTTTTTCATAACAATAGGCGGCATGAATAGACATAAATAATAGCTGTAACGGCGTCCGTAACAATCAGGTGACGAGCGCACAATCCGGGTCATCCTTTGTTACGTGAATGAACAATTCTCACGGTTCTAATCGTGATTCATCGCTCTACCCTCAATCCCCGAGATTCCCGCAAGGCACTTAAAACGCGTATCCTAGAAACCGCAACATTGATAGTGACGAAAAAAGAGCTAATGGCGCTTCTGAAAGCACTCATTCCGCGCGATCGCGAAGGGACCTCAATTCCTGGCGGCGTGTCTACGTCTTTGCAACGGGTAACGATTCGAGAAGAAGGGATCCCGCCATTAGAGCGGTGTCGGCGGACAAAGGCCTGACAAGTTTATGGCACTTTCGACGGATTTATCTGTCGGGCAGCCGAATCTCTCCCTAGGTGTTCGCTTCCGAGAGCGCGACCCACCTCGGAGAGGCAAAAGTTCTAAATCTCCCTCCCATCTTTCGAGAAATGAGAAGCAAAAATTTGTTCAAATCACGTTGACCAATTTATATTGTTTCATTTTGCAAATTAACGACATATATATATATATATATATATATATATATATATATATTATACGTTGAAGAAATATTTGTTGGCACTTACCCCGTGATGAACGCTGTACAGACAACGAGACGCGTGTCCTGAGCATAGACACTGTCCCCCGATGTTAATTTCCTTTATCGAGTAGAAGGCACGTCTTTTGTCGGCGAAAGCCTCGCCGCTACGTCGAAGACCCTGAAGACGCAGTCGCACGTATCTGGCCTGGGTGAATTCCTGTAGAGTCGCAGTGTGGTTCACGGCTCCGGGTCGACCGCTCACCAGGTACGTATGGATCTTTCAAACAAACAATTAAAATTCCTGTTAGAATCACAACACGATCTCCCACCGGCTTATTTATTATAATAGACGTATCCACTTCACCAAATGTCTATTTACAAAGAATTAGAATTCGGAGGACGTCAATTTTTTTTTATTCTGTCAATTTGCATCTGTGAAAAATATAATTCTTTTTAAAAATATCTTTTAGAATTTAAAAATATTGTAATTTTATTATAAATATTATTATAATAATTATAATAAATATTAAATACAAGAGAAATAGAGAGAATAGTTTTAAAAAGAAATTTCATAAAAATGTTAATCGGATAAAATTAGATGTGATATCCATAACTTTGTGGTTGTTGAACAATCAGCGACGGTCAATTAGCGTTGGCGGGCAAAGCTATTAAATTCCGGAGACGTGGGCAAAGAAGTAAATCATCCGTGAATGGCGCCGCGCGCTGAGAAGGGAACGGCAGGTTCCGTAAATGGAGGACACGCGGTACCTAATAAGGAACAATCGCTTGTGTATTTAGGATACTCCGATCTCTCGCTGATTGCCAAATTTCGCTTTTCATTATTTATCTGTGCTTTCAACGATTCAGCAAAGTTACTTGCGACGTAACCATCCCTTTCCTTGATCTAATCTTTCGTGTTTTTCTTCATCTTCCCATCTTTTCATTTTTACGTAAGACAACAAATATTTCTCAAAAAATGCGCAATTCGCGAAAAAATAATATTTGAGAAAGACTGTCAGGTCGAAGGGAGACGCAGGTATTCGATTCATATAAACTTGCCCCACATTGTCCGTAGCTCGGCTGATAATTAAAGCTCGTGCCTCGAGATCACGCGCGATCGGTTTCGTGCGAGCGGCGAATTGCGACGAGGGGGAAAAAGAGACGAGGAGGAAGAGGAAAAAAAGCGGAGAGAGAGAGGAGAGAATCGATGATACAAAAACGGCGATCCCTACATTCCGGCCATGTACGGAGCTACCTGGCCGTATAAGGGAGTATCGCGTACGCACCTACCATAGGAGGGAGGAATCTTGGCAGTTTTGCACGCGAGCTGGACACGCGAGGAGGAGGAAGGGATCGACGGATTGGAATGTATCTCTCGATATGCAGCAGACTCTAGTTGCATCCGCAAGAAGGGATGTCGCCGCGAGAGAAGGTTCCCCTCCTCCCCGAGGATCGATCCTCGCGATAATCACCTCTTACTCCCTGCTTTGGTATCGTGCAAGTAGTCTTTTAAGGATTCGCGCGGATGGTTCGAATAACGAGGAGATCATATCGGAAATTTCTGCGTCTCTCTTAAAGTACGAATGCTCTTTCGTAAAATAATGCCGATGCTATTGGCAGTAAAGTTACGTGTTTATGGATGTCGAGGATACTAAAGATGACAAGTTTCCGCTAAATAGGAGAAAATGCTCAGTTTATTACGAGAGAAAAAAAATTATTCAGGAAAAATACACTCTTTCGTGAATAATTTACAGAATCGGGTAAAATGTGTGTTAATAAGTACTTATATCATTAAATTTTTATAAAGGGGCTTTAATTTCCGATAATTAAAAAAAAAACAAGTTTACTTCGAATCGACTTTAGCAACGAATAGATTATTTATCAGAGTCCATCCATTTAATAACTCACGTCATGTACAGCGCTAAGTATAAAATATAGCGTTAATGGGATTACATATCATTATGTCTCGCGCAGATATAATTATCTCCCGCTTCCTGGATAACTTTATGACGGAAGATTAAAAATGCAGCTCGATGAATGAAACAAATCGAAAGATGATGAAGGAAGTGACTTACAAATTTCCAACGTGAAGAAACGCATTACTCGCGGGCAAGCTTTGTACGAGAACGTTGCCCGACGATAACGAGGCGAATGCTAAATTATAGTCGCGCCAATTATACGTGACGCAAATCCAAAGTTATCGCCGCAAAACAGTGCCAATCGCGCATTAATGTTCCGAGATACACCGCTATAACAGCATAAGCGATAGCAAAAAACTTTTGTCTCGCTCTTAATGCATTGCTTCCGATATCGTTACGTGTCGCGATTTACTGTAACGGTTCACCAAAAGAAATTAATTGAGAAATAACGGTCGAGAAGTTACGTATACATCTGAGTCCCGGCAATTATATAGGATGTCTCGGAGCTTTTATCTCAGATTACTTTCGATTTTTCATAAATAATGTACCCGAGAATGAAGATTAAGAAATTAGATTTAAAGTATATTATAACGCGCGAAAAAGTTCTGGATAATTTCGTTTCGAAATAAATTTTGAAGGAATTTTAATTTCAAAGAAAGAAGAGAGAAAGAGAAGAATAGTTTTGTGATGAAAAGTTGACGAGACATCAAAGTTGGAATGTGAAAATAATTTTGGGACACCCATTATATAGTTTTGCATCGAGGAAGCGGTGCGCCTGGTCTCCGTCCGTTTATTAATGATCCGAAGGCGCCTCCGCATCGCGAGAAAAAAGAGCGAGGACGTGGGAGCGAGCGAGAGGAGGACAGAAAAACGGGATCTACCGGAAGCGAGCGGGTCGGCAGGCAACCCCGTTGCCTGCAAAATCCGCGCCCGCTAATCATCCGATCGCGGCGTAATTATTACACACGCGCGGCCGCATAAAACCGACGATAATTAACGACGCCAAGGATTTTCGCAAGGATTATTGATAATGACACGGTTAGACGGCGTTCGTAAGCGGAACGGGAGCCGCGAAAAATCACGTCGGCGAGCATAAACGCAGCTCCTCATTGCATCACACGACTCGTTAGCATAACGTCCATGTGTTTAATCGGTAGTTTAAGCAGATTGAATTTTTCTTGAAAAACGCAAAATAAAAACGGAAACGAAAAATGTTTCGATATCTCTTATCTTGTATAAAACAATTGTTCCACTTAATTTTACCGAAAAAAACACGCAATAATAATAATATAAGTCATAAAAATTAATAAATAAAAAAATAAATAAAAATTATTTTATTAAAGATAATATAGCACGGCGTGTGTTAAAAATAATATTGTGGTCAATATCTGTTCCATTTAAATATTGAATCATCGAATGAGCGAAAATGAAGATTTTTTTTGACCAATTAAAGCAACGAGATGTGTCGATCGGTAGCCCGACATTTGTACGCAAGGGATTATTGGAGATAGGTCGTTATGTCGGTTTATGGTCGGCAGTTAAAAGGCTCGCGTGAAAAATGCGCTTCGAAGGCGTTTTTGTTACGGGTTAATTATCAGCGTTTGCAACACTCGACGTTGCGATGAATGCGTTGCGCTATTTGTAGCTAGCAACATAATTGGATCGTATAATGGCAGTCTTTTACGTATCGATTGCACAATATCTTTCTCGCATTTCCCGATTTCGTGACGTTAACAGACTTTATGCGAAAAGTAAAAACGAGCTAGCAAGCATGATGTAAGCGCGGTCTGACAGCTTTATTTGTACGTGAAAGCCTATTCGATTGGTTTTTTAATTGCATGCCTTATTATTAGAATACACAATAAAGTATCTAAAATTAAAATAAAAATATTATTAATATCAGGGAATTATATTACTAAGAGATGTTAAATATGCACGAGATATTAAGATTAGTCTTGATATTCAAGACAAGATTAGAAGTAATTTAATTAATCAATAATTTAATTAATTATTAAGAAATCAATAATTATAAAGAAATAATAAATAATTAAGAAATTGTCAAGATATTGTGATCTTGTCAAAGTTATTGATGCAAAAAAAAGTGTAAAATATGAATATTTGTAAATTAGATGAAAAAAGATCACATTAAAAACACATTTATAATAAATTTATTATAAATTTGTTTTTAAATTTATTAATAAATTTAGAAACAATTATTACAATAAATAAAATAGACAATATAAAATTTTATGTAGTTATTAACTACACAAAATTTTGTGTACATACTCGTATATATGTACATTTGAGAAGTAAACGAATGATATTGTATAAATAATAACTTTATCTTAAATTATAAATGTAAAAATTATATTAAATATATTATTTTAAATTATTTAACATTATAAATAAAATTGTAAATAAAATCAAAACAAAACGAGATTTTTGCTAGAAAGATTCACTCAAGATCAAGGTAACATTTAAGTTTTCGAAAAATTTTCAATACCAATATAATACTTTTATAAATATTGTCTTGAATCTCATGTAACTCTATCAAAATCGTGCGTCATAAAAGAAAGAGTATATCAATCAATCATATTTTTCAAGCTTTACGAGACATTCTCACCTCGCCGTTCTCCATGGGGGTTGCTCTGGAGTACTGACTGGCGCATATGACCTCGTCGTCGTAAACGGGTTTGCCCGCGACAGGCGGTGCCGAATATCTCGTCCAACATTCTTCGTCGCTCGGCGCGTAATATTGCCACGGTTGGAAGCTCTCGCCGTCCAAGGATCTCTCCAGAATCCAGGCCGCGGGTCTCGGCGAATTCGCGGCCTTCACGATCACGTACTCGACTTGATAGATCTAAAAATTGAATCAATAAAATCATCGAGATTAAGTAATCATTCAACTTCGTATGTGCGAGTATTAAGATCGTGTCAACAACAAATGTCATTACAAGTGTCAACACGATACACTAAGATTTCTCATTAAAAAAAAAATTGCAATAATTGATAATTCGTGATTAAGATTTTTCCAAGTTCAGAGAGAAAGTGAGTGAAATTCGCAGTTTTTTGCGATAGGCCGAGGTAAAAATCGTGAGGTCAATGGCGGGGTCCGGATTTGCGGGTCTCCCGCGGCCTCTCGTCGGGAACCCCGCCGAGGTCCGTCCAATCTCGCGACGGATAATTAATTTCGAGCAGCCGCAGATTGCGCACAGGACTACCTGGTGTCAGTATCCTCGCGCCCCGTCGCGCCGACGAGACAACTAAGAGGATACAATATCGCCATAATACGCCACTGTCTCTCTGTCTCTCTCTTTTCTTTCTTCTCGATCAATCGTCCCATAAGAGAGATAAGATCGCGCTCCGTTCGGAGGCGGATGTTGAAACCTCTGTTAAATGTCTAAGCGTAGAGAACTCGTGAACTGCGATTCCATACTCGGTTCTGAGTAGATGAGCGATGAAAATCAGCTGTTGCTTCCTGCTTTCTTTTATCTGTCTTTCCGAGTCAAAATTTTGCTCCTATTTTCCATTATTTGTTTACATTTATGAATTCTGCAGGATTTTGATAGATTTCATTTATATAGGAATTGTGTATTATATTAAGACTCTACTTTTTATATTTACACAATAAATAAACAATTTTCCATTTATTAGAGATTTGAAAAAGAAGCTTTTGCGATATTATAGATTAAATAATTTTAAAATAAAATAATCTGATTGTACTTAAAATATCAAAGTAGATGTTCGATTGTAGGAGGAAAATTTCGCCTCGAATTATTATCTCATTGTTCATTGTTAAAATTGCGTATCGATAATAATATATCAAATATCTCAATGATGAAAATCTCCCGACAAGCCGCAAATGACGTAAAAATATCAATTTCAAAGTGCATTCCGGCGTAGCCAATCGTAATGCATTGGCGAATTATATTTCATTCTCATAGGTGAACATGACATTACAGAAGGCTTCATCGAATGCCAGATACATGAGTGATACAGCATGTATCTCCTATATTATTATCTTTAACATGATATTACATGGTACTTTAGATAAGCACTTTCACAGATAAATGCTTTGCATAACTTTAGATAACGTCTTCGTATAATGTGCAATAATCATATCTTAATTAAAATACCGAAATACTCTAAATCAGACATTTATTCAAATCAATCGTTGATTTAAATTAGATTAAATTGATTTAAGATGATTAGATTTAAGTTGATTAAATTTTATCGGTCTTCCTTTCTCTCATTTTTCGTTAAATATGTATTCTTTCGTTCGTTAATCAAGATTTCAGGCTCTCGGAAGGTTTCCCAAGTCGCAGACGACGGGGGATGCTCAGTCGCATGCATCTCCGGACGCAGTCGCGATTTAACAAGACAGGAGTCCTTCATCCTGCGCCGCCGGTCCGTGTCTTTGTCGCTGTCGTTGTGTTCGTTGTGTCGTTACGCCCGCATTGTGAGACCGAGACCGACGCCCACTTTCGGACCATAAAGACAGATCGCACGTCCACGATACCGGCTCCGTTTCCTTCTAAGGACTTCGTCCGGAACGGCCGATTCGAGCCGACTTCAATTATCCAGCCCTTTTACCTCGTAGACGAGGACATGTGCGCGAATGCGAGAGTCCCAATCTGCCCTCTTGGCATCGGAGAGAATCGACGATGACGTACCGATAAGTAATCTTCGATTCACCGGTGCCTCTTTATAAATCATATGACACATCGTGACGTGACGAGGCAGCGTTAACGAGGGTAACTCGAGGATCTCGATCGACTGGCTTAGCAAGCGTACACAAGCGGCGGCAGCGTATACATTCCACAGGCTGCCGAGGGATATATATTTGCGCGTCAACGTTGCTATGACAGGAGAGCAAAAGAAAAGGGAAAGCGCCGCGTTACGAGGCTGTCTCTTTTCTCGCCCGAGGCTGCTCGCCTTTTACCAGCTAAATATTTACGTTGGCCGCACATGCTCCTCCGGCCTTTCAGTCACTCTATCGCGTGCCTCGTCGTATGGGGTAGGTCGTAAGCAAACCGCAAACGCATTATTGGCTCAAGGTTGTCCCTTCCCCCTTCTCCTACTCGAGAGTGTTGGATATCCATGGTGGATACGGTATATATGCGAGAGAAATTCAGAGTTTATCGCTGGCGTGCACGACAGAATTATCGACAAAGGATGAGGCGTGTTTAAACGGACTGCGTGTACGTCTGACTTGTACGGAACAAACATCGTCGGGCTACCATTAAAGGGAAGTAAATGGGAACCAGAAGTTAGATCTTGATAGTAGTCATACTACTCTGGATGAGTTCATGTTCTCGCTTTTGTTTTCTCTTGATTCTTTTCGCATTTCTCATAAAATATGACAATCGATACTGGTGAAAAATTATTGAAAAGAGCGATCTATTTTTAAAAGTATAAAATTTATATAAAAATTGTAATAAAAATTTTAATAAAAATTGAATTTTAATTTTAATAAAAATTCAATTATTTCTTCCCCCCTTACATTCGAGAATGATCGAGAAAAATAAAAAAATTATTTTTTAAAATTAGCTTTAATATTCTTCCTAAAAATTAAAAATTTTTTATTAAAAAAGATAGTAATTTTTTTCATCACTTTAATATTTTTTTCCTTATTTCTATTTCTGGAACGATAATATTGCATGTCGTGGGATAGCTCACGTTATCGCCAATGGATGATGTTAAGAATTTAAAGAATGTGTTTCAGAGAGGATCACTTAGTTCTTGGAATTACATTGTTGTAAAAATATTTTCAATTATATATCTCACACTTGATATCTATATCTAATTAACACGGGAGAAAGTTACGTCAAAATTAATTGCAACGTGATGATCACAATTTCTTATCGCGCACACCGTGTGTTTTATTCAATATTAAGTCGAATCACGTGGCATCGTTTATTCCTCTCCTTTCATGTCCTTTCTCTTCATAGAGACTGATAGTGTCTAGCTTGCCATTTTAGGTACAGCGGCATCATTTCTTCCGCGAAAATGAAAAGCAGTTTCGCTGAATCTCGCGCTCGATATCCGAGAAACACGATTATGTTTTGCCTCGGTAACCTCCTCGCGGGAATTCTCGAAGCACCGGCCACGTGACACGAGGACGCGGACGGCTCCCACGATCACGAACGACGACGGGTTCTGGCCGCCTTCTTCCGAGGTTAAACGCGTCCGCAGCCTTGTAAGGATACGTCTGGTATTAGCATCGGACAAAAATGGTTTTATAGCTGACGCGTAGATGAAGAAAGTCGATAATGGATCCTTAAAGGATCCTTTTTTTCCCCTCAACGACGCGATCCAGCGAAGATCAAGGCCGATCAAAGATGGTCAAACTAGATATCAGCTTTATCACATATGTATCAGATAATATTTGTAAATTATTCTATAGTGGAATTTTTTAAATTTAATTTTAATTTAATTTAATTTAATTTTAATTTTTTAAAAATTACTCAAGTGGATAAATGTCAACGCGTTTTGTCATGAACTTTATTTTTAAAGTATTTGCATCTTTTATTATATAACTCTTGCTTTAATTGTCAAAAAATACACATCAATAATAGTACCTTTAATTTTAACTAGTCAAGGAAAGTCTACTGAAATTACTAACCGATCCAGTTAATCCAAACGAGGCGGAGCAGATACCATCGAACGAGAGGCAACTCATCGAGATCTGGAAACAGTAGGAGGAAGGCGGCAAAGAGGAACGGAGGTCGGTATCGAACGATCCGGACGGATAGAGGGAAGACATTCGAGATGCTACGTCCGGCCGTTGCAGTTTCACGCCATAACGACGGCCAACGGATGAATGCGAGGTGCGGATCGTCGAAGACGATCGGTATCGCATTCGATCCGACGTGTTAATCCGCGACGGGATCGATCGCAGGAACGACACCTTCGCCAGTAATGCTCACGGTTCCGGCGCGTTTTGCAGTTTCACGCTCATCGGCAACAATAAGCGACGCGCGCCAAACGTCGATCCGCAATAATGAACGGAGTGTGCGAAGATCGTCGGAAGAACGACTCGAGATATCGCATTCGATCGAGTGTTAATGGAACAGGGCGAGCGACAATGAGATGTGAAAGTCTGCGATCCCGACTTTGCCGCTGATTTATCGATGGTTTTATCTAAACCGCCAATCGATGTTCCGCCTCGTTATCGTCCAAGAAATCGTAAGTCGGACATGTATACGACTCTTGTGCGATGCCGGCAGATAAAATAGTCGGACTTGAACTTTATTATTAGCGCGGTTAAAAATAATGATATCGAATGACATATAACGGTAAGTTAGAATATATGTTGCATCAAGAAGATTAATTAAGAGCCAACGAAATCTTCAACAGGTTGTAAATTTAGCGTAGACGAACAAAGAGCTGCCATATAATGTAAAAGTCGCCATCGTCGCCAAGATTCTCACGAAGTGAGAAGAGTCCCGGCCACCCCTTTATGGACGCAACGCTGGACCCCCTTCTTCTCGACCGAGGCTAAGGGGCACCGCTAATAAATTGGCATCGCACGCTATCTCGTCGGGTCCGTAAATGGGGTGCACTAGCAAGAAAGTTTACCGGACGGCCGGTTCCCGAAGCCGTTATGGCTCGAAGTAAATATCTCGAGTCGTCTCCTTCTTCAGAGCCGGCAAAAGCAGCGTCGAAGAAGTGCTCGTTGTTGTTAGAAATAATCCCTCGACTCCGTTTCTCTTACCCTTGATCCTTCAAGCATCACGCGCCACAGTAATAATGATTTACGCACGCGATTGTCATCCGCACCTCGCCTCGTTCAACGAGTTAAGTGAGATGATGGAGGAACGAAAGTGCTTGTCGCGCGCGTTTAGCGCAAGTATAATGGATGGCGTGTTAAACATGATGCTTGCAAAGTAACATGCGATGCATCCTGGCGAGAATGGTAAAATTTCGCGACAGAAATTTACAAAATATAAATTTTACATAATTATTTTTGTAATTTTTATGCATAATTATTTTTAAAATTTTTACATATCGCGACTATAGAGATGAAATTAAATTCTAGCGATTGTATTTCTATCAAGTCAAGACATTACGTCATCGCGCGGTGAATCCGCAAAAATTTCTTTTCTCTAGATATAGAGAGACTGGCTGCGGAAGCTATATTATTAGGCGATTTTTCGCGTCGACGCGCCACGTATCTCTTCATTGTCGACCCACGGGAGAAGCCCACATCGATCGAAGGGTGAAATAGCGGGGTAAAATATGGATGTGAAACAAAAGCGATTCTCTCGTAAGACTGACGCCTTTCCACTCCCACATGAGTAGACTTGAAAATCCGCGCCTATCGCGAATTATCGCGATTGATTCAACAGCGTTTTTATTAGATATCCGTTATTGGTATTCGAATTTATAATTAATTTTGGGGGCCCATATAATTTCAGCAAGTTATTCGAAAAATATTTTTTATATACGAAAGATAAAAAGCATCAAATTAAAATTGTTATATAATTTAGATAATGAAATATATAATAATAAAATACATAAAATAAAGTATATAATATATATAATATTAAAATATAGAAAAAATATATAATAATAAAATATATAAAATATTATAAATTATTAATTTTATATTGTAATTATAAAAATGTTATGATATCATCAATATTATTTATAAGTTTTGTTTCATATCTATGATCATAATTAAAAAATATAAACTAAATTAAATTAAAATGTTTGAATGATTTATCAGATATACGATATAAGTGTATGCTGCTCTCATTTCTCTTACAACAGTCTTATATGTTTATAGATGAATATTTTTTTATTTTGCGCATTTATAAACATGATGCATGATTAATTATTCTAACCTGTCGCATTGAAACTGCACATTCTAATCGTAAAACATGAGATCCTAGAAAACCGATGCGCGTGACGTGTAATTAAGTGACTAGCGCCTGGTATTATTCATTCAAGGATTAGAATAATTGGATAAACGAGTCAATTAAATGTCGCCATGGATAAGTCGACGTAACGTGTTATCATCGATTGCACAGGAAAACATGCGTGGCGAATACGCGTGCGAAATATATCATTAAATCAACCACTTATTGCTACCTTTCTTAGGAGCGCGGTCGTAAAAATGTACGGGGAATGTCCGACAAATAAGATTCTTTCACCATTTAAATATATTCGCGAGTATGACGTTCAACACGCTTTCCTGAAATCGAACGGAAAGTCGTGCGAATGTAGGCAAATTTTTCTAAAAACATTAATTAGTTGTTCTCGCGATTGACTTAATAGGAAATCGCTGACATGAATAGAGCTAATGAATTCTAGCTTCAGGATATTTTCGCGCTCTAGAGTACAGTATTATTACACATTATCTCCGACATAGTTTTACAATGATTAATGAAACGTTTGAGAAGTCAACTTGTCAAACTTCTCCTTGAAAGATAACATGCAAATTTCATAATTTTATAATAGTATAATTTCATGGTTAAAAATATAATTATATGATAAAATCTTGAAAAAAAGTGCTACAGAAAATGAGATTAAAAATATTTATTAAAAGCGTAACTATTTTTCATTCTAGAATTTCCTGTTAATATCCTCCATGCGACCGCATGTGACAATTTATTTAAGCCAATTATGTACGTGTGCAAAATTCTTAAAGTTAAACACACATGTTTTCGCTCGTTTTCGCAACAAGTAGTGTACAATTTATTTTTCGTCATTTCTCTCCTTTTCTCTCAGCAGCTTATTCAACTTATTTTGATGACACGTCATGTCCCTGCTACCTCGGTCTGATGCACCGGCAATATATGCATGAAACGGTCGAATTTATCAGGAAAGTATCGCGTTACCATCAATAGAATGTGGACGTATTAATTGCGGATGGATTTAAGGTAACGCGAGACGATATAATCCGATTACCGGGACTCGTGTCAATGAGAAGCGAGATTCGTCGGCGATCTGAAATTTCTCTGCTGAATATAAGATTAAAAGCTTTTAAGGCCGCGACGGATTTCGCGTCTCTTTTCTTTTGCGATTGCGTACATGTAAACTGATATTTTTCAGCCGAGAAGGTTCATCGCGAATGGATTATCGTTTGCGCAACCATATGATCCGCATAAAATTATTAATTAAAGGCAAATAAATGAAGAATAATTTATATAATGATTTGTAAATTTATAAATAATAAATAATAAATAAAAATTTATATAAATTTATATGTTTGCATGCATTTTGTTGACAATATTGGTCTTGTTTCACCAATAAAATATTTATTTATGAAATTATTTATGAAATTTTTACATTTATTTTCCAAGAAAGAAATCTATGGAGCTTACCCTCGTACTTCTTCATTTATTTCTGATTGCTAATAATCAAGACAAATTAAGATTGATATGGCAAGGGAGGATACGATTTTCGCAGACGACTATGTCTGGAAATGGAATTCTTACGTCGGTCGATGCGAGTGGAATCGAATTATGGGAAACGTCGCCGAGGGAAATGATTATTTGATAAAGAGCGAAATTCGATTGCATTCGTATGTCGGAGCTTGTGTAAGGAGGGAAGAAGCTCGGCAAAATTGGATTTAGACACGCATGTAAGTGTAAGTTGGCGCAACGATCCCGCGCGACATTACGATGGAGCAATTTATATCGTTACCAAAGCAGCAATTTAACGATGTATTTTGCCTCATCGTGTATTACCTCGAAAAAAAATTGCGTTAAGTGAAAATAAAAATTTATAAAAATACTTTAACCAAAAAAAGTTATACAAAATAGTTGTTTTAATTTTCTACATTATATCCTAGAAAAATAATGATATTCAAAAATTACGCTAATTGAAAATAAAAACTTACAATATTTTAACTAAAAAAAATTGTACAAAATAATTGTTTTAATTTCCTACAAATAATATTAAAAAGTTGCGTCAACTGAATAAAAATTTTCACTATAAAATATACATATTTCTTTTTTATTTTCAATATTAAAACAAAATGAATTGTAATATATCTATTATAAAAAATCGTTGAAAATATGAACAATCATATACATTGCAATAATCATATGCATATATCCTGAAAAGTTTAATTAAAAAAAAAAAAAAAGAAAATGATAATACAAAATACAAACAACAATTCGAGAAAAGAGCAATTAAGAGCCACCGCGGATGGTAGTGCGTAAAATTTTTTAAAGATGAGTGATTCGCGAAAATTAAAACGAGTGAAAAACTTATGCCTATATTTACTTGGTGCATTAACCAAGATATAAATTCTCAATACCGAGAATACTATAAGACCCTCTTTACCCCCTGAAGAGACGTAGGCGAGAAAAATATCGGGGCGAAGTCGCTGAATCGGAATTGTTTAATACATTACAGAGCCTAATTTATATATATTACTTTGTTAAATTTACGCGGAGCTAATCGCGTTCTCATTATCTCAACAATTGGGCAAGATAGGTATCGGTGTGAGGCTGAATAGCTCAGTGGTAAGAGCAGTCGCCCGGCAAGCGAAAGACTTGGGTTCGTTTCCCGATTCAGCGACTTAATTACTCTTAATTGCTCTTTTCTCGAATTGTTGTTTAATACATTACAAAGCCTAATTTATATATATTACAAAATACAAAATTAAAAATTATTAAAAAAATTAAAAATTAGAAATTAATAAAAAAAATACTTTAACCAACCTCATACTTTAACTCACCTTCGATATGAAAACGCATTTATTCGTACTTCAGTATGTAACATTTGTGAAAAAAAGAAGAGAATTAAAATAAACCCTGCGGATAGAAATAATATAAAAACGCATTTATTTACTATACGAATGTATATAATTTGTGAATGAAAATTATATACGTTGGAACTCGCACTTTGAAAGGCACTTTGCGATGCTCAACTGAACATACATACTGAACAACAATATCGTTATTACATGCAAATTATGATCAAGCTGCTGACCCATATAGTATAACAAAAGGCCTATGCATATATTTTACTTGGTGCATTTACCAAGATATAGATTCTCATTTTTGAGAATTCTATAAAACCCTGAAGAGACGTAGACGAGAATCGGGGCGAAGTCGCTGAATCGGGAATCGAACCCGAGTCTTTCGCTTGCCGGGCGACTGCTCTTATCACTGAGCTATTCAGCCCCACACCGACATCACATAATATTAATTTATAACACATAATATTTATCACATAATATTTATCACATAATATTAATTTATAATAATATTAATTTTAACTATAAAATATCTAGTACAAATTATGTACAAAATAATGAGAGGAATCATTTGGTGTAAAAAAACACATAATTGTTCCGAAGAAAAAATATGTAATTTGCAAGAAAAAATTTGCAATTAACAATTACATATTTTTTCTTAAAAATAACTGTGTGTTTTCTTTACACCAATTGATTCCTCTCATTATTTTGTACATAAAAGTATTAAGGTAATAATAAAAAAATGAATATTTTACTAGATATTAAGAACTCGATCCGTTCAGCGATTATTTCAATATGATAATCTCGAATATCTCAAACTATCCGACTCGCGTAAAGATACACGGAGCGTCTTGTTGCTTACGCGGGACTTAGCACAAGACACTACCGTGTCTCTTGATACTAGGTAACAATCAGAAAAATATAACTGCAATTTCATTCGCCATCTAAAATAAAATACAATTATATTACCAATACAATTATATGGATTTTTAATTATCGAAGAGTAATCTAGAGGAAACTGATGGAAACTGACATACATGAGATAAAAATTATATCATGGATATTGTCTAAGTGAACAAATTATTGTCACGTTCTATAAAAGTCCTAAAGTAAAGATCTTGTATTAATTTCCGAGATGAAAATTCATATACGATATTTTTAATGCAACAATATATCCTTGCCTCGTTAATTTTAATTGGATATTTCACTCGGTCCGAGAGAGATATACATAACATAATATCCAGCATATTTACCTCTCTCAAAGCAACGGAGAGCGCACTCGCCGCATTATTTATGCGACGAATTATTTGCGGGTTACGACCATCTCTCGACGCTCTTCCTCGTCGCGGTTCTCGAGGTGAGGATCTGAGAATTCTCGCGGAAGCATCATCTTCGGACTTGACCGACGCGCCGGACACCGCGCGGTCTGCCGCGAAGGATCCCACGTCCTGGTCTCTTGCCAATCCGATCTTTCAGGCTTGGCCCGCGTCCCGCCAACAGTTGCCAAAAGTCACTCGACCGTGTTGCATCGGGAGAACCGCTTTCATCGCGCATTATTTAAAAATCGTGATCGGTGAAGTTAATCCGAAAAAAACGCAAGAACCAGAAAACGAAATGAAGCGATCTGTCATAGCAAAATTTCGCAAAGGAAATTCATCAATTTTGCATTCGTCACAATTACATAATATTTTAAAGATTTTATTTCATATAAATTTATATTAGTTTATATTAAATTAAATTAATTAATAAATTAAAATTAATTATATTAATTATTAAATTTATATTAAAATGAAAAAAAATTATTTAATATAGATTTATATTAATTAGAAGCGAAATATGTATAAATAAATTTTTCTCCCTCCTAAAATATATAATATAAATTTTAATATATAATTTTTAATATATAATTTTAATATATAATTTTTATGCGATATTTATTTTATTTCATATAAATTTATATTAGTTTATATTATTAATTATTTAAATTAATTAAATTAATATTAATTAAATAAATAAAATAAAAAAATTATTTAATATAGATCTATATTAATTAGAAACTAAAAGTGTATAAATAAATTCTTCTCTCTCCCAAAATATAATTTTTATGCGATATTTATATGCAAGCATATCAAATTTAATCTGTCCGTCACGAGAATTAACGAGGATGCGGGTATAAAAGATGCGGCCAAAAAATGAGATGCGTCATACTCGGCGGTTGAATTGCAAAGTGGGCCGTCGTTAAAGGGAAAAGCGTGATTGTAAGAGTGACGTGAGAGGGGTCCGGCGTCCTTTAACTTCAACACGATGCGCGATGCGCGGACGTAACGCGCGTCTTTCGAGGCGGTTTGTTACGAGCAGAATCGCCTTCATTACTCGAGAAAGTTCGGGGAAACGTATTATCGCGAGCCTTGGGTGGTCCAAGGCCGTCGATTTTACGACTCGATTCGGTTTCTCAAAGGGAATTGCTCAGGCTCCTTTAAAAGAGGGTCAAAGAGTCGTGAGATGAGAGAAAGACCCTTCACGTTACATAAATTCTTTATCGAATATACTTCGTGTTGCTGGAGATGTATTTCTTTAAACAATCTTCATTTTCTAGATTTAATAGATCCAGATTCATTTGCAACAGAATCCACTTCCAAAAGAATCCGCAACAAGCGCAATTGATTAAAGCCGAGATAAAATTTTGAGTCTTTTGTCCCAAGATAAAGATCATTCAAGTTCACTTCTGTCTGAGAACTATGCAAAATCTTATTCTAATATCTTTTTAATGTATTAATAATTTTTGTAAAGCTAATTTTAAATCCAAAAAACCGCTAAAAAAATTTTAGAATTATGTAACAAATGTTATTTAAATTTTGACAAGAGAGAATACTTAATAAAAAATATTCAAAACGAGTAAGGAACAAAGAGGTGAACTGATCGATAAGTATTGCGCCAGAGAATCGTGTCGCCCTCCCTCTCCTCTTTACAAACACCGTCGGTTAATCGGATCGAATAATTCGATTTCGGATACGAGGCGAAAGCCCATCGAGTCGCGACCCTTCTCGGGATCTCCTTCCTTTCTTTTTTCCTCTTCTTTTACCGTGCTCTTCCCTCGGTTAAGGAACCGCATTTAGGACGCGAATACGTTCGCATCGATGCCGGTAGAGCTGAAGGTATGGAGGCACCGTGTATAAGTTTCGCGAGGTAAATACCTGCTCCCATAAACCTGCATCGGACGTAAGGTCGATCCGAATTTATATCCGCTCGGCCGTGAGAGACTCCTCTCGAAGGGAACGAAAGGAAGAGACCAACGAAAAATCTCCCCCGAGCTTCCGATCGTTAACCCTTCACTACATTATGGATTCAAGCGCATCCGTCTATATCCGTTTTCCCTCTTTCTCCTTCGCGGAGTCCGCGTCCGGGCTTAAAAATAACCCGAAAGCGCGCATCGTGTGGTACAAGCTTAATTGCCGTAAAGTTGTCAGACTGTAACGACGTGGCGGATCGTTCTAAATACAGGATGGATCTCCGTCGTTATTTCTAAATGTGAAATTATTACTGATGATGCGTGAGAGATGATTTGTTTATTTCGAATCGGCGTCATCCAGACACACTCAACATCTCAGCGTTTCTCAATAATTGCTTGCAGGTGTGAATTATTTCGATAAGTTTATTCGATTGTCGAGATGAAATTCTGCGATCGCAATTTAAGAGAATGAATGAGACTAAAGCGCGAATGCAAATGATGATATATATTTCGCTCGGATGTGTGTTGCGTTTCAATATAATTCAGAATAATTAAATTTCACCAGGTAATTGACACGCTTTCGATACGAGGTGCAGAAGTAAGAAATACATTCGGATTTATCATCGTTATTCTCGTTCTCCATTTGCAAAGTGCTCTGAATGGCAAATTATGACTCTCGATAATCTTTATAACGCGATTTACTACATTTTTTTTCCAAATATGATGCTGCATCACGCGAGGGTCAAATAATTTAAATGTAATAATAATCAATTTAATAAAGGAATATCTTGCTTTAAAGAATATGATTGTAGTGTAATTTTTATTTGTTGTGTTAAAATTCCGAACATGATATAATTTCTCCTCAAATAAAAATTTAATATTTTTTTTTAAATCATGCTTTTTCTTTTATGACGATTTTGTAACCTTTCGTCCAACTTTCAAGGAATGAGAATTCGATTTATTGTCGATTTTTTCACATTTTGGCATAATTGGCCGACAAGCCATCATCGCCTTTGAATATTTACTCAGTCACGAGTCTTAAAATATTTCACACATTTGTAAGGATGTAATAAGTGAATTTTCCCCTTTGACTCGACCATCTTTGACAGAGCAATCGTCAATCTTCTGTATGTGTCTAAACTAAGATTAAACTTTATAAACGTTACGTGATAAAAATTCATATATTACCGATAGCATCTCAAAGAAACCACAAACGCATAAGTAATTTACTTTCAATGATAAACAAATCGAGATTTAATTAAGTTATGTTCTCGATTAGCTCGCCTGCGAAAGGCGCGCACGTCTCTTCGCAGCCGCTCGGCCGCAAATCTTTCGGAGCAACCTAACGCGATAACATCGCGCAAAGTAAAATTCTCGGCGCGATAAATAAAATGTCGCTTTAAATTTCGTTCCGCTTCTTAACTTAACGAAAGCCAATCTCCGATACGAGCGAATATCTCGCGCTTGCGTGTCTCTTCGTCTCGTGATTTTCTTATTGCGTGCGAGGAGCCGCCGAGATAACGTCCCGTGAAACTTTCGTCTCGTCATAAATAAAACGACGTTTTAATTATCGGCCGGTTCCACGAATCAAAGAAAACCAATTTACGCGCGTGAAGCGCCGCAAACGACGTCGTGTGCCGCGTTCCTGTTGCCAGGGAAGCTTCAATGAGGCCGGTGCAAGCAATATCGGGCCCTGAAATATCTTAATAATCGAGTCCCTGTCGGTTCTCGAACGAGAACCTAGATAATAATTCACGCCATTCACTCGGCAGGAAAAAGTGGACGCGAGGAAAGAAGCAAGGGAACGATCTCGTACACGGTTGATCGATCGTACAATACATGAACCTTTATGTTATCGAATTACTGATATATAGAGGAAATTTAAATGAAAATAAATAAAAATAAAAACATGAAAAAAATCTTGAATGATTTTCAATTCTACCCGAGTCGACATTTTTTCTACTTTAATATCTTCATTTTTAATTAATTTAATTTAACATTACGTTATATATATTTTAAATATACATAATCAAATCATTTCCTCTCTTTTAAAACTATTTAGTTTTGCTAAAAACACTCAACTTTTTAAACTCTTGTAAATAGAAAATTTGTTGCCTATTTAAGATCGAAAGTAGAAGTTCAACTATAAAATAAACCTATGAAAAATCTCTTGGAATTTATGAACGTGAGAAAATTGATATTGAAAACAGAAGCAAAATTTCAACTAGAAAAACATTCAATCAAAATGATATATATTTAATTAGTCGATAATTATCTTGATAGTATAAATATTTTCCTCAATATGTAATTTTACCTGAATTGTGTAACATGCTTAATAACAATTTCGATTACGATCTGCTTATAACTTTGATTCATCTCTTTTAATCGACGACCGTAAATTCATGACGCGATTATCGCTTAGAGTTCCATCACACCGGAGAATCTCGTTTAATCGCCTCGCCCTGCATCCTGCAGCGACGATCAACGGTAAGCATAAGGCAAAAAGATGGCCGGTCGCGGCTCGGTTGTACTTGTAAGGGCCGCGTGCCGTAGTCTGTAATTATCGCCACTGGCCGTGGGAATTGAATTACGAGGTAAATTCGTGACGTGCCGCAACGGTGGCCGTCCCGATAAAAGCAACGAAGCCGCCCAGCAATCACCTTAAGCAGGTTCAACGGTCTCGATCGAGACACTATCATGATTTATGATGATTTTTATGCATCTTTATTATAGGCATAATATTACATAAAAAATAAACTAATTATTCGTCTCGCTTTCCTTCTCACAGATTTTAGTCGAAAGAAAGAGACAATTCTGTCAGGATCTCCATCGGAAATTATGTATCCGACAGAGATTATTATTAATTAATTCATAATCATTTTTAGATTGATTAAAAATTTATTTTTGTTGCTCCAAATTTTTATGAAAGAATTTCATATGATACAAAGAGAGAGAGAGAGAGAGATCATATCATGTTCGATTTAATTCATAAACGCCTCACGATGCATAACAATCCAATAACGTCCAACATTAGACGGCCATAAAATTCGGATGAAAAGTCACGATTACGTCGTCGTGTAACATATGTATACATCATCCGCACAAGAGGCTCACGGCCCATGAATAGGAAAAAAAAACAAATCCCCTCGTCGGACGTGAAACGATCTTCCACCCCACGAGGTATTATTTTCGTGACTTCGTCCGCCTCGTCCCACCTCTCCCACCCCTCCCGGTTCCAGTCCAGCCCGCCCAGAGAAGATGATTCATTCACCCGGTCGACGAAGAAGACGGTGCGCGCGCCCAGGTTCGAGGACCTCGAACAGGCAGGCTTTCGAGGGACGACGGCAACTCGACTCGCTAATCCGTGAACAATGAAGGATTCGGCTGCCTTCAATCGTTGCTCTCGAGTACCATTCCTTGCTCCTTTTCGCTCTCGTTCCATTTCTCGCCGCGGGGTTAGATGTGCCGTCGATCCACAAGAGCCAATAACTCGCCCGTTCCGTTTCAACGCTATTCGAGGGAGGCGGTTTGACGTGCGCTTCGATCCTTCGACAGGATCGTTTCTCTTTTTGGCGATCCACGCGAGTGATACCACGCGCGGTATCATGGTGTCGGTTGATACTCTTGATATTTATATTTTTACGAGTACGATATAATATTTCGAGAAGATTTAAAAAATATTTTAATGTATAATGAATTTTTGTATTAT
Source organism: Camponotus floridanus (assembly GCF_003227725.1). Lineage (NCBI taxonomy): Eukaryota > Metazoa > Arthropoda > Insecta > Hymenoptera > Formicidae > Camponotus > Camponotus floridanus. Next base: position 1,455,997 of record NW_020229838.1, read on the forward strand.
TAATAATTTGTAATTATTTAAATTGATGTAAAAGAAGCTTAATTAATGATCACAGCTTTTTCTCCATTATTTCTTTGTAAAATATATATCAATTGAATTTCTTCTTTAACAATGTGCTGAGAATATTAATGAATTTCCTAACGATAATCTAAGATTAATCATTGCAACTCCTCTTCTTCTATTCAATTTTTAAAAATTATTTTATATTCGTGTTCAAGAGATAGATACTTTGTTAACAATATATAATAAATTCTTTATTTTCGCTTGCAAAATATATTAAATGCACTTTCCAAGCTTTATTAGAAGTACTAATAAATTTTCTGCAATAAAAAAAATGATCACTCCTCTTTCATTAAATCGAGAAGCGGTAAGTCGAGAGTTACGGTGGCGATAGCTCCTTTCTTAATGTTTGCCGATCATTTGTAGCCGTCTGTTAATTATTGCGCAACGTGGTCTCGGCCTCCTCGCCATATATATCGAGATAAAGGCTGTCCATCAAGCGGTCTCTTTTCGGCACGAACAAATTAATTTATTTCACTGGACGCCTTCGCGTGGGAGGCGGGACCGATCTTGCCGCTTGGTCATGTCAATCAGTAGCGCAAACAGAAGTTATACACGAAACGAGATAACGGCACCGATCAACGCGTGGGAATTTTTTTCTCGAAAATCAGGAAATAAATTTCAACTCTATTCCACATATCGATATGTAATCAATATTATTTTTATTATCATTATGTTCATCTTTTTGTATAAAAAAAAGACAACTAGTAAATGCTGATTTTACAGCTTTGTTATTGTAACAAAATTAATAATAATAAAAAATGTTAAATCTTCCGAAATTATTTTTAGGAATTTAAAAAATTATTTATATTTCTTCGCTCAATTTGAGGAGAAATTATTCGAGTATTGTTACAAATTAACACTAATATTAATCTTAGATAACCATTTATAACTATAAAAGCAACATAACGACAATAACAATAACTAATATTGATGCATCATATTAATTTAACGCTGATTTGTGGGATTAAAAAAACAATAACGAGTAACTGGACGGCTGTAAAATTAATAAGCGCAATGAACGTTAACGAGGATCATAAATATGCCCTCCCGCGTATCGCTTATTCGCCGATTAGCATAATCATTCCCGATATCCACAAGTCGTAATTTAAAAATGTCGCGATAAATCATCGCCAATCTTTTCTTTATAAAGCGCAACGAGAAATTCACAGCATCATTATTTGAAAAGAAATACTTTCTTATGAGCTATAGATTTTAAGTTTCTTACGTTTAAAAAAAACATTATATATACTATTTTTTTCTCTTTCAAGATAGCTTATAATAATATCTTCCTTCATATACCATATCGTGATTAATTTTATTATTACATATTACAAAGTTATAAAATTGATAACATGATAAAATAAAAAACCAATTTCATTATTTTCAACATTAACCTTATGATTTTCTCGTTGGCCATGTCTCTCTACTTAATTAAATACTGAAAGCACACTGTCAACATTAAACTATGTATTTAATAATATAGTTTATGGTGATCGTGTGATACTAACTCTCGTAGAAAATGCCTATAGTATAATTACATACTCGTAAAGTGAAATTATAATTATGAGACCATCGTGAATGATCATTAAAAAAATCGATCATCGTTTTCGTTACGCCAGAAGTATAAGTTCATTTTTTTAAGACTCGAAAATTTTCTATTGCGCACGTAGTATTAATTCGTTCAATCAGGTCTCCTAATTATGGATCGTTAGAGGAGAATCGGCTTTCGTAAAACGACACACCCACGACACGATCACACGCGGAAGATAGTCTGAACGGGGGGAACGGATTAGGTTCGTAATCAGAATCCAATTAAGGGCCAATGAGGTTGCGGTCCTCCAACTTCTAATTACACAACGAGACTTCGCCTATCTTAACGTGTTCATTATTGTGATACGGTGCGGGTTTTACGAGCACATTAACGTATCAATTATACTCAGGACTTCTTCCCCCGGCTATCATATTGCATGGGAGGATCAATTAGCAAATTGCGCGTGCGCGCTCGTCGAACGATCAGCGTTTAATTAGCATCCGGTGTATTTCTAAGATTCAAACTGCAACGTACAACTTTTGAATAATTTAAATATGTGAATGTAATATTAATGTTATATTAATTTTCATATATTGTATATAATTCATCATAAAGATAAAAACGAAATTCTAACAGATATTAATTTTTCATTCTAATTGAACAAGGCCATACAAAATTATTTTTTCTTTTATAATATATTTTTAAACAAAAAATATTTCTATTTTTCTATTATAACTTTTATTTTTATTTTTTTACAAAATTTCGCATAATATTTAAACGTTTAATTTTGATTCAAAAAAATCACATATAAAATTTCAGAATAAAATTAACGATTTATTTCGAGGCTCTTTAAAGACCTTCCCACGCTTTGGAATGAAATACCCTCTCGTTAAAATTTAGCTCACCCTTGCCTGTCATATCGACACTTCTACACCTCCCGCAGATTCATTTCGCGATACTCTCGAAGTTCTCATTATTGACGGTCTTAAAAAAGAGGGCCGCCTATGCTTGTTAAAATGTCGTTTTCTTCTTTATATTCCGCCATTCGCAATTTGTTAAAGGACAAAGGGCCACATGCACATGGGACATACCTGCGAGCCGCCACGTAAATTTCCGGAAAGGAATCCTCTAAAGAGATTCAGCTTCCCTATCCCTCTTGTTTCTCTCCCTGTCCCCCCTGCTATCGGCATCTTTCTCTTTTTCATCTTACGCGAGTTTGTCGATTTTCTTATTCTATTCTCTCTCTCGTTTCTCGTATCTATCCCTTTCTCAGTTTGGTTCGGCTCTGTCGGCATCAAGTGGATGACATAAATTGGAACCAAAAGATATAATGCAAGAACCGAGTCAAACGAGAGAAAAAAGATTCCACGATTTTTCGGGGACAAGAGCCTTTTAATACGAACCCGAAGGAATTTTGAGAATAGGTCTATTCGGAAAAAAGTAAAATGTAGATACAAAAATAAAATGTAGATATAAATGTAGATATTATGAATGTTCTCTTAAAGAACTCTTAAAAAAAACGTATCTCCATTTCTCTTTTGAATACTAAAAATCGTAAAATCTCACACATCTCATGTTTATTAAATAAAATTTCTATAAACAATTTGCTGAAAAATTTCTAGCATTTGTTGAAAAATGATTACAAACATTTACCTGTTTCAAATCCAGAAGAATCGTCACGTATTCGTACTGATCGCCTTTGGCCAACGTGGGACTCTGCCACCATTTGCTAGGATTCGGATCGAGCACGTTGCTGATGTTGTGCCTCTTGCCAGGATCGGGACTCCTAGAATCGCAAACGGCGCATCTCGACAACTCCGAAGGCTTGCAAAAAGTTTCCGGACCCTCTTTGCCGCATGTCGCGTTTACGAATATGTCAGCTTTCGCAGCGACGTTGAACGTGGACGGAAAGAGACCGCCATTTTTCAAATTCTTATTAAGAGCTGAACGATGACTGTACGATCCTCTCGAAGCTAAAATTAAAAGGAAAAATTTTCATCAAAGATTCATCGAGATTGATAATAAAAGAAAAAAAATCTCATAATTATACATGACAGCTTGTTTGAAAAATTTTTATATTTTAAATATCATAATTATTATCATGATATTATCATAATTATATGATGACAGCTTGTTTGAAAAATTTCTATATTTTAAATATCATAATTATTATCACGATATTATCATAATTATATTGAGTTATAAAATTTTATTATTAGTGTTATGGCTTGATATAATTGACTGCGATATAAAATTGGGGCAATGTGCATTTTTAAAGGCTTTATGTTACCATCGAAACTTTCGTCAGATTCCGAAATAGAATCGCGCGTCGTCAAAACTTTGTTTTTAAATCTCTTTTTATTTTCATTTCACGAGGTTTTACTGGTGCCTTTTATTGACGAATCGGTGTATTGGTACGTGGCGCCGATAAATCATCGCGAGTGTCAGTCCCCAGCCGTTTCGTATGTTTACTCGGCAAACATCTGCTGTGAGGTCGAAGATGTATATTAGTGTCTCATAAATTCATTTGATGTAGAAAATTCATGTAGGAAAAGCTAATTTTACATCAGTCTTTCAAGATGTTGCTCCTCCTGACATTTTTATTAGACAGGTTTATAAACTTATAACTGATAAAAACTAATCGCTTTTCATTTCTAAATAAAACAAATTAAACAATTCATGATATAAATGAATAATAATGAATAATGAATAATTTTCTCTTTAAATCGTAAACGAAAAAGAAAGAGAGAGCGAATGATAGATCTGTATCTCTTTCTTAATAAATTATAACTTTACGCGTAACAAACTTCTGACAACTGACAGCTTTACAAGAAATATATATGATATATTTGTTGTGCGTGGCATTCGAGGTTTCGGAACGTAAACTTCAATCGATCAGAGCCGTCAATTATACAAATGTGCGCGTGTAATTATTCCGGCCAATCGTCAGTTATAATTACTATACATCAAAAAGTCGCAATTTTTCGCGTCGGACCGGGCATAACATCTCCGAGACGAGGGAAACTGACAAACAAAACAAATGAAAAAAAGGGACTGTGTAATCGAAGCGACGCGGCTGATCCCGTCATTTTCTGCTGGACGACGCATCCATCAACAGGTTTTGACAGAGCGCAACGCAAAACCAGTCGTGCGCGCGCGAACAGGCCGCAGATGCAGCAACGAGATGCAGCGAACAGGTTCCGCCAGCTTCTCCAACGGCTTACACGAGTGCACAGCGATGTAAGAAACGTGACGAATTATCCGCGAGAGATAAGACACTTTGCGACACGCCGCGCCGGTGATATAATGAATTGATCATCGCGGAAATTGCAGCGGAAAGAAGCGATCGATCGAGACTTCCCTGGACTCGTTTGTGTTGATTGACAAAAACTTTAATAAAACATTGTATCCCTTGTTTAAATTACACATAAGTCATTTTTAAACTTTAATAAAACATTGTATCCCTTGTCTAAATTACACATAAGTCATTTTTAATCTTCAAGTTATTATTATTTAAAAAATATTATATCTTCGTGGTTTCATTCATGTATCATTTTATTGAATTTTTAAATAAAAAGCAAATATCGAGATTTTTCTTGTATTGTAATACATATTGATCTTGAATTTAGATTCAAGATATACGTTATGGGATGTATAAGATGTATTTACTAGAGGGATCTTGAGGGATGTGGTCACTTATGACGTGCTCACCGCTTCTTACGGAAAACCAATGTTCATACACGCGAATATCTCTATCGGCACTTGTTTGGAATGTAAATATAAAAGTTTATTCATAAATTAGAGTAAAAAATTCAGATTTAAATTTGTTTTTTCATTATAATAAATTATGAGAGCACGAGAAAATACATTGATTACATTCGTTATCGTTTCAGATGCCTTAGATTCTTTAATTGAGCTGTTGAAGGAAAGGGCTGTAATATTTCACCAAAAAAATTTTAAATAGTAGTTTTAGATGTGACTCAAGGTATGAGGTCTGGATAGCTCAGTGGTTTGAAGCAGTTGCCCGGAAAGCGAAAGATTCGGGTTTGATTCTCCATCCAGCCACTTGTATCTCACATATTTCTCGTGAATAAAATTTTATATAATATTCGCGTTTTATTTTTTTTTGTAAAAAATGTTTTTTCTACTATTTGACTTTCATATAATTGCATTTTGAATGCATTGTGAGCATTAATAATTTTGATAGGATATATTGTGACGAATAATTTTGTTAATTGTTTATCTTCATTGTTGACTCTATTCAATAATTAATCTATTTTTATATATATATATATATATATATATATATATATATATATATATACGATTTTAATAAATTTATTTATTCTGAACCTGTTGTCAAATTCGCTATTTTGTCAGTATTATCTGCGAAGATGACTCGTGATCCATCACTCTTTTGATTAATGCTCGCGCCTCGCGCGGATTTATACAACATCACGCGAGCGGAAAATAATGATCCTTTGGTATCGCTCGCTTAAATAATATTTAATAACAGCCCTGTTAACGCTCGTGTACAGGTGCTATCGTAAAAAAGATCGTTAACCGAGCGTTATGCAAAACGCGCTAATCAGACTACACTAATCGCTTCGCAATATTTCACATCGTTAACGAACCTTCTGTCATTTTTTCGTTTAGCCTGTTTTCTTCAACTGTCAATTTTAATAAATCTATATTAATCAGAATTATTTTGTAGCCAAATTGACGCTGACATAAACAAAACTGTCAAAATATCATTTAGTAATAATTATTCAATAGTTTTTAATTTTGAAATTTTGTTTAATCAATGTTCTAAAAAAAGAAGATCTATGATGTTCATTTATTACTTGTAAAGTAGAAAAAAATTGAAAATTTGCACAACCTATCGAGAAATTTTAATCGAATATACACAGAAAAAAAATAAGTGTCAAATCAAAACTTGTACAAGTTCTTAAGTCATAAGAATATATTTCTCTCGATTGAACTGTATAAAATGACTTCATTCAAGTAAGCAATTATTCAAGCGAGTATATTTTTTCTTTAATTAACGCAATATAACCTCATTTCAAGATTTCCATGTTAAAACTAAATATATTTCGAAACAAGAATGTCCTTTTTTCTGTGTATCTACGTTAATTTATCAGGTTAAAGCAATTTTTTTCCTGCTTTATATGTCGCGTTTTAACTTATTATCAAGATTAATCATCCTTTCCGTGCATAAAAGCGACGTACGTACGCGAATAATGCGCGGAAGCAACCCACGCCCCTCACAACCCTAGAAGATCCCTAACAAAACAAACGTCGGCTACGTAAAAGGCGAAGGCTTCGCTCGCTTTGCTCATACGTTCTGAGTCCGATGACGAATCTGTACGAGTCCTGGTAAGCCCCGATGCATAAGCGCACATAAGTAGCTCCCTATTTCAAGAACAACGTGGCAGAAATCTCCCGGACGTGCTGCTTGCGCCAAACTGCGCGCATTATGCGCGCGTAAGAAAGAAAGCAACTGGGCGCGCGTTCGTCGAAAAACGAGCAGACACGCATTGTGCGCGTGTCTACCGAACCGCTCCTATTCCTCTCGCGATTAGGATGTTGTTTCAATGGCAAGCAAAAACACAATGGCATCTCGTTCTAAAAGCGTCTAATAATGTCCAAATATTTCTCCTATTGCCATGAAAAAAGAATCAATTCCATGATATAAGTAAATGAAAATATTTCCAAAGATTCTTGCATATTATATTATTTATTATTTATTATATATATAATATATAATAAATATAAATATATATATATATATATATATTTGTATATATTATTTATTTTATTATAAACTGCATATATTATGTATGTAAAATAGATGGTGCGCAGAAAGGGCTAACATGTGGGCTAATAAAAGTGTTTACATTTTGAAAAAATATTATTATTGTTTTATAACCTGACGATTTTAGTGTAATTTTTTTTGTCGTCTCGAAAAACATTTATCACCGTTGCATTCCTTACGCCAAGAATAGCTTTCATCGCGACGCATCCCACACATTTTACCTTCGCTTTTCGTTTCTCCTGGAAATTCAACGAACGATTTAAATTCTAACGATCGAGTTCGAGGTAACGCGTCCTATTTCTCCTGTCTTCGAAACAACCGTTGATTATCGTTAATCATGATCGTTTCTCCCGATGCACCTTGCAACGATCGCTTCGCGAATTTCAAGAAGGCGCGTCCAATGTGCTCTAATGTCGGATACATGTCCGATGAATAGCATAGCAAACATGTAAAGTGCTGAACACAGGCGTGGTCCGTTTCTGTTGACATGGCAGAGGAGAGACATGAGTGATCAGGAAATTGGCCGAGGCTTGGTTCGAGAACCTTTACTACCGAGTCATTTGTTATGTGTGATGTATTCTTCCGTTCTCGATTTGACCTGCCAAGACGCACTCGGGTTTCATGAATGGATTGCACAACTCGAGCGAAACGTTACTATGAATACAATCTTTTTTTTTTCATAGAGATAATCGCAATTGTTAAAGGAAATTGTGAAATCAGAACGAAAATTACGAAAAAATATTATGAAAAAACATTCTAATAAATGTATCCACTGTATCAGTTTGAAAATTGCTAACTGAAAACTTATACAACTTATAAATTATATTTTATTTTTAGAATTTACTCGAAATTAATTACACAATTTAAGTAGTTCTATAATTAGTCATCCACCTAAGTGTTTGCTGAGAAAACACTCTCAAATTTAAAAGAGTTCTCCTTTTGCCACTACCGCCTCCCAAGCTTGACGAACAACTCTGCGTTTAGTACACGACTTTCCCTCCCTTGCATCTCTCTCGTTCCCATATACTTCGACTCTCTCTTAAATATACGTACATACAGTCTTCCTATAATAGTCGCAACACGGCGAGAGGGAGGATCGCGGCGATTCCAGAAAAGGAGCAGAGACCGCGGCATTGTATCATGTCCACGCAAACGAAATCGGAGTCTCCTTTCCCGCTCTCCGCGCCTTTCGCTTCCTCTTCGCCTCTAGCGCTCGCCGCTGCGAGGACTTTAAGTCCGCTAAGAGTGACTGATGACGACGGAAATAACTCCTGTCTCGTCTTCCCGCACGTGTCCACGTGCGTCTGCGAGCCTACGCAACGCGTACGAGAGGTAAGACCGCGCAACCGACACATACCGCGTGATTTGCATGAGACAGAATGCGCCGAGGAACGGAGGACGACGCGACCCCGCCATCGGTTTACGCTCGATGAAGTTTACGCCGTCGCGGTAGTAAAAGCTTCTGAAGTAATTATCACCCAGGAGGATGCCGTTATTAGAATTACGTCGCCATATCTAATCCTAACTATTCGACGCCGTTTTGCAATTTGTCGCCGTCCAAATCGATTATTTCCACATTAACATTACGAGAGAAATGTTAGAAAGCGTAATCAGGATGTATACTCGAATCTTGTAAATAAATTGCGTGAGAATTTTATGATTTTCTAGGTATTTTTCTTCAAAATTAAAGAATTTTTTTGTATAAATACAATTTTAAAATTTATTTATTCTAAACTTTATAATATAACATAAATAATTTGTTTATATAATAATATAATATAAGTAAATAAATGACTCGATAAATTATAAAATTTTGAATAAAAATAAAATTGTCAACACTTATAGTATATTGTTTTTTAATTGAATGTGATCTAATAAATGTAATTTTAATATAATTTAAACCTAAAAAATTTCATATCTTTTATTAAATATAATTTTTTAAATAAATATTTATGTATAGGATAAATTAATATATGCTGATGAGGATGTAAAAAAATGATTAAAGAAGTAATTTTAAAAATTCCATGAAAATTCCCTGATTTTTCAAAAAAAAAATTTCCGAGAATTTCAAGTTTTTTCGGAAATATATATATATATATATATATATATATATATATATACTCTGATAATAAAAATTACAAACAAAGAAAGTTGAAAAAAAAGATTGTCATATTTGAATTTATTTTTATGCTACATCTCAATATTATCTCTCACTCGATTATAAAATATAAAATCTGTGATGTCATATTTTTCGGTGATCATTATACAATTAATATATTTTTCTAAGCAGAATTGTCAATATTTCGTGAGTAATATGCGTGTATTTATCCAAGCTTATCGAAAGCTAATTATATGAAAATATAGGGCAAGTTTATTATCATATCAAAAAACAATGACGACCTACCATCATTTGTTCGTTTCGGTTCGTTACACGCGTAACAAGCTTATTGTCCGGCAAAGAGTTCTTTCCTCTCGAGAATCGAACGAGACTCTCACTTGAGCCATTCCCTCTCTGAAGCAACGTTCTGTTCCGCTAATAGATACAGCGTATCCTCTCGGAGGATTCGACGAGCTACACTTAAGAGTCCCATTTCTCCTCGTGTTCACGATAACGTGTTTACAAAATATCCCAGTGTGGTTTGGCCTACATGCACCTGGACCGCGCTTGGTGGTCCTTATGACTAATAGTTCAACCAGCCATGGCTTGTTTCATCCGTGTTTCGAGGATCGTATCCTCCGGTGAGCACAAAAAAAATATGTATGTATACAACAAAGCAAACCACTGACCGGATTTAAGCCTCGCTCTCGCTTAACGATGTAAAATATGGTAACCCCTGAGTTCTCAAAGTGACTTTTAAAAAATTTTTTTGACGATTCTGATAATTAATTGTGGATTGTTCCATGTAATTTTTAAGGACCGGATTAAAAAATAATTTATTTTTGATAAATTATTAGATTTTGAATAAAAATAAAATAGTCACCAGTTGTAGTATATTGATGTTTAACTAAATAACTAATAAATGTAATCATTTTTATTTATGTATCTTTAAATTAAATCTTTCTTATATTCTTTAATTAAATATTTTAATTAAATATTTTATTTTTTATACATTGATACTTTATAAAAAACATACATGTATATTAACAATATTATGTTTTCACAATCATTAAATAAATCGCGACAAAATAGTGTGCGAGGTAGCAAATATTTTGTCGGTAGGCTACAAATCAAAGACGAGATACCGGTATCGGAACGAGTATAATAATAAAATATTGGTTCGGGAATGGACTCTCAGTGAGTTCACATTTTATTGTACGTGTGTATGTGTGTGTGTGTGTTGCGTCATTTGTCGTGAAACCTACTCGCTTTTGAGAATCGGCGTCAAGTCTATTCATGCGTGTGCGTAAGATATGAATAGAAATCGCGGAGGTCCCGTTGGCGATACATGCAATAAATTAGCACTTGACGTGGCAGAGACCCGATACCCGACAATAATTATAATAAATTATCGAGCATGATATCTCGTCCAAGATCGCTTTACATCTCCATTAACATATTGGCGAATAAAACGAGGACTCGTTTCCGGCGAAAAGTGAAAAAAAATATTTGTCGAGAAGTGTCGGAATGCTAGTTTACCTGTTCCTCTTTAGATCTAAAGTGACATTTGTATTCAGGTGTGTCGACAAAGGAAAAAGGATGTCTTCCCAAGAAATCGAAATCGATGTAAAATACAAAACCTGCGGCTATAATAAAAATTTTTTTAACGGACCTTTCTCTTTATTTAGTCGAGAACTACGATCTCGAATATAGTACGTGCCACATTGTGCGAATTTCAGGATTCTTAGCACTTCATTGCCGGATCTACGACCTTTGACTACCCGCAGAGAGGAAGCATCGTGCTTTCCAGACGGTTGGTGATATTTTTACCCTATTGAGACAGCGAAAAGAAATGTTCTGACCGCCACTTCAAACTGTCAAAGTTAATTTTCTTCATTTGGAGTACCAATCTCGGGGCTGGATACCGTCATTGGATTGAAGTGCGTTTACACACATGTTAGTACGTTCACTTTGACATTGCACTTCCGACATAGCTCTCTCTTCATGCCGATTACGACGAGCTCTTGCATTTATAAGTTACTTCGCACATTCAATTATTTGTATTCATGTATTTGTGAAATAATCTTCACAAATTTTATTAACTGTTTCAATTTAAAATTAACTATCTCAATCTAAAATTTCTAACTGTGAAAATTTATGTGTTTCTATAATTATTATTATAATTAATTTTAAATCTCGCAAGAGAGCTAATAAATATAAAAATATATAAAAAAATATAAAAATAAATATAAAGATATATAAATAAATATAAATATAAATAAAAATATAAAGAAACTAAATATAAAATAATACAATTCGTCTGTTTTTAAAATTTAATCTGCTATTAATAAAATTATGGAAAGAATCTCATACATAAATCACGTTATTTACATCATGTATCGACACGACGTTTTGTTCACCTGATTTACACGGATGCTCAGGATTACAGGTGCGTTTGCACGCTGCGAGAAATCGATTATCGATCCGGCAAGTTTCGTACACAAGTCCGGAGGCGAATATCGGGTCGAAAACGAAAACCCGTCCGATGCGATAATTGATGTCAGCTGATCGCCGGTGCGGCTCGATCGATTAATCAGACTCGCTCTCCGTGGGATTAACGAGCCGTAATATTAATGGTCACGCGCCGCATTCGAACGTGCCAGTCAAAGAATTCGACGCGATACGTCATCGAGATAAGAGCGGGATTAATAGAAATGCCGATTGGCACTCGTTCGCGCCCAAGTCACTGCAATTAAGCGCGATCTAATCTGCCTCGACGCGTATCGAGTTCATTGTAATTGCTGCATCACGTTTCGCGATTGTGCAGAATATATATATTTTAATCCTTATTTCATTAAAAAAATAAAAGGCCTCCTCCCACATACATCCCTATTTTTCACCGGCCTCTAAAACTTCGAGATTCGCAATTTCAAAATCTTCAGCTATCGAGTATAAATATTTGTAATTAAATATTATTTGTAATTAAATTAAACTGTTAAAAATATACAATATCAGATTAAGAAAAATTATACGATCGTGTGACGGAAATGTCAAGTTCATACGAATATTTTTTCATGAACTCTCTCACGCGAGGCGAGTGTTCAGCATCAAGAGTGTTCCATCGCGAGGAACAAGTACGAATGCAGGAGGGAATGCAAATAGTACAATGAAAGGATACAAGTAGCGACTACTGTAATACGCGCGCGCACATACACATGCAATAACCATTCTTTGTTTACACGTCCGGCGCACCTGGCGCGGTAAACGTCAAAGCGATCGCGGGTGCGGTAAACGCGAGCCGCTCTCTTGCGCGGCGCTTGCAATTTAAATCGTCTGACGTGAGTGACGTGCTACCACGTGGTTGCACCACGCCCGACGTGATAAATTTGAATAGTGACTGTCACGCGTTTAGTATTCCCACAATAGGTCGTCGATAACAACAATAGTGATTGTGAGTCGTTTTCTATACGATAATCGCGCTTCCTGCCGCTGCCGCCTATCCTTCTCCATTTGGCGCAAATGGGCACGATATCCTCCAATTGATAACAATAGAGAAAACAATAGCGTAGAGATGATGCGCAATTGTTTGCGAAACTAGAATTTTTCACACTATTTACAATGAAAATTAGGCGACGCGTCATTAACTTTGTGACATGAGATCGAGATATAATTGACAGTTTTTAATCGCCGCATAAAATTATAAAGCATGGTTTCGAATAAATCGTACATTTATTTACTTATTAATAGCGTCTATTGAATTAATATATTTTATTAATTCAATATATAATATATATTATTGAATTATTATATAATTATTTAGCGTCGAAATTATACGAGTGTTTGAAAAATTGCGCAATAATTGTGATGCTAATGTGCTAAGCGCATCGCGGCGAAAAAAATGAGGAGAAATAGACAGAGTGCGATGCGATGCGAGAAAAGGAGCGCGACAAAAGGGTAATTCACGGTAATTGCATTCCTGAGATAATCGAGTACGTGCATTGTACGACAATCACGATGTATATATATTTTATGTATGCGTGCACGTTTGAGGGTAAGAGCTTACGAGAGAGAGATTTGTGGTCTTGGAAAGAACTTATGGGTTTCGCTCTCTTACTATAACAAGTGCTTTCTCGATAAGGTGCCCGAGAACCTATGACCCATGAAAGAGTTTTCCATGCAAGAGTTAGGAAGGCGATAATTTGTGACGCGTGAGTCTCTCCATCTACATCGAAACATTACACGCTACTTAAGGAGAGGTATATTCCCGACACATTATTGGAGCAGTTTTCCTAGTGCTCGTAAGTTACGGTTTTTTAGATTTGATTTTTTAGGTTTTTTAGGTATTGTTTTTTATCCAATGATTGTGTACAAAGTATGAGATAAAAAAGATAGCGTAATCTCAGAACTCTAAAAAAAAAAGGTAAATGGTAAAGGTTTATGGGATTTATTGACTTATATCAAGTAGTAAAAAAAAGTTAACAAGTCAGATAACGCGATGTTAAAAATACATGATAAACCCCTTAAAATATAACTATAACATTTATTTATAACTCTTATTATGGTTATTTATAGAGCTTGATAAATATGAATAACTAATTTCGATGCTATACGGGGTGATTCGAGAAAACAATAACAACGTACGATCACAATCTATTAATTAATCACGGAGGATTAACTAGCGTGAGCAAAAAGCGTATTAAATCCGATCTCTATTAGATCGTTAGATTCAGCTCTGAGATTCAATCTCTCACTCGTAAAACGTATATAGCAACGGATTAATGAACATAATGCCTACGATGGCCGACTTACAGTGGCCCATTTGTATGCTCGCATTCTCCTTCGAAGGATCGAATCGTGACAGCTGCGCCCACACGATATTCGTACACATTTCGATTATTAATCATCCTGTCATTCGATCCAGGCCTTTTAATTCAGTCATGACACGCTAATAGATTATTGATAACCACCGCGACGTATCGAAAGCGTAGCCTAAACGAGATACAACGCACACGCAGTAGGATTAACGCGATTTATGACAACCTACGTGAGTTAAGTGCTTCTTAACTTTTACTATTCATCCTCGACACTTGTGAATAATCATATATGCGGTAGTCGTTAGAATTTAACGCTTACCGCTTTTTTATTCGTGCGTGCTCGACGCTAAAACTTTCAGAAAAATTGGGCAATATTATGTAATAAACGCGTGGATTATTTTTATATATTTTTAAAAATAATTTTTTCATCTTAAATAGATACAGAATATTTTTTAACAAATACTTGTAATTTTAATTTATGATCGATTAAAATAAAAAAAATAGTATTTTACCAAAAATTCTTTTCGTACGTAGATCTCGCAAACTCGCTAGCTCCGGAAGTTTTCGCGATTACTCGAATGAATTTATTATTATGCTGAATCATTTCGCTCGGGATTTTACATCGACAATAACCGTACTCGGACCTCCCAGACCGCAATTTAGAATGATAGCTATGCAAATTGAACACAGCCAAGCTTCGGCCAATCAACCCCTTTCTTGGAAGTGTCGACTTCTTACGAAGCGTCTCGCGGCTCTCGCGACATCGCCGCCCCGTGACAGGAAACGTCCTCTCCTCCTGCGAGTCCTTATCTTAATTGCACGGCCGACAAAGGATCTGATCTGGGAGCGTGACTGGCTCGTCCCTTTCAAGTGTCTGGCGCGCTGTCAGCTCGCTGACATCTTTACAACAAAGTATATAAAGCGCGCCCATGGAAGACACGTTGCAAATCGTTGAATTAAACTCCCCGTCGACCGCGTATTTTCCTGTCCGGCTACTTCCGCGTCGATGGCTTTCGTCACGGCATAACGTTTCAGAGCTAACTGTATTAATAAATAAAATTTGCTGTCTGCAAATTAATATCCAACAGTGTCTAAGTATGCAAGGACGATAATTGGATAATGCCCCAGTTATTACAAAATATGATATATTTTTGAAATATTTGATAAATGTAATAAACATTGGTAAATTCACTTTTATAATTAACAATATAAAGTTAGACCCGAGTTATTTGACCCGAGTTATTATTAGCAAGAAAAAATAATTGCTAAAAAGTATTTATTTATTTATGTCTGGATATTGTCATAAAAGATTATAAAAAATCAATTTAATGTTGATTAACATTAAATTATCAATCATATTACAAATGTTTTTTCCGTGTGTAAAAAAATTATGCAATACGAATATGATTTTACATAAAAACGAAGTTTATTTAAGCCACTGTCCGAGTCAAGTGATTACTATCACTTTCTAAAGATATTCATAAGGATATTCATAATTTACATCGGTAAAAAAAACCGATTCTCTACCAAAAGTGCACCGCTGACTTTCTAAGCGACATAAATCTTATCCCGCGATAATTTATTGCGATTTCGTACAATGCAATCATTGCGATTAGGTGATTTAAAGGGTCAAGAGAATCAATATCTGCTTCATTCTATCCCATTAATATCAATTAATATCGATTGGTTTGGTTATTGCAGTTATCCTTTCTAAATAATTTTTATTCATTATAATAAAACTTTTACGAAATTATATAATTATAGAAATCAATATTATACTAACGTTTATGATCAAGATAAATAAAGGTTAACGAGAAAATGCCAAATAATATATTTGACATTTTTATATGACATTTCTTAATGTATTCTTATATTTTATTGTATTCTTATCTCAGAAACCTGATCATATCAGAGCTGAAGAAAATGTTATGTTCGAATAGTTAAGAAATTTATTTTTGAAATATTATTTATCGCACAAAGATGATATATATATTTTGTATCCAATATAGTGGTTAATGGAACAAACAGATTTATGAGTTAAAAAATCGGATAAATTTTATCCGAAATATCACCTATTATGAAGGAAATACGACCTGTAACTCCATTTATCAATGAGATATTATGAGTTACGAATCATTAAACAAGCTTTACAAAATATGTATTGAATAAGTAGAATATTAACTAATTCAAAATGCATCTTATATACATATGACGAACATTTTCTTGTCACAATCGTTTAAAATATTCTATCCTGCATTTCGATCGTTTTATTTATACGCAAATATATTAAATGATATAAATTACTGCTTGTTTAACATGTCGAATTAGCAAGAATTCAGCACTACATAATAATTGGCCATCATCGATAATCTTATTAAAAGATAAAAATAAGCGAATTAAAAAGACAAATTTATTTTATGGTGTTCTAGATTTTTGTCCAATTTTTTTGTATATATTCTTCCTATATTCTTATTCTCGCACTTTTATAAAAATAAATATTCAATGTATTTTAATTTTTCAATGCTTTACAAAAGAGGAATGTTTTTTCGATCCGCGAAGCCAAAAAAAGAAATTAAAATAGAAGATAAGCCTCTGATTGTACAGTCATCAACACAAGGGACGAATACAAAAAAAGGAAAAAAAATGTGGACTTTATCTGTGTCCAGAGATTTTGCCTTAAACCTTGGCCTTAGCCTTAGAACAGCTACTATCACACTTAACGCAGACTTTCACGTAAGTACATCTGGCGAATCGGCAAAAAGCGACTTCCAAGCAACGAAGCGGGATGAAACGAGTGCACGTGGTGGCGCTAATAAGAGAGTACCGGATTAATCGCAGTACGCAAGAATGCATTCGCGCGAAATCCTCCCGAGATTCCTCTGAGACAGTGAAAAACGATGCCGACATCGTTTCAGTTAAACCAATTTGTATGTTTCGGAAATTAAATTAATTACACGTGGATTCAAGATTTCTAGTAAGAGTCTAAATTAATCAAGCATTTTGTATCTCAGTAGCATCTTTATATCACGCAATAGACGAAAAAAAAATTTACCTAAAAAGAATTTATTTTGAAAATCTGTCTGATTATTTGAAGTGTGTTTTACAATTTTTTTCCTAAAAAAATTTTAGATTTTTAAATCCTTTTGCTCCACATTCATGAACGAGGTTTCGTGGAGAATAAAATTATGGCCAAACATCAGGTCACGCACGATACTTTAGATCCACCGCAATGTTCTCCCAGATATTGTGCAAGCAAGCTCTTATTATAGCTATCTTTCGACGGCGTGTTTCCGGTTCTTAGTGGCGCCCCGAGGCAGCGAAAAAAAACAGGGTGATAAAGGCGAGCGCGAGCGAGCGAGTAGGCGCCTCCTCGATTTGAAAGGTGCAATTTTCGGACGAGTGGGCGGTCGTGAAGCCGCGACGAGGCGAAACCGAGGAGCAGGTTGAACGACCGAGAGACGAGAGATCGAAACGCGCACCGAATGGACATTTTTATTCCTCTGCCGTCGACTCCTCATTCGAGGATCGTGCGAACGAACAAACGAGCGAGCGAGTCACGCGAAAAGGTGCTTCGCGACAATACTTTGTTGACCACATTTGACTTTACGATCGCTGATAGGTCGCGTTTCTTTGTGAACTCTTTCCGGTCGCGAAAATAGCAAAATGTCAATTGTTTTATGCAGAAAACGTTATATTCATTTCTTGAAATATCAAAAAAATCTTTTAGATTTTTATATTATTAAAATCATTTTTTAAGTCGAAATTATAAATGTATTTTTTACGTTAAAAAACTAGTTAAGATAAATATATTTTTGAGAATATATATAATTTCTCTGAAATTTAAATGTTATTAATTAATTAGAATCATTTTTAATTAATATTTGCAAATTTATTATTCAATAATAATATAAGAAATTATTTATTGAGCATATATTTTTAATTTTTCAGTCAATTGATTGTTTTAAATTCTTGAAGAATTTAAAATAATCGAGAAGTTGGAATAAATAAAAATGTGAGAAAATATTTATAATTTTATTAAGAGAAAAAAATATATATAAATTAGAGGAATTAATTTCAATATCAAAGATTTAAAAAAGCTATCAATAATATCAGTAAGAAAAACAAGAAAATTATCCTAGTTTTTCATATTACATCTTCAATTTCTCAACTCCAATAATAGGGAAAAAAATGAAGAAGCGAATATTTTTTTCTCTCTCCTAATAATTACAGGCAATTCATTCGCGTTACATCACGACATCGCTCGAAACATAATTCCAGCTTAGAAGCTTAGAAGTACGTGATCGCTCGGTAAATGTTTTAACATCTACTTAAGTATTCAATATGAGTATAAAATACACGGAGCAAAAGTCGTACATCTCCGCGTAAAGAACGACGTGCAATTATGTTCTTTGCCGGGCGCGCTTTGTGATCATCACGCGTCGAGAATTCGGGAGAAACGATTACACGCCGCACGCGGAAGTTAACATTTATACGCACGGAACGCTCAAGGCGTGTGAAATACCGAATACCTCAACGCACACGTACATACACAAGGGTGGACTCGAGCGCGTTGCAGACGCAAGGAAGCTTTCGTAGCGAAAGCTACGGGAGGAACGGGACGCCGATCGCCAGTCGTTTTCCTGTAATTCGACGATCATTATCGTCCTAACGTCCAATTTGGCATCTCGGATTATCGATTTTACGCATCCTCGCACGTGAACCCCGGCGGAATTTCGCGTGTTCGTTCTCGATTCAATGCTCGTTTTGATACCGAAAACGGATCATCGAGAAATTCATCGATGCGTGAAAAAGGATAAAGACCGTCGACGAATAATCGGGAATAATTTTCATAAAAAAAATTTTAAATAACGAACACTATAATTCTTATAATAAATGAAGATAAATGAAAATAAATAAAAATTTTCCAAGCAACATTCCTTAAAAACAAATTTCGAGTCGTGTGAAAAATTGGTACTCCATTTCTTTGCCGGGAACAAGAAATGAGATATCTTTTTTCCTCTTAAATTAATATTCTTATTAAAAAAAAGACCGACTATTATCGTTAATGCTAAATTTATATTCCGAGCGATTCGCGTGGTATCCTTTTACGGCGATTCTCGAACGATTACTCGCCCAGTTATCTGCATCTTGTCGATCGCTATCGACGCCTCGTCGATGCGTTCACCGCGTTTCCTCGGGACGATTTGTAATCGGTTAAAGCTCGGCTGCCGTTTTACGAGGGATACGAGCGAATAACCCATTTCACATCATCATTCGGCTATCGTTGTTCGGCAAAATTGCGTGAGTCGTCTGCTCTGAAATTCCGCGATTTAAAAAAATAACGAGCGACAAATTATGAAGTCCTTTCGACCGAATATGCCTCGATTAATTTGAAAATCGTTGGTTGTGTTGTGGAATAATTTGAGCGTCAAGGAGTTCCGGATGCTCGAGGAAGTTCGCAGCATCCGCGGCATCTGGCAAGACTTCCTGCCGACTATTTACGAGAAACGAATCCAACACGCAGGTTTTACACGCAAGAATCCCGCCATCCCTTTTCTCGCGCTACCTTTCACTTCCCGTTTGGAATGAATAAAAGGATCTCGAATAATCATTGCAACATATCTTTCTATGACTGACACGCCAAGAGCTTCAGAAACAGATATTGGTGTGCAAAATTTACAGATGTTATCATGTAAAATCTTTGATACAAGATATTTCTTTTACGTCCTTTTTTATATCGAAATAAATTATTGAGATTTTTATCATGACGCGTTCAAAGTATCAAGTATTTTCATACGTTTTGTGGCAAAATAATATAGCATATGAATTGAATTAATTTTTTAGACATTAAATATTAAATAATAAATATATGATATATTTTTGAGGAGAGAGATTGTCGCTTTGATCTTTTTTAGAGATCTTCAAAGATGCTACCGGAGTTAGATAAGATAGCGTTTGGAAGTAAATAAGAATACGGTACTGTGTCGTGAATCGCGGTATAAATAGCCTCTCTTTACCGGACCCGGATTTTGCCAGTTTAATGCGACATTGCAATCGGAGGCACCGGACGAAGCTGTCAAGTCCCACCGCCATGAATCATGCCTATTACTATTCCGGCTTTAAGATACTTCTAGTTATGAATTTCTGAATATCTCAAGTCCGCAAATTTAACTCAAGAGTCTCTTTAAAACCGTCTCTTTAAATTTAACATATCTCACTCAAATATCTTTTCTGAAATATTTTCATTATTGTTTATATTAATTTAATAAATACGATAAATATATAATTATTAATAAATATTAATAATTAATATATAATTAATTAATTAATATTAATAAATATTGTAATTATTTTTCTCTTCTATCTTTTGCGAATCAAAGTTGACAAAACTAAAAATTAAAAAATTCATTGCTTAAATCAGGTAAATTTCTTGTACGGGGTAATCTTGGGTAGTAAAAACTCTCAAGTTATATCCTGAGTGGAGTATAAAAATTCTGATTAAAAATTCATGTGGTAGAAACGATGGAGATGAAGATATTATGGTTATTCACATAAACAAAGATCACGCTCTTCCCGTTAAACGATACGGGGCATAATATAAATGTCAACAAAATCGAGATCAATCCTCGAGCTTCCAAATCGATTCGTTCTCGAGATGAAATCCATTAAGCGACTGGTTGTGGATCAGGAAAAAAAATAAGATAGTACCCTGGCCGCCATAAAAAGGGATTACACGATTCATAAACTCGCCTGGAGGTGGAAAACGCCATGTATTATCCGAACTGTGAGGATACGAGCATGCAAACATCGACTGGACTCGATATGTACAATTTTACATCTTTTTGCTTCGTGTTGTATCAGTAAGAGGTTCTTATTTACATCTTTCTTGTAAGTGTGTTCACCGATTAAATCAACTATTTTTATCTTCCATCTGCATGTGTATTCTATATGTATGTTGGTGATTTAAAATGATGGTGAAGAGTTTTGAAATTTTGTTGAAATAAACAAATCTTATTGAAATTTTATCAATCGAGAAATCTAGCAATTTAACATTCTATATATAAAATATAAAATATGTATTAAAATATATATACAGGATGTCCCAGACCACCCGTACACCCCTTTTAAAATGAAAATAAATGGCTTTTATCAAAAATCGCGAACAATTTTTAAGTAAATCCGGTACGCTCTATCAAATGTAAGGTGATATTTTCTTGATATTTTCTTAACTTTGATTCCGACCAAAAATACGCCATCCGGATCGGAAGTTGAATTTTTTTAGAAGAACATGTACTTTTTATTACAGATTCCAATTGTACGTGAAAAAATAAGAAACTTTTGTAACTTTTCAAACGTTTGTTCTGAAAGTGTCAATTTTAAAATTAATCTTGAAGTAACCGCGATGAAATAATGAATTTCAAATGTTAAGATCGACAGAGACACTTTCAGAAAAAACGTTTGATACAAAAGTTCCGGATGGCATATTTTTGGTCGGAATCAAAAGTTGAAAATATCACCATTTGATAGAGCGTACCTGATTTACTTAAAAATTGTTTGCGATTTTTGATAAAAGCCATTTATTTTCATTTTAAAAGGGGTGTACGAGTGGTCTGGGACACCCTATATACAATAGTTCCATTAAATTTTCATAAAACTGATATATATATATATATATATATATATATATATAATTCATGTATATCGAATGATTTATAAACAAAGATTAGAGCGATAAACAATTTTTATTTTGCACAAAATATTCCACAACGCTTTTAACGCGGAAATTAAACGAGAGCCGAATCATATGAAAGGCAAAACAAACAGCTGTTTGAGTTACATTATATGTCTATGAATGGAAAAGCGTATCACGAATGATGACAGCTTCATCTTCCCTTTGTTTCCAAAGGACGAGAAAGAAAAAGGGAGAGAAGAATGCATCGTAAGCTCTTCGTACCAAGGAAACTTTTATATTCATTCACGTCGACGTGAACATTAATGTTCATTCATATATATAAGCGCTTTGTCTTATGACGTATTGTGTTACTTAATCATTCATTCAGTGACGCGAACACAAACTACCCTAGTGTTTCCTCTCTTTCTTTCTAGTTCGCCGCTTTTAATGTTTTTCATTAATCACGTTTATTCATGACTACGTCGCCTCCGCAATTTGATTAAGCGACGTAATGCACGTCGTAAAACTTGATTGAAATACAACCGTGGATACATGAACGCAATTGACGTAGGTGGAAATGTCGATATTCTCGAGACCTGTTGAGTACACGATGCCTATATCTATCATTCATTCTCCGATTAAATATTTCGAAATTAAAGATAATATGTATCATTAAATATTACATTAAACTAAAGTTAATATTACGTGTTAAATTATCTCTCATGCTACAATTTATTAATATAATTAAAATAATATTCACAGAATTATTGATAAAAAATTTTATATATTGCTATCAAATTTTAAAAGTTATTAAAATAAATTAATGTCATAATGTAAAAATAATCTTTTTTTTTTACTGCATATATGCATTAAGCATTTATTTTTTGTATAAATATTATGACTAAATAATCGACTCGTTGAATGCAAAGTTAGAAATAGAACGGCGTCTTTCATGAGTTAGCGGCTTCCTTAGATACATTACTGTACATTACTGTGTATTTCAAGTCATACTATATCAACGCGGACGTCCATTCATTTTACGATCACGTTGTACTAGTAATAATCGCACGATTTCCGCTCTATAATTTTGACCGCAAAAATATACCGGCTATTCATGATTTATTTATTAAGCTGACAACTTAATTCAATAGTGATGATGGGCTTTTAATTGCAAATTTGCTGTTATTATACAAACATCATTGCTACCTATTTTGCTTCAGTTTTTAAACAAATTTTTACAAGCTTTGATTTATTACAAACTGAGATTAAATCACAAATTTCATTTAATCAAATAAATAATTGAAAGTTCTTTTTATGTCTTTTAGATTATTGATACGACGCTGCATCAAATTGAAATATTAAACTCTATGTTTTAGAATGTTTTTATAGAATTATTATATTAATATATATGTATGAAGCTTCCAATAAAGACTTGGTTTACTCAATTCTGAAAATCGATGATCGTGCCATTAACAGTATCTTTTTATTAATTCGCGATATAATTTTGTTGTGAAGGTATTAAAACACCAATACATAAAGAAATAATAATGAATGAACCTCGTTGTCTTGAAACAAAAATGATCGCCGTTCGATCGATCGAGCGATCCGATCGAAAGAGGATTGTCAACGGACACGTTTGTATTAATTTTGTTTGCACCAATTAAAAATTGTGTCGATAATTGATATCTTTCTCGAACAAACATGTCCAACGCGAAGCCGGAAGTGTCTTAATATTCCAGGTAATATATGATTCATATCCAAAACAAGATTCTTGTAAAAGAAGATGACATTATTTAGATCAAATTGGTTTCAATCGGTCATTTAATTAATCATTAATATATTAATTTCTTTAATCTATATAGAATAATTTTTTCTTTGTGTATATTTTCATTTTTTACTTTCAAATTTTGTGTATTTTCCTTTGTAAACAAGAAAATAACCGTACTTCAAACTTAATCCAAATATGAATTCAAAATAGATTGAAACGCGTCTGATCTCGAGAACTTTTAAAATAGAGAAATTCTTCTTTATCGAGAAAAATAGCAATTAATATCTAGCAATTAATAGCGATGGATGTTGATAGTCTCACGAATTATAGTTCAAGGGAATCGCTCTTGTCACGTTGAGAAACCTGCATTCTTCGGGCTTCTAAAACCCAATCTGCGCGCGTCCACGTGGTTTCACAGAAGCCCAATACTCTGAGCACGTATACGTCGGCAATGTTACTTTGCATGCCCCGTCCAATCTGGCATTTAAACAGGAACAAAAGGAGAACCGCGCGCGGAACGAGAATGAGATTATTTCGAGAGCGGCACGCTGCGTGATTTCAGACCTCGCGTCGGCTCCGAAAAGCGCCAGGTGCGCTACGTAACGTCGACCGCGAATTGTTTATGTTGTTACCGCCGTATTTCGATATCAAAGTGATTGACATTTGCTGTTGCGAACCGATTTTCGAAATCGATACAAAACGAAACAAAAATCAATATTTTTGGTCAAAGTATTAATAGATTCTATTAAATGAAAAAAATATATATATATTGTATATTAATCGGTAACTTGTAATATTTTAATTAATAAATTTATATAATTATATTAATTATTTGATTATTATAATAATTAATTATACATTTAATTAATATATTACATATTTAATCACTTATAGTTAAGGTGTTATTTGATTAATGTTTTGATTAATTGTTTAAGAAATTAAGACATTTATTTAATTAATTAATGTGTTTCATATATTTCGACACGAAAAATTAATTATATTTGAATTGAATAAAGAAAATTGTTTTCCGTATAAAAAAAATATACCGACACTCTCGGAGAGATGAATCAAGAGACAGGATGCTGTCGCATCATCAGTTGCCCTTTAAATTTCTCCGTCAAATGCTCTTTGAGATAAACGTCGATCGTAGCGGCTGTTAAAGCAGAAACACCCGCCTCTTCGGGTCTCGCGAACAACGAGCATTCACGTCGATCCATCGGAGCGAACGATTAAACCCGCCCTTTCTCCGAAACTAATTAAATTAATGATCCTCCCTCGAGCGAATCTTCGCCGTTTAGATAAAGTCCGTTTACCGCCTCCCATCGCCTCGGCAGCAACTCGAGTACCGCAATCGGTGATCTTTATCCCTTTATCTTCATTCGATTCAGCTAGTCGCTTCATTATCGTCCCTCTCGCATGACATTAACCCGAAAATCGCTCGTAAAATAACTGCATCATTTTTGGATCATCGTCTATTTTGACATCGCCAAACAAGGTCATTAATCAGAGAATAATTTTATAAAATAACGTAAAAAATTGATAAGTTGCACAAAAAATACCATTTCCGATGTTTGTAAGCATAAAAAAGATTTAAAATTTTGTGTAAAATGTATAAAAATTTTGTCCCAGAGATATTTCAAAAAAGTTGTAAAACTATGAAAGTTTGTAGGATATAAACGCTTTATGTGTTTAAAATAAAGCTATAACGTTTTATAGAATATTCTGAATGACCCAAACACGCGAGCAAAGTTTGATATTAATGCGATGCATAGAACTGCATTTCGTAACGATTGCGTATGCAATATTGCTTTAGGTCGTTTAATCGTTACGCACAAACAGGAAACGAGATCCATGACATGATATAGCGAGCATTAATTTTCACGGTAAAAATTACGTCTTTATGACAGGTATTACCTATTGTTAGTTATATAAATATATGTAACTAGAATTCTGCACAACCATTCATTGTGATGAAATGAGTTTACGCGGGTCTTTAGCTTAACAATTTACTAAATTGCACGTTGTGTTATACATAATTTAACCTTATCGATACTAGAATTTCCGATTTTATTACAGCTTCTGTAAGATGATAAGAAATAGAATATTAAAAGTTACAGCGATCTCTCTCTTATAACTTATAATCTTCCGTAACGTAGGAAAATTCTCTCTGTATTTTTTCTGCCAGATATCTTTCGTACGCCTCAAATTTCATTTTCTACCTACAGAAACGAATATTTGAATAAGACAGAAATGGCCACTTTCATAAAACAACCGCAACCCCGAGAGACGAGTGTAAATATGCAACGAGCGTGAGATGCAACGCGATAGCCTAAGCATTATGCAATACATTGTACGCTACATATATGGTAGGGCAGAGGAATAGCATTTCGTAATATTCCGGAATGGAATTTCGCTTTTGCCGCTCGGCGTACGAGTCGATCGACCGGATTGCAGAAACAGGAAGCGGGCTGGTGCGAACGCGCCGCTCGATCTCAATATCTCGAAGATCCGATCGGAGGCGGCTCGCCCGCTCGACTACATAACTCGATCGATCGATCCATCTTATATCGGAGAGGCAGCCAACGGCAAACGCTAATTATCGCCCGTTATTTTTATTTATCGGCAGCAAAGCGATCGCTTTAAAAATCGTCATTAAAAATGCGTTTTTCGCGCAATTTTGCCCTTTGAAAAGAGAAAATTGAAAAGAGAAGAAAAGAAAAAAATTCGAGAGAGAGAGAGAGAAAGAGAGAGAGAGAAAGTGTAAACGATATAAAGGATGCGAGCATCCAGTAAAGTTTATTATTCTCGGTGGCCGACCTATGACAGTTAACTGGCTGTTAATTACCTCGTAAATGAACCATTGGACATATTTCGAGGGAATATCATTAGAACTCAACTCGAATTTAGAACAACATGATACATTGTTAGTGTCTAGGATCCTCAGATATATCCCTTTTAAATCTTCGGGTTAATGATACGATCAAAATGACAGCGAGAAGTTAAATATAATTCATGTTCCTGGAAACACGTGAAAGCTTTTCCTGTTTATTTTAAGAGACATGTCAAAATCTTAATAGCAAATTGTAAAATGATATTATGGAAGGTCACATTAATCGCATAATTTTTCGATCTTAAGGAAAATTTTGATCGTTGTATCATTTTTCATCTAATTTATATTTAAATTATAATTTATATTATAATCGTAAAATACCTTATTCATTAATGCGAGAGTTTTGAAACAATTCCAAATTCTTGTAAAAATTAGAAAAAATTATTGTTATATTAAATTAATTAATATTAAAAGTAAGTAAAAATTATACTTAAAAAAATCGTCGTTACGGCTTTAAAAATCTTCAATTAATTGACGCTATTAAAAACTTAAATAAATTCCTTCAGTGATATATATTTTATCACATTTTTATTTATATACGTCTACAAATAAATTCTCCACGTGCGAGAAAGTGCGCTAATAAATTACATTAAATTATACCAACCGGAAACGTTCAAAATATACTCTTCGCATTTTCCCTCCTCCCCCTTCTCTCTCACTATTTCTCCGCACATTTCTCCTGTCCCTCAATATTTCTGTTGCTCATCGTTTGTGAACATGCGTTCCACGCGATATCGTCGTATGAAAGAATCGATATCCCCGGGAGAATGCCTTTGATCGCTCTCGAGAGTAACGAGTAAAAGGGTTGCGTTTACACTCGCGACGCGTCCTATGTGCGTCGGATTCAACGCGGCCGCCGCTAAATATAAAGCAAAGAGTCACCCCATCTTTCGAGGAGGGGAGAAGGAAGCTGCGGAATGTCCTGACATTTAATATTCTCGCAGCAGACGCGCGTTTTACGAGGTCACGCGGGATCTGTCGGAATTTTCGGCAATAT
Organism: Camponotus floridanus; assembly: GCF_003227725.1. Taxonomy (NCBI): domain Eukaryota; kingdom Metazoa; phylum Arthropoda; class Insecta; order Hymenoptera; family Formicidae; genus Camponotus; species Camponotus floridanus. Next base: position 1,483,645 of record NW_020229838.1, read on the forward strand.
TTTAAAAGACCACACACGCGCTTTTTCATTTTCGCGTCGCGTCGGAAATCAGCTGAGATTTACGGAAACGAGACTCGGCCGTAAAATCGCGAAAAACACATCGCGTCGCGCGAGAATTAATCTCGTCGAAAAATATCATCGAAGTGTAAGCATCACGTAAAAATCGTAAAGGGTATTATATATAAGTGTATATATCAAGAATGCGAGATAATGTCGCATTAATATCGATAATTAAATTCTCTGTCATTCTCGCAAAAAAATGTTCCGTGGACATTAATTTGTTTCGGTTATAACAAAGTATAATTATAATTATTTAAACCTCGTCGACATTGGAAAGATAATTACTTGTATATTTAAATTATCACAAATTATGTTGGAGATGCTCTGATGCTTTTTTTCATGGCTGAAAGTTTCGAATCTCGAATGATATCTTTACAAAGATATTTCTTTACAAAGATATTTCTTTACAAAGAATTTCGAGTGACGTAAAACGATATGTATCGATGACACATGGCACTATGTAAAGTAGGATCAAGCCCTTGATAATTATATCTCCAGTAAAAAATTTAAATTGTAAGAGTTTAGAAAACTTTCTTTCGATTCATTTACATAATATTCAACACGGATAAAAAGTGATAATTTACGCGTGTAAGGTTTCTATGTTACACAAATTCAAGCATCGTAACATCAATGTCGACGAAGATATCATATAATCTGAATAAGAAAAAAGATCTCTCGCAAAGTGTGTCAAATTCAAAACACTTGACACATAGAAGTACATTGAGATATTGTCTTGTGATTTGCAATATATAGCATATTCCACTTGATTTTTTACATAGATAAAAAATTAAGTGGAATATACTATATTGCAAATCACAAGGCAATATATCAATGTACTTCTATTGTGTCAAGTCTCTTAAAATTTAATCATATTTATATAATATCATAATATATTATATTTTAATACTTCGTATATATGTATGTATATATATATATATATATATATATATATATATATATACACGATAATATATTACGATATTATACAAATATGATTAAATTTTAAGAGACATTATCATGTTTAGAACAAGTATTGAAATATAATATATTCCTATTTTAATAAAAATATAAATGTAATTTTAATTATGGAGCTGGGATATACAATAATTTTAAAATGATATCAAACATTATAAAAGTATATAATAAATAAATAATAAATAAATAAACAAAATAAATAATAATTTAATTATAATATATTTTATAAAATATTGTAGCTCCAGAATTTAAATTTCGAATTTTTACATTGGATCAAGAGTCTTTAAATTATTTCCGAAAAAAAAATCTTTTTTTGAAACATGGTAAAAATAAATCATACAATGTAATTTATAAAATAATAATAAAGTTATATATTTATATAAACTATAGAGAGACATAATTTTCAAATAAAATTTAAATTCGTAAATAAATTAATTAGAAAAATTGGATTCTACAAAAATTTATAAGAATCTGTAATCGATATGCAAACTTTTAGATCCTTATTCAATGGAATCCCTGAACAATAGGGATTGATTTAAAGACTCCGAATCGCACATAATAGAAAGCAGGTAGAGACTTACCTTGTTTGAAGTTGTGCCGAAATCCGTGCGCTGCTTGAACGACGTTCACATTGCACAGGACCATCGAAAAAGCGACAGCGAGAAGGCGCCATAACGTCACGTTACGCACGAGGCCCTTCTTCATGGCAGTGGTCATGGTCCACGAGAATTCCCGCAGTTCCTCGATACGATCCGAATAAAGGCGATCATTAACAAGAACACTCACATAGTCCCGCGAATTCCTCAATGAGCGAAGGGCAGCAAAATCACTCCGAACTTCACTTCGCGCGCGCGCTATCGCCTCTCTTCTCTCCGTCATTCACGGAAACGCGTCGCGTCGAGCGTCATGTCGATCGTTTTGCGATATATATAAAACGCGTAACACGAAAATTGAACATGCACTCAACACGATAATCTCGAGCAGGACGATTCGTGTCTCTCACGTGGCGAATCGACACGTCGCGCTTCTCCTCTCTTGCGTCAAAATTCTCGAAACGACCGTCGCACTCATCCCGCCGCCATTAATATCATATATCATATATCTTCGGGGAGCGATGTCACGTATCTCACAGCACTTTCACCGAGCAACGCGCGAGCCCTTTGTACGATTCCGACGAGCGGCAACGATTATCAACGCGCACTTATTTCTCCGCGAAATGTACCGGCGAAGATCTCGCGACGTGAAGCGTCGTCTCGTTTTCCCCAATCGCGTGAACTTGGCGCCGAACTTGTAGTGCGTTCCAAATCAGATCGTCTGACCTTCCGCGAATTCGCGCGAGATTCAAGTGGCGCGAATTTTCCACGTGTTCACTTGTTGCTCTTTTCACGAGACGAGGGATTTTTTTCATCGACGCACGTGCGTTTATCACTTGCTTTTTCCGCGTATACGACGAGAAACACTGCACTTCGCGGTTTGGCACTCTGAAGTTTCGCGCTTATAATAAAGTGAAATTGTCGATATAAGGCGTCGAATTCGCACGCAAGAGGGAGAGAATCACACCGAGCAACGCTGCGACACGAACGGCACGAGCGTCGCGAGCGAACTGAACTGAGCGAAAGAAGCGCCAAAGTCACCACCGAAGCATTTCCCCCACCCCTTTCTTTGCCTAGCGCGCGATGTTGTGTAGGTACGTAGGTAGATAAAAACACTATACTACGCGCGACAAAACTTTCTCGGCGCTGCTTTTCCAAGAATAAGCCTAAAACAATTTCTGCGCGCACCGGGATCTTCTTTTCAGAGAAAGCTTTTCGTACAGATTAGATTCAGATGGTAAATTATATCATTATCATTCTTTTTTTTCTCAAAGATTTCGAGCGTTCCATGTGTTTGTTATTTTACTGTTGACTTTCTAGGATTATGAAATTACCCTTTTTAAAACTGTTAATCTTTTATAGTATCTTAAAGAATATTCTTTATATTTTGTTTAATCTAATCTGTTGTATTTATAAGATTTAATAATTTATTTAATCTTGTATTCCTCGTTTATTTTCTACATTCTATTTTGAAAATTTGTTTATGATATATAATATATATATGGATTTTCTTAAATATTATTATCACTTAATGGTCATTAAATATGGTAATTAAATATGGTTATCATAAACTTCAAATATTTACGTAATATTTAATTATAATTATAATACAATTTAATTATAATTATAATACATTATATTATGTTTATATTATATGTCAAATCATGATATAAATACAAACTTTTGAAACTGAGTTTTGAGTTGATTAAACAATATATTTACTATGATTTATGATATTTTTCTATTCAATTTTAATTTAACGAAATATGTAATTTATAGAAATCTTTCAACACACGATGTTGCCATACATTAAAAAGAAACATATTAAAGGTCACGTTATATTTAGATATCCCTATATTTATAACTATCTAGAATCATATATATTATAGAGTTTATCAAAATTGTACCTGTTATAATTTAGCACTTGTAAATATTTTACAAGTGCTAAATTATAACAGGTACAATTTTGATAAACTCTATAATATATATGATTCTAGATGCGCACGAATTAATTACGATATTAATAGTATCATTTTGTCTTTTTCTCTGCTCATAATCACGTAATCTTCGGCCATAGACATAGAATATATAGACTGCTTCTATTATCTTCACTGATTACATCATCCTTAAGTATCATTCTTAATTGGGTTTAATAAAATCCGAAATATTAAGATTGACCAATCACAGTTAATCCATTCTTCAGAAGAATAACTGTAATTTATGCGTCTAGTTTTTTAAATGTTATTAAATCCAATGAAAGATGACATATAAATGTAGTCGTCGTGGAAAATATCTGCATGAAAAGAATAGTATTATTTAAGATGTTATCTTTTTCTCATGAACGTACGTATATACACATATGTACAAATATGTACATGTTCCTGTTTGGAAAGAGAAATATTAATAATAATAGTAATTGTTATATTTCGTTATCTTTATAAGTAATTTATATATTCTATGTTACGTGTTTTCACTCGCCTCATTTCTCTTCGATTCTCACTCCTGGTTTACCTTATTTATTTTTACGAAGAGTCCGTCAAAGTTTTCCGTGCTTTTTACTTTTTATAATCGAATCATAAATACAAATACGATCATTGAAGCGTCGAATATGAAATCAACCGATCATAACAATGTATTAACATAGTATGACATGTAAAAATAACCGCGTTCGTGTCGTATACTTGTTATATGATGAAAAAAAATGTGCGTGTGCATGCTACAAATATTAGTCGCACGATAAAATATTGGGAATAAAGTATTGGCCAATTATTATAAGGAATTAAGTGATTTTCGGAAAGAGTATAAAGTTTCAACGCGAACAATATCGACTTTGTTTTCATCTCTTGTATTCCCAAATCATAACATCATAAAATCCAAGCGTTCTCTCCCTGCTACGTCACTCACGTAGCGCCGCTTGCTCGGCTCGCCTCGTAACTTTTCGGCTCTCTTCGGGTCGCCATATTTATTTTCGTGCCGAGTCCGACCGTGAAGTTTTCCGTATTTCTCGCATTTTTCGTAGTCGAATCGTACAGAAATACGATCACAGGAGTGTTGAACGTGAAATCAAACGGTCGTAATAATGTGTTAATTGCAATACGATACGTAAAAATAATCGCATACGTGTATTTGTTGAGTATTCGCGAAGAATTAAACGCGTGAAGGATACAAATATTTCATCGTGCGATAAAATCTCGAGAATAAAATAGTAGGCAGTAATCGTACGATATCAATTGATTTTCGAAGAAAACAAAATTTCGAGGTAAACGATATCGATTTTCTTATTTCTTTCTGCGTTTTTATTTCTCGCGAAACGTTATATGTTATAACTTATAATATTCAAGCGTCCTCTCCCTGCTACGTCACTCACGTAGCGCCGCTTGCTCGGCTCGCCTCGTAACTTTTCGGCTCTCTTCGGGTCGCCATATTTATTTTCGTGCCGAGTCCGACCGTCAAGTTTTCCGTATTTCTCGCATTTTTCGTAGTCGAATCGTACAGAAATACGATCACAGGAGTGTTGAACGTGAAATCAAACGGTCGTAATAATGTGTTAATTGCAATACGATACGTAAAAATAATCGCGTACGTGTATTTGTTGAGTATTCGCGAAGAATTAAACGCGTGAAGGATACAAATATTTCATCGTGCGATAAAATCTCGAGAATAAAATAGTAGGCAGTAATCGTACGATATCAATTGATTTTCGAAGAAAACAAAATTTCGAGGTAAACGATATCGATTTTCTTATTTCTTTCTGCGTTTTTATTTCTCGCGAAACGTCATATGTTATAACTTATAATATTCAAGCGTCCTCTCCCTGCTACGTCACTCACGTAGCGCCGCTTGCTCGGCTCGCCTCGTAACTTTTCGGCTCTCTTCGGGTCGCCATATTTATTTTCGTGCCGAGTCCGACCGTCAAGTTTTCCGTATTTCTCGCATTTTTCGTAGTCGAATCGTACAGAAATACGATCACAGGAGTGTTGAACGTGAAATCAAACGGTCGTAATAATGTGTTAATTGCAATACGATACGTAAAAATAATCGCGTACATGTATTTGTTGAGTATTCGCGAAGAATTAAACGCGTGAAGGATACAAATATTTCATCGTGCGATAAAATCTCGAGAATAAAATAGTAGGCAGTAATCGTACGATATCAATTGATTTTCGGAGAAAACAAAATTTCGAGGTAAACGATATCGATTTTCTTATTTCTTTCTGCGTTTTTATTTCTCGCGAAACGTCATAACATTCAAGCGTCCTCTCTCTGCTACGTCATTCACGTAGCGCCGCTTGCTCAGCTCGTCTCGTAACTTTTCGGCTCTCTTCGGGCCACCATATTTATTTTCGTGCCGTGTCCGACCGTCAAGTTTTCCGTATTTCTCGCATTTTTCGTAGTCGAATCGTACACAAATACGATCACAGGAGTGTTGAACGTAAAATCAAACGGTTGTAATAATGTGTTAATTGCAATACGATACGTAAAAATAATCGCGTACGTGTATTTGTTGAGTATTCGCGAAGAATTAAACGCGTGAAGGATACAAATATTTCATCGTGTGATAAAATCTCGAGAATAAAATAGCAGGCAGTAATCGTACGATATCAGTTGATTTTCGGAGAAAACAAAATTTCGAGGTAAACGATTTTCTTATTTCTTTCTGCGTTTTTATTTCTCGCGTCATAACATTCAAGCGTCCTCTCCCTGCTACGTCACTCACGTAGCGCCGCTTGCTCGGCTCGCCTCGTAACTTTTCGGCTCTCTTCGGGCCGCCATATTTATTTTCGCGTCGAGTACGACGTACTTCGCGCTTTTCGTCATTTGTGAAATCGGTCGTGCGGTAAAGTGTCCAGCAATCGTCCTACGATATTAATTGGCTCTCGACGAAGGTACGAAACTCCGACGTGATTTTCATTCACGACATTCCTCGCGTTTGCGTCGTCAATTCATACATCCTTTATCACAACCTTCGTAGTCACTCGGCTATTCATATTCGCATCGCGTCTATTTTAAACATCTCCGAGACGTGCTTCTCGCATTCTTTCCGATGGAATCTTCGATTTCGAAAGTGTCGAAAGTGTCGAATGTGACATGATGGTGTTAATTACGGTGTGATGTGTGAAAACGATCGCGTTCCTTCGTAAAGTGCGATACCGCGTACCTGTTGCGTCGCGACAGATTAAAATGTCGGGAATGTCGATTTAAATTTTCGTTATTCATCGTTATCAAGTGTGTGTTATTATCCTTGAGGATGAATCGGCAGCAGAAACAGCTCGGTGAGTATATCAATCCATTACATGAATTAATTATATGAATTTGACATAATTACGCCTTTAAACATGCTTAAAAACGTGTATAAATATCTTTTTTCGTTTACACGATTTATAAATAAAAAAAATTAGTGCGTTCACGCACGAGTACGTACACAACGAACTGATATCCGTTCATTATATTCGAGATGTACGCCGTCATCTTAATCGGAGCAGGGATTCGATTACTTCTAAGAATTGTCCCATAAATCTTGCTGATGCTAGTTTGACCGGGAGCGAGCGAGATTTTCTATGAAGTCAATTATCTTGATTTTCGACACGGATAAAGTTTTGAGATTTGTTCGTTCGAAAAATCAATTTTATAATCGAGATAAAAATCGATCTTATAATCCCGAGGATATTTTGACATCTATTTGACAAGATTTATGAAACAATATTTAATATCAATAAAAAATATTTTTTATATGATAAATAAAATATATATCATATATAAATATATATCATATATTATATATTTTTGTTTTTGTTTTGTTTTTAATTTTCTTTCACTAAATATTTTCTTTTATTTGAATTTTTTTTATACGTTTTAAGTAAAAAAATAGGAATGAGATTAATTGGAAGATTAAAAATAAATTATTTAATTAATTTTATATATTTATATATATATATATATATATATATATATATAAATTATTTTATTAATTTTATACATGAAAATGTTGTTCAAATAATGAATAATTGTTATTTATTATATTTCTAGAATCAGTTGGTGATACCACAGCACTGCAGTAAATATAGTGATTCAGGACAATAATAAAGCAGATACAACAAGCAGATCCAGAACAGCAGCGATTGAGCATCATTTGGTGAGTGAAAAAACATGTGCACTTGCACGATTAATTATTTATCTGGTAATGGCGTCGTTGCATCATATTCGTCAAATTAAATAGTTGTGAAAAATAGTCTGAAACTTTTCTTCTTTTGTAACAATATATTTTAATTTTATGAATCAAATTATATAATTTTTCAAAGTAAGGAACTCAAATATATATTAGATATATTGTAAGAGTTGGATTTAATATATTTAAATAATTAACATATTTAAATAAGAGGAACAACATGATGCAAAATTTAATAATAAATATGATATGAAATTTATATAACAATAATTAAATAATAAAATGTGATGCAACTTGTGCCATTCATTTTTATCTTATAAAGTCGCAAGAAGGAATGAGGAACATTAAATATAGAGGAAAGTCACAAACATACACGAGAGTGTAAATTTTTAAATTTTTTTTACTAAAGAAACATATTTCAATAACGAACACACACGGACAAATCAGTGGTCGAACTAAATCATACAAGATTAGGTACTTCTCTATTTCTTCCTTGCCTCTAGAAGGTTACAATGCTTTGGTTATCTTTTTTTTTTGTTTTGAATATATTATAGGATATTTTTACGGAGATATAATTAGTGTTCCTCTCTTTCGGCTTTTTAAGCGCTGAATTATTTTATACCAAGCAGCTCGAGGTTGTTTTCTCTCATTGTCATTTCACTCAACCGCTCGATCGCGCGATCGATCGAAGGTGCATGATCGAGGCCGCTCGTGCTATCGCTAATCGTTATACAATAGTTCGCTATCGCTATCGGAGTCCACCTGCCAGGATACGTCTCGATCGCGATCGCGCGATTCTCGAGCGGTCTATCTATTGCTTCATCGCTCAAGTTAACATATGTATTAATGTGCTCGCGCGAATTTCCACGTTTCACGCGTTCCCCATGTGATAGCATGTTTTTTTAAGAAATCCTCGCTAGTAAGTTTCTAAAAAACATCAGATATATTTTAATGTTCGTATTATTTATGAGATTGTAAATTTACCGAATGATAAAAGAGAGTTCTCTGCATACATCATGAAATGTTGCATAAATTCTTTTTGTGCTTAGAAATATACACCATGTATATATTTCGATAGAAAATAAATTTAAAAAATAATCAAGAATACCGGGTAAATGAAATATCCCGAGACTTGAAGTCGAAGCGTAGGGAGAAGCAGAAAGATGGAAAATCGCGAATAAGCACTCGAGTACTCGGACGAAGTCGTTGAAAAATTGTTGGCAATGTCGACCCGTCCAGCTGGGGGACGGACAGTCGAGTTTGCGGATGAGTACTACTCGTTCGTTTTACGCAATTGCAAAATCGTTCGATAATACGTAATCTGGCGGACGTTAAAAACCGTACGAAAGTGGTACTGTGTATATACGATGTACGTGGGTTTTTGCGAGACTAGTCCTTCGACAGTTCTCTTCCCTCTTTTTCCCCATTTCTCGTCACACACGTCACGTGATATGCGCGATCAGGTATCGATACGGCGAATAAATAACGTTAACGGTAACGCATACTTATTATTAGACGTCGCTCAGTCAACTCTAACTTCTCTTCCGGCACTTTTCATCGGTTTCTCGTTCCATTAACGGCGATCTGTGTAAGAGCGCTTGTACTTTATATGTGATTTCACTCCGTGCAACGACAAATGAAAGGTTCGTTAGACAATCTTTGCGATATCGCATATCTGCTACGATCCTGCGCGCAATAAGCTCTCATGAATTCATCTGTCACCCAGATTTACAAAAGAAATATAAATAGAAAATAAATATAAGGAAAATAATTTTTTCGCACATTTGTATTGCATGATAGATACATATAAATTAATCGCGATTCACGAAAGAGATTGAGATCAATGAATGCGCGGAGAAGGTAAAAATTACCATAAAATGAAAATTAAAAATGAATTTAAAATAAGTATTAATCAAATAAAAATTCTTTTGCGCGGCACACAAATAAGAAACGACATATTATTAATGTTAAATAATAAAATGAAAATTCGACGTTTGTCTACAGATTTGTACTTTATCAAGTTTTGCTTCGTGATCAATCTCATGTGTAATATTGAGAACGCGCAGTGATCGCAGCGCGACTATTCGTCTTCCTTCATTGTCCTTTATTCAATCGTACGCTCTTTTCTGCATCGAAATCTAGCTTACGAATGGTTCACATTGAAAGCATGTAAGCCATACAGAGTGGCGAACCTTAGCCATGAAGACGGTATTCTTCTTGTTCGCATCTGTAGCTCGGGATCTCGCGAGACTCTCGTAAAATCCGCAAAGCTTATCGCCGTTTCTCTTCATAGTATCAGGAAATAATATTTCTCTCTCGTATTATACTCGATTGCGAATCGCTTTTGAGATAAACACACAAGCGAGTCCTCGTTCTCTCCCTTTCTCCCTCCCTCTCTCTCTCTCTCTCTCTTTCTCTCTCTCTCTCTCTCTCTCTCTCTCATTCTCTTGAATTGCATACGTAGATGCACACGTAACATACGCACAACAGACACGCGGGCTTACTTATTTCGTGCTAATATTATAATCGAGAATCCTCGGCAACTGCTAGAGATACAAACTATAGAGCGTAGTATATACGCGTGTAGAGTACAGATTGCCGCAAAAACTGGAGCCCAACAGGACTCACATGTGAACAATTAATTTTATTTAAGTAAAAATGTTTAATAGTCAATGTGCAAGTCATATCTTTTCTTCGGACATTGCTGAGAATTTTCAAATAAATCGACGTTATGGGAAAACTTTTTTCGATTCTTCGATTTTTGATGAATATTTGAATTCTCTTGATTTTTTGCAATTCCAAGATGCGAATCTTTTTTCACCTTGAATAGCCGGATTCTATATATCTCGGGGGTTTGAATATATACGCATCTTTAGATTCTCGTTTCTATGATTTATTAAATTGCTTAGTGAATCCGTGATTGCGCGAAATAAATTTCTAAGAATTTGCATATTTGTGGAATAAATTTTATCGTTGATATAAAATTTACTGTGAATCCTGTGGAATTGATTTGCAATTTTTGCGACATTGTTAATACGTGTCGGAGAATGCATCGTTTGATACGTGTCGCGGTTAAATATACAGTATACGGTAAGAATAAGATTATACAGATACGTAATCATAGTAGTAAAAAGTAAAAATTGTATGAAAAATTATTGTATTGTTTCCCATTACTTATTGTTACGTCGTGCTCCATACTTTCGAAGTCGCGGACGCAAGTTTTGATCCCATATCTTTTTTTTTCCTTGCATCTCTAATAAAATAATCGTACTTTGAAGCATTTTTTACGAAAATATATTACTGCAAAATATATATTATATATTAATATATATTACTGCAAAATGGTAAAGTTTAAGCAGCAACATCTAACATGTAACACTTTACAGCTAAATGCAAAATATCATAAATCTTCTAAAAGCCACATTATTCAATATGTAATATATATGCAATTTTATTAATTTTTATCCGAGTAAATTACATACTATTAAGAATTATTCCGATGATTATTTAACGGTAAGAGCTTTTATTAATAAATAAGGAATACTATTTCCCGATCAATCTAGCGTTCGATCAACTTCGAAAGTGGAACGTCCAGTTATAAATACGAACACTATGATATCGTATTACATGTACGATGATCTCGATGGTCGATGTTCTCGGTGATGAAGATACGATGACGTGCACGACTATTATAATGAATAGCGAACGATATGCTATGTCCAAAAACAACCTCTCTCAAATGGAGCTGAGATTTTTTCCATTTGCATTTGTTCCATTTGTTTATTATTGTTTAAGTTTAATTTACATCAGGTATATAAAGCGAATAAAATATTTAGCAATAACGTTAGCAATTTAAATTATCCTTATATAGCCAGATTTATTTATCAAGTCTTTAAAGAATTTCTTCATACTTTCTTCATGTCAATCATTTCGCGATCTCAAGAAATATATTACTTACAGTGCGTTTTTATATTCCTGTCACGCCCTCAATTTTTTTTGTAATTTATAGTCAATTATATTTAGTATAAAATAATGAAAAGTTAATCTACGAATCTTATTATTATTTAACTTAAAGTTTGTGAGTATCGAGAGATTTAAACAAGAGAGAGTCGAAATTTTATTTAAGACTGATAAGCCCTTAATGCGGCAAAGAATATAGGAGTGCTATGCTGAAGATTCTTTTGATGGGAGCATTTCCATGTTTTTAATGGCGATCGTAATGACCGTAATGATGCTGAGATGAATTCTGTTCGATGGTTCTATTTTTGCAAGCGTTCGCCTGTCATTGACATAAATCGTGTCTAAAGTGGTTTATTATTGTCGGCTTACATTTTTCTTGCCTTAGGACATAAACATTTTACCGCGCTCGTGAAAATACTCCCTTCGTACTAACTACTCATTACTAGCTTGGATCATTTTTTTATCACGCATGATTTCATCGCGCCAGCTCGATCGTCTCGATCGTTCTATGTCAAATACAACATTCGAAAGATTTTATTGAAGAGTGAAATCGAGTCATCTATTTCTCGAAAGGATCTGGCGATGCATAAATTGAATTTTTCACGAAATATTAGGCTGTAAAGTTATATTTATTAATTAATAAATATAATTTATAATATTAATAAATATAATTTAATAAATATAATAATAAATATAAATTTAATTTTGATATTATTATAGCAGCCTTAACAGTCCAAAATAACTCATATTTTTATATTAAATGTCATCTATTAACAACGATACTTTTTTTTTAATTTTTCATGTAATCGAAATAAAGATACATCGTGTAAAACTGGCTTTCACGCGTGTGGAACAGATTACTTGTTTACCAGATTGCGATTAACAGAAACCTTCTTTATCGTCATTTTACACGCGTGTGTTCCGTATCGTTGGATAATTGTATTTTGCAAAGTTACTCCAAAGTAGTTTCTCTTTGATCGATAACAGAATTAAAAGAAAAACTATATTATTTAGAATATTTAAAAAAATTGCAAAACACAAGTAAAATAAATTTAACTGAATATTATATAAATTTATAATATTTAGTTAAATTTATTTTAATTGTTTTTTTTTTAATATTCTAAATAATATAATTTTTTTTGAAATAGTTGAAATAATTAATAACCGTGAAAACTTGTAGAAATAAAAATGCATTGCCTGATCCTACCTGAGAGATTTTCATCTTGTTTCTCGTTATTCCCTACCCCACTATCGCTATTATTATCGCTAATTCCTAAGGGCACAATCACACCAAACTCTCGTTCGTAAATTCCTCTGTCTTTTCAACATCTGCCTATATTGTATAGATCTATCTAAGTTTTCTAAACTTTCAAGAAATACAAGCGCACTGCGACATATTCTATATTCTCATTTTATGAATTTTTAATTAATAAATTTTTGCGCTAAAACGAGCTTGGAGATCTAATAAACGAAGAACTCGTTTAGTACATGCGATAAATTTTTTTTTAGTATGAACAAGTCCTAATGCAGGGTGCTCTCAAGTCTCTTCAAAGTCATAATTAGAAACAAGAGAAAGGTTACAAATGATTTTTTACTATCTATAATATGGCATGTATATAAAAATTTGGAAATTAATTAAAAAAATCATGTCTCTATCTGCATTATATATTATACATAGTATATATGTTTTCTCTGACACACCCTGCATTAATAGAAATATATATATTTATTAAAGAAGATTCTATTCCATTTCGTAGAATGTTTCATGAAATATCGCACGACGAATGTAACAAGTTACATATAATATAGTCACTTTATCCTATACATATTTTTTACGCGAAATTTCACTACTAGATTTCCCTCATATTTTCTAAATTGTTAGAAGATGAGTATTATGCGTGTGGACACTCCCAAAATTGCTCCGCTTTTAGCTTAACTCTTTAATTGCCTCTATCAGGTATACGTACATTGAGTTTGAAAGTACACACGGTATAAACGCGTCCCAACGAATCGACGCAGCTTGACTAAGCCGTTGAGTTATAAGTCGTTTAAAAGGTTTTGACATATGATATATAATGAATAAATTAAAATTGACAATCCAAACACAATTTATACATTTCTTAGATATGCAGCTTACGATATGGTATTAATTTGATATGCATACAAGTATTAAATTATTGTTTTCTGAAGTCGACATTTGCCGTTGCATTGATAATTTGAAATTAGATACATCTAAAATTTTTCATGATAATCCCAGGATCATTATATCCTGATGTGATATAAAGATATGTTTCACAAAAACATTTTACATAAGAAATAAAAAGATATGTTTGTTGGACAGAGAATTTCAGATATTTTGATTGTTTGATCATAGTCCGACCATTAATTCATTTCTTAGGCATCTCGTTTCATATCTCGCGATCGGAGAATGCTGTGCAGTATGTTATCAGAGATGTATTAAAGTGTAATCATTTATACTAATCGCATATGTATGAACGTTACGTATGAGACGCAAGATGAGACATTTCGATGCGATAATACGCCGATTTTTTTTGCTTTGTTGCAAATACGATGACTTGATACATTTATAATTTCTTGAAGAAATATTTTGGTCAAAGAAACATCTTCACAAAGTTGTCAAATTTCGCTAAATACATGTGTTAAGAATTTCTGCTGCTTTTGTTCATTGAAAAGTACATTTCCATTGATGTCGCGTGCAGCGTAATTAAATAAAAGATTAGTAGAAGATTTAAAAAAATGTTATTGACTTTAATTGATATATTGAAAACACACAAAAAAGAAAAAAGTGAATCCAAAGATCTGAAAATCTTGAATTATTCTAGAGACTTTAATCGTCGTTAATAAATGTTGACGAATATCTAACAACTCTCAGGGTGAGCTGTTAAATTAAGACTATAGCACGTGCTCTCCTCCAGACTTAAATTCCGCTAACATCTCATACATTTCCTCTTTCACTGTCCTGATCATGGCAGTTTAGCTAGCTTCCGTGTGTCCGAATCCGACAATCGGAATTTTTTACCTACTCGTTTATCCTAATTATGGCGCTTGAACCACAAAGGATCGCGAAATTCGTCTATTCGCGTTCGCAGAGTTTCACACGATCTCGGAAAAATCAATCTTTTCATCAATCGACATTTTGTTTTGCTGTTTATATTTCAAATATAGATAGAGAAACAGCTATCTATATGAAAGTATCATTAAGAAAAAACCGCGAAGAAAATAGTATACTCAGGGTAAGAGTATTTACTCAGAGTAAGAGTATATTCACAGTAGTACTAATCGTGTGAATCCCTTTCCGTTCTTCGCATTCTCTCTCTTTTTTTCTTTCTCTCTGATTTTTCACTCGCACGTGTACTATCATTCGTTCGTTCTCTATTTTAGATCACACTTAAATCAACTCCACATGATCTAACATACACACAGGCACACTCTTCTACTCTTTAGCCTCAAACAAGCTACATTTTCCTCAACCCATTTCAGCTCAATCGTTACAAGATACGTTTTATACTATTGTGGTTTATTAAAAAATTTGCATATATATCAATCATTTATCATTATTATTTAATAACTTGAAACTAATAACTTGACTGCGCTAACGTCATTATTGATATTATTGATTGCATTCACTCTATTATTTGACGAATATTAATAATTTTAAAATTGTTTAATAATGCCATCCGATCAACGATAGCACCCGGTTTGAGCTGAAAAGGGCGAATATGTGGAAAATATGTCGCGATCTACGGAATGATGTTGGTAACGAGGAACGTTGACCAATCGCACTCTTCTGATTTACAATCCATCGATTCGATCCGTGAAAGTCTCAATCGAATAGCGCGTGCCGATCGAGTATATTATATTGCGCGCGATTCACAGAAGCTATACAAAGGCTACTTGGCGATTCAGTGAAAATGAAGATATCTTCGATGTCTCATCATAGTGTGAAATCGGTGACACGTGTTTTGGATATGTCTGTCGAAGTATGAAACGGTACTGGCGGTACTATCTAATTTCTCTCTTGCACGCAGATATTGGTCGTGATCAAGCTCGAATAAATATTGCCAAGTGACTTGGAAATGATAAATTTGCGCTTTAACTTCGAGGAGCGTAATTTTTCGAGACATTCTGCAGACGCCTTTTAATTGCTATCCTGAGAATGTCTCCAGATCACAACCAAAACTATCCTGCTTTAACGCGAAGGTTCGAGGTCATTATTTGACAATCGCAATTGTTGCTCGAACGAAGCTTATCATCTTATTTTTATGCTCGAGCGTGGTAAATCGACTGGTTATCCTGTCGTTTCACTGTCACTTTTACGCTGGAGTCGCGAGAAACTAAAACTTTTTAATATATATAATATATTAATGATAAATTATCTCTCTCTCTCTCTCTTCCTCCTTCACTTCGCTTTCACCATTATAACTTCTACATATGTATATGCTCTTCCTTTTTCGCATTCGTAATCTATGGAGACGGCACAAAGCTGAACGGCTAATGGTAGATACAAGTATATTACAGATACACGCCCGCGAAGTATCCTTTCGCTCGCGCTTTGCCGACGCGGAAGCGAGGAGAATAATTGTCCTCGTAAAAAAAACCACACGAGGCACCGGTATAGTCGCCGTAAGAAGATAGGATCTCTCTTGGTTTATGATATCTATAAAGATATTCACGGCGCGAATGCAACATCAGAGTGCTCTCAAACATACGGCGCCTCGTAAAACCCTCTATTGAATTAAGCAGGACACTGACCCCCCAGAAAATAACAGTTTAAAGTGCTTTTTGTCAAGAGCAATTTTGTTAAAATTGTTTTATTTGATTAATAATTTTTTGTTGCTTTAAATATTTAAAGAATCTTAAAAAGATGTATTCAGTAGTCGTGTCTATTGAACATTTAAATTTGGCTGTTTTGTTAATTTTGAAAAGAAGAGCGAAAAGAAGTTCTCCTTTTTTTCTTCTCGCAAACAGTTTCAAGACGAATTGCAATTTCTTGTTACAGTTCTGTCGGTCAATGCACACGCACTAACGCATCTCAAGTATGCTTTTGCCTCAGATACTCGCGCGCATGTACATAATGATCTCACGGTAACGATTTTCCATGCATCATTTCAGTAGTAACCCTTCATGTATTTTTAATCACGCAATATTCAATATTTTAAAATGAAAATCGCTAGATCACTTTACATATTGCATTACCGGTCTAAAATATTGTGCGTATATAATTTAATATATAATTTTCCTTGAAAAATCCATATTTTTCCCAACATAATTCGGTCAAGTTAAATATTATATTATTTTATTTTTATTTTATTTATATTATTTTCTTGCGATAAAACTTACACAAACATAAGTGTCGAGCTACTAACAATAAGATTCGCTTCACGTCAATTTATCTGCGTATTTGATGAATCGATCGAACGGCGATACGTTATCAGTTGCAATAGAAGTCGAGTCGGTAGGAGATATAAAGACGCCCCCGCGCGAAAATCGTTACCGTGAACAACGGATATGCTTTTCGTACGACTAAAACGGCGTTCTTCTCTCTCTACTGCTTCACAGAGTACACACCGAGAAACACCTAGCTTACGTGACTAGGCTACGTAACGAAAACTCATTGCGCACACGTGCACCACGAGATCGAATCCCGTCTCTCTCTCTTTCTCTCTCTCACGTTTTTGCTCCATACATGTATTTGTTGACTCCGGTTCTGTCGCATTCGCACACTCACGCACACTCACGCTGCTTGCAATTAATTTTTGTCCAATGATCTCGGATCCCGTGTTCGGATCTCGCATTACGTCGACGCCACCCCCCCCCTGCCGTCCCGCTCTTCCCCTCGTAAACATTTGCATGTATCGTCCCGAGCGAATTTCGGAAATAGCGCTCGTTGGAACGTCGTTTCGTTAATAGCTCGATTAGCGATGCAAACAAATCTCGCGAATCTCGACTTGCAATTCTGCTTTCGCTTCAGCCATTTCCGTTTATTTCTGTAATCGCACGTCTATCGCGTTTAAGAATTCGCGTTTTGCATTTTTGTTACGGAATTATTTCTTTCGGGAAAAAATATAAAATTTCGTGAAGATTCAGACGGTTGTCGCCCGTGGTAAAATTCATATTTATCCGCATCTTCCGCTGCTCTTGTCTTTTACTTCCGATGCGAGTCTACGACGATTTAAGGGAAGACGGAAGGTGGTTGGGAATTGCGTTGTTTGCGGGTCGATGTACGCCGATAACACACGACCGATATCTCAGAAAGGGACGATTCGACGTCTGGCGTCGCCCCGTCCAAGGGCGGTGAGGGCACCACCGCTCCGATCCACCCTGCGGGCTCTGGTCCAGGCCTGCCTCTATCAACACACAAAAGCGAATTCAATTATGCGAATTGCTCGACTATTGTGATTTTGTCGACGTCTCGGTAAAAATTTAAAAATAATTAATTTATCCGAAATTTTTCTTTATTTTTCTCCATCTAAATTTTTCATAAATAAAAGAATTGAAAAATTTAAAAAAAATTACGAGAGTAAAGTTGATGAAACTGATTTTAATATATCGCATTGTTCTCGTTGATCCATTTGAAAATTTTAACGAAATAATATTATATATTTACTTTGAGAGTTTGCATAGAAACTTAAAATTAAATTTAGCGGTAAACGCGTGATACCAGAGTGTATTTTATAAGCGCTTCTGACGTTACCCACTTTCAAAAGGAAATATTGAAACGGATAATATTTAAACGCGTGTAATATTTGAACGTGCATGCTATTGGACTTGTTTGCAACGATTGATAAAAATTAAGCGACTGCAAAATGAACGTTATTTTCTTACGCAAATATAAAGCATTTCATTTTGCAATATTCCAGCTCTACGAATATTATTACATTTTTTGTATATTAGAATTTACGTTCATAATTGTTACGTTTGCATAAAAGCAGGATAGTAACTTTTATGCTTTTATGTATAATAATTATAATACGCACAATATTTAACGTTGCTGGAATATTTCAAAACAATCTTTGGAAATCTGTAACTTGAATCTCGCGATTATTTTGTGCGTTTGTACGTATGATGGAATTTACTTTATTAAAGAGTAAGCTTTAGAAGCTGATAAACTTTAGTTCTCCCCCAAGTATCGCGCATCCGTGACGAGATGTTTTCATTTCCCTATTATGCAAAGTTTAGCTTTTCATAATCGCTTTCATAAACAGCGAAGCACAATCGCCATGCTGTAATAATAATGTGGAATGAAATTATTCAGAGTAGCCGCGTAGCGGCATAATGTGGCATGATAAATGTGGTAAAATAAAGGCTAAATAAACAGTCAATATATCGATATCGTTCGCAAACATCATTTTTTGAATGTTGACATTCACAAAATTTTCAAGCTTGATTGCCTCGTAATTGTAATTGTGCTTTGAAAAGCGAAGCATCTTTGATATTCGAATAAAATAAAAATGTTCTCAGCCCGAGGCGGACGACCTTGTCGGAACAATGGTTGGTAATGTCCACGCTCTTTATAATTGAAATTTTCAAAGTTTCAAGCACCGAGCACAAGTTACGTTTACGTTTCAAAGAGAAAGCAATGACAGAATCGCGATGTGATCGTCGGATGCAATTTTTAACTCACCTACACAAACCACTCGTCTTTCTGGCTGGAGGAGATGTCACTGAAAGATAAAAGAAAGATGCGTTTCAATTAACAGCGTATTCAAATCGCAGATGACGATTAAATAATGTGCGCCTCTGCGTAACTTTTTATCCAAAAATATATGTATCGCAGTGCAAACATAATATTGATAAATTTCATAAAAATTAAAGTAAAATTTTTCTCTCGGTCTTAAATCAAATAATTGCATGTTGCTTAATTTTTTTATTCGAAAGAAGCAAAAGAACATTTTATGAGCGTCTCGTATTCAACATCTGACAGATTTTTTTTACATCAAATAATTCTCGCGAGGGTCTTTCTTGATAATAAAAGAACATATTAAATTTATAATAGATTCGTCTGCGTGATTAACATTTATAACTAAAAATTCTGTATATCTCTTGAGTTTTGCGCGATGATCTTTTCATAATTTAAATTTATGACGAAAGAGTAACAGCTCTCCTGGGTCTAATAATAATATATAAAGCGAAAATGAATAGATTCTTTTTTTCGAGGTTAACTTATCGTTTTTTGCAGGAAAAGCGTATGCATTCTTCGACATCTCTCGATCCTAAACGTTATAAAAACAGTCTATGATTATGATCGAACATCTCGTGGCATTCGACATTTTTTATCTACATCTATATATATAATATAGAACAGATAAAATCGAAAGTCTTTTTACTGCTCTATAAAAGAAATTACGACCTGCTCTTTTCTACACGATATAATAAGTAGATACGCAGAGTCATTTTATTACGATTACAAATTGTCGTCGACATATATTGTTAATATTTTAAGAGACTACATATGTATATACTTTAAGAACCTTTATATTTAAAAGAAACTGTCAGGATTTCTTTTTTAAAGATATATAAAATATTAGAAGTTTAATAATATATTTAAAATATATTTTTTGAGTATTATATTTAATAAAATATTTTAAATTGTATTTTCTTGACATCTTTTTATAATTATATTATCATCCTTTACTTTAAAATTTCGTACGTCAAACAAGATATTATTTTTTGCTCTAAATATTCCAGAGAATATGCGGATGCAATTTAAAAAATTACAACAGTTAATTACATTTTTTTTGAAAAAAAAAAGAACAGTTAACTACATTTACAGTATAACAGTTAATTACATTTTTTTTAAAGAAAAAAAAAACAAAAAATAAGAAAGGTATCTTCGAAAAAAATGACACGGAAAATGTCTTACCTGTCAGAACCATGGCTCCTCACTTTGCCTGGCAGTAGAGGCGGACCCGGGCCGCGCTGTGCCCGAGCCTGAGGCCCGCAGGGCGCAGCCAGTTTCCCGGCCGTGGCAGGGTCGTGGCCCCCATTACTCCGGGCGCAATCCCCGAGCCGTAATTCCCCAGGGGTCCCAGAGTGCCGGTTGTGCCCTTCAGCGTGGTCATGCCCATTGGTAGACCGGCGCTTGCTCCGTTCGATCCGTACATCTGTTGCACTAAAATGCCGTAAGACACATCAGTCCAGCAACACCACCTGCATCCCTCTCGACGATAAGGTCGACTGTCTTATTAGATACTTCGCGCAGTTAATTTAGAGAGAGAGAGAGAGAGAGATTCGAACATAATTTATCCTCTTCTTACACAATATTTTCTCAAAAACAGAATTGCAAAAATGAGAAAAAAGAGGGAATAGAAGGGGGAAAGAATTTTGAGATTCCGGAATCGCTTATGCAATCATACTTGTAGCAGTTGTGCTGTTTTAAAATGTCATTGAGAATAGCTGTATTTGGATATTTATTATATTATTATTATCATTTAGCGTTGTAAACGGAGATTTTGATTCAGTGTTCATTACTCTTGAAAATTATTCCGAGCGTGTAAACAGGATTCTTAAAATGATTACGTTTCATATCACAAGTCGAGATTTTAAATGGATCCTGCAAGCTTAAGAGGACGACGTAGCTGTGAGAACGAGATTAAAAATTCTCGAGCGCAACATTTTTGACATTCGCATTCGTGCAATCTATTTTCCCGTCGACGTGACAGGGACACGCATTGCGCTTTTCCGTGATTACGCGGTGAATTTTCCGGCGCTCTTTCAGCCGTCACTTATCCGCGAACGGACGAACGGGATAAACTTTGCTTTATGCGCGGATCCGGAATCCGGGTCAGGCGGATTTTGCGAGCTACGAGCCGAGGAAACGAGCGGTTAACGCTCCCGGCGATTTTTCGGCGCGTGATGTCGCGAGAGCGTGAAATCTACGCGCGGAACGTGACGGGGATAAGAGGCGTCCGGGCGATCTTTGGGAGGCGCTCGGCGAAGTTGCTCGTATTTACGGTTAACTATGCAAAAGTTTGGACGATTCCGAGCGGCCGTACGTCACAGCGCGGCTCTGACGAATTACGTCGGAGCGAAAACCGAGAATGTGAATGGCGTAAAGTCCGTCTTCCTCGTCATGGAAATGCAATTCCCAGTAAGTCTCGAGCAAATTCCAGGCAAACGCCAACTCGTTACGCATGTGATTTTTTACGCTGTATTCCTGATGAACAATTTTTTTCCTCTCATTAGCGTTATACATAAATATATTTCGCAAATGACAAGTGATAAATCTTATGCAATGATTGGCTTATTCGTAAATAAGCATCGCAGCGTTAAATATATGCTTGGAATGTGAGAGATAAAATGATGCGCGACTTTAAAAATTAGGTATAGGAGATATGGATATAGATATTCGAGGTTTTAATCGAATACTATTATTCACTGTAAAATAATCGCGTAATAATTTATCGTTTTAACAAATGCAAAAATAACATACCTTTGCTAATAGGAGCGATTTAAATCAATAATTTCCTTGCCTAGTTGGAAAACAATCTGTTGCATAATCCAACGATTAATTGCTCTCTATCGTATTACAAATTCGATGGTGCAGTTTGGCTCATGTGACAGAACACGGTAATAGTGTTACGTTACATTATGCCGGAGGATATAGCATGCGTTTCTCATATTTTTGTGAAAACGTTGCGCCGCTTATGATATATTACTCTATTATACGTTTTCGCTGCATAGCTTGAATTTTAAACGGCTGTAATGACGATCAATACGGTGCGATATAAAGAGGGGGATTTATTACACCGTATCGCGTTTAAAGCGAATGAATTTTTGTGATTCTCGTAACTTTGCGTTCATGTAACGTTAATGTCATAAATAAAAGAAACGAGTTCGTGTCGCGAGCGATATTCTTATATCGGTGACGGTAACCTCGATTATTTTACGCAAAAAGTACAAATTTATGGTGATAATCATGGTCTGATATTCTCTACCCGGCGAATAATTGCGCGAATAATTCGCGCTATCTCTCTTAATTCAAAATGTCACTCACAGGGAAGAGTGTGTGCATTCCGCGACGAAATTCCCATCTCACCCATAAAGGAAGCGACCCATTTTTTGGCCTCTTCGACGACGTCGGCGTTTTCCGTAAATTCGCTGTTCGCGGTCGACATTTTTCAAGATATCGAAAAAAACGGTCGGCGCAGCTCTAAAGAATGCCATTTGGTCAAAAATTTATGATCGCCGCCGAAACTGTGGAAGAGACGCGAAAATGGCTTCGAGAAATTGGAGGAAGGAAGGGATTATTTTACGAATCGATGAATTTGTGTTCTCGTCGTTGAAATATTATTTGGCGAATTTAAACAAATATATATACATACGATACGATAATCTAAAGCGAATGTGCCGTGATAAGTTTTATCATGACAACGATTAAAACTATTTAATTAAGTTATCGTTCGTATTAAATTCCGTGTTTAACTTTTGCGATAAGTCGTTACGTAACAAAGCCACATATAGACTTATGTGAATTCAAATTTCAATTTAACAGTCTAAAATGGGAGGGAAGTCAAATTTAAATTTTAAAGTTTAGGAAAGGAGTGTATTTAAAAACATTAAAATTACATATTTCTCTCAATGCAATATGTTGGGAAATAATTAATTGTCATGTGTCGCATAAGAGATCTCATAATATTTACATTAATTTCTCTATGCATAGTTGCACTAGTATCAAAATTTATCGTTTACTGGCGGTACTTTAGATTTCCGAATGGCGTTCTATTCTCTTAAGCAGCCATCCGAGACTGCATATCCAGAGCGCAATCACGTGATGCAAGTTACGTGGCAGTCGGAATACAACAGTGCCAAAAGTGAGCTCTCCAAGCTGACGGACGAGTGCAGTTTGCAATATGCATGAGACTGTAGTCGGTGGATGATCACGTTTTCCGGGATCTGATCTTCTTGCAATCTCCATATGCGCTATAAAGGGCTTTTAGCGAAATCGCCAACAAAACCGACGGCGTCTAGTAATAATAACGGTGTACTCGTACAGCGGATCATTGCGAAAATGGCGAGAGAATGTTACGTTTATTCCGGGGGAATAACTGGCGTATTGATTTCTTGGCAATTGGGGTCACGTAATAGCCATAATTCTCAGATTTTGTCGCATAGACGTCACTTTGATAAAAATAATTCTCGTGGCATGGCTCGAAAGAGAAACAAAAAAGGGTAGTTATTTTAACCCTGAAACTATGACATAAATTCTTTTTATATATTTTATGCAGATGTGTAAGTGGAAATATCACGTTTCGAGATAAAATCGAATCGATGTGTAATAACGAGCTATTTTGAGCTACATCAAATGTAAATATGAAAAGATTTTTTTTTATATTAATTCAGTATATTTCAAATTAAAATAATAATAAATGGACAATTTTTGTTAGTTGTAATTTTATAAATGAATAAATATATGAATTTTATGAATGTAAACTATTTATAATTTTAAATATTTAATACATTAAAAAATTGGAAAGATTGTTTCCAATTATTTTAGTTTGAGAATTAATTAAAAAAAAGATAGAGAAAGAGAAAGTTCATTTTTAAGTTGCGCTTATATTATCAGTAATCGGATAGCGATTACTGATGAAAGAACAGAATATGTGATAGGCACACAGATAATGATTTTCATCGATAATAAGCTTATGCCGCGATATGATTATTACGTCGCATAATTATTATTCATTGAACGTGCATATGTAGGCACAATATTCGCAATAATGATAATTGATCACCCAAAGGCGATTACTTGGCACAACATTTACTTGTGCTTTGGTTAATTTACGTGTTGTCATCTTAATATGTGCAATTATTATTGCATCATTATCATTATTTAGTGCGGCAATATATGCACGGTTTGTAAAAATTGTTATCAAAATGCTCCGAGTGACGTATAATCGATATAAATTATTGAGATGATTTCAAACAATTTTGAAATTTTATATGGGTATTATATTAAATTGTTCCTTTGTGTAGAATGTCATCGATACATATTCATTTTCATTGTACTAAAATTAATAGAGAACCGTATTTCATATGACACATATGGGGAGATGAAAGCTTCATGCGTTTGAATGGCAGCAATAAATTTTTTAATGGCAATGTAATTGGCAAATATTTCAAGTATTTTTGTCAATAATTGTTACTTGATTGTTGGAAATATAAGAAATATGGAAAAAACATTTAACAATTTTCTAACATAACAATTAATATCTTTTGCGATGTAGAGATTTATATGAATTTGCGCGTGTTGGTCTGTCAATTCTAGAGATACATACATTCTGCATCTTATAATTAGCAGTTGTTTACGCAGAGCATCGTGCAGACATAGTCGATAAGGTCGAGAGGAAATTATTCTGAAGTTGCTGAAATACTGTCAGACGCGTAACATCGTGACTCTCGCAAATCTTACGAAAGAAATTTGCCCGCTCATGAAAATAACCCCGGGGTAAAGTAAACAACCGAGGCGGAGAGCCAAGGTAATGCGTGGCTAATGCGAATTCCGCGGTAAAGTTTTATTAAATTATATTCCACTCGGCGAATTCAAATTATCTCGAATACGCTGCGCCTGCGAAGGTATATTCGACCAGAAGAGAAACATATTTGTCTGTACGTGTACGTGCGCGCGTGTGCGTGGGCAGGATACCAGAGTAAATCATGGAAAGTGGACTACATAGGATTTTTCTCCTACATTTTTATTTTTTTTTTTTTGCGCTCAACGTCGAGTATATCGCTGGACACAGTATCGTGTGATATACCTCCGCTTAAAATGTGGATCGAAAAAAAAAGAAAAATTGTTTCGAATAAAGCTGTTAGCTTTGTAAAATTTTTAAAAACAAATTTCTTTTTCCAAAAAATAATTTAAGAAAGATATTCTTGTTATCTCTCATTCCTTCTTATTCATGTCAAGGGGATTTGAAGATTTTAAAAAAATTATTTTCTTCTATATTTTCTACAAATTAAAAAAATCTCTGTAAAGCTCTCCAGGGAATAAGTTTTTCTCATCTAATCTCCATTTTACGCTGCGCCGAGATAACAAAATAGCATCCGCTCATTGTGATTCAGCTTCTGCGAGTATTGCACGTGCATTCGGCGCATTTTCGACAAGTTTTCCCCTCCCTTTTCTCTCTCACCACCATTTCTTCCCGCTTCTCGTTCTTCCCTACATTTTTCCCCGAAGACTTCTCGCGTTCTATCGCCGAGATTGGCATTCTTGCGCATTTCACGGACACCAGCGTGAACCAGCAGCACCCTTTCCATCAACCCTTTCTTCGACGATCCGATGCGATGGTGAGAATGCGGGATTGCGGCCGGTAAAGATGCGCATTTCTCCGCCTAAGTTTAAATTGTGTACTCGAGGAAACGGTTCGCCCAACTATTCAAGCAACTTTTAATACAACCGCCGTTGCCTTCTCGCAAAGTATGATAATCAGCCAGCTCTTCCGTTCGCGAATGGCAAGAAAGCGACGAGACAGACAATTTCGTTCAATCTCAATTTTTTTTAGGATTGACGTGCGCCTCTTATGCATCCGATGAGGATAAAATTCAATTCGTCGATGAAAATGTCCTAATATTTTGGAAGGCATTTAAATGCGTAAAATTCAGATGAAGAAAATTCTATGCGTAGTCCTTGTATGTGTCATAAAAAAATGCATTTTTAACATTTTTTATTAATCATTTTAAGAAATACTGTTAGTAATGTTACAATCTTGTATTCCGAAAATTGTGTGATGATTTATGACAGATTTGTCATCTGGTCACGTCAATCTCGCATTCGGAAGAAATTCGTCCAAAGTCAATTTAAGAGTCTTAATTGGGCGGACGCGCGGGGAGACAATCTCGCGGCTTAATCGCAAATTAGTGTCGGGCGCAACCTGTTGCTGGGACGTGGGATTTGTCGTTCAGTTTTAAGCTATGACGATTGAGCTTTCTCGGAAAAGGGAGAAGAAGAGAGGGAGAGACAGAAAATGAGAGAGAGAGAGAGAGAGGGGAATTATTCGCTGTCTCGTGCTTTTTACTCCAATCATTCTTGCCGTCACGTAGTCAGTAACGAGGGTCTCGTTAGTTGCTAACGAATTGTTTGGATACAATCGCGCGAATTCCCCTTTCCCTTCACCTAGGACGTGTTCCTCGCATTCATTAACATTCGAATCAGACCGGCTTGGATTTCGCAATGCTTTGATACTGTGGATTAAGTTGATTGGATCACATTATATGAGGGATTCTACGGAAACGAGGTTAACTAATGGCCGCACGGATACACAAACAGAAAGAGAAAGAAAGAGGAAAAGATCACAGTGATATCATTCCGTAATTTATAACGAGTAGCTTTTCCTGGAAATTAAAAGCACTTTAGGATCGTTCAAACTGTTGTAATTAAAATGATAAAAAATTAATTCGCTGAGAATTTAAAAAAAAATAGTTTATCTTCAAATGCAGAAGAATTATTATATATCGAGAGAATAAAGATATAATGATATTTAATCCTATTTAAAATATTATAATTATAAATATTATAACTATAATTATAAAAAAATATATTTTAAATAATCATTATATTGTGAGAAACAAAACTAATATAAACTTGATAAATGCATGCACAAAAATTTAATGAGATTTTTTAAATGAGATTTAAATTCAAATAGGTCAATGACCAAAGCAAATAACGTTTGAGAAAATACGTTAAATTCAAATCTGACGAGATTTTATTTATTTTTTATTATTTATAACATTTGTTTATAATTGAATATGTATATACATGTATGTATATACATATAATGCTTATAATTAGATTTATATGCTTATTATTAAAAGCGTACAATTAATATATAATGGATATCTTATAATGGATTTACATATTGTGATGCTTTAACTTAAAGATTTGTACTTACAAAGGATATTTGTTTATAGAACATAAACAAAATATAAAACGTCAAAATCAGAGAACGTTTAATTCAATTTTTTTTTCATTTAATATACATATAGTATTTAACTTTACAAGATATATTTAAAATATAATAAAATATCTGAAAGTAAAATTATTTGAATCATCTTCAAAAATAATGCAATAATTAAACTAGTGAGATTATAATTTATAGAATTTTCTTCATCTGAATTATTTTCGTCAAAATATGAATGATATTAATTATGGCATAATTATCGTCGTAGAAGTATTCTAAATAAAGTAGATATCTTATAAATAATGCATCAACTGGCCAAAAATAATAAAATATTGATTTATATATTAATATTATAGAAAATTTAATTATAAAATTATGACAAAACTAACTCTGAAAAATTAAATTAAGATAAAAATAATCGAGAAGCTATTTGTATAATGTCTTCAACTCAGGAATTGTCTTTCATAGCGTACACAGAATAAGTCTCATTCTCCTGAGATCGATCCTCGAGAATTAGTTTATAAGGTTTCCGTCTTTCCTTATTAGCACTATTTCCTGATATCGGATACATTCTCAAGGAGTACAAGTAAAAAGATAAAATCACGAAAGGTTTGGACAAAATATCCTACGCAACATACCGCATTATTATCCATCGATCCACATTTAATTTCAAAATATGTATTTTTTATATAATAATATCAGATGTGATACATATGTATCTTATGATGTAAAAGGTAAGCATCTTCCTATCATCTCCAATAATTATGGAATAAATATAATTATGGAATAAATATAAGAAGAGGCAAGATTGATTAGGAAAGCCTGCATTTGGCAATATTGAAGCTCGGCAATATCGTGAAAATATTATGTATCAGAAAAGAGAAACGGTTTAACTAGATGGATAAATGGATAGATAGACGGATATATAGATAGATAGACTGACAGATAAATTGATACAGATACGATTATAAATACTTTTCATTCGGACGTCGCACATTGGATCGATAAGAAATTCTCTAGTTAGCGAGTATGTCGCAATTGTATCCGCCCCACTTCTCCGGTTTGGCGAGATATCGATTAGCAGGTCCCAGCAGTTGTCTAACCTTGACATGTTAGACCTTCTCGCGTAGCATCAGATTCGCGAGACCACGTAACATATTCCTAGATTGACAAATCTCGTAAGACTTTGCACAATACCGATCGTCCATTTCATTCACCTAATCTATAGGGATAATACCATAATAAAGCAGCAAAAAAATCCGTAAGCGTCTTCAGCGTCACATTCCTTTCGGATATATTATAGTTGCTTTTTTATTTTTGATATAGAAAGAAAATTTTGATATAGAAAGGAAATATAGCAATCTATTGTAAAATACGATATATAAATATACTTTCTATTTCCGTTTTGGTAACGAACAAAATAATTAGGCAGAATATCAAAGTCTATTTATAAAAGTAAAATAATCGAAAAAAAAAATTACGTGTATCTCTTGAAACTCTCTTTAGACATATATATAATATATAAATTAATTCAAACGTTTTTTCCAAATAAATTCGGACATATTCTATTCAGAGTTCGTTTCTCAAAATTGTGTTGAATGACTTACAATATTCATTCGACAAAGCTTGGCATCACCGAGATATCTCAATCTTCCTGAAACGCGACGTCGTCTTCGTTAATACGAAGAGTCTTACATTTTCGCATCCCTTTCCTCGCGTTTCGTCCACAGGATCTCTCGCGATCTCGTCATAACATTTTCTCCGGGAAGAACCATCGACATTGCTCGCATGCAATCACTGATAAAGATCCTGCTGGTAAAGATCCTCTACCGTGAACATCCCCTCCGCGAACGGACTCTGCGCCTTCGTCTTCACCAGATGAAAGCCCCGATATCTCTTGTTGACATCCTCGCCCATCAGCACCGCGGGATGTCTGGGCGGGCATAGACCCAGCAGATAAGCCACGAATCCGTAACAGGGCCAGCCCCAGAAACCGATCTTCGAATTGATCGACTCGGCAAAGTATTCCGCTGCCCTGTGATGATTACATCCGAATGGATTTCCATGCTCCCAGCATCCGGGCTGGTTGACCCCGCCGTTCATGTAAAAGTCGATATGGCCGCTCGGTTCGATCTTGCCCTGAATAAAGGCGTTCGTGTGCAACACGTCGACAAATTCGGCATCACTCTCATCGAGCTTCTCGTCCTTATTAACAGTGATGAAGAGCGGCATCGCCGGGTCGAGACCGGTAATTCTCGATAGCTGATATGGACGCAGCACATTGGCGGCAAACGCCGGCACGTGTGCACCCAAACTGAAACCGATTACGTGAATATCCGCGGCACCGTAGTCTCTGAGACGATCGATCAGCTGCGCCAGACAATCGCCCACGTGAGGCACGTTGTGGACGGCCATGGGATAACATGGCGCCGTCGCCAGACGATGCCAATCGACCGCTATGAGATTATATTTGCCTCTCTTCAAATACTCGTTTCTGATATCCACCAAATATCCCAGTTGCATGTCCGAATTGTAACCGTGCACGATAATCTTCGTAGGTATCGCCGCCACGAAGTTGGTGTCGGCAAGATTCGAACTCGTATCGTTGACTAGAAGTTGTTGCCCTTCTTCCGGATTGTATTGCGTGTAGAGGAAGAACGTCACTTCTTCGTCGGGACAGGTTTGATTAGTGTTCACTAGACACGGTCCCACGAAGTAGTCCTTACCGAGCTCATCGTCTAGCGTATTGCTTACGACAAAGGTCTGCGTATTCGTAGCTACGGTGAATTCGCAGACCACGAGGAGAATCATAAGAATTCTCCAAATTGGCAGATAACCACTCCGGTTGGCGATCGTCATCTCGTATCCGTTAGGAGCGTCACCTTGACCACGGTAGCGCGCGAAGAAACGTCTGCGTATGATTCCAGGCGACTGTCTGGTGGGAACTGGTCGCTGCAACGATTGGTTGATCGTTGCAGGCGAAATGCCGCAACGATTCAGCGACGTCACGTACTCGACGAACCTCGACAAGCTCGGAATCCCTAAAGAGCATCGGCACATGCGATTTTTTTTCTTCCTTTTTTTTTGTTTATCAAGAGTGTTTGATCTAATGCGGTGGATGCGGGAGGGAATTGTGGAAAGAGAACATCGTGATATTTAGCGACAAGGTTCAAAAAATGAAAGTTTGAAAGAATCAGCACATCGAAAAGTCAAACTTTAAGCAGTGTAAACATTGCCGATTACAAGTCTCTCGAATTTTTATCGCGGTGAAAATATGATCCTTATCGATCCGATATTGTTCATAAATACTTTACACACATTTATTATTTTTTATTTCGACGATAAGACACATATGTGATAATTTGACACGAAATAGTTCATTTTAAGATATACCGATTTTATGCAATATAACAATAGTATAACAAGAATAGAAATATCAAAAGATAATTGGAAAGATAACTTATATGACATTTTTTTAAATGAACACACTTACATTGTCAATCCAAGAAATTGCGTTTTATTTATTATTCTCGGATAATCACGACATTCTTTTCACCACTCACTATTCTATGCGGAAAACGCAATTCCATGTTAGGTCGAGCCGATGACGAAGTAGAGCGCACTGCAAGAATAGAGGTTTTTCTGTGCACTTGCGTCCATTAATCATGACACACTTCTCGGAATACATGATCGATTAAAAATATCATTGATATCGCTAGGTATGATAGTATAACAGCAGATAAAATAGTAGCGGTCTAATCAATAGCGATTGTGCGCTGAGCGAAGGCGACAAACTATCGACTCGAGGAGTGATTATGACAATAGTGATGGCGATCGATGAAAGCTTGCATGCACGATTGGCGAATTAAAATTAATCACATGGACGAATATAGGAGATGATGGTACGTGAACTGTAATAGCACTCGTGTTTTGCACGACAAATTGGATATTTCCGAGATACGAGTATTTCCTTAACCATCGCTTGTCGGAATTTTACACGATATATCGACAGCAAAATTTATGAGAAGGAAGCTTTTCAATATTGTTACGTTCCTGATGTCCGTGTTCATCGGGATGGCGCCGATTAATATCTATCGAAGTCCTCGCCGAGGGTGTAACAATAAATGTATCCTTTCGAATCCTATCTATTAATAGAACTCATGATTGAAAATATGATAGAATAATTAAATCGACATCTTCAGCTTTCGTATATTAAATTTGTACTTTAATTTATATAAATCGGTCTCTAAGATCTCTTTGGTAATCGACTAAAGAATGTGTCAACACATTTGTGCATTTATTTTCAAGCGTGAAAAATGAATTTGAAGGATTCTATCGTCACGATAGCATTTTTAACAATGAAAGAAAGCCGGGAGCTTTCATTGCGGGATTCTAGCAATTAGAAGTTGATATCGTTGATTTACGTTGCGGACGCGCTCCGATAACACGTGCTATGCATCGCGTGACTAACTCCAATGGCATCGAAGGCTGCTTTGAATAATGCGGCAACTTCCTGTTATAGCTCGAGTCTCGTTCGCAATAATTGCCGCGATTGTACTACCAAATATCGCAAAGCTCGAAATAAATGCCATTTTCTTACCCCGAATAAAGTATAATATTATCGGTCGTTTCGGTACGAAATGTGGGATTCGTTCGCGTTTCAGAATAAGAGCTCGTGAAAGTATTTGTTTGTTACTTCCGTTCTCCGACGATGCGCGCGAGAAGGTGAAATTTCGTTCGAGTTGGCATGCAGCCTACAAACATATCAATAAACTTTCGCGAGCGGTGCGGATATGAATGCTAATTGTGGTCAAAAACATTTTTACATTCGTTGTCACGATCTCGACTGCGAGCTGTCCCAATTATATGCATGATCACGTAATTATCAGTATTATCGATCATCAGCTAAGTAAACCGCTCCGTGTTTAAACAGTTCTCAAGTATATTTGTCGTAGTAAATATCAAGCTGCAAATTAAAGGATATATTATTAAATTTTAAACGGTATAAAAAGTTAAGAGCAAAAAAGAGCAGATCCAAAAAAATCCAAAAAAGACAATCGTATATAAGTAATTCTATCTTTTATTACAACATGTACATCAATAGTAAAATTGTTTCAAAAAATAAAAACTAAAAATAAAAACTAAAAAAATAAAACATTTTTAAAACATATAAATAAATAAAAGATAGAATCATAATATTAAAAAATATTTTTAAAATATATATAAGTTAAAAATATATATGTGTACAATTTTCTCAAAATTGAAATTTAAACGTCTAAATAATAAATAAAAGCGACTAATCTCATTTCGTTGGCTTATCATACATTATAATTTAAGATTTTCATGAATGATTTAGATATCCCCCTTAAACGTAAAGTCCTACTTTTCGTCGACAGTTTCTTTCGAGCCAAGCCCGAAACGAGCTTATTTGCATAAGCTGTAAGAGACTAAGAGAGGAGGAAGAGAGACGAGTATGCTCTCTCATTCGTGTTCCTCCTACATAATCCGCATATACTCGACCACTCGTAAAAATTCTCCAAATGTAGATCGGCAGTCTTGTTTCGTACTGAAAAATATGCATCTGTATGGAGGCAACAGTATGCATTTCAATATGTCTCGAAGATACGAATATCTTGCGGAAAGGAAGGATACTATATTCGACTTATCAACTTATCCGCTTATAACACAATTGGGGAAAAATTATTAATAATTTTAAGTTTATAACAATTTGCGCATATTATGTAATTTACGTATTTATAACAGAATTTTAATAATATCAGAATTATTAGAATTTTGATTTTTTTATTTATTTGTACGTTATTATTATATCTTGCATGTAAAATAATTAATAATTTAGATACAAACAGATTTATTGTTTTTTTCTCGCTCTCTTTCTCTCTTTCCATATTTCCATATCATAAAATATAAAAAGATTTATAAATACATAATAATAATGAATAATTCCGTGCAATAAAAATTCAATAAAACATTCATTTAGTTGAAATAATAATTTCAATATTATCAAAAATATTTATTTTTGCATGGCAATTTAATTTTCATCATGCACGTGGACCGCTTAATAACGGTTAAAATTATTATTACCGAGTGTCTCCCGTTAATCATATTATATTTCAAAGCAAATCGATATCGAGCACAAGCTTGCTTCAATTTGTGGTGCTTGCGGCTTATCAGCCAATCATATCATAATCTCTATTTTAAAACTAATCCGTGTTACGTGGACTAATGATGAAATCGACGGCATAAGCGAAAATACCTGAATTAATTTATGTATCAGTGATCGAATTTGACTCGTCCTAAAGTGTATACCTCGAAATAGACGTAGTTATGCGTATGATTGCATTAATTGCCGCAAGCGCTGTGCTTCATTACTGAAGGAATTAATTTGATTAACTCCAAGAGAGAGAATGCCACGAATGCTAATGTCATTGTATCGTTTCGAATTATTTCGGGGCGTGCACAATCGCTCTTTGACTATAAATTGATAATTCTTCATAGTATTTCGATTGTTTATCTTTTCTTGTTTTTCATTTCAATTTAAAATTCTGTTTACAAATTGCTGCGGAATATCGCCTAGTTCTATTCTCGTTGGCCTCGTTTCATGTGTATATTCAATTGCGGGAACTCTGCTGAAACTATTTATTATTAAAACATACACATAAGCGAAAACATGATGAGCGAGGAGAGCGCATTTTTCTATTTTCTCGACCGCTTGGATCAACGAAGTCTTCTCTTTTTTAGGTCGAAGCCAAAGCATGATGTACCTTTTGCCTCCATTTATTCTGCATTCCCTTCTATATTCCCAGGATAGTGGAATATTGTAACAAAAGTGCATATGCAAAACTTTTAGTTAAGATAAACTATAGATATTTATTTTGCAAAACCACATACGGTGTGTTGGTAAACTTTATATAAGCTTCTGTTTCACTATTACTTCGATATTTTCTCCAATTTCCGGAGTACGATGTAATTTCTTCTTCGAAATGTATTTTATAGTTGATATCCTTGGTTTTCTTGATACAAATATGAAGAAAATTTTGAATAATTTTTTATTTAGTTTTATTAAAAATTATTCTAAATATATAGCGAGAATCATTCTCAGCTTCGAGTTTTTCCGCAGAAAATATTTGCCATCGCAAATAGCCAAAAATAAATGAAATCATGTAGATCGTTTAATATATGCCAATTATATTCTTATTTTATCTGAACGTACGTAATTTTTTTATACACATGTGAAACGCGTATACGTAAAAGTTTTACGATAAATATTTGACGAAACCCGGCCCGTTTTACTGCAGTGCAGTTTGACATTTGCTTCGACCCATGATACAAAGCTCGCTGCATTGCTACAATTTATTGCTATTCCGCCAAACTCGGACATGTCGCACTCGGATATATCTGCAATCTAGCATTGCGTCTGGACCGACACCACCATAGAATCGTATTACACATTCTGAATATCTCCGCTCTTGGAGATATATGGGATGCATTACCAGGGCATGCACAGAGTTTTAATCGGATCGCTTTATATGAACTTAGATCTTTAATCGAATTTGTATTTATATTTATTTTTCAATCCGCCGTAGTTTGTAAAGTCGCTTGATTTTTATTTCCGAGCACTTTTGGTACAGGCTCGAATAAATATCGTTCGAATGAAACTCGACAAAAGAGCGACAGACAGGTGAGACTGTCTACCGCATTGATGCACAAATTTCTGCGGTGGTGCAAACCCGTGCAAACTGTACGAACCAACGCGGCCATGTAAACACGTTTTTCGGAAACAAGAGGTGAATACGTTCGTCGAAAATGTGTCATAAAAAAAGCATCTTGTAGCGTTCCCATGATTTAATATTCGATTACGTAATAATCTCGCTATATGTACACTCGTTACAACATTATATCAAGGCAGTATAATAAATTAATAAAAGATAAAAGAGATATACCTCAATTCTTCTCCAGTAGTACAATTAAAATGAAAATCATGAAAATTAAATAAGTAGATTAAAAAAAGCAATTAAATATCCTGCCATTTTACGTATTTATAACTTTGATCTTAAATAAGAAGCTTAATATATATGTATAAGCTGAGATATATAAGAGAAAACCCCGAGCGACGTTATATCTCAAAGAAATTGAAAAATGTAGCACAGAGAGAAAAAGAAGTTGGTCGTAGATTAAAAGACACAATGTCTTAGTTTTTATCTCGCAAATAATTCAGACGTAGCTGAAAGAAAGTGTTAGCGTACGAATTAGGAAATTCTTATGCAACACAATATTATTATCTTCTCTAACATAATAAATACTTTAAGATACAAAGCCATGAAGTGCAATAGTAATTTTCATGTTAGAGTTATCGCGACACTAGCGTTTACCTTATTAGAAATACGCTTTTGCGAAAAGTCCCTGTTACTTGTGTCGTTAATAAATCTTGCAACGTGATGCGAGAAACGGCCGTTATCAAGTCAACGCGCTCCATTAAATCGGATGGTAACAGCAGTTCTTTATTCCCAGCCTCATCTGTAATCTCCGATTTTCGGCGAAGTCGCCAAGCCGTTTTTATGTGATTTGATAAGATTTTGAGAGTCCTTTTCAAAGAGTTTTAAAATTCTTCTTCAAAATAATCGAAAAAAATCTAATGATTAAATGTAAAAAATAAGAATTTGAGGATATGGAATATCAATATCGTTTTCATTATACGAAAATTAATAATTCTTTTCATTTCAATCAAAATTGATTTGAATTATATGTTATTATATGTCTTTGACTGGAGAAGAATTGAACATTTTATTTTTTCTTTAATTTTCAAAAAAATAGTTGAGTCATAAGAAAAAAAATTCTTACTGAGGATTAAAATATTAGTAAAACAGCTTTTCAATTTCTATATTTGTCGACATTTTTTCCGGATTATCGATTCGCGAGAAAGCGGATGACGTTATTGATAATGCAGTAAAATTTGATGAACTGTCCAAAATTAAAGCAAAAGATTGTATTTATAAAAGAAACTAACGATGTGTAAATTTGTGTTCGACTTCCTGGGATATAAACTTGTTAACTAATTTTAACCAATTGCTTCCAATCAGATCTTAAATAGTTCCCTTGACATCTCATATTTTAGATTAATGTTAATTGCTCATGTTATGATATAATATTGATATATATTCGTAATATACAGAACAATAATAATTCTTTAATAAATAATTTTTGTGTGCAATAAATAGAAATTACACGTTTTACCGTCCGAATAATTAAAATCGCATTGAGTTTTATTTATTATCTATCTAAAGAATATATATTATTTTTAAAACTCAGTTGACGTTAAGTTATATGATATTTTATGAAATGTGATGGGGAAGCAATTTTAATGGAGTGAATTTAATCAGCAATAAAATTCTAGATTGATAGAATCTTAAAATATGAATTTCACATTTCTTTCTCAAAATATTTATAAAGCCTCGTGGAGATTAAGTTTTAGTAGACAATGAAACGTTTTGATTTAAATCGTAAAAATATGGCACCAGTTTTTCCAGCGCTAATCTTTGCATTACACAGCCTGGATATGTCATCGTCATAAATTATCATTCGCATTAATACGAGCCGCAGGCGATATAAATCTCGATATATCACTTAATGCACCTACGCAAGTTCGGCTACGCTTATTTAGACACAGACGCTGTTCAATTTCATTAATCAACCGAAAACGCGCGTTTCTCCGCCGAATTAATTATCCGCCATGCCGTTTATTTCGAATAATCGAATTTTCAGCGCGCGACGTCGCAGAGAGACAGAGAAGATTTCGACTCTTGTATATTAAACTAATTTCAACTCTCTCCCTCTACCCTTCTCACCCCCTTTTACCGCAGTTAGTAATAGCAATAAATAAACGGGACGAGAAACAAGCCGCGGGGCACGCGCTATTTGTTATCGATTACTGCCGGGTTAAAAAAAAACAACAACGATACATCGGCAGAATTGTGGGAAACATCGTGATACCGTTTGCCGATTGAAATCGCGAAAAGCCAAACGACATTATAAAACGAGCGCGCCGGCGATCGACCGTTTAATGAAAACACCGACGCGCGTTTTGTTCAGGTTTTTCTCGTATCATTTTTTCTTTTTTTTTTTTCCATCCGTTATATCTCCGCTCTCTAATTTCGCTTGTGTTGCTGCCGCAACCGCCTGCGGTAACAGTTACGCGTAAATAAATAACGGATACCATTGTAAGAGAGCAACGGGATATTGCGCGGTCTATCGATCTATCATCTCGTTGCTTAATTATAGCGGGGCGAGCGGGATTCGATTCAACCGATGGTTACTGATTAATTCAGCACTAACCGCAGATATTTAGGTCGGCTCCGTTGAAAGGTCGCGAGTTCGCCATAACGACCTCACCAATTCGCGTCGCGAGACATTTGTCCTAGTTACGAGGTGCTACAGAGATATTTTATTTATGCATTCGATAGCGAGCGGGATTGCGAAGATGAAGGAAGGGATATCCCTTGTCCCGAGGAAAAGGCATTATGAACAAGATCTTAAAGACATTATCGAGCACGGCGAAATGTCGATGACATAAAAATGAGACGAAAATAAATTTAATCTCGTATAAAAAGATCATTGTATATAGATCACAAAGAAATGCATCTGATTAAATTTTACATAAAAATATTCTTCTCTATATTTTTTTTCGTACGAGATTCAACAATTATTCTCAGAAGAAAAATTCAAACATTGTAATATAAAGAGAAAAAGTTTAAAGATAAGTTTCAAATAACTTAAAATATTCAGAAATCGATTTTTCACATTTAGTTTGTATATAATAGTTTTATACAAATATGGCTGTACAGTAAGCTGTGGTAACTTTTAATCGGCTTGTATGCTTTATTAAAAAGAGATATTTTATTCAAAGAGTTTGCAATAGGAACGACATAAATGATAAAGTCGGAAAGCAATTGAAATAACCGCAAATGTTCTCCCACGCGACAAATAAATTGTAATGGCTAACCACGAATATACGCGGGATGATTGACGGACGCGGATCGCCGAATGCCTCTGTCAAATCTGCAGGTTAAATTAATTAATTAGAATCGTTGTCATGGTACGAAATGACGTGCAGAAGTGCGAGGTAAACCGCTATGCAATCAGATGAAAAGCAAACATAGGGTATATACGGGGTGTTCGAATGAGATCAGCATAATCGAGTAACAGCACGCGACGCGAAATGGCAGCGCCTGGTAATGTAACATTTTGTAAATGTAATCCTAATGTAATAATTCTAAATCCGGGACAATCCTTGATTATTGTACCTAATCTGCATTCATCTATAACTCCATGTGCCGATAATCACGTATCCTATATTAATTGGCGCATAATGAATTAAGTGTTACACTCTTTACATTTGAAATCATATGAACTCGTGAAACTAATGTATTTTTAAATTCGATGTGAATATATATTTGAAATTTAAAAATATTTCACAAATTTATTGGAAAAATATTTAATTATTTAAGCCAAGTTTCAAATTACTAAATAGAAAAATATCATACATCTATATTCAAGATAAAACATACTTCAAAAAAGTCTGTAGATAAATAATTTATCGAAAGAAGAAATTATTTTAGGAATATGTCAACTCTAGAACTCTGAATTATATACGTGCTAAATGCAATACTCTATTTTTTTATAATATTCGATTATTGATCAACTACGCGCTGTTTTATATATATATATATAACTCATTTTCTCATGAAATATAATATCGATTTTCAATTCGGTACGCAAAGTGATTTTTTAAAATGTTTGTTCGGAAGGCGAATGTACAACAGATATATGCGCTTCATATTGAAAATCAGAAAGAATTTCATTATTTTACCGATATGACTTGTATTCTACATAAAGATGCATACATGAAATATAATAATAGTATGCACACGTATGATAAAAGCATAAATAAATGAATATTTTATGTCGTAATCGCGAGCGCGTGCGTCCTTTGATCATTAGCTCGACCCGTGCAGAACTCAAATCGACTAAATGCATTTATTACCATATTCACGATGAAATTAATTTTCATAATTATTAATACACAGTTTGCTTTATGGGAGCAAATTATCTTTAAATGTATATCGGATACAAAAGGAAAATATATAATGGAAAGTCAAAATATGTTTTTTAAATTTACTACGTACACGATGTTTCAAGAAATTAAATTTTGAAGCTCTCTTTTAATTATGTTTTTATTAAAAATATTTATCAAGTTTGTTTCACATTAAAGAAAATGATATTTATTTTTTTTAAATATACATCATAACATATTTTTCATTTACGCGATTATAATATTTTTGGAAAATATTTCAGTCGACTCAGTCAACTATATTCGTCAAAATATTTATTCCTTGTAGTTATCCGATTATACATCTAGTTTTTATTTATAAGTACTAAAATTGTGTAAGATTAAATTTGTACAACTTATAACTCAATCTTTTCAATTTTCGAGAAATTGTCGAGATCAGGCGTGCAAACTTTTAAAGTGTTTTGCAAAAGAAAAAAAATTGTTATCGTAGTCTTTGTTTTAACAAGTTTAGCCAACATTGATAATTCAATTTACGAAAATTTATTTTTATTCTTTCTCGCGCATGCATATCGCGCGGAAATGTAATCGTTTGGAGCAACGGCATTACGCGAACTCATAGTGAGAGCGAAAAAGTTTTACTCGGTGTTTTGAGTTGACAGTACGCGAAGTAAAACCACAAAGAACGAACTGGCTGACAGCAACGCGGTTGCACCGACTACGGGCGTCGGTTGCAACGACACCGACGCGAATCGATCGTGTACATGTAAGGGAGGTTTTTTGTGACTCACATGGGAAGCTGACTGGGGGATGAGACTGAGCGTTGTGCGCGTTATGGGGGTGCCTCGGGGTAGGAACGCGCTGCTTGCAAAAGCAGAGAACCGCCGCCGTTACCAGACCGCCCATGCTGAGTATCAGAAAAACAAGAGCGATGGCGAACCAAGTAGTCTGCATGCCTAGGATCGTCGATGCCTCGGAGTCTGAAATTACAAGGAAAGATTGTTAATCAGATCGGCAAAGTCCGTTCTTTCTTTAAAACGAGACATGCTTTAACTCAAGTATGCAATACACAGTATTTATAAGCATGATAACATTATGATAAAATCTGCACAAGAGAGTGCAATTATTTTATAATTAATTTCGTGAAATAATGAGATATCTGTAGAATTTCGATCATTCTTGAAAATTTTACTTTTGCCAAAAATTTCTTTCAAGAAGAATATTTACATGTTCAAATAATGGATATTGCGGAAAAATAATTGAAGAGTAATTTTTCACTGAGGAAGAGAATATTAGGCGTTATAAGAAATAACATTATTTATAGTACGTTTCATAGAAGACTGTTCACGACACGCGTATATTTTCGACGAATCGAGAAATCGATATAGCGACATATACCTCATGTTTTACCGTTATAGGACACGATACTCGTAAGTAACGCGAGTAATAAAGAAAACCTTTTATGAAAGACATTAAATTTTTAATAAATCGATCGTACACTATGGTGGTTGCGTGCAACGTGTGCGAAAACAATAGCGGGCACGATACACGTGAACTATTGCCGTTTCCGCATTTTGGACAATAAATTCTGCGTAAGTTATTACAATTATTGTCGCAGGATTACATAAAATGAAAAGTCATGTAGCGCAAAAAATCGAAATATTTGTCTATTGATTAAATATGTATTGTTTGCTTTATTATCATGAAATAGCGCGATTAATCGTTTCAAAGTCGAAAGGAGCACGGTATTAATAAAATATTAGTAGGAATTGTTAAATTTCTGCAGCAGCGAGTATTATGCGAGTTTGTAATTTACTCTACCACTATTGCCCATGGATACATAATGAATACACGGCAATTAACCTCAGATATGTCGACGTTCGCGTACTTTTGGCCATTAACATAAATGTTATGTAAATTCGGTTCGCGTTTACAAGCGAAATTGTAATAGTTCCACGCAAACATAAAAATCGAGAAAACCATTACGCTTTGTCATTACGAACAGACGATAAATCGTTGTGGTATATAACTATGATTATCCATCGGGCAGAAAATGAAAAGTCAGAGTCTATTTAAATCCCTGAGAGAAATGAAATTTGCATTTTTTTCAAAATGAATTATGTGAGAATTAATTTTTATGTGAGAATTAATTTTTACATAAATGTGTAATTTGCGACTTGTAAAAATTGAATTCCTTTTAACCGCTTCATTGCGAATTAAATTTGTTTGCATAGCGTGATAGCAGTTTTTGATATGGTATAGAGAATTATTTTTTGAGAAAAAAAAATTCGCGTTCTCTGTTTATTATCTCTTTGATACTTGAAACTAACAGCATGTTTAACT
This sequence comes from Camponotus floridanus, assembly GCF_003227725.1. Classification (NCBI taxonomy): domain Eukaryota; kingdom Metazoa; phylum Arthropoda; class Insecta; order Hymenoptera; family Formicidae; genus Camponotus; species Camponotus floridanus. The sequence continues at coordinate 1,525,744 of NW_020229838.1, forward strand.
GCACTAAATCATGCAAGATTATATCTCCGCGATCTAAATCGCTTTGCTCATTAAATATAGCGTGTCTCAAAAGATATGTGCACAAAGTTGCTTGATATACGATACAACTTGATGGCGAATATATTGATTTCATGTTAACTAGCACATTATTACCGTCTATATTACTAATTATCAGTATTCATAAAATCATTCTAGCAAGATATGGAGATTGTTAAGTATTTTTTTACGTAATTTTTACGTAATTTATCTAGAGTATTTTAATTCTAGCATCTAATATTACATAACTTTCAAGTCGTCGCTATCGTTTCTCAAACATTTAAAATTTTTAATGAATAGAAGAAAGTTAAATTTTTCAAAAGAGTCGACAGTCAATAATGAAGCAGTAATTAGTAGAACGTACTGGCACAGAGGGTAGAGGTGGCCTCGTCAGATCCGTCACCACAGTGATTCACGCCGTCACAAAGCAGATCCGTCTCGATGCAAAATTCATTCTGAGTGCATCGGAAATCCTTGCAGGTGTGCTCTGCGAAAATGATAGAATCTTTCTTTAATGCATTCCTCTATGATTTATGACATTTTTAATATAAACATATTTCGTTTCTATTTTATTTTATTAAAATGCGCTAATCATATTTCCTGTTTGCATCTTTTTTATCTACATCTTTATTTAATAAAAATGCGGAGTTTAATTAATACGAAACTCATTAAAGGCCGCAGCAAAAAAATTATACATTTTCTTCAACCTGCCCTCTGTGTATCGCACGAATGACCTCATCGAAGGGTTGTACCCCTCGTGCCATATTCTCCGATAGGCGAAACTTCAATGATGGGCTATTTTAAGAACACTCGAGAAGCTTTTCGCGTACAGTCTTTCACGAAGTAGAAATATTCGTAACGTTTTATACATATGAGTATTTTTGAAAAATAACATTTTCGTTATATACAATGAAAAGTTTAAAAAGAAGAAAATAATTTCGTTAATTGAGAGGAAATAAAATATCATAGCAGAATAATGTAATTACTTTTAAAGGAAATCAATTTCTCTCTCTAATAAATTAATTAAATCGACAATTAATCAGGAAATAACGTATACAAGTTATACGAAACATATTGAGAGAATATATTTTGAAAAACTAAAAATAACAGAAACAATATTTTATTCAATGAAAATGTTATTTTCTCTTATTGATTTTAATGTATAGAAATATTTTTAGAAGAAAAAACCGATTACAACATTTACAGTTTTAAAATGAAATCTAAGCAAAAATATATTTTTGCTTAGATATCACTCGTAAAAAATACACATGTTTTATTTCTATTGAATTTCATTCGAATGTCTTTTGCGAACGATATATAAGTTACGCTTAATACATACAATTTAAATATAACGTAACAAATTTAGATCGTACTACGACTCGCTGATATGTTATTGATGGCTTAATGAACAAATGTCGGTGTACTCTCATAAAGAACAAATTTAATGAGATGTCTGATGAGATTGTAGGGTGATACGATTAATTACCTGGTGTGCAATTTGAATATCGGCCCATCTGCCGGGTTACAGTTCATCGTGCTATTTAATATGAAATTACTCGCGATCGAGAGCAGTAGATAAATTCGTCCATTTCGTTTCGCGGGGAAATTAGTTACATCCAGCGAGTATAAAAGCAACTGTCTGAATTAATTACAACGATGAGCCCAGGCAAACGGAGACGTACTCGATATAAAGGCATTCGCGCGCGCGATTTAATTACAACGATCGCGCTTGAAACTCGAGTTCGGCATTAAGCTAATGGCTTCGATAAGTTTACCCTTTTACTAATGAAATCTTGAGTTCCCGTAAATGCTTTGCATACCGCATACGACAAATTAAATTGTTCTTTATTAACATTTAATTTGCAGAAGAGAGAGATAGATAAAGAGCAATGTTTAATATTTGTTTTCTCAAGTGCTTGTGAAAATATTTATTATTTCTCGCAAATTGATTTGCACCGAAAATTTCTCTCGTTAATTATTATTATTAATTTAACGGAATTTGTATTTCTGCTTTGTTGTAATATTATGACAACAAAGTCGATGATCAAATGTGAATCTGTATCATGTTTTATGATAAAATACCTCAAATTTTCGATATTTATGTCTTCTTTTTTTTTTAAACAACTTTCAATCGCGCGAAAAGCGTATTTCTGTCGCATTCTTGGGCATCGAACCGTCGTAATTCTTGAGACATCTGGTCTAATTACGGTCCAACTCGTGGAATGCGAGTAATAACGAACGATAACTTTCACCGCTCCGTGAAAAAGCGCACATTGGACGGCGAAGACAGCGATTCTCCGTGTTCTCTCGCTGGCAATTATAACTCTTCGGGGTCTTCTGGAATCGTAGGGTGGGTGATAAAAGGATCGACGACGATTTTCGAAAAGATAGAGTGCGATAGCGCGAAAAAACCCGCAGACGGTCGTAATTTTATGTAATTTAATAGTTGAGATTCTCCTCTTTTTCCTTCCATATTCCGAACTTTCATGATTCGTCGTGATTTCGTAGTTTTTGCGGAAGTTCAGACAAAAAAGAACCGGAGAATAATGTTTAATAGCGATTAGACGATGGAGAGAATTTTATTCCGATAGCAGGATATGTCAAATGCAGATTCTCTTTCGCGTGAGATTAATAAGATTAATTAATTAATCTTTTTCAGAGATTATAAATAATCTAGCTCTTATCTCAATATTGAAAAAAAAATCGCGCATGATTGTAAATCGCTTAACGTTAATGAGAAGAGAGTGAGAAAGACGGGAAAATGGCGGCATCACAAGCATATATGTACATCTACATCCGCGATAGAGTCAATGTTTAACCCTCTCGGATTGGCCAATCATTTAACATCGGACGGTAGACGCCGTATACACGCTCAAATATGCTCGATACACCGATGAAATTAACAGTCGTGGCTGAGCAAACAGATGCGCAGTCACGCCGTGTCGCTGATGTGCTGTAATACCAAGTGTTATGCGCGCCCTGACACGCGCGTGTACACGCATTTGCACAGGCTTATAGGCTTGGCGGATTCGCACGTGCACATACTGAAAACTAAGGGAATGCTTAAGTGCGGAAGTTGGGAAATTTGCTCGTACTATGCAGGAGCAGACGGAATTTTCGGTGGCGGCATATGAACCGTCTTATCGGGACATCTTGATAATTTTCAGCCCCTTCGACGTGTTGCGCTTAATTATTGACGCGCACTCTGCTTGAATTTGCATTTAACGTCAAATTATAAAATATTAATAATTACCGAACATTTAATATAACATTAAAATTCATGCAAATCCACGATGTGTTTTTGTATTTTTATAGTAGTACATAAATATTCGATGAGCGATGGTAAGAGAAAGATAATGTGCAAGAATAAAAGAAATCGAATTAATTATGTTATTAAACAAAGAGATAAAGCTTGAAAGGTAGTTTCCAAAATTCACTTCTCGCTTTCGAAAAGGATTTCATTAAATTCTGTCCCGAGATGTACTTACACGAGAACATGTAATAATAGCATGCCAACGTTGCATAAATAATGTTTTTGTAATCTATTGAGGAACATGCAATTTTACAACTTGTGGCATATGCTTACGATTTTGTTACACGTAGATTATTAAAAAAAAATGCATTGAACATGATTTTTATCTGAGTACGAATGTTTTTTTAGGAATTTTATTGTAATGTTTTAAGTAGATTAAGGGAGAATTTCTTTTTTAATCTGAAAAATCTAATGTCTTAGGAGTTTAAAAACACACATTTAGAAAATAAAAATTGTAGCTGTACAGGATGTTTCTAAATAAATGTTAAAAGTTTTAGAAAATTTTAGGATTATAACTCTTTGTCGAAAATTTAGGAGTTCTTTTATATAAACCCTTCTATCTCTCTCTGAGAAATGACTTCTTCAAAGGGAGAAATGAAAATTAAGTTTTCTTAATTTTGGTTTTTATTTCATTTTTTAAATATTTATAATTTTGTTTTATTCGCTTTTATTTTATTCTAGAATTCAACTTCTCGTAACTCGAAACTTATGTCATTTAGCACAGTGTTGCATAATCATATATAATATATTTTATTCTTGAAAACCATTGATTTTACAAAAAAAATAAAAGAGATAAAAAAGCTTTTAAAAGAATTAACCTTTCTAACATATATTTTTAAATGATCACATTCCGGTCTATTAAAAAGTTCCAACAGAAAATTGAATAGGAGTTGTTAGTTTCATCCTCTTATAACGTACAAGAAAATAAAAATAATCATAAATCCTATTACGAGTGGAAAATATCTACCAAATTTTATTTTTTTAACTTGTTCAAAATTTGAGAAGAAGAAAAAACTAAAAATTTAATTTTCACTTCCCTCTTTGGAAGAGTATATATTCTCCTTAGGGAGAAATATAAGACTATATGAAAAACTTTCCTTCATTTGCGACAAAGAATTATCTTCTAAAATTTTTCGCACTTATTTAGAAACATCCTGTACATTTTGTAATAGAAGGAATGTCTCCCACGTGTTTCGAATGCAAGCGATTCAAGCGAGCGATACTGTACTGTCCAGTTTTCAATTCTAATTCCTTTTCTTTTCCCATCTTTTTCTCGATGATTACGTTCTACTCGCTGTTAAGCTTTTTATAGAGAAATGCATTACGAGCATGTTCGCGTTCTATCAATACTATTAGTAAGAATGACGCGCTCTGCGCGTGGTCCGATATTGCAACACGCAAGCCGATTCTTTTTGCCCTTTACGCACGCAAACCGCGTATATATCTGTCGTTGGCAGGATGTTGCTCGACGATGCTAAAAGTGCGAAACTAATGGACTCATGCATTTCCATTAGCCATCAGAGATTCATTATACATTGATCGCGTTCGATATCGGCCATTAAATCGCGACCACTTGTAGAAGATTCAATTTTCGAAAACAATCTATATGACATTTTATTCATAAGTTAAGTGATTTATTTCCTTTGCATCTATTCTCTAATATTATTCATTAACATCTCTATCCTCTAATATTTATATATATTTTTTATCGAAGAAAAATTGTTACTTTTTTTTTATCATGGATTGCGAAGAGAAATATTATTGCATATAAATCCATCTGGAAACGAATAGAGTTTTATCTTCCCAAAGGCCCGCTCAATCACGTATCTTTATCACTGACAAACTGTTCTTATATCGTAGAAAGCGCACTTGCTCAGAGCGTCAAAATTTGATAAATTATTTTATTGCACGAGAATTGAAACGGGAGGAAACGTCATCTTCGTTTTTACTTACGCTTTCATATTTAGTCTTATCCGCGTGACAATCCGCTCGTAAGAGCGAAGTCGGTGATCGCGTGAGGAGGTTGCATGTTGCTGTTAAACCACAATTGGCGCACGTTTACGATAATGACGCCGATGACGACGGTAATGACGATAATCCCGCGATTCTGTTGCGTCCTATCGTACGAATGACGACCCGATTTTATTGCGACCGATGAATACACGATGAATGCATATTGCTAATTCAATTTTGAAATGATTCGCGAAATGTTGACGAGGATATAAGAGGCAATTTCTTTGACCTTAAAATTTCTAACACGTTGATTGCGGATATTGTATAAATAATTGATTACATAATTGAACAAAAATAATTTTTTAACAAAAAGAATTATTATTTCCCGTAGTTTTTTTTATGAATACGATTCCGGCTTCCAAATTGCTGCATTGCGTCATAATTTTGAGAAATTTCTAGTTGAATTTGCAAAACAATGGGCTATTACGTTTTATTATGTAGGCTATGGCTATAACATGATCAAGTATAAAAAAGCCGAAATTATATTTAACATCGAAAAATAACGAGAAATTTATTCTCTTATTTTAATTCTTTATTTGTTGAATAGTTGCATTCAGGATTATTGAAACTGATAAAAAAAGAATGTTATATTATGCAATGTATGGTAAAAGTATACCTAAAAGTACTTATATCACTGTATGATGATTTATTATCTTTCAATCATTTTATTATATATATTAATGATTAATGCATGATGCTTTTAAAGCTCTATAGTGGTTTCTAAGCCCGATGACTTTGCGACATCACTTTTCCACCTGCATACATAATATATTAGCTTCTTAACATAGAAATTATTTAAAAGCAAAAAGTCTTCAATAAATCACTTTCCACTCATCAGCAAGAAAATAAATGGCCAGAAACTTATTCACACAAACACACACACAAATAGCAAACGAACGCGTCGAAAACGAATTAAATGTCACGAATGTCGTGCACCCGATATAATAACAGTATTCTCGATAATATATCAAATATAGCAGAAGGAATCTTCCATCGTTTAATTAACTTTTTAATGACATTTCCTTGATATATCTTTGGAGAGTTTCATTATATATATATATATATATATATATATATATATATATATTTAATTTCTTCTATCCATTTGTATTAAAAATAGTTATTCAGCTTTCATTTCTTTCCTAGTTAGAAATTTTTCCTTATATGTGCTCACGAGACGCAAAGCTGGAAAAAAAATTATCAGGGGCAATGGGAGGGTGCGGCGCGTTCGCTTTTGAATGCACGCCTATTAATTTCGCAACGACGTTCGCAATCGCGCGTTCCACGGACGTAAAATCTATTCGGAGGGCACGGAGGGAGGGAAAGGGATCGGCGGTTTCGGGTTACAAATACGCCTCGTCTCGTGCCTCGCTCTGGTGGAGGAGAAAGCGAGAGGGTTCGCGTTACGGAAACGTCATGCAAATGCATAAACACATTATTTGCTTATACGACTGGGTGAAATTCTGGCTTGCGGAGGTACGTGGGGACGGTAAACGACGAGGAACAATAAACGCGAGAGCAGAAAGGACACGGTAGTGACGTAGTTCCAGCAGGGAACGGCTTAGGTAATTAGAGTGCTTAAACTTCATCCTCTCGTTTAGAGATGACGTCAAACAAAGGGAAACTTTTGGGAATGTTTCTTCCTCATTTAAATGTCACAATAAACCATCTCTATTCAAATCAAATTAAGATACCACAAATTTTGAGAAAAAAAAGTGTTTTATTATTACGACGAATTTTTTATTAAAATTATGATTTTTTATGAAAATTATTATGAGAAATTATCTAATTTAATGAAGGAAACGTAAGCGTGGGGAGTCCCCTCGAAATAAAGCTGCTAAAATTAGCGTCTGAAATTAAGCTGCGTCCCTGGGCGGAAGGAACCGCGAGACAAAGAAGGGCGCAAAGGGTGTGTTCGTGAGTGCGCAAGAACCATCCATATGGAAATCAGTCCCCTCTCGCCCCCTCACATCTTAATTCGCCGCTCTATCTCGAATGCACGATCACCTCGAGCAACACGCTCACGCGAGCGTGAACCGTTGAACAGGGGGATGAGCGCCTTTGGTACACGCGTGGTTGCATCGCGTACGCGCCCCGCGGTGTTTATTTCGCCATCGTTCCTCCTCGCTTCGCATCCCTAATTTCTCTCGCGCTTCACCCTATTACCGGCATAAGGAGCGCGCGTAAACTTGGCGTTGTCAAAACGCGCTCTCCCTTTCACGAGCGTTAATACGCGTCGCGAATCCTCGATCGGGAACATCCCGCAGGGCTCGTATAATAGCATTACGCGAACTTGAACGGCAAGGTCGAGGCGAGATCGGGGCTCTTTAAGGCTCTTGAGAAGCCTCGCGCGAGCTCGAGGAAAGCTCGGCTTTGAAGGCACGAGCGTGCGAGCGAGCTAATGAATTTCCTTTCCGCGCCGATTGCTTCGAAATTGCTCGTTGCGTCGCCTATTACCGGGCGCTTCGTTAGAGCCCGCTAACCAATCTCAAGACTACGGTAACTGAGTTTCGCCGTGACAGAACTGATTTTCGCACGGTAACTTTGTCGAAAATTTCCCCCCGCGGTTTTACAATTTTATCTTTACACCGGATAAAAATTAAACAGTGCATTAGAGAGAATCCTGCGCTATTTGTCAGATTTTTTTCTAATGTTTCTCACATGATATCTAATTATTAATTGATATCTAAATATTATGATTGTCTAATTAAATTAAAAAGATTAAAAATTATATGAAAAATATTCAGAAAATATATTAAATTATGTTAAAAAGGGAAAATATATTTAAAAAATTAAAAAATGAAATTATACAAAAAAAAAATAAAATAAAAAAGCTACAAGCGCCAATAATAATATTCTAATAAACTAATTATATTATATTCTAATAAACTAATTGCTTGATTAATTTTACGCATTTTTACGTAGCGAGAAACTATGTGAAAAATAGAATCGCACTCTATTTTTACCATTTACTGTGACGATTCAACTTGACACGATTCTCAATTTACGCACTTTGCGCGTAAACTCTCGTTCGTCAGATAGTACCTGTGTCAGGTATGTCGTTGTACCCGTACAGTAAATCGCGCCATAAAACTCTCAAGTTTAAAAGCCACCTCTCGCAATGTAAAATGTTTCTCCGAGTCCATTCATTTTCTCGGCTGTTGCTTCGAGAATGACGCTTAAAAGTGTTACGCGCGAAGCGAAGGTGTCGTTGCGGAGAAACGTAAATATTACAAGAATCGCACTAGCAGAAACACCCGAGAAAACAATGCGGAGTGACTCTCATAAGGGCCAGGCGAAAGTCAATAGTCGTAGCCCGGTAGTGCGGTCGTAAAAGCGGAAAAGAACCGTCTTTTCGAGTGAATCGCGATCGTACTTTTCTTCGCGAAGGCCATCCGATCAGAGAATCCTGTACGAGTCCTTCATTCATAAAATGCATCGCGTGTCTGTAACGTTACATGTGATAGGGGTATCATGTTATCGAGGTGCAACAACCGTGAACCGGCAGTCCGGGGGTTAATGTCCGCGGCTGATCGAACGTGTCTGACATCTTGCGCTTCCACGCTTGCGTCTGAAATAAAGGGAGTGTCAAACGGGTCTTATCGCTACTGTTTAAGATCGTTTATAGGCATTTAAAGATGAAAATATTAGTTCGCGATAAAGTGATCGTTAATGCGTGAATTTAAATTTATTTAGTCGTTTAAAAAAAATTAAATTCTTTCTTTTGAAAAATGATACAAATGTCAAACAAATATTATTAATACTTTATCCTTTTGATTATAATTTATGTTTTTGTGTAAAGTATAAATATCATCTTTGAATAAAGTAGCTGATTTTATGTGAATTTCAAGTGCTTCCTCGAAAATTTATGGTCGACATGGAACATTGAAATTGATAGAATCACTCGTGCTAATTTGATAATGTAGAATAGCTTCAAACAGATGGATTAAGCTACGAGACAATCAGCTAGCACTATAATGATTGTCTCCGTATTGTCAATCCGTTCTATCCGTAATGGAAATGTCTTACAAGTCGCAACTTCGTGTACATTTTATGTCAGTGTCGCGGAAGACGGAACCGGATTGACTTTAATGTGCGGATTAAAGGGGGCGAATCGAAACCCCGTGGATAATCCTGCCGGGACATAGTCAATTAAATCGAAGTGAAGACCAGAAGAGCTAAAGATCCCCATCGGAATCCTTGGAATCGCTCTTCAGGATTCAATGTTATCCCTGACCGACCGAATTTCGTTTCATTTTATCGCTCTCTCTCTCTCTTTTGTTCGTGCATTCCGACAATATTTATTGTTAAAACAAAAAGAAATTACCTTTTTCCATTGGATTGATTCGTTTTGTACGAATCCTTGAGCGCACGGTTCTTTTTAAAGTCATCGAATCGAAAGCTTTTGCTTTACCCATGAAAATAAACACAAGCGGTTTTTCGTTGAGATTACGCCGACTTTAAAGGTATTAACGGTTTTAGGCGCAATTCATACAGACTGCGGGTCCAATTTAGTCGATACATTTTTGCGAAATGAAACGTAAGCAGGAAAGTATATATTTTTGTTCTATATTTTATTGATTCGGATCGCGCGCCAAAGATACAGGTTGAAATAATTAATTTAAATTCTTTTATACAAAAACATACGAGAACATTTTTTTTTTGTAAAATTACAAATACGAAATATCAGAATCGATACTACGGTATCAATTTTATACATTTCGTACTAAAATAATAGAAAAATATTTCTGTACAAAAACTAACGATGTACAGGTATTGATTTGCAGATTTGCGCAGATTCTTTTAAATGAAATATAAAAAAATGTCCAGAATATAAAATGTTCTTTAATTTTTAAATATTCTTTGCTTTAAACTCTAACAGTCTGTATTTATTTTATATTGGTTTTATATTTTTTCTGCAGAATTTTATCCGTTTTACTTCAATTTAATCTATGCATTTCATTACTAAAAATACAATTTATTTTATTCGAAGTAAATTTTACTAAAGTCAACAACAGAGAAATGCCGAGATAATGAAATAACCGCTAATTAATCATATTTAACGAAATAATCATATTTTTTATAATTAAATAATAATTCAACTTTGGTAAAATCGTTTAATTAAAAATGTAATTAAATAACATGTTATATATGAGATTATCAGGACTAAGCATAAATTGAATTATTTATTTATTCATGTTACGATAGGTGCTGTAATTTATAAACATAAATGCTAAGATGTCACTTCAGTACGTTTGTAAATTGCGAACGCGAAATGTAGTAGAGTGTGTCGCTGATTAAATGTCATCGGTGCACCACCTTGCATCGTCCATTTCGGCAAAGTTACATCGAAACTTTTCGTGCACATGTACTCGACATATTACTGTACATTTATTCCACGTCGAAAATTAAGCTTCCGTTATTACGTTTATCCCGCTGATTACTGTGCGATTTACTAGAATATATCCGGAAAAGTTAAATAAATATATATCCCGATGTGTCCTTCCTGATTGAGATTAGAAGACGGATAATTGCTTTTTTTAAGAGCAAAAGATTTATTTTATTTTGTCTCAAAGATGCAAATTGTATAATAATATTGTACAATTCAAGAATGCAAAGTGTACAATAATATTTATAAGTTTTAAAGGACGAAACATGCATTTTTATGATGAACAATATGGAAAGAATTCCAAACGGAAGACTTTTGTTTGATAACGACTAACTTTTAAAAATGATTTTCTTTTACTTTGAAGCAACTTTGTAGTGACTTTGCGCACGTTCCTTTTACGACTCTCGAGGAAAATCGAACGTTATGCCGAAGCTGTGCGTGCTTACGAAAGCTCTTTCGAAATTAGTATTTCTTCGAGTTGGTCACGCTCGCGCCAGCTACTAACAAAAATTCCATAAATCGAAGGAGAAACACGAAAGTCTCAAATTTTTAAAGAAACGCCGGCATCGTGAGGAAAAATTAAGTTAATATTATAAAAATAATATACGTTATATATAAACAACATGCTTTTAACAGGCCATGTTTTTTCTTTTTTTTCATTTTTATGCATATAGTGATTACTTTTTGTGAAAATTACACGAAAGAATATTAGGATAATTAAGAAATAAGTAAAGGTACAGATTTGATATTGAAGTTTTAGTTTAATTATAATTCAATTGTACGGTTATGTCTCTCCAAATAATCGTTGAATTCTACTATAATTCTGTACCGAAGACAACACATGGAAGTCGATGATATCGACACGTCCATTCCGTGAAAGGGGAAGATTGCCGGGTAAAGTGAAACTACCGGTGATTGTATGGAATTATCGTACGAGCGTGCGTGAATAAAACTGCGGAAAATAAGGCACCCTCGGCACAAAAGGGTTACATAAATAGTAATGTCTTTATTCTAATATATCTTTTAATATTATCATTCATTGATGTTAAAAGAACATTTTAAACGAAAAAAGTATGTTGCTCCTCTATTTTTAAAATACAAAAACTATATGCAAAAATATATCCTTTAATTTTACAAATTTTAAGATTAATAATCGCTAGTTTTGGGTCTCGACAAAATTTTAGGAGGGATACGTATTAAATGAGAAAAAAGTCTAAAATAATTATAAGATTATTCTCGGAAAATTTTATCATCGCTCGACGAGCTGATATATTTATAGCATCGTGAATGAAATATTCATTATTTCGTCACACATAATGTCGCGGGAGAGGCTAAAAGAGAAACGGTGGAATTATCGATTTTAGACCTCGTCGTTAGCCTCGCCGCTGTCTCCGTGTTCCGACGATAATTCTCGACTTCCGGCCGCAGCACGTACGGTCGAGCGGAAGAGATTGATACGACGACGCTTCTCCATCCGCGGTTCGAATGACACGTAGGGACATATCCGGCGGGCGCGCGAGCGCGTGATATTGAAAGGCGGTAAACGAATGCTTTTGGGAGTGGCGCGCATCGAAATCGATATGCGAGCGCTACGTCCTAGACGTCCTAGACAGGACGGAGGGGGAAGATTGAGAGTGCGTCCCTCGCTACGACGGCAAGAATTGAATTCGTCGGGCAAAAAAAAGCTGGCGATGCGACGCGTAAGATGGGGATGAGAGGGCGACGAGAAAGAGAGAGAGAGAGGGAGGAACGGATGAGATGGAAGGAAATGGAGGCACTCGGAGGAAGTCGAGCGTGATAGCGCATGAATCATCCTTCCGATCGAGATCACGAAGAGAAAGAAATAACTCTCATCGGACGACAGGAACTGTAACGTCGCGAGATGAAGATATTAATTTTCCTTGTTGCACTCTTTCTCTCTCGTTCCGCTCGCATTATTCGCGTGTCGCTGGATGCACGGCAAGGATGCGTGCGAAATAAAAAATCTCGAATTTATTCTCTGTTGCTAAATATTGCGAGATTTTAAAAACAATAATAGAAAAATTATATATTTAAAAAATAAAATACATATTTATTAAAATACACATTTTATATAAAAAATTAAATACACAAAAAATAAAATAAAATACACATTTATTAAAATACACATTTTATATATTAAAGAAAAATTATACATTTAAAAATATACATTTTATATATTAAAGAAAAATTATAAAAAATACACATAATTTGTATATTAAAATTACATATTTATTTACTTTTTGTATGAAACTTGTCTTCCTCCGTACTTGCACAGTTAACATCGCATGTCTTATTTATTGAGGAGGGCGACATAGCGTCGACAGACACGTGTAGTTGCCGCTCTTCGAATCCCCTGTGATGAAAGTTAAGGGTGGGAACGCTAAGGACGCACGGCTAACTATTCGAGCGAGATTGAGAGACTTGGCGGCACTTAAGTGTCTCGCTGGGTTACACGCTCGGTGCTGACAGTAATGCCTCGCGCGCTCCAGGACACGTTCCGAAGTGTTTGAGAGCGAGGCGTCGTCGCGCACGATTCCGCACGGTTTGGAGTTTCTCGCGTTGCACGTAGGACGCGTCGTGTTATCCCAGTGTCGCGTTCAGATATTTATACGCGACCGCGACGCGATGCCGAATGCATGTCGTACAGGCGTGCCTTCTTGGAGAGGCTTACCATCGTTGCCTCGTCTTCGAGGTATTCCGTCTTCTCGATCTTTGATACCTTGATATTTGATGGGAGAATCTTCGTTATGGAAAAAAAATTAATTCCTCTTTGATAATATCGATAATTTATCATTTTTGTAGAAATTTGGCTCAAATAATCAAAAAATTAAAAATTTGGCTCTTGTGCCATTTTCTTTTTAATTTTTGTAGAAGCATTTATACATGAATATTAAAATTTTAGTCCAATATTTCCTTTGCATATGTACAGACACGATTTACATTCACCCCATTAATCGTTGGGAATAATTAATCTTGAAAAATACCGACATTTTTTCTATTTCAGATATCGCGTGAAAATACGCGTGAAATCTCAATTAATCTAAAACTCCGCCGCCGCTAAATAAACGCGAATCGCCAGCTTTTTTTTTCCGAATGACTATAATTCACCGGACTAAACAGAAGGCGGAATGGCCGATCGTGAGAGAACAGGACGGGCATGAAAATCTGTCGCCCAGACAATGCCCGTGGGGATTTCCTCGGTTGCGGTTGGCACTTTTCGACCGCAACGAACGGAATCCATACACGTGATCGTTCGCGTTCCAATTTATCAGGGCGCGTGATGGCCCTCGGCAGGGATTCCGCCGCTCGATCGGAAGAAATTCTCGGACCGGCGCGTGAGCCGCCAATTAATTACTCGGCGATCATGAAATTCCGGCTATTGTGAGATTCGAGTCATCGGACGGCTGTGTAATTGACATGTCAGGTATTCGGCTACACGGCCCTTTATCCGCTTATCGGAACGTGCCACTTGACCCGTATCCTTTGCGCGATTATCATCTTAAAGAGAAATATCCTCTGAAATTTGCATGCGTAAATTTTTATCGAGTTTTTAAATATTTTTCTCGAACACAGAGGGAAATATTGTCACAAACGTTGTCTATTCAAATAACTGTACTTGCAAAAAATGTTACATTCGCACCTAGTCGCGTGAAAATATAATTAACCTAATTAGGAATTTTGACGCGGATTTTTGGTATTTTGCGTGCAATACTTGTGGAAAAGAGGCGGCACATTGGAAATTCTACGCCACCGCGTCGATGATAGAATATGTCGGGACGCGAGAGAAGTAATTCTGCGAAAAAATTGAGATAAACGGGGACGCATCGCGCGTCTGAACGAGACATAAATCCGCGGGAATAAAAGCGCCGTGTAACGTCACGTCGAAATGTCGCGTTTTTTATATCGCGAAGCCGAGGAAAGCGCGCCTATAAAATGTATTTTTCTGTCAGTTCGCATCCGAAGGCCCTCTCTTTCCTCTCGACGAGCGACGAAGGAGAAGGCAACACCCCTCCCCCCGCGCGCCCCTTTGAGCCAGCATCAGCCCCCGTCGCCTATCAATTAATCACGCGAGGTAATTAGCGTCGCGCAAAAAGGCAAGAGCACATCGCGACCGTGCAATAATTACCGTTGTCGGCTGCGAACGTCCTCGCGCGTCGGCGGATCGCTTCTGTGGCGGGGTGGAGGGGGAGGAGGGGGATGCGTCGGTGCGTTAAAAGGGACGAGGCGCGTAAGGACGAGGGAGAAAGGACGCGATAGCGCGGTTCGCATTCTGCATAATTACCGTAAATTGGTGTAACCGTTAGCTACCGAGCGCGTGATGTCGCCGAACCGAATTTGCGCTCGATAATGAGCACCTGTTTAGCTATGCGAGATTCCTGCGACAACGGCTGTCGAGATCGATTGATTTGACGTTGATGCCAATTGCGACAGCTATTTCGATTCGATCCGATGATTCTCGATGGGATTTTCTCCAGAGAATTTCTCGTCGAAAACGCGTTTATTCACGATCTCGTTATTTAGGGGACGGTCCATAAATTCCGCGATGCGATCGTTTATTTGTTAAAAATTCCGACGATGCGATCGAGATGATGTCCCCGGGTCATTCGGTGCATTCGCAAAGATGAAAAGTACGGGACAACAAGAGTCGTTTGCATTTTGTACAAGGTGACTGTTCTCGCTTCTCATGGGAGGAAGACACCTGGCTGCTTTCGCGAAAGCATTTACCGCTATAACTCGTCGAGGGAAAAAAATTGCAAGACAGTGCGCGTTACGGAAATTGCGAAAGTTGCTTCGGCAAACACAGTAAAGACAGTTGGCAAACAATCCTTTCGGGGATGGATACATCGTCCCGCGCGATGCCGATAGAATAACCGTCGAGGAACAACAATGATCGAGCACGCGACTGAGATTTCGTCCTGCGCATTCAGTTCCCGAACTAACTTATATTAACTCTCTCGGATTATCCTTCAAGTGCTCCTTATAACCGGCGGAAGATTACAACTTGAGGAAATTGTTTGGCAGAGGAGAGCTAAAGTTCGACACCTGTCGAGTCCCGGGACTGGATAGCTACTTTGCCGAGACTCTCAAGTCGTCTTGAATGTGGATCTCGAATGTGAGTCGGCAAAGTCATAGTACTTAAGATTAATGCTCGCTCTGTTATTCGCTATTACATTATCGCACGCGCGTTGTTTCATGATATTTGCGCGAAAATATTATATTGTAAAAAATATCATCCTTTATTATCTCACTTAATCGAACTTAATTAGTCGACAAAAATAGCTCTTATTTAATAATTATTAAATTAAATAATCATAACATTATGAAGCAAAATTCAACGAATATACTGCCATCAGCAGTGTACGCCAAATATGAAAGAATAAATTTTTTAACAAAAATCTACAGGGAGCACAAAAATGTGCCCATATTCATAATATCTTGTTTGCATTTATACGTAATACATGTAGCAACCAAGAATGTAACGATAACGATAAAATGAATGTCGTAACATGCAAGTAGCGCATACGTATGATGCGATACAATATCTGTGTATTAAAGTCGTATTTCAGCGCGAAATATTTTTTTTCTGTAATTAGGAAAGCGTAAGATAGCACTTTGACATTTATGCGTATTCTCAAAATATTCCGGTGTGATATAAAAAAAGATATAAAAATATGTATATAACGGTTGCATTTGTCGCCGACGCTCATTTCTCAGGCACCTTATTACGTGGAAATATTACGCTCGCGGACGGGGTAGGGGCGGGGGCAAGAGCGGAGCAGGAGGGGAGATAAAGATTCGCGATGGAGAGCGATGCGGTGCGCTTTTTCCTCCGGTATTAGATGTCGGAGCACCTCATTTCAATGTTCCCCGTATTATTAACGGTCTTTTGTCGGCTTCGAGAAGGTCCTCCGTTTGACAAAATCGTCGACGAGAACGGCGCATTTATCGCCGAGTTGCGAGCCGACGCGATTTTCGCGCCTTGTGTCTCTCTCTTCGTAAAATGAAAAATTGTTGGACGTGCAAACGACCGAGAGACCGCGCTTTATTAACACGCCGGATGCCATGGATGCTTGAATCGTGATCGGCATCTATGATTCTCGCGTGTCGCACCGATGTAAATATGAAATCTAATATAAAAGCAGCAGTATTTATACAGGCAGTGCTGCACATGTTGTTGATATAGTAAATCGATTAAACGCAATAATACGAATATATGTCGTTGTATTATTAAACGGAATGTCTATTTCATGAAAAATATGGATAATCTGGATTTTTCAGGAATTTCCTTTGTACCTGGAGAGATCAAGGAATTTTATTAGAATTCTCGTGGAATTTTATTAGAATTCGAAGAATTTTTTTTGTAATTTTCCCTGTAATAATTTTGCTCTCATGTTGCAAACAGTTGGCAAAGCAAAATAAATTATGTGTTTAAAATATGTTATAAATATATATTTATCTCTGTGTTTATATATTTAATATCTTAAAAAAAATATCGATATTATACATGCAATATTTTTTTATTGTAATTTTTTAGTGATAAAAAAATTAAAATGTAAAAAATATTTATCATTATGAAAGCTATTCAGTTTTTTCATATATATTTATAAATCTAGTTTGAAGCTTGAATGGTTTTGTATGCTTTGTATGAATGAAAAATATTAGATTGCATATAACGAGAAAATTTATTTTAGAAAGTTGCATTACACATAAAAATGTTTTTAAATATTTTAAAATATTTTAAAATATTAAATTAAAAATCTTGAAATATTCTCTTATCTGGAATTTTTTGAACAAAAATACCTGCAAAATCAGGAAATTTTCAGAGAATTTTTTTCGGAGATTTTTTTACATGATATATGAATAGACATTTTGTTAAAATATCCTCATTTCTCGCTCTCTCTTTCTCTTTTTCTCCTTCTCTTTTTTTCAGCGATATCTTGGATATATATTGTCCTTAGCTTATCTTTCAGAACTAATCGAGATTCTTTTTTAAAGCGCTGTTTTCATTGTTGTCGCAGAAAATCTCGCCAACAATGATCGGTGAATCGACCCGCGAGCGTTCGCTCGCTAAATTAAAAATTCGAATCAACGTCGACACGTCAATAACGACGTCACTTACCGCATCGCCACCTATTTCAATTACAAATTTTGTTCAATATTTACCCGTCAACTTTTTACTCGTGTCCCGAAGCCACGTTGCAAAATGTAAAACGGTCTCGGAACGCGCGTGTTTCGCCGAGTTCGCATAAAACCTAAAAATAGCTCGTTAAACTAGCCAATTAACGCACGTTGTTTGTCTTGCGCGGATTTTACAAAGCTGACTCTGTGACAAAGCCACAGAGATTATTTTTTTTCGCGATTTTTTGTACGTATAATAAACTTTCAATCGAATTGGCTTGCAAAATCGCATTAGTGACAGATGGTCAGATTTGAGAGAAACAGAAAAGGATTTTTTCTCTCTTCTTTTTTTTTTAAGTAAAAAATATGTTATTGTTTTTGTTACTGGAAAAAGTGAGCAAATATATCTTTATTATAACATAATTTTCTTGTTATTCTCGAGCATATGATTGAAAAATAACTATCCAAACAATTTTAATATTCGATAATTACAATTTGCAAAATGCTTATATTTTGGAAAATTAATACATCAAAGAGAAAACAAAGCTATATATTATAGCTTGTGAATGTTTGAGATAAATGCTCTCGGTATTTTGGTAAAATACGTGCGTAGTCGTAATGTTTTACAGATGACTAATTCAATTGTAATTTCGGATTCGGTGGTACGAATAACATCGCGCGAATAGAATATTACAATGTTAACTGGGGTTCATCGTGCGGTTAAGCGACTGCACTTTTGAAATCGTGCAATAAACGTCACCGGAGAGAATACGATTGCGAACACGAGGAGGAATTGACATGGCGCTTTAAAGAAGCTGGATTTGAAAGGCAAATTTAATAGCTTGAGGGCTAATGAATAAAAGCGATTGAACGATAAACTTAGATCTCGAGTCGATCGTGACAACCGTGATACAATTTGAAAGGCGGATTTTAAAGAATCGCTGAAACAAAAGCGACCGCGAGGAAAAATAATGGGAGTAGCGAAAAGACCTCGACGTTTCTATTTTCGAGGACGAATACGATTTCTACCACGGAAATATGTTTTTCAAATATCAAGAACGTATTCCTCCTGTGGATAAATCTCACAGTGATTAGTTTCAACTGCGTTGAAAATGAAAAAGAAAGAATTACTTTATCAGATTGAACATTGGAACTTTTATATTTCCCTTTATTCCCTTATATATTTCGCCATGAAAAATGTAATCGCAATTTTTTGGAGTTGATATATCGATTTTCATACAGATTAATAATTTCGAGTGGGTTAATGTTTGATATTACAGTGTCAGAGAATGCACATTATTAAAACAGTATAAAGCAGAAATCCAATAGAATTTCTCGTATTCTCAGAATCATGAAAAATTGCTTGATGCGTCGCATATTAATCTGCATGTCTAGGTGTCAGCAGGTCAATTGATTTAGAAATAAGTTAACGGCTCACATCGACAAATACTCACTCGGATCCTTGACGGCCGTGATGACGAGGCGGAAGCCATTCGCGTTGGTGCCCCAGGCGTCGGTGACGTATTTCAACGTCACGAAGTTGGTGCGCGTGTAAATCGCGCCCACGGTCTGCTTCGTGTTTCTGCAGGATAAGTCTGCCTGGAAACAAAAGAAAATTGCGTTCGTCGAGTACGTGCCACTTGAGGGGAGGAATTCTTTTTTTTCCTTTTTTATTCTCTTTTTCTTTTTTTTTTTTTGCCCGCTCGTGCTAACGATGCAAATGTCGCGAGCGTGATATCGAGCGAACTCGTGGGAGGGTTGGACGACGCGCGCTTGATTTACGGAGATAGTTTTATATTGCGACGGACTAAAAGGCCCAATCGATGCTGTTCGAGAAACGTCATGGGGAATGTGATTTATACTGTTGCACATCTGCGGTAGGAAAGTACATTTAATGTGAAAATGCATTTTTCCTATTATCTCGCGTACTTGCCAGTACGTATCTTGATTCTCAATTTATCGGGAGCGCTATCTGCATCCACTGCCATATTTCTCTTGCCTGTTTTTTTCTCCTTTTTTTATTAAACTTTGTAATACCGTATAATATAACGTTAATGTAACTTTCGCAAAATTTTAAATTTTACTCCGAACGTTACTGAAAAGAGAAAATCTATCCTTAGATTCCTTGTGACGCACCTTTAAAGGTGCGAGAAAAATGAAGAGTCTGGAATCACATTATCCGTAATATTACACATGTTACCAAGAATGAAAATGTTCTCTTTTAAATGTCATTAACTCCGTTCTCTCGCAATTTATGAATCGGGGTAGCAATGATAAAGGGACCGTAATTTAACCGCGGCGAAAGTCAAATGGCAGCTTATAAAAGCTCGGGTAAATGTCAAATAACGTCGTTTCCCGAGATGGCGGGTACTTTTAATAAAGCGGTTATCCACGCGGTGTACGTGTATGTGTGTGTGTGTTTGTGCGCGAGCGTTTCTCTTTTCCTTTTTTTTTTTAAATTTTATGTCGAATCATTTGTAAACCGGCTTAAGCGTAGCTTGACGCAAAACAAAAATGACGCAGCCAAGTGGTTAATCCTGAAATACACACCGTAGATATCAATTCGAGCAGCAGCAACGCGGTCGGCAGGAAATTTATTCGTAGATTTGCGACGCGGTATCTCGCTCGTTTGCCTCGAGACACGAGCAACGTAACACTTGTTGCACCCCCGCGATCAACGCGAAAGAAACCCAAAACAAACAGTCGCATTCTGGTGCGCCGAGATAATAAAAAAGACGGGAATGGAGCGTATCGATTGTTTCATCCGGCGTTAACTTTTTTAGAAAAGTTGTAGAAAAAGTAGAAGAGTCGTATATAGTTGACCCGAAAATTTTCGCCGAAATTTTAGATTGAAATTGACTATCACATGATATTTCGTTTGCCACTATTTATTCGACGAACAGACTTAATATAAATTAATTTTTTCGATTGTTACATAGCGATTAATAGTCTTTTTATTTTATTTATATTTGCGAGATAAAATATCATGTATGAAAAATTGGCGCTGATTAACAAAATTGGATAAATGAATGCAAGACGTTATTGTATTGTTGAAAGAGCAATTTGTTATACAAACCTATAGCGTTTTCCAATATCCGCGTTTTATTTGGAAACTAAATAAATACGAATGTTTTATTTGTGTGTTAACAAGCATAGCGTGAAACATGCAGCTTGCATCGGTTTATATGCTTACCTAGTAGCGAAAATCGTAATTTTGTATACCGTGGAAAATTTAGAATGGAAGAGTGAGAGAAAAAAAGTTTTACCGTTAAATTACATTCCGCGTATAAACAACTTTTATTGAGATTTGTATTGTGTGATGGGTTGAACGTTACGTGATACTCTTATATTTTTGATTCGCAGATCCAGTATTTTCTTCTTCTTTTTTTCACTTTAAAATTTGTAACGAATTGTCAAATTTATCGTAGATCATTTAATAATTGTATTTTTCTATATTTTTCTATATTTTTCTATATTTTTCTATATTTTTCTCTATTTTTCCTATTAATTACTGCAAGTAATATGATCCACATTTAATTATCTTTTCTCGTTAACTTTTCTATCATTTTTTTCCTCGTTTTTTATATATATAAAAGGATATATATTCATTTATATATGAATATAGAGTATATCCAATAAATATAAGACAAAAATAATACAATTTCTGCGAATCAAATAGACGGAAATAATTAGAACTCTCTATATACGTGTGTTGCGTCTGATTATGAATGTTCGAGTTTTGGAAATATGAGCTTTCTCCTCATATTCTCATTTCACTTGCAATTATGTTAATATTAGAATATTAGATAATATTAGAATATATAATATTCTCTACATTTATGAAATCTATAAGAGATCTAAGATGAAATCTAAGAGATATAATAAGAGAGATATTTATAAGAGATATCTATAAAAGATATAAAATCTATAAGAGATATTAATGACTGATGATATTTTTTACATTATGTATATTTATAAATTTTTATAAAAAGTTAATTTATAATAACGATTTTGAAAAATAATCTTAAAATAATCGCTAGCAATTTTCAAAAATAATCTTATGTAACAGACAGTAGAATAATTGCAATTATTGTCGCTTTCGTCTACAATCTACATTGACAACATTGTCAACCGATGCAGTGAATAAATAGGAATATGTGAATTATGGATGAATTATTGCATAGCATAAAGATATCAGAAATCGGTATGAAAATTATGAAATTATTAAAATTGTAATTATAAATTTTTAAATTGTCCTCTTGTGCTTTGTATTATAAATTTTAAAGATAGATTCTGAAGATAAATAATATTCTTTTACAAATTGAATGGATTAAATGGAAAATGAATTTTTCTAAATTGTGGAACAAATGTGGATTTCTTAAAACTGTAGTTTAATTTTGCTAATTTTGCGGTTTGATATAATCAATGATATTGATTATTTAGTAATACATTATTTAATGATATTTTTATTAAATAATGTGTATGATTATATAGCAACATGACACATACACATTCGCACATAAATAAATAAAATATGAATTATTATATAATTTGAAATTTTTGCGCAAATATTACAGATTTTAAATCTTTTATTTATTTACAATATGAATCGCAAATTGTAACAAAGCAATTTCCGCGCAATAATTAAAATAATTTATGATAAGGTAACCATTGGATTTGTTAGTAGTTATTAAATTACAAGATTTAAGTGTTGCATAGATAACGTAGAAAAAATAATGTTTGCAGATAATTTAGAATAGAGTAATTTTATGAAAAACTAAATTGCCGAAAATAAATTACAGAATAAAGTCAACAATTAAAGATGTGAATTTTTCTGAAGTGTCTATTCTGCTGATAAATTCAAATTAAATTAATAAAATCACCAGAATCTAACAATATAATATCGTACTCATTGTAAACACGCTCATTTATGAATGTCTCGTAATTATCACTAGTCATATGAATTATTATCCCTCGCATTCTGCATTTAAAAGCTTGTACGTTTCATGTCGAAGAGAATATCCTGTACAAGAAACTATGGGTATATTTGACATGCGAACACAAATAATGTTTGCAATATACGCCAATTTATTTCACACTCGCCATTCACTGTTATTATCACTAACCGAGTGCAATTATTTATAATTATTACATGCCGACAATCAAACTGCTAGTTTTTTAATTGATATATCTCTTTTTCGAATTTAAATGATATCGTCGTTACTTAATGTTTGTATCAGTCATATAATCGAATTTTCGATGCTAAATTATGAAATAAAAATTTGGTTCTCTCAATTTGACAATGCTAATCCGCATTGTTACTATGGGTCGCAATAAATTGTAGTAATTCGAGGATGTTTGAAATTCGACTTTGCAACACAACCTCGGTGTGTTATTCCACGCTCTACATTTATCGGGGAAATATTTTTGCGCGACACAAATAGCAGATAAATGTACGTTTATTACCGATTACATTAATGAACGTGCCACGAATCGGATATAATTGCCGGATCCAGAGCCGCTGAATGAAAGTCAGCTTAATTTGCGATCGCATTATTATCGGCAATATAGTCGGTGATTCACTAGACTGATCTATAGGGTCTATTTGCGCGCGGCAAATTGTGTACTCTGCCGGTATTAGGATTGCGTCCGTGGTTTAATAACGTGCTCGCCGATCGGCCGTGTGTCAACCGGACGAGCACTTGTCAATTCCGATGGCGAGAGTCATCGATCACGCGCGAAACATAGGGTTAAGTAATCTGCAGCGAGGGGAATGGGAGGGAGGGGAGGACACACAGCGGGAGTTGTAGACTTAAGCCGGTAGAAAGGGTTACTCTTGCGATGAGGATTGTACAGAGCGCTTGTAAAATTACCCTTTCGCATGCCATTGGCATACGCTCGGGGTGAAACGAACCGGTACAGTCGCACATAGATTTCAGTCGCATCGATTATCTAATCTCATATTTTCTTTAATTATTGAGTCTACGCTCGTTTTACGTCTGAATAAAACATGGAAAGTTTTAGACAGTGATCTACAAAAATAGATCTATTATTTTCTTACGCCATCTTCTCGGTCAATTAATGTTAAATTACTGCCATTTGAAGTGAAATATCAGAAACAGAAAAAGAGGAATCTCTCGAAGAAGGTTTCCTTTGTACGGCTTGCGATCATTATAAAGGTCGGAAAACCGAAATAGGGTGGATGGAGAAGAAGAGCGGAGGAAAAGTTCAGAGATTAAATACATCTTGGGGGAAGCCTCGACTGAATGGGCAATAGAGCGTGACGAAAAGGGAGGGGAGGGGGGAGAGGGAACTGCGCCCATGAGGAGACCACCTAATTTACATTTACATAGCTTTCAACGCATCTCGCGAGAATGGAAAGTCTGGCGGAGCCTCGAAGGTACAATCTCTCTTTCGGTTTTCTCGTCGAAAGAAGAAGGCCTCGAGCGAGCTTACGGCAAACTCGCCGCTCCAAGTCGGTGCCGAGGATCCAAAAGGGGGGGCGTCGAGTGGCGACCGAGAGGCAGGCCATTGTCGTGCGTGCAAACAACGGAATCCTCCCTTCGGGGATATGCAGCTCGGCCTCTGAAATCTCGACCGGAAAAACAGCCTCGAGCTGCGCTTTCCGAAACCTCACCGTCGCCATCGTCGATCATAATAAAGACACGCCCGTATATCGAGACATGTCGCAAAATATTTGGGAAGGTGCATCGATGCAAACAAAAATTTCTAGCGGTGAATCTAAAGTTATTGCACATGTGTCCATTGCACTTTCTTCCCTCTGCAAACACAATGAATATTAAAGAGGGAAATAGTTTTCTGACACACACACAAAACACGTCTCACAAATTATATATTATTTTTGATAATATTATTGATATTATTATAGGTAATATTATAAGGAATTATAAGGAAAAGTACGAACGACGAGGTCTGTATGAGCTATATAATATTATATGGTTTTTAGAAACATATGTGAAAGCTCGAATGTTCACGAGGTAATAAACATTGCATCGACGGTTGGGAAGAAAACTCATATTTCTATATTATATTTTCCATATAAAATTTGCCAAGTGTATATATATATATATATATATATATATATACATACATACATATACACACACACACACACACACTTCCGACGTAGAATTGCACTCGCGTCGTTATAAATTGCATAAGGCCTTTATGCTTCGGATGTGGTAACCGAACGCACGCGTTTTATGACATACGAAAAGTCGTTTCTGACAGAAATGTTGTCGTATTATTTATCTCATTCGCTGCGAAAGACGCAACAGCTATATCACATTTAAAAAGAAAATAACAAAGTGAAATAAAAATATTTTATGCTTTATGAAACAATATTACGACACCAAGTACATAAAAAGGCATTACGATTATGTTCACGACATATTGTCGAGACGCTGTTAATATATATATATATTTTTACATTTATAACTTATAATCAACATATTTATATCAATTTTATTTATAATTGGAATGATATATTCTATAATTCTCTCTAAAGAATTAATCAGAAAAATCTCATTTATTATTGTACACATTGAATATTATATTCATAATATGTATAATAATATGTACAATAATAGGAATATTTAATTCATATGTACATAATTTTTTTAAACATTTATTTTGCACACCGCTATAATTTAAATATTATATTTATATATATTTACATATCAGCATATCTTGTTGCTAACCCCACTATTACGTATCGATTGATGAGTGAAAAACTTTTATTTTAAAAAAGTGCCAATATAATAATGCATATATAATAGTAACATATATATGCTTCAATTTTTTGTTTATTTAAATATTTATTTGCTGCATACATTTTTTAAATACTTGATTTGTATTTTTGAAAAAATATAATTATTTATAATTAAAAATATAATTTATTCACGAGATTCTATTCTAACGAAAAATATTTATATGCCTTGAATCGAATCGTCTCGCTAAAAGCTCCATAAAAGCTGGCAAAGATGCATTCCGTCGATCCGAGAAGCGGAACAAAAATAGCACCGTGCTTTTCGATTGAGATTTTTAGAGACGCGAAATAACGATAAACAAGAAAACAATTTGTTTTTCGTAATACATATTTTCAAGGAATTTTTTATAAATACCCAAAAATCTTTTAAGTTCTATTTCTAAATTTATCATAACAGTTTGATGAGAAATTCTCAAGAAATAATAATTCTAGAGAATATGTATCATGAAACATTATTTTCTCACTCGTGTCGTTTAAATCAAAAGCATCTGAGATAATTTATAGAATATGAGAAATATCAACTCGTGTGCACCGAGTTATTAAATTGAATTGCCGAAGGCGGGCGTATCTGTGCGAACGTTTCGCGCCGGTAAAAGCTTGCGAAAGCCATTACTGACGGCGAGACAGACGCTTTTCTTCGTGCGATCACAAATTCCGCCCCCCGCCGACCGCTTTGGCGAACTTTGAAAGCGATGAGATCCAGATGGCTGCTAGTTTCGCAAACTTTGCTGACCAATCTCTCGCGTGCGAAAGCGCAGAAGCAGGTACGGGACATTACGCGATGCTATGTGGTGGTGACGCCCATAATTAATGATCCCATAAACCGGCATTATCGTAACGACGCACCGCGTTGTGATATCGATCTCCGCCTAGATTCTAGAGAACCGTGAAACACTTCCCGATGACTCTCGTCCCTTTCCCGCAAGTCATAATTAATAGATAGTAATCAAATATTATAGTCCATCGCGCGCGGGACCCTCGACGATAAATTATTATAACGATCGACGCGTTATGATTTACAGTTGTATGAGCGCACCTTATAGATAGCTCGATTACGACACAATCTTGTGCAAAAACGCTCGTCATTTAATATTCCTTGCGATATATCCTTCGCATTTGCATTACAACTTTGGCCAATTTTGCACGCGCGATCGAATTTAATTCCTATTTATAATCTATTCATGAGGGAGAATTCATTTAAGATTTTAATTAATATATATATATATATATATATATATATATATATGTTGTTTATTTCAATTGAGAATTTTATTTCGGTGCTGCATTATTAAAAATATTGCGCGACGAATTTTCGCGGATAAGCGCGGCAATTCATGAATAACGCATACGTTGAAAAATCTTTTATATGCAAATATTGCATCGCATATTATTCGCTAATCGAATATTAATTCGCACGCTCTATTATCAGTCAATTTCTCGACCAAATAAAATTTTCAAACACATTTCCATAACGAATAAATAGAGACCTCATAATTTCACATAGAGAATTTTCGACATAACTTTACTCATTAGAATCGTCGATGTAACTTGAAAGGTCACTAATTAAAATAATAATTGAACTGTGCAAAAGATGAATTTTGTATATATATAAATATATACAAAGATATATATAAAGATTAAAATGTTGCAAAATAATTTTACATTTGTTCGAAGAGCATTCATTCTAGAAGATATTCGTACATGGTAACAAGTGCTACAAATCTCGGCGAACTCTACTGACAATGAGAAAAAACTGCTCGACGCCCCTTCCGGAATGTATTTTTGCGTCGCTTTTCCGTACACAGGGAAGAACGGACGAGGTCAGGGCGAAAACGTAAAAGTAATTTGTCGGATGAAAGCGCCAAAGTACCAGGTAGGGAGCTAGAACTTTTATTTCAACTTTTAATCCGTCAAAGCGTTCATCAGGGAAAATTTGCGCACGAAGAAGAATTAATCTGATAAAATAGCTCGCGAGTGGACGATAGGCAGCTCTTAATAACGGAATGAAATACTGCCATTTTAAAAGGCCGTTGGGCGAAAATAAATACGGAGACGTATGGGTAATGCGTTTATTATTCCGAATGATGTTTCGTCAAGTTTCCATTACAACGTAGAACGTTATGGCGAGACGGGAAGCGATGTCGTAATGCAGTTATGATATCCTCTTTCTCTCTTTCCCTCGATGCTTTTATCGCGATGCTTTTATAATTTTCTAACGCACAGATAAGAAGTGACGTTTTTTCCTGGCGTTGATAATTAACCGAGGAAAGCTTGTAAATTCGAGCAAAACGGATATTCGAAAAAAACACAGGCAAAAGAGGACCACCGCCCTGTTATTATATCGCGACGCAAATCGTCCGTCGTTTGCGAAATTTATCAGACCGACGCGGGCGAGAAAAATATTTGCAATCACAATATTATCGTAAACTCTCTCGGTTCTTAACCGTATACATTGGGCTGTTCGAAAAAGTTTCTCGGTACAGCGGCAAGCAAAACAGTTATTAAAGTTATGTTATAATCACTTCGCTAAGCTCTTCGTTCATTAATTTTGCAAATTTTATGAACGCTCTTGTCCATGGCATGTCATTGATTTCAAGGTGAAAATTACGGTCTCGCAATTTATAAGCCCCAGCTTTTTCCCAGGTTTAATTTATGCAGGGGAGTTTTTTTGACGGCGGTTATATTTGAATATTATCTTTTATTATTTACTGTTTTATAGATTAAAATTCTCGATTATCAAGACGAAAAACATTTACATTCAGTGAAAAAAAAATGAGAAAAGAAAAAAATTGCATGGTGTCTGCATCTTAAAAAAATTATAATATATATTTCATGTAATTAAAAATTATAATATATATTTCATGTAATTAAAACTATATATGAATAATAAATACGACTAATCCGAGAGTTGGCGCTTTGATAGGAAGATTTCAATTACAATTGAGGGTGAGCGTAAGCCCTCAGCATTTACCCGGCTGAGATTATTCGTATCAATTCATTAACCACGAGACATCGCTCTCCAACCTATCGACATTAACGATCGACCATAAATATGAGCGTCGCGACCCAAACAGCGCTTCGAGATCTTAATCAAACGAATCGGGAATTACGGCGGAGTAAATTAATAACACAGGCAACGCCAACATCGTCTCTCGCCATGCCCGATTGGCCCAACAAGCTTAACAGCCCGCCATTCGTCTCGCGGGATCGATCGCAACCCCTTGCACGAATCCGCTCCCGAGCTCTCGAAGCTTATCGGAGGGCAGCGGAATCACGGAGCACCTACCGTATACATATACACAGAACACAGGAAACCGGAAGCGGGATAGATGAACGCGAGTCGGTCGGGTTGTACGCGCTCCTGGTTTATTCTCGCCGAATTTGCAGACCGTGCCCTGAAAAGCTCTCGGAAGAGGGGCTTCCCCGGTTTATCATAATTGCATCTCGCGGCATCCAAGCTCGCTCTTTCTCCCTCTATCTCTCTGTTTTAACGAGCGCGCAGCGCGACGCGAGCAACGTAGCAGCTCGGGAAAATTAGTATCCGGGTTAGTTTATGCTAGAGACCGCCGTTGCTACATGAATTATGGATGCATCGGCTACCCCGCAGCTCTGGTGGATGCGCGAGTTTTTCCGCGCTTTCCAGATTTCCAGACTCAACGGACTTGTTTTTACACGTGGCTCGAAAAAGAGCTGTTTCAAGCGCGAAAAACGTTAGATAATATTCGCGATTTTTGGCAATGATTGCGGAATAGATTGAATAAATAGACTGAATAGACCTTTTTATGAGGAAAAGAAAATTGACTTTATAGGACTTCTTTTGCTATAGAGCTTTTAATTAACAAATGTTATATTTATGATTAATACGGGAAAAAAGATTCCACCGAATTGCATCATGTTGCACTAGTGGGATTTTTAATTTTAATGACAGGTTTCTTCCCGAAGTATTAATTCGACGCATGAATCAGGCCGCGCTTCTTCTAACTTACACGTGTTTTTTTTCCCGCATAGTCGATATTTTTCTACCGTGCGCTGCAATATTTTTTCGTTACGCCAGAAAAACACCTGTCTTTCTTTACTTTCGGTATTAAAAACTTGCAGTCGCGATACGGGAGAGAAACTCTTTTCTTATGGGATTAATTGAATTTCGATGTGCGGTCACCAGGCTGATCTCTGATCGTATGCTTCCTTAAATTCTCCTTCCCTCGATGTCTCTTCCGCGCGATTAATTCCACTTCGAGAGACCTGCCAGGGATGATTAGAATAGATAAGCTTAACTACATCGTGCTAATACATTGAAAATTTCGAACTGAAATTTTTTTCCTGCTCACGCCATCCTGTTGAATTATTCCAAGATACTTTGGCCGCGTCTTCGTTAAACAGAAAAAACTGAATAGTGTACGATGTAAAATACGCTAAAGACCCTAAAATATGCTAAAGACCAAACTGAGATATTCTCGTAGATACGCGTTTGATCGTATGTAGGATCTTTTAATAACGATTATGATTCTTAAAGGAGAAATTAAACATCAATATTATGTTATCTAAGATACACGATACGGTTCATATACATACATGACAATCAGCCAAGTATAGCGAACTACGTCAAACTGCATCTCGTACAGAAATTTAGCACGACAATGGCGGGATTAGTTCCAGCACATTGTAGGACTTCCATTGTCCGGATTCAGTCGAACCTGTCTCTCTACGTCGGTACATTCCCGATTGTCCTGATAGGGTCGGACGATCCATCAGCTAATCAGTTCGCTCGACATGTTTCTTCAAAGTGTACCGTTTTACATGCGGGCCACGTTCATACGGGCACGAAGGTTGCCTTCAAATGATACTAGTTTGTTTAACTACTTTAGACATTTACACTTCTCAGAAAGTTATCCATTGATAGAATCAACGTTTGGACAATTAATTTTTTGACCATTTTGTGTTGATATTGCTCAAAAGTTATTAAGTTGAAATTGATCTTTACAAAGTAATGACTGTTGCTTCAGCAGTAAAATATATTCAATGCAGAACTTTTCTGTGATTTCTAATAATAAATATCTTGATAATTACATTTTAAATTAAGTTTCTCTTAGGATAAAGTTTCTTGCAATTTAATTAAAAAGTTTTTTTTATTTATTTATACTTTTATAGACTTAGATTTCTATCAATTTCCAATTTCAAATTTTATTAATGCCAGTATTAAGTAATTCACGCTAATGAGATCGATTAAACTTTTATTAGAAAAGAATCGATTGTAGGTTTTACGCGTATAATAAAAATTTATCGTACGTCTCTTCTTTTTTTCAAGAAGTTCTCCTAAATGAAATATTCTTACTAATCCACTTGATATTAGCAAAATGATGCAAAGCTTGATTAGGCGATGTTTTAGAGATCAGAAAAATACGTATCGTCCTAACATTTCTAGTCATTTTTTAACGTAAGCTCGTAATTTTTACGTTCGAATCTTAAAATCGAAAGGCAAAATTTGCACGTCGAGAATTTGTATGTCGCAAAAATCGATGTCAATCAGGCATTTCTATATTTCAGTCTAATGTAAAAAAGTATTTTTTTATATAAGCATTTTTTCATTTATATAAATAATAAGAAAAATTTATTATATTTCGCATAGAAAAGAGAACTGTCAAAAATATGAAATTTTTGAGCGAATTATTTTTGAACATATTATATATTATTCCATTTTTTAACATTATTATTTGAAAATGAAATATTCATACAATAATATGAAATATAATAAGAAATATACGAAAACGCTGAAAATCCGATGCATTCATATTTTAAGCGAAAAATAATTAATAGATTTACAACTTATTGTTGGAGAACTTTATTTCTCTCTTTCTTTCCACCCACTCAACTTTCACCTTTCTTTCTTCAAGAAAGCTTTAAATTTTATATCTTTTAATTGCTCAGCTTGTAAATTCTTTATTAATTATATCGCAGAATTGTCACGACGCACTTGTTAGTACATCGAAGTTCACAGAGACAGTTGTCTCGTGATTTTCCAACAGATCTATTGAGCAACCTGACGGTACACAACTTCCGGAAACCCCGACGCTTCTTTCATACTACCCTTCATATTTCACCGATGCCCTCAAGATCGTCGCCGCCTACTTCCGGTAAACTCCGACGATCGTGCCGGGCTGTACCTTAAGCGGAACTTAATATAGCCGATTTATTGTCATCCCGAGAGGTCGTTTACAGCAAGTTTGCAGCGCGTGCTTGGCGTGCGATTCACGTTTTGTCTTTTGACCAATGGGAATCACGTCTATCGAGTTGCGAAGATATTTCTCCTATTGTTTGGATCGTTGTTGGAATCAAAATTTTCAGTCTACTAGATTGGTTTTGATACGTATAGGTTTCAAAGTTATTTGGAAAATACAATATTAATCACACTCGCACATATTAATAATAATTAAAAATTCTTATATCTATTTCAAGTATTTATTTTATAATATAATATTAAATTGTATAAAAAATTTATTAATCAAAAACTTCGTAATAATACAATCGTTAAATAGACACTCTGAATAAAAAAATAAGTGACAACGTGATATTATCGAAAATTGCAAAAACTTCGTAATAATATAAACGCTAAATAGACACTCTGAATAAAAGAATAAATGCCAACGCGATATAATCGAAAATCGTAAAAATTAGTCTTCTTCATTTGCGATATTTATATTATCAAAAACGATAACGAAAAAAATAATTTGAAAATGAAGAAGAGAAAATAAAGGAGATATTTGTGTATGTGTTATGTAGAGAAAAGGAAAAAGGAAAAGAGTTTATAAAATGCTAAAATATATGACTAAAAAAATAATAAGTAGCGAGAAAGAAATATAGTTCGTGTAAGAAAAAAAACAGCAGAAGTCTTCTTTCCATTAAAATTGAAGAATACAGAGGAATAAAACAGAAAAAGACAGAAAGAAAGAGATAGGAAAAAGAAATACATATAGAAGAAATTTTTTAAGCGTAAGATGTTTGTAATGAGAAAATTAATTTATTTCATCAATTATATTTTTGTATTCGTGCAACAAAAAGATACCAACATAAAAGAGAAACAAAGTAAACAAAAGTAAATAAGGGAAAAAGAAATTAATAATACTTAATCATATAGAAAACCTAAAATTATTATTATATCGACTTATTTGATAAATTAGATGACAATTAATCATAATCAAAGCACTTTTATTATGTATTTAAAGATATAATCATTAATCGATATTCTTTAATATCTAAAAACTAATCAAATATGAAAATAATAAGGCCAAAGGCTTTTTATTATTTTTATATTTGATTTTTATCGTTGAGCCTAAAAACTAATATTAAGAAATATAAAAAAGAGAAAAGAATTATCTGAATAATTTTTCATAATTATTTGTAGTAAATGTCTTTCATATTGTGGAGTCAAAGTAATAATTATGAATAGAATAGACGTAATATTTTTCAATCTAACAGTTAATGGTCTTTTACTATACAATCATTAGAAGGAAAGACCAGCTGTTTAATAATCATAATGAAAAACCTTGAGATAATGATTGATCTTGTCATTGGAAGTATTAGATAATTTCAATTTTTAATCGACCATCATGATTTTGAATCTTTTCATATGTATTATTTTCATACGTGGACTTTTAATTTTTTCCTGCCATTGTTGCTGTCAATTTACAAACTAACAAGTCTATAATCGGTAAATTATAAAGTTCGTCGTTTGATTTCCACTGATTCATGTGCCTGTGAAGTTGGCACAACAATTTACGAATTTCAAAGAAGTACTAAGAGTTCTGATAGCACTTCTCATAGTTTTGCAGTTCTTGATAAAAATTAAAAAGACTTCCGCATTTCTTATATTAAAAAATCGAAATCGAAAAAATGTCGTGCTAACTTTGCGAATCTAGCATGACAATCTTCCCTTTAAAGTATCAAAATTGAATATCATTATTTTCAGCAAGAATTCTCGAGTTCTGTTCAAATTCAGCCTATATATGCAATTTCATATTGATATTCCAACACTTAATAATTTTTAATTAATTTTTAATGTTCTCGACCCGCACGACTTACAATTAGTGAAAATGTGCCGTGTGGATAATTTTTGTTCTAACGGTAATTGTCGACAGTTCTGTAAAAATTCTAGCCTTTGTTAGAAACATTTTTACGCAAAATTCCGTTTATTATCTTTTAAACAACTTTTTCATAATTAGCCAGCACGACACTCTACCTCTAAAGTACGAAAACGCGTTGAAAATTATTATTTTTGATAATATTTCTTGATAGTTCAGTTCAAGTTCAGCATATGCAATTTGAAGTCGATATTTTAAAAATTGTTTAAAAATTTTTGAACTTGAACATAATTATTGAGAATTGTTATCAAAAATAATAAATTTCAATACGATTTAGTACTTTAGAGGCAGAATGTCGTGCTGTGTAATTATAAAAAATTGTTTAAAAGATAATAAATGATCCGAATTCTGCGTAAAAATATTTCTAAACATTAGAACTTTTATTAGAGGGAGAGTGTTTTAAGTAATTATAAAATTTCTTTAGAAAATAGTAAACGGTCGGAATTTTCCGTAAAAATGTACTTAAATGATAGAACTTTTATAGAAGTCGACATTAGAACTGTGAAAAATCATCCGCATGTCACATTTTCAAGTGTCGAGACATTAAAAATTGACTAAAAATTTTGAATTTTTGAAATATCGATCTGAAATTGCATATGTAGGTTTAACTTGAGCAGAACTCGGGAATTCTTGCTAAAAATAATGATATTCAATTTTGGTACTTTAGAGGGAAGATTGTCGTGTTAGATTCGCAAAGTTAGCACGACATTTGTTCGATTTCCATTTTTTAATATAAGAAATGCAGAACACTTTTTAATTTGCATCAGGACCTGCAAAACTATGAGAAGTGCTATCAGAACTCTTGATATTTTTTTGAAATTCGTAGATTATTGTGTCAGCTTCACAGAAATCTGATTCGTGTTAAAAACCTATTTGAGCGAATTGAACCGCATTCATTCTCTCGACGAGGCGCGGGGACACTTGGACCACATTGCGATAAATCGCGAATCGCGCAAAGTAAACCCATAATGTCGATGTGAGAGAGCTTGCGAAGTGTCGACGGTAAAACCACTTAGGAGTTCAAATGAGAAATTGCTGAACGTTCGGCGGAGTGTGTAAACGACTTTGTCGCTAGTTTATTCTCGCGCCCAGATGCGTGCTACCAGGGACGATATCTAAAATGAGAATTGGTTCTTCGAGCGCGCAAAACCATTATTACACCGAAAGCATTCACATTTGTGATAATCGCGAAATTACGATCGTGAAAATTATCGGTTGAATAATTCTGATGAACGCAATAATATTGCATTGGTAAAAAAAGATAGCGTAATATCATACTATAATAACGCTTCTTCAACAATATTTTTATTTTTATAAACAAGAGTTTATCTAATAAATATATTAATCATAGGATTACGTCAACGAAAGCATTGACATCATTAAGTGCTAATGTATGCTTAATTAGATGTGATTTAATAATATTTTATTTTATGAATAATGAGATTGATAGTTGTAAGTAATTAGTATAATATAATAAAGTAGATGAAAGATTAGAGACTTTATTGTAATTTATTAATTCGTTTTAAAAAATACAGTTTACTAATAATATAATAAATAAGAGGTATATATTTTGAAAAATTCAGAAATATTTTTGATTTTGTTCATTTTAAATTGATCCTTGGTATTGCTTATAATTATGAAAAAAAGTGGAGAAAAATTTGATTTACATTTTCAAAAATATACAGTAAATAAAAATATACTTATATATATATTTTTATTTAGTTCGTATTCTAAAAAAAATATAAATTAAGCCTTTTTTTCTTTTTATATATATATATATATATGTATAAAAGCAAAATGTATTAATTAAATTTTTGATATAAGAAAGATTTATTATATCTTTTATGCATTAATTTAGTAGGCAAGTCTAAGTTTAATTACGCAAGTAATCTTATTATCACAGATTTTGAAAGGATTAAAAACTATGGAATGGCGGATGCTTTGTGACATCGCATTCATTATCCGGCAAACGCTGACAGGTGGGTACAGGCGGTACTTCGCAAACGCACTTAACACATACGGAGCTATAATCTGTAGCTTGATTCAGCTCATCACCGAGATGCATAGTCATGTTACCGAAATCGCAAACGTGGTCATCTGAAAGAAACAGAACCTGAGTTATTTAATTATATAATTATATAATTATATATTATATATTATTATATATAATTGTGCCCTATATATGAGAAAACACATTCTAAGAAAGTACAATTTTTTTCGAGCTTTGTCATATTATAAAGTTACAGCTGGCTCATCCAAATTGGGCAGTATTTAAAAAAAATGCATGTGAATAAATAAAATAAATTTATGAATTTGCTACAAAGTCAAAAGCGTTACGAAAGTACTAATACATGTGCAACATAATTCCCTACGCTTTGTAAACTCATAATGATTAAATTAATGATCATTTTATGGCAACGGAAATTGATTCGCGCTTCTCACTGCTCACATGCAACATTCTCGCAATTAACTCTCATTTCATGCCATTTAAAGCACAGTCGTAATTAGCGTCGCTTGAGTGTTCAAATGCGTATCAATGCATCATTTATATTTTATACAATGTGTTCACTTGTATGCAAATTAAAGTTATGCCAATTCAATAAATGAATTAACACATATGAGATATAAATCTCTACACTTTTGTCGAGTCGATGTATAATAAATAATGAAATGAACGAAAAGAATTAACGAGAGAAGATTGAACGATTTGAATCATTCAAGAATCATTTTATATCTCTTTTATAATAAATGAAGATAAACATACCATTAGAAGTTTTGTTAGCAGATTTTCCATTATCCTCGTTGTGAATGATAGTATCATTAGCATTTTCTAAAAAATAAAAGATAAATTCGAAAAATATCATGTTGCGTAGAAAGCAAAATTGCGTATTGCGAACTTACGACATCTCGAAAATACGCTACAACTGGTCTGTGGTGGTTGACTGGAATAATAAACTGGAGCGCATTTATTAAAAATGTTGCTTGCATCACGAAAATCAGGACTGCAATATGGACGTTTATGTTTCGCGCAGAAAGGTTCGACATTTTCCCCTAAAAAATTTTGGTTCATAATATTTAGATTTTATTACGATTTTAAATTTCAATTAGAAATACATTTGAAGATTATGAATAATTATTGCGATCTATTATGGATATATGAGAATTTAATCATAACTATGACAAGTATGCACGTTTTGTAAATATTTAATTATTATTAAATATTAATAATATAAATATTAAGGTAGTATTTATTATATATATATAAAATCAATATCATATTATATTATATTAATAAATATTTGATTATTACATTATTTTGTAATTAACAAAGTATACGACACAAGTCCTTATAAGTATCATAATATCGATTATATCACGATATCAATTTTATTGAAAATTAGTTATCTGTGCATATTCGTTATAAAGCTTTTTTTATTTACTTTGTATATGAAGTTAATTTATATCGACAATAAAAAAAATAAGAGAATCACTTCTATATATTATAATAAGTGAGCATGATTATGCTCATTGTATGCCTGTGTTAATATGTGTGTGCGCGAATATATTTTATATATAAAATAATTAAAATAGTTAATATATTGAAAAATTTTAACTGAAAATAGTATTTGAAATCATCTTTACCCTTATATCCTTCTTGACATATGCAATTTAAATCTGGATCACTTTCTACATTGAAGTATTCTCCGTCTTTGTATATCTTTCCGTTTACGTTACAGGTAGGCCTTTCTTCAGGACTCTCTGTTATGACGTAAATATTATTTAAATATGTGTTAAGTAAATTTTACGATAGAAGTACTCGCGACAAATGCATTAGTATATGTATTTGTAAATCTAAAACTTAATTATACTGACAAACAATTTTATTTTATAATTTTTAAATAATAAAATTTAAACATATTTAAATAATATAATATTTATACATATATATTAAAATTATATTCGTGATTATAAATGCTAATGAAAAAGTTTATTTTTAATGTTAAAATCGTCAAAAATTTTATAAACAAAAGCAATAGTAAAAAATATTTTACACTTTAAGATACACTAGAAAACATATATATATCTATATTAATCTAATAAAGTGAATCTATATTAGTTATTATTACAATCGCATAAGAGCACAGTTGAGGAAGAATAATTGGTTCGGTGAAATTCAATTCGTGATCTTTTAATATTAATATTTTAATATGCATAATAATTTTAATGTCTTTTAATATTTTAATATATTTCAAGTAGTAATTACGTAAATAGTTAATACAATCGCGGATATATAGAAAATGTATAGCTTTTAAAAAATCACACTTACGACAAATTTGCTCCAGGGGACAACAACTTAACGGAGAACGTTTTCTATAGCAACCAGGGTGTACGAGTCCAAACCAACAATCGACTACGGCGCAATTAAATGCGGCACTGTTAAAAAAATAGCGTAGTTTAAATAAGTAAAAATTTAAAATGTTCTCTCTAAGCGAAACAACTAAGAAAAATATTAAGTCATACTTACATTCCGTCATATCCGCTTGTGCAAGTGCAGGCGATGTCACAAGGATTTGCATCCTCCTCTTTGAGAGATTCTCCGATTTCGTATTCTTTACCGTTGACGTAACACTTGGTCTTGGATCTCTCTTTCAGATGATTACAATTGTATTTCGTCGCGCAACAATCATTCTCTTTTTCGTACACGGGTTTGCAACCGAGAGCTTCGTAATACGCCAATGGGCCCGGACATTTCGTTTTATCGCATTCGTCTTTTCGAAAAAAAGGATCGAAAGAGTTTGATACCAAAAAATGATCATCCCAGATGAAAACAAACTTGCTCTGCGTGCTTCAAATTGCATCACAAAACAATTTCGTGTAGGAATAGGTTGATTTTAAGTGAGGCAGAATTATAGAATAGATTGAATTATTCATGAAATCAAAATGTTAAAGTTAGCATAATTGTAAGATTAGATTGACATTTCGGAAGTACGCTTCGAAAGAAGCATCTCTTCAAATTTCACAAAAAAATTGATAAAAATAAGTTCTTTATTGACAGATTACGGTAAAACCTGAGCATATCAGATATATTTTAATGTATGACTCATTGTATTGTGAAATAAGAATGTTTTGATGATGTAATAAAATGAGTCTTACAAATATAACATATATCTATAGATTTAGTAATTTTGTACATGTTTTTATAATTATGAAGAAACTCACTATTTATTTTATATTTACATTATATTATTCTAATTCGATTTTATTATAAATTCGCAATTTTCAGCTGTATCCTAGGGTCACATTGAAATAGCAAATCGAAAAAAATGATTTCTTAATTGTTACTTCTCACGATTACGCGGTGAATACAATAGTAAAAAAAAAACACTCTCATAATAATCAATCGCATGAGCATCGTCTTCTCCGGTTTATGACTCACCTTGGCCGATTGTGACCGTGACGACGAACGCGAGATAGGCGCATATCTGAATGAAAGAACCACGACGTGTCATGATCGAGAGCGTAAAAACTTTGGTGATATATGTTCGCGCTGCGTCATTTATACTTGGAGTGACCAGTCCATCTGGAAGGGATTGAAAGTGGCCCCGAGAGAGCTGATATATGTAAAACTGACAAAGATGCGATGATGTATTGTGGAAGGAGGAGAAATAATACGCGTATACGTATCGTATGTACGCTGAAGCGAAATGAAACACATGTATGAGAGTCGGGAAATGTCTAAGAGGAGGAAGTGAAGCGAATATGCGCACTAGAGGAGAATGAAAATGAATGCGAAAGAGAATCTGCACAGAGAGAGAAAGAGATGGAAAAAATTTGATGAACAATAAGAAGGAAATGCAGGAAGTACAAAAGATAGAATACTATAAATGAACAAAGGAAAAAAAAAGAAGAATAATTTGTTTTATCAGCCATCACATTGTATATCTATTTAAATTATGTAACTACCATGATGATCAAACAAATTAGCTCTCTTACCTTGAATCTTGTTTTGTGTGTGAATTTCTATTATATAAAATATTTCGTATTTTAATCAATTACAATATTTCCCACTTTGTTAAATCATTCCAAAATTCTCATTTTATCGATAATTCGAATTTTGAAAATTATCAATATAATTATTTATTAATATAGCAGAGCAAATTGCTGCAACTGAAACATTTTCAGTGAATTGAAAATATAGAACTAATGAAAAATTTTTAACGTTATTTAGATGCTATATACGGTACTACAGTTTCTTTTTTAGAAAGTTTTTTTGCCATATATGACATTAAGCAATTCGATATAATTAGTTAATAATTATATGTTTTGTTTTTTTTTCTTAAAAATATTAATTTTTATTACAACTTTAATAATTCTTAGAGATATTAAATAGTTTTATAATATAATTTTGAATCGTCTAAAAAAATAGTATTTTTATTTATGTCAATTAAGAAAATAAAATATGTTTCGTGACATCACATTGGTTATCCAATAGACAATAGCACGTTGCTACAGATCATGAATTAACACAAACTAGCTATATAATTCGTTCACTTTCCGCCAATCTTCATTTTCAAATTATCAAATAAACATACGTCAAATAAACATACGTTCTTTTTTATAAAAAGAAAATGCAATAAATTTTCATATTTTATTGATATATCGGATATTGACATTAAAGATATTAATAAAACATCAATTAATTTATTTAAACAAAATTATCTGTATTTTCTATTTATTAAATTTAGAGTAATAATAAAATTAATAATTATAAAATTAATAATTAATAATTAATCATAAATATTTTTAAATTTGTTATCTTATTTTATGGGATTATAATATATTATTAACGTGCCACAGAAATTAATTTAGCGCGTTGTTCGTTATCCACGTGCAATATTTGTCGCAATTACTTCCTATTTACCGCGATTCATAGCACAGTCGTAATTAGTATCGCTTGAGCGTTCAAACGCATGTGAATACCTCATTTATCTCATACTATATTCGTAATTGCCGAATTGATTCGTATATCGCGTAAATCTCTATTTTAAATATCATTATTTCCTGTTCATAAAATTAGAGAAGAAAAAAAATAAAATCGGATTTTTAAATGCAAATTTGTCTTTCAATTTATGCTAAAATACACAGATATAAATTGTATTTTTCACACATGTATATGAGAAATATTTCAACTACGAACATTTATTTGTGTGATTTAAGATTTAAACACTAACACTCGCTTGCTTAATAAATGATTTAGTATTCGGAAACAGAATAATAGAGATCAATTAATAAAGGAATTAACGTATTACTTTTTGGAAGAATCGTCGTTGAATACGCAGCGAATTAAATCCTATCAATATATTAAACATGCGCTGCAGATATTTTTTAACGGATTGTGATAATACTTTTTTTTTGTTAAGTCGGTATACAATTATGTCACGGATATTACGATATACAATTTTCTCATGGCATTATGCATTTATCGCAAAATAAATAACTTATATGTATAAATAAATTTATAAAATGTAACCATCCTAACCATCCGAATCTTTATATTTCAAATACTTTACTTTTATTTCAAATAGGATTATGAATAATGATAGTGTTCCCTAAAAAATTCGAAACTCGGTATAGTGGGAATAACGCGGCGATGATATGTTTACAACGTTCAAAATTGCTGTCACAAGCATATGGCATCTTGTATTCATGTGATAATGAATAAAATAGTTGCATGTTATACTGGAGCACAGTATTATACCGCACGAAAATAATATTATCTCTCGTTTCTGCTTCACATATTCCTATTAGCAGATGCAATTCGAATATCATGCATTGTACAAAAAATATTCACTATTTTTAATTATATCTATTAATTATAATATCTACTTACATAAATAAATTTGTGTGTCGATTTATCAGGTAGAGCAGAATATTATTTAAATTTATATTATGCGATTTATATATCAATATTAAGTTTATATACTAACAATAAGCAATTGTGTATTTTATTAGTAAATATTTACATTGAATTTTATTCAGAAAAATTTTATCCATTATTCAGCTTTTTACTAAACAATATTAATGTAATAATTGCTTCTATCATCATGAATAATTTATGGCAATCGATTGAGAATGTATATATTAATGACAAACTTCTTGTTTGGGATTTCGTTGAATTTCTCGATCTGTAGCATTTAGATTTTGCTGGAAGTTGTCATTGAACCAATCAATACATTCGCATAAACTACTCCGCATTATTCAACAAGATATTACAGAGTTTAAGTAAAAAGAACCTAATAATTTTGTACTTATGTTCTCTGTAATTATCTATATAATTGATGGGATAAATTTATTATATATTCATTTTTATTTAACTTCATTTTTATTTAACTTTAAATAATATTTAATAAAATGGATTTTCCATTAATTTTGCGTTCAAAATTACGATTATTTATGAGAAACCTCTATGAAGTAAATAAATTTTCCGGTAAATGACGCGCGTGTAAAATAATTTGACAAATAAAATATATTAAAGCAAACGTTAAGCAGCTTTCAAGAAACGACAATAAATCGCACTAAGCGATATTTTATGCTAATATATATATATAAATTCCATGCAAAAGATGAATTATACCTGCATATCTGACACGTGCTATTATGACAGAATAATCCCGAACTGTCGACATGTACGAGAAAATGTGATGTAATTTGAATAATGTGATGCCGTATATGAATCTTTTACTATATCGTACATCATAATATTGAAAGAAAATATACTGCACGACGATTGTCGTATTAAATATTCACAATTGTCACGGCATTTGCAGAAAAATATTGAAGAATCTTGGAGTAAAATGTGAAACGATATGTGAAATTAATAACGCATTTTTGCGCCATGTCTAAAATTGTGCAACAAATAAAATGCTAAACTAAAATAATTTGTTAAAAATAATATGTTCAATTGATAATAAAGATTTCAGAGAATGAATATTATATATTATATGATGAACATTTTAATAGAGGATTTATATATTAAAATAATTTAATTTACTCACGTTTTAAAGTCGTACTTATATTCCGTCGTTAATTCATCCGCGTTTGCAACTAATGTTATGAGGATTCGCGTCTTCAGCCACAAGATTTTTGTCGATATTCATTACCGTTGATGTAACACTTGCTCACTTTCAAATGATCACAGATGTAACTTGTCACGCAAGAGAGTCACCTTGGTTTTCGTATATAAACTTACTACCCAAAAGTCTCATAATATATCGATAGATTCAACATTTCATATTGCATTCCTTTTCACGAAAAAGAAAGAATTGTAAAATCGTGAATTAGAACGATTTTAAGTCCGTCGATATAACAAAACATTAAATTTAGATTAGCTTTAGAATAGCTTAAAAATTTTAAACTTATTTTTCTTCTCACAAGAAAATGAGATATTTTTCTTACAGCTTATTTTGGACAGCCATGATAACGACAATGAAAGCCACGTAGGCATATATCTGACTAACATAAGAGAAAAACACAACGCGACATGATTGAGCACCACGCAAAAGTTTTATCGACTCTAGTGTCCACACTGCATTATTTATACTTCTATTCGCGCCTGCCAGTTGGAAGAGAGATCGGAAATGATTCTAAAAGAAATGATCAACGCACCAATAGGAAAAAGAGAGTGATATGTACAAACATGAGAGATAAAAAAGAAATATCCATGTGAACGAAAAGAAGCATGAATAAAAAAAGAATGAGGAAAAAGTAAAAATAATGCAACAATAATACAATGTAAAATTGATAATGACTATATGAACAACAAGAAAATATAATCATTAAAAATTTCAAATAAAACATGATTAATTTACATTAACGGCTACATTCCCAATTATTATATAAAGTAAAGGATTAATATCTGTTGAGATGTCTTAATTCGAGATCTCTCATATTATTTTTGTATATTTTTTAAAATATTTATGTAAATGTTAAAAATATGTGAATAAAAAGAAAAAAATTATATATGAATTTACAATTTTTCACGTGAAACAAAATTTATTTCATATCAGCTGATACTTTTGTTATGAAACGCTCTAATTCCTCCTCTGCTTTATAACGAATTTTAAAAAATTAAACAAAGTTTGTCCAATTATGCAAGTCATATAATTAAGTAAATCACTCTAACTAAAGCTTTATTAGATAATATTTCGTGTAAATTTCGTATATTTCGGATAAAGTGGATTATCTAGATGGAATATATCATGATATCCAAAATACTACATTACCATCCTGCAAGCAAGCATCAACTAAGCCAAATATTAATACTGTAAACATGATCTCTCTCCTATGTCAAGATTATAATTAATTCTAATAAAGAAATGTGCGAAATTAAATAAACGTGTTAAATGGATAAAAAAGATAAAATAATTTTCTAATAAAATTAATTTATATTTTTATATTTTTCTTACAATTGGTAAAATATCTCTCAAATCGACTATCGTTCAACTATATTCATTGTATCGCTCAAATAGCTATTTGAATACAAATTGATAAGAATAATAGAAGTTTTCTGCACAACTGTTTTTTAAGAATATTTTATCGTATATGGCAATAATTAATTATATCCTATAAGTAATTAATAAGTTTTTTGTATGTTCATAAGATGTTCGTTTTTATTATTATTAAAAGCTGACACAGTGTTTTACAAAGATCTTAAATCGCAAAAAACAAAAATGATTAGAATATTTTAGACATAACGATTAAAAAGCTGGATAATACTTTGTGACATCGCATTCATTATTCGGCAAATGTTGACAAGTTGGTACAGGCGGCACTTCGCAAATACATTTAACACAAATAGAAGTATAATCCGTATCCCTATTTAGCTCGTCGCCAATATGCATTTTCATGTTACCGAACAGACATACATTCTCATCTAAAAAAAGAAATATTGATAATCAATATAGATAATCATATTTTGTAAATTAAAAATATATGAAAATATTTAGATTTTTTATAAATATTTAATTTTAAGTTGAATATCTAATGTTA
Source organism: Camponotus floridanus (assembly GCF_003227725.1). Classification (NCBI taxonomy): domain Eukaryota; kingdom Metazoa; phylum Arthropoda; class Insecta; order Hymenoptera; family Formicidae; genus Camponotus; species Camponotus floridanus. Next base: position 1,570,608 of record NW_020229838.1, read on the forward strand.
GAGATTCTTCTAATAGCGTGTCAATTAAACTGATCTAACAAAATTTTCTTACATTTACTAAATTGAAAGTACAGTGATAAAGTTAATTATATTTTAAAATTGCCTCATTTTAGAAGAATTGTAATATTAACATGCTATGGAAATTGATTTAGCGCGTTGTTCGTTACCCGCATGCAATGTTTGTCACAATTACTTCCTATTTGCCATGATTCATAGTGTAGGTGTAATCAGTATCGCTTGAATGTTCAAACGCGTATCAATATCTCATATTTGTCCCACTTTGTCTATATTCGCAATTACCGAATTAATTTGCCGCAAAATAAAAATATCGCGATTAAAGTGAAAAAGACAAAACCAGATTTTTAGTACGAAACAGTGCAAAAGATTAGCCACTCCAGTTAAACTAAAATATACTTTGAATTTGAATTTTATATAAAATATTCCAATTGGATAAAGAATTATTTATTTGAAAATTGTAGCTTTACGAATAAGTTTCAAAAAACAAAGTAATCGAAATTAATTGATAAAAAAATTAATTTACACGTTCTGAAAAAATAATTATAAATTATATTATTATTTGCGTTCCTTGAAAAATATGACAAAGATGCAAATAACACAGCGTAATAAAGTGCTTATTAGCATTTAAAATTGTTCTCGGAAGCATTTTGTGTTGAAATAATAGTTAGCCTGAAGTCATTAAAATCGAACAAATTAAACGCATCGAGGATTAAATCATATTTTGCAACAAATTGCACAAAAAATTTTGTTGTCAAACTGATGTATAGTGCAATATTTCCCGGATATATTTACGTCACAAGATATATTGATAATTAATAACATAATGATAAGTATGAAACGTACCGTCCAAATCTTCGCCAGATTTCAAATCATCATGATTATGAATTACAGTGTCATTAGAATTCTCTGAAAAATACGACAAAATAGATAAGATATGAATAACACGGAAGTAAATACACGAATAAATTGTATGCACTTCTTAAAAATGCGGAAACTTACGGCATCTTGAGCTTAAATGACAATCGATCTGAGGCAATTGATCGTTATAAAACACTGGAGCGCAATTTTGATAAACGTCGTTTGGATTACGGAATTCAGGACTGCAAAATGGACGTTTGGATTTGACACAGAAAGGCTCAATGTTTTTACCTGAAAGTATTAAAGTCCAAATTAAAATCGATACAGATGTATGCAATTTAAAAAAATTTTGATTGACAATTATCTGTGAATTGTAAAAATGTATAAGTTATTAATTAAGTTTATTTAAAAATAATTAAAATATTATATTATACATTTTTACCTTCGTATCCCGGTTGACAGATACAATTCAACTCTGGTTCATTCTTCACTTCGAAATACTCGCCATCTTGATATGTCTTTCCGTCTACAACGCAAGTGGCTCTGTCTTCCGGTTTCTCAGCTGAAATATATAAAGAGTTTTATTTATATATTCATATTATGCGAATATACATATTATTATGAATTATTATTTGCTTAATTCGTATTAAAAAATAATGCATGACTTGTGGAATAAATAATTTACATTCGAGTTTTAATAATAATAAATAAGAAAAAAAAAAATATATATATATATATATATATATATATATATATATATAATATATATATATATAATAATAATAATAAAATATATTAGAATAAGTTTTCTAATTTTGATACAGATAATTTCCATACAATTCATAAATTTCGATTCATAAAATTCAATATATAAATAGACATAAATAATTTATGACATTTAATGAAGAGAATATACTTACGACAAATTTCCTTTCCCTCGTCGCAACATCTTGACAGGTTTGCTCGTTTATAACAACCAGGTTTTATTGGTCCGAAGGCACAATCAACGCCAGCACATATAAATGCAGGACTACTTAAAAAGATTGTGCAATTTGAATAAACAAAATCTTATAATTTTATATTGCCTATAATCTGATTATAATTGATGCGACTTGATATCTTTGCGTTTAAATAAATTTTGTCGAAATAATTTCCATAAATTTCATTAAAGGTACAACCATTTTTAAATATAAACCAAAAATCTAGAAGTATGTAAAAAATCTAGAGTAATGAATGACATGTGAAATTATTTGCAAAAATGCATTAAATGGTTATAAAAAACGAGCGGAAACTAAACGCGATCTTATTAATGTAAAGAAATCCTGTACAAGATGTGAATTATGTCCATATATCTGACACGTGTTGCTATGGTAGAATAATTTTGAACTGTTGAGATGAATGTGATTTAAATAATGTGACATGAATCTTTTATAATATCGAATAAAGATGCGCTGGCTCATTGATATTCGTATTAAATACTTGTTCGTATTAAATGATTGTCACGCGGAATTTATAGAAAGATGGGAAAAGGACTTTTCAGTTAAAATATGAAATGGCTGGAGACAGTGCATTTTTATGATTATTTAATACGTTGTACATTGCATTGTATGACAAATGTTTGTTACATGCATATATATATATATATGCAAGAGCAAAAGAGTAGTTAGAGAATAATTTATAATAGTAATTATATTAATATAACTATTTGTAAATATCGTGTGAAAGTATTATTCTCACTTTTTTCTTACTTTGGTGACCGAATTATATTTCATTGATTTTCGCTGATAAACAATATATATATGTTCCGTTCATGTGTAAGTTATTTACGAGTGCAATGCGTTAAAATGATAATTATGTTAAAAAATCATACTTACACTCCATCATCCCATCCACGTCTACAAGTACACTCGATGTCGCATGGATTCGCATCTTCAGCCTTCAGATCTTCATCGATCTCGTACTCTTTCCCATTAACGTAACACTTGTTCTTAGATCTCTCCTTTAGATGGTCACAATTATATCTTTTCGCGCAACAATCACCTTCTTTTTCGTACACAGGTTTGCAGCGGAGAGACTCGTAATACCTCAATGGTCCCGGACATTTCGTTTTATCGCATTTCTCTTTATAAAAAAAAAAAGAATGGAAAAGATTTGATAAAAAATAATATTGAAAAATAATATTAAAATAATAATTTGATAAAAAATAATGCTGTAGATGGATGATTTACATCACAAATAAATAATTTACTATGTAGAGAATTTTTATTATTAATAGTTCCATCTCAGCGATTTTAAATCTACCGATATAACGACAGATTATTTTGAGATGAAATGAGATAATTATTCCGAAAATAATTAAAAGATTAAATTAAAAGTGGCAGGACAATAAAGTATCGCTTTTTTCTTAGGACTCACCCTGGTCAGCCGTAGCGACGGCGACGAAGAATATCACGCAGACACATATCTGAACAAGAAAAACATAACGCGACATTATCGAGCACGGCGTAAGAACTTCATTGCTCTTTGCCATCCGTGTTGCAGTATTTATTACTTCTGTTCGTTCGCGCTTGCTATTCGGAGAGGGATCGAGATGCGAGAAATGATGATCAATGCACGAATGAAAGACGGAGAGCGGGAAAATAAATACATGTATATGTATGAGAAATAGGAAATATATAAATGAAAAAATAATAAGGAAAGAATAAGGAAAAATAATAAGGAAAGAATAAGAGAAATAGGTAAAATTTAGAAAATAATAAAAAAGCTACAAGTCTATATAAATAAAAAACCAAGTATATAAGTCTATATAAGTGATTTCATTTATATTCGCTTATATAAGTCTATATAAGTGAAAAACCAATATACGCGAAAGTGATAATGCTTTTATTAATGCAGTACATCTACACTCATGTAGAGATTTTACGACGTGCAAAATTTATAAATACTTTCCATATTTTTGCACCAAATATAGCAATTTAACTATATTATTAATTGTTTAAATGATATGTTTCTTAAATATTATTACAGAGAAATTTAATCATGAAATGTAAAGTACCTCGGAAGACATTAAAGCTTCCGATTATGCAATCCACACATTATAAGTATATGAAGGTCCTCATAAAAATTTGCAAAAATTTTTTTAAGGATGCTGAGAAAGATGAATAATTTTTATACGAAATGTTGTTAAGAAAGAAAAATACTCTAAAATATAGATATTTCAATGCATTTATTATTAGATGCTTTAATTAATATACGTTAATATATGTGTGAAAAGAAGTGCCAACATACTGTCATTATCTAAATTTGTTGATAATAGAAAGTAGTTTTCACAGCATACAGCTCGATCAAAATTTTCTTTGTGTTTAAATGTAATACAGAGACTTCAAGAAATTTCTCGTTCTATTAAATATGCAATCAAATTAGGTCTGGTTAATATATTTTTACTTAATATTCTCATAATTGACTATTCAAAACACTTATTCCTCGAATTATTGCACGTTAAAAATCACTACTCAATGCAACAGTATTTTTTCTATTTTTTATTTAATAACTTTTTATTTTTTTAATTATATCTAATTTTTCTAATTTTTTTATTTATATCTTCGAATTATCTAAAGCAAAATTCCATTCAATTTATCGCAGATTTGTACGAATTGTTTAAATTTAATTCTCCAAGAATAAATATTTCTGTTTATAATTTTGTACGCTTTGTACTTGGATAAATGTGGCTATTTCTGTAAGAAAAAAATGGAAAAATTATCTTAATTAAAGGCGATGGAAAACTTTACTTCAAGATTACTCAAAGACAATGTTCCGTAGTGTTAGACGGTGTTCCGCGTAATCAATTTGCGAATAATGATATTAATCAAGCATATAATTCGAGAGAATGAATAATTTATTCTTCATCGTGGAGTCGAGCAAAGTTTGTATATCCGGTTACATAAGTTACATAATTAAGAAGATTGAAATTAATGCTCTCCGTCGAGGAATGTACACTTTAGATGAATTATGGAATTATCTGGATCGAATATCGCGATGTGTCCGAAACATGCATCATCATTTTGCAAACAAACAGCGACTACAAAACAAGTATTAATACCGCGAACGTGATCTCCCATGCGGCAGAATAATAATTATTCGGACGAAGAAACGTGCGAAATCGAGTGAACGTGTCAAATAAACTTAAAGATGGCATGATATTGTAATAACATATTGTCAATTTATATAGGATGTCAGGACAATCTCTTCCCCAAAAAAGCTCTTGTAGCTTACCTCGAGAGCTTTTCAAAACACAATAATAAAGCATTTTTTCACCGAGTACTTTTTGAGTTCTGAGGCTTGAAATAATCTCTTAAATTTACATAAACCATAAAATATCTAGTAAAATATTCATTTTATCTTACCTTAATATTTTTATGTACAAAATAATGAGAGGAATCAATTGGTATAAAGAAAACACATAATTGTTTCGAAAAAAAATGTAATTGTTAATTGCAAATTACATATTTTTTCTTCGAAACAATTATGTGTTTTCTTTACACCGATCGATTCCTCTCATTATTTTGTACATAAAAGTATTAAGGTAAGATAATCGAATAATGAATATTTTACTAGATATATATTTTATGGTTTATGTAAAAATTAAGAAATTATTTCAAGCCTCATAACTCGAAAAGTACTCGATGAAAAAACACTTTATTATAGTATATCGTTTCAATAAAGTGTGTCGAGCTGCAATGACAAATCAACAATTGACACGTGATGCTCTCTCGGATGATGAGAGATGAATTCTTCATTCGGACGTTCAAGATGCAACACCATTAAACGCGTTACTGCGTAAATCACCCGGGCGGTACTAGGGCACAGAATTGGCTCATAACTACGAATTTACTACATTTTGGCCGACAGTACGTTACACGTACCCGGGTCCCGAATGTTCGCCATTACACTCGGTTATAGCGGCTCGACCGATGTAAGCCGAATAAGTTCGTCCGCTCGGGAAACTGATTTATCGCGTTCGAGGGATTGGATCGTTAGTCTTATCCCTGTAAAACTAATGACTCAATCTCGATCGTTCCCCTGCCGACTGCCGGATTTATCGACCTGCGGATCGCGTACGATCGTGCGGAATATTTCCGCGGCTGGGGCGAATGCAAATTCGCCTCGAAAATCGCGAGATTTCTCGAATCAGCGAGAATCTTATCGCGAACGCGCAGCACTCTTGCTCGGTGATCCGAAAGAAAATGGTCTGCATAAATATCGGATTAATAACGTCGCTCTTTTTTACACGAGGACGATTGACACAGAAATTTCGGGTTTCAGCTAAAAAACAATTAACAATAATGAAGTGATGTCGTCGATTAATAAAACATGAGCTGAACATTTAAGTAACTTTGTCAAATTTATACATATGTACTTTATATTTTTTATTATTAATTCTTCATCCTTGATTAATTATTATAATTAAACATTCTTAATTCTAGTAAATTTTAAAAAATATATATAATACAATTTTTTTTAATTTACTAGAATTAAGAATATTTAATTATAATAATTAATCAACGATGAAAAATTATATAAAGCAACGATATAAACTTAATATAAAATCATATTTACTCAATTAATCTTTGGTATAAACTAAAAATTTATCTTTCTCTAAGCATAACATTTATTCAAAAAATGATGAGCATATCACTCTGAGATAACAAGAACCTTGAACTAAGGTCAATTATATGTCGCCTTCATTATCTATTGCGATATTTTTCACAGTTTCAAGTGTAAGACGCTAAAACATAAATTTCGAATGAAGTTTATCGTTGCTCAATGCATATGCGTTATTTATAATACACATGTATTATTTGTACTGAGAAAATAAAGCGAAGTGCATTCTAATGTTCTTCATTACTTTAATATATTTTACAAACATGAAGTAGCCGGAGTTTAATCTTTAATTTAATCTTTATTAACACGAGACGGGAGTCATGAATTTACACTTTTTTAATAATTCAATACATCTTGTTTTCGGCGTAGAATTAATTAATTATTAATCAAAGAACATATTTTATAATTAATAACGTAATATCTCAAGAGACAAACAAATGTTGGGGATATATTAATTAAAAGTTGCGAAAAATATTTGAAAAATTTTATTATTCACAATTCAAACATAATTATTTCACAATCAACAAAGAAAGAAAATTCATAATAAATAACTAAAGAACAAAATAGCTAATATAACATATATGATAAATCCAAATTGTTGAATGAATAATAATAATATCTTTATAGAACAAATTAAATATTAAGAATATGAGAGACATGTCTATAAAAGAAGCTTATAAAGGATAACAAATCAAATATATTATAGATTTCTAGAGATAGAAAGATTTACGGATAGTCAATGTGATGAGAGAAGAAGTTGCGAGTAATATTAGATTCAACATCGATATAAAAGAGGCAAAATACACTGGCAAAAGCTATACTTCTCCCATAAAAATAAGGTAAATCGAAAACAGCTCAAATATGCACAAGGTGATGAAACTTGAAAACGGCTGTCAGCAACTTGAAGTTCTCGATGCAAAGAGTTTTTGCAAACGGCGTACGATCTCATTTCCGAGTGAACGCTTTCGAATCATCGTCAAGTATCACAGTTTTCTTTAGTTGTAAACGATTTATTGCGCGCATACAACAAAATATCTAAAGAGTAAAAAGCACGAGTCCGAGTTGAAACTACCAGCTTCTCGCTGTAAATATTCGTGAATATACGCAAAAAATATGTTAAATGCTGCATTAAAAAAAATTTAGTTATGACCGTAAAAACGTACCGTAATTATAACCGTATTACGGCATATTTTGTAACCATAATTAAAGCTCGTGGATAAAAACTGTGATAAATAAGTGAGAAGACTGTTGCATACAGATTTATATTTATATTGAAGTTCTCTCAACTCCAAATGTATGCATTATTGATAGAGATGGAATTCGATAATTTGAGAAATAGCGTGAGTGAAAAAGAAATATAAATATGACTTAAATTTTCAAATTACTCGGAATTTACCGAAGTGTACGACACACAGCCAACGTCATGTCTCGATAAAAGTTAACTATAAATACGAGTCTCTCGCTCATAAATATAAGAGCTCGCATACTCTTATGTTTATCGATATTGCGAGCGCTTGCATTTAAATATTTAAAAAATAAGGAGACGAGAAAAAAGTTTGCGTAGAATATTACAAGAAAGCCGTGACGTCTTACGTGACGAAAATTGTGCGAGAGAATTTAAAGCCTCGCTCCTCGTTACCACGCGCTCTTCAAGATATCATGTCGTCATATTTTAGAATATTGTATAATGCAACCGGTTGAGAGGCTGAAGAACGCGACGGCCAAAACGACGACGACTAACATAAATTCGGTCAACTTAACGTTGCAACACTTTACTCTCTTAGTACCATCTCTCTCTCTCTCCTCCCTTCTCCCTTTTCCTCGGTCGTTCTTCCCTCCAGCACCTCGACGAGACCCGCTTCCTAGGAACTTGCGAAATTCCACGGTAAGCGCTGCACAAATTCTCGGGGGCGATATCGCGTCGTAAGAAAGTTCAAGTCGACGTTATCATTACTCGCACAATCGCGGACGTGAGAAAGTTGGCAGAAAGGAACGACGCAGGAACAATCCTTCAGCCGCCATTCGCTTCGAGCCTCGTCCTTGCTCCGACGAACCCTTATTAACGAGCACGTTCGTTTTATTTCACACTTATGCCCTTATGCGGAACAATTACTCTTCGTATGTAATGCAATCGAAAGTTTGCACTCGGAATAATAATCGCACGTCGTTATTTCCAAGTTAAATAAAATAAACGATGAACGATATTATATATTTATAATTATAAATTAAAATAGAAAAAAATACGATTAATTGATAATGGATGGAATTGCAAATGTATAGATTTTGACTTCTCAAATAACTTGAATTAATAAAATTTTCTCTATACATTTCAGTTTTTAAAACCTCTCGGAATAATATTAATCGTTAATTATATTTTTGTTTAATTGTATCAATAAAACTTTTTTTAAAAAGCACTGAAATATGAATTTAATTCTCGCACAAGCGGCAGTTTGCGAATTTTTGTGCGATGTAAGGATACGCAGATTTCCCGAGCTACTGTGTTTGCGTCTGACAACTAAATGGAAAATCGCATGTATGTTGAAGACACTCTCTAAAAGTTAGTGTGGAGTCGACGTAACTACAAGCTTAAAGCTTTGTCTGGACCAGCAGCCGTCAGGTTAGAGCGAGAAGAAAAACGTGGCTTATCCGTGAAAGCAAATGCGAAAACTAAAAGCCTCGCAAAGCCACGAGGGCACGAAGTAGAACAAATTTGTCTTCGGCGAGACGCTATCTTTTTTTTCCGTCCGTTAGATACGCGTATGTGTTTGTGTAACGTTGATTCCATAATACGTAGTGCGATTACGTTAAAAAATAGCGATATATTTTCCAGTCTCTAAGAATCAGCGGGAAAATTTGCATCTATGCTTGTCGGACAAGACAATCAGCTTTAAAGAATAACGCGAAAACAAAATACTTTTTTACATTTACTACATAACAAATAAAACGCAGCTTCATGCGATACAATCGGCCTAGATTCTAATATTTTTAAACGAGCAATTAGTTTAATGAAAATTGTATCGCATTTATTACATAACAAATAAGACATAGCTGAATGTGATATAATAGACTGATTTCCTTAGATTCTTATATTTTTAAAGCAAATTTGATAAAAATTATATCAACGTATCAAAATTGCATCAACAAATTTTGATCGAGATAGCAAGATTTTTATTCTTGTCTACCCATCTCATTAAATAAACGGAGAAAGTAGATACTACGATTGTTTTCACGGAAAATCTTGTGATTCAGTTATCCCATTATTCCATTATCCAACTATTCTGATAGCGATTGACTTGTAAGAGAGCGATTCCTTTACAAGAATCGTGAAAAGAAACTCTGAAAATATGTTTCAATTCTCTGTCGCTATTTTATTAATCTAATATTTTATTATAAACTGTGCCGCAAAAATATTATTATTTATCTCGACATTATTTTTTTAAACGAAAAACTCTTCTGCGCTTTTTCGCGATCTCGCACATCCGTTGGAATAATTTATTTGCCGCTTTTTCTCGCTTCATTGGAATCAAACGAAATTGATTCGCATCAATAACGGGGGATTTCTATTTTGCCGGATTAGAGACTCGAGCCTTGAATATACCCAACATAGATCGACATGAATCTATACGAGGGAAGGAGAGGGGCATTCCGTAATATCCACCAGGAGGTATTTAGCGGTGCGTCAATGCTGAAATGTGGAAGATGCCGCGGATCATCTCCCACTTCCATTATCAATATCTCGAGATATTCGCGGGAGTTGTGTGCAAGGGAGGTAGAGGCGGCGGCGGTAGAGGCTTTGGCGGATTTACGGGGCCGCGCTTCCAAAGTTCATCCGTTAATGACCGAGCCTTAGGCGGCCTAGGGTTGTAACTTTAGTCGCGAATATCCCACTATTCGAGCTGGCGTTTAACTAATGACACGTTGAGACGATATTGTCGTAACTTTCGATGTCACGAGAGCTCTGTCGCGATCTTCCAGCCACTGATGTACCTTAGCAAGTTCGACGAAAGGTGAGGCGATGATAACGGATGCTGCCTGCTCTGGAGAAGCTGCTGGGTAACTCATTCGATAAGCAAGAATTCAAAGTTACTTTTGTTGTCATAAAACTCTTTTGCTTCTTAATTATATATATGAATGCACTTTTATAAGAATATAATCTTTTAACCATGTATTTTTTCTTACACCCAAAATTTATCAAATTCATTTTCTAGGAATTTTTTTGATACCTGAATCTCAATCTGAATCAAAATTTTCAATATTAAAAAATTCAAGATGACGATCCAATATGATATAAAATTATAAATTTTTTCCTCAGATTCGGATTCTGTGAACCAAAAAATTCTCAAGAGGTTTTAAAAAAACGCAATTATTAGTTTAGACTTAGTACAGAACATAGTGTATTTTTATATAGAATTAATAAAAAAAACATGATGGAAAATTCTGAAAAATACTTTAAAGTGTACTAAGTTCATTAAGAAAAATGCCTTTTTGATTTTTATAATAGATTAGTAAAAAATGCATTTTTCCATGACAAAATACTAATTTTGAATATTTATTTTTATATGTGATATTTTTGCAATTAACAATTAATAATCTTATATTTTTTATACTTATTGATGTTTTAGGGATCTTGTAGAAACAAACTCCCTAATATTTGTTGTTAAAAAAGTAATTGAAAAAAATGTAAAAAAGTGAATTGTTGAGCGACTCATCATGACGCAAAGAGTTACAAAAATATAACTTTCGGTATATCATCGTGAATATAACTTACAAAGCACGATTCGAATTGCAAAGTGAATTACAAAACAGCTCGCTTATTATAGCTTTGCGAGTGTATTTTCCGAGATCTTTCTAAGAATTCTCTAAAATACTTGATTTACCTTGAATTATGTAAACTCCTTCGCGCTGCTCTTGTCAAAGACAAAGAGGAAAATCCGGAATCTAACAATAAGTGCACTCCTCGCGTCTCGATAAGGAGTTAATTACGTTATTTGACTTAGCAATTAAAGAACAGATTTTTCCGCCAACTCCGCAGCTCTACCGCCACTTCCTTTTTTTTACGAACAAAGTTAGTTTCGCGCGGGCCAAGTTAATTACAAGTTACGAAATTAGAACTTTACCGCCTGTTCCCGGACTTCAGAACGCAAATTAATCCAGCTGGACGAGAATACCAGCAGAAAAAAATATATAAGCGGATTCCGTTAAAAATGTCGTCCTCTTAACATCATGGCTGTTGCATCGAGACAACGAAATTTAAAAATTAAAATTGCAAGCATGTCTCACGCGACAAGAATTTTTCTTCCTTCTATGCATGTGTATTCACTGATATATGCAAAATATATATATTTTATTCATAGCTGAAATAAGGTAAAAATTGAATATTCAAGGCATTAAGATTAATTGGCAGATCTTTCCAATTGAAATACTTTTGTAATATCTTCTTTTTGCGCGAGAAGCTTCCCTCGCTTCCCCGCTGTGTGCCAGGGGATTAAAAGAAGAATTACCATATATCCACATAAGAGTGCAGAGAATTCTGAAATTAAAACCAACTTTTTCAACAATGTGACGGAGAAAATAATAAAGTTAGCTCGGTGCTTTTCAAGTCAACTCTTCATTCACACTTACTGAACTTACTACACATTTATGACTTCCGCTAAAAGTTGCTGCATAAAGGATGAATAATGCATTTCGTATTTTGCGAACGGCAATATATACTATATTTGATTTTTCGAGCCACAGTACTTTACTAGAAATAGCGCATCGAGAACGCTCAGGATGGAAAATGGCGTTTCGCAAAAAAAAGAACCTAAGTACTAGAAGAAGAGACTCGGAAAGATAGACTTTTGCAGATGGCATATTTGGAATATAAAGAGAAAGCAACGTAATAAAAAGACACGTCTAACGGTCCATGACGAAAGTCGTAAAAAAGATAAAAGTTAAAGTTCGATATTATGCAAAATCGCGATTACTCCATGGCTTTCTGTTATTCGTTGCACGTGTGTATCGATGCGGTCGCACAGACACGCATCGGTAATTTCGCGTTTGCGTATCGTGAATAATATGCGGCGAAAAGTACCCGAGGTAATTTAAATTAGGAAGACATTTCGCTGACTATAACACGGTTGCTATGTCGTTTATTTTTCGTAAATTATGCCGAGATCGTACCTCTCTGCGCTTCGAGAGCCATATATATTGCGGCGCACATACATAGGGTGACCAAAATGTATCGTAATCGATATTTAGATAGTAAAATCTCTGTAATAATTTCCAGCGAATAATTTATCATTGCTTATCAGTATAACTTATTAAAATACAAGCAGCAAGTTTTTAAATTATATTATAAAAATGATGCGATTCGGAGGAAAGGGCACATCAAAGTTTTTTTATTATTGATGATATTTAATAATTAATATTGGAGTCATTGCATAGATCAATTTAGACAAAAGTCCATAGTGATTATAATAAATCAATTATTCCTTAATCAATCGATTAAAAAAAGAGTTTAAGATCTTTTGAAGTTAAAAGATCTTCTTTTCAAATTGAGCGGAAAAATATTACATTTTCAAAAAGTAATATTTTTTATCGCCAGTAATCATATAAGTGTCATATATGTTAGCCACATATGTTATTTCTGTCAATTTCACGCAGATCCAAGGTCGCATAATTTTCGCCACCCTGTATTGCAACCGAGCTGCGAACGAGGGCGTTGTTTACGACCGGTGTGGAAGCGTAATTGAGTGCGCTTAATAAATAAACATGCTCGCGCTCGAATACGCATCCACGAGATGCATATGGGGATGAACTGTAAAAAATGAATTCATTTTTCAGAGAATGTTGGTCGACTCAGAAAATATGCGTTGCGACATTCCATTCAAATTACACAGGTTCGTGTGAAACATTAAAGAGTCATTTTAATCGTCGATTTTGCGATTAGATTTTTTCCGATCGATGAGAGGGAGAGAAAAATTAATATTCGCCAGCAGGCACACACATGCATTAGTAGAGATAAAAAAATGTATTATATTTTAAAAATAATATGAAAAGTAAGGATATTAATATTATAAAGATATTAAAATATATATTAAGGTATTAAAATATAATTTGCTATGTAATTTAAAAAGTGTAGTAGAAAATTTTTAATGAAGAGATGCTTCCGGAAGCGTATCTCGGTTCGATTGCGAAAAATCGAAGAAGGAAACTTGGGACAAGAGAAGAACTGAATCCGCTCGCATCCCTCTTTCAAGAAACGAATCTTGATTAATGGCGCAAGTTTGCGTTACCCTGTCCCGCACCGGCCATGCTCGGAATGCATAATGGGCGGAATATAATTAAAATTGAACCTGGCAGACGAAGCGGAAAGAAAGAGAGCCATCTTTCTTTCTTTCCCTCTCTCTCTCTCTTTCTCTCTTTCTTTCTCCCTTTTTCTTCTCTGCAATGGCGTTAGTAACCACGGAAAAATAACGTCGTTGGCCTCGCAATTAGCGGCGCCGTCTTTGAACAATGACGGCAATTAGATCGGTCCACGTCGAATGCACGCGAAAAGTGCATCGGCCGCGCGCACCAATCGTTAGAGAAACCTAAGAAAAATCGTCCTACTGTAAACGTTGCGCGAGAGAACAACGCCAGTGTTTCGTTAATGGCCAATTCGCTGAATGAAGTCGTTCGCTGTTCAGACCTTTCTTCAGCCGTGATGTCATCGTCTCGTGAGACGGGTTTAATCCAAGAGAGGTCTGGGATGGAAGTCCCTAAATTTCCCATTTTTCACACCTTTCTAGTGAAAAAGATGATAAAATTTCTCTTAAATGAAGTTATAAATTATATTAAGATGTATTTGGTATGAATAATAAAATATATCGGTATAAAATGTAAATGATAATCATTTACTAAGGCACAATTTAAAGAGTATTAATAATAATAATTCAATTTTCTTTCACCAAGCTTCCAATAGGGGCACGCAATTTTACGAAAATGAATTTTAACAAGGTCGATGCTCTCAATAGCTTGGAATAGCCTTTAAATGACCCCGTTCTTTTCGAGACAATAAAATTCGGTCGCGCATTTGGCCGACTAAGTTCACACAAAGGTAGGAATTTTTACGGACGCGAATAAAAGCCAGATTCGCTCCTAGCATCCATTCCTCAGATTCTTTTCTGTGTTACAGCGTGAATAAGTGTAATACGTAAAACGCAAGTTTCCGATAAACACTTAAAAATAATGGCCAAAAAAAGCGATACGATGCGATCTTTTTTAACACGCCTGACAGACCCAGTAACGGAGATGGTGATTAATAAATATTATGGTGATTAATTAATATTATCTCTGGACGAGATATCGCATTTTCGTTTACGAGTCTTCTTAATGACGAGACCCCGTTCATATCAGCACCGTGTATCAGCATGTTTAACACCGTAGTTTCTAGTTGAAACACGAACCACGCGGCAATTTCAGCGGAAATTGCCGTGTTTTAATGGCTCCCAACTGATCCTTTAAACTTCCATGCTGCATTACGCTAAGTAGCTTAATAATTAACTCCCACATGGAACTCGCGTCGCAATAAAATTTATCGCAAATTAATTGAAAAATAATATTCCCGCACGCCTCTGCCATTTATACGCGTCGCTCAATCCGCGCATTTAATTTTCGCATTGTTAAGCAATTCACTAATTAATATGTTCACACATCGGATCCTCGTTAGGCGAAACTTGAACGCAAGTTAATTTAACGGAGTTAACTTTCTCTGTCGTCATCATTTGACAGGCATTTTGCAATACGTATGTCTATTTAAATTTCCTAGAACCGCGGGCTAAACAGAAGGATAAATAGGTTCTCCAAACAGTTTGATATTAAACATATATTGATGATGTATATCAATTTCGCGTTGAAAAATTTCAAGGTAGCGCCTAATCTGGAAGCCAAATCGACAGGGCGACCATGCCTTTAATGAATTTCTCTGTTTTACATAAGAATACACTTTATATATGCAGATATCTGAATGTCATCTGAATCTCACCTTGACCCGATTACTTCATCAGATGGATCTGAATACGAGACTTTTGCAATTTTTGTCGCTTATAATAAATCATATAGATTGACTGTTTATTGTTTAATCTGTCAGATTAATCGTTGCGCGATCAGAGATATATTTGTTCGCGCATTAATGGATAATATTTTGTTATTGAAAATATTTCCAGCTTTATAAAATTGCTTACCTAGAGATCATTAATTAGAGATAGGATTCATTTCTTTTATACAAATAATACCGGCAAGTTTCGTAAATTGACGCGTTTCGCCTCCTTTGAACGATTGGCGACGTTTGATCGGATAACAATGGTAATAATGCAAATCAAATTTAATTCAATGTTTACCATTACATTGAACATACAGTGGCAGTTTTCGCGTGCATGTAAAACATCGAAATCCGTCCGGGCGAAATTATGCCGATTCCAATCGTCGAGTTTAACTTCTCTTTTCTCCATTAATTTTTTTTCTGAATATTTCTCTTGTACCGTGCCGGTTATCTCCTCGATCGAAATCCATTAAGGAAACGTGAGATGTCTTATCGAGGCTGCCTCTAGCGAGGCGATCATTTGCCGCGACGAAGGCCGTCGTTCTCGATAATATCGTTTAGCACACACGTGTAGATTTCACGGACGACTTACCTTGTAACTGCCGACCGCGTGTGCGCCATCGTAGATGTAGAGATGGTCGTTGCAGTCTAGCTGCAGCTGATCGAATCGGAGCATGAAACGTTGGAGGATGCTGTGAGTCTGGAAAGTAATGGCGCAATCGAGCTCCCTCTCATTTTGCGACGTAAGAACGGCGCCGTCTATCTTCCTGTAAAGGTCCCGCAGGAAGTACTTCTTGCAGATGTCGCTCATCTGGTCTGCAATGAGAACGGAAATGGACGAACGTGAAAGTTAATCGATTCGACTCGCTTGGGTCTCGATATAAACGTATCGCGTGAAAATAGGATTTATTGAAAGCTTTATTTTAAAGATACTTCGGGAATGTGTAATATTTACGAATCAGAAACTGAGGTGTTCCTGCCAAATTTAAACGCATCCATTTTCTGTTTACGTACAGTACGAGTTAACGATCCTGTCCTAGGGAGGGGCAAGTAGCTGATTGACCAGTTCTACGCTTCCCTTGCCCCGTCTAGAATAGAATTCATTGACGCGTACTGAACATTCGAAAATAAGATAGGAAAAGCGTCGGGAAATTGGCGCAATTTGATATTTTCCAAAATAACTTTTACGATATATTTGTTTCGATTGGCTGCGATATTTCAGATTTTGCATTCTCGTGGAACATGACACCGAACACGTGACACACAATCGCACTTTTCCTCCATTATGGGCGCGTTTTCAATCACACTTTTCCTCCATTATGGTCGCGTTTTCAAAAGCCGCCGAACAAAGAGGGTGAAATTCACATTTTCAGGGCGAAAAAAAATTTCCACTTTTGCGCGCGGATGACACGGCCGTGTTGTCCGTACATCGTACAAATAACCACAATGCTAGAATGCGCGATTGCAGCCGGCGGATTTGCATTTAAAACGAATGATAACGAATGCGCGACGACAGTCGGCAGTCAACGCGTCGAGGAAATAAGTTACAGACGCACTTCGGCCCGGGGCGTTATTGCGATATCGTTGCAGCTTCCTCCTCCTCTCCCCCTGCCCCCCCGACATTATGCCATAACGTATTTTGGAGCGGGCAACAGAGGTTGCAGTTCTAGAACTTTGTGCACGTCTTCGTTTCTCTCTCTCTCTCTCTCGCAGAAAGAGCATCCTTCCTGTCTCACCCTCTATCCCATCTGTTTCTCTTCCCCATTATCATCCCTTTGCAGCTCTTCGCTCCAGCTGTAACGTCGAGAAATTACTTACTCCCAAGACTGGGGGTTTGTGACGTACGCGTTTGTGCCAGCTAAAGTGTAATTGCGTCGAGTTTTCGATCGTCTGGAGCGAGTTACGTATATGATATTTAAATGAAAGACATCTGAGAGAGATTTGTGCCTAGAATATGTTTCCTTGAACTTAAAAAATTCACTCTAGGCGCAGGAGATTTGGATGAAATACACCGATCGTCGACGGAACTCTCGGTGCGAATTTGATTAAAACGACGCAAAATTGCGTGTTTCGACACGCGCGAATAAATTCGTTATATCCAACTGCGAAGTTGGCCGAGTCGAGAAGAACTTTTACTGCCATCGGTAAGAAATTTTACGAGTCTTCTTTGCACCTCGACGCCGCCACCCGCTTGTCGAACACGTACGGTGCGTTGCACATCTGGATGTGACAGGTGAGCAGGAAAAACGTGACTCGTCGTTAAGTAATGTATTATGGCACGCGCAGGTGGCATTCCCCGGATCGACATAGAGGTCGATATAGAGGTCATCCCGAGTCCGATGCCTCCTTCTCCCTCCCCCCTCCTTCAATCAGATATGAATAGAAAAGAATCGATATGCGCTATTTTTTTATCTAGAGACAGACATTGCTATTCTTGTACGATAAATTGAGGATATATTTATGACGCATTAATCCTATAATATTTGGCTAACCCGAATATGTCGTCGGAAAGAACACGAATGCGCCATTACCCGCTGAAATTAGAGCAAATTGAAGTTTTCATTGCCTCAGATATTCCGAATAAATAGCGCGGAGAAAATTTTGACGTATTTCAAACTACGAAGATCCACAGACGTCTTTGTGCAGGGGCGCTAAACTAAATACGAAGTCTTAAGGAGACTAAATTCAGAATCCGGAAACTTAGAGACTGGAAGAAAAAAGAAGAATCAAAGGCAGAAATCTTCGTCGAGTTTTGGAGAATACAATTTCGCAGGAGCAGAGATCGGGGATATTCCGAGAGAGAAAACTATTTTCTCAGACAACTATAAGTTGGCGAATTTAACGAATAAGTAACTCCATTATACCGGGAAGTTTCGATTTGCAAATTTCTCATACACGAAATGATTTACTAAAGAGATATAACGTATAAATCTCTCCCTTATCTCCCATTTTCACGATAAAATATTTCGATTATGATATACTCGAAATGTATAGGATTTTCCCAAATTTACCAAGAGATATGGATATAGTCTTTTAAAGTAAACGCGCGCATTTAATAATATAAAATAAAATATTAATTTTTAACATTTTATATTAAAAACTAATGTCTTTTTAATATGAAATTAATATTTTATATTAGAAATTAATATCTTTTTAATATTAAATTAATATTTAATTAAATTTATATTAGTATAAATTATTTTATTATTAATCATTTACATTAATAGAGATGACTTGTTTTAATTTTTATATTGACGTTTAATATTTAATTAAAATCAGAGATTCTAAACGAATATTAATTTTTAATATTTTTTATATTAAAAGTTAATATTCCTTTATTAATGTCCAAATCTCCGATTTACATGATACATCGCGTGTATAAATTTTAATCGCGTTTCTATCGAGGTATTCTATATTCCCGGTGGACCCATTGAGAGCGTTTACATGAACGCTTGACCAACGTTTCCCTCGACTCAAAAACGATTACGTTTCTCAATGGGAAGCGCGCTTATTCAAATGGACATCGATCGAGGACGCCGCACTTAATCATTTACAGTTCCTCGGCGAAGAACCAAACCGCCGATTCGTACGTTTAAACGCGCCGGTCCACGATGCTTAATATCCATTCGGATCGGTCAAACGGATCAGAATCGAATTATCGGTTCGACCGATCGGCGAGCGATTGATTCGCGTGCACCGTCGAGATAAAACGGAGTCGACTCAATACAAGCCGCGATTTATTAACTTCGCTCTGTTGCACGCGACGTGATAAGGAGAGAAGGCACGTTAAATTCATCGGATTATAATCCTGAGAGAAGGAATTTCACGCTCCCATCCTCTCCGCGCGATTCGCGATGTAAATAATAAATTTTTCTGATATGTCGCGATATATCAGCGCTAATGGATTCATCTGCCGCTTCGACCGTCGACTGCTTTAGATAGGGAAGTCTCGATTCTCTCGGGACCGTAGTGTCAGGATTGCTTCGGCGATAATTCTACTTCGTTTTCTACCTTTGCGATATATATATATTTAATTTTTATCCGCTCTGTAACTCTGTTTACAGAGAGCTCGCGAAGTAATATCATTTTCGCTTTGTTTTATTTATCGCTTATCAAGCGGAAGAGGATATGAATCGCTGTAATATAATGCTGCATTGTTAATTCTTGCAATTGCATTACCTTTGTAATGTATCTAATTGGTACTACGGTAGCTACATTTCGCAAGAAAGCTTGTTTGGGGAGTGTAATCAATTAATCGTAATTATATAATATTATATTTCAAGTCTGGAACAACATCACTTTGATTATTTTCAGCAAATTTATTTTCAGTTGTATAATTCAATAAAACGTCATGATATTCAATGTCATAATCTTCGTCTTTTATCTCGTCCGAATAAAATTTTACATCATCATAGAAATCTTCCAAATAAACGTGTGATATAAATCAATCTGATTATGACACCATTCTGTCAAAATTAATTTTTCGAGTAAGCATAATTTCCATCTTTTTAAAAAAAATGCTCTTTTTAGTTTTTATTTATATTTCCATCAAAATATACATGTGCCATATCAATTTCTTTATCATTGCCGTGTAAGATGCATAAAAAATGGTGATTAAAACGATAACATTAAAAAAACGACATTAAAAAATTAACTGTATCTCAATAAAATTTCAATTCTTCCAAAAACTAATAAAAGTATAAGGATTGAGATTTGTGCTCCTCTTCTTATGGCTGAGATTTAAGATTCTCTTAAGATTGCTAAGGCAGAAATGGCGGTCGGAAAAGCGCGAAGAGATCAAACCACTCGAGCTTCCCCCCGCGACAATCTCGGGATCGAGATTTCTTCGACGTTGCCGATTCGTTCTGGGTGAAGGAGTTACGAGAATGAAAGGACAAAAAATAAAAAGCCCGTAACGAGGCCGCTGCGCGAGGCAGGGAGAGGGGGGAGGGGGAGAGAGAGAGAGAGAGAGAGAGACGGGACTACCGCCCCGAACAAGAAACTCGATTGAAAAGTTTCCGCTCGCGGCTAGGGATAGTTTTCCGCATGGTGCAGCTGCCGATGGACCAGTTCGAGGGCGAGAACATTCTCTCGAGGAGGCGAGAGGAGATTCCCGTAAAGATAAGAGCGCGCTATTTCCGCCGGCGGTCACGACTCCGGCGTAAATAAGGTACACGTACGCGAGGCGACGATCGGCGCCGTCAAAGTGCCACGTGCGCCATGTCGCCCATCGCAATCGTCGCACTGACTTCCTTCCGGTGGTTACACCCGGCTGCGGATGCCCGTCATTCGTGAAGATGAACCACCGATGCCGTATTACTTGGTCTTCGCGAACCGAAACCTTGTCGTATAAAACGAAATAAAGCTGGTCGTCTTCCTAAGTCTTAGACTTAATAAATAAAAGATCGAAATGAGAGATGAGAAATTAATTTTTTTTATTTGTTCTTTGACGTTTTGGAAAATGTATAGGATAGATTATTTATTCCTTACGTTTAAGAGCTCATAATAAATGTAATTACTCTGTCCGTTGAAGATAAGTAAAGAGCAGATGCAAAAATTTAATTTCGACTTGAAATTGACAGAAGAAGGAGAGAGAGATTATGTACATTCTTAAAACTTAATTCATTGAAATCTTAAGCTTCTTCTCTTTAAGCTTTAACGTTAAATATTTTCAGATTTATATATAATATTTACATTTCCCTTCAAATATTTGCGAGCAAGATCCGCGCGATTCGAAATTCGTCGAAAAATCTTATAGATGATAAAATATGCGATTACGTGATCGTAGAGGTAAATTTGCGCGAGATTAAAAACTGTTTCAAAAATATCGCGCGCAAAAAAAATTAATCAACAAGTAGCAAGAGTTTCCTGAAACTGGCGAAACTAAAACCAACGATTAACTTTCTCGGATATTAAACGATACCGTAATTTTTATCCATTTTACAGCAAAGTTATCCCGTAATCTAACTCTATCCAATATAACGGTTGATGCACTGTAAGAAACTTTAATACACAGTATTTCGTTCCTAATAATTTCACTTGTAATCGTCTATTACTGAATTTATACATCGGTAAACTCGTTAAATTTGTCGCGCACGCGAGACTAATCATTATCCACGTTTTGCGTGAACTGTAGAGATCTCTTTCTTTTTAACATTACTGCACACCCTCGTGTATATCGTATCATGAGCTACTATTTGATCGTGGCGCATCGATCCTTGCTCTTCGATCCCTCGTTTGTCGTAGATCCGTGTCGTGTAATGTCACCGCAAAGTTTCGAATTTCACGTAAAGTCGCGTGCTAGACGAGCCGAACAGCGGGCGAGGAAAATAAAAGGCGGGAAAGGAAGAGGAAGGGAGCACTAGAAAGAGAGAGAGAATGAGAGAGAGAGAGAGAGAGAGAGAGAGAGAATGAGAGGGAAAGACGAGGGAGAGAGAGAAAGAGAGAGAAAGACGAGGGAGAGAGAAAGAGAGAGAAACGATGAGAGGGAAAGAGACCCTTTGGTTACGATGGTGCGCGTCGGCCCTACGTCGACCCTCCGGCAACCACCCCCTTCTCGTACGCCATCATCCAATGCGACCCTCCCTCTTGTACCCGGCCTCGCCCTCCACCACCTCGTCCTTGATCCTCTCTCTCTCTCTCTCTCTCTCTCTCTCTCTCTCTCTCTCTCTCTTACTCCCTCTCCCTCTCCCCCTCCCCGTGTCTCTTTCGGTCTCTCTCCCTCTCACCTCTGGCACGATGTAAGCCCGTTCCGTCGATCAATATTACTCTCTTCGAGCGCACCACGGCTCGTCTGAACGCCAACCGAGCGCTATCATATTAAGTTCCGAGCACTTTGCTCCGAACACTTGAAGAAGCTCCGGCACATCGCGAAAGTTTTCTCGCGCGAATACTCGGCGTGGGTGGGCGATATTATCTGTATCTCTCCCCCACGACGGAGATCGCGTCGCGAGCGTTTTTACGCTCATACGTGGCTTTTATCCATTTTCTTCCGGAGCCGAGGTGAATGTAAATTTTTATTCGACGCATTCTCGCTCTCGTCGCCGGGGAAATCTTGCCTCCCCTGAAAATCGGCGGAAGAGAATTTTTGTCTCGCACAAGTTCACGAATTAGATCAATTAAAATAAATTCTGAAAGAAGCGTGTCATCGAATATACTCGTTTGAAACAAGAAAGATGTAAGAAAAATAGAGAATCAATTTTAAACGATTCTTGTAATTAACGAGTCCAAAAATTGCGCTCGAATCCGTGCTGAGTAAAATTACTAACATACATCATGTTTCTGACAGTTAAGTTTCCACCGAACAGCAGCGTACAAGGTCTGCGTTCCAGGCCCGCAAAGTTATTTTCTCTGCTCTAATAAATCTAAACCCATCTTGCACGACAAGGGAGTACATTTTTCTTCGACTCTTGTCCGCGTTGGCGCCAAAGAAAAGCGTGTCGCGCGCGCGCTTTGTCGGGAGCACTCCTCGAAAGTTTTCCTCGACGATATGATTTTATCCAGCGGGAAATAAAGAGTCGACCCCAGGAACAATATTATCGGCGCACATAACGCAGATACTCTCGAAAGTTTACCTGACGGGCGCACGTTCCATATGGCTTCCGTCGCGCCTTCGAGTCATCGATCTAATCCGCCATACATGAAAGAAAGTTTAGTGATACGGGTGAAATAGTACGCGGACGTTCGTGGACAAGTTTCCTCTTCCCTCTCCTGTGTCTTTAATACCACTTTCCGAATAACTTTGTCACGCGCGTTCAGATAACGATACAATTTATCATTCTTCAAAAAGATACTTCAACTTTTTTGCGGATTAAATCTTCCATTACTGACAATAATAATAGTCTCCTGAAAAAAAATTGCTAGCTAAAATTGATCGAAACGACGCATAGAGACTTTTGTGCAGTTTTAGAGAAAGGAGACATTCATCCGCGGATTCATCCGCGTTAAAATAATCGTGCTTCACAAATATTTCGGCGATATTCGCGAGGCCCATTCAATCGCGTCCGTAAATCCGTCGCGAATTGGTCCCCGCACAGTTGGATCGAACTATCGTTTTTTTATCGACTATAAAATGCTAAAATCTCGACGATCCCGCGATGCGACGCCGGAATTCGCGTTTAATGAAATGGTGGGAAGATCACAGGAGAGAGGACCGCGATCATAAAAATTCCTCATCGCCGTGGGCGGCTACCGGACGGAATTATGCCCGGCAAAATGGCGTCCGTTAAAAAAGGGGAACCGATACCGCCCGTGTTTTGAATACCCGAGGCCGAGGAACTCGTAAAAATCCACGACACACACAGCAACCCGCTGTAGAAATGACACTTAATCCATGCTCGGAGTATCGACGTTTCCGAAAGTGTTCTCGACCCCAGTCGTCAAGTATAAACTTACGAAAGGCGAACGCGACGCATTTTAATTCAACGGCGCTTCAATTTTCAATTTATATCGCTCAAGTAGTAGGAATTAAGGCCAATTAAAATAACGTTAAATCATATGTTACACGTTTCACATGCATATGTCTTAAGAAAGAGAATTTAATTCTTCATAAGTTGATTCATTTTAAAAGACAATATTTGATAGAGTATTAATTTTACTTATTTTATTTTAATAGTATGTCTTGATATATAGACTTAATAATTATTAATATTATTAACTTCGCATATTTTGCAAATATTAAATTAACAATTACAAAAAGGAAAAAGTATTCCATGTGAGATAAATAATTACATAACATTCAGATATTCTCGCACGCGATTGTTGATAAAAATAGACACGTTTAACACAGATTCATCCAAATTTATTCGTATCTCGGACAAACGTTCGGGTGTTTCGCGTATATTCTGTATAAAAGGTGACACGAGGAGAACTATTTATGCATGTGTACAACGGACGTTCGTGCTGGCTGGTGTACCGTTGCGATAGGATCGATTCTCGCCACGGTATCATAAACCCTCACCTTACCTATCCCAAGTAAGATCCTAGGTGCGCCTCACGCACACCTAACGCAAGACACATGCATCCCTAATGCATTAAGACAACTTTTCTTCTCCCCGAGGCGGCGAATGTGGGCGCAACCCACTTTTTACCGTGCATAAAGTCGCGAATGGAGTTTCATGCGTGGAGACGAAGCGCCGGGAGCCCTTACACGCAAGCCGTAAAGAATAAGTTTACGGTCGACTCCTGTCAGATCCCTTATTCCTGTCGGAAATGAACATAAATATCTATTCGCGCGGTTATCGATTATCGAGAGAAAAATAAATTTGTCAAAAGTGGATTTAACAAAGTGAGCTTTATAATGATCCATCACGAACTATTCGATTCTCTGAGGTTGGCCGAAGAACTATTGCGGTATAACTCAATCCTCGTCCCTTGCAAATTGAATTCTCTCTCGCCTATAAACGGCGGTGAAATTCGAGGGTAATAATTCGGGCAATTTGACGCGGTGTCGCGTACAATTGTGTTTTTAGCATATGTCGATGATGAGAAGCATCCAGCACGAGGCGGGGATATCTCTATAACCATCGTTGCGAAACGACGATAATCCGTGATGCGAATTCTCGTTCGATTTTATGGCACGAGACGATTTTATTGCGAGCCATGCGGTTATCGAGAGCAACGGTGAATTTTCAGGTACCTCCGCGAATTCTTGCCTCGATATCGCGACGTCGATGGACGGGTGGGTACCCCGCGGGGGATACTCCGCTTTTGTGTCGCTTTCGAAGAGGCTGATGAGATACTCTGAGAACGGGGCTTATGGTCTATAATTTACAGATCGACTTACATTCGAGTCGAAATATAACTTTATCGAACGAGAAATGAAGATAAAGGTTCAAATCGAATGAATGTTCTTAAATGTAAGAGCATTTTGAGATAATACGATATATTGCGTTGCACAACTACTGAATAGGCAAGTTTAGCATATTTATAGTATAGATAAGTGACTTTTTTATATCATTATATTTTTATAATTATTCAACTACAGTAGTGTTACATTTACATGATATTTTTATTTTTAATATTATAAGAAATATTACAAGAAAATGAAATAATTTATTAAATATAAAAACTCAGGTAGGAAAAGTTACTAATAAGAGTCAAAAGTATTAAATAGACGTAAATAGATTAAATGGAAATCTTTTTAAAGAGAAGATTCTTATTCGCGCTTGGCTCTAATTAGCCCACTTATTACTATTTTAATATTACAGCATCACATAGTATCTATAATTGCATCAATTCATTTTAAATGGCATTTAATTAAAATTATTATACATATGATTCGTATTTATTTCATTATATTGGTTTTCGTTCATAAATGCATTGCAGAATCAATTGTATCGTAAGGATGATTGTTTCGATATCAATATTTGATACTTGCCACATATGATTGACAAGGAACATCTAAATGACTCCAAATTGTCTGGACATTATGTTTTCGTCAGATATACACCGAGAAAAAAATAATTGTAAACTTACTAAATATTTTCAACTAATTATTATTTTTAAATTGAAATATTTAAGAATCTAAGTTTTAAATAAATGTCATGTTAGACATTAATATGTTGTATAATTGAATTTAACTACTTAAATATTTCAATTAAAAGAATAATAATTAAGTTGAAAATATTTAATCAAGTCTTTTTGTCAGCGTATAAAGTTTCAACAAGCTTTCCAATTAACAAAAGATCCAAATCGATCGTAAGATATCCCATGAAGAGTTTTAATAAAATATGCGAAAGAGACATCAGATAAACATCCTCAATGACTAGGAAAAAAGGGACACCCTTTGCGTCGAAAATCTCGTCTAAGCAACCGAGCCAGCCCCGTCCAGGATTACGATCTCCCCCGATACATTACACCAATACACCAACGCGCGAGATGTGTACTTACAGTTATCATTCTTGCCATCGACGCGGCCGGCACTTTGGCACAGCACGAGCGCCAGGAGCAGGAGGGCCCGGGTGCCCCCCGCTAGGCACATCCCTGCGGCCTTATCGTTATCGGCACGCGCGCATCGTCCACATCATCCCCGCGCAAAAGGCACCGAGAGAAAGACGTCGTCTATCTCTCCCCTCGTTCTCTCTATTTTCCTCTCTTTCTCTTCCCCTCTACACGCACGCACGCACGCACGCACGCACCATCGCGACTGACGGACACCACGACGGACCAACCGCACCCCGCGACGTGTCCCGCGCGACTGAGCGCTGCTCGCCACGATTTTACGCGCGAACCGCCCCCGCACGCATCGTTCCCCCATCGTTGTAGTAGTAGTAGTAGTCGTCGTAGTCGTCGTCGTCGTCGTCGTCGTCGTCGTCGTCGTCGTCGTCGTCGTCGTCGTCGTCGTCGTCATCGTCGTCGTCATCGTTATCGTTGAAGAGAGAAAGAGAGAGAGGAAGAGGGGGAGAGAGAGAGACTCGCGCGTGCGCCCTGAGACTATCAGTCTCTCGAGAAGGGTGTGGATGCGAACGGGGTTGAAAGGACTCCGCGACGTACTATGCCGACACCCACGCTCATTGTTGAAGCGAGTTAATGAGGACGAGCCGTAACCGGCTTTCCGGCCGGATTACGTGTCGCGGCGCAGACACGCGAAAATGCGCGAACCACAGAAATTGCGGGGAACATCGTTCGAGAAATGCGATGAAGAAGCGAAGATAATCTTGTATGACCTGAGAATACAAGGAAGAATTCTAAATGAGATCGCTTGACTCGACTTTGGCAGCGTATCTTGGAGGAAATGCCTTGGAGAAGGTTGCACTTGCGATTACAAATTAAGTCTGCGTATGTTGTTTTTTTATGAACGACGAATATAAATCACTTTAAGGAGCAGTAAAATATATAGGTAAAATCAGACTTTTAAAAACTTATAAAAAAATAAGAAAGGTTTAAAATAAAAAAAACTTCATTGACAAATTAGGAAGATAAGGAAAGTTTAAAATAAAAACATCTGAAAATGGAAAATTGAAAAATCATCTCGATTATATTTGAAAAAATTCGGCGCTAAAAGATTATATATAATTACGACTCCATTTTCTGCATCTTCATATGTAGGATTAGGCGAATAATTGTTACAGTTGTGAAAAGAATAAAAGAATAAAATTACACGAGACACAATCGCGTATTTTGAGATTTAAGCGAATTCATTTCACGAAGAATAAATATCAACAATCTCGTATCAAACTTTGAGTTTAAGGTTTAACCTATGTGTGTTCTGACATTCTAAATATCCTCGCGCAACCATAACTGAGAACACAGTATGTTCTCCAACACGGAGCAGATGGTGCCGGAAGTTACAGCCGCGCCTGGTTACAATGTTCCCAGTCGCGGAAGCTCCGAATCGCGGGGAACTTTCTCGTTGCATTCAATTTCGCGAAAATTTAGTATTCCTCATGGACCGCGGGACATCTCGCATCGGTAGGATGGATCGGTGAAAAAGTGCAGGAATTGCACATCTTGACCGCTTGACTCGCGAAATCGACACCCGAGGAAGTTTCGCGCGGACCCGAACGAGGATTCATATCGGTGGATACGAAGTTATAATATTTGAGCCCCGAAGTCGAAGCGCGCGCTGCGCTTTATGCTGCCTGAAAAGGGATGTCGAAGTGCCAGATGCACTTTGACAGCGTTCTCCAGCTGACGAGAGAAGTTTCGAATTGCGAATATGAGAAAATTGAATATTTATATGTGTCTGTGTGTGTATTACAACGTTGCTGGTCTCCTTACATACACTGTAAAAATATGTAAAAGGTAAGTAAAATCGAGTTCTTGAAGAAAGGGGAGAGAAATGTGAATTTCTTCCAAATCTGTGATATCGTGAAAATACTTTTATGAAGATGTCAGTCACGGAGACTAAATTTTTGACAAATTAACTTTGATATGAAAAATAACTTTAACTTTATTATTTTTGCATTTATTTACAAATTATGTATAATAGTTGTTAAAAACATAATTTTTCATATAGGGATAAAATAATACTTTGGACAAGAAAGATGGCAAAATATTTTATTTATCATGCATAATAATTAATTAAGATAAGTTAGTAATTAGGTTACGTAATTAAGACGAAACGCGTACATTAACAAATTATGACCAATAAGAAGAAAAGACTATTTAAACACCTTTTGGTTAAAGGGATGTCAGAGACAAGCGGATTCAGGCGAGGAGCGATTAAAACCCTTTCCTTTTAGGCGGAAAATTAGATTGCCGTCAGTGGTCGAAGTAACGGCCGAGGTGAAGAGATTAAGAAGTCGTCTGCGGGAAACTAAGGAGGTGCGAAAAGTCATCGTGGTAAATTTCATTTTATAAGAGATGCGAATGAGTTATTGTCCAGCGAACCTCTTCCATTTGAAAAGTATTCTCGTCGAGAAAAAAAAATATTCCTCGAGAAAATGATATTCCCTGATGATCATCGGAGATCCATCGCGTAAATCTTAGATTATAAGAGAGATAGAATTTCCCAGATTATAAGAGAGATAGAATTTCTTTCACACAAATTTTCCAATTCGTAATTAGGTAGCGACGAGAATTAATCGGATGACAGCTTGATGCGAGATTTAATGTCAAAAGTATAAAATTTCATTGATAATTACGTGATCGATCTGCTCTTTTCTGATAACATAATAATATAAAAATCATTAGACGTGATGAAAATGTTAATATTTCATATTATGATTGACAACTGAGGAAGAAAGTGATGCACATTTTAATACCGCTGATGTATGCATCATTGTGATATAATTGATATAAAATTGAAAAATTTTACAGTGTGCATCTTTCTTATTCTTTTATAATATACTGATAAAAAATCAATAACAGTATGTTTTTATTATTAAAAGATGACTGAAGAATTTTTTCATTTATTTAAAAGACTAATGAATTTTTAAATTATTAATACAATTTACGTAATTTATAACAAATTCACAAAGTATGCAAAAAAGTTATCATGTACATTTATTTTAATAAATTTTGAGAATCCTGTATTACGACTTATATTAAGAGCTAAATTAATTTATAAAAAATGAATTTTCCGAAAAGAAAAAAGTTCAACTCTATTAATTTTTTTATTTATAAACACAAATTTTAATAATTACACAATTGTTCGGCAATGTGGAAAAGAATTATCGCTATATAAATATAATGATTAATCAAATAATGGCGTTATCGTGACGTTGCGATCCCTTAAATCGACGCAAGGCATACATTTAGTCCATAAAAAAATCTCACCAACTATTACAACGCCACAATTTCCAACTTCGCCGGTCATCATATCGCGGCGTCATACAAGCGAGAAAAATCGATAACGTACGACGTGTCTGTCATATCCATCGCAATGTCGTGAAGCGATGACACGATGGTGTATCGTAGCTCGTAGCCAGCCAAAGGGTTAAATCGATACTACGATTTCAAGCTATATCGGGAAATATTCGAGTGGCCAAAGTGATAAGATACATATATAAAACGTTGCATTCATAAAATTTTTCATATTTTATAAAGTCTGTTATATTAAGAGAACCCGCGAGAGAGAAAGAGAGAACATTTTTGCTCTCTTATGTTTGAACAAATAAAAAAATTTAATTATTATAAAATAATTTATTATGAAATTTGAATTGCGCATTTTAGCCAACAAAATATTATTTACTCATTTCGTATGATTTAATACGCTGGTTTTGTTAACAATATTTGCTATTGTTCACATTGATAGCGCAAAGTGAAATATAAAAAAATTTATGAGAAGCATTTTTTAATAATCGTTATTAAGACTTTATAAACATTGCTTAAACAATTCTACAAATTTGTATATTCTTTACTTATCTTTGTTGCGTCGTTTCGCTTCTCTCTTTCGCTCTTTGCTTTTGTCTCGTACCGCTTTACGTATCAACGACCGTAAAAATCTCTTTTACATAATCCACACACAAACGTTTTATTACGCTTTTGAAGCGCCACTTATTAACAGGCTCTTTCGCTCTTTTATCTTTCCTCAATCTAGTTTTCATCGCGACGGCTTTTCGCATACGCTGAAAGAAAGCGTACAATGTTGCTTATTTTAATAGCAGTGATTTAAATTAATATCTCAGTATTAAAGCGAATTCTCTCCATCACCTCGGGCAGTGTCGCAATGAGGCATTAAATCGGACGTTGCAACGCGAAATCCCATTTTGCAGAATTAAACAAGGATGCGAAAGAATGCGGCAGCCGGCCGCGAACTGTCACACATTCCGCGCGGAGATTCCGCGCGTTTACCTATTAATTAATCTTAATCTCGATTAAACCCGAACACAAAAGCAACAGCGAACCTTCGTGCTTCGCTAAGCAGCTTTCGAGGTAAATTACGGCTTGGCGACACGGCAAAGCGTCGAGGCTAGGATCGTAGCCAGAGAAATGTCCCAAGATGCACTTTTAGGGTAGATTTATCTCGAGAATATATTTGGATTCCACGACGAAAAAAAAACTCCGCCTCAAACACGAAGCAATTCTTGAAAATTTTTATTCCTATTCCAATAAGAACTGATAGAATTTTCGTGTAATTTCTATTTTTAACAATTAAAATTGACTTAGTAATTAAATATATTGCTATTTATTATTATTATTATTATTATTATTATTATTATTATTATTATTGTTATTATGATGTATAATAATTCGTTGGACGAATCGGATTATTTTTATATTTGCGAGTATTGAAAAGTTTGGCTCAATTAAAGATAGAGTCGATTATCGGTTCTGAAGGAGACATACGACCAGGAGAAAATTAATTAAAATGGAAATCGTGGGAAGAAAGCCGCGATGATGTGGATAACATCTCCGACATGTATGATCCTGGAATCTTGCACTCTCCTCTCTCTCTCTCTCTCTTTCTTCTGTAAAGAATACACGTCCTTAATGGTACGCTATTTAAATAATTGCGCGTTTACGAAATAGCCGGACATTTTCCTCGTGCTTCCTTACGCTTTTTCCTTCGCTCTCTTTCTCTCTCTTTTCTTCGAGTTTTCTTTGTCCTTCTCCGGGACTATCACGAACGATTAAGCTCGCGTGGGAAAAATCGCGACATAAGTACCGAGCATAAGAATCGCATCATTTCGCGAAATGCGGAGAATTCTTTCATTCCAATGCTCTGTAAAAATCTTTAGGACGGTATTGAAATTTTATATAAAGAAAAATAACGAAAACTCGATTCCTTTAAATTAAAATATATGCATAATATTTGCCTTACATGATATATATTTTTCATAATCATATGAATATATCTGATGTATATTTCTTCATAATCATATTACAAATATAAAACGCGCATGAATCATAGTGAAAATTATTTTTATAATTATAATTATAATTTACGAACGCGAATCTTTAGCGCCGAAAGATAAAAGCGTTATTTAAATCGCGCAATCATGAACTATCTGTGTTTCAAGTCTGTATTAATTGCGCCAACGAACGATGCATCGTCGTCGAATCGGCGACCCTCGATACCACCGAAGCAACTCGATAAGATATTCCATATCTTTGAATAAATTTCTGCGAATGTAATCCCCTCTTCCTCTCCGTAGAAGCGATCGGCTTTTAAGTGCTCCGCACGGACTCGTCGTCCGCGAAATCGTTACCGCCCAGTATTGTTAACGCAGTAGATTCACACGTAGATCGCGAAATGAATTTGCACTCCGACTACGAGGATTTGTCTCGACGGAATCGTTATCGACGCAGCTGCATCGCCGAAGCGGATCGCCAGATTGTCTTCCAAAATCGATTACAGGTCCATTTCTATAGCGCTTCGAGGAACAAAATCAACGGCTTAATATTGCGATAATCTAAAAAATACTATAAAAGGCAGTAAGTAATATTAAATGATGTTATAAAATATTTTTTCGTAATATTAAATGATGTTATAAAATATTGTTAAAATATTAAATAATGTTATAAAATATTTTTTCGTAATATTAAATGATGTTTTAAAATATTATTAAAATATTAAATGATGTTATAAAATATTTTTTCGTAACAATAATTTAGATTTCATAAAGTATTTCACTATTAAGATTGCGTACTTTCAGCGATTCGAAAAAATGCGTATTCGCGATACATAAGTTAATTTCACAGGGAATGTTGGTAATTTTATTTCGATGTACTCTAGGTGTATAGTCTTCGCGCCATTTGCTAATTCGCGGTGGAAAATAATAACGCGACTGACGGCATCGCGCGATGTTTTTTACTCGTCCTCTTCAACATGCGCAGGGGTTACCGCAGAATTGGATCACGCGTGCGTTTTTTTTTTTTACTTTTTATTTCTGTATCCGTGGGACGCGCGCTCTCTCGTAAATGCCGAGCACGTGTCGCCGCTGAAAATCTCGTTTCGGAATCGATTAGAGCCCCGTCGCGGAGGGTGACTCTCGCCCGGGGGTTTTTTCTGCGCTGCCGCTAAAAATGTCGGCGAGAATTAATCGTACGCGACAAAGCCGAGGCAATAATCGTAAGCGCCGTTGTTATTTTTCCGTAACGTCGACCGTTATTGGCCTTCGTCGTCGTCCCGATTTTCCATAGGGAAAGAGAGAAGTCGATGAAACGTTAGAAGGTAACTTATGGCGTTAATCAAGCCTCTAAAATTGTTTAGTGTGTCGAAGTAGGGCGCAGCTGATAATGGAAGCGATAAACCCGAACTAATCGCGATTACGCGATCGTGGAAAATTTTACGATTCGCTGAGATGTAGATGAATTTTTTAAAAAATTATCGCGAATCTTTCAAGGTGTAACATTGTAACAAATCTTGATAGATTTCGAGCGTACCTCAGAATTAATTTTTACTCGACTGTTATTTCTGGGTATGATGCACGTTTAAAAGTTTGAACTGACTTATACCTTTAATATATATGAGATCTCGCTCAAGTTTACACTAAAATAATACGGCACTTTAATGTTTCCGTTGTTAAAGCTCCTCCAAGTTGAAACAGAAAATTGCACGAAATTTATATAAAACGAAAAACTGTGTCGGTACAAACCATTCGAATTAAAGTCGAAATGTCCTGGTTTCTTCAAGGTCAATGACGCGTTTTAACATAGGACGTGGCTTCGCCACGACGAGGATTTTTCCAACCGGGAGGAATTTCATTTAATTAAAGGGCTCCTCCGTAATTCGGATAATACCGGCAAACATTCTGCCGATGGACGAGAGTAATTGAGGCTTGTCCTAATGCGAGCCTTAATCCCGGGATAATCTCACGGACGGACTATACGTACTATCTTCGAGGATAACTGTCGCGTAATTCCGTCAGAGATCTAGACAGAAAGATTAAAAACTTTCTGCTCGCCTGATTCGCGGAATTCGTCAGACATGATTAACCCGAGAGGAAGTGGATCGTCGAAAACGAGAAAAGACGATCCGTCGAGCCGCAAATTGATCCAATAGCGAGCAAAGTCGCGCGGTCTATTGAAAGTAGCGAGAAAAAGTCGTCAAGCTGGCCTCCACGAAGGAAGAAAAATTATTCGCTTCGCGTTTACTGAAACGGCAATATTACGGCAAATTTATGGGTCATTTTGTACCGCACGAGGCAGTAAGATACCAATTGTATCTTGGAACAAATTCTAATTTAAACTTCTACGGAAATAAATCCATAGCGAACGTTGCACAAAAACTTTCGTTATCTGATAAAACAATGCGAGTGTATCTACCCCGAGACTGTTTCTGGATTAAAAAGATTTTTTAATTACATTGGCATTTGTCTCAAAGATTTATTACAAGCGTTGAAGATTTATTTAAAAAGATTGTATCATTATAGATATTATACGTCAAATTTGTATTTTAATATAATACCATAATACACTCTATACACTTATACTACAAACTTTAGTAATTTGTAACATTTCAAAGCTGTCTTTAATAATAAATTAAAAATATTTTTTAATTACATTAGTATTTATACTAATATTTAATATCAATAATTGAAATTGTTTTTAAAAATTTAGTTTTAATGGAAAAACATTGATTTGGTCAAATTAAATTGTTATCACAAACGCTGAAAATTTATTTAAAAAGATTATATTATTTTATAGTTTTTAATCCAATTTTTGTATCTTGATATGATACTGCACTCTATCATATTACGCGAACTTTAGTACTTTATAACATTTGAAAGATATCTTTAATAATTTCGCTACTCTCGTTTTAATCCTCATTCCGCATCGATTCGCCGAAGTCACCCCAGAAAAGAATTTGCCCTGGAATTTATTAAAAAAAAAAGAAAGAAAAAAGTAACTGCATCTCGCACGAAGTCCAACATTTTGCTCGTAAAAACACATGAAAATCTGGGGCACGCTTTTATATACGAAATATCGATTCGGCGAGAGCGCGGACGTAGACCGGATGTAACTATTCGTGTTGCAATCTGGAGCGCGAACCGCGGCTCGGCCTCCGAGAACGGAAGTCGTTCATTTCGTTTTTATTACGTCGATATCGGGAGCGGAAAAAGGGGATAAACGAGCTCAGAACGAGAGAGTGTCTTATGGACGAGGGCTGTTTATCCTCTCTCGGACGGGATGAATTAATTTAACTTTATTCCGCGTCCGCGTGTCTGCCCTTGGAATGCGTAGAGTGTCTTGCCCACCCCCTTCTCTCCTTCGCCCCCCCCCCCCCGCCAAAGTGCAACGAAAGAATGCCTCGGAATCAGAGCGCAAACAACAAATTAACCGGCTGACTCAAAGTTGTAACGAGTTTCAAGAACGTCCCCGCCATTTGTCCCGTCCAGTGACTATTCTCAACTCAACCCCCCATTCCCCTTTTCTCCTCCACCGTCTACTGCCTTTCTTGCTGCGGAGTAATGTCGAGAATAATTAAACGACCTGCAGACAGGTGCATTAACCGGCGACCGAATGCTCTGTCAGGGAAAAAAATAGTTCGTTCTCCCCGAACAAAAAATCTGAGTGCGCCGAGTGATTTAAAAATTGTTTTACGTAATTTATTTCTACATAAAAAAAACATTAAATTAAATAAGAGAAGGAAAAAGCTGTCGGTTAATTATCAAATTGCTCCAAATATTGCACGGTATAATTACGTTTCTTCGTAAAAGTGAAATACAATAAATGAAATACAATGAAATACAATACAGGAGGCTCGAAGCGCGATTTAAACAGGATTTGCTTAACGAACATCGCCACGTGTGTCAAGCGAATGTCATAAATTGTGGACACGCTCGACTTGCGCTGCGAGAAACCCTCAATTAATATTCGGGTTTGGCATAACCGCGATCGTTAACGGCAATTTCATTCGCGTAACGACGGCAATTTTACGGCGAAATTTCTGTACGCGAGGGAAGGAGAGGGAGGGGAATAGCAAAAGTGGCCTCCCTATTTTCTTCGCATGGTCAAAGTTGAGAAATAACTCGGGCCATCAAACGAAACAGCCATAAATCTTGCGAAATTGACCGCATACCACGATAATGCAAACACGATCGATCACGAGTACGACACGAAAAGTCGCGTAACCGTCTCTCCTCGACGAAATGCTTCTCCTTTTTTTTCTTCTCTTTGTTTCGTCGTCGAATCGACGGCTTTCAGAAGTCCTGAATTTTATATGGACCCCTCGGCGAAGGAGCGACGCGATCGAGTTTCATCTTGCCAGTGGCGTAGCAAAGCGTGGCGATATTAGACGATCGTGAACAGACCTAATGAGAGTTTGCGAGTTTTATAAATATGAAATATCGTCCGAAATAGAGAGTAGATTCGTGTCTCTCCATTTTTCTGATCTCCAACATCCCTGCACGAGAAAAAAATTCGCTGTCATTTCGATTCTGCAATCAGCTGTATCACGCTCCTGTCCCTCGGCGAATTTATTTCGGCGAGAAAATATTCGACAATGACATATCGCGTTAAAGCAGACTCTGCGGAAAGCGACGTGTAACGACGGGGCGAGAAGGGGGCGAAGCTAACCGACGAAATTCGTATTAGTACCTGTCAAAGGCAGGCAGCGAGGTAGAAGCGCGAGAGATCGGGAAACATTTCTCCGGTTATGTCGAGCGGACGAGTCGCATTTTCTTGGCGTTTTTCTTCGCAGCTTTTCTCAGAGCATCCCTCACCTCCGCCGTGAGTTCCCCTTGCCCACTCTCCTCCGCCCTGATTCTCACCACCCCCGCGATCCACCTGTGCATAAAGAGATGAAAGAGGTGTATAAGCTAAGAGAAACGTTTCTGCGCAGATGCACCGACCGCTTTTTCCATGTAACTACCGTTACATCGGTCGTTCTCGTCCTCGTGTTCCTCCTCGTGAAGTTGAAGTCGAGCAAGAGGCGTCTTTTTGCGCCTTTTAGCTTCTCCGTGTGCATCACTCGATGCACCAGAGATAGACGAGAGGTAAACGGAGAAAATGAGGGTGTTGACCGTCGCAAGTGTCTCCTTTTACTTATCATGTCAGAGCAGTTGTATGAGTTTGCAAAATAAGATTTATATAGTACACATATATTTCTTTTTCTTTTCAGCAAAATCATAAATCAATACGCATACATTTTAAATGATCAAACTTTGCTACTATATTCTACGAGTAGAAACAAGATCGGAATGTTACTCAACAAGGTTTTATTGTTACATTAAAATTATACTTAAAACAGAAAAAAAAGAAAAACTATATATACGTTTAATTTCAATTTTAAAATACTATCCCTCGAGTGCAGTACAAATTTGACATCGTTGATAGATTTAATTTAATTCACTTTCGAATTTCGTGTTTATCTTGTTTTAGTTCACGAGTGCTAGCGAGTGTCAAACTAATTTTCTCAATGAGCTCTTGTCGCAAATTAACTTTTATATGACATATATTTTTTTTCTACAATAAAATTACGATAAAAAAATTACAATAAAAAACATGAACTAAACTTGATTAGATAAATATCGCCGACTTACTCTTGTTAGCTACATCAGTAGCAACTGTTGTCATATTTAATATTTTTATTATAACTTTTTAATAACTTTTTAAATAATTTTTCGGTAATATTTTTTTCTTGTTTCTATTCACAGAACATGACTGAAGTTTGATTTAATTTTGAATTCCCCTGTATGTACGTATAAATTTAAATTATGTATGTGTAACTTTAAATTACAATCTCTTTATGATACGAGATTAGTTATGTTTCCGGAAACCCTCGCTATAGATGATGGTCATAACTCGTGCGGTTCGCCGCTTCCTTCTCGATAACTAACACGACCGATACATCATACCCGCCAGCTCTCGATGCGAATTAACCAACTTCAGCGCTAGTTACAGCGATGTTATCGTTGGTCAAGGTAACGCTGGCTTTTCACCGCGAGACTCTTCGAGGCACCGAGAAACCTTGCTTAAGGGTTGAGAAACTTTATCGGCGCGGAAGGATTGATTTAGAATTAATGGCAGATGACTGGCAGGATGGAAAGCGAGACGTCGGAGGAAGAAGAAAGGTGAGAGCCTTCGTCGGCTCTTTCCCGAAACTCCATCAGCTTCCTGTTCCGGAATGTATCTTACGGCGGAATCCAATTACCCACTTTCGGGCGACATTATCGAGCGGAGGAGTGGTCGCGCGAGAGAATTTACTCTTTCGGTAAAAGTGCCATGAAACTACAAGACTGGATTCTGTCTGGATCTTGTCCGGATCCTGCCCGGATGGTTTACAGAAGGAGAGTAAACTAGTAGTTTTCCTGCTTCCTCGCAGATTTCCTCGCCCGATCTAATTGCTTTCACCGCCCTCCATCGTAATGTCAAATGTCGTGAGCGTTGCAATTATCGGATGCACTTCAATTGCATTACTTGATATTTTTGTATATTTTAGTATCTTCAATCTGCAAAGAACAATAGTCCAACTTTGACAATAGTCAACTTCATTATTCACGTTTATTCGTAATTATTTACTACGTAATTGTGTCAGTTGTTGAATTTTTCTAAAAAATCTTTGATAAAATTTATAAAATTCATATTAATTTCTAAATCCGGGAATTAACTTTAAACTGTAAAAAAATTCACTAACATTCGTTTTTCCAAAAAACGCTAAATCAAACAGACAACCTAAAGATCTTGCAATATTCATATTCACTTATTCGAAGAAGAAATAACGGAGGGAGATAGAATTTTGTGTTAATTTTAAAATTTGATCATTTCGTCGCTTCGAAAATTTTATTCTCGATTAATCGCGCTACGAAAGATCATGCGAGCGTAAAATGGCCGAATCTACAACAGCGGGAGAAGGATGCAGATCGCTTATATATTGAGGACAAAATACCTTTGGGACAGTTACGTATGCGAGGAGAGACCGCAATGCCGGTCGACCACCTGCTCCAATTACGCTCTTGTTAAGTGTAGGTGATCCTTTGCGAGTGTGACTTACCCCTTGCTTCGTTGCTCTTGCGAGTCGTGCATATTACAAATTACAGAGAGAGAGAGAGAGAGTTCCTTAAAATTTAATATCATTAAATCTTGAAACTGGTTATGCTTGCTTTATCAAGTAATATAGGAAGGGGGGGGGCGACATATTTCTTCTTTTTTTCCTTTTAACAATATTTTATTATATTTGGAAGCGGCATTAATTAACATTAATTAATATTGTTAAAATATCCATATCCTGTTATTCGTGCATCTCATTACGATGATGTAATAATTGCTTGCTTAATAATTGTTTCTACGCACAGGGTATTCCTCTTATTATTTTAATATTATTAAAATAAACTGGCGGCGGCCACACACAGAGATATTTAATTATAAATTTTAGGTAAATGTGTATATAATTGCGGTATGCAAAGCATCGCGACTCGCGTGAGCGCGCAATGATGAAAGCAAATGCTTTATTAGATAATAAAATGGAATGCCGGAGAATACACACGATGTGAATACAGATAACAGAGGGATGCCGCTTATGCGAGGAACATAGTGTTACGCTTTATTATTGTTCGATTTATATGGAGTTTCGTTGACTACTAATAGATAGAGAGAGTCCCCGTATACACTTACACGAGGTATCTGAAAGCGTGTAGCCATTTATGTATGACTATCGAGTGGTTGCTAAGGCGACGCCTTTTCCGGCAAAACTTTGGGCAACTCTCCGCCGAGCGATTCAAGTCAACTCACGTTCTTCAATAGCTTCAACAGCAATAACTTTTTCGTGGATACCGCAAAACGACGAAGCGAACATCCTGCAGATCAATGACTCCTCCAAGATCGTCTCGGAATTTCTCCCTCGCGCTCTTCGATTGCAATTAAATTTTAATTATTCATCACTCGATCGCGTCATGCGTTTCGTAAACGCAGAATTCGATATCTATAATCCATTTCGCGATGCGAAAAATAAAGTTATTTCATATTCGCGATTTTACAATAATGATAGAATAAAGAGGCGAGATTCGCGCAAATTTTATTATCATAAAAATGTTTTTAACGAAATTCAAAATAAATTTTGAAATTATATCAAAATCTATATATTTCTAATACATATCAATTTTATTATTTCTTATTCATTATCAGTTCGCTATATATTCGACATTATTTATTATTTTGTCATTTTTCTTCATTATTATAATCCATCCTAAAAGGTTCTCATATTTAACAAGATAATTTTTCTAAGTAATGTGAGAAATATGAGTATCTCCTTCTCGTGCAAAATATACTTACAACGTGCTCTTTTCTCGGAAGAGATATTTTTGGCGTAAAATATCACGACTTGAATTACTCGAGCTACAAAATTATTTGCAGTCTGCGCAAACAGTATTATCGATATTATGGCATTTTATTTTGGGTTAATGGACCGTCGAGTAATGGGCTGGTCGTTCGAGAGGCTGGCCCGTAACATCCACGTCGAGATTCTGAGGCTTCCCTTAATCTCCTGCCTTCAATCCCGATTAACGGCAACGCAATCTTTTACCGGACAAATCCAGGGATACGATGAAAAGGTCCCCGAGATATCTATTACATAATTCTTATCTTCTATTGACTTTTAATAATTACGCCGAGACTGCAACTCGCCAGATAAGGCAAAATTGTCGAGCTTTTCAATTATTAGTGATGAATATTATCACTGTATTTTAAATTACGTCGCATTTTAATTTTTTCCCTCTAATTTTATATTTTAATACAAAATATATAAAATACTTTCAACGAATATATTTAAATATTTCGCCACGTACGAAGTTATCAGTCGTTTTATTTCTCATATAAAACATAAATATCATTAAATTATATAATAAAAATAATATATACTAAATTATATATTATATTAATAATAAAACATTTTTAAATCACTCGTTTATTGTTTAGTTTTATATATTTCCTCATTATCTCTCCTCGTGACTAATTATTTACGATTAATAATTTACGATTATTAATATCGCGATAATTAATTTAATTAATTAGCTATGTTACTCCTTTAAACGCGTTCTCTCTTTTTGTTATATTTTCAAAATTATCCCGGCTCTCACGGCCGAGTTACGCGAGCAAACAGAGCGAAATCCGCATCAGATTTTTCAATCCGATTCGCACGAACAGGTAAAACGGCGCCCGTTTCCCTACCGCC
Organism: Camponotus floridanus; assembly: GCF_003227725.1. NCBI lineage: Eukaryota > Metazoa > Arthropoda > Insecta > Hymenoptera > Formicidae > Camponotus > Camponotus floridanus. The sequence continues at coordinate 1,611,707 of NW_020229838.1, forward strand.
ATATTTTTCCAATTACAGCCGGTTGCATAAAGCGCATATTGTTTGCCGTGCGCTCACGTCGAACGACGTATGTACATACAATACATACGTATGCACATCGCGATAACCACGTCGCGATGCGATTGCAACTGCCGATAACTCAGACTCTGTATATGTAATCGCGCCAATTTCGATCGGCACACATACGATATTCTGCCGTTATCCTCGCCGGTTTAATCCTAAACTTGCCAATGTACGTCTCTATCTTTTGTTATCTGGATATGAAATTTCGTAATTGCTTGTCATATTTCCCATAATGGATAGTTATCGTCATTCGTACATATTATCGCGATTAGCTTTTCTTTTATAATCTACGTTAGAAGAAGAATTCAAAAGAAAATGAAGTTGTACTTTTTAAAATATTTATAAAAATAGCACATGTGTATATGTTAAATCATTTTAAATATTTTTTCCTCGGTTAGAGATTTCAGATCTTGAGGGAGATTTATTTCCACTTCGAGCTTTACTTCGTTCTGCACGCGATCTTTTAACGCTAGACATTAAAAGTCGCACAGTCACTGAGTACTTTCGCCGAGGGTTGATTTACAGCTCGCACTTTCCATTCGCAATTGAAAAAAATGACAGAAGCTATCGGAGATTAAATTCACGAAGCGTTTCAAGGCGGAAGAGATGCGCGCGTGTTTAATCGGAATTGTCGAAGGGAATAATAATTTTTCCTTGACAGAAGATATATCGTCAAGAACGATTCCATTGAAATTGATGAAGACTGAAAATAATATGTATGAGCGAATGGAACTCTTTTTATTTATCACACTTAATAGAAGTCGACGAGATCTGGTTAGGTAACAATGAGTAAACGCAGTAAGAGATGTTCGCAACTACACGTGTGAATGTTACACATGTGAATGTTAATGCAGTTGTCGGGCCAAGATGTTATTCACGCGTTAATTTTAGTTTCTATAGTTCCATGTGTTCTATCACCCTTATTCATAGCACTCGGTACAATCTGCAACCTTCTCCTTTCTCATCTCCTTCCTTTTCACGCTATCTTTCTTTATCTATTATAAATGTTATCGCATTAATTAATGAAATATCCTTTTACCAGAATATTTCGCGATTATCTTTAATATTAATCGAGATAACGCGAATATATAATTAACTATATAAGATTAATGATCGATAAATGACTTGCAATTCTCAACTTTTTGTGCAACTCTGTTTTATACATTTTTATATTATTATAAAAAATCTACTAATTTTTATTATTTTATATTGTTATAAAAAATTTACTAATCTCATGATGTAGGAAAAAATATAATGCAATTTTTATTATTTTTAAAATTTTTATTATATAGTCTTATTGATTAAAAAATTTCATAAAATGCTATTTATTTGCGCAACTAGTCAATCATAAGATATAAATTACACGCCAAGTTTTCATCCTGGCATATAAATTGGTTGTCGAATACGCAACTTCATTCTATCTATCTCGGGATTTAAAGTACTCTTCGACTTTAAAATCAACGAGTGTAAGAGGCCAATTTGTTAGGACGGCGGCCTCTGCGCGTCATCGATAATTCAATCAAGTATCATATAAATCTGTCGGATCGTGCGAGATATATTGCTGCATAGAATTTGTGGATGTGCAGTCATATTCGCGTTTCTCTAAACGTATTCGATAATATAATTAAAAGAGGCTTCAGCATTGGAGGTTTTTGAGATGCGAAATAAAAAGTTAGTCAGTATTAACCATGTGATATTTATTAATCTGTAAAAAAAAATTTTATTCATCTGCACTTTTTCGTACTTTTTATTTTTCTATTTATTGAACTTTTTATTTTTCTATTTATTGAACTTTTTATTTTTCTATTTATTGAAGTGGAGTAAAACAAATTTTCCCGCGATGATAAATAAACATTTCGAGAGATTGGAGGTGTTTCATATCGGAGGGGGTGCGTTGAAAGCCCAGGGTGCACGCTCAGCTGATTACATCGTTGCAGATGCATCGGGGCTCGCTTGTAAATCGACCTCCATCATGAATCTCATCTACCTGTTCTGCCCTACCCTCGTGGATCTCTCTTTCTCTTTCCTTGCTCTTCCCCTCTGTTTGTCTCTCTCAAGGTAGATATTTGCAATTTAACTCTCCCTGTTGTAGCCCTCGGCACATCCGGTGGTGCGCGTAGCCCTCAGCCATTCAACTCGCGGAGATTTCCGGCAAAACGGTTCGCCTTACCTGGCGAAATCAATTACCTCGTAACTCGACTAAATTGTATCTGCGATGTATAAAGGGGGATACGACGGTAATCGATGTTATTCTTCGTGATGTAAAAAAAATAAGCTGTATTTAAATTGTGAAATTGTGCTTCTCTTTGAGGACTACAAAAGAGACGAGAGCGATTCACTTTAATATCTCTCGTGTATCTAAAAAAAATATCATTTCAGGAGAATTTTATCTCGTGCGACAGTAAGCACACATTTCGACGATTTTTATGCGTTTTCCATATCAAGCTGGCGTTTGCAATGAACAAAAAAAAAAAGAACTCGGACACGCAAACAACATATCATCGCACTGATTTTGGATTTGAAAATAAATACACGTGCGATGTTTGTTCGAAAATAATTCAATTAATCGCTTATCGGTACCGTGTCGTTTCGCATGAAATGTATCTTTATATCGCGCGATAAATTTTATTTGACATTTTTTTCCATATCTCTGCACGAGCTGCAATACGATTTTTAAACGGTATACACAATTGTCGTCGATGGACGGCGTTTAATTCGCGAAATAACAGTCGTGAATGGATTCGTAATTATTCCGAAGGAAATGTAATCTCCAGCAGAAGCTCTTCCTCGCGCGATATCTTCCACCATTCGGCAAGCGTGACGTTTTAATTAAAATCGTGACACGTATTACCCTGTGGGACGTTTAATTGCCTCCCCTGATTAAATCTGAACGCCAAAACACTTTCCATGAGAATGATAATTTTTAATTACAGTCGTTCCGACGTGGCGGCCGCAAATAAAATGCCCTAAACGTGCTAAAGTGGAACATCGAGACATTATTACAGCATTACAAATCATTGAATGAGGAAAAGCGGCACGAAAAATGCCGGAACGTCACGGAATCGCATAATTTGAACGATTGATAGATTTTCCAATTGGATGACATCTGAAAAAAATAACGCTGGCATTGAACACTTGCGTTGAAAAAGAGGAACGGATCATTAATGATCGCACATCTCCGAAAGTCAACGTTCGCGTTAATAAAGGCCAAAAAAAAAAAGGAATCGGAAGATATTCGAGCAGTAGAATTTAATCCATGCATTAATCCTACGTTGTGTATAGATTCGAACGAACACGGTCGCTTCTCGTATTTTCCGGTTCTATCTCCATATTTCAGCGAAGTGCACTTAACGTCAAGTGTATTCGCGGATTCGGCGGGACAAAAGTGATGCATCGGCCGATGACATATTTTCGATTGCGAATATATCGCGCCTTTATCGTGCACGCTTGGGTATCATGTATATTTAAGCGTCCATCAATTAAACTCGACACACCGAGGTTTTGAGGTAGTCTCGTAATTGCAAATCGATTGCGAATTACATTTATTACGAATAGTATCAGTAAATGAAAAACAAGAAAAGGAAAAAAAGAAGATCGATTTATCTATCAAGATAATGCTTGGCATAGTTAATTTCAGTTTTCATTTAAATTTAAAATAATATTTCTAGTGTTTTATGTAAGAGAACTACGCGAAATCTGTCCAACTAGGCAATATATTGATTTGCGTCTTTTTAACGAAGCTTTACGTAACAAACTATTATTCTCACTAATATTGTAAAGTATTAATATATTAAATGCAAGCAGCATCGTTGTCTATGGGGATCACATTGTAGCATTAGATTCAATGATACGCATCATTCTTTCGACCTTATAAATCATATCATCGTAAGTTACACGGTGATTTAGATAATCACCAATATATTCTCGTTACTTGCCTCGAGAAAGCAGGACACGGTATATCTTTCTACTGATTGTAAGAGACAAGAGATAACCCAGATAGGACGAGGCGATGAAATATCGTTACTTACGAAACTGTACGGAGAGAATCAGAAACGCTTCCTCCGGCGAGAAACCAATAAGACAAAAAGCTTCCCAGACATCTTCATCGGTTTCGATGGCGAGTCCTATCGGTCCTCGGAGAGGCGCCGAAAATGCAGCAAGAGGAAATTTCCTCGACGTCTCTTTGGAACGACGCATTAACCCTCCCTCGCGAATTCGAATGCACCGTCATTAATGAAACACGAATCTCATCTCTTTCTTGAATTTAGCAAATTAAAAAAAGCCCCGTCCTCCGAGTACGAGATTTTCCATATTAATCAATTCTTCTGCACGATTTCTCCAGAGGTAACTTAGATGAGAGATAAAAGAATAAACGAATTATTATGCAATATCGTATCTTACAAAAGTAGGAATATTATAAATTATTATAATTATTATAATCTATTAAATATACATAATTTCAATGTTGATTCTAAAATTTATACGTTAAATTTATATGACAATAAAATTTATTATTTGATTGAGATACTGTGTATTTAGAAAAATTATATTTATTTCAATTCGTGATTTTATTACTCTATTAATTACTTTATTCGTATTTTTAAAACCTATTCGATTATTCGTCGTTCCATTATTGCAATTGTAAAGTTATGTAATATATATTGCGCGCAATTTACCGAAGCACGAGAGACTTTTAATTTAATCCTTCCGCGACTAAGAAATTAAAAACGCGTATAATACGCGTAACGCGCGTATATACGAGGACCGTAATATTCTTTATTAATTTCCACGCCCGACACCTTACGACGCGATTATCGTCAAAATTCCAACTTGGGGGAGAAAGCGAGTGAGAATCGTCGAATTTTTTTCTTTTTTAAGCGCCGTTTACATCGGAGCCGCGGATATACAAGCGGAGATATGCGCGCGACACATGTTGAATGGCGAGGAAAATTAAAAGTCGGGCGAATTGTCGCGCATATTCGCGCTCGTCGGCGGTCTTGGAAGACGCGCGTGCAATTTTCGACGGTTAAATCCACGTGACGCCGGCGTCGCGGCCCGACCGGAAGTCGACGTCGGCCACTTTGGCGAAAATTCAGCATATTTTTGCATAAAATGCACCGGCCCCGTTTCCCTCCCCTTCCCTTCCCCCCCTCCTCCTTTACCCCGTCGCGCGGCTTTATTATACGATAAAGCCGCGTCAGTTGCGCGGCTGCTGCGGGATTCAACGCGAAAACGATGCGCGATTTCGCCCTTCATCCCTTCACCCCCTCCCCCTCCCCCTCCCCCTCCCCCCAATCGACCGACCGACCGACCGACCGCGCTTCGTCGTTGCTGTTGCTTTTTGCGGTAATTAAAAGCAGACACGAGCCCTCCCCTTCCCGCTCTCCCTTTCCGAAACATTGCGAGGGAGAAAGAAGGATAAAAAGCCATCGTTAGTCGTAATCTCCGGTCGAGAGACAGATATCAACGCGAAAAGAGGAGTCGAATCGTGATTTATCATTGTCGAATGCATAATTTTTATCAGTCGAAATAATTGAAAAAAACACGTCGCCTAAGGATTTTCCCTCGAAGAACAGCGAGGGGATCGTGGTTCGGATTATTAAGACGAGGATGAGGGAAGGAACGACGAGGGGTAAGTTTCGTACGGTCGTAGGGACTTATTACACCCGGATTTCTGGCTGGTACATACATAGCTCCGCTGGAAATGTCGATTTCGAGAGTCCGGGCTCTCCGCGGAGCCCCGATTAGGGCGCCGTTTACATCGGGTTTCGTACAAAGCACTGCGATTCAAACCCGATTCGGCGATCCCGGACGCTAAGCGGTGGTATAGGACCGAGAGGGATTTAACTGCGGATTTGCTCGGAATTTCTACAAGACCTGGCGTCCATGGATATAACTAGCAGATGTATGTACATACCCATATGTGTGTATGTGTGTGTGTGTACAGGGTATTTGATAAAAATTTGTCAGTCCTTTTTAATTAATATTTTAATAATTGTTGTAAAAATTGTAAAATAGTGAAGAATTTTTCTGTTCAATTTATCGTGCTCTATCCTCTCACAAGCGTTGGTTAAATCTTTATCAAACACTCTGTATATACAGGGTGTCAGGGCAATCTCTTTCCAAAAAAAACTCTCGTAGTTACGAGGCTTGAAATAATTTCTTAATTTTTACATAAACCATAAAATATCTAATAAAATATTCATTTTTTGATCTAAAATGTTGATTTTTCGATTATCTTACCTTAATACTTTATGTACAAAATAATGAGAGGAATAAATTGGTGTAAAGAAAACACATAATTGTTTCGAAAAAAAAATGTAATTGTTAAATTAAAAGATTGTAAAATTAAGAGATTATTTCAAGTCTCATAATTCGAAAAGTACTCGTTAAAAGAAATACTTTATTATAGTGTTTTGAAAAGCTCTCGAGATAAGCTACAAGAGCTCTTTTTTTGGGAAGAGATTGCCCTGACACTCACATACGAATAGGCTGATGTTGATCAAGGCTAAAATTTTTGGAGTTTCATGATCGCGTCATGTCCATATATGAAGAAAAATCATCGATTTCGTGCTTGTTGACATGGAAACTGGAGCTGTGTGTTTGTCGCGAAAATAGCACTTCTTAAAGATGAAAATTCTCGATCTAATATTCAGATATTCCGTTTGATGTCGTATTTATCTTTGAGTAGTAATATCTGTATCTCTCGAGTTTCGCATTCGTTCCAAGACCCAGATATTTTCATTTCCCATACATATTCATCGCAAAAATTAAAATTAGATCTTCAAACACAGTGCGCTTCAATAGCTCGAATCGCTTTGATATTTTAACGGGAAATTCATATTAAATAAATATTATCAAACGATGCAGCAAGAAACTCGAAACTATTAAATGCAGTATTATTTTTGTCAATCCTCGCCGAATAAAATCACGACGTTAAATGAATGAAGATAAAGTAAAGCGTTTCGCTTTACGGAAACGTGAAAAGCGCCGAAAGAATCTGAAGGCGAAGGAATCTGCGTCGAGAGAGTCTGACAGAGAAAAGCTCCGGAATTAAACTATGTAATCCGTTCACAATTATCTTGCTGTTGCAGCACTTTTGGCGAGCGTCTCGCGCGTCTGACGCTCGTCAAATTCGCGTCTCGCGAAATCCTCGTTAACGCGACTGCGAACATAATCTGCGGAACGCACGTGATCGGGGACCGATCGAGAAGAATCCCGAGAAAGGATAAATCAGATGAGTAACTTGCGGCCGCGAAATTTGCATTGATATGCAACAGAGGACGAGGGAGCTTTGCAACTCGAGTGGCGGAAAATACCCTCGGTGCAACGACGTTGTTAAGAAATCTTTATATACACTGTGTACTCGCGTAAAAGAGACAGTCTAATTTCGAACTAATCGAGAATTCGCCGATAGTAAATTAAATAAAATTTTTATATATTAATAATTATAAAATTTTCTTATATATTAATATTTCTAAAATTTTTATATATTAATAATTAAAATAAAATTTATTAGCGACAGTGATGGTTTGTTTTGCGATATTCGTAAGAAAAAGAAAAGAATAAGACACTCTTAATTTCTCGCGGAAAATGAAGTCTGCGTGTCTGCCTACACCGTGCGTTATTCTTTAAGACACTCTGTGTTTATGACTGTGAATATAAGTGTAACGGAGGAATAACTCGCTGTCGCGTCGCCTCGGGGTGTCATACTTCCATTTTCGCGACTACATCGAATTAGTTCGCTCCAGTAACGCGACGTAAGGAGAAGGCCGATGTGTGTAGGTATATGTATATATGTATATATGTACGCAACCTCGGCGTCTCTCTCGTGACTTATCGTGGCACGTCACGTGTTATCCGATATCAGGGGAGTTACGAGGATTATCAGCGCTAGTTTCCATCGCGCGCCGGTACTTTGCGGTAACGCGAACATTTCGCTTTTGATCTCGACGTTCCTAAGACTTAATCCCTTCAATGGGAGTTTAACGCTATTTTATCGCCGGATATGGAAGATTTGTAGAAACGCCGGGAGAGAGAGAGAATCGCGCGCCAAAAATACATTCGAAGCTTCAAATTTATGGGGGAGACTGTAATTTTATGCAAGACTGTCAAATTTTCGCGAGCTTTTTTTTACGAATACAAATCCCCAAGTTTAAACGCGACCAAGATGCAAGTTTCTCCCGAAATTAAAAGATCCTAAATTAGAAGCTAAAGCTTTTAAGAAGTTTCGCGGTTTTAGACGCGGAAATTATGCGGGATAGCGAGATTTCTAAACTTCGTAGATGGCACGATCCCGAAGTTCGCGGGTTAAAAATCGAAGAAACTTTCTTAAATTCTCATCTTAGGCGCTCATCTCCGGCAGCTGGCGCGTCTAAAAAGAGAACGCGAGAGAGAGAGAGAGAGATTTCCCGAAAATCTAGACCGAAGCTACCGACAGCACCAACGATGTTCCAAATCGGTGCTCATGTAACATCAATACAAGCCGGAAACCCACGTCGACACGAGAATCTTGACGCTTCGGAATCTTGAGGGAGCAATCTTCAATGTTTAACGGGGAGGAACAGCCGCCCGAGATTACGAGAAAAAGGAAATATTTGACGCGCCCGATAATACATATACCGCGCGTGTTATTTTCGCGCGAAGAGAGACGGAGAAAATCACGCCCTCATGTATTTTCAATACCTCGCACGACGATATCTCGGCTTCCGCCGATTTTATATGCGAAAAATATACGGAAAATATACGCGGGGAACGAACTTGACCACTCGCGAGTCCAATATGTTTGAAGGCAGCTGCGAGAGAAGCCGACGTATATGGGTCGCCAATGACATTTCTTTTCGTAAGCCCGGGAGCCAGCTTCGGCGAAACAGACGAGATTTGTTTCGCGTTATATTTTTTTTTTATGCGGAGAGAAACTTTAGAAAAATATCCAATTATTGGAGTCTCTCCCGAGAATTTCGGGACGAATTTAATTCTTCATTTTTAATAATACAATTGGATTTTAATTTAATTTACATCGAGTTGTCACATTTATAGAAGTTGTCAAATTGCAAATGAACTTTTTTTTACCTTTTATCGAGTTCAAATTGCAATTCCCAGCGGCATTATCTCGGATATTAGATTTCCCGATGGAATCTTGTATCGAATTGCGAGTGTACCAGGGAATATGCGTAATAAATCTCGCGCGTATCGGAGGCGAACGGCCATTGCAGCGTTCCTAGGACGGGAACGAAACAAAGGGGGCATTGTCGGGGATCCGTCGCGTCGCCGGACGCGGTACCGATTTAGTGCCGCGTTTCAGTTTAGCTTCTGAATCGGGCTGACAAATGGAAAAGTGCGCGCGCGCAACGACTCTTAAATCGTTGCGCTCTGGCAGCGAGCGATCGATTAATCGATCGATCGCGTTGCGCGCGTAAACCTCGTAAATATCCTTAACCATTGAGAGGAAAACAGCACCGTAAATCTGGCTCTTAAGATTCCTAACCAGCCGATAATCGCGTTGCCATCGGTCAGTCTTTATTAATCTCGTTAACGGAAAATGTACTTTCCCATGAAATGAAATCTCTTATGTATCTCTGATGTATCCTCGATGATCCGTGTGTTAAAAGTAATTTCATTTTTCTCTTCATGTATATTTTTATTATTTGTGTCATATTACGATGACGCATGGAATAAATATTTGTCGAAAATGTCAGATGTTGAAGGGGAATAATGAAACACAATGCCGCTTATATTTCGCAATTACAGTTGTGCAATTCGTAGCTTGATTATTTAACGGTAACGAAATTTAAATTGGCAAATTTCGTAATATTAAACTCCCCGATCAATAATTCTCGAATCGTTGATTGTGTAAACGGACGTACTAAAATTTAAAATTTAATATCCACGCGGGCAAAATTTTTTGCACGAGAAAAATCAGTTGATGAAATTTTTACAGAAAAAGACTTTAGTTTTCTCGCGCATCTAGTTGCAATCCGAAATAATCCCGAGTTCCTCTAAAGACGATCGCATTTAAAGATTGAGAGAATCTTCTCGTCCTCCATTTCCGGGCTTTGTCGTAAGAAATTTTTTCCGAACCATTCGACTGGCGGACCGGAAACGAGGAAAATCGCTTTCGATCCCGCGATAAACAACGGTCGATCAAGCTTAATAGAAGAAAGAGAGAACTGTTCATTTCCCTCGCTTCTACGAATCTCGAAGAGATATCCCTTCCGGTAATTGCGTGATAAATAAATTAGAGGGGACGTTATCAAATTTTATTATGTCCCGTTCTCCCGAATACAAGTCGTCCCGCCGTTTGCGTTCGCCATCAGAAAGTCTTAATAGCCACTGTGACAATCCAAATCGCGTGGCAAGCGTAACGATCCAGGACGATTACCTTAAAAGATCCAATTAAAAATCTCGACTCGAAATCGCAAAATTTTATATCGATAAAGGAAACTAAAAATAATTGTCAAAAAATTGATTTATTAAATTATTACAAAATTATTTAGAAATGATAAAAGAAAAGTCATGTGTCGTACGTGCTAAAATATTTTCTGCTAAACACTGTAAAATTATAAAGAAAACAAGAGAGAGAGATTATTTTATCGAATTATCACAGAAAAAACATTAACTTTAGATTAAAAAAGAAATGTATAGTGATTAAAAAATGTATAGTGATTACGAGCAAAATACAACCAATAGAGTAAGCATTACAGAATACGTATACAACGATATTTCGCGCATAAATTCAGGACAAAACGTCGCTTTTATTTTTTTGGTCTCTCGAATTGTTCGCATTCTCGAAAATAATGTTTCGTGCGCACGTCGAAAAAGAAGCAGGTAGAGAAAAACGACGCACACAAACTGGAGGGATGGGGGAACTGTCGGCAGGTGTGTATGTGTTGGGTGTCGGCGTATTTACCTGTCTGTATGTTACACACACGCACACGTGCGAAAGCGACGCGAACGGAGTTCCGGAGGAGAGCCGAGATTTTTCCAAAGAGATTTTCCCCGGATCGCATTTTCCAGGCGGACTAGTTCGCCCGGATAGCGCAGCCTCTCGTGTTTCGCCGGGTTTTATCGCCTGCGAGATCCGCCTTCGAGAGGGACAGACGGCGGCGCAACTGGAAGCTGTCGTCTACGAACGCGCGTGCAAGGTATATGGGGATAAATACGCGCATACACGGGCGTTTCACGTGTACGAAACATCTCGCTATCTTTCCTTTTTTTTCGCGCAAAGGGGCATGCATCGAAGCGTAAAGCGTCGTCTCGCTTGTGACGATCCGAAACGACTATCCGTATGATCGAAATCTGCAATAACATCGCGTTTTTGCGAAGTCGTGCTGAAAGAACGTGAGAAAGGAGACTGAAGATCTTTTTCCAATTTTCGCGATCGATTATATAAAGATTATATAAAGATAAAGAACGAAATTGCGAAAGAATCGAGGAAAAATTTGAATATTGAATAAATTCGAATGTAATATGTGTCATTTTTTAAGTACGTATTCTTATATTCGTAATGATATTAACTTCATAACTCATTCGCTCCTAATTCTTATTTTTTTTTTATATACTATTATTAAATTATATAATATTATTATTTTTATTATTATATTTCTTTATTATATTTTTATTACTATTTTATTATGTTATTTATTATTATTATTTTTTTTTATTATATAAAGCGAGGTTTATGTAACAATAGAACTAGTATCCGAAATCGCGCGGGCCACTTTTGCTTCAGGCAAATTTTTTGCGCTTGGTAATTAGAATGAAAGAGATTGTAGAATTGTAGCGAGCGTTTCACCCTCGCGCGACCATTTCCGGTAATCACGTTGGCGCTGAAAAAGCTTTTTAAAGTATATAAGCGAAAAACTTGGCAGTTACGATTAAGACAATTATCGTAAATGTTAGGTCGGAAACACCGTTACCATCGAAAAAGCACTTGGTGAATTTGCAAACATTTCCTCAGGAATATTACCATTGCGAATTTTTGGGTGAAATTTTATTAAATTGCCTATCCACCAACACTTTGTCATTTCGTAACGTTATAAATTAATTCATATTTGTTAAATTATTTGCTTTTTCATTATTTATTTTATTGTTAATATTGTAGTTTCAATTACATAATGCTTGTTAAAAAAAAACTATTTAAATGTTATTTTCGCTATAATATATAATATTGAGTTGAACTTTCTCTTCAAATATTTATTTATTTATTAATCTCAATTATATAATGCTTAATTAAAAAAATACTTTATTTTTAATATTATTCTTACTATTATATTATATAATATTGAATTAACCTCCACAATTTTCTCAAATATTTCCCACATGTTATATGGTACACACATTTTAACACGTTCACGGATATCTACCTTCACATTTTATGTGCCTTGTGTAAATCAGAGAATAAAATTTCGCGGGGAATATGCGCTTCCGTACGAATCTATCAATGCGAAATGATACGCGGTATTATCGTCTGTCCAACTTTATAAACAGCAGAAGCGGTAAAGCTCACAGAAAATTATGAATATTCATAAAAAACATCGTGTTGGCCGGGACGGAAGAACGATAACGTCGGGAATGTAAAGGCGGGATGTTTCCGTAATATCGTGGAACATCGCGAAAAGTACGTTCGTGTTATCGTAAAAACTCCGCGTTTAAATATAACGAGGGGGAAAAAAGTATCGAGTCAACCTATATCCGTGCTTTCGTCCAACGAAACGAAAAATTAAAAATTCTCAGTCAGTCGTAACTTAAGATTTTGCGGGAAGTAACGGAGAATCGTGTAAAATAATTTAAGATAGAAATCGAAATTTTCTTTTTAATTATAATTATAATTTTTATAAATAACCTTTTATTATAAATAAATAAATATCATTTTGAGGAGAAGCTTTTTTTGAGATTTCTATTCTCTGCAGCAGTTTCACTTACATGAGATTTTCAATTCCATCAGTGCTATCGCATGATAGACGTGCAAAAAATTTGATCGGCAAGCTTTATGCGGCAACTTTAATCTCGCGTTGAATGGGGGAGAGAATCCGCGAATGTATAGCGTCGCGTGATATTTTTGACGAAAATTTACGTGCCAACAATCGCACGTAACGCAATTCGGAAGCTTCCTACGGAGCATTCATTAGCATCCTGGTATAGTTGCCGTCCTGTGCATGATGACAGCGATAATGACATTCGATCGGACCGCGGCCGGAATATTTCAGCCACCCTCTCTCCTCCGTACTCGGGACTACGTCGACATTTCCGCCTTCTCGTCTGCTCTCGAGATGCGACGCGATGCGCAATCGTGCCTTCGCATAATTTGGAGATTTCGCACTGCGCGTGATTTATCGCCGCGCGATGAATTGACACGAATCGCGAACGAATTATAGCCGACCGTTAATCAGTTTCGAAAGTTAATTCTTTCTATAGAAATTAAGAAGGTTTAAATAATTGCATATTAGAAGAAATCCTAAGACTTATTATAATAAAAAGAGAAAAGAAAAGAATAGCCATTTCTCGTAGTCTTTTGGACTGAATATAATTTCAAATTTCAAGAACTTTGCAATTAAAATTGCAAAAGAAGAGTATTTTATCCTGTTATAATTACTATTGATTGGCACGTGATGTTGGAAATTTGTTATAAAAGAAAAATTTTTATTTTACTAAATTGAACAAATGAAAAAACTCTTTTCTGTTTTTTCCGAATAGATGGCTGAAACAATATTGATTTCTCTGTAATTTATCATAACTTCAAAGTGTATTTGTGTTTGAAATGGTCATTTATATTGTCTTTGTGGTGTCTCTCTTTTATTGCGATTTTATGTCAATTGAAAAGTGTTCAGCTGTCCAATTGTATCAAAGAAGAAATACGAGCGTTTCCTTCATTCAAAGTGGGTGAAAGAGAGGTAACCTACAAAGATTATTCGCAAACTGTAGTAATAGTACAATGAAAGTTGTCTAAATAAGTACAGCAAGATCTATGAATGGATAGATTGTTTAAAAAATGTTTGCATTTCTGTTTTGACATTCTTCGCATATGAAAATTTAATCATTTTTAAAACGATCTATCCACTCGTACATGCTTACTGCGATTTAGACAATTTTCATACTGCTGCTTCATTCTGTTAATAATTTTTGCAGGTTTCACTTTTTGAGCGAAGAAAACGTATTACTGCTCGTATTTCTTCTTCGCTGCGATTGGACGCATTCTTTTTAAGTTGATATAAAATTACAATGAAAGAAAACTACATAATAAACCACTACTTTGAACACACAAATACTCTTTAATAAATTATAATATAATATAATAATAAATTAAAGTATCTGCCATTTATTGGAGAAACGAAAAAAACCTTTTAATTTTTAACTTGCCTTATTAGTACAATATAATAAAAATTATACAACTATTATATACTATTTGAAAAGAAAATTTAGTATCTTGAATAAAATTACATCATGCAGTAACTTAATTTTGCTTTAAAATTGCAATTTACAACAAATAAATACAGAATTTAATCGTGAAAATAATTTAAATTTAAAAAAAGATGCAAGATTTTATCTTGGAAATAATTTAGATTTCAAAAAGTAATTTATCATGATTGTGAATAATTCCTCACGTAATCATTGAATGTTTTTAAAGCGGATAATTATAAGTTATTCAATAACTATTGAAAAATTTAGTATCTTGAATGAAATTACATCATGCATTAATTTAATTTTACTTTAAAATTGAATATTTCAAAGAGGGTAATTATTTGTCGTTACAAAGTTATTCAATGACTATCAAATTTATTACACGTTATTATATTATGATTGGATAGAAAACATACGATTGTTACCAGACTTTCTTTGAGATTGAATCGAATAGAAAGAAACTGTACAAAGACCTTCCTCTATGTAAGCTATAAGTGACGCGAAGAAGACGAGTGAGTGGAGCGCAAGTTTTCGAGAGTACAAGCGTTCACGAGCGCACCCCAGTTTCCGAGTATCGGGGTCGGAGCTAAAGAAACTATGTCTCGTACTCTGGGATTTCAAAGCCGGAGATTGTTGGAAATGACGCAAGGTCATGGACGGGGAAGAGATGAACGGCATATCAAGGAAAACTTACGCCCTGCCTGCATTCTCTCACTAACAAGTCGAAATCCGTGAGATTATTTTATCGCCATTAACTCTGAGTCGCACTCTGTACGTGCATCATTAATAATTATTTTCGTTGCGTCATAAATTTTATGATTATATTACGAAAAAGCTGTTGCGCGCGTGCAAGGATCGTTTTATCATATAATTTATAGCATGAAGCGCCTTGTACCTCGAATAAGTAATTCATCTCGGGATGAAAATTAATTCCATGAAAATAGAAAATTCGCAAATTTCTCCTTAGCGCGTTCTTTTCCGGTGTAGTCAGATATTCTTACACGATATTGGCATAATACAGATCTAAATTATAAGCATAATTCCAAGCTAATCCAAAGATGAAAAGCATATTATGCGCATCTTTCTCGTATTCTTTTCACAAGTCCACTTTGCAACGATGCAAAGTCGGTCATTAAACTTCCACACAGCAGTCTCATTAATTAGCTGACTAGCACAGCAACGTTTACTGAAGCTGAATTGCGGTCATGTTTCTACGATATAACTCTATGCAATTCAATGAATGCGTTTCATTCCGCGTCGTTGATGGGAAAAGTAAAATTAGTCAAACGCGAGATGTACCATCGTCAGATAGCCATCTTCCACGGCGGGAGCAGGATACAAGGGCGATGGCTGTTGTTAGAGACCTTAATTAAGGAGCTTCAACCGATATTCCTCTGCTTTCCTTCCTTTCCTCTTGCCATCCTGTACTAAAGCCGTCTGATCCTGGGAAGACGAGATTGTCGAGCCTGCCACAGGTCAAGAGTGGCTCTCTCGACACGGGACGAGCGCGGAAACGAGACGCATACAATGTACATCGTTACACAATGTATACACCCTATAGTACCGCGATATTGGAAACGTCGTTTCGGACAAAAAGCGCCTTTCATGAGAGCTTCCTGTCACGTCGTTGACTGCATATTTGGAAAGACGAGCGTTGAATCACCGTGATAGCATCGTGACTATCTTGTTTAAATCGCATCTATTAATCCGTTTACTCGCGCGAAGTCGAGCAAAATTTGTCTCGTTTATCAAAGACAGCATTTTTTATTTAATACATTTAATATATTTTTATTTAATATATTTAATATATTTAATATATTTTGTCAAAATTACAAGTAAAATGACGTAGAATGTATATCAAGTAAGAGTAATAAAATCTCTCGAAATTTATATTTAACAATTGTGAAAAATTATTCTTGAATTTAATTAATAGGCCAATGAGAAAATTAAATACGAAGTATAAAATGAAATCTGAAATTAGAAACCCATTAAACTTGTATAATAGTTTGTGTATAATAGATAATTATTTAAAAAAACTACATTATTTTCAAATTCATTCATTCATTTCTTTCAAATTCCTATTATGCAAGAATCAGCTGACTGCTGACACGCGACACTGACAGCAAGTGCCCTAAATAATATCACGAATTAGGTCGCGTTGCGGGCTTTGAAACGCACTGAAATTTCCGCAGAATGTCAAGGTCGAGCGTTGTCCACGCGAAAAGAATTCCTGAGCACGATGTCGAATACGGAGATATTCTAACTATGCAATGGGAATAGATTGTAGCATCCCGAGAAGTCGAGGTATTCAAGAAGTCGTTGCGCCGAGTGGTCCACGTAAAGTTTCGCTCTTTCGTTTACCGAAAGCTTCCCTTCGAATTTACATTTTTGACCATCAAAATCATGGCAACGGCGAGAAACACCTGACTTGACGCTTTATCTCCTCGTATCTTGAGCAGGATATTCTGCCCTCGCAAGATAAATACAAGCGAAAAACTAAGTTCACTTTCGCATGAAACGCCATTTTATAACGAAATAATCTATCTTTTTTCGACGGAGATATTTATCGGTTTTCGGACAATGTGAGATCGAAAAATTTTTCTAAATAAAGTTCAGAAAGAATGCGAATTAATGGAGAATGGGAATTAATTTCTGTTTCGTTGAATTTCGCAGAATTTTTTCATTTGAGACTTAATTATTGAAATATATATTTGATTGAGAAAATATGACGATTTTCATCCATCTATCGTTGCGATGGAGAGAAAATATCTTGTAACAACATGCAATGTAATATAAGAAAAAAATAATATAGTAATATTATCCATAATTTAATAATATTCATACGTATGAAACTTGAGGAAGACAATATCGGACGTAAGCATATAAATTAAACAATCTCTGCACTCAGGTAGATGACGAAGTCACAAATTAGCTTATATATATATTGACATATATCATAATGCAAATTTGATAATGTCAATTTTATATCCCAGATATGTCCCAGATATATTCAAAAAGACGAATCCGTCTATTGGAATGACAACATTTCCTGCAAATCAACTCTTAGACGAGACATATTTCTGATATGCATTAAGGTTTTCAAGAAAATAAGTCAAAACAGCGTCTGATCAAATTATCGGAAAAATATTTGATTTTAAAATGTATGCAGTAATATTATCAGTTGTATTATCAGTGAGAAAATGCTTTGTTCACAAAACAGTTAATATCTTTTAAAATCAATCGTTTAACGGCAAAAAAATGTGGCTGCGATACACGTTAAAATTTTGAAAGGGCTTTGTTTCAACATTAAAGAATATAAGAAAGACAATGAAATGAGAATAAAAGCAGCAGAAAATGCGAACGAATAAGACGCTAAGCGTGGAACAATGAGCCACTGATATCGTCGCGGCCTCCATTACAATCAGCCGCGTTATTGTTCCAGTTGGGTTGCGAACCGAATCTGGAAAAGGCGGCGGAGAGATTAAGGAACAGACGAGTGAGTGAGAGAGAGAGATCGCGCCGAGAAATTAGCAAACACGCGAATCACCCCCTCGACGACGTCATCATCCTTCTTGCGCGAACGCGCGAACAAAACGTCGAAAGTCTTTGTCCGAATTCTGACTTAGTCTTGAAACTTCGTGGAAAGCGCAGTCGGTGAATCAAGACGGACTCTCGAATTGACCGAGGCGCTGTTTGTTTCCGAGACAAAGATTCTCAAAGTCTGCCAGGAAGGAGAAGATTCTACAAAGGGCCCTTGACTCCCAGTACTGAATCGTTGGATCGTTTAAGGAACAACTGACTATTAGCAACTGTAGTGCAACTGCCATCAGCAACTTGGTGCCGGGAGCGTTTCGCAATTATTAATTGTCAAACTAAGTTTCAAGATACTCTCTGTAAATGAAACCGAGACCAAAGATTTAAATGGAAAACTCACAAACATTATTTTACTCTGTTTTTTGCTGTAAATATATACGGATTCCACACGATGTGTATCATATTTGATTTAATCGTTTAATTTTTTCGACGCTTTTTATAGCGTTTCTCGATTGTTTAATCGAGGCGCATTAGACAGTTCTGATTTTCTTCAACGTACATGTTATTCTTTCAAAGTTTCTCTTTTTTTTTGACTAGACTAGATATGTGTTTGGCCAAAAAGAGCCAAATCTCGTCCAGGGCGATCCAAGACTCTTCTGTGACACCCAAGGCACGGTCATTTCCACCGGAGGACATTTCGCGCCAATACAAGTGCCGTGTAAAGCCGGGCGCAGCTCCTGCCTCTGCTAAGTGCACCTTCGCAGCAATTACCATCCATTAAGCAGATAATTCGATCCCGTAAGGCCGGAGAGCAGAGAGAGGACGTTCTCAAGGATCGCGACCCGACCCAATCATATCAACTGAGTAATTATACTAGCAAGTCGGAAAGAGCGAAAAATCGTGTCTTCGCGGTGTTAAGAAAATGTCGAAGACCTTGCGAAAACTCACGTTCATCTGAAAACTCGGAGCAAAATTATTTAAGAAAATAATCAGACAAGCGACGAAACGGGTCAAGATAATAATGGAACGTCTCTGATGAAAGTCAGATAGCTAGAATGAGAGTTGGAATAATGATAACTGGAGTGAATAATAAACGGTAATGCCGTTGAATGATTAATCTAATTTAAAAAAATAAACAACGAGGAAAATTCTCAATGAAATTTATGGAAAAGTAACAAGAAATTGTATTCGACTTCTGAGAAAAATTAAAGTATTAAAGAATAATTAATTGTTGCATTAAGTGAAAATTTCTGGAGTAATAAATATCACGCGTATATTTAATAAACTCTTACATCCATCACACTATGAAAATATATAATATAATAAAAAAACATGGTATATAAAAAGTAATACATATCAATTTGCGTGAAATTAATGAAATTAATAATAACGCTACATGCTCGCTCTAGGTCGTCTCGCGATTGAAATTCTCGTATCGATTCGTTTAATCAGCTTTTATGCACTCGCCAACGCATCGTCAGGGGAAATATCATTTTGTCTTAAGCCGATTCACGAGCAATGAAACAAACCTTACTACAGCGAGAAATCCAATATAACGCGAGAGGAGGAAGACAGAACTAGTGCAGGGATGCGTTGTATATACGCGAATAAATATGCGCGTGGGTGTAAACTTTTCCTTTAGGGGTGCGGAGATAGTTGTATCGGTTGCCGGAATAATTCCCATCTCCCGCTAACTGTGAGATGTGCGCGCAATTCCTCGTGATAAGCAAAACCTCATCACGGAATTTTCATTGCTATTCGCGTCCCGATATTCCTCGCTCGCATCGATCGGCATATTTCGGATGCGCCGCGATAAATGGCTTTAAGATCTCAGCAATGCAAATTTAATAAGTAACGAAAATAACCATTGATTAGTCGGGGTAAGACTATACATGCTAAATTGAACAATTACTAATGACGTGAATTCGCGAAAGTGCGAAAGACACTAATTTAATCCCAAGATAATCGAAGAATATCTCATTTCGCAGACATTCGCTAATTGAAAATTTCACTGTGTAATGATTATAATATATTTTACGTAATTTTTCTACTTAAATTTTATCAGAGTTGTCAACTTTGAGAGATGTAAGATACGAATTCGGAATATTATTATTAGCATGTTCTTTACCAAATTAGAATCGATTTTTTTCAGCGAAAATATCGAAAGAAGGTCATCATTCTTTCTTGCAAATTTTCAATTTTTTTCATATCTAACTAAATTGGAAATTAAAATTTTATTATACTCCACCTTGAATTAATTGAAGTGTGTAATTTTATTAAGAGCTTTTAACTCTACAAAATTTAATTCGCAAAAAGCTCTTCTTTTTGGCGTTCCTCGGAATCCCCTTTATAATTACCTAAAAAATTACTTAACATTTGAAATCATTAACGCATCGACATTTTCGCCATCAAAAAAAATGATCTTCAAATTGATTAGAAAGAATCTACTATTAAAAAACATTGGGTGATTTTGAGACACTCTATATATGCTCTTTTATGGAATATATCACGGTATTAAATTATCCCTTAAAATTTGAAATCATTGATGCATTCGACGCTTTCGCTGTGAAAAAACCTAAATTGATTAGAAAGAATCTATTATTAAAAACATTGGGTGATTTTGAGACACTCTATGCTCTTTTATGGAATATATCACGGTATTAAATTATCTTTTAAAATTTGAAATCAATTTGAAAATTTGAAATATTGCGGTATTATCTCTAAAAGGTTTTTCGGTGGATATAGCTTGCACTGGACGTTTGTCGAATGATTGCAAACGACCATGCGAATCGCTCATGCGAGCAGAGACGCTTTTAACGGCGGTTTTCGACGGCGGATGCGAGAGTGTCGGTTGTAAAATATAGTTTTAATTCGCGCCACGGCCAGCGCTTTAATATGCACCGGTACGCGTCGCATACCGGTAGCTCCCCGCGTTTCTCCAGGATGCGGTGGCGATGGTGGCGGAGAGATCGCGGCGAGTTAGTTAAATTACAGAAATAAATCACACGAGAGAGCACATTGTCGTTCCCGGCACCGTTTTACGATTTGACGGAGAATACTGTCGCGCGCATGGCTGCATCAGATGCGTTTAGTGCGCGGTGCAAGGGGATGCAATTAACGTGGCGAAGATTACGTTTATGGCGTTGCACAATGGTCGATGGACCATACACATGTCGCACGCGGGACCTGATTGTCGGAGAGAGAGACGCGATTATTAGCACAATTATATATGCGAAGGATGCGTTATATATTTATGCGATCAGATAGAGGCTGTACAAACAGAAGTGCAACCTTTAAATTATTATAAAAAAATTGGAAACTGGAATATAGAGGTTTTCGATGACTTGGATTTTTAATTTAATTAACGAAAAAATTCGAAAATTTTCGATAAATATATTCTAATATCTCTTTAATCGCGCGTTTGTTATATCCATAATTTAATATTAGAACGTTGAAGGTATTATATATCTAGTTTTGCCACACTGTTAATTTGATGGGAATTTGCAAAAAATATTTTACTAATTATTATTTTTAATTTCTTTTAATAATTTTTAGTTACAAAGATTTTTAATTTTTCAAATTTATTTTTTCCTTGTTAAGAAAACTATTCAAATACTCTTATATATTATATATTATAATAATATATTATATTATTATATTATATTATTTGTAGTAAAATTTAGTGTTTCTCGAAACCCATTTAGCTCGAAAAGACAACTCGTTCGCGCGCAACTTAATCACGCTTAAAGGCACCGACTTAAACAAGTCTTGAGCAATTTATGCGCGGACAGAGCGCTTCGCATTGATTTAGAATGTACACAGATCGACGCTAATCTCGCTATTTGCCAATGGTTTTCCGATGCACGTGTTCGCGTTTTCGGCGCTTAAACGCTGGGGATGCGTAATGTACCGGGTGGCCGATCGCCGCCGCGTTTGCCGACGACGATCCGTGCATGCCAGCTGCACACGTGTAAATGTGTAACACGCTCGATTAATCCACTCCGTGCCGGGTTCACTGTTAACAACGTTGCTACTGCGGTTTCGGTTCGATTCGGCGATTGAGTGGCTCGAGCATAGTTTTCAGTTAAATGTCGAAAAAACACATAATCCGAAATGTAACATATTTTTCGAATCTGATCTATTTGACAACTTATTATATCCTCCTCGAACGCTTTGTTCTATTTAATGCTAAATTCTATTTGATTTTTTTATTGCAACTTATTCATTTTCACGTGGGAAACAACTCTTTCGCTTTGAAGGATATTAAAAAAATATATTCATATCATATTAAAAATATATTATATATTTTTTATATTATTATATATTATTCTGTATATTGTATTATATTAATAATATATTTATATTATATTATATTTATATTAATAATAATATATTTATATTATAATATATTTATATTTATAATATAATTAATTATATATACATATATGAAATTCTTCGATTCGCGAGTTAGGATCGCGTGTTGGGAAAAAGCAACTTATTCGAAAGATGGATTTGCTGACGCGACGAGACTCTCCCCTCTGTCCTCGCTGTATCGCGGCGATTCAATTTTAGATTGTGTTCTTACGATGGGGATAAAACTGACCGGAAGTCACTATTCGTGTGCGCCAAAACATGTAGATCGCCCTTGCGCGAGAAAATAATGAAGACAAATGCTTCGCGAGAGTGCTAAAAGATAGATACGCATTACGGTAATAAAGTCGTCCACGCTCGTCCGCTGTCAACATCGTTATTTCCCCGATTGATGCATACACGCAATTACGCGAACGATACAGTTGACTCACGTTAATTCGAGCTCAGATAATTAGCTGTTACCAATTACCAAATTTTTGATGAATCAAAAAAAAATTCTGCTGAGTAAATTGATAATGATAAATGAAAATTTCTTCATTATTTTTGAAAATCTTTGGCTGCGAGTTTTTTTTATGCAAGTCGAATAAATTTGAAATGAAAAAATTTTTACAGCGTGGATTAATAAAATAACGTTGTTGTTTGGCACGCAAGTGAGAGTATATGGTATACAAATCACGCGATCAGTACAAAGTTACGGATAATGTAAATGCGAGTATGGAACTAACTTTCGCGCGAGATTGGAGGAAGGAAAATAAAAATAGTAGCCGTGCGTATCGTTAACAATATGAGTATCCCATTCTGGTCAGCAAACACACATTAAACAGAATATTTCTTTCAATCTGGTCTTCCTAAAAAATACATTCACAGATCTTTCTTTCTCTTCATTTTAATAATTCCATCTTTCATTAAAAAAATAATGTAATGTTTAATTTATACATAATATATGTCTTTCTATTAAAAGCATATATTTCGGCTAAATTAAGAATTACTCATTCGAGAAAAAATGGATTATTATTTCTGCATCAATTTTTCGCTGAAATGAACATAATTGATTATATTAATAAATAATAATTTAAAAAATTAATTATATTAATAAAATATGATTAATAAACAATTGATTACAAAAAGAAAGTGGTTCAAAGTAATTATTTTAGTATCATATTGCGAAAAAGAATAAATTAAAGAAGAATATGAGCTAATTTTCAAACCATGTTATTGTTACTCAAAATAGAATGATTAAATAAAATGTTTTCCTTCATATTTCTGCGCGAAAAAAAACACATTATTCTGTTGCATTACGCGTCGCCAAGAATTTACAAAACAACGCATTGCGAATAAAGAGAAATTAATTCAAGCTGCTTGCTGTTTTCAGAATTTTTGCCTGTATTCATATTTATGCGCATATTTAGAATGCCGGCCCTCCTCGCGTGCGACTCTCATATGAAGAAACGTTGTGCGTTCCATTTTTAAAAAGCGACTGGTGGCAGCAAAACGTGTCAATGTGTCGCCTCGTTGTAAAAAACGCTCGTGTCCTAAATTTTCGGGAGACTCGCTGAACCGCGAAGGGACACGCTATCGCGCAACATTCGGTTACATTTTATATCAATCCGCAAACAATTGCGAATCACCATTCTTTTTATCTTAGTCGACGAAAACAGCTGTAGCTAAAATCGCGTCGCGCGATTGCCTTTCGATATCCGATTTTCAAGTTTGTGATTGCAAATGTGTAATCGAGTGAAAATATCAGTGAACAATACTGAAAAATATATCGAAGAATGCCGTACAGATGCGATTATGGCATAAAAGAGTTGCTGATAGAAAAATTTAGATTGAAAAATGTGATTTGTTGCAACTAAAAATATGCAGGAAAATAATTATATATTTATTCATTTATCTTTTTAATGATAATTTATTCATAATTTCGACAAATCTTCTTAAACTTGAACATTATGCAGGTATATCTGTCAATATTGTGAGTAAAATCAAGAATTAAAATTATCCGGAAAATATTTAACTTGCTAACAGTAGGGAATTTTTCCTATAAAAAACTTTTACTGATTATTATTCGAAGTTTTCACTTCACTAGAATTGAATTGAATCATGATAGGAGATTTAAAAACAGGAAGAAGGAAAACCTGGGGAATCCGGTTTGATAAAAACGAGATGCTTTATTGATAAAATTCCACCAATGTCAGCAAATAACACCAGCTTTTGATTCGGTAACGATGGAAGAAAAGTGAAAGATGTCAAGAACAGAGATCACCATTTTCAAGTTTGAAGCAGTTTCTTTAGATCACTTACGAATTTTTCTTCCAGTAGTTTTGGGACAATTTAAGTACCGTCCATCCAAGAGTTCTTTGACTGTCGAATCTGAGTGCAAATAGACATTTCGGAAAGTCTCGTCTGTGAATATTGACTCTCGGTTTAAGCGATCTCGAGAGGCAAAATTTCGAAAAATAAGTTTACTTTATGTGTGTATCGCCATATTTAATAAATTTCATTGCGAGTAATTTAGATTAATATCTGATATGAAAAATTAATAATAATATTTTTCACGAATAGACTAAAGCAAAACTTCTGTTGAAAAATTCGTATATTTTTTAGAAACATTCGGAATCTATAATACTCGGAAATCAACAATCAATTTATCGTAGATGATATAATTATTTAAATAAAATTTCGTACGAAATGTCAGAAAAATTGCCCAGAGAGAAATAAACATCTTCACGAACAGTTATCGATAATCGCACTTCATCTTCACTTTGCTACGAATCGATATTTAAGCAAATTAGCGGAATAATTATGCGATAGAAAGGGCCAGGTCAATCCTCAAATGCGAATTAATATTTCGTTCCCGGCTTCGATACTTGGTTTCCATCGATCTGTCAGGGATCTGGGATTAAGTGGACCCGAGCCACGTGTTTCGAATCACAATGCGTTTTTGCGGAGACACGAGACACGGTTTGCATCCGAAATAGCATCTCTTTCTCGTCGAGCAACATGATTTTCGAGTCATCGTTACTCGATTTGCTTGCGAACGATATTGAATGCCAGGCTTATGATATCCGGGATGAGTAAATAATGGCATCCTGAGAAATTGTCAACACAATCAAATACATCGTGAGTCTGCTATATAATCATCATTCGTTTCTTAGATTTTCAAATAAATAAATTGACTCTTTATAAATTGATCTGAATCTTTATATCTTAATATATTTGAGAAAGAGAGAGGGAGATGATTTTTTAAAACATTTTTTTTATTTATTTTTTTATTTATATTTATTTAAAATTATAAAATTAAATAGAGTATTTAATTACAATCGATTTTAAAGAATTTTGCTAATAGCATATTTGCAATTTAATCGAATTCCCGTAAATCCCGATAATGGCTGAAGCGGATCTCTTCGATGTAGCCGTCAAAGAGAGAGAGAGAATCTGGGAACATATCGATCGTTACCTCTTTTTTTAATGCTTACACAAAAGGGGCTGGCAATGCTGACCGCCTCTTCGTGATGCGAGTCTTTTTCTTCGAATCCTTTAAATCCGTCTTGTCGAATGATTCCATTTGCGCGGCTATAGCTTCGGACGTAACCGTGAATTCCAAACGAGGGGTTCTCGTTCGTCTGGACTCGTTTGCATAATTATGGCTTTAGTGCACTCCGTCGACTCGAGGCTTTGCGATATTAACGCAATTGCGTGATGGGGATTGTTTTGCTAATTAATCTACACAAGTACTCTTCTAGTACTTAAAAGTCTCTTTCGAAAAATAATAAAGTCTCCTTCGAAAAATAATAAAGCTGATTTTTTTCTTTTTATTGCACTCTTTCTCTCTCTCTCTCTCCCCCTGATTTTTCTAAATTAAAGAAATTATAAATTAATAAAAAAATTATGAATTAATAAAAAATTACGAATAGAAATTGTGATATGGATAAGAATAAAAGGAATATAAAATGTCGAAAAATCGAGGAGAAATTATCGGATTAATAAGAATGAGACTTTAATTATATCAAGATTCTATGAATTATCGAATTTCGATAAACGTGATTAACATGACATTTTCAAATAATTTCTGTGAGCTAATTAGTGTCAATTAAAAAATGATCATACATATTCTTCTCCATTTTTCATTGATCAAAGTGATATCCGACGCGATACATAATTCTCTCCCGGAAAATATAAATTTTCACCTGAACAATCTCTTTGCAGTTTATAAAAATATCGGATAAGACGTCGGGCGGGGAGGGTGTTTTCCATGGAAAAGAATTACACCTCCGTGTATATCGCTCTCGCAACAGCCAATATCCCCGATGATCTCGTCGCGACTCACCCCCGCGACGGATCGCCGGCAAATCTTGTTTGTCGGGAGGAGGGGAATGAGTAAGTAGTAGTATAATATAAGCGCGGCGGCGCATACCGCGATGCGTACGATCGATGCCACCCTGTAGACGACAGTGAAACATCGAGGGAAGGAGCTTCTAACGACCGAGTTCCGCTGTTTTGCTAATTATCCAAGGCTCGCCCGGTCTCGTTGCTCGAATACAGATCCCCTTATCTACCTCCACCTCCGTCTATCCATCTCCTCCTTTCTCTCTTACCCTCCCCCCTAGGACGGCAGGACCTGTCGCTTCCACGTTATCCTGCTCGAACTCCTGCTCGCCGGCGTCTCCTCGTCCACCTCTTTCGCGCGCATCGCTGTATCGCGCCTCGTCACGAGAAACGATCATTAGTCAAGGACCTCTCGCGAACAGTCACCCCGCTCTCAGGATACTATCGATCAGCGCGCTGAAACAGGTGTGACTCGTGTATCTCTCGATCGCGTCGCTCCCGCTTCTCCGATTCGCCTCTTCCGGCAAAAAATGAGAAATGGTGATTAACGGGCTCGCGAGCCGGAACGACGACCGGCTCTTTAAAGTACTTGCTCCGCCGTTTTTCCTTTTTTTTTTGCTGTCCCCCGAGAGGATTTAATTGCGTCGAGCGGGAAGTTATAAGGATAATTCTGTTTCGGTAAGTTTCCGAGATGAGAGAGAGAGAGAGAGAGAGAGAGAGGGAGAGAGAGAGAATCCGCGACAGCGTCAACTTTATCTCGACTTCCACTCGACCGTTTAAATAAAACATCTCGCAAGAGGGAAAGAGCGATCGGGGGAGAAAAAAATGATGGAAAAACCGGAAAAACCCCGGACATGCACCTTCCACGTAAACCGTATACATGTCGTACAACAGAGTTCAATTGAACATCTCTCGTCGTCTTCGACGCCAGAGAAGGGGGCGGTTCCAGCCGGATCGTCGATGCGAAACCAACGGAAATTATTCACAAGCCCGATTCGCGCCGGAAATTCGACGGAGGTCGAGGCGAGGGTCGGATGGAATTTTCGGGGTAGCGCGTGTTCTCCGCCTTTCCTCCCGCGTCAGCTATCCCTACCTGGAGGGGGGAGGGGGCGCGAGGGAGGGAGGCAGGGGACGAGGGACGAGGGGAGGAGGCGTCCTTTTTGTCTCCCCCGTCGTCGCCGTCGCGAGTTTCGCCGGCGGCGGGTCGCAAACTTTATCGGGGTCCAATGATGCATCGCCCGGAAATGGCGAGGGTAGTTCCCGGCCGGAAGTGCGGCACATACGTGCGCGCGCATACGTGCATACACGGGTGAATCGCCGCGTGTAAGTGTGACCGACGTGGGCTCTCGCGTATCTCTGAGCGCTAGGACGCCCGGCCACCCTCTCCCCCTCCCCCCCGCTCCCCTCCCGCCGTCGCGCATAAATAGTCCGGCTACGACATTAGCGAAATCTCGCCCTCCCGGTAACTATTTTATATCGCGCGTTATCTCGGCGAGGCTCGAGGCTCGCTTTTATTTCGAATTTTGGCAGAATGATGCATTATCTGGGCATCACGTTAAGCGATATCGTGTTAAATCATTCGCTTCGAAGAGACGACGGATTGAGCCGAAAAATATATGGTAAATGTTCGCATTAACGCGACACGGGTCATCTGCCTTTTGATGTATATTACATTCCTGAGTAATACACGCTTCGAATTTTATGGCGGTCTCTTGTGGTTTCTGAGATATGCAGTTTGGAAGTATCGTAATTTTCGTACCTACTTGTATCGTCTCTCTTTCCAACTAAAAAAATATAAAGTTTGGAACTTCTCGCGTAAAAGAAAATTTGAAATAAAAATGAAATCGATATACTTGCATATTTATATCTCTAAGGGAATATTTAATAATAATACTCATGAATAATGATGAAGTGAAAGTTATAGAGGACCGTAATCTTTGAAAAAAACTTAAAATGTTATTTTTGCAATATTTCAAAATTGTATATCTCACGAACAAAAGAAGGCGCCATGAAAAGTATATATTACTTTTAGAATCCTCTCAATATCAAAATAATATATCAAAAAAATTAATGCATGGCATTACGTGATATTAATATCTATTTTACGCATTAAATAAAACTAACATTCCAAATTTTTTACTTTATAAACAAGGAAATTTTGATAAATGAAATTTTTTTTCTTATAAAATTAGATGTATATTATTTTTAATTTTAATTAACGAATATCTCTGTATATTATTTTATCAGTTTACATAGAGTTCTATCCCTTCAGAATCAAATTCCGCATTTGCATCTTGTTTCTGCTCAATAATAGACGCGTTGAAATCACCCTCGAATTCTACCGAATTCATTGAATGAAATGGCAGCTTGCCGATCGGTGCAGTATCCATATATGATAAGTAAACATGGCACAAATAACGCTCGCCTGCGTAAACAGTGCGGAGTTGAACTAGCTGGTTCAGCAGGCGGTTCTCGATTCAATTACCCGAGATCAGTTAAAACCGAATAGAAATAGAATCATTTTATTGGCAATCTCATACGGGACACCGTAGCGTGTATGATATCGGGTGACTGATTTTAACAATGAAATAAAATAATCAAATTCCATCAATTTTGCTTTTCTGAATAAAATTACTACTGTCGAACAATTTGAAGATAAATATTTTCTTAACAAATATCGATACATACATAGTCGGAAAATTGGAGAAAGTAATAAATGAATTTTCCCTGAGCATTTCTCGCGATGGAAAAATCGGCTCGAAATTCATCGAGAAATTTCCGATTAAAATTAAAGGTGCAGAGATATCTTGTGGATCTCGATTTGTCAAATTCTCCTATAATTGCACGCGAGTAAATTAAGATCCCCGTTCCTCCCAGTCTAATCTTTCCGCTGTCTTTACGATAAATCGCGAGCAATTTGATACATTGATATTCTTTAACGACGGAGCGCATCATTGATTTTCCCGATGCTGTAAATGATCTCTCGTCTCAAAGGGTATCCGGGATATGGGGTGAGAAGAAAAAGAAGGCTGTTAAAAGGGAGGATGCGGGGGAGGCAGACGCATCGCGTGATCCGCGTAAAACGTACGAGCAAAATCGCTCGGCGCGGGATTTAATGGTGCGGCCACGTAAACGCGTTCCGGAAACGTAGCTACTGACTCGTGGAAACGAGCCCGGGTTAGCAGGAAAAGCGAGGCACCGTCTGCCCCTACCTGACTTCTCCTAATCGATCGTACCTTCGACGATCTCTCGAGCTAATTGAAAACCGGGA
Organism: Camponotus floridanus; assembly: GCF_003227725.1. Taxonomy (NCBI): domain Eukaryota; kingdom Metazoa; phylum Arthropoda; class Insecta; order Hymenoptera; family Formicidae; genus Camponotus; species Camponotus floridanus. The sequence goes on from NW_020229838.1 coordinate 1,641,672, forward strand.
GTGCACGGAAGCCAAGATTGTTGCAACCAAGCGGCTCGTTCAATTTACTCGATTTCTTGCTGGTTGTGCATTTTTCTCAAGCCACCTCGTAAACTTAGAGTGCGTTCCATATTTCAGAAATTACATACTTTCGAGATACTTGTACATATGAAAAATTGAAGGTGGATTAATACGAAGAACTTTGTTTTCATTTTCATATCCATGAAACAGGATATTTAATTATTTTATTTTTATTATTATCACACATTTATTATTTCTTATTTATATATATATATTATTTATTATTTTTTTATTCATATTATTATTTATTATTTTTATGATTATTGCTGAGAGAAAACCAACCCCCAAACTTTTCATTCGAGTACGAAGGATGCAGCTATCGTCGAGAAGCAACCGGTCCTGGAAAATCGAGTGATTCTGGCTTTCCTCGCGCGATTAATTAACCAGACTACGTAATTCCAAGAGCGTAATTCCAAGTCGACGTTTGCGAGTGATGTTATTTACTGCGTAGCAACCACGGGCGACCTCAGTCGCGATACCGCGGCTTCGCCGCAATTTATGATCGCGACAGAGCGAATGCGCGAGTTCACGACGCTTGGTGCGATGACGGTGTCGCCGGGTATATCTGCCAGACTGCGATAGCAGACATCCTTCCCCCTTTCCCCTATTCCCCCCAGGGCGATACCTCATCGTCTGGAACACATGCTTCTCAATGACGTAATCGCCCCGTCCACGTGCGGCGATTATGCACTTTACGATACGTGTCTATCTCGATCGTTGTCATTCGAGAGAGAAAGAGAGAGAGAGGGGGGGGGAGATGATGCAGCGAAATGATTGTTATTTAATAATTAATTTATAATTTAATAATTTATATAATTAATAATTTATTAAAGATGGACTGTCAGAAATCTTCCGTATCTCGTAAATAATTTTCGCATGCAACGTAATTCACGTGGTCGCTTCAGCCTGCATGAATCCAGTATTCAAGGGGTCTCTTATATGAGGAATTATTGATATTACATTATTACACGCGACGCGTTCACAACCATAGACAGTGTTCACGATACGCGCCATCAATCGAGAGACGACGGCCGGCTCGGCACGGAAATTGCCGGGAATCGCATCGATATCTAAACCGAAGGAATCACCGACGAACTTTCTAATCACTTTTCTTCGTCCGCCTTCCGGTTCATCTCCGCGGCAATATTATCTGAAATTGCTTCGAGAGACGGTGAGTTTCTCTCGGGGCGATTTTATTGTTGCCGAGACTAGACTGCGCGCGCGTGGATGATTGAATCGCTGGGAATTTCATGTCTTATCGCGACAGAAATGGTAATCGCCGTGGCATCCTGCCCGATTGAGATTCCTCGACCTTTGAAATACGGCAAAGGATCCGTTCGTATTACAAAATCGCAAGCATAAGCAGGATTTTTTTTATATCAAAGATGCTCTATAGAAAAGAAAGAACCGTTAAGCTGGAGAAATTTCATGAATCGTAATATGAAATTTAAAATATACGAGTTGCTTCAGGGAGAAATTAGAAATTGTTTTGTGAAAAATGAAGTTTTACACAGAAAAAAAAGAATATTCTTGTTTTGAAAATATCTTTAATTTCAACCTGGAAATCTTGAAATGATGAAAGATTTTATTGCGTTAATTAAAAAAAAACTTACTTGAATGAAGCCATTTTATATAGTTGAATCAAGAAAAATATATTTTTATGATTTAAGATTTCATTTTCTTGAATGAAAAGGAAACAATGTTAGATAGAAAATATTTTTAAATCAAAAATTATAATTTTCTTAAAGTAAAATTAAATGATTATATATTCTTGAGGTGATAATTACAATAAGATTATAATATTAAAATAAGACAACAATATTGTTGAAATTTAAGATTATTAAATTCTTTTAAGATTTATTATATTCTTAAGATTTATTATATTCTTAAGATTCTTATTATATTCTTAAGATTCTTATTATATTCTTAAGATTCTTATTATATTCTTAAGATTATTATATTCTTTTAAGATTACAGATTGTTGCGTATATACGAAACAATAAATGTGTTAATTCAAGTATGTAAGTTTTGATTTAATTTAACACTTATATTTTTTGTGTATGAATCATACATCGCGGGAAAAAAGTTTATATCTAATTATATATAATTGTATAGATATAATTTTAGATCTAATTAGATATAATATCTAATTACGTACAATAAAATTTATTTATTATTATTTATATATAATTATATTATATTATTTATATTATTTATATTATTTATATTATATTTATTTATATTATATTTATTTATAATTATTATATTTATTATTATTATTATTATTTATATATAATTATATCAAAATATTCCCAACTCCATATCGAATTATACAAAAATATTGAATATAATATTCGAAAAAGAAAATTTAATATATAATAATTCTGTATAATTCGATATAAAATTATAAATATGTTGATAGAACATACAAATAAGAACATACAAATGAAAATATAAATAGACTTTATTAAACATAATATAAATACGTAAACTTTTCCTCCAGCAGAAATTGAGCTTTTTCCGGAATCGCGCTTGTTCGTAAAAGGTGTAGCTTCATTAATAAGCTAAAGCATCGCAAAAGCCTCGAATGCGGTTTGCTAATTACGCGTTTTCTTAAAACGTGCGCATCTGCTATTCGCGCGGTCAACTATATCCTCATAGAAGTGCACGCGGCTTCTGCGGAATTCCGTCTGACCTTTGTAGTGGCACATGATGGCGCACAACGTTATTATTACTAAGCTCCCTACAACGGGGGAGGTTGAACGAGAATACCGACTGTACTAACGTCGGTCTCATTTGCTTTGTGGTTCTTGTTAACCGTAGCTTGCACTCGACGGCACGAAAGCCCCACCACGAGTCGTTTCGGATATTTCTCTTGATAGAAAAGCCCTTCGGGTAATCAGGAAGTCGGGATACGCGGCCCCCGAGTCTCAAAGAAGCTAAATATTTCGAGCTATCCGCTTTGAGCTTTGACTTCCCTCGCAGATGATTTCCCCGCGAAATATGGTATAGGAAATATTAATATCGACGTCGCAGCGATTCGCGCCGAGTTACTCAATCATCGCGAGAGCACGCGAGGGAAGTTCCCCGGGACTCTCCTCGCATCAATAACTCGTCAATAAGTCACGACGTATATCACCGAATTATTTCACCATCGATAACTGGGAATTTCCGAATATGTCCGAGTGGAAATCGATAATCTACGAATAAAGCAAACTAATCACAGGAGCAGAAGAAGCTGGAGGTCTCTCGTACGCAATAATATTCGCGTGGGATATAGGATATAGGATATGCACATTCGGGAGATTCATTTTGAAGAATCTCTCACAAAGTTGAATAACGTCGCATCCCTCTCGCATGCGTGTGGCATAACATCCTTTAGAAATCCAATATACATACGCACCTCAAAGAATATCTCTTCTCGAAATTGTAAACATCCCCGATCAGATTCCATGTGTGTAATCCGCCTACGAAATATTTAGGATTCCCGAGGACGCGTCAAAGCCTTCGAAAGGAAGGGAGTAAATCGGAAACGCGAGTCGAGTTATCCCATTATATATGTACCGAGGCGCGGCGGCGATCAAAGGAGGAGCGAAAATCGAGAACGGGCGGAGAAGATCTCGACGTTAGTCTCCTACGTTTCTCCCCGTGTCAGAAATCCTGAATGCGCAGGGTAACGTCCCTCCACCGTCGCGAAAAATATCATAACACGTACGCGGGGCATGCATTATGCACACGTTGCACCGGGATTCGCGCGGCGAATCGGAAGACTCCCGCGAGAGAGAAGAGATCCTGTCGCGCTGATCTACAGTCGGTCCAACATGCATCCGTTTCCGCGCGTGATCCTCCCGAACGGGACGTACGTACGCAAATCAAGGAGCGGATTTGGGATTTATATAATAAATGCGGATCGTGATAAGCCGTTTATTCACGTAAAATTTTCATAAAAATGAATCCTTAATGGAGGATAATTATTAACAATTCTAAGGACACGACGTGAAAATTAAAAATATTCATGTTTACGTATATTTATAATTTTCATTTTCTAGGCTTCTATTTTATTTCGTACACTTTCCATTTTTAAACGCTGATGCGACATCCGCGAGTTTAATGTCGGACAGATTTGTGAAGCGAGAATCAACTTTATAATTCGTCGACGGACAACGTTAATCTCTAGATGCGGCTTACGGTCGGATATGTGACCTTAAAATCGAAATTTTTCCTGGCAACGAAAATGTGCATGTCGCGCTGAAATATCTCCCCCGTTGAAATATAACCCGAGGAAAACGCTTTCCGCAGGAATCGTGAGATTCGTGAAGGATTATGCTGCAGTTGCAGCGGAGGGTACTTCGCGACGTAATCTTCAAAGATGCAGCAGAATTAAAGGACGGATAGGATAAAGAAAATAAGAGAGAGTTATAAAATACTCGAAATATGCAAATATCTCGTAAAGTCGTCTCAATAGCTTTCAACATAAAAACCATCGAATATCTAAGAATTGAAAGAAATTGATTTTATTCTTAATAATCCCGTAAGATAGAAATAATAACAATCATCGTAGATAACTTTCTGGCAAATTTCAAGCCAACAATCGCCCTCGACGAGTTTCACTGTTGAACGCAATTATTGTTACGCTTCCTCAAAGTTGGTCAAGCGACCAACATTTTATACTCGCTGCTCGTATGATTAATACATGAAGCTACCTGTCCGAAACACACCACGGTGAGTGGAAACAGGTCCGTGTGTTTCTGCGACACGCTCGCCAAAGAGGCGGGATCGAGGCCGGAATGGACCGGCTTGCGCGAGGGTGTAAAGCTCGGGCGGGGGTGGGAACCTCGCGCATAATCGCGCGTAGATATGACAGGTCGCAACGACGTATAGCGTAATCCCGTCTCGGGAGATTCGGAGATCAGAGACGTTATCCTCATGTCAGTTGCACACGGCGCGGTTAACGAAGGAACTCTGATTAATCATGTCGACCGGTTGACGCGATGAAAACGAATTCCCCCTTGGTTTTCCGGTATCGTAAAACGGGAGAGAGAGAGAGAGAGAGAGAGAGAGAGAGAGAGAAAGTTCCCTGGTCGCGACAAGAGTGAGAAAATAATTTACAGTTTCGAAACATTAAATGAACGGCTTTCGCGTATAAAATCAAATGTTGCTTTCAACCGCTCTGGATTTACAACCTTCCTGTCTGTTTGCAAATTACATAGTTGGACGGCTCGTTTCATCGAGCACATTATGGCTCACACGTTAATGTATCGTAAATAATTATTGTCGTGGCACGAGACAAGCATGTTTTCTGCTTGAAGGTAAACTTTTGGATGTTTGTTAGTAACAAGTTTTTCTTTTTACAGGTAATCCTGGTCAACAGTAGCCAGGCTCGAGTACTCGGTGAATACGCACAATGCATTCCAATTACGACTATTATGTCGTGATAATTATTGCGGCATCTTCAAAGTTTCAAGTAAGTACGATTCTCGTTGGTTGAACAAGTAACATTACTTGCTTATATTTAAGAAAGATAGACGAGTTTAAAGCAACCGAGCTACTGGGAAAAAGAGTCTCGTGGAATGTTTACGAACGCAAATAGTGCGGATTACGAAGCTAGGGGTGACTCGCACGTTGTGTACTCAGTACTATATATATACTATATATATATATATATATATATATATATATACACTCAGTACTATAGATAATATTTTTGAAGCTGAATGAAAAAACCGGGAGAAAGATATTTCTGAAGGGTTGAGAAAAATCTCGGGAGGCTCTTGGTAGGGCATTTTGCGATCTGATAACGAATTGACGAAAATAATAGTTTTCGGATAAGAGATTATAGCAGATTTATGTAGGATTTATTACGATTCATTTTCTCGAAATGGAAGTGAGTTAAGTTAAGTTAAAAGTGAATTAGAATTTTTCAGATTATAGAATTTTTTTAATATATTATAAAATATATATTACAAAAATATAAAAGAGGATTAATTCGAAAAGAATTAATGCTCGAAATTCGAGGATATGATAGTAAACTAAAGAATATTTCAAAAATTGTTTAAATACTAATAAATTAATTATAAATATTAATAAATTAATTTTAAATATTAACGAAATAAGAATTTATAAAATGATTGATTTTTTTACGATACAAATTATTAATAAAAGAGATGACATTCTCTAATTTATTCCAATTATTAAAATGATTTTTTTACAGAAAATGAAATATATTTTCTATAAAAAATAATTTTAATAATTATCTTAATATACTTGTTATTAATATTTATTATTATTTATTATTTTAATAATTATCTTGATATATTATTATTATTTTATCTTGATATATTTATTCAGACTTTTCTCTAATTTGTTTTTATTTAGTCACTGGAAAAAAATAATAAAATGCATGATAATCATATTTATATTATTCATACATGTATAGCAAAAGTTATCAAGTTAATGTATTAGGCTAGGTAAATACAGGCTGTTCAGTTACATTAGTTCTTAAGAAAATAATTTGTCGGCAATATCGAGAGCGAGATTACAGCGAGTAAAGTACGATGGATATCGACGAAAAAATACCGCGTATTCTCCATTTATTGAGGTTTACGTTCGTTCTTGCTTCTAACGGCAGTGCCCTACTTTGATAACAATAGTAACACGCTCGTATTGATAATCCTGCAACCGCTAAATCGTGTTCGTGAACTGTGTTATGCGCTAAAAAACTCATTCATTATAGACGAAATTAAGGACAAAATTAACATCGTTGTGCATCGTGTTATTTTTATCTGCTCGACGTGCTCATTTATTAATACCGAGAAGACATTTTGAGCAAAGTTATCGATTCATACAGCTGATCATTACGTTGATCGTATTATTTATGCCATTGCGAAAAGAGAATTCACAATTTGTCGGGATATTATTCTTGTTCTCTTGATAAAAGGGAGAAAAAGAAGCGAAAAAAATATCTTTCCGCGTTAACTAAATGCAAATAAAATTTGTATTTATTTTCTACAATTTACAATTCCCTTTAGAAGGGAATAAAGCTACTCCATTTCCTTTTCGAGACTACCCTGGAGTCTACAAAAATCGAACTCAGACACGTATTCTGCATTAGAGCTTTAAAAAGCGGTCGACAACGGGAATTTTATCAGAAACTTCGCTCCAAAGTACGGTTGAAAAAAAGCACACGATGCACGACAAGCTCCCTATTATGACAACCATCGCGAGGGAACAAAGTGGCGACTTTTTTATGACGGGGGAAAGAGGAAGAGGAACGGATCAACGACGAAATAGAGTGCGACCTGACTCTGCTACAGGGTGATATTAAATCCTCGATGAAAAGAAACTCGCGGACCAGTCCTCGCGCGAGTCCTCAAACGTCCTCTTCACCGACCGGTTATATGAGAGGCGGTGGCCTCCGTGATTGCCTGCCGCTGAAAGGGATCATGACGATTTTTTGTTTAATTTTCCGCTGAAGATCGAGAGAGAAAGAGGGAGACGAAGTCAAATGTCTATCTCCCTCCTACACCGGCGAGGAAAAAAAAAAGGAAAAGGAGCGAAGAGCTCAAGGATTGATACGCGACGCGCGTGACCAGGTTGCAAGATACACTGGCGGAAACGACGAGTGGCGTTCACCGATTCTGAGGATATCCGGGAGATTCTTGTTTCTCGAGACATCGAGAGAGAATGGCTCGATGCTGCAATTAGGACAGCCGGCGTCTCTCATCGCGAGCTAACCTATGTAAACAAGTACGAGTAAGTTAGCTGGTTGTAACGTTGTCGACTGCTGTAAATTGCTGCTTTAATTGTCAAGCAGAACACTGCAAATTACGCTCTTGTATAATCGCAAGACGAGAAACAGATCGAAAACATGGTCGTAGGACACTTGCAACGATATGCAAAACTACCCCCTTCCCCCTGTTCAAGTTCTCGAGTAAAAGAAAAAAAGAGAAGGAGGAACGAGACAAGTCTCGAGTCGCAGCGAACGTGCAATGGATGCTAAAAACTTGACAGAGGGTGTCAGGATGGAGGATGAAGAGCCACATCGGCGAAAGACGAGGAAGGGAAAAGAGTGGCCGAGAAAGTTGCGAGTATCCAATCATAGGAGGATATTGTGGGATCATAACTCCGCTTGCCGCCGGTCTGTCGAAGTCCTGAAGGACTCTCTCCGCTTCGTTTCTAGCTTCTTCCCGCAGACGTAGTCTGCTGCCAACGCTGACTCGACTCGACAGCGAGCAGCGATAGCGATTCGCGGCCTCTCAACAGCTTCGTATCGCGAGAGGGACTACCCTCTTTAACTCAACGCAAGCTTCTCTCTTTTTAGTTCTGCGGTTCTGCACTCTTTTCGGTTACAGTCTCATGCTTTTTTCCCCACTCTGGAGTTTTCTAACCAGAAGGTTGAAATTTCTGCCTTTCGTCTACGGATTTTTCGATTAATTTATAGTTTAGCGCGATCAAATAATTAATTAATTAGCTTCGCGAGGGATAATTTTAAGAGCGCAAAATGGTAATATTATTTTTGTGGAAAAATAGTATCGCGCTTGTGCATAATGTCTAAATGAAAATGTTACTCTTAACATTTGTAGAAGACTTTAACGCAAGTCGTGGCGTATTTTAACAAACTGAAACAGACCAGTCGACAAATTATGTTGCGTTAAAATGCGAAAACGTAAAATATTATAACATAAGGAGCGGCATTTTAATACTCGACTCGTCCCCGTGATAGCGGACCGAGATGAATTACAAATTATAATATCGCGGGCGCGGCCACAAAGATAAAGCCGACTGTCGGCCGGCAAACAACGAGAAAAATGTAGGCGAATTAACACGATAATGCAGCCGCGTGTCCGCGCCGTTTGCGCTGCCGTGTACCGCGGTCGCATAAAATGAATTAACGGATCAACGAGACGAAAGGGAAGAGAGAGAGAGAGAGACGCGCGTTGTGAAAATACGGCCGTTCGTCGACGCGGCTCGGCTGGGCGACGAAACGCGGCTCTCTCGCGTATAATAAAGGATGAAATATGCACCTCGAGTTACCCTCCGAGATGATACAATGCCCCGGACGAGGAGGAGCCCTTCGTGCAGCTCTTCGCCGGAAGGGGAACCCCTTTCTTCGCGATCTTCGCCGCATCCAATTAATCATAACTCCTTCTCACGACGAAGAAAAATTTCAAGAGATTGTAAAAGTCGTCCACGTTATTGATTTTAAACATTCGTGATGCGTGAATTCTTCGAAACAATTTTTGCAAATTAATTTTTGCAAGATAAATCGGACATCAAAGAAGGATGAAAACGTTTAAATTATATCGTGTAATTAACAGAAGATGCTTCGTTCAGCGTTTTATTTCAATGCTAAGAGTGAATTTCGCTGAATTCTCTTAATGGAAAAACATGAAACTCGTATTTTGAAAATAGCAGCGTATAAGTAACTCATTTTTCAAACGTTAGCTCCTGAAAATCGCGACGTCGACATGGAAACATGTTTCGCTGCCTGGAGCAAGAGGCGAGTAAGCGGCCGTAATTAAAATTCGTCTGAGAGAGATCGTCTCGGCTCTCTCGGAGGCCGCGAGTGGAGAGAAAACACGGATCGGGGAGGGGTAGACGAGAGAAACACCTGAGGATGGCAGCGACTTCCACAGGATTTCCTACGGCGACGCCCGGTTCTCGTCTGGTATCAACAATCATCCCGCTTATCATCTTAATGCAGCATCGTGCTCACGAGTTGCGCCTTGATCTCGTTAAACTGTCGCAACTTTTTGAAGTTAACTAAACTGCCGAGAAACGGCGGAAGAAATTCGCGACGCGAAATTTTCGCGAGGGCGATTTATCTGCGCGCGAATCGACAAGGGATCGCTGATAAGTAACGAAGACAGATTCCTGAGAAAGTTTCTATTGAGATCGAAGAGGAATCAAATGATTCCTTCAGCTCGTACGTCGCGATAGCCAAAGTAGAAAGGTTTTTTATTTTCTTGAGATAATTTTAATATGAAGCTTCAAAGTATTCAGAAGATCGAGGATTGAAGAATCTTCCAAGAACCATATCTCTTTTTTTTATATAATCTAAATTATAAATTAATCGAAACGATTTTATAAAAGATGAGCAAAATTTCGAGGAAATTCCCACAAAAAAAATTCCCACAAAAATTAAAATATATTTATATTCTAATTCGAGTTGGAGAAGATATGTCTGTTTTTTTTTCTCAATAAACCGCTTTGACAATCGCTTCCTTACGCGAGATTTTCTCGTTTCGCCATCCGTATCAGAGAAGCAGAGAGAGACTTTATTTCCTGGCGAAGCGTATGAGATACGTATCCGCAGGGATCGCGCCAAGTTACCGCCCATAAATCTCTCGTCTCGGGATATTACTTAATGCACCGACGTTTCGACGTGCAATAAATCCCACCGTCAAAAATCGACGATGCGCTCTCTCCGCATCCGCGAGACGAGTGTGTCGATGCGAATCGTACGTCGTATCGATCATTCCGAGAGCGAAACGAAAGACCGTCCGTTGTTCTTCGCGTCTCGTCGGGGATTTTTCCCCGGGCGGATGCCGAGAGTGCTTCTCCTTCGATCGACCCCCCCAAACACGTAAACTGACAGATGTTGAAACAAACCATGCGCGCTCGGGAAGTCAAAGTCTACGAGCAGGAAATTGTCTTTAAATTTATTTTACTATCTAAAAAATACTGGCGGCGTAAGAAGATGAAAGACACAGAGATCTCACTCATATTACGTTATATTTATAAATTCATCCCCTACGCTACTTTAAGATACATTCTTCTCGCGTATCTCTCGCGTAAATCCCATTATGGAGTATGCTCTTCGCGCTGTAACGAGAAAGTAAAGCTACCGCTCATCTTCCTCTCGAGGTCTTATCGTAAATGCGCGCGAAAATCCTCAGGCTTGCAATTTAACGCGACGAGTCAAGAGAATACGAATTCCGAAGAAATATTACCTTTCAGAAATATTATCTTCGGGACGACGTGTGCGTTATATGCAGGTTGAGATGGAGGTGTGCGAGGGAGAGCCCAAAGTGTGCGGCACCATTGCGTCTGCGGACGGGACACATACGTCGACTGACCCCGATTCTCCCACAGGTGCAATATACCGATCGCCACTGCACCCTTCCACCCTCCGCCGATATATTCCCACAATAATCGACCGTAAGCCACCCCAAAATCCCGCAGCCCGCGGCGCGCTCCAAATAAAGAGGAACAAACCGCGCCAACCTACCCTAATTCCGTCGGATGCCGCTGCGGAAAGTCGGTCATCGGACGGGGAAGGCGAGAGGGAAGGAGGGAGCGGAATTTTCGCCCGCTGGAACGCTCTGTATTTCGGTCCAACGGCGAATTATCCACCGGACACGCGAGAGAACTTCAAAGCGAGGACCTGGCAGCGGATTATATAATCTGGACGATGCCCGATCGTAGGGCAAGCGGATCGATTGGCTGTGAAATGAAAATGCGAGATAAATAAAATCGCGAAATCGAGATCGCGTAAATTAAAAATACGGGTAGAGTGAGAAAAAGACGATAAACAAGTAAATGAAATTTTTCATTAAAAGAGATAATGTGAAAGAACAGAATAATGTATATATGTGAATTGAAAAATAATTTCTTAATTAAACGCAAAATATGTCGAAATGTCACGATGCGAAGAGATTAAAGTGTAATTATGCCAGAGGTGAGGATCGTTATTTTTTTTCATCCCATCTCGTTGATAGCGATCATTAGCCGATGGGATCTAATTTCCATTCGTGCCGAAAATTCCGACCTCGAGCGGGAACTTTTATTTCGTCGGATCGGAGCAATGGAAATTGAATCCGCCCGAACGCTGCTGACGAGCACGGGATCTTCTGTTAATTTCGCTCGCACGACGGATAATCGAAGTTCAAGAAGGCTCGTGAGATGTGATGTCAATGGGACGGAAAAATACGAAGGGTTCGTGATAGCGGTGGGTGTTATGATTGGCTTTCTACGAGATACGTGGCTTTCACCTAGATTAGGAGACGACGTGTTCCTTCAAAAATTTCTAGAATACTTTGTGCCACGATCGACAAACTTTTGGTTCGCCTTTCATGTTTCTGAAAAAAATCTGATCGAAGGCGTAACATTAATAATGTAGAAATAATAACATTAATAGCATAAATAATGTAGATTAATATATTCTGAAAATATCTTTCAAAGATAATAAATTATTTCCGACGACATAAATCGAACATTATAAATCGATCACCGTAATCGATCATGGAATTCCCTCCATGGATCTTAATTATCATGATTAAACTTTCGAATTAGCTTTCTCGTGGCAAATACGCACTTGGGATGAAACATGGTAAATTATTCGATAAAAGTGTCGTTCAAACTCTGCCAACAACCAACAAGACAATATTTGAGTAGCGAATTCATCGCTCACTTGATTGATGCATCTGACAATTTACGAATCGTATAGAAATTTGTTCACCTTCCTCCCCCCCTCTGTTTTTATTCGGGATTAATGTACCGATTCAAAATGATCCACTGATATCTTTTCATACAGGAGTGTATTATTAGAGTCATTAAGTTTTCATGCGATTACCATTATTTCATGTGTTGCATTTATAAATTTTTAATAAATTTTTAATTTTTAATTTTTATAAATTTTTCTGATCCCTTATTGTCATTAGCGAAAAATTATAAAAGTTTTTTCTCTATCAGATTCATCGAAATAAATAAATTTTTTTGGATGTGACCATTCGTATTCGATAATATGGATTATTAAAATATACCGAAAACTCTTTTTTTCATTAATTAATAAATAGCTGTAAATCTTAGTCAATTATTGTAAAATCCAATTTCACTGAAAATGCAAAACAAATGCAAATGAGTCGGAATCATTTATTAGTGACAAATAACGAGGAGATTTATTAATTCATATGTATAAGGAATTTACTAATTCATATGTATTATCGGACATGAGTAATCGTATTTAGAAAAACTTATCTATTTTAATATATTTATAAAAGAAAAAATATTATTAAAAATATTTATATAAGGAAAGTATATTTATAAAAGAAATTAATATTCTCGTTTCTGATGTCACAATTCGATATGATTACAACAATAAGTTTTGAAATCGTAATGAAAAGTAACTCCGATTATTTAATCTCGTATTCGATTGAGAAATTATTCTTGGCAAATTATGAAAAATTGTGTAATCTCCGCGATAAAAATTGTGTAAATTGTGAGATTATTATCGAAGCAATCAAACTAAAAAAAAGAGAAGGAAAAATTAAGCAGGCTGACAGATATACGATAGACACATTTATATATTCTCAAAGGGGAGAAATATCGATCTTTAATCTTCAACTTTTCAATAAGCTTACTCATCCTTTTATTCGAAGGAATTCATCTTAAGCGATAGTAAAATGCGGCAATTTGCCGAGCGACAAATTACTCGGGTTTACGCGATGCCCTGCCGTCATGTCATCGGGATGCTCGTGTCTCGACCTCACTTACTTTCATTATTTCGCTAAAAGCATGATGAAAGTAAGATGTGTTCATCCATCTTAATTTATGTACCCCAACATTTCTCCGTTACATCGTGCAATATCCGCCGGTCTCTCGATATTTATACGCATCATCAGCTTTCGGTCTTTTACGTAATTGGAATCGAGTTTCGCACTTTTGCGTCGTTTGATTGGGAAGGAAAAGAGAAACGTTAATTCGACGACATCTCGCGTAAAAGCTATCCAATCTCGACGAAATTTCAACTAATACCCCGTATTATTCACGCCTTATTCCTTATTAATGTACGCGCACATGTCGCGAAGCGATCGGAGAACATACGCGCGAGCGCGATAAAAGTTCCATTTCCCGCGCATTAATTCCGGTAAGAGGAGGCCCTTTATGACGGCACACAGCCGGAGTTCAGAATTCAATGGAACTTTTCAGACAATGGCAGCCGCCGACTTGTTCGAGGGGTGGTTCGGTGATGCGGAAGCAAAGCGGATGAAAAAGAGGAGGATCGGAGAAGAGGCGAGAAAACGACGACGGTGTCGCCGAATCTAAGACAGTGGTTCTTAAACCCAGTCATCTCTCTCGGATTCTCAAATTATCTGCTCGCATATATTTGTACGTAAAAATATAATACGAAAGCTATTTTCATGGAAATGTACACTTTTTACTTGATCGATCGATGATGAAAGGTCACGTGTGCGCTTTCAAAAATTCAACGCATTCCTGACTGATGCGTGACAACCTGTATCAAGAACCACTGACTGAAGGAGCAGGGAGAAAAACGGAAGGAAGCTGAATGAGTGCGGTTAAAGTCTTTGTGTCTCCTCGTTCTTGACATTTCAAAGATTATTCCTTCAGTCTCTTATATAATTCATTTATCTCCCGATACTCTGTATCCCTCTTACGCTTTGAACACTTCGCGCAACGGCAATTCCATAACAAACTAAAACGAACGATAATAAATTAAACAAGAGTCCCGAATTATTATTCCAACGGGACGAGTTATTTCGCGAACCGAGAAGAGGCGCGAATAATTATTCCGGTCCGCTCTCGATAGAGTTGACACCGTATTGTAAGATACAGTTCGATCATTTTTAGATACTTGATTCTCTTTAGAGATTAAATTCGTTTGCAGTTAAAGAAGTAAAATTTTGTGTTCATATATCTTCACTATTATAATGTCGATTTCTCACTTTTGTTTTAATAAAAAAAAAATTTTTTTTGTATGCTCCAATTACTACGCCTTGGCTCTTGCTTGCCAATTCTGTCAATTGATAATTATTATTAATTTTTAATTATTAATCATTATTATTTCTTATTAATTAGAATTAATTTTGTAACTTTTATTTTTCTATTTGCATTTAAATTTTAAAATTTTTTTTTTTCGTTACAAATTAAAAAAATTATATTTAACAATTTAAGTATATGTGACTGAAATGTGCTACATTTAAACTAAAAATATTCTGCATCTATAAGTGAGGCACATACAGTTTTTGTTCTTTTTATAATTAATATATTTTTTAATAAATTATAAAAAGATAAAATTATATCCTATGTTAAATCGATCGATATTATACAAAAGTTTAACTCCAAATTTACTTAAAACGCTCCGCATTATGATGCCCTTACTCATTGCTATCTTTATCGCATTCTAGTAAACTTTTATGTCTTTGAACATTACAATTTCCGGAATATTCTCTCTGATAAAATATTACGTCGAATAAGCTATTAAAACCGAGCGATTTTTAAAAAGATTTAGGTTGCTGCGAAATCTATCGGACTTGCCTAAAATACACGCGCGTCTCGGAAGGATTGAAAGTTCCAGGGCAAGAGGTTGTAGGCCTAGCGGATAGAGAAAAGCAGGATAAAAAGCTTCGGACGAAACCACCCCCGAGCATCCAATATGTCTGTCCTCGGCTTCGATTTTCCTCCCACTATCTGGGCCACAAGGTTATTACACCGTGTTCTTGTATTATCGATCTGTGTTCTCCTGAGAGAACGTCATTATTACTGTCGGCCATTTTTTCGGCACTTCGATCAGACCGTCAATCGTTCTGCTTAGATTGGATGATAGAGTTTTTATCGCACAATTTTGAAAAAAAACTGTCGCCCTTCACGAAAATATTTGATGAAAACTGATTTTCAACTCTGTTTTTTTTCAATCATTTTTATCTTATAAAATCTCCTCGTGACAATCAATATTGTTGATCAACTCTACGCATAAAAACTGTATAATATCGTTTCGATTATTTTCTCGCGCGAATTTCGATTTTGCCCAGAGAAATATCCTTACGTGCACACGTAAACATTCGTTACAATTACAACCACCGTTATTAATTAGGGAATACTGCGATTGAGATGGGAAACGAAGTTGACTCCGCGGGATCGCGAGATCGCGAGCGAGGCGGAAAATAAACGCAAGTAACAACGCGCAACGAAAGCGTCGATTGGGAGGCAAAAGGAGAGAGAGAGAGGGATTGGAGGGATAAAAAAGGGAATATATTGCGTTCTCCCGTATAGTTCGGCTCGGATTTGTGTATCGATTGCGAAGCGTTCCGATAGCCTACCCTCGCCCGCATCCTACCCTCGACCACATGTATGTACAACCCGCTCCGATACTCCGCTCGTCCGGATACACGTGTATTGCGGAAAAGTAGCAGCGTCGTTTTGTTCCATCGTGTGCGCGATTAGCCGATGCCCGGAGCGCCATAGTCTACAAACTGCATTTATTGGGTTTATCGGATCGGTAAGCTCGCTTGTTTGCTCGTCGTAGGCGAGCCCAAGAAAAATGTTACCGATACGACCGACCGGTTTTCATTACGTTACGTTACGTTATGTTGCATGCGGTCGTTTCTTTTCTCCTCGTCGAGTTTTTAGTTGTTTCCCTTTCATTGCTTCCCTCCAGAGCACTTTATTGAGTATCCATTTGCGAACGCTATTCTCCTCTCAACGTCTTCTCCTATATACATCTCGAGGATTTTTCAATTACTGTAGAATTAATAAATATTTAAAAATTAATTATTCAAGAATTAATTAATAAATTTAAAAATGTTATTTTTCGCAAGAGTTCCAGATATTTTTGACGCAATTATACCGCAGCGATCGAAAATCCTTATGTAGCGTTCGCGCACTTCCGCGCAAAATTCGAGGTGGTGCGATCGTTCGAGTATCTTAATTATGCAGATTTTCGAGGTTCGCGAAACAGAATAACGAGAGGAGAGAAAGGCGGAAGAGAGTGTTAGTTCGTATCAGCGGGTCGCTTGTAATTGCGAGGTAATCCTATTTCATTCCGAGTCACTTCAGCCGGTTCGAGCATGAAACGCCAATATTTCCCCGCAACTGCCGGAACGAAGAAGGGAAACGCTATGGCCTCGAAAATTGCGACGGCGGCCGCGAGATTACCGGGTAGCTGCAACCAGTGGCGGATCTGACGAGGGCAAGTGCATATAACGAAAATATTATTTTTAACTAGCGAAATCATAATATAGGTATCGCCGACTTTTAAAAACGCGCGACACGTCTTTATAACGTATTATGGAATATTAAAATACATCTTTTCTTCTTCCGATTCTTTATATTTAATAAAATTTATAATTTTTTGTATTTAATTTATATTTAATATCGGTATTTTACATTATATTTAATTTATATTATATTTAAAATGTATATATTATATATATATATATATATATATATATATATGTATATATTTTATATATATAATCTAATTTATATCTAATTTATATCCAATTTATATTTAACAGTATTTTGAGCATGGCATAAATTATAAAAAAATTATAATGAAATAATATAAATATAAAATATTATAAATATTATAAATATTATAAAAAAAATTTGGAAAATTTTTTTTGTTGCTGGTACTTGTAATCTAAAACAATGGCATATATTCTAGATTATAGCGCCCAGACGTTTATCTCCACAGTTAGGAAACGCCTATGTACACCATTGAGAAGTGAACAAGGAGCTGGACTGTGGTAAAGTCTTTTTCATTCTAACTTATTGCTCACTATTCGTGTCTCGTATGAAAGTCGGTGGGGTCTCGAACCACGGACGTGCGTTTCTTTCTCTTCGAGAGCCATTCATAAGGTTTGAACACTAAACATGCGCGACCAACACGAGCGTCTCAATAGCTTATATTTCTTTACTTTATAGAATCGATTTTTTTTTAAAGAAAATTTGATGGAATTATTAGTCAAATTGTGTTTTCTCATACTTTTTAATTTTAAATTTATCAAATATTTCTTTTCTTTCTTCCTTCGAATTAAAATTTAATCAAAATAAAATTTATTATTTAATTGAGGATATAATTAATTTGCAAAAAAACTATTATAGAAATGTCTGACAAAATTTCAGAATTATTAATAATTATAAAAGAAAAAGATGCATTTATTTATTTATAAATAACAAAATAGATTTATTCTAAAAACACGTGAACAAAACATATCCAAGATTTTCTTATTCTTTTTCTGTTATGGGAAATGTCAAAATGACAGCTCGGCATCTTTTTTTCATCCCGTATTCGTTTGTGTGTATTATGATAAATTGTGATAAAATCGAACGTATCGTATATGATAATCACCTACTGAATAAAGATACGTCTCACACATACTATGATTATTATATATCTCCCTATATGTTTGAATAGACAGCATCGATACAATTGCATACAGATGCACAACCGTTGATGTACGATATCGGGAATGCATCTTGCGGATATGTCATTAGTAGCGTATCCTTCGCAAAACCCTTCGAAGGCAACTCTCGCGAGGGAGCGGGGGGGAAGAGGATCGTGGAAAGATATATCGAATTTATTATTCAGGCAAGACGCAAGGGAGGAAAGAACTGTTGTATGGCGCAGCTACCATTTCGCGAGAGTGAATTTTTCCTACGTCTGCCTCTTTGTCCTTCCCTTCTTCTTTCCCTCCCCCTCCTCGCCTTCTCTGTCGCCGGAAAATGGCATTACCGTTATTCGATTTGTTTCTTCGCACATACACATACACACATCTTGATCACTCTCCGGACCGGAAACGCGGCGAGATATTTCGTAGCGCGAACGCTATGAATACAGACAAGAATCGATCGAAATGCGTCTCTCGAATCGGCCGATGTCTCGTTTATTATTCCTTCGCCGTTAAAATTACGCCGGAGACATAGACGTGATAGTCATTGCTCATTTATGATTGAGGTGATTCGAGATTTGGATTTATCAAAAATCGAATCCTTTGAAGATCCTTATTCCTGTTTGTATATATATACAAGATTATTTTAAATCTTTCCAAATTATTCATACACTACGAATCTTTAAATCTTTATGGTTAAACTTGTTGTAAACATCTAATTTTTTAAATAATTATTAAGAAAAAAAATCTATAAAATTATTTTAAATTATCAATAGCATTATTAATAGTAAACAGTAAATCTTGAAAGCTTTTATGCAATAATCCGTTATTCGTCATATCGAACAATTAGATTTGTTTACAATATCATCTTTAAATAAAAGAAAAAATGGTTAAAAATCGAATAGTTACTAGACTTAAGACTCAATATAAAATTGAGTTTGTTCTTGATTAATAGCCAGTCACTAATAATGGACCAACGACGCCAAGTGCTGCAACGGGATCACTTTAGAGGTACAATGTTATTAATAACGCTATCCTCATTATGGTTGGCCGCAACTGTAAATTCGAGTCCGTCTCCTTATCCATTAATTAAGTACAAAGAAACTTGCGAGAGAATAAGAGAAATGGGAAAACAAATGAGAAAGGTTAGTCGATAAGCGATGGCCTTAGACCGGCCCTGGGCATTTCGAGCCCTCAGAAACTGCGAATCGAATGGAATGCCGTGATAAATCTCGCGGCGATCGGTGCGAAAGCGAACCGCAAGCGTTACAGCTTTAAGCTCGCCTTGATCGCCGAGCTTTCGACCCTTGTCGGGGTGAGAAACATTGGGCCGAACCTATGGAAGACTTCGTAGGGCTTGACAAACGATCGAAAACAGCTGATTTCTATGAAGAAGGGTTCCTACCTCCTAAGGATGTAAATCTTCACTAAGGGTTGTAGGCATAAGTATATTTTTCAAGCTAAAGTACATGATTCAGAATAAAAAATTGCAAGTTTGCTCCATTTATTTTAAATAATTATTTTATTTTATTGCACTATTTTTTTATTTTTTTATTTAGTTATATTATATTATTTATTTATATTATTTATTTATATTATTTAATTAAATTATTTATTTATATTATTTAATTATATTATTTTAGAGTTGTATCTTTTTAATTCGAGAGTTAGTTTCCATGAGCAAAGTGCAATTTATTATAAAAGAATTCTCAGTCATTAACTTTTTATAATTTTTTCTTAATGGAATTACATCTTTATTATTTGCCTCTAAAAATAATTGTTGATACCTACGTTGAAAATAAGAATGATAAATTTTGAGAAACATATAATCCTGTATGAAGTGAAGTAAATTGAGCTTTCTATAAATGGCACGCTTTCTCACCAAGCCAGATCTAATTCGCGAAGGTTTAATCTAACCGTCGTAGACACGAAAGACCATAGTCGCATTGTCTCTTCGCGTGTGTGCCAGTCCATTATTTATCAAGAAACGTATTCTCGCGAGAACGAAGCCGAGGCGAATAGGTAGGTAGGTAGGTAAATCTCCCGCGACGAAGCGCATCAGCGAGAGCGCCATTCTCTTCTCGGTGAAATGAATGTTTCAGGAATGTAGAGTCGGAGGCACGGGGGTTTAAGTAAACTGTGGCGTTTACTCCCGTCAGAAATGGATGACCGCGTCTGCGTAATCGAGGCCGTTAGACGAAAAAGCAATCGCCGTCCGGATTGTCTCGTCAGAAAAACGCGAAATGGACTCGCGTCCACTGGACATTGAAAAGCCATTTCTGCCTTCCATCAGGCCGTCATTTGTTGGCGTTCGTCCCTCCTCCTCCTTCTCTTCTTGTCCCTCCGAGATCCGGGGATGCTTAACCCTTGCGACTCGTTCGTCCATGAAGGAAACGCTTGAGAAATATATGAGCCGCTGGATAGACAGACTATATACAGAGTCTCAGATGCGATTCTAGCAATCCTCCCCCTAGTATTGGGAAGATAAGATCGAATCTCTTATACGAAATAGCTCAAGTGGCCGTTCTTCAGGCCTCGTTTGTTCTCGACAAAAGTCTGTTTCTTCCATGACTATCTAGCTTTATTTAATCAGCTGATTTCATCATCCGCTGATAATCTACATCTATTTTATATCAATATTTGATAAAGTATAATATATGAAGAAATTGAAAATAAGCAGTATTATATTCGTAACAAGATAAAAACGACTTTGTGAGATTTTTTTATTCAGAATTTGTAGAAGCGCAAATTTCTGTTAAGTTCCTTAAAGGATATTCGATTTCGTGAAATAGAGCGTATTTGATAGATTTTTCATCATAATTATGATCGCGTTATCGCGTTGATCTGATTCATCGACTGCTAAAGCGATCTGAATTCAACTATTTTCGGTTAGTAATTTCCTATATTCCTTTCCAAATTACAGACCTATTTGTGGCATAGACGAGTAGACAAAGATTTAGTCAATTTCAGTCACTACTAACGAACGTTAGTGCAATCAACTCCTAGAAAGCATCCTTAATTAACTAGGACTGACACTCCAAATGCTTAACTGTCTCAAGTTCGCAGGACTCACAATTGGATATAGCGGTACATGAAATCCTTATAAAGCTACATTTATATTTATTCCAGTCACTGATAAAATATTAAAATCATACAAAAGTTAGTTATGAATAAAATCTATGTACCACATTATTATATATTTATATTAACTTTAATAAGATATGTTTTAACAAAATATACATAAATATATATTAATAATTAAATATTTTTTTAAATTTTACATAAATACCGAGAGAAAACGCGTTCGACTTTCGTGTAGGAAGTCACGAAGAAGACATTTCGATAAAGTCGTTTGTATCTTGACAGAATGAAACGCAATATGCCGAAGACGTGATTCTCTCGATGGACACAAGTAAGTGTCACGCGCGTGCGGAAGAAATCCGTCCCGGTCGCGAATAGAGGCGTTTCTAGAGAGTAGAAAAGACTTCTTTGAAGTCGATCGATCCCCCGCTCGCTCTCGAGGAACGTGCGTATCGAGGGAGCTGTTCGGGCGGAACATCAAAGGCCAAAGGGGAATGTAAAAAAGTCTTTAATCAACGACTCGTTTTTTCGTCGCTCGTTGATTCGTTGGAACTTCGCAGCCATTTCATCTCGAGTCCCGGCCTCGATTCTGCGAATTTTTGAATTTTAGATTTCCTCGTGGAAGAGAGATAGAGGGAAAGAGAGATACGCGCCTCGAGAACGATATTAAATGGCTTTTTCGAAAATAAAATCGCTTAAAGCACGCGCACTTTTATCGAAAACTTTTCCCGTTGTCTGGAATATTTAAGCTATTTCAAATTAATACTTTCCACTTTTCTCTTACGTTTTAAGCTTTAATATCTGATGAAATGTTATTCTGTAAGCGATGTACAACAAACATTTTCGTAGAAATGCATGATCAAGCATATGTTGCAGGAATAAGAACAAAATTTGTCTGCAAAACTGCCCTTAGGTGACATTTTTGGAAAGTCTTTGCGGCTTGGCAGCGTGCCAATGAAAAAGAAAAAAAATAAAACAATGAAATATTGAAAATTTCGAAGAAAACACTCTACGCGAAGTCAACAACAGGTCCGAATGTAAAAAGCAGAAGAAAGAAATGGAACAAGAAGTGCAGAAATATGCCCAGCAACAATACCGACTAATAGCAAATTCGATTGGATGCACTAGTGCGCACTGGTGCACATTAAAGGCTGTCGTATACAAATTTACAATGGCATAAGTAATTAAAACAGTAAGATAATTAATGCTACGAGTTATTATTATCAAGTTATTATTATTATTCAATGCGAATAATGATAATAATAACTCGTAGAATTATCTTACTGCTTTCATTATTTACGCTACTGTAGATTTTGTATAACAGTTTTTAACAGTCTTTTCTTTATAAAAAACTGGAAATATAAAAGAAATATATATATATATATATATATATATCTTTATATTTATATATATTATATTTATATTTATATATATTATATTTTATATATATATATATATATATATATATATTTCTTTTATATTTCTATTATATATATATATATATATATATATATATATATATATACGTATATTGGGTAATATACAGGGTATCCCATTTTAAAGTTCCAAGAGAATATTTCTTTAGGAAAGCATTTAAGAAAAAAATGTTTCAGGCAAAAGTTGAAGGATTGGGGAAACACTCGATGATACCCTTGACCCTGATTTGAGAATCATTCGAAGATCATTTAAAGATCAACTCAAAAATTTTTAATGGAAATTCCCCTATTAATACATTACGTGAAAGAATATAAAAAAAAGAAAATTTTTGGCGCAACGATAGACACGTTTATCCGTTTGAAAATTATTTGGGATCAAAGTTGGAAAAAGGACAATTTTCGAAAAATCGTTTCTCCTATTTGAAAAATCCTGAAAAAATGTTCAAAGTATGAAAAATTTCGTCTTTATATTCTTTTCATAGAAGAATTCAGATTTGACCTTGGCATTTTCTTTAAAATCGAACAGAGCACTCAGAAACCTGTTAAATTGAAAATGGCATCATATTTGATGGAGAACAAATTTTGGAAAATTGTGAAACTAGTTTTTTATTATGGCCATGTTGTCCTCTTTGCAATCTTACAATTCGTTAGTTTAGTCGCATACAGTGGAAACTTTAAAACGGGACACTCTGTATATAAAATATATAATAGAGAGAGGAAGAAGGACGAGTATTTTACGAATAGCCGGATGATCTTTTCGCTCTCGCACTTTCGAGCATGTGCGACGAGATCGAGATAAATCAAGATTAATCTCGCCATTAATATGTCACTCGCGAAATAACACATTGCCGTAGATGTATATATATGTACATATATGTACGATGCTGGCCGAGCTTTAATATCGGGAAAAGTCGCGAGGGGAAAGTCTCTTTGCCGTTTCCTAGACAGGTGTGTTCTCGTGCTCTAGTGAGACTACTCGCTTTCACAGGCGCGGTGTCGAGGAAACGTTAAATATGACCGGAAGAGGATCTGTTGACACTGTCCTCCGTGCTCTCAGCGAGGCAGGTTAGACAACATTTACCTTAGTCGGCGAAACGGACCCGTCATCTCGGCTACACAGGATCGTGAAGCGAACCCCCTCCCCCTCTACCTCCTGGTTTCTTTTAAGACGGCGGCTGCAGGATGATGGATGCACAGTCTCAATTTCCCACTCCACCGAGAAAAGAATACGTTCGGATCACGACGCGAATCTCGATGATATCGATTAATGGCCGGCAAAAAGAAGCCGACGAATTTCAGCCGACACGTCGGCGAAAATCGTCGCTAGGATTCTCCGTATTTTTTCGCGCGAGAGATCGTACCATCGGGCAACACCATCGTCGGTCAAGAACGTCGAATGGATCGCGCGAATGGCGGTGATACGTCAAACTCCTTGACTCCGGAACGGGAGGATCTCGGCTCGGGACTCGTATTTCTCGCAATTTTCTTGCCGAAGTGCTATAGATCAATCTCGGGAGTTATAAAAATAGAGGGGAAAGAAAGCTATTGACCACACATTTCGTTAAATATCGATCTTACGTTTTTTATTCTCAAATATGTGTGTTATTTTAATGCGCATTCCAATAATTCCAAGCGGAATTTTAAAAAATTGAAAATCTATGCACATCGAAAAGCAAAATATTTTCGCTTTGATTGACAATGATTAAATCGATGTTTAAGTAAGAAACAGATTAAATTTCTGCTTTCCTCTCGATCGCTTTGTTCTATCAGATAAAAGAGAAGGATAAATTTCATGAGATCTCTGTACCTTTCGCGCTCTCGTTACACAGCGGCTACACTTCTGCCTGGAGCTAATTAATTAACTGCGAAAGCTGCGGGCTATATACGCGCTCTTTAACAAAAACCTACACTTTCCGCGCGCGAAGAGGACAAAGGCTGCGTGGCGGTTTGACCGAGAAACCGCCGGCCGCAAAATTTATTCGCTGCCGGCAAAGTGCATAGAAAGCGCATTCCTGGCGAAACCCACCAAGTGTACGTAACGTAACGTTGCACAATTAGCATCAAAGTCTCTCTCTCTCTCCCTCCTCTCTCTCTCTCTGTCTCTGTCTGACGTACGTTCCGATCGGCAACGAGACGAAAATTTGCGCTCTTCAAAGGACTGTCTTTACGATGCGAAAACACTTTAATGGCGAAATTTGCATACATAGGAGTCACACGAGGGAAACGCATTGATTGTCGTCGGCGATAATTAAAAGGTAATTGAAATATTCAGAGCCAAAAATTAGCGTGATTTCGGCAGGTATACTAGACAATCTCTCAAAGTCAATTTTATTTTATATTGCCTTTTTCTCTCCTAATAAAAATTAACCTAAGATTTAAGAAGAGGAGTATTTAACAATGTGAAGATATTTTCATTGATTCGGTTAAAGTTCGCTTTTCCTCTCTTTTCTGAACGTAATATTTAATTAATACAAAATTAATTAATACTTAAATTAATTAATAATTCTTATTTTAATAAAAATTTAAAATTCAAGATTCAGCTAAAAAGAAACTTTTGCAAAATATTAACTCGGAATATCGGGAAATTTTCGTTTTACTATTATTAAATATTTTAAATTAGATTTTAGCCATATTCGCGGAGTTCAACGAGCGTCGGCTCGTATACTTGGATTATTCAAGATCGCGGTGAAATGTACATTTTGACGGCGCGAACGTACGGATTTTGCGCAAAGAGGCACTGCTTGATGCAAATTTTGGCGTGCAAAACATGACGTTGGAGGCGGAGCCGACAGGCGCATTTAAAAGATGCGCCGACATCGAGATGCACGATCGTCGTTGCTCGTGTCTGACACGTGTACAGTGCATTTCGCGTCGTCGCGTAGACAAACGATGGCAGGTGAATTCCACGGGCACCTTGCACGTCAGAAAAATTCCAAAGCGCGCGAGGAAGATAAATCATGGCAGCGGGAACAACATAATGAAAGTGCACGCGCGTGACAAATTTTAATGTTCCCTCGCAGGGGTTGGGTTTTATCGTGGATGTCATTGGCTTCGTAAATTCACCGTTTGACGCATACACGCTCGGTAAGGCTGAAAAATGTCAGGTAACATTTATTTATTCACTTCTAGGGGTGGCTATTCATTCGAATTCGCAACGACAATTTGGAAACGTAAATGCGCGCTGCAAAGTGCAATTTCATATTTATTATATTATTATATACGTTCGGCGAACGTGTTAAAATTCAACAAGTGTCTTCGACGGTCGTTTAAAGTTCCCGGTTACCATCGCGTTACCATAAAACGAGACTCGCAGAACAGCAATTTTCCATTTTAACGTCAAGCGACTAAAAGAGAGTTACATCCCTCTTCCGATATCGCGCGGTGGGATTAAAATCGCGTCAAAAATTCATGAGATTCGATCACGGGGAACGGCCTCAGCCCCCCCAAGTCCCACAACCGCATTCCGACGTTACGGCTTTCTCGGGCGGAAGAACACGCGACTGACTTTTCATGCTTCGGTTTCTCGCTCTTGCCTAGGTTCTCGATCTGATCTTAGCACGAAACCGAGGATAGAGAGAGGTGGGAAGAAGGGATCCTCGCGAATGTTCAGAAAATCGTGGAGAAAGAGTGAGACATGGAAACGGGGGAGGAGGGAAACATCCTTATACATTAAACCGTGCTCGATTCTTGCCTCCTCGCCTTTTCTCCTACTCCTTTATATGCAACTCTCGTAGCTGCGCATTGTGAGCTTCGGCTCGGTTATTCCTCCCCAGGGAGCAATATACCTCGAAGGAAAATATACTTAGACGCTTTATGTAATATTTCTCTCGTCCCGTCGCATCCGAAGATCGCGCGTGTATCTCTCTCGACATGCCGTCTTTCGATTCGCGTATTATATCGCGCGTGAAACGGCACGTCGAGCATTTCACGCGACCAATGTCAGTGGATTAAAAGCGATGAATTGACGAGAAAATATTGCAAGGAAAAGAAATTCGGTCTTCGCGAACTTCATCTGTACAGATTTCTTCTTGTACATCTGTCCCTGAAGAAATTACGTGTAAAAAGAAGGGGGAGAGACAGATGAATCTCAAGATCTATTTAAATTTCACATATTTACTTTCAATTTTAACGGACAATTTTCATATAATAAAGTGTGGTCTACATTAAAACAATAGATGCATTATTTTAATCTTCTTCCAGATGAATTATTATTAAAAGATTAGCTCTGCTCGAATGCTCGTCCATTCACGTAATCAATTTTCAGGGATTGTCAGTCGATGGAATTCTTACCGAAAGTTTATCAAAAAAAACTTTGTATAATAAAATATTCGAAATATATATTTTTATTTTTTCACTCGTATAAAAAGCTACGAAAAACATATGTGTTATATAAACAAAAAAATCATTTATTATAACAAGCGAAGTGCTAGAAAAAAGCCTCTCTCTTACTTTCGTGAGTCTCGCGCGTCGTTTCACCCTCAATTCTGTCCTTGTTTACGAGGCTATAGAATCCTGAATCGGGTCTCTTCTTATTCTATCGAGGACGCGTCAACGAGGAATACCTTTCTTCTCTTTTCTTTTACGAATTTCTTTCTTCGGCGCGTGATTCAATATGGAAAGAGCTTGTCCGTTCTCCATGTGAGCGTTTCGGTTCGTCGACGTTCAGCTCTATAGTAATGCACGTTTTATCATCCTCGTCCATTCTTGCCAAACCAGAATGCACAACAAAACAACGTCCGTCTTTCTCCATCTCTCTTTTTTGCATACCCGATACATTTTTTTTAATCCTCTTCCAGGTGAATTATTATTAAAGGATTAGTTCTGCTCGATTGCTCGTCTATACACATCTCAATTATTATTGTGATATTTTGTCGGTCGTTTTATACATTTTTTTATACATCATTATATAATACCCTTTTGTTGTGTTTTATTGTTTTTTGTATCTTGTTGAATTTTACTACATTTAAAAGTATCGTTATTCAATATTACCGAATTAATAATTAATCACGATAGTAAACCGCGTGGAGAGATTGGGAAATTATTATATCAGCGCATTACAACTCTATTAAATTGCTCATTCATTCATACATTCATACAATAATAACTATTACAACTATTACAACTATTACAATCTACAATTTGATAATAATTAATCAAAATAAATAAGAGAAAGTGCAATTAAAAAATAAAATAAAAAGGTTTTATATTTATATCAAAATAAAGAGTAAAATTAAATTATAATGCAAAATTTGTGTTTGTGTTTTATCGTAAAGGATTTATTGATAAAAAATAAATATATTATACAGCGTAAAGATCATGTACGCGAGTCTCTTCAATTATTGTATGCATAAGTGACATTTATTCGATATTCTAATATCATTTTCGTATTCTCGAGAATTAGAATTCGAAGTTTGACAAATTTCGATAATAGGAATGAACGTCGACGAAGGTGGAGCGATTTGTCAGGAAATTCCAATTTAAAGTAACTTTACTCTTTACGCGAAATCGATGTTTATCCCTTATCGACACTTTGAAAGGTCCCGGATAGACTGCAAACACCCTAAGTCAGCAGAGTGCGCGAGAAAAGTGGGGGGGGGAGGGAGGAAATAGGGATGGCGTGAACAAAAGCTGGAGGAGCGAGATCGAGGACGAAGCGGAAGATCCCGCGAAGGAGGATAATGGACGAACTGGCGAACTGCAACAAAATTCCAATTTGAAGAAAGTTTACTCTCCGCGCGCGGGGGAGGGGACCGCTTCGCGGTCGTTGCACTATTGTAAAATGGCGGGGTTGCGATGCGCTCGGTCCGCGCTATAAAAGGACTGGTTATGGCCGGATACAAGAGACTCTGACGTTGCAATTTGAAAACAACAATGAGAAACGTGTGGGCGCGAGAAAGAGAACAGGGGAAAAAAAACGAGAAGAGGAGGAAGATGTATCGTCGCGATGTGATAAAAGCGGAACATGTGACATTTTCTGCTTCTCGAGACAAATCGTATGGATAAGTAAATACCTTAAGAACTGTTCTTTATGCTCGAAACGGGAGGATTTATTTAAAAAGTGTTACGAAGGTGTTTCACTTTTTCACGAATTTCCGAGTAATTTCGAATAAAAGTAATTATACTCGCGCCTCATTTGTTTAATAATTTAAAAACCAGTACATTATCATATTTTTAAATAACATTTTTAAATGTTATTTTGCATTAAAAATTATGGAAATTAGTCTTTCATTCAAAATTTGATTTTTAAAATAAAAAAAAATAAAATTTATAGAGAGAGAGAAAGAGAAAGAGAGTGGTGTGTATGTGAGTGTTCTGGGACATTAATTTTCAATGTCGCGATCTCGCTATCGAGTGTTCAACCGGTTCAAACATCATGACGCGAAAATGGGGCCCCTCATAACGCCATCGGGCGAGAAATTCCAATAGGGCGCAACTTTGGCAACTCCAACTTGGGCGACGTGACGGGTGGATCGATGCCCCGATGGTTCGTTATCGACATTTTAAAACGCCCGGCGAGAGATACAGCCCGGGTGCCGATCAATCTACGACGCCGGAAGGAGAAAAAGAGGGGGAGGTGGGAGGTGAAACATGTACGCGGGAGATTGGGGTTGCGGGGGAGGAAGCGGGATGGCGCCGGGAGAATGAACTTCGCGGGGAACGAGGATAATGGACGGGCGGTCAACTGCGACGAAATTCCCAGGCAGGTTCGAGGCGGCCTGAGGAAACCGGCGAGTTCGAAAACCCGAGATGATACTCGAGGCCGATCGAGGGGTGCCCGGAAGTACGATTGATTCGTCGACGCCGATTGGCCGTCTCGGGGTTACCGATACCGAGGATCCGTAATTGAGCACCCCACCGTCCCCGCAAAGAGGCGCCAAAGGGAGAGGGAGAAACGACAGGTGAGAGAGATTGTATGCCATCGGCAATCGCCGCTTCCCGCATCCACGAAACTCGGATAATTCTCGCACGACGTTCCGACACGACGCTCCAAAGCCGCCAGCACAAAGTTACGAGCTTGCGGCTTCTCTCGTTCTCTCTCTCGTTCTCTTTCTCTCTCTCCCTCTCTCTCTCTCTCTCTCTTCCCTCTCTCTGTCTGTCTCGGTTTTCCTCTGACTTGCCGAACTGAGAAAACCCGCTTCTCTCGATAGTTGTCTCTCAACCCGTCGATACGAAAGTAAGTCCCATGGGAAGTTGGCCCGTGTACCGCCTTGTTACTAATTTTGTTCCGACGACGCCGATCGGCGCTTGTCAATCGTGAAAGAAGGATTCAAGAAGCAAATGCTATACTTCTTAGTGTCATCGCAAACGCGAATTCTTTATTCTCTCCAGTATCTTAGCCAATCGGGTATCTATTGCAGATAATCTTATGGAATTTAATCTTATTGCATTTTTATATAAAAGTAATGATACATGCAAACATAATGAAATAAGAAAGTTAGACTATTATTTATATACAATTTTACACGATTAATGTTTATAAATTTTTAAGTGTTTTTTTTTTAAATTAAAATTTTCACAATTAAAAATAAAAAATTTATCCTTTGTAAAATATTCTCTTTTCTTCTAACTAACCGTATGTTAGTTACTCTGTCCAATTACTAGACGCGATTCGTCTCTCATGAAGAATTCCGCTATGCATTTCGTGGGAATTAAGTGGGAATTCTGCTCGCCAAAGAGGGAGATCTCTTCGTAGCGGATAGTCTCGCGGGATAAGTGAATGGGGAAAGAGCGAGTCTCCATCCCGACAGTGAAGTTTCTTGCCGAAGGAGTTCAGCAAGAAATCAAGCCGCCAGACAGTGACAAGGGAAAGGGTTGCTGGTTCTTGGAGCGGCAAGAAGGGGAAAAGGTAGACATGGAGCAAAAATGAGGATGGAACGAAAAAAAAAAACGGAGATCTTACGTGATCAGTAATCGTTGATTAAATTAGTAAGCTTCTGTATTATAATTATTTTCAAACATATATATAATCGATAATATTTTCACATGATATTTTTACATCAATAGATTTTTACTGGATTATAATTATTTTTGAAACATTATATTTTTATTTTTATTTAATTAACGAATACGAGAGTGCTTTCAGTATATGTATTATATTATAATCTATCAATCTCTTATATTAACAATTTATTCTATGCTATAATTATTTATAAAAAAAAATTCAGAAAGATTTATATTATAATTTTATTGTGTTATTTTTTTTGTTTTTGTAATATACTAGATAGATTTGTTGTTGTTTTATAATATAGGAATACTAGAATTAAAGATTGATAGCTACGATTGTACAAAATACATAGCCTTTTACGATCGATCGATCAAGCGCTTGGTGAAAACCGATTGATTTATTACTTAAATAGTAACACGTGCAAGCATATTGACAGTTCAGCATGCTGTCAATAGCGACTGCTTTCACAATTAATTGAGCAATGCCAATGTTAATCGAGTGAAATATGTGCGGTTCAATGATTAAGCTAGTCCGTAAATTGAGTATCCGTGACTATAAGCATCATAATTGTGCACTGATTTGACACACACTGTTATAAATTGCTTTAAAAATTAAATATGATCAAAATTGTTCTTTTTCTCTCTTCTTAATTTATATAATAGATGTAACATAAACGCACACGCTTTGTGTAATGAAAGAAATGAAGAAAAAGGTTGCGAAAAAAATTGCGAAATTAAAAAAATAAGTGAAAAATCCAAGAGATAACATACATAAATAATTCTCACATCAGTTATTAATAATAAATCATAGCATTTGTTTCTAAACTTTTTTGAAAAAATTTTTTTTTCAAAGAAGAAAAAGAGAGAAAGAAAGAAGAGAGGAAAAAAGCAAAAAATGATTGTTGCCAACATCTTAAATACCTTGGGCGAATGGAAAATGAATTCAACGACATTCCACGGACGAGAACGTATGGGCCCTGCTGTCATAAATCCAGTACTTCCGGTCCGTAACGGAGAGTAATATCGAAGTTTGTGTCGCGCTATCTTTGCGCGCGAAAACTAGCAGCGCGAGCTTCGTTTTCTCTCCTTTTCCCGTAAATTCCTTCGAGCCAACCCTCCTACCGCCCGTCTCGTCGCCGTCACTCTTTTTCACGTATGATACGCGATATATCGGCGCAAAAATGGCGTCCAAAGCACCGCAAATTTATTTATGCGGGCGCATCCGACGCGTCTCGGATGCAGGCGCATCGCATTTCACGTCGAGATATATAAGCGATGCGAGGACACATATTTGTGCGAGTCATCAAATTCATTGAAAAATCTGCTGAATGGATTGCAGGGTAATGAAAAAATGTAAAGAACACGATGCGAGGAAATTTAATACACAGTGATGCGATAAAATTAATATGACAAGAAACTCAAAAAATTCCCTTAAATATAATTTTTCCGAAAAATATTTGTTACAAAACTGGAGATAATTATGCTAATAAAGAAAAAAATGTAAATAAATTTATTGCGGATTTATATAAAATTATTATTAATAACATTTTTTACAAATTACGTATTTATGATATAATGAGAAATAATAAAAAATATTTTATATCAAGATATAGGATAATTTATATGACACGATTAAATGGGGAAATATTTTTAAGGTACTTTTTAACCTTGTTATCATTTTTGAAAATAAATATCAAAGACCTGGATAGAAGAGCTTTGATCGACACGACAAAATCTATCAAAATCCGATCAGAACTATTTATCCAAAGCTTGACCACGACAGCTTAAAGTGTAAGTCCGGCTTAATCGCTGAAGAGCAGCTTTCTAATCGCATTTCAATCTCCAGGATTTAACCCCCGAGTTTGACTCGGAAACACAAGATCCAACGATGATTTCCCTTAAGCCGCTTTTTGCAGGCGAGAACCGCGAATGCAAATATATCGGGTGTTAATTAAAAGCACGTGGCAGATATATGTATGCGCGCGATATCGTTTAAGATATAAAATTATCATCCTGTGGTAAACGCGACACTCAGTCCTGAAGTAATAAATGTACCTACACTAAGCTCACCAAGTAATTACAGTGTACTTCCTGCTCCGTAATATACCTATGCTAATACAGTGCTGTGGCAATTAAACAACCATCTCAGCAAGAGCATCCATTAAAATTGAACGAGATACTTGGCTCCCAAATAAATTATATGAAGCATCTCGGACGACACTTGCCATTTAAAGCTTAATATGATTAAAATATTAATAATTAAGTTTTTTTTTAATTCAATAATCAATTTATTAAATTTAGAGACGGAAAGGAAAAGACTCCTATTGTGTATTTTATATTATTTTTAGGAAATAAATAATATGTCACACTTTTTTAGCTATCAAACTTTAAAATAGTTCTTTATAGATCGATATTTTTATTCTTATACGGCATGTTTTTATTCTTTATATTTAAAAAAAATTAAATTTTCGATAAAAATATATTACTAATAATTATTTTTATATTGCTAATAATTATTATTAATATAAATATATTACTTAATTATAAATATATTACTTATGTTAATTATATTAATAATTATATATATATTATTTATATTAATAATTATTATTAATATAAAACTCTTCTTTCAAGTTGCGATATATGTATGGGGGGGCTTCGACTTTTGAAAACCATTTTTTTTAGAATGTCGTTTGTGTCGCATCGATAGCAATTCATCCAATTTCATCCAGTTTGCTAGATTTGTTTCCACATGTAAGAAGCGAATGATAAAAAGTCGTTGCACGTTTCTATCACATTCGAGGAGACATGGATTTAGAGATAGCAGGACCGATGCAAGAGCAACTCGGACCCTTGAAAGCTCGTTGCAGATATATAAAGCAAGTGTACTCGGTCGGGGAACGTTAAAGCACGACTCTATCTAACAGAGATACAGGAGACGAAATCAATCTCGTACGAAAAGTATTAGGTTAAATTCAGGCAGCAGCTAAGAACGGAAAGGATATGTATATCCTAGATGCAATTTCATGAATTATTTACTTTAGAAAATTAAGCACTTAATCGCCAAAAATATAAGCAATTTTAAGGATCGATTCTATTATTAATTGAATGCATTATTAATTGAAAAAATATGAATTCAAAAAATGATGTCATTTATTTCATTTATTTTTTTTTAATATTTTAATTATCTTTCTAATCGAATAAAAAATATTCACGAAAAAGTGACGATATAGAAAAAGAACATTAATTTACTGTTTTAAAAATATTGCGTCCGAAATCGTAAAATTTATTATTTCAAATAAATGTCCACATATACATGTATATTTTAAATGCAAATATAATACAGTTGAATAAAAAAATCTGGCAGATAAATATATATATATAATACTCTAAATATCCGCCAAATATCACAAAACAATGGAGAAGAAGAAGCTATTCCCTTGAAATTGCCCATGATGAAAAATAAAATCGATATGGCAACACACAGTGGCAATGGATGGAGAATTTGCCTACGGAGGGCAACATTCGCGTCGAAATATCGTTATATATTTCACAATATATTCGGGAGTATATATGGATTTTTAGATGCAGAGAGCAATATTCCCGAAAAAATAAAAAAAATAAAAAAAATTACGCGTACAAAGCTCCGTGAATATGAAGTTTTCACATCTGCATCGCATATTGTGTCAAACAGCAAAACAGAATCACCATCATAAAAGAAAATAACGTTAGTTGCTCTCGTTTTGCGAAATACGATCCGATGATGCCCTCCGTGATTTATTAATTCAATCTTGTTACAACGAATTGTGGCTTTCTATTTTTTTCTAAACTCGCGCGTCAAAAGAACCGTCACCGAACGACGGTTGTGCTAAAAAAAAAAAAAGAATAAGGTATGAGAAGAAAAGAAAGAGAGAGAGAGAGAGAGAGAAAAACGTACATTTTGATCGCGTCCACGGCATTCATCCGGCTTATGGATGACTTTTATAAGCGAGGCAATCAGGCGCAAATGATCGCGCGAAGGACGGTGGAACGTGACGCGCTCGAATCAGTCGTCCACCCGCGAACCGACCGATCGATCGATCGATCGATCGGCCGATCGATCATGCGCGTCGCCCGAGCTAATTCGACTGTCGTAATTAGCTTCGTTTATCGAACGCCGCCGCGTTCGGTTCCCGGGCGATGTCACGATGAAGCGCGGGCGTAATCCCGCCGCCGGTGCAAACAATTAACGTTGCTCTCGTTGTAACTTGGCCGGTGATTACCGCAATTTTCGCGTGCCGATACTTCGTCAAGCTGCCTCGCGGCGTCACTACGGTAATCTTGTCGCGCGAACGCGCGCCAAAGGCGCCGATTTATTTCGCGCGATAACAAGGACAATCGATACGCTTGAACGTCGCGTGTCACCGCGTTCCACAAAAGATCCGTCGAGTGTCGATTTGTCAAAGCCAAACGTGCCGCTAATGTACGCGAGGCGTCGTAAGGGTGAGCGGAATTGGAGCTTCGAGGTAGAATTTCGAGGGGACGACAAAAATTTACGAGGATGAAAAAAATTCATCAAGATCACGGAGCGAGTAGTAAAAGACAGAGAGAGGGAGAAAGAGAGAGGCGCCGATATTTTGGGACGCGGTACCGAAATCTAACGTCCGGGATATAATGGAAAGAACCTTTTACTACTTTCGTTTATTACTTCATCCGCGCAGACGGACGTGAATGGTAATTTTCGCGAGAAATTTTGTGTAACGAAGAGGAGCATTGTGCGAATCGCGAAGTGAAACGCGTATAAAAGCGAAGCGGATGGTGGAAAAAAGAGAAAGTTTATTGTGTCTCGGGAAAAAGGGAGTCAGACATTCCCCCTGAAGCGGAGATTAACAAAAACAATCCTCCCGAGAAAAATGGGATGCTAAGGGGCGACAGGAACATCCGACGGTCGATTGGGGTTCATTAAGAAAAACGTACAAGTTACTCGGGAATATATGCGTTATATGAAACGCGATATGGATAATGCATATAAATTGCTGCGAGAGAGAGAATTCGCAATTGCAATTGTTAATGATTTATTTCGCAATCGTAATAATTTTTAAAAATGATTAAAAATATTAGGCTTCCGATTTCAATAAAGCACACTGCGAAAAAAAATCAGTATCATAAAATTACATTCATTGTTCGTGTAATCCTGTAATAATTTCTTACAGTGTAATTCCGAAGTAAATATCGAAATCCCATGAATCACGCACAATGAAATTCAAAGTGTGCTAATTTAACTTATGCATGGAAACTTCACCGCAGCCTTAATATTCCCTAAACTTCATCGCAATATTATTCCAGGTCTTGGAAAATAGACGCGCGTAATAAAATTTTTAGTACACGTGATCTGGCTTCGGTTGGTGCATTTTACATATAAGTAATTGCGGATATGAATATGAATATACGAGAGGACGGAGATGAAATTTTTTAAATTTCCACGAGTTGAAAGTTTCTTCTCCTTTTTTCCCCTTTTTCGAAATTCCCCGCTATTTCTTGCGAAAATATTTTACGTCGGGCAGATGAGGCTCGATGGTGGTTAATGGCAAAAATGCGATTCGTGAGTTATGTTAACGAGCGTGTCTAGCGGAGGTTAACGACGTACTGTTCTCTTTAACCGTATCCGCAGAGGCCCAGCCCTTCCACTCACGAACTTCGGATAACGAGGCAATTTCATCAAAAAGATAGGATTTTACGTGCGCCGTCGATTATACCGCTTCGATTAAAGTTGGGGTTAATTTAACTTTTTTCCTGGGACCTTTCCGGATCGAGTATTCCTAAGTTTTTCGCTCAGGCTTCGGCAGACGATAAACGTACGTTTAATCACCATGTTTTATTTCTCGAGCACTTAACAGGTGATCTCTGATGAATTTCAAAGGAGAGAAGCTACGTTACGTAAGCTGCTTATGAAGCAAAACCGATTATTATTGGATTATTGAAAGAATCGTATTTCAATTTATCAGATTTGAAAGAATAATTAATGCCTTTTCTTGAACAGGAACAACGTGAGAAAATGTAGAAAGAAAATTAGGTTTAAATGATAATATTGCTTTTCCTTTCTCCAAGGAGTACAAATTCCATTTTATATATTTTTGAAATTTTTCATATATTTATAACACTCGTGGATCGTAATAAATTCTTGTAAGATTGTAAAATCAAAATGCGCAACAAAAATGAGCTGCTTACATCCTTGGCAAACATAATAAATCATCATTTCTTCACAAGTGAAAAATGTTCCCTCTTCAATTTGTCTCAATTTTTTAGTCTACAAGAGATAACGTAACTTTTGATTACAGACATTTTCAGCTCGAGGGAAGCATGATTTTTCGAAA
This sequence comes from Camponotus floridanus, assembly GCF_003227725.1. NCBI lineage: Eukaryota > Metazoa > Arthropoda > Insecta > Hymenoptera > Formicidae > Camponotus > Camponotus floridanus. The sequence goes on from NW_020229838.1 coordinate 1,678,680, forward strand.
ATATTCGAAATATAAATTAAAAAATTAAAAAGAAAATGGCATAAGAGCCAATGCGCGGTAGTTGGAGCGCAGAGAACCAACAACACTTCTTTCTTTTTTCAATATTAGTTTATTAAAAAACACATTATAATAACAAAAAGCGAATTGCATCCCGCGGAGGTCTAGTAAGCGCTCTGCTTCCAACAGTTAATTAAACATGTACTATAGTTATGCTGCATCATAGATCTAACAAATCGAATAAAATTTTACTATAGTATAGTAGTATAGATACTATAGTATTTAATTGAGACTGTTGGAAGCAGAGCGCTTGCTAAACCTCCGCGGGATGCAATTTAGCGTCGCCTACGCGTCGAGAATAAATTCGTTTAATGTAACGCGTCACTATCTGTAATATATATTGTTAACATCGCGCTGAAAAAGAATCAAAAGATCCGAAACGTTCGCTTTTTATTATTATAATGTGTTTTTTAATAAACTAATATTGAAAAAAGAAAGAAGTGTTGTTGCTTCTCTGCGCTCCAACTACCGCGCGTTGGCATTTTCTTTTTAATTTTTTGACTATCTTTCACACATAGATGTCGAAGATCATATTGATCGGCGATGAGATTGTCGCGTTCATTCTTTTTTAGTCGAGCGCACGCGTTGCGCAAGAAGAGCGAGGAGGGGGCGGGAGGCAGGAGGGAGTACGCACAGCGTAGTAAACATACTACTACGCGCGTACTACGCTCAGTCGTATTATGAATGAGGCGCGCGTCACAAAACCCGGAAAGATCGATATACGAGTGTGAAATAAAAATTATTCTCGACTCGCCGAAAGATCGATTTACGGGTGTGAAATAAAAATCATTCTCTCATGAGCGTCTCTAGTCCATCTATTCTGGTACTGTGTTCTTAGACAATTCTACCATTCTACAATGAATCGTAAGTCATAAGTCGTAGGCAAATTGACCAATCATGGTTGATTATTTTTAAAATAATCAACCATTTTATTTTTAAAATAATCAACCATTTTATTTTATTTTTTAAATAATCAACCATGATTATTTTTGAAATAATCAACCACGATTGATCAATTTGCCTACGATTTACGACTTACGACTCATTGTAGAACGGGCCTTACAAAGTACATATATAACGCATTGCATAATATTGTCGTGTATCAAGTAAAAGAAGTAAAAGATATTAGAAAGAAACAAGTATCTTTAAATTCGAAGATTCTTTGTATGTACAAGGTAACTTATCACCAGATTCCGTTTACACAACATTGTAATTCCGAGATTTTTAATATTACACTTTTCGAGTTTAATATTTTTGTCCATGTTAATAACAAATATAAAATACACGTTTTATTTTTATACCGCGAATATTATAAATCAAAATACTATTTCTGGAGCAAACAATAATTGAAATTATGCAGAATTCGAATCAAGTAAATATATTTAATTATTATAAATATATATATATATATAAAATATTGAGAATAATAAACTACAATAATAAAATATTTAGAATCCTTAAAATCGTCGCACGTGACATACGCTGAATCCCGAGTGTACCCGAGTGTAAATCGTCAAACGGGGCGCAAGATCGATGACATTTAAAGACACCTGATCGCCACGTGACAGAGAGTAGCTGTCAAAAATTCAGGACGCGCGGACACTTTTCCATCGCGAAAAAGCGCCCCGATGACTCTCTAGGAGAGAAGAAGAAGAAAAGAAGAAGAAAGAGCAGGAAAGAAGAAGCAAATTACTCACACTTCTTGCTCCTCTCGGCGACGACGGGGTCCGACAGCAGGCCCAGGACGACCAGCGGCAGCAGCAACAAGAGCAGCGGCAGGGGAGCGCGCGTTTTTCTACGCCACGGGCCGGCCGCGGCCGTGCCCCACGACATCGCCGACATGTCCGCGCGCCTCAGCGCGTCGCCTCGTCGTCACTCGCGGCTCCGCGGACCGCGGACCCCGGCTTCCTCCGCGTACTCGGCGCCGCAGGGGACGCGCCGCCGCGACACATAACCTCCGCGCGGACGCGCGCGGCTCGCGCGTCCGCTCGCGTCGGCACCTTACGTTTCCTGGCCCGCTCCTTGGCGCACCTGGGGACCGGCGTACGATATTGCTATCGTAGAACCTACGCTACTACTCGATACGTGTATATATATGTGTATATACGGTATTCTGTGATAATCGCGCACACGGAGACTACCGCGAACGACGCTCGACTACCGGCGAACGCGCTCGCGTAATCGGCATCCGGTCGACTGGATGGAGGATTCTGGACTGGGGGCTCCGGTTGACGCTCGACTCCGACACTTGGACGACGACGACGACGACGACGACGACGATGACGGCGTCGACGACGACGAGCGTCGCTCACGATGTTCGCGCACTATCCGCCGCGCCGCTATCGATTTTACCGCCGCCGACGAACACCCATCGCCACCCCCGCGTCCGAGAACTCGCCGACCCGCGACGCGCGCCAGCGCCATCTCGCTGCGCATGCGCCGCTCGCGTTCGAATTTTGACATTTCGAACGCGAGAGCGTCGGGCGCGAACTTTTGGGGCGCGAGGGAGGAAAGTGGGTGGATCGGGGGACGCTCGCGATAGAGGGAAAATTAGAAACACGCACGTACATATGTACACGTCGATTGACGAGGAATCCGAGGGGATTCTTTTCGAGATTTGAACACATGACGCGGGGAATCTGATGTATTCCGGCTTCCGTGTTCCTTGCTCGCTCGATGAGAACGGGACTTTCGTAGATTTACTTGGAAATAAGCTCGGTTTTCGAATTTACACCCTCGAGTCTTTGTCTTGGAATTATTACGTAACCTCGAGTACCGATGGGAACATGTGCATCCTCTTTCACTTCGTTAATTGCTGCTTAAAGTAAGTCGACAGTCGAATATATTTGCTTTTTCGCACGTTTAATGTACTTAATGTCATTTCCATGAGTGCGCCGAGCGAATTCACCATGGAAATTTTATCTCCGCGAAAATCTATTTATCGCGCGCGCCGAAAGGATTCGATGCATCGGACGTATAAAGTCGAAATGTCACGCAGGACGCGGAATCTGGCACAATAGAAAAATGTGAATCTGTCTAATAGAATGGCACGAGGAATTTCTCGTTTCCGGCGATGCAATTGCTATTGAAATCGGGGTCTCGCACAAGAGCGACAGACAATACGAATCCTTTCAGAGAGAGAATGAAAGATAATTTGCATATTATTCAATATAAAAAAAGAGAATGCGCGATCGAACGATAACACGAATGTATCTCATCAGCACAATTTTAGCTCAAATAAGTTTTTTACACTTCTTATACCAGGGAGAAAATATAGTAAAAATTATAACAATTTTTGCAATCATACTAACATATAAGAGAAATCAGATTGAGATATTTTTATTCAATAATATTATATATTCAATTCATATTATATATTCATAATAATATTATATATTCAATATATATTTATATATCATATATTATCTACTTATATATTTAATATTTATATATTATATTTAATAATATATTATTATATTCAATAGTATTATATTTTATAAAAAATATTATAATTATTTAAATTTATATCTTTTTGATGCTTAAAAAAATGTATAATCGTTAAGCAATAAAACAAATGCATAATTTTTATAATATAATATAAATATTCTAATGTCTTTGTTCCAGTTTTTATTGTAAAAGAGAATACATTTTTTAAAATCAATTGTGACAATTAAATTAATTTTTATTTTAATTATTAATTTTTAATTTAATTTCATATCATTTATATTGCATAAAACTTTTTCCATCTACGTTTTTTTTATTTTTTTTTATTTTTATATATTTATTTTAATGTCAAAAATGGTGTTCGTAATAGCATGCTGATTCTATCTAAACTACGTTTGATAAATAAACGTAACCAGTTTTATTTATATCAAATATCCATTGCGTGATCGTATCGGAACGACTATATGTAATAAGTTATCGAGTGACTGATTAATCAAGAAAAGTAATTCGTGATCTCAAACATTGTATCGAGAGGTGGTCGATGATATTATCTAACAACATCGATGTAATTTCAGAATTCTTTGCCGTGTAATTTAATAATACTCGATTTTTTTCTTTCTCATTTCCGTTTTAATCGCGTTTAAATGCGCATTCGCGATTTTTGCTCCCGCAAAGATGCACGAATCGTATCCGATTCATCTTATCGCTGCAAGAAAAATCGAGCTTTCTTTGATAAGACAATGTTAGCCGATCAGGATTACAAGGTGACTGTGATTAGAAACTGTATACCGGGTGACGTTGCACATCAATTCGAATCATCGTAATAGATTCAGATGTGTTTCATGTGATTAATTTAGGATATACTACTGCAACAAGCTTGAGTTGGATAGAGTATATTTGTCTCTCTCTTGTCAGTAAAGAACGTAATTAAATAGTAAATTAAAAGTTCAACGTCCGAAAATAGTCGCAAATTCAAGCATTTTTTCTCGTTATTATTTTAGAATCATAAAATTTAAATTCTCACTTTTATTTTAAATTCATCATAATTTTAAAAATTGATATAAATATTTCTCTCAATAATCTCTAATTCTCTAATTTAACTTTTCATGCTTTTATAATGTACAAATAAATTTGTTGTTTAAATATTTAAATCATTTTTACATAATTTAATATTGTTGTCGTTATTAAATTTTTAATGACGTTTTACACACAAGATGTCTGAAAAATTTGCAGACCATCAGAATGAGATTTTGCAGACTTTTCTTGGTAATGACACTCGATCTCAGCTGCTCAAGCCACGCGAAGATGCATCGTTACACCTGATAGCGAGTGCAGCGACGTTCGCCAACATCGATAACGTTATCGCCGATGCGCGATCATTTTTTTTCCCTCGATCAAGGCCTGTCGACGTCACTCTGATTAATATTCGTCCCGAAACATGGCCGAAAATCCGCCTCTTTTGCCGGTCGCTCGCTGTCGCGTCGGTTGAACTTTGACCGTAAAAATCTCCCGGAAAAAAATGAAAATCAGCATGTAGTCTCGAATACCCACGCGTACACATCTGTAGATTAGTACCCTTTTAATCGTACCCCTAGACTACAAGCTGATTGATCGGAAGACAGTTTATTCTGCAAGGCAATCTGCTTCGCGATGGTAAAGCCGTATCAGCGCGTTTCTCGTTCAAACACGAGCGGTATACTTTTTTGACATACGACCTGTCAGCTTATCTAAATTTGATTTCTTCAGCACGGTAAATAAACGATAAACGAATTAAATTTAATTTTGCAGAAATTTACATATTAATGTGAATTAAAAATTCAAATGGGTGCTTTGGAGCAGCTATTTATTCGAATTAAGAATTTTCAGATAAAGCAATAAATCATACGTCAAATTTTATAATGTCAAAAAATTTATTGAACATCTATTTGAATTTTTAATTCACATTAATATATAATTTATTTCTACAAAATTAAATTTAATTTGTTTATACAAGTCGATGCATCCATATTGTAACCTCATCTACTTTTCAGAATTAATTGTTTTAATGTAACAATTATTTGAAACGATTTTATGTATTGATTTACATCTTACTACAAACTCGAATTACCGATTTTTTTCGAGGATGAATTGTCAACGATTAACAACCTCGTTGCGTTTCCCATAAACACGATCGTAATATCTTACGATGAAAAAAAATAGAGATAGCGAAATAGAGATGTTGAGAAATTTTGTCGATCGATCAATTGAAATCAATGAAGGAGAAAATGATGATGAAATCGCTTATTGTCTCGTTTCAAATAGGAGAAATGATAAGATAATCAGATAGTGCATTAATAGTGATTGAACGGTCGCGACTTTTCTCGTGTCGATGGAATTAATACTCGGTGAATTAGAATAATCGAATATTTACATTGCACGCTGTCCACGTCATTAATCAATGCAACCAAACCGTGATGTAACGGTATGTATGTACCTCGTATTTAATCGCGAGTCCCTTGCAAGCCTCGTGTTTGGCGCGAATGACATGTGCGTTTGTGTGATGGCAATCTAAACTAATTGAGTTTAATCTCTCAAAGATCTTCTAAATTTTTGCACGTTATTCGAATAGATATCAAGGGAACTTGAGGCATGTTGTATTTAGAATATTATTGGGAGAGATAAATCTCTTTGCGCTTTTAGGGAAAGTTATCGTGATGAGTAATTATATTTCTGCTTTCTTAATAATTGCACCTTTGAGTAACAAATTATAAGTAATTTTATAAGTATGTTTTTTTAAATTATAAGTAATTTTAACAAATTATAAGTAATTTATCTTTTGCACATAAATCACCGAAGTTTCATTCTCGTCTTGATGGAAATAAATTTAAGCAGAAGCAACTATTTTTTACCATTTTTGAAAAAAGGGACATGCTCTTTTATATTATTACAAATTAAATTAAGTCATTAAATGATTCTGAGTTCGCAAAAGCTCATGCATATTCTCCCCCAAAAAAAAGGAAAATATAACAATTGCGAATTTTTAAAAATGTTTCTGTTATAAATATTCTGTCTACAATATAATTTCTGCGAGAATTAATTCGTGCGTTTTGATAGCAGCACTTATCTGTATATATACGAGTCTCTCACCGCTTCTATCTGTTTAGCAACATCGTGGCAATGTACGATTATACGTCGAACAGTCGATACTCGACACGGTTGAAATTATCATGGTACACACACGGGTCAACGAGTTATCGTGAGTACAGAGCCTGTAGACACGTCATTTTGTGTCAGTCGGCGAGAATCGTCGGGATCGCATACACACTCGTCGCGTATTTGCCAAATGGCACTCGATCCCAATAAATAACAACGTGTAAGATCGATAAAAGCGCGATATTCCGAGATAAGTGTAGAGGCGAAAGCACCTAGTTAAACTTAAATCAACATAAAAAAAATTCCTCAAAGAGCGACCCTGGTTTTGATTAAGGTTTGCTGCAGTGCATGTGCCAGCTCAATAATATTGTGTTTTCCGCAAAATAATGCTTGTTTTTAAAGTGAGTAAGAAATTGATAGAAACTATATAAACTGAGTTAGTTATATAACAAATTTTATTTTATTAAAATTTTATCAAGAGAATTTTAAATTAATTAAAATTAAACTTGTTGCTTCTATATCGTGCACATAGTTCAAAAGAGAAAGTCGAATCCCTAAGTTTATCCTCATTTAATCCCGACTGTTTATGCAACCAGATCATTTTACACACTCGAAATGCAAATGCCTTTCGCACAATTTGTTGAAAATACGTTATCCATTCTTTTTCATCGCGTTCGCGTGAGTTTTAGCCGAGTTTGACGAGAATTACTTCAGCGAGCATCAAGCGCTGATTTTCAAAATGTATACACAACATTTTTTTCTACGAGCGCGATAAAAAGGGACAGGGAGGAGGAAGAGGGATTTTTTTTCACGAGGATTTGTATCGAATCGCAGTTGTGCGCGATCAGATTTTGCGATTGACGTGCAATTTCGTCCCGAATAAAATCGAAAATGGAGAAACGAAGAGATTCACGAACCTCGATCTTTGAAATACGACGGGAAAAAAAGTGAAGGAGAGGGAAAAAGGGCCCGCAGAAATCGCAATCCGCAACGAATCGCAACACATATCGACGTGGTATAAGTGCGACACGGAGCGGCAAATGACGGATTATTAAATTAGTCACCATGACAACCCGGTGGTCAAGGAAATGGATGACCATATGGGTCGCCGGACAGCCCAACTAGTCGAAGTCCAGCTTACTGAGCGGTGCATTGAGCGGTCAATTGGCACGGGCCGATTCCGATTGCGACGATCGTTGCAGCAGAATGTGACACGCAACGATTCTCGAGTGCGGTTCGAAAATCACGCTCTTATTTCTGTCGAGAGATGTCAATCGGATTGCATGTACATCCACGTGCGATTTGATAACAATTTGGTGATTTTAATCAGGTTTAATCTCAAAAATCGCAGCTCAATTTGTCAATCGACCAGCCAGTCGCGAGTTTAGTGATTTGACAAACACCGATCATTATGTCGGATATTATGCTCGTCGAATAATTTGGTCAGATTTTATGAGTAATTATCATGATGGATGAAACTAATAAAGAGAGCGATATCGATAATATTTCTCTCATAATGATTATTTCGTATATTTTTATGCATTTTTTGTTAGACTAGAATAATGAAAAAATATGTGTGTGTGTGTGTGAAAAAAGTGCAAGAAACTAAGTAGCTTTAATAAGCTTTGGCAAAACAAAAGGATTTTGTAGTCGATAAAAATATAAAATATAGTTAGATAGATATATGTTGTAGATAATGAAAAGAAAGTAAAAACATTTATTCATAGCATACATTCATGCGACAAATATTTTTCAAATAAAAATTTATCTTATCAGATTCTCTGACAAGAAATAATGTTTTTAATGTGTATTTTTGGATATATATGTATTTAGATAAAAATTATAATATATAAAAATTAATGAAAAGGACTGAACAATTTTCAAATAATAACTCTTGCTTTTCATTATTCTTGTAAAGGTATAATAATTATTAATTAATAATTAGACTATTATTAAATATATTATTATTAATTAATAATTGCACTATAACATTATAATTATACTAATATAATTAATAATTATGCTATTAATTAAACATAATTATACTATTAATTAAACACATAAATTAGCATTATTGAATGTTAGAATGTTAGAATTTTGTAAAATTGCATTACGCGAAACTTGAGAGGGACCGAAATTTGTTTGTTCAGCGGAACATATTCAACATTAAGCGCATATTTAACGTAGTTGAAGGATAAGCAAAGATAGTTGAAGCGCTTGTATGACTTTAGAACTGTAAAGAGACGTACTTTTCGCTGGTTTCCACGATATAATTTAATATTTAATGTATTATGATAATATACTTTACTGACTTTGTACAGACACATTCATGCCACGTTTTGTATTTTGACTCGCCGGCTTTATAAATACAGTTTGTCAAATCAAAACGATCACAAATAGGTAGGTCAAGAAAATAAAATCGTAAAATTAATTATAAAGCTCGTAAAATTAATCATAAAGCAAGAAAATAAGTACACTTATTCATGGCTACGTATTTCATGAGAGACAAACATTTTTCAAATAAAAATTTACCACATCAGATTCTGACAAGAAATAATATTTTCTAAATGTATATTTTTTTATTATGAATTGCATTATTTACTCGTAATTATTTATTTACTTGTTTCTTCGTGCAACGAAATAAGGTACTTCGATACCCGAAAACTTGTCAGGAGGCGCATTTATCATCGAAGAATCGCGAGAAGAAGAGAAAGAGAGAGATTTGTTATTGACAAATCGAGGCGTGTAAAATTTATTCCGACAAATCTCTGTGAAATTTCGTATAGAATTCATCGAAATTCGCGCAAATCGAAATACGGGCGTGCGTCAGGTGTTTGCGGGAATTACGCGAAACTCGATTTCATCCGCACGTCAATCGGTCGTTCCTCTTGCAGACGTGATAAAATCTGCACGCGCCCTCCACGTCGATTGGAAAACGTCGCGACGAGGATTGCCGAGTGATGTTTCATCTGGATGGAAGAAGAAACACCACCGCCGCCGCAAAGTACGACTCGTCCTCGTCCGAGGAGGAGGAGAGTTTCGGCTGGTGGCTGAATCCTGAAATCGCGGTACTGCAATACGGCAAGGATCATCGATCATCCGGACCGATGTCTTGCTACGTCGATTCGGACGATTCGGCGGACAACCGTAGCTTCGTACAGGATGTGGCGAGACAGGAGCAGGAGAGCGGAAGCTCCTCGGAGAAAATCGAGCTCGGCTCGTTCACGCGGGACGATCTCGATCCCGATCTCGAGAAAGACGTCGAGGAAATGGTAAGAGTCATATTTGTTCAAAAAATTTAACGATATGATGTAAATAATTTAAACAAAAATGATAAAACACAATATTATATAAAAAAAATATGGCATTTATTAAAATATAATATCTATTGGAATATTTTAAATTTTGTACGTGATGCACACATTCGCGGAGGCATAATTACTGCTATTCTCGTACCTGCAATTGTACTATTAATATTGTTAAATGTCAGATGTGTCTGTGTATGTGAAATACCAGTGTGTATTAATGTGTCGCACTTGTCGAGTTTCTTGTCCATGTGTCCTCTCCCTGTGATGAGGATTAGTTTATTTGCAGTACACACAATCTCTGCTGCACACGTGGTTGCACTTCTACGATTTTCTTCATCTAGCAAATGTGATTTTTAATGATTTTTACATCTTTTTGCATCTTCTATTTTGCCCGTCAACATATTAGGCTTATTATGCGAGATTACATCCAATCCAATTATTGGACCGCAAGATTATTCATTTAATTAGAACTAAACATGTAGTGATCGATATTACTTGCAAGGAATGATATATTATGATATTATTTAATTACAAGCTAATTGTTTTATTACATATAAATTAGTTTATATATGATTTTTTATATATATAAAAAACTAAGCATTACAGTAAGTATTATATAAAATTTTGTCATTTGTTTATATCTGTACCAATCATGTTTAATACAATAAAAAAAGTAGAGGTGTGTAAATCTGCTCTCACTCCCGCTCGTTCCCGACAGCGAGACTGGATTCTCGAGATTCAGATTATCGGGAGCGCTGTTATCGAGAATAGAGGCTCGGGAACGAGCGAGTCCCGAGTCCCGAGTCCCGTATCTCGATGCTCTATTCTCGATAACAGCGCCGATACTCCCGATAATCTGAGTCTCGAGAATCCAGTCTCGCTGTCGGGAACGAGCGGGAGTGAGAGCAGATTTGCACACCTCTAAAAAAAAGGTACAAAGAGCCTCAACGACACGCTAGCAAAACCCGAATGACAGAAAAATTAACAGAATAATTTTTGACGACGCAGAATAGTTGGTCCATGATTGAAGACGACAATCAGGACAACCTAAGGGAAGAATTCAAAGCCATTTGTTACACACCGGAAAGACTGATCCGATCTCAAGAATACCGGATACTCGTGCCGTCTCCTCGACCCTTTATCTTCTCCCAAGCGAGAATCAGGTCGGAAAACGAGAGCAGAGAACGGAAGTTTCACCGTTGCCAAAAACAGTCAGACCGTTACATCGATTCCGGGCAAATTGGTACGTGTCTAAAATCTAACAATTCTCTTTGTATTTCTCTCATTCTCTTTTTGTCGCGAACTGTCTGAAGGAAGTGCCGGTAGAAATACGCTTGCTTGTCCCTTGAACCGGTGTCCCAAGCGAAGCCGGCACCTGACCTGACCTAATAAAGTTTCGCGGTTTACCAATGCGCGGAATCGAGTTGCTTGGCGTATCAGATTTACTTTGTTTCCAACGTCCCCGTGGTAGCTTTGTACGCCTATGAAAGATGCCGAGTAGCGTGAGACTGCAAAACTCCGTTGCCTGGCATTGTTGCGGTCGAGCTTCGATCCTAGGTGAGACTCAATTGAGTTTATCAAGGCAGTAACTGAAGAACATTAATGGAAGTGGCTCTCCAAGATTTGAACAATCGTGTGAATTCAAGCTCGATCGATGTTCTTCCTGTCAAATGTGAACACAAAATTATTAGGATATAATATTTATTTTATTAAATTATTATTAAAATAAATTATTTAATATTTCAAATAATATTATGTGTAATAAAATATTAAGACTAATAAAGCCTCTACGAAAATAAGATAAAAAAACTTGGATACATTCATAAAAATATTAAAATATAAATAAAGAGCATTAATTGAAATCAGTTCATTTTGCTAAATTTCTTTATTGTATAACTAGACTTCTAGGCTCTTGTAAAGAAATCAATACTTTATTTATCAATACTTTATCAATACTTTTTCTGATATTGTCTCAATTTTTTTTATTTAATCTTCTTTATTAGAATTTAGTAAATGCAATCAGAGAGAAATAGACGTGCGTAAAATACACTCAAAATTACAAACGCAGGTACAATGCTCCTGAGTTTACCGATCACGGATGTAAGGACGCACGCAATTTCCTCATCCACTTTTGAAAATGGGCGATGGGTTAACAAGGATTTTAACGCATCGGTGAGATCGGACGATAATCATTCAGCCGATCGAGATCGCAGTGCACGAAGTACTGGAACGATCAGCAGCAGCAGGTCGAGCTACGACAGATTGAATTCTATCGGGGACAACTACAAGGACCTGATCAGCCGGCCACTCTCCCTCGAGGACACTTCCGGTATACAGAGCAACGATTGGAGCTTGGAGACGCAGAGCGACGCAAGAAGCACGCCGATGTGTCTCTGCGACGAGTTGGCGATCGCGTCGAGAAATTCTATCGTCAGTTTTGGAAACGTACGTTCTTTATATTAAACTCGGAATTGTACTAAAATTGAAAATCGTTAACTCTTCAATGGGCAAAAGATGTCATCAATTTCTGAAGATAATTGATGAATTACTGAAATAATGTAAAAGAGGAATTTCGAAGACTATTTCTTTGAATCTTCCAATTAGAATAAGTTGATTTGCTAGATTAAAACAAAACAAATTATCATAGGATCGAGATGTCACCATCAATGAAATAACAGCTATCCTCGAGAACCTTCAAAGCGATCCCGAAAAGGCAAGGCTCCTCCTGGAGGAAGAGGATTCCTTCTGCGACGACACGTCCTCTCACGACCGGTTAACCAGATTGGCTCTGACTATAGAAACGGACACTGAAGTACCGTCGACAGTTTCCGATTCGAATAATTGGATACACCATCTTCGCGATAAAATAGAACGGCTACAGCTCGGCAATAAAGAGATACACCGAGACATGTACGGTTTACGTACAAACTTTGAAGTAAGTATCTCGTATCATCTCTTTCTTATTTCTCTTTCGCATGAAATTATTCATTAGAATTGAATAATCTTAGACTTTTAATGAATATGAATTTTTAATCATCAAACATTTTTGAAGACATTATTCAATATTAAATTACAATTTTTCGAGAGTACATATGTATTTCTATAATTAATGAATTAAAATTCTACACACACACAAGACTAGGCACTCGAATTTAAATAGAAAAAAATAATGTATCTCATCTCTCGCTTTTGCATTTCGAGATTTCTTTATTTCTATGACTGATTAAAGCCTAATGGCTTATATATAATTATAGCCTCTACATCTCTGTGAATTTTATATTAACAGTGCGATGAGAAGAAGGCGGTTGATTTGTCGAATGATGCAACGAAGCTAATAGAAGACATTTATGAGTTGCGATATTTCGATGATTTATTGAAGCTCCTAGAGGGAGAACTCGAAAGGATCTCTCAGAGAAATTGGCCATTTGTTTTAGGGCACAATCGGCCTCGCGAAGAAATGAATTTAATTATCTAATTATGATTTCAAAAACCACTGTGGATCTGAGGATCTGGAGGATCCTTAATATATTACAAATTCAAAGATCATTGTGAGTGCTTGAGATAAAAGGATTTTCTTTGGAAAGAAAATGCAAATGATAGATTCTTACTTTCACTTTTTTTCCTTGATTTTCCTGAAATTAAGATTCATAAATGAAAAACCACTCTTTTTTGGCTCAGTAACTCAAGTATCTGATAGAAAAATCTAATGATCCAAAATAATTGAAATATATGAGTAATTTTTTAAAATAAAGTATGCCTGAGCACAAAAAGTCGAATTGTAAGAATCTTGAATTCTGTTCTAAAGCGAACAAGCTGGTCTTTTTTCCTTGGCAGAAGCCAATTTCGTGAGATTTTATCGAGGACGAAATGAATCTCGTAAATAATTATCAAGTTCTCAAGCAATAAATATTGTAATTTGATATGTTAAATGAATCTCTTTTTACATATTTAAAATTCGTCTTCATAAAATTTCAATAAAATGTCCAAATCTTAAATCAAGTCTTTATATTCATATATCTCTGTTCTAAAAAAAGAGAATACATTTCATTACTAAACGATTTATTATATTTATAGATTGTGTATATATTTGAATTCACATACACATAGCACCGAGTAAAAAATTTCTAATGTAACACATTGTTACTACATTCATCGTTACACATTCATCACATTAATTTTATCACTATATCACCGCAACCAGCGGCATTTTCAATATACACACATTCACGACTGCTATTATCGCCCTTAAATATTCATGTCTTTATAAGCTAATTCGTAAGTACTCTATTTACTTCGTACATACTACTTAGTACTCTGTTCTAATGCTGTCTTCGATTCGTCTATAACACAAAGCTACACGCTCGTGCTTCTTCTGTGACGCGATTGTGACACCGGGAACCATCAAGTTAGGTGACATCGGTGCGCTGCATGTGCCTGGCGTGTTGTCGAGAAGAATCGTGGTAAGCGATTCCCGCACGTAGCATCTCGCCGTGTCGAAATACATCGTGAGACGCGGAGAAGGGCGGCAAGGTAGGCAACGATGGTAGCAGACAACTCAACATGCTGGCACCGCTGTCCGAGGAATAGATCCCGTTGGTCGGTGGTACCATGGACGCGTTGCACGTGACAGGAGTGGATCCTGGCAGCGGATGTCCATTTTGATCGTTGGAACCTAACAGGCTTGAATTCGGGCCTATCAAGTTTCCTATGGACATTGAAAAGATCTAGATTTGCTGATGCTGTACAAGGTAACAGTAAGTTTTGATATCATGGTGTATTAATAATAGACACATATGTGTATATGAAGCAATTTACATTATAAAAATTATAAATTATATTTTTGATAATGAAAAAATGTAATTTATAAGAAATATTAATCTGAATATTTATTAGTTATGTCATTATTAATTTCAAGAGATAATTTAAATTACTTAAAAATACTTATCATAATGTTAGTTAACAAAAGTGATATAATATTAGTGATTAATTAATGATGTATTACTCTTTATATTTTAGGATCAAAACTAACAATACAATTATACAAATGTACGATAAAATAACGATAAAAAATACTATTAAATCAGGATTTTATGAAAATAAATGCAAATAATATCATAGAATAGATGTTTGCAATTTGTTTTTAAATAAACATGAAACTTACTAATGCAAGGATTTAATCCATGATAATATAATAAATGACTAAATCCCAAACGAATATATCTCGATTGCAATCGCGTTCTCGCAAAATACTGATAATTATCAGCATTTGTAATCGCACAAATACAAAGTTTATATGTAAAGACGAGACTTGTAAATTCACGCGAATGTAAATTCGCGCGTAATCGCTTTAGCGAAAACGATAACGCATCCGCTAATCCTTTAATACAATATCGCGTGCATTGCGTATAAAGCATGACAGTAAAATTTTAAAATCCCTTATTGTATCATATTTTTCCGTCAAATCAATGATTTACAACAATTCATTAGCAATAATTATTTCATTAACGTCCATATAATAATGGATAATCTCTTTTACTCTACATTTCTTGTACAATATATTCTGTATTCTCTTTTTTTCCCCAAAAAATTTATTCGTTCCTGTATGATTCCTTTCTATATCTTAAGTGGCTTGAGATGCGATTCACCTGAAAGACTGACGCTCGACGCGGAACTGACGGACGAGGCGATCGATAAAGGCGTCATCATGGAAAAGTCTGAGGCCTCGGAGGACCTCACGGCGAGGTGGGAGTCTATCCTGGCAGTGGGACGAACGCACGCTAGCGAAGACAGACCGAAATCGTTGGTTCTGTCCGTTCGCCGATGCCTCGCGTGTATGCCGGACTTGCTGCTATTACCCAGACCAAAGTGCAGAAGCTCCAAATGTCTTCTGAGATTTCTCGATTGGCGTAGAATCGCGCCGCATAACGGACACGACGCCGGCTGATCGGACAGACTGCGCGCCTTCGACAATCCGTCTCCTGAAACGTCAAATTCCTCGTCAAAGCTAGATTGACCTCAACATATATAAAGAAGACATCATGAACATCTCACCTCGATTCTTGTCACCAGATATCGTGTCTCTGGTATGATAAAATAGATGGGATAGCAATGCATATATAGCATACGCCAAAGTTGTTTCGCTTTCGCGAAAAATAACGCAACGTAAAGTATCACATACTTTATTTGCAAAAGAAAAGAAACTGGTTAATACATTATTATACCCGTTATTTTATACTTCTTCTTTCAATCGAAATGCTAATTGTTTCGTATATGCACATACTATTGTCAACGGTCCACGCGTACACAGCAAAGTCCGTCATTACAAAATAGGAATGTGCACCGATTTCATCTTGTGGCTGTTGTGGAAGATCTTCGGTTTCGTTAAAAAATGATACTCATAAATTACAGTTAGCTAATATATATTTAAATTTATATTGCTATTAGACCATTCCGTGGCGAGGGAATTAAAGAGGCAGTAAAATGAATTGTAAACTCGAATTGCACGATTATAGGAAATTTCGATTACCGTATAAGTCATATAGTAAAAGAATAAGAATCTTTTATGTCACAATAGAACTTTTCCCGCTTAAAACTGCATCGATTAATCCTATGGTATCCTTACACACTAACGCGTGGAAGATTCGTGTATAAACTTAATCGCATAAATATATTCTGAATTGATCTAGTTAAATAATGAGTAATTACAAATAAATGTTCTCATAAATGGATACTAATATACTATACAAATAACGCAAGGTTTTCATTTTTTCATCCTCACGTAACATCATAGCACTCTCGAATTCAATCACCATAACACAATCGAACAAAATCTGTAAGACTACGAAACGAATAATCAATAACGATCCTCGTGCTTGTCTCGACGAGTCTCCTTCATTTATCTAGCGATCGTCGGCGACGGGATACTGCTTGGTGGCGAAACCGCGTTTTCAGGCCCATGCAACGTCGGCGAAGGTAGGCTGGGCTTACAAACTATCTGTTCGCAACTATTACTGCCGCTGTCGGTCCCATAAGTTACCGACGACTGATCGTTATAACTGGACAATTCAACTTCAGGCTTGATCTCCATCATCGTTGTATCAGAATTCTGCGTTGTCGTAGTCATCGTCGAGTTGTTACTGAACCGATACTTGCACGAGGACAACAGGTGCCTGCGCAGATTCCTCGCCTGGCGCAACGTTGCGCCGCAAAGCGGACAGACACCTGGACAATCGGAAGCACCGCGCGTCTTCGACTGATTCGCGCTTCCTGCTTGAGTGGCCGCTAAACTAGACAACGACAAAGCGGATGGAAAACCCAGAGAGCTGTGGAACTGTGGTATGTGCAGCGGCGAGAATTGCATTGGCATCAATGACTGCAGATGCGATTCGCCATCCGAGATGTGATCCTGATACGCCGTCTGATGATTATCCGCGATGGATGATTCTTGAAGTCGCGGTGAATGACTGCCGCCCTGATGGTTGTTCGCGTAGTTTCCAACCAGGCAGTTGGTGCCCGCTGTTAACAGACACAAACACAATGTTACCATACGGGGCTGAACTGACGTTGTTTTGGCTTGCTTGCTTTAAATTTGTTTCTCTCGCTCTCGCTTTCTCTCCCTTTCTCTCTCTCTCTCTCTTTCTTTCTCCCCCTCCCTCCCTCTCTCACTCTCTCTCTCTCTCTCTTTCGGTCGAACGAATTGAAGGACGACCAATCAGAATTGCAGTTCAACCCGATCGATGGTTGTGCTTGTGTCCGTTTTAATTAAAGCGAAAAATAAGGCCTACATATAATACAGAGCCTCTCATAAGCGATATTTGGTATGGTTTTATGATGATCATTACTAAATATAATGCATCGGACACAAAACACAAGTGAAATTGTTATTACACTTTTGCTATCTTACATTCTGCTTAATTATAATCTTAATTATAATTATTGAAATTAATTCAAAGATTGCAATGACGTATGAATGTCTAATAATGAAGTAAAGAAAATTTGTCTAAGATAAATCATACAATATTTAAAATATAAAACAAGTATTTTTATTGTATATTTTATTATACAAAAACTATTTCAAAAAACTAAGAAAATTTACAAAATCTGTCGCGTAGCTTATATCTTATACTTTGTTTCTCGCTTAAGATATAAAATTAATTTATCAAAATAAAATATTTATAAATTGCTTACCTGCATCATCAGTCTGATCTGTAGCATCATCATCCTTGTTTTCGTAAGGCATTGTTCTGTTGTTATCATCCACTCTGTTTTCGCTAGTCTCAGTAGTGTTACTGGTGCAGGGCCATTTTCCAGAAGATGTGGACGATTTCCTCCTCTTTTTTCTCCGCTTCAGTGGATTATATGAGTTGAGTGTCGCCTTCGACAAAGCATCATTTGGTGTTGGTATCGCTGATGCAGGAACTTCTTCTCCACTCTAGATATAGATATGTACAATACATTAATCATATATTACATCAAAAACATATAGCTTATTTCTTATTTAAAGCTAATGAGCTTAAATTATATTAGAAATATACCTCTGTTACTACAGTTGGTGGAGTTAATCCATGGATGCACAAGCAATGGGCGGCCTGAAGTAAGGAAGGCAACTGCGATGGCTCGACGCTTACCTCTCCCCGATATACAAATTCTAATAAAGACTCCAAATCATCTGCTCCAATTCCTGCCAGCATAACTACTGGATGTTGGCACGGTGTGCTCTGGACAAAGCATTTTATTGTATTCAAATTTTACATTTTCAAATTTCACATTCTTATTAGTCTCATTGGAATAATGACACAACCTTGAGCAGATCCAACAGAAACGGACTGGCTGCGCAGAGAACAATTTTATGCGCAGGAAAGCTACGTCCACCAGCAGCCAAGGTAACATCCACCAAATCGCCATGTCCTCTCAATAGCTGTACCGCAGAGACCAGAGAGGAACTGAATTCTCCCCAGGAGAGACTGTAAAGCTGGCTGCTGCTACCCATTTTGTATCGAAAAGCTCAACTGCAAGAGGATACATCGATATAATTATTTATTTAATTTTTCAGAAACAACTTCTCACACTTGAAGCTAAAATATATCATGTGTAAAGTGTTTAGATTCCACAGAGCAAACATCATGAATTGTTTACACAATTTTTGCATATTCTATCTAAAATCCTAGAAACAGCTGATAAGGTACAATGCATGAGATAAACACGGTTGAAAAGTTAATCCAATCGGGTAATACCTCAGATAAAAAGAACGAACATTTAGATTTAAGATCCCAAAGGGACGCTGATACGAAGCAACACATGCACCGATAATCCGCTAGCTAACGGTAACAATGCGTGTGTGCTCGCCGTCTCCCCCATCCAACGTTCCTTAATTAGTGCCCCCACCCGATTAAGCGTCGCGGCGTCGTGCCGCGAGTTAACCTAACAAACGCAACGGTTACCTGCGTAGGCCTCCTGTGATTCCTGGCAATGACGACGACGACGACGATGATCGCGATCCTGTCCAGTTGACGGTTGCGCGAAACGAAACGAGGTTGGAGAAAGTCGTACTCACGCACGGGGGTCACATAAGTCGACAGCCCGAACGGCTGCGAGATTCAAACCGCACGCGGAGTGTCAGGCGACGCGACGTCCCCGGATCGGGAGCATCGCACGGGCGGGAATGCGACGTCGCGACAGTAGTCGAGGAATTGATCTCGCGAGCTGCGGCGCGGCTTTCGAGGCGAGAGATTCAAACTGATTCAAACCCTGTCCCCTGTCAGAAGCGGACAGATCGCGGACGCGTGTCACACGCACACGTACAGAGGCGTCATTACTGCCTGAAGTTAGCCTCTTCCGAGTCGAACGATAGCTAGACGTGTCGCGTCTAGTTATTTGTGCATCGTGACTGTTGACTCGAGAAAAATATCTCTTATTTTTATAATTAATATATGCATTGATATATTCATAATTAATATATTTATTTTATTAATTAATATATTCATGTATGTATTACATATATATAATATAAATCCATATACCTATAAAAATACATACTGCTGATACTGCCTAAAAAGTGATGCAAACATTAAGGCGCGTTTACATTTTGGCAGTAAAGCAGAAAGTAGAAAGCCAATCAGAACTCACGCTGATAATAAAGAGTATTTTCGACATTTTATTAATTCACATTATTGGATATAATAGTCAAAAAAATTATTCAATTATTTGATATATTTTGCAGGAAAATTTCTTATGTGATTTTTCGTTTTTGGCATAATTCAACATGGTTGCAGAGGACACATACACAAGAGCCTTAAGTTTTAATAAATTTAATTTTTATAGTTATATAATATATATATATATATATATATATATATATATATATAAAATTATTATATATTAGATATTTATAAAAAATAGCGCAATTTTTAATAATAATTTTTAATAACAATTTTTAATAATAATATTTAATAACGATTTTTAATTTTTAATAATAGATAAATACATTAGATATTTATTTTGAAAGAAAATTAAATCGTAGTCATTGAAAACATAATTGAATAAAATTACAATATGTTAATGTAATGCATAGATTAAAATCCAAATATATAGATAGATGAATTCAAGCTGCGAAAAAAGTGAAGAACAAAATTCTTACTTGATATTCTATTAGTATTTAATCTCAGAACACATCTTGGAAAGGGAAATGTGCTTTATCTGGTTCGATAAGATCAGCAAGAAAACAGGCAGTGCCGGCAATACCTTCGTAAAGGGAATACGGTGAATCAGGTACACGTGCATCTGACTGAAACTGTGACGAGTTCATAAAGTCCGCAAATTTGGCGGCTCGATAGAGGTAAATTTCATTGCCAGTAAGTCTGTATAGAAGAAGAAAGACGTAACCGTTGCCGGCTACACCGTGACAAATCCCAGGTCCTTTACGCAGGAGTCCTTTGCGCCAGACAAGATCACCAGCGAGTACGCATGAGTTCAGATAACGCTGATCCTTCCAGCGCAGGTATGCCGCCGCCATCATGTAAATGACGCCAGGAGCACCGTGACACCAATGCACTAACTCATCGTCACTATTTCTGCGACTTCGTCCAGAACGATCTATTTCATCCATCGCGCATGGAAAATTACCAGTAGGTGTTTGTAAACTCAAGAAATAATCTACACAAGTTCGTGTAGTGCTATCAATGTCGGCATTGTTATCTAAGAATGATGGCACCTGGACAAAGAGAATAAAATTAAGTAATGCGTATAATTAATGATAATGATCATGCTTTAATTAAAAAATTATATTTGAAGCAAGTATAGATAAATAGATAATATTAATAATATTAAATTTAATAATGTTAATAAATATGTATAATAAAATATGTTTAAATGATTCTTATTATTAAATTGGAATTTTAAACAACATTATTTTAAACATATTATTAACACAAAATATATTATTTTAAAATTTATATATATATATATATATATATATATATATATATATATGTGTGTGTAAATTTTAAAACAATATCCTTTTTAAAATGTCTCTAATTATAAATAATTATTTAATTTTTTTTTAGAAAATATTAATCATTAACTATATCAATGATAATTAATTTCCCTTTCACATATTTTTATGTGTTCTTTTGATAATTATTCTCATCGTGAATACTTATTACCTGTATAAGAACTTGTAAAATTGCACAGAGTCCATGTGCTGCACCTAGATATTCCGTGCCATAATATGCATACATTAATGGACATGGACTGTTATGCACTCGCGCATACATCTTCCCTGAGACGACGATCGTTCGCGCAATTTCATGCATTGCGTCGAATGGCACGACAACTTTTTGCATCGTGCGGTTCAGCCATAATGCTCCATACAAAAAGCCAGCGCGACCAACAAAGAACTCATCCGATCCGCATTTCAGAAAGTTTACTTCCTTACAGCGTTCTGCCGATTCTGCGTAGCGTGTCACAAATTCATTAGCAGTCTTTTCATCTCCTCGAACAGTTGCAAGGACTGCACCTACTGCTAGGATGCCCCAATCTCCTGTAATAATCGAATACAATTAGTTTAATTAAGATTGTTATATATTTTCAAATTTTATTCTATCTTAGCTGTATATAAAGAAATATTTACAAATATTTAATATTAATACAAATATTTAATAATAAGAAAAAATTATGTTATCATTTTATTATATTAAATTAATATTTTAAGCCACAAAAGCTTTACTTTTTTATCACATAAATAAAAAAATATGAAAAAATAAAATTATATTAAAATAATTAAGAGAAACAAATATATTTTTTGAAATATTTTCTTCTATTTAGAAAAACAGTTTTTTACAAATCTTTTGCAAATCACACGCACATTTTTTTAAAAATATTTAAGTAGTCAATTTGAATACACATAAAATTGACCTTCTTATATAATTGATGTTATTCTTATTTTATTATGAATATTTTATATTAATTAAATTTTATAATAAATTTCATATTATTAAATTATTATCTCATCTCGTATTGAATAATTATGTCATTGTTTTCGTGATAAGGATAAATGATAAAAAAATTCAAAGGTAGCGGTCTAATCATTAATTTCAATTTATCTATTTTTAATATTAATTTCTCTCTCCATTATTATTTCACTCCATTTGTTCCCTAAATATACATACATACAAACCCAAAAGAAAGCCAGGGCTGGAGCGTCCCCCACGACGTTGCACCATCGCCAGAGACGAACGCAGATAACGCTCGGCCGATGACAGATACTTGTCAGCCTCGGCTTCCAATAGAGCATGTTTAGCAAGTCGCAGAAACGCGTAAGAGATGCCGGATGCGCCAACGTACAGACCACCATCCGTTTCCGCACGTTCGGGCGGCTCCTTGTCAACGATACGCTGCAGAATCTTATGTAGATTTTTCTTAGCGGCATTCTGACTGTGATTGATTTCACGCCGCATTGATGTCGCGCAGTTGGCGATCTCCTCCTCACGCGCACAATACTCATTCACAAAGTACCTGGATCGCTGCGACATCGTGTCAGGAAAATTCTCAAGGTTTACTCACCAAAGTAGTATCAATTATTATATTGATAAGCGCAGCATACTGCGTTTAATGGTTTAATCAGAGAGAAGCTTGAAAGCGATCATCTCGAGCCTCGAGCTCCTTCATAGAATCAGAGAGAAGACTGAGGACCAAACTCCAATTAAGGCCGGGTCTACAATAGGTAATTTAAGCCTTAAGAGATTGACCAATCATAATCAAGTATGAAGAGAATACTCGGCTGTGATTGGTCAATTTCTTAAGGCTTAGGGCTTAAATTACCTATTGTAGATCGGGAGACTTTGCGCACATAGCACGAACAGAGAGAAAACAGAGAGAAAACTGAGATGTGGGCCATGACACCTCTCAGTCTTCTCTCTGGCACGGAACAGAATCACAATTTATGGCTATAGGAGGTGATAAACATTATAAAGTGACATCTAGGAAACTTGCCAGGAAATTTAACTTATTTATAAATCACGAACATTTTCTGTCACGTTTTTCGAAGTATCAAGACATCCTGAATCCTTCAAAAGGACGCTTATTGCACGTTTTGCTGTATCAATTGGTGAGAATCAATGGTTATAAATCGATGGAATATGTTGTCCACGATATAACAATATAATTTAGTATAATGATTCAAGTTTTCAGTCAACTATTAAGGAACACGTGTTCCGATAAATTTTCTAATCTTCATTGGAGGAGAACGTGTGCATTCGAGCTCAGGAGGATGTTGGAAAAATCAGCTGTAAAAATCGGCACGCACGACGGCACTTTTCATTGCGACGAAGTGCTCGCCTGTGCGCTCTTAAAGCTGTTACCGCAGTACAAGGATGCTTCTATTGTGAGGTAATTATTTAAAACTCCTGGAAATGAAAATTGTGTTTACAAAATTAAAAGAGAAAATTTTACAATTAAAATATGATGGAAACAAAATTTAGTAAAACTACATTAGATTATAGATTCCAAGTATATATCATATTGTATTTTTAGATCTCGAACTCAGAGTGTCTTAGAAACCTGTGATATTGTAGTGGACGTTGGTGGAGAATATGATCCTTCCAATCATCGATACGATCATCATATGAGGTATAATAATACATTATGCATTAGGAAATGCTGTTCTATTCCGATACACTAATATCTTCTATTTTTTTATATCAGGGAATTTCAGGAAACAGTAAGTAGTGTTATGAAGAAATCAGAGTACAAATGGACAGTAAAATTAAGCAGTGCAGGGTTGATCTATTGTCATTTTGGTCATGAAATATTGAGGAGTGTACTTCCGGAAGTTACAGAGGATAGAGTCATTGAAGAGATCTTCAAAAAAATTTATGATACTCTAATCAAAGAGATTGATGCTATAGATAACGGTATACCGATGTATGATGCAGAACCATTGTAAGCGTTTGTAACACTAACCATGTTATATATTGTTTTTTTCGATGTATTGCACTTTGCTTGCTGTTTCAGATATCGAATAGTTACTGATTTAAGCGCGCGAGTGGGCAGACTTAATCCTCAATGGAATAGCAAAGATGTGAATATTGAGGAACGATTCGAAAAAGCCATGGCTTTGGTTTTGGAAGAATTTTTGGAATTTGTACATTATACAAAAAACGTTTGGCTACCGGCGAGGGATATCGTGCGACATGCTGTAGAAGATCGATTTAAGGTGAATGAACTTTTTTAAATATATATCTCATAAATTTCTCTAGCTATAATATGTTTAAATGTAATGTAAAATATTTTTAAAAGGTCGATTCGAGCGGCGAGATAATAATGTTGTCGCAAACTGTACCATGGAAGGAGCATTTGTTTCAATTGGAAAAAGAAATGAATGTTTCGCCGTCAATAAAATATGCCGTTTTCGAAGCTGAGGACGGCTATCGGGTTCAGTGCATGCCGGTTTCGCAGGGCAGTTTCATATGCAGAATGTTTTTACCGGAAGCGTGGGGCGGTTTACGTAACGATGCGCTTGTGGAAGCCTGCGAGATCGAAGATGCCATGTTTGTACATTCCGTACGATTTATTGGTGGCCATAAAACCAAAGACGGTGCATTAGCTATGGCGCGAAAGGCACTCGAAATTGGACACGCCGCGCGATGTATAAATTGACAATATTTAGGTCGATAATATTTGTTTTATTTAGAATTTTTGTCCGATTATTATGTGATTTTTTAAAATGTGTAGTTTAAATTAAACATGTAAATATCATATATTTATATACATTTCGGCTATTTAAATACTCTGACCATGTTTTATAATCTGAAATTTTGTGCGCAATAGGGAATCAAATTTTATCTTAAATTGTCATAGGACAAATGTGACTGAATAAGGAATATAAATCGCATAATATGACTTAAAGATTATTTGTTTATTGTCAAAGATTTAGATCCAAGGAAAACATGATATACGAATATCTTTGATTAGATCAAGAGTCACAATTTGATCAATATGCATGGTGTATCGCAGTTTTCATATAATTACACTTATTAAACGGCGTTTCGGGCAGCCTCATGTGCAGCAAAATGTACGGCCTTAGCTTGCGCCACTTCGGGGGTATCTATTACTCTGCCATCGGGTCCAAGTGGAGCGTAACCGTAGAATGCAGGCGAAGCGTATGTTAGAGCCCCATATGGAGCAAATCCGACTGTTTTGGCTGCCTCCTGTATGAATAAAAATGAAAAAAGTGAAGAATCAACGACATAAATATCTAATCTAGGCGTTTCACAATTGTTATCTAAACACACAATATTTCTACAAGTCTGTTTCTGCGCAATTCGCTAATATAATACAATTCAAATTATTTGCGCAACCATCTTTAAACGCGAATGTCTCATACTTGGGCGTGAGCGGCGAGATGGGCAGCCTTGGCCTGAGCGACCTCAGGTGTGTCTATCACCCGACCGTCCGCGCCGATGGGCGCGCCGTACGTAATTGCAGGTGCATAAATGGCCAGGGCGGGCGCATAGCCGAGCGTATTTCTAGCGGCCTCGTAAGCCTGAGTAGCGAGATGCGCCGCCTTTGCTTGCGCCACCTCCGGAGTGTCCAGGATCTTACCATCGGGTCCGAGTGGTATGCCGGTGTAAGCTAGATAAGTCGGCTTTGCGGTCGCGATAGCGCAGAGCGCGGAGAGAACAATCTATGAATCAGAGATAATTTCCATGAGTAATTATATATCTTTTTTTTTTAATTTGCCGAAATACAATTCGAAAAATGTGAAAAAAGTCGAAGAATACTGATTAATTAAGTTAGTAAACAAACATTATTATTATTGTTGTGATTAAATTAATCCAATTAAATTTTTATTTGTAAGATACTAGTTGTAAGGGACACTTTGCCGAATCTGTCGCCAGCAGATGTAGTATACTTACGAGGACCTTCATGCCTTATCAGTGCGCTGCTGGATTACCAGTACTCGCCCTAAGGTATGCGATTGCTATGTATCGTAGCATGTCGAGATCTCCTTTTATATATGTGAATCCTGGTAGGGAGTCGTCGACCCGTAGGAGGGGACCACGCCCTACAGCAAATATTACATCTCAAAGTGTTGACATTGACATTACGTTAATGAGACGCTACTACATCGTAGCCGTCTGGACAGAGGAGAGGGATGCTCTCCTCGCACCTGCGAATGCATCGTCGAGGTCAGTTTCGCACTGTCGACTGCTTCTTTAACTGAGACACGCTCACGTTCATCATCGTCAAGAGCGACCACTAACGCCAAGGGCTCGACCCAGGAAATTCAACGTGGTTCGCAACGAAGAATCGATCAGTTTTTAATGATGGGATTGCGTGTGAAAGGTAATTCGGCTCGTAAATTCTTTATTATGGCGAAAATGATAGTTAATAACTGTTTTCGCGAAGAATTTGTAATTATAATAAATATAAGAGTAACTTTTTTTCGTACAGATATACATGCATATTTATGTGTACTAAAGAGTTTGAGGACGTTATTTTCGTGTAATTATTGGCAATAATTTTGTATAATGATAATTGAATGGCGTGAAAGTATATAAGTTTTTCTTGTTTTGTATTCTTGTCGCGTATTTTAATTAATGTTTAATTAATATTATTTAATCTTGTTGTATCAATGAAAGATCTCAGAAAGATCTCTTTTTCGCCACAGGTAGGATAAAAAAATTCATTTAGATTGCACTGAATTTTTTACTACAAAGTTTACGCATTTATTTATGCTCTACATAATATAATTATAATAATACTAGTATCAAATAATTCTTCCTGGATAGATTCCTATCTTAACATGCAAAGATTTAAATAGTTTCATAAAAAAATGGCAAGGTTGTATCACATATTTGACAGAGGAGGGTGTCTCTCATTCTTGTTACCATAAATTACCGATATACTGAGAAATCGAATAACATCCGTCCTTGCCAATATTAAAGCGAAACTGCCGAAAGATGAAAGAGAAAGGGAGAAAAGAGGCATGCATGATTAAAATATGAAGTGCGACGTAGAAAAGGAGAGCGCCTGTCCGGTAAGAATGAAGGTCGGCCACGCGTCCTCGAGGTCGAAAGATTTTTCCTGGATGATCGGAACAGACAGAACGGATTGCTCTTTGACGTATGTAGCCGATATGTATCAGGTGTGCGATCTTTTTACTCGCTGTCGGAAATTCCTTACGGATCACTTCCAAGGTCCCATTTCCTGACGAAACTCTCTTTGTGCAAATCTCACGCATATTATTTGAATCGCTTAATAACATATGTATAAACAAAAAAATTCGAAAACGATTGAAGAAATATTACTTTACTAAAAATGAAGTTTTTCTTATAAAAATAAAAAAATACATATAAATTTTTTACATACATTAATTTTTTTGAAAATTTTATTTAAAAAGAGCTTTTTTAGTAGGAAAAACTTAAAGCTTATAGAGTTATGTTTCGTTAATGTTATGTTGTGTTAATTAAGCGATTAATTTTTATTTTATTATTCATTAAAGACAAGTTAAATTATAACTCCCTTTTAATTTATTAAATTATAACAGTTTTGCAAATATTATATTAGTATATTCTATACCAATCGTCGTCTATCGTTGAGCAATGCTTGAGTTAAGATGCATTTGCACTTAATGCATCATTATAATTCATTATGATTTACGTACATATAAATGGAGCGAGCGTTCATAATTAGTTGAAAATTGAAATCTTGAACACATTTAAATAATTGATAAAAAATTATAAAAGTTATAAAAAGAAGAATTAAAAAAGTTGGACAAGATATCAATCAAAAAATGAATTATTCTGAAAAATCAATAATTTATTGATACATAGAGTGTCTGTATTACTGAGAAATATTCAAAAAAATGTTGATATTAATATATAGATAGAAGATATATTTAATAAATATATATACGTATCTATTAAATATGTACACATTATACATGTAATTTTGCTAAAAGTCATGTGACATTATTACTTAAAATATTTTAACAATCTTTATATGTGAAAAAAATACGAATAATTTTCATTCATCTTCAGCATTTCAAATTTAAATGCAGAATTTTTCTTGTGTTTGTATGGGCGTTTTAATAACGCATAGATTATGCAACGATTGAGGGGAACAAAAGCCCTTTTCCTTGGAATTCGAGATAATCTCGGCACGCCCGATGACCCTATTGTCTATTAGTAATATAAGTGCACGCGCACAATCGAGGTCGGTACTTTATAAATGCCCATTAAACGATATTTACAATTAGCTGGTTAACTTGGCAATTCTTTCGAGCAGACATAACCCGTGGGCCGAGAAGCATCGATCTCATAATGATCCATACATGCCGATTAGAAAGATCGAATAATTATATATCGTTAGGCGAATTCTTCGCATTAAGCAAGATAATTACAAAATTATTAGATAAGATGCTGCAAGATTCACTTAGATGGAAAATTGCTTCATTGTAAGAAAATCCATTCAAAATTGATGAACAAATAAAAGAAAAAAATGTGATACCATATTTAATTAAATATGAATAGATTGATTAAAATAAAATGATAAATGTAAAATTAACTATTTATTTTTAAAGTGTAAAAATTAACTATTTATTATTACTGTGTACAATTGATTGCAGTATAATCATTTATCATTCATAAATTGCAAAATATTTGCAATTTATTTTTTGCAAAATATTTGCAATTTATTTTTTGTTGTAGATTGAAAAAACTTATTATAATTGTAAGTAACGTTTTAAAATATAGAATTCAATCTCGGAATTATCTGTTTGAAAGAAACATGAAATGTTGCGAACCTTGAATTAAATTTGGATGTGACATATTCAGAATGGTAGTTCGGAATGTAGTTGTAAGTCATGTAAATGATGACTCTCCGGACTCGTTAGATAGAATATGGGGAATTCATAGGAAGGAAGAGCCGAAAGGAAGAAGGGCGCCAAATAGGCGCGTCCCAGTTTGCCCTCCTGGAAATATGTGAAAACGGTTCTGGGGGGTTGACGTAAGAAAGGGTAAGAATGAGTACACAAGGGGTTTTCTTAGCAGATAGACCTCGATGTACGCAGCATGGCGATCAAGAGAATTCCACACTACCCCGTCAACTAATGGCGGAATGTGTACAAAGCATTTTTCTCCTTAAAAAAAAAGTCATATAATTGATAAGATCAATCATCAATCATTTCTCATTCATTTGCGACTACAAAAAGACGATGACGATTTATTATGCGAAATCGCAGGCGTATGTCGACAACTATACCAGTTGCATACATTAATTCTTGACAATCGCATGGTTATTTATAACATACCGAGCTGACAGATATCTCTTAAATCACACCTCTCCTTCTATTTGCAAACTATACATACAAGTGATATTTTATTATTTTTAAAAATTTACATTCTATATTCTATTTAAATTTTTACGATGTAAATTATAATGTAAATCATATTTTACAATTAAAAATAATATTTGTAAGCAAGCAAATAATATTACCATAATATCAATTAAGATTCAATTGTGTGACATATACACAAAATAAGAATGCATCAAAGTAAAATACTTTTAAAATATATATGCGATGTATTTTTTTATATAATTCAGCTTGACTTTTTTTTTCTTTTAAAGGATATATTTTTAGAAGTTTTCAGAAATATTTCTAATATGTTAGTAATGTTATATAATGAAATAAGAGAAGTCAAATAAGAACAAAAAGATGCTTTATATTTCTTATAATCTAAAACACATCTAAAATAATAATAATTATGAGTCTTGTAGTTCAGTCTAAAAGTAATGATTGAAGTAAAATACGAAATAATTTATGATGTATCGCAAAACTCACAGAGATTACACCATAAAATGAACTACATAATAACACTAAGAAACGAAAATTCTTTACAAAACATCAATTTTATAATTAAATTTTATCAGAGCGTGTCATATATATATCATCGATTAAATGCAAGATAATTAGCGGTTACAGTATTGGCTAATGTGTTTCCTTGATTAACAAAATCAGTAAACGTCGTCGTAATTATGAAGAGCATTAGCATAGGCGGTAGGATGAGTGTATCTGGTGTGATCTCCTTCGGGACTATTGATTCTGTTGTCATGATACAAAGGGATGTGCGAAGTGCCATAATAATGATGATCATAAATCTGGGAATGATCCACGCCGACAGGTGCCGAGGAAGCTATGTGATTGTAAGCCGCCAAGTGCGCGGCTTTCGCACGGGCCACTTCCGGCGTATCTACTACGCGACCCTGAAGAATGAAAAGAATATTAGAAAAACGGCAGTGACACATAGAGTTTTATCTATTAACGTATTGCCAAATTAATTACTATAAATTCCGTTATTCAAGAAATGCAAATTAATGTAAATTTAATAAAGATAAAAATCTTTATCTATAATTAATAATATTTATAATTAATAATAATGATGCAAGACTTTTATAATTTAATTTTCGAAGACTCGTGAAAATTGATCTAAACTTAATGCAAGGTTTCTTTGAGATTATTTTTCGTTGCTTCTTAGAAAATTTTAATAAAATATAAAAAATAATATTGAAAAGATACATTTTCGACTAGACATCATAACATAAACGTTTATTTCAATATTCTTTTTTATATCAATTTTATGTCAACTTTAACTTTGAATTTATTATTGCAACTTTTCCATTATAAAGGAATATCATTAATTGAGTTTATATGACAGAACATTACTTCGTGATTTAACGGAGCGAGTGGTCCATGATATCCATGTCCGCTGTGATACATCTGGTGACTGACCGATGCCGGTTTTGAATATCCGTGATAGTCTGGATTTCCTGCGTAGGAAGCCAAACCGTAAGGAACTTTCGCGGCAGCTTCCGCCACGGCGGCAAGATGCGCCGCTTTAGCATGGGCTACTTCCGGTGTATCTATGACTCTGCCATCGTGACCTATGGGTGCGGGTGGTCCATGATATTGGTAATGCGTCGGTGTACCCGAAGTTATGGCAATGACGGCCATCAAGATAATCTACGAATGTAAAGACAATAAAGAGAGAAAGAGAGAGAGAAAGGAGTTTAAAAACAAATAAAGATAAGATCTTATAAATCTTAACATAATGTACAATTGATGATTTTGACATATTGTTTTAATTTAAAAAATTGTAGTACAAGAAGGTTACTTACCAGGGATTCCATTTCTAGTTCTGTTCAATCTTAAATGGAATGCCTCTGTTTTGTAAGTATCGAGCGCGAAATGTTCGGTTTATATACAATCGACGATTTAATCTTACCTAATAGCATCACTCCCTCTTAGTGCAAATACCGTTCAACCAACATTCGTACAAGGTGATAGTTTGGTTTTTGCAAGATGCACATTTCTCGATATTTCTGCATTGCATCAGCGACGCGAAACTGTCTCACAGCGATGAAATTTCTCAATCTAATATAACAATTAACTATTTACATAGATTACACACCTGTCTAATCGTTGATCATTTATTAGATCTTGCAACAATAGAGAATCAGGCTAAATATATTTAATTACTCTTTATTGTGTTGTTTTCAAAGTAAATCGCGCAATAGCTCATTAAACAATTAGACGCAGTATCTACGTGATGGAATTTTCGATAGCCTTCAATTCAATATAATAACCGCAGAGATCATTGTTATGGTCATTAGTGCAAAGAAACTTATGATTTTTGTCATACAATTATTTGATTATGGTAAAAAAATATTTAATTTTAATTCTGAGGAAATATATTCAGATATTTTTGTCTCAAAAACATTTTTAAATTTTTAAAAAATAGATACTAAAAATAGTATAAAAATATACTACTAGTAGTAAACAATTAGTAGTCTAGTAGTAAACAATTCTATTAGAAAAAGTATTCAAATTTATCTATTTATTAAATATTATAATTAAACATTTGTCTCACACAATATTCCTTATGTTTTATCGATTTTAATTTTGAATCTTTCTTCAAAGCATTTTCCATATCACGATAATCACGAATTAAAAAATCGACAGATATTCGATCGATCTCGATCGAATGTTTCTACCTCTGATACTTTTTGCCGAATCAATTGTACAACATCGTTCGTTGCTCGCGTTTTCGTTGACGCAATCGTAATTTCGCTCTTACTGGCATTCCAGCCTCCCTCTCTTTCTCTCTTTTTCACACTCTTTCTTCTTCTCTTTCTTTCTTTCTAGCTCTCTTTCTCACTATAATATTTTAGTTTCTTTTCTAATCCAGCCAAGATAGCCTCTTCGATCTCCATCTCGCTTCTTAGAATCGAAACCAACCCCTCTCCCTCGCGTTCCTATTATGTGAAAATCAAGCAAGGCCTGCGTTTCGTTTACGCTATTTAATACCAACGTACAGAGATAGCGATAGCTTGTAGTATTCGTCGACTATATAAGGTCTACATGATCCAATAGAATGGACAGAGAGTCGCTTCATCTCGGATAGATGCGCGCAAACATGAAGTCCTTCGTGAGTACATAGATACTCTTTCTTCTCTCGCACATTACAAGTCTCACTAGTAATTTTTTATTTCACCTACAAAAGGAGACCGCTTTTTCGGAAAGCAATAAAATTTAAATCAAAAATTTTATCTGAAATTCTCCTATCATTAAATATAATTTCTCGCATAAAATTTACACGTGTGAATTACAAGTGCAAGTGATTCTTCAACAGTATCTTCTTGCACTTATTGAATATTAATAAAATTTCTATTTTCTTCTGCTTTAAAATAAAACTCGTGCCACAATTTCAATCTTTCGTCAGTATTTTCTATCATTTCACTTGCCGTCCGTTTATTATCATTATCTATACCGCCATCTCTATGCTCTCTCATTGATATATCAACGGACTTGCAACTATAAACCAACTATAATTAAATCTCTCTATAATCTCTGCCGTCCTTTCACAGATCATCTTATCGTGCCTTTCATTGTCGGCGCTGGCCTTGCCCGCGTATGCGCCTTATCAGACATACGGGGCACAAGCCGGACATTATCACGGTCCTCCGGCTCCACTGGCCCACGACGGTCGAGTGATCGACACACCGGAAGTGGCGCACGCCAAGCAAGCGCATCTGGCGGCATACGCCGCTGAAGCCGCCAGAGCGGCGCATCACGGCGGATATCCCGCGGACGGAAGTTACGTTGACAATTACGTCGGATATCACGGCGCCGGATATCACGGACCGCCGGCCCCGCTTGCCCATGACGGACGAGTCGTGGATACACCGGAAGTCGCCCACGCCAAGGCCGCGCATTTGGCCGCCCATGCCGCGGAGGTATCCAAGATCGCTCATCTGTCATATCTCAATCCTTATACGCGCGCCTGATGAATTCTCCGTTAATGAGATGCGGAGTAGAGATACAAATGGAATCAGTGTATTGTCTCTCTTAAATGGAATCAGTGTATCGTCACTTAATAGGTAACTTTAATTTGGCAAACGATAAAATCTCACTGAGCAAAATCAGTTGATAATAACAGATGATTTTTCAATGAAATCTTACTGTTATATTCAATGAAACATAAAGGAGAGAAGGAAAGTGCGAATGTTTTCACTGAAGATCAATGAAATACTCGTAATCTTCGGTGAAAATCTTTTAATCAGTGACATTTGCATTGATTTAATTTAAGAGAGTAAAGCTTATTTGCATTCGTAGTATGAAGGAGAGTAGTGACTTCGAGCGTATCTCCACGATGAATGTAAAAAATGTCACGTGTGCTTATACACACCATAAATGTAATAATATTACAATTGCAAATAAAATATAATATGTGAGAAGAAAATATAATGCGCAAGCATTTCTCCTTTACATTATATAGATAAAAAGAATATCATAAATTATATTTTATTAATGTAACAGAATATGTAGAAAGAATCTCTTCTTTTTTTGCCGTTTTTATTCTTTGAATAATTTTTACAGAAAGAACGCGAGTAATTATTTATTATTATATATTTATTATTATATATTTATTTTAGCAAATAACGTAAAGAGTTTCAGTTTCGCGATCAAGAATGCTAACGATGTGCTAAGATCTCAATTGCAATAGAGGTACACGAGTTCAGTTGTCGACCACGAGTGATCGACACGTGACTAGCCACTTTGTTAGACCCGACTAAACGCCTAAACACTCGCGTCTTGTGGAGATTGCGTTGGTGACAAATGCGCAATTCCTTTCAAATCAGCCATAGGAATAGGGCTCGATCGATGAACGAGGTGGTCAATTGCGACACCGTGTGCGTTCTATCTCAACAACTATTGTTATTGCCACCCCGTGACACACTATTGTGATTGATTCGATACGTGTGGATAAATAATAATTCCGTAATGAATAATAATAATTCCATAAATTACGTTGGACATAACTCGTGATAGTACCTCGAAAATAATGTAATATCGTAATCATAAATTATTATAGACTCGTAAAAGATACTATTTTATGTAAAATAGATCAATATATTTCTTTACTTAATATGTTAAAATAGATTATTTATTATTTTTTGAATAATAAAATGATATAAATATTATATAAATATTAATAAAAAAGTAATAAATGATTTATTTTAAGATTAAGAGAATCCATCGAGCTATTTTATATTAACCAATCTTTTTTTAAATTATAAATTATATATAAAACATATCTTTAAAATTATAAATTAAATACACGATTACTACGAGATTTGTTATGTTAGTTATATTAAATATTTCTGATGATAAAAATATCTTTGAATTCTCAGAGAGAGAGAGAGACAAAACATTTAAGCAAGACACTATTAAATTTTTAAACGATAAGAATTAAATGTTTATGTAACAATAATGTAATGATAAGAATATTTATGTCATTATTGTACATAATTATGTAATGTGTAAATTATTTTTGTTATATATATAAAATTTCTTTATGTAAATTACATTATAAAAGCCACATATATAATTGTTTCGTCGCGCGGATGCATCAAATTTTCCGGTATATACAAAAAATTTCTAATTTTCTCTCTAGCATCTGTGAAGAAACAATGCACTCTTGCACTATGTTAAAAAGATTCTTATTATGCCTTGTTACTCCTTGGCCCCGAAATCATTTTGGCGAGAGCCAGCGTCGCCGGTGATTGCAATTTGCATTCGCGGACAACTTACCACGTATAGAACTCGCATAGCTCGCATAGTATTTTTATGCGCGACTCGAGGTTACAGGACAACATACATCGAACGTCATTGTTAACTCGCGTAAATGTTACAGGGCAGGGCACGTGTCATACTTAAGGAGAGCATTTCTCTGGGTGTGGTTGTACCCCGCGTCGAGGCCAGGTGGGGCGCAGCGTATGCGATCGTACCCCCTATAAATTGCACATGCACGTTGATGGCAGCATAATGCGGATCTAAACGCACATGTCGATAGTCGAGTAGTGTCGAGGATCTAGGCAATATCTTTTCGGTGCAGCAGGACTCGCCACGATGATCGGATATCTTGTAAGTACCTTTAAAGCTCGAAGGAGATATAGTGAAGTAGTATATATTTAGAGATTTCTTTATGTCAAATTTATTTTATATTTTTTACTTATTTTATTTCTCAATATTTCGAATTTCTCAGCATTAATTTTTCTAATATCTTATTTTCACTTGTCATCCTGGTATTGATATTAATATTAAATTGTCGCAAAATTAATTTTACCATCAATTTTATCAATGTTCATATTTAATAAATATGTTCACCAATCGCTTCTTTTTTTCTAATATTTTATTAATATTATATAATATATATAATATTTTATTTTATTAATAATTTTATAGTTTATTAATTGATTAATTGATATTAATTATTATACTTATTAATGTTATTTTTAATTCCTATATTTGGAAATGTATTATATATAATTAAAAATAGATATGAATATGTAAAATAATGAGATTTAAAAAATATAATAATTATAATTGTAGATTCTCTTCTTCGCAACGTTGAGCGTTATTCTAGCGGCTCCGCAATGGTACGGGCCTCATGCTTCTCCAGCTCCATTAGGTCCAGATGGTCGCGTGGTGGACACGCCGGAAGTTGCGCAACTGAAAGTTGCTCATTTAAATGCCCTAGCGGAAGCTAATGCACGTGCACCGAAGGGACTGGGACCGAGTGGTTATGCTGGACCTAGCGGGCCCTATGCTTCCGGAAATTATATTCCGCATTACAGGTTCGTTTCCGACAGATATTTCAATATCTGACAGTGAATTGAGTTTTTTAAAACGTGGATTTTTATATTTAAACGCAATCAAATTACACAGAACTTTATCTTCTGACTCAGTGTTAGTTATCCTTCAACATTCTACTCTTTTCTTATCATTTACTTCATGTAACAGGGAATTAATTCAGCTATGTTTGTTTATGAATTATCTGAATGTCGTTTCGTGTAACAATTTCCTTCTGTCGCGCAGCGGACCACCGGCCCCATTGGGCCCAGACGGTCGCGTAATCGACACACCCGAGGTCCAACAAGCCAAGGCCGTACATTTCTCTCTTTACAATGCGGAAGCGCAACGCGTGCCGGCCGGTCCAGCTGATCCAGTCGCCGCCGGCGCCTACGATCCGTCCTGGAACAATGGCGGCTATAATCCCGCTTGGGACGGTCCGGCTCACAACTACTATTAATTCGCAAACAAAAATCGGATCAAGACGACCCGAAACACGCACTCCCGCTTGTTTGACGGACATCGATATGGCCAGCGTAATCGATCGATCGGTCGCCCTGGACCGCTCGAGGTCCTCGCTCTCCTTTTTAGCTACCTCAGAGAATTGGAAACAAGACTAAGATATCATTATCTACCTCCCATGCGACGCTGATGCATCTCCTTGCTTTTTCACGTCGTTTTTCATGCATTTCCCATTTATTATGCGCGAGTATTTGTATTTGGTACGTATATATACGATGGAAAAAATACACGATATATATGAGATCGAGCGGCGTAGAAATGATTGCTCTTCCTACTTTTATCCATCCTTTAATCCGTTTGACTTTAATGAGAATGATATTATATTTAATTTTTAACTTTTATATAAATTTAAAAGCTCGAAAATAAAATATCCAGAAATTCTGTCGCATAAATTTATGTAAAAATGTTTACGTCGAGAATGTTTCTCATTATAAGTTCTATTATTTTCGTTTATAATTACTTAATTTAATATTATAATTTACTTAATTTAATATTATCATATGTACCATTATTTAGATCTGCTTCCGCGAGAACATGCGACATGAGAGATCGTTATTTACTGAAGTTCGTTGTTGCATATTGACTTCGTCAGGCACGATTAATCGCGTCCTTGCTAGTGGCACGAGTTATGCTAGGATAACTGCATTAAAAAACACAGGACAACTGCCTCGCATTATTTTGTATTGTCAGATAAATGAAACCGGTTTTTCCTCTCGTTATTTTCGTTGATCATTCAAAAATTCTATAATATTATTATTAATTCTTTATAAAATTTGTCATTAAGCGTTCACTTTTACTTTCTTATTACTAATCAGAATCAGTTAAGTAAAATTTATTTCTATTCTTTTTAGTTTTCTTTAGTTTTCTTTAAAGTTTTCGCCTCTTATTATCTTTTATATTAATTATTAAATTAATCATTACATATTAATTAGTTGCAGAAAAAATATTGATAAATTTAATGAAAGATTTAATTAATAATAGCGCGCTATCATCACTTCTGACGATTTAGTCGACATGTTTAGGTTTTAGCGATAGTCTCCGATAAGCGATCGACAACAAGAAGCTGGTTACTATAGATGTTAAATTCGTGCGCTGTAAGATGCTTGACCTTGCCTATGGCAATCTTAGAAATTGATTAATTCAGTATACAACTAGTCTCTTTCTCTTTCAGAGGCTACTAATTCAGATCTTTGCACTGGTCCCGTTTTGATTCCACTAAGCGTATAACATTTTCTTTTCTTTCTATTGAAAATTCAATATATTAATTCGAAAAATGAAAAACTTTTAATTTTTTCTGTTGAAAATTCAATATATTAATTTAAAAAATGAAAAACTTTTAATTTTGATATTTTTTTTAACTTAGAATTTCTTTGATCGACTTGGCAATGTCGAAGGATTATAATATTTAATTTAACATATTTGATTAATTTTTTTAAGATTGAGATTTTCTGATGTTAAATACATAATCTCATTTCAAAGCGTATCAACGATGTGTTCATCCTGTCCAAGTGCCATCGACCTTTGATTTGCATTACAAATGTACTTGTCATTGTTTTCGATAGAATTTCCGTCGATCTGATCCCGTTATAAATGACAGTTCAATTTGAGTCTTCGTGAGTCTGCCCATGACAGCATATGCAGATGCAAATGTACAGTCCTGCGACCGTATTTACCATCGCTGCAAAGTGTCTATAATCCACAATATTCATCAATAATCAGTGACGTCACAATTTGTGTGAGCGTTAGTTGTAGTCAAAATTATTTGAAAGAGAATATTAAAAAAATATTGTGGAATGTCTACATCTTAATTATAATTTGTATATTTTATTCGCTTATGTTAAAAAATGCCACAAAGGTTTAATCTCTCAATTCTAAAATAGATTATAAATTATACATTATATTAAAAAAAATTAATAAATAAATCCTTCCATGGACAACATTTTGACATTGGTGAAAGGGCTTAGTATCCGGAAGGTTTATCTTGAAGGGGAAACTAAATACTTTTGCAATATCGTCACGAATCGCAAATAGCTTATAGCAAAATATTTAAGCGTATATTAATCGATTTTTGATATATTGCAAATAATTAGTCACGTTGTTTAGTTTCATCTAATTTATATGATAAATTTCTCTTTTT
Source organism: Camponotus floridanus (assembly GCF_003227725.1). NCBI lineage: Eukaryota > Metazoa > Arthropoda > Insecta > Hymenoptera > Formicidae > Camponotus > Camponotus floridanus. The sequence goes on from NW_020229838.1 coordinate 1,717,972, forward strand.
CAAAAATAAAAATATATTCAATAATTATTTATAACTCTTTAACTCTTACTAGTAAAATTTTTTTCTACGTTTCTTTAAAATGGTAGAATATTTTGTTACTGTAAACATTTACATACACGCGTCTATTGCATTTAATAATTTGCTTATTTTGTTATTTAATTATTATTAGTCTTGCGTATTCAATTGAGATGCATTGGTGTCTTATTGATTCGTCTCGGTGTTTTTTGCAATCACCTTTCTCACCGCAACGCACCAATGCGACGTGCATTGGACCGAATTTTTCTGCGGTTGCAAAACGCTCGCCGATTCATGGACGACCGGCCAGAATCATAGATTAACCGACGAGCCCTTACTATCCTTACTTATGAGTGTAAGTAAGGATAGCAAGCTGCTATCCGATCGTTCGAAGAGTGAATCTTGGCTAGAAAAATAATTCAATTTGGAAATATTTACTATTTTTTTAAATTATAATTTATAACTTAAATCGTACATATTGTATTCAATCTCCAAGAATATTGCAAATTATTTTATGCTACAAATTTTTCCTGGCGATAAAACGACATCAAATTAGATTAGTGTCATTTGCAGGTCGATTGAGCAGGTCAGTACGAGAGGATTATATGATCTTGCCCTCATTATAATGCGAATCGACGCTGATCCGCGCTCGTAAGATGAGATTAGAGGAGCTCAGTCGATTGTTCACGCCGACCGATTGTTGCGCAAATCCTCGCACAAAACGGGGGTCTCGTAATACATAATCCCCCGGTAACACGTAACAAGTTAAACCACGGCTCCGACACGGCTATTCTGCGCCGATCCTAGCTTAGCGGAATTTTTAGTTCTTCTCAAGTAGGCGTATTATATCGTTCAATTCTAGTCTTTATATCGAGGCCAATTTATAGCGTATAATCGTTCGCCCAAATGTGGGCGAGGTTGCATTCGTGAATAAAAGGAAATTCATCTCGATGGGAGATAATTTTTCGCGCGTACAAGATAACTTAGAGATATATGTGTATAGTTCAGTGTGTGATTTCGCGATTAATCCCGTTTTAAATCTCTAATTCTCTAGAACTCGCGTCAATCTAACGCTCCTTCACGAGCATTTCATCTCTCTTGCATTTATGAATATTCCGCATCATAGACGAGTTACGATTCCTGACCTTTTCATCGCACAGTATGCCGAATCACGATGCTCGAGTCCGCACTCGAGGAACGCCAAGCTATTATTCCGCTCTCTCATTCGTTTCTTCTCACGTCTTTCGTACACTGGTGACCTATGTGGCAACATCCACAACTGTAACGTTAGATGACGATGTTTCTATACGATTTACATGATATTTCTCGGTTCCCAGATTTAAATAATGATTAGAATGCAGTGTTGTAAATATTACGTGTTTCCTGGAAAGTACAAAAACGCATCTCACAATGCATTCTTTCACAAATATAAATATATATATTTGTAGTTGCAAATTTCAATATAAAAAATATATATATTTGTTGTGAAAAAATATTCTCTTATAATCTCGTTATTTTTATCAAGATTATGAAAGATATCCACATATAAATTGCGTAAATTTGGAAATAACGATAAATCGATTAGCCATATATTACATTGAACATTGAACTATTTTTTATTCGATGATCGATTTTTCGCTTACGTAAAATTGCGTGCACGCAGTCGTACGGGACGGAATTGTTACGATATTGTCCCGCAGCGGCGCAAAACATAAAGCTTTCCTAATCGGTATCCCACGATGATCCGGTCGCTCCCTTCTTCCGATTTCTATCTTAGATTAAGACATAAGAATTGCATCACGAGAGCCGCCGCGATTTCTTTTGCGAAAGATCTCGCAAGTTCTTTTCTCCGCGCGTGTCGATGAGAAAAGAATCTCAAGTTGATTTAATTTATTTACATCTTAATCTGTCGGTACTAATCTCTTTCTCCATCTCTATCAATGTCACAATTAATTACAAACGAAACTAATAAAACTACTTTTTAAATTTTAGAAATTAGCTCATTAAATATTTGTATGCACTCGACGCATTTTCACAGTTCTGGATTAATATTCCAATTGAATATGATGAGAAATTTTAGTCTTACATTTAAATTATATAGACGCAATGTGTAGAAAATTGAGAAACTAGCGCGTGAATAAAACTTTACTTTCTGCTTAGTAGATTATTTGAATAAGAAACATTAGTTATTGTATTACCGTATAATTATTGTAAATTGTGAAATATTTTGTGTTAATTCATGATAAAAATAATTACGATTTATGCCGCTTATTAATTTATAAAAAACAGATATAAAACTTAATATAATTTAATTATATTTCAAATCTCTTCAAATAAAAATAATTTTATACTAAAAAGAAAGATAAGGGAAGACGAGGAGTTCAAAAGTTCATCCTTCAAATCTTTATTCAGCAGTCTTTATGTATCACAATTAATCGGGTGTTTAAAGAAAACGCATAATACAAGTGTTTGCGATGAATATATGATAAAAAGAACGTGATTAAAAAGGTGAATCTAAAATAAAAGTCTTTAGAAAAGAGGAAACAATTTATTAATTTAGAATTATGTACAGTGTCCGGAGTGTTGTCAATTGACCGATTCGCCAGGATCAATAGGTTCCTGTCAAATGCTGGGACTGATAATGATGAGGCTGATAACCCGATGGATTGTACGCTTGTTGGGTGGCATAAGACTGAGTTCCAGGGTACGAGGATCCTGGAAATGCTCGCGAAGCACCGTAATGTCCTAAATTAGGATTGTAGTTGACGGGAGCGGGGCCGGTCGGTGATCCGGAATAAGCTGAAATTACACATAATGAAATCGTATAGAAAATACGACTTAGAGGATCAAGACAAAACGCATGGGTATGTAACAACATTAATTATATTTTTATAGAATAGCATTAATTTTTGAAGGGTTTTATAAGGGTCTATTACTTTATTTCGACTGATTTATTATATTTTCACATTAAGGCAATGGTCTGAAATTTTTCGATCTGATCCACTTTTGCCGAGAGATTCTCTGCCAAGCTTGAACTTCGCGAGATCTCACCGCTGCGAAAGAGGATTTTATCCCTACGTTCAGTTTTACACCCACGCAGCAAGTCATCGGTTCTTCCTCGGCTCACCTTGACCCTGCTCTTCATTCGGATGAGCGCTCGCGTGTTTGTAAGCCCGAGCCTCGGCCTCGGCTAGCTCGGCCAGTCTGGCAGCCTTCAGGGCCGCCACTTCCGGCGTGTCTAAGACGGTTCCGTCCTCGGCCAATGGCGCCGGTACAAAGGTAGCGGTCTTGGCGGGTAGCGCGTAATCCTTCTGGTTCACGAAGTTTGCCCGAGCTGGATATTGCTGGAGTTGCTGATAACCGAGCGGTGCGTAGTTGCTGATAACGGGCGGCGCCGGCACGTGATTCGCCGTCTGATAGATCGGAGTAGGCCGCTGATAATCGCCAGCCTGTCTTTGATAGGGCACCGCGGTAGGTTGGACGGCCGTCGGGTAGCTGTAAATCGGCGACGAGATGTGCGGGTTGTAACCGGACGGCTGTTGCTGATCCTTCTCCTGGGCTGCGCGAGCGGCGGCTCTCGCGAATTCGGCAAAGTGCGCGGCCTTCGCCTGCGCCACTTCCGGTGTGTCGATGACGTTGCCGTCATCGCCGACCGGAGCCGGTGGCGCGTAGCTCGGAGCGATTTGTTGGGGTTGGGGGTGGACCAGGGAACTTCCGTACGGGGATGAACCGACGTACGCGGCTTTGCAGGTCCACACCGTGGCGAGTAGGAAAATCTAGAAGAGGGAAGATTGAGAAAAGTGCGGTACTTGCTTCATGTAAAAAAATTGTATACTTTTACTTTTTGTATTTTATGTATAGTTATCTTTCTAGTTGTATTTTTTAATCTAAAATTTTCTTTAATCTTTTATTTTCAAGCAGTAATTTTCAAGGCAGAGATTGACATTTCTCGATTATTTTCGATCAACCTTTCACTTTTCTTTATCCCGGAATCACTTACCAGGCGTTTCATGATGATTCGAGGGCGTGTCTTTCGCTGGGCTCCTACACCTTCTTCCTGATAAAAAAGAGCGCTGCTGTATTATCAGTATTCGCTCCCAGGATTGAGGGACCCGGGTCGGACGTTGGTTCGGCGTTTTATGTTTCTGGAGAACAGCCAGCCGGTACCATTTATAGTCGCGTTCGTCCGTCCCCTCCTACGTGGACCGATTACCGGCGACCTGGAGGGAGCCAAAGAGGTGATCGGGCTAACCCGGGATGTTTGCTTGCGGATCGGAAAAGGGAAGGCTATCTCCTTCTCTTATTTCTTTCTCTTTCTCTCTCTTTCTTTCACCATCGGTAACCTTGACATTTGAACGTGGTTCCTGCACTTGTGATCGGAAATGTATCGTGGCAGCTAATAATGCACTCGATTGCATCTTGATTGACAGTCTTAAATTACAACCACTCTCTCCCTCTCTCTCTCTCGACAAACCGTTTCATTCACCAAATTAAGGTCGAAAAATACCTCGATTACACGAGTTTCCTTTTACGATGTTTCTTCTTTTTTCGTAGATTAAATTTCTGCGAAGGAATTTAATAATGCATATTAATTCAACGTTTCATTGTCTTTATCGCGATATTGAACTAAGGAACGTCTATTTTTTCACTCCGCTTCGAAAAAAGCCTGATTAAATCGCGCCCACTGATAGAATGGATCTCGATGTTGAGAAACAACAAAGGCGTGAACGCTAAACGACTTACCAGCCCTGAACAAACTCGAAGGACTGAAAGTCGAAGGACAAAGTGAATTGAGAATGCATTTCAATGATACAAAACGCATTGCTATAGTACATTTATAGCATATACGGATCTTACGGCAATTTATAAATTTATACATATGTCTTCAAACATATTCGTCATATAAATATTTCGCATATAAATGATTCGCTATTTTTATTAATTACAATCTTTCAAGTTGAAGTGTTTTAATTTCATTTTTGTTTTCATTTCAGTTTAAATACTTCAATAGATTTTCAAAGGTGTATCCAGAGATAATTTTAATATTTTTTATAATGCCATATGCGTATATCGATGCTTCGATATATATCGAATATGTATTGAATAGATCAGAGCACGACGTATGCAAGAGGTGTGTCGTGTAAACACCTTTGACATCGCCCCACATAATAACTTGCGTTACAAAGTGCACCAAGTAAATGCGAGCAAGTAAGGTGACATGTTACTGTCATCGTACGAGAAAGGCCGCGCCTTTCCTCGTCGTTTCGCTCATTAACACCCGCCGTTACTTCACTATCACTCGGCTTATCAATCTGCATCATCGCGCTCGATCGGATCGACCAGTGATCTGTTGCGACCACCCCTGACGAGGGAGAAATATCAATGTTACGAAAGTGACAGTGCGACTATTACGCGGGATAGTCACCGATATCAGCGCAAATCTTGTCGCAAAGCGAATAGGATATTTTTGCTGTCTTCGATTGGGCAAATTTCGCATTGTACGATTCACAATCAGTGAAACGCGAGTGTCGCGTAATCGTTAAGTAAGAAAAGGAAAAGGAAGCCATGTGTAATAACGTACGTGTAATAACATATATAATACCGAGAAAATCGAGCGGCGGTACTTTTTTCGATAATTCCCGCGAAAAATTCATTGATTGCACACGAAAAGGATACCAGCCAATGTTATATGTAGCATTTGTATAAGGACCTAAGAAATCAATCATTAGAAAAATGGCCGAAAAATGCTCAATAAGTCTATTATCGTTGTCATCATCGTTTCTCTGATATGTCATTATTGTTAACGAGATTACATGTACTTGATAACATAATGACAACATAAGTGATTACAAGAACCGCTGTAATATTAATTCGATGGTTAATGTGATAGATACAGATATGAAAGATCGATGAGACTAAATAAAAAGCTTGTAAAAATGAGGAGCGCATTAATAATAATTTTTCACGCACAACGACTTCTCTTGTTAAGTCTGTAAAAGACACATTTCGAAATGATTGCATTTCGTGAATGGATTATTACGACGCTTTATGGTGCAAACAATCGATCTTTTCTGAGATTAAGAAGTCATTTCTTTAATGGCGTTACTTTATCATTTTGACAGCTTTGCATAAGTTATTCGCAAACGATTACAAGATCCGTGGGGTATAAAAAAATTCTGCACTTTATTTGTAATAAATATTTAAATGTCTAATCAGGTATGCATTCCTCGTGTGTGGGCACCAAATTATTATATACAGTTTCATTATATAATTCGATAAAGAGAAAATGAATGTTTGTTTGCGAAATAAATGCGTAGAAAGTTTTAAATTTTAGAAACATATATTTATCATAATAATTTTGCAATTTATACATATAATTATATGTTCAATAAAAAAGAATAAGGATTATTTTTAATAATATTTCTTTAAAAATTAAATTATAATAATTTTCTTCAAACATTCTGAAGTATAATTGTAATAAAATGTTCTTTAATAATCTTTCATCATTCTCTGTATAAGATACTGCATATGTTACAATACAGATTCGCACTTCTCTATATAACTACATCGCATCTTTGCAAATTTCGATGTAAACATTGAAAGCGAAATATATTTGCTTTATAATTAGCGATATTATAAGAAATAAATTAGAATATTTTGTAGCAAAGTATATATTAGTTCCGATATGTTCTTCCTGAATGTTAAAGCAAATTCCAAGGACGTCTTTAAAAAATCTAATTTTTCAACGTATAAAAGGATTGAAAATAAGAACTTTTATTTTAACCACTAACACATAAAAGGATAACGATAATTGAAATAAAAAGATCAATTATGCCATGCCAAGATTGCCCAACTTTATTTGCATTCCAAGGTTATTGTGCATTATTATAAGGAGATTAATTTAATTAATATAGAGATGAGCGAGCGGCGCACTGTGCAGGATTACGAGTGGTTGTTCGTGAGCGACCGATCTCGCGGTCTCGTGGCCGAGTTTCGCGTTGATGTGCGCCGCTGCGTGTTCCGCCTTGGCGAGGGCCACTTCCGGCGTGTCCACGACACGCCCGTCGAGTCCGATCGGCGCCCCGGCCACCGGTTTCGTCGCCACCGCGACCGGTTCCACCACCTGGGCTCTGCCGATCACGGCCACGTTCGCCGGCGCGACGTAAGCGAGCACGTCGGCCGATTTGGCGGCTTCCTGAGCCAGATTGATTCTCTCGTTGATGTGAGCGGCTGCGTGCTCGGCCTTGGCCAACGATACTTCCGCGGTGTCCACTACCCGGCCATCTAGGCCGATCGGTGCCCCGGGTATCAGCTTGGCGTAAATCAGTGACGAACTAGCGAGGGCGCAAGCCAAAACGGCGGAAAGAACGATCTGAAAAATGTGTGTGAGAGATAGAGAGATTTTTTTAAATATTAATGTACAATTTTAATATGTAATTAATATACAATTTTTTATAGTAAGCTTTTCTTTTTAGATCTTTTGTATTTATTTAGTAAAGTTCTGAGAAAGAATTATTTAATCACTGTTTAACACAAATATACTGTACATATTAAAAAATTAATTAATAAATAAATTTAATTTAATTTATAGTTGATTAATGTGTGTTTGATTTATCGCAAGAAGAATACAATCTAGTCACGTAATAATTAATTATTTTAGATAAAAGAAAATAGAAGAAAAGAGAGAGAGAGAGAGAAAGACATTAAAAAAATATTAATCTTCTATCAATCGTCTCTTTATTTTTATCATATATATAAGCACGACGATATACAATTTTAAGAAAATATATCACAATGTTTTCAAAATTTGAATCTTCGATTAATACTTACGAGAACCTTCATCTTGAACGAAATCGCTTAGCTCCTTTTTAACGCTACCGATGATCAGTACTCGCCAAGGTGCTCGGATAATATGCCCTGCACCCTGTCCAATGCCGCTTTATATACCTCGTCGGAAAAAGAGACTTTGTGCCGAACGCGTGTAACCAGGATACGTCCATCGGCAATACATATGCCAATCGGTGTAATACACATCTGACATTGACGTCGATGTCTCGCTCTGGTTCGTGTAATCGCGATTAGCGTCCACCTTTGTCGGCACTCGCGACCCTCAAGACGTTCACCTAAATTGGTCCCCCTCCTTTCAACTAGATCGATCGAATCTGCGTAGAAACGATCGATTTGGCATGCTCGCTTTTTTTGACGTCGCTTATTTGTCAATTCCTTTATACGTTTCGAATTTAATCATTGACGTAAATATATAATTCTTTTATTTTTGAGGTCTACTACGTAACCATTTACTGAAGAGAGAATTTCTTATTTAAGAGATTTATATCGTGAAATAAAATATCAGTGATAAACAATTAAAAGTTCCATGACAATTCAATTTGGAACCGAAACTTGGAAAAATGTTCAATTATCATATAATCATTTTCAGCACTAAAGATATTATTATAAAATATGTTATACGCATATAAGTATCAATTATTTTAAAAATTTGTTTTTTTCAAAAGAAAGAAATTATTTAAATATTAATTATCAATAAATTATGAAATGACTTAATTTTTCACATATAAAAGATAAATTTTAACTTTATAAAAAATACTCTAAATTATTATTATTTGAACGCTTCACAATTTTACTTTTTATATTTATCCAAAAAAATGTGAATTTTATAAATATAGATTAATTCTAGATAAATATAGATTAATACTAGATTAATTAACAAGTTTTCATAAAATACAAAAAATGTAAAAAGATTGACGAATTTGTCTTCATATCGAGCTAATTAAGAATTGAATAATACGGTAAACAGATAAGTAGACAGGTAGAAAGGCATCCTTACCTAATCGAGCAAAAACAACACTAAACCTGCTTCTAACATTGATTACGCGATCGATTTTACGTAGCAAACACGACCTTGTCGATCGTGGCCGATCTGGCGGAGAAATGAAAACGGGATCGTGTGTCTTCCCGACCTCGTAAGAAAGAAAATCCCTCTCTGTTTCATCCCGTCGTCGTCTCCCGCCATCCCGCTGTTGTAAAGCTCTCGCTTTACAAACAGGCTTACCTTGCTCCAGCGAAACGGAAGTGGCTGATACCACATATAACCTTCCGTTTCTCCGGCGATTCTAGGTCTTCTCCCTTCGCGCCGATCCGCAATCGTTCCTATTACATGATCTAAGAGGGCTATAAAAGCAATCGCAGCAACATGCATCGAGTGCATCTTGCGTCACATTGCACTGTCTTCATCATCAATTGCGTTAAATAAGATCGTCACAATTCCAGTGTTTTGGATACCGCGAGAGATGAGATGCTTCGCGATCGCGATGCTGGGCCTGATCAGCCTGGTCTCGGCCAAGCCCGCGCTTCTACCCGTACCGCTGACATACGCAACACCTTTGACACCTGGTATCAGTCCTGGACAGGTGTTGGACAGGCTGAAGGATTCGGCTGCCGCGCATTTCGACGAGAGAAGGACAAATTTGGCAAACGAGGCTGAGGAATCGATTGGACCGCGTGAACGAGAATCGTCCCAAGTCGTCAACGCGCCACTCGGCGTCGACGGCAGGGTCGTGGACACGCCGGAAGTCGCGGTAGCCAAAGCAGCCCACGCGGCTGCGCACGCCAACGAGAAGATCAACCTGGCGAACGAAGCTGCGAGATCCGGTAGCGCGTTAGATTCGTCGGAAACCAGGGATAAGATCCTTACCGAAGAGGCGATCAGTCCCGACAGCAAAGTTCTAAGTACATCGAAAGTTGCGCGCGTCAACCAGAAGATCAACCTGGAAGCTGGCGACGTTCTCGCGCGACTTGTGGAAGGTTCCGCGGTACCATTAGTGCTCAGCAACGGCGTCGTCGCCGCTCTAGTACCCGTTGGTCTCGATGGCAAGCCTCTGGATGTATCAAAAACGGTGGTGACTCACAACGATCAGAGTCCGGTGAACGACGTGAGGTCTCTGGATGCTCTGGCGATCGCAGGCCCAGGTCTCGCTTATGGCAGATTGATTTATTAAGAGGAGGGATTTATCCGAAGCCTTTTGGAGAAGATATATCTTATAGCTTATTATATGTCGAATAATAGCATGTCAAATAGTAGTGGATTATGCAGTTACTCTCTTCTATCTCTTTCTTGTTGCATTATTTTTTATGAAACGATCTATCGTAGCATCTTATTTGATATATGTATGTTTATTAATAAGAAAAAAGTTTATTAAAAAATTTACTTTTTTGTTAAAAAGAAAAAGAGATATGATTACAGCAAGATTTTGTCTTCATAATTTAATTTAAAAATGAATTAATATTATTATGCACATAATTAAAGATGAATTAATATATCAATATAAATTCTGCTGAGTTATTTTAGCATAGAAGTTTTATATAATAATAACAAATTACATAATAAAATTTAAAATGTAAAAAAATGCTTCTATTCGACAAAAAGAATGAGAGATGCGATAGAGAGAATAAGAATAGACTATTTATCTATCCCTTATTCATAGAACAATTATTTTCTAGTTAAGTTAGATTTACAAAAACAGAAAGTATATTTACACAAAACTATTATATCGCGTAAAAAATTGTAAAAGAATTGTTACTTATAATGAATATAAAATAAATTTTATCTCCTGCATGTATTTTACAGCTGAACTATTCGACTCGTCTCGACAAAACTCAAATAGCAATACGATAATAAAATATTCCGCATCTCATTTCGCAGTCTCTGTAAGATCTCCGCAGACTTAACCGATTCTCGCGAACCAGTCGAGAGACTCTGCACCCCTAAGCGACCGATCGAGAGGACGTAAACGGGCGATAAATTAGCATCCCTAATAATCCTCCTTTTCACGATTCAACTCAATATCTGCCCTTTCCCGGCGATAACGATCGCAAGATTACGCGCGACCTTGACGGTAGCGAGACGTAGAGCGAGGCGGATCCTGGCTCGGAAAAAAGGCGTCTGATGGACACCAGGCATCTCTCTGTCGCGAAGCCGGATTCCGGCGATCGCGACCTCGAAGACACTCGCGCGACCAGTTTTCGCCACGTTCGTGGTCTTCGTCGGCTTCACAAATTTTTCTTCGCGAGGGAAGGAAGAGGATTATGCGTCGCCTCAGGGCGTGGTTGGTCGCACGCTATCGCGTATATAAAGGTGTCCTGGCTGCATGTCGGAATCGAGGATACACAATCGACGTGTCGTCCGTGAAACCGCCATGAAGACCGCGTCCGTAAGTGCTCGTCTCCTGCCGATTTTGTGTGTGGGAAGACCGATCGTTTTTGAGATCCGCATTGCGTTGGTGGTCTTACGTGGGTTGTACGATTGCAGGATTATCTCTAACACAAAAATCGTTCGTGGTATAAATTACTTGGCGGAGGAGATTCGCTTTTCTTCTCTTGTGTCGTGCAAGTTTCATCTCAATAGAAAAGCCTGTTTAACAAGAGCATGTTTAATACGGAGCTTTTTATATCGGGATATTTTATATTTTATTTATATTACTAGATTGTTATATAATTAATACAGTGATGATCTAATACGTACGAGAGGAATTAAAATTGCACAAAAACATTTTTATTTTAAAGACCTAAGCATAAATGTTGGAATTTGACATAACAAATTTATGTCAGACAAGGATTCGATTTATGCCATTGTTGAAGTAAATCGCTGATATTCATCGATAATGTTAATCTATAATTCTACACAATCTCCCACAAGTCAGCGATAAAGAAGGGAACCTACAAACTACAATAGGATTAGTCATGCAAATCTCTATAAATTATAATCATAAACTAATCTGACGTACGTTTTCAGCTTTTTCTTGTCCACTGCTTAATCGCCGCCGGCTTTGCCAAGCCGACGGTGTTCCTTGGCTATCAGGACAGCCTGGGCCAGTACAGTTTCGGCTATAGCGCACCAGGATCGGCCAGGTCGGAGGTCAGGACATCCAACGGCGCGACCAGAGGCACTTACAGCTACGTCGACGAAACCGGTGTGATCCAGACCGCGCAATATGTCGCCGACAGCGAGAACGGGTTCCGGGTGTTCGCCACGAATCTTCCGCAGGCACCGCTTCCGGTTCAGGACACGCCGGAAGTGATGGCCGCACGCACGGCGCACCTTCAAGCCCTGGAACTGGCGACGCGAAGGAATGAACAGGCTCAGAGTCAGGAGAATGCGCAGGAAAGAAAGTCCGAGGGCAATCAAGGTGACGCGAGTGTCAGCAAAACGCAAGAACAATTGGAAGCCAAGAAAGTTCAAGACAACGCGAAGAAGATCGAGGAAAAGAATAACGAGGAGAGTTTGCAAGCGGTTGCTTCCAGAAGCGGAATCGATAAAGCGAGCGACAAGAACTCGCAGGAGATCCGTGAGGTATATTAATGATAAAAAAATAATTCTTACTAATTTCTAAAAAATTGTTTTTGTAAAAGCGATAATATTGTTACGCGAATTACATCCTAATATTAATTATTTATTCGAATTTCTAAAATCTCTCATAATTCTTCTTTTAAAATACTTATTTAACTATATTTGAACATTGAATTAGAAAAAAGTTCAAATCCTTATTTTTCTATAAATTTTTGGATAATATTTAATAGAAAAAAATCAGTTTATTTATATAAAATTTGTAAATTCTTGAACGAGATAACTAATGGAATAACTCTGTCAGCGTTTCGAAATTTCACGAAATATTTCCGTCTCGAAATTCCTCATCGGGTTTTTTTTTAAATGGTCAACAGGAATCCTCCGGAAGAGTGACGGAGGAAATTGTCAATGGTGCAAACATCCCAGCGATTCCATTAATTTCCTCTCGCGTGTTACCTCAAATATCGGGCGGAAATGCAGTGCCGATATTCCGCATCTCTCATGGAAGCCATGAGATCGAGCCTTCCTCCATACCAGAGACACCGATTCAAGGTCTAGGATTATAATTTACTTATTTAATTTTCCCTTTGCTGCTTGTACTAGATGTTAGATTATCGTGAATTATATTTTTTGATAAACATTCAGATTCTCACGTAATCGTTTGACTCGATTTGCTGTATAACTATTTTGATTATCCCGTGATCAGAATAATTAGGATTAGATTAATTTGAAGATTGAACACGACGAGACTTTCTATATATATATATATATATATATATATATATATATATATATATATATATATATATACATATGTAGAGAATATCTTTAATTAAGATTCTTTCCTTTTTATCAAAAGATTTTTTCTTTCGAAGGTCGTCGTATTTCCGGAATAGAGAATTCGATCTGAGGTCGTCCTTACCGGATCGCAACCGGTTCGCAAACTCGCTCGTTGATAATCTTATAAATTGATCTTGCCAATCAACAAGATCGAGCTGGCAAATTGTAGTAAATTATAAGCGTGATGCTAGATTGTTATTGAATTATCGTGAATCGAAAATAATTGTCGGCTTTTCCCCGCAGGCACTTCCGGCGCGATCACGCCAGCGGCGACGATTTTGAAGAGCACGGCAATTTCTGGCAATCAAGTAGCAGTAACGCCAGAGAAGGAACAACAGAAGCAACGAGCGAATGAACCAGTTGTCAATGCGATTGCGCCATCGAGTGTAATTCCGCTGAGTTCGTCGCATTCGAGTTTCATCAGATACGAATCACCGTTCCTTCATTATGTCGTTTACAACATTCTGTGAATACGATAGAATACATACCTTGGGAGAGATGCGGCGATTTTCATGGAATGAAAAATCTGGAATAAAATCTCAGACGAAATAAACAGATTAAATCGTTTTCTTTTTCTTACATTTTTTTATGTGTCAAGATATTTTTATTCTTCTTTACAAAATAATGCGGGATGTTGTCGGACAATACACAACGGAGTATGATATACGCGTATATAATAATCGATACTAAAGATAAAGATAATTAAAATCAGCATCATCGTCGCCGTCGCCGCCATCGTCACCTGTCACACTAGTGGAAATACTTATAATACTTAAACTGGCGCGTAAAGTAATACTAAGTTATATATGTAAATGAGATAAAAAAATACTAAACAGTAAAATCCTTAAAAAAATCGCAGCTTCTTACAGTCGCGAATGATGAAAACCTATCAGGGAGAATTGACAGTTAATATAAGATTCGATGATAAAATCATCAAATACGTAACTCTAGATTGTGCATACACGATATGTGTCAGTCAGAACAAATCATACTCCCAACATCTCAATTACATTCAGAAAATTTCACAGACAAGACAATATCGAAAAATAAAATTTCACTTCAAAGTTTACCTCGAATTCTGAATCACTTTGACTGAAATTAATCTGAGTAAAGCAGATGCTCGAAGGATATTTATTTGAAAACGCAATGCACCGGCAACTGGCTTGCTAGATGTCAGATGACTAATGCGTTAATCAGAAGATTTTATTTTTTTGACTGATCCGATTTATTCGATAATTGTATCGAGAAGAACTGTTGTAGTCATACAATTATGCAGCCACGCGACTGCCATTGTATGGACGATTTAAGCTCGAAGTGGATGTAATAATTCATCATCACGACAGGACAAATCTCAAGGAATTCTGCGCACACTCGAAATTAATTACAGCTGATCGATATTGCAACTATATCCGCGTTTCGCGCATGTTAACCACTTGTCACGCTTGTCGTGATGGTGGCGTAATCGCAATGTTCATCCGGACAACGAAAGTGACAGGCAGCTATAAGATTGTCGATTCTACTTGATCTCGCTCGAGAGAATAATAAAGTTATAATGACAGTAATAATATAACGATAATAATACAATAAAAGTATATTAATAGCAACGTTCGTGTCAAGAAAGAGTTGTAATAATATAATCGATATCTCTCTCTCCCTCTTTCTGTGCCTTTACAGGCCTCGTCCTGTTGCCGTTTCTCTCTATACATAACATTCTCTTTTACATATATATATTTATATATATATAAATCTAAATTTTAATATATATATTTATAATGTTCATATTTATATATAACACACTTGTTCTAGACGTCAAACGCATTGACTTTGAGAAGTGCGGATGATCAATACCATCCGATCCTCGTCGCGCGCATACTTTTCTTTTTTTTTTTTACTTACTACCTGTTCACAATCTCCTCGGTTTCTATCTATTTTCCTTGCCCCCTTTTCTCTCTTCCGATATGCTACATCAGTGAATGTAATGTTCAATACATATTTAAATTAGAAGTGTATGTCAAAGTATATTTAGTTCATTATTTTTGACGGATACATATTTGTACCTGTGGACGCTGCTTATGCTGTATTTCCGTCGATATTCGTAAACTTTGAAAGTTGCACAGGTCAATAAAATTTGCAATCTAGCTAATTTTATTAATCAGTGCAGCTTTCAAAGTGATTCTTTTATACTTCTTGATTTATATGTCAATTGGAGCAAAAATTGTACCGAAAACGAAATAGACATAAATTACTATTGAATATTTTATCGTGATTCATTTCACACATTTTTTTCATCACTGTACATAGCAATAATCGGAATATTTTTCTTTTTGTTTGCAATAGATAAAATATTTACTTAAAGTTATGCGTGAGCAGTATTGAAACAATTACAATTTCTCTAATTGAGATTTGAAACAATCACCTGTGCCATTTCCCTTAATCATTTTAATATATTGATCCTCAACTTCTTGATGACTCCCAACAGTGGAAGTATCCTTAGAAAGTCATTTCGTTCACTTGTTCCATTTAGAATCTCGTGAACGAACAAATTCGAGGAGAAAAAAATTTCTTCTTTAATTTATAGTTATCCATTCCACTACAATTTAAATTTGTATTAAATTCTCTCGACATCCATTGCGAGGTGTCACATATTTCTTATTTTATTTGTATACGGAACTGTTGTATGTTAAAGAAAGAAAATGTCCGCGACATAGTCTCTCATTAATGATCGGATGAACCACGCTCGTCTGCATTGTTCGCTTTCTCTCGATTTAACGGCGTGTCTTGGAAAATTCACGTATGTGGGCGGTATACTCTTAAGTATCAACGAAAAATCAAATGCACGGACCGCGACGTGCGCGTCGAATCCGGATTATGAGAATTAAATCCGTCATCATAATAAGATCGCAATCGGTTTTCGCAAAAATCGACTGCATGAATTGAATCCTACATGTATTTTCTCATTTTATAAAAAATGCAGCAATTTGATTTGTGATACTTTCCGTTTCTCGAGAATTCTCAGTTAACGATCTCTCGAGGCTGGTCCTGCGGAATTTTCCGGATGGAAGAAAGCGACGCGCAATGCACGGCCCGTCGAGGATATATATCCACATAAGTCTCTCTTTTTTTTCTTAATTATTATACTTTTCTTGCTATACATCTCGCGAAACTACCGACTTACCTGGGCGACGATAAAATTTATTATTCTTAATGTTTTCTCTATATAATTTCTGCTATTTATTATAATCTCCCTCTCTTCGCATATATGTGTATTACGAGTATGACCTGTACGTGTGTGTGTATATATATGTATATATGTTTATACATATACATATATATATACATATACATATATATACATATACATATATATACATATATATATATATATATATATATATATATTTATTTATTTATTTAAGTGTCCACATCGCTGCTTACGCGTGTGAATGAAATTAGCTCGAGTGATTTTCTCGCCCTGACTTAATTACAACGTATCGACGATTTCGATTGACTATGGTCGAAAGGCGCGATCGTTTTTTTTTTTTGTTGCACGTTAATCATATGAACAATTGACTTCGTACTCGTTTCTAAAAAACTTTTAATCATCCTACAGGCGATTCGAAAAAAACTCTCTCTCTCTTTCTCTCTCTCACACACACACACTCCCTCAAATAATGTTGTCGTAAATCTTCGCGCCCGTATTTTAATTCTTCATCGTCAATTACACAGTACGATCACGCCGGAAAAAGGTGAATCGTTATCACTGCGTGTGATTCACTCGCCAAGCGACGAGCTTGATAAATAAAAAAAAAGAAAACAAGAATTTTCAAGAGAAAAATTTCTTGTCGCACGAAGAAACATTGAATCCAATTTAGAAAGATAAATATGAATCACAATAAATAATGACGATAATTAAGAGCTACGACCGCGTTATTGTTGTCGGCGATATTCCATGAAAATAGCTGTTGTATTTCACTTTGGAAAAATATTATTGTTGCATATTGCGAATATTTTTTTTAATATCGTTCCATATCTGCAGGAATGTCTGCATGAAGTTTCTAAAATACTAATAATTGAGAGAGAAAATATCAAGTTTGATTTGTCATTTTATCGTCGTTAATAAACGGTTCTTATAATACTTCTAGAGCCTACAGAAAATCGAAGAAAGTCGATGCTTTTCGAATCTTCTTTGCGACTTTTCTCATCGTGCAGAATTATTTGCGGCGTATCGCTAAATCCTTAATCGATACTCAAAAAATAAAATTTATAATTATCTTTTGCATTTGATTTTTATCACAGTCGAAGTTTAAATATTAAGTACAAAAGCGTGCGATTATTATTTATTTTCGTAAAACATTAATTATTATTAATTATTTTTCTTCTATTAATATCGAGAAATATAAATAAGGAATGTATGCTTATTATTCTTGTCTCTCTCTCTTTGTTATTTTTTTTCTTGAAGTATTTAGTTTTTACAACTTATAACACTATTCTCTTTATTTAGGCGTAACTGTATGATATAATAAAATGGAATGTTGTAAAATATTCTTAAACTGTCACATATCTTAACAGTCAGTTTCTTCTTCTTGAATGAATTAGAAATGAATTTATCGATACGCCACAAGAGACTCGATTCGAGATACACTGTTCCTCACGAAAGAATGAGATCTTCGACTTTCCCCATCAAACGTGAAACAAAGAACAGATTAGTTTTCTTATATTTATATATTTTAGAAACTACGTTAATTTGACCTAATCATTAATGTCCATCATTGCTCTCTTTCTCTACTAATTTCGGAACACTGAAATATAGGGGACTTTATACACACATTATATATGTATATGTATATATATATATATATATCTCGCGATAAATCGCGCACTATCGTGCTCTATATAATTTATCTTCTATTAACGTACTGTATGACCAATGCTTCCCCGGTGCGAATTTTAAACGTCGACTAATGACATTGCCGAAAAACGCTCGGATATCTCGCGAATTTCCCCGAGCTTGTTTTCCGTTTGTCACGTTCGTTTCCCGTCGTGGATAAAGCGCATAATCTGAAAATCCGTTCGCCTACGCTTAACTCTACACGAAGCCTTCGCATACGTATACGATGATTTTGAGGAGGCAATCGATTGATCAACTATAGACCGTCATATTTATACTTTCGTCTCAATAAAATCGAAGATGCTGCGGACGTTGAGCTTATACGTTTCGGAAATGCATTCCAAATGTACTACTTGTGTGAATGTCTGTGTATCTTGTGTAGCACAATGATGTACAGAGAACAGCATCATGCAGAAGAAAGATTTCGTCCAGCAGTTGAAAACTACAGCGGCACTCTTTACATGTCGTTCTTGATTCGACGTACATGATGTTGATTTATTTTCCATTTTAAACCGTTCGATAAAAATATATTTATACAATATAAAAAGACTTGGAGAAAATATATCATAAATAAAAAAAATATATAATACAGATTAAGTTTATATAATAAAAGATCAAATTATCACAGAGAAAATTATAAATTGCATTTTTTCTGTTTTTTTACATAAACAACGCAAGGTAGCTTGATCACAATTGATGTGAAAAGTTTATTGCATAATGATATTGCCATCGAGCCAATAGCGACATAGTGCCTCAATGAGTGTTTATGTGCTGAAAAGTTTCCAGTGACAGTAATAGTGATAATAGAATTACAATAACAGTAGTAATAATAATAGTAATAGTAGTAGTAGTAGTTGTATAGTAGCAGGCCGTTCGAAGTAGATGGCGAAGGGGGGGACACGACGACAGGCAGTAGCATAGCGATAGTTCGATGATCAGTTTTTGAGCTGGAAGAAAAGTCATCGGGAAGAAAAGAAATTAAAGTAAAAAGAAATGAATATGTATATATAAAATTCGATAAAAAAAAATGAAACTTCGATCTCTCTCGAGGAAATCTTTCCAAAAAAATGCTCCAAAAAATTAAATCTATTTTGCTAAACTTTTGTTTTCTACATTTATTTGAGAGAATTCTTATGTAATTACGATAGTAAAAAAAATAAATAAAATTCCATTCGATATTAAAACAAAGAGAAAATTATCGAATGGAATTTCACAGAAAGACTGAAGCCGTAATACTAACGCTAAACGTTATTGTTACAATTCTGAATGCAAAGATCGCGATTGCAAATATCACAGTAACCTGAGGTATTTCTTTTCTAATGAATCGATATGTGAAAAAAAGCGCGTAATTAGATCGAGAGTCTCAGAGAGATGGTAGAAAGAAGGATATAGGGTACAGTACATATATATACATTGAGAGATAAGAGTGTATATATATAGCATGTATATAGTATACAGACAGATGTAGAGCTACATAGATATACAGAACGCTAGAGGTACAAGTAGAACATGATAATATGGAATATGAAATTATAGAGTGCCACTAGACTTAGTTATGCAACTTGTCGACAATACAAAACGTTAGTACGGTAATGGTCAAGCTCGTCAGAGATAAACGCGACGTCCATCCGGTGGAGAGAAAGAGAAAGGGAGAGCGTTTAATTTCTCAATTTGCGCAAAATATAATTCCTTCAACGAGATATGCATCCTTTATTCGATAAATATATCTTATTTATATATATATTTTGCAACAACGTGTTGAACAATCTTTTGTCAAACAGGAATCTTAATATATTTGCTCGATCTTCCTTAAAATCGTTAATCACTATAACTAATCGCTTTAATACTTTTCCCTTTAATTTAAATATTAAGAATAAATAACGATTTAATGTTCGATATATATGTTTACTAAAATCCACTGCAAAAATAAACATGGATGGACATCGAGAGTGATCTCTAGCGTATCGGAAGTGTATGTGTGTATATATGTTTTTATATATATATATATATACCTGTGGGCAAAATTTTGTGCAACCTGAGCAAAACAATTGCATCAATTGCACAATTCCGATCGCGCTCGCAATCTCGACTTGATCGATCGACATCGCGGCGGAGACACCACCAACGCACATATAAATTACTTTGTAGATCGACACGCGATCCGCTTTCTCTTTCTCTAATACCATATTAAACGCCACTTGCTTCCTTTTATTTTTTTTACTTTCTCTCTCTCTCTCTCTCTTTCTTTCTCATCACTCTTCGCACATTCTTGGTTTCTTTAAAAAGGTAATGACGTTGATCCCATAGAATACAGTGTTTTAAACATCTAGGCACAATTCCTAATGATTGTTTTTGGCGAGCTCTTGTGCGCAAGAAAATTCTCCTCCCTTCCAAACGGATTTCCGCTTCTTGATCTTCAAACGCGCCGAGGGTATCTTGTATGTTCAAGATACAATATCGTAGGAGTTTTTTTAAAAGAAGCGCATAATTAAGAAAAGAGGATAAATCCTTAATCGAGATCTTTTTTATATTTTTCTGATTATGTGAGAGATATGTGAGAATTTGATTAAATTGTTCAAATTGTATAAAAGATATCAACAAAATTAATTAATAATTCAAATCTCTCGTTAAAAATAATTTAGACAAAACAATCATTTATATATTTTTTAAAATATATTTTAACTTTCAAAATCTCGATACTGCAAAGAAAAATCGGACAATTAATTATGCGCATCTTTTATATTTTTCTGATAGCAAAGATATTTCGGACGCGTCGAAAAGTACAAAATATTAAGTTCAATCACCTTTTTTTCCTGCGTAAATCGTAAGGGTCGCCGCGTGTACATGGATCATCGCTCTAGATTCGCTGTTTTTTTCGATCCACATCAACGCGGTGTTTTCTCGAGCGAAAAAGTACTATAGTAAAAAAAGAAAGAGAACAAATAAAATAGAACGGGGATCATGGAGCGGGGAGTATGAGGAAGTGCGTAAGGGGGCGACATAAAGCGTTTCCCCTTAATGTGTATATAATATATATATATATATATATATATATATATATATATAAATGATAATAATAATATAGGGATATATCACTCCTTCGAGGATGAAAAATAAATCGCATTCTGAATAAATCAGCTTGAAGCTCGTTAAGTCGCCCCCTCCCATCCCCAGAATCGCGCGACGCGAAAAACAGTTCAGGGAGAAGAAGGGAAGAAGGTGTAAGTGGCCGGAGATACACAGAAAGAACACAAAAAACGGATAGGTTTATTTTTTTTCTTTCAATCGTTTTTCTTGACAAATCGGATTAATTATATGTAGGTATATGTACTTTCGTTCCGCTCGCTCGCGAAGTCTTTTTATTCTCGCTTCGACACTCGGTGATATCGGGGATAAGATAGCCGGGGGAAGGGGGGAGGAATGCAAAAAGAAATAAACATGTGGGAGATAATGTGATAGAGGAAACGATAGAAATTCGCAACACTATGTAAATGGATGCAGGAGGCAGAGGGAGGAGGGGGAATAAAGGGATAGATGATAATTTCGGTTTAAAGTCGTCGCTTCGTTAAAACGAGATAAGTAAAGAACAGGCAAGGACATACGACAGTTACTTATGAGCCGCAAAACGCATTTAGTTATAACAAGAGCAAACATTGGTCGCGGAGCGGCAACAGCAGCACTCATAATAGTAGAGTAATACAATAGAATAATATAGTAATGATAAGAATAGGAGTATAGTATTATATAAAACTTATCGATGTGTGTATATATATATAATAATAATAATATATGCATAGAGAGAGAGAGAGAGAGAGAGTATGTGAGAAAGATTAAGAGAAATAGAGAGAAATATATGTAGATGAAAAGAGAGAGAGAGAGACAGACAGAGAAAGAGGGAGAGATAGATAGATAGACAGATAGAAAAGATACAACATAGTTATGAGATAGAGATTAAACGCAGATTTATATGCGATCCCCATTGCTATTAATGTCGAATACGTAAAAATATTAAATATGTCCTATTTATGTTTCTTTAATTTTATTAATCTTGTAATTTAGTCTTATGTCAATTGAATAAAATTAATAGGCGAGCAATGCGGACCGTTTTCTAATTTTCTAATAGAGGCACAAAAGATGCGAAGCGGAAAGAGTAAGAGTTACAGTGGAAAGTGATGAATAGAGCGAATATAATGAGAGTAGTAATGGTGATGAGTAGTAGAGTGAGAGTAATGATAGAGAGAAAAATAGCGATATATTGCTGAAAGAGTGACAATCTGAAGAAATTAAAATTGGGAAGATTACATAGAATTGTACGACCTAAAAAGTATTTCTAGCGAAGAACAGTCTCCCTCTCGGCACATAATCAAATGCTTCGTTAATTCTAAGATAAAAAAAAGAAGAAAGAGGAAATTCATTAAACGTAAGAATAAGATAATTATATTAAGAGTAGATTAATTAATAGTAATTAGCGCTAAAATAACAGTAACAATCGCAGTGGCGATGATAATAGCAACCGGCGACAATTAAAAGGTATAAAAGTAAGATTAAAAGAGTAAAAGATAAGAAGCGCAGAGTAACGCAAAAAAAAATAAAATCGATAATTTCACAGTGGGAAGAAGTAGTGAACGATGATAATACCGATAATGTCAAAGTCGGGGAACGGGATACTCATAAGACGTTAATGCAGACAGACCTGGAAGATGTATAATCGAACCGCTGGCATGATATGTATGATAGATTCCTAAGATTTTAAATATTTCGTGATATATATATATATATATATATATATATATATATATATAATATATATATATTTTTTTTATATTAAGAACGTGTGCATATAATGTAGAACATAAAAGTACTATTAATGCGATGAGATTCGAAGAATAGTATATATCACTAATTTATATAAAAATACGACAGCATCTAACACACGTTTCCGATTAAAATTAAAAATAAATACGCAAAAAAAAAGGATAGAATGTTATCCTGTCCTTAGCGGAAAATAAGAAAAAGAAAAGGATTCCTTAAGAAAAAGATTCAAGGAAGCCTGCATCCGATCGACGCATCGATGATCGTTGTAAAGATCGAAAAGCGCCTCCAGATCTGTCAATGGAAATTCGAGAAAAAAAATAAACGGGGAGCAGGGTCCAAGAGTCGAGCTATAAAAAGGTCGTGGGCGATAATGTTAATAATATCGCGTCGGCGTATATTGTACGTGTGTGTGATTTCCTTTTTTACGTGTGTAAAGCGTGTCGCGCCAAAGAAGGCACGTGGAAGATCGTCAATCGTACGTGATCACACGTGTCACAAATCCTCGTGTATATGTCTGCGTATGTCTGTGTATTTTGTATAAATATATATTGTGCACGTGTACGTGATAAATGCGAACGTGTGGATGTGCGCGCGTCTCTCGCGTAAATGCTGATCGATAATAGAAAGATCGTCTCGCCATTTTTTTTTTCTTTTTTCCCGACGATCTGAGAATCTCTTCTCCCTTTTACTCCTCCTCTTTTCTCCAATGCTTGTCCCTGATTGTTCCTCTTAATTACGTCTTTTTCCCCTCCTACTTATTAACGCGCTTCTCCGCACCTCGCTATTCGCATCGCGGATGTGCAAGCGCAACGAACGAAAAGAATCACTCGCGATCTCCGTCTCCCTATCGATAGACTAATCCCTAATTGAACTTACTAAGAAAGAGCTTAACCGTAAAACGCCCGCTCTGACAATGGTTCTCGTCGAAAGAAAATTGTTTGCTTTGCCGGAGACGAGCTGATTGTGACTTGCAACGCAATTCCTGGCCCATGATTGGTTTTCTCTCTCACATATATCTTTCGAAGATTTATCAGTTTTTAAAGCGTGCCTCGCCGATCGATCGATATCCCGATGACGCGATCCGCGTAGTTTCGATTTATCGGATCTATTGTTTTTTTTTGTTTTTTTTTTTCAAAAGTGGAAGATGCCTGCGAGTTTGATATAACGCGCGGATTTGTCATGTCATCAGCTGTCGATCGGATCGAAGAACGACTGTGAGACAAGGGAAAGAAGGAAGGTACATGCAGAAAACCAAGGATCTTCCTGGGCACGGAATTTGGAAAGTTCGAGAGTTGAAAGGCAGAGCTGACACTTGATCGACTTGGAAGTTTTTGCGAACAGGCGAAAAAATAGCTGGCAAGATTTTTGCCGATGAGGCGTTAGAAGCGATATCGAAGAAATAACATATGTACAAACCTGAGATTTTTTATGAAATTTGAACGCCAAAAATGGTGAGAAAAATATTACAAATGCTACTCTATATAAGCTTCGTGATTTTGTGAAACAAGAAACATATATTTATATTTGGAATACTTTTTTATTCGCGCTAGCAATTTTTATAAAATAAGTTTCATTATATTATTAAGAGGCAATTGATAAAATATGAATTTGGGCACATCTCGAAGACATAAAACTGTCCATTCAATAATTAATGTATAACCGACTTGCAAGAGAAACATCAATCTATTTATCGATCTAGACACTTTCGGATAAACAAGTCGCGATAACGACGCGAATCGGAGACGAATGACGTATATTTTAGGTCCATCTTCTTATTTACATTTATTGGCTGCAAAGCTCGCGAATTGGAACGCTACACGTTCGCCAGTTCAGTGAAAGTCTCTCGAAGAAAGTCCACGATTGAAAGTCTCGATTGCGAAAAGGTTAAAAGGGATGGGCCGAATCGGGAGGAAAAGAAGGAAACATGAAAAGGGGTAGTTCGGTGCGTAGGCAGCTTATCACGGCTCGGAGATTCCCTTCGTCAATTGTCGATATAGAGAGTCGAGTGATTGTCATTTAACTATACACATTACTTAGTCTGGAGGCTTAATTAGAAAGGAGCTACTACACGATTCTAAGACACTACTTAACTGGTTTTTTTCTTTTTTTCACACCATTAAACGCACCTCTTGTTACAGAAGAGATCGCGTGCCTCTCTTTCCTCCCCTTTCTTCTCATTCGAACAACATTTCCCATCGAGCTTAACGACTACTGCTTAGTAATTAATTTCTACAATTCTCACCAACTTACAATATACGATTAGCGTATAAGAAACAGTTAAATCATGAGAGATGCATGTAGCGTATCACTTATGATTTAATTGTCTCTCGTACGCTAATCGAAAAAAAAAAAAACAAACGTATCCTACATTCTCGATCACGAGGGTATCGTCTCATCTCAAGAAGGGGGAGGGGGCCTCTCTCCTTTTCGCTGTTTTTTTTTACCTCGTAAATTAGGCTCTATTGAATTGTACGTTTATCTACAAGTTTGTTCTCGCGATACTTGGCCATATCAGTGTGACGATAGCGATATAGGCTCGATTCTATTCCCACCGATGGCTCCATATCAAGATCTCTGCCTTCACTAATTTCTTTTAACCATTTGAGTGCCACGGATTATCGTAGCAATATGCTTGAAAAGTGCCAAGTGCGATCGTTCTATTTTCTTACGACAATCGTCGCAGTTCTTCCGATTACCTAACATTTAATATTCTAAGTCAATCGATTTGAAAATCAATTGAGACGACGGGCTGGCACTTTTCGACATGAAAAGGAAAAGCATTCAAACGATTGAAGTAAAAATTCACCAATAATTCAGGGCTAAAGGACTGATCCCTCTTCTCCCTCTTTCACGGAAAATCACAAAGTCGACGACGGTCGATCATCGGAAGAGTGCTCAGCCATGTGAATCTTATCGTGTCCATCGTGAATTTTATTCTGACAATTTAAATTATCGTGATTTTTATAGAAATAAGAGTAGATAAGAAAATCATCGAGTCGCTCAATCAATAATAATAATCCATTTACATTTCTTGATATGTAGAAGAAAACTTACACTTTGATTTCCTTCGTAACTAAGGAGATCAAGATAATAAAAATCGATCATGAAATAACAAAAAAAAAATGTTATAATTATTCTTTCTTAAGTACCGTTCTTTGATGAGTGCAATTTAAAATATTCAAATTTAAGAATTAATAGCTTTACTAAATTTCTTCAAGAAAAATATTAATGATTCTATTAATGTTTTTTTTTAATTCATTCAAGGATTTTTTAAATTGTTATCTAATAATATATAATTATTTTACATTTAATGTGAACGATCTTTCTTGAAACTATTTTGAGATTTTTCAATCTTTTCTATAGAATATCCATCGATTACAACCGACTCTCTTATGGCTGATGCTCTATTCCGAAGATCTCTGTCACTTTCGCACTTTTATGTCTTTTTAATGCTTCTCTCCTCTCGCAATAAACTAAAGTATACTTATTTTATTTTCGAGCTGCGTCCCTCCCTATATTTACGCGCATGTGTATAAATGTTGAAATGTGTATGTGTGTGTTTTTTTTATTGCCAGTCATCTAAATGTAATATCTCAATCATTTTCTCGATATCAAAGAAAGGAATTGTTCGTGACAATGGTAACTTCTGTCATAGCTGATTTGCGTCTCCCTCTCTCGGCGTCTTAATATGGAAAAAATTTGTAATAAAAAAAGAACAACGGAAGAGACTGCGTCGATTCGCGAGCCGACAACGATGCATATCTCGCGATGTTCTTAAATTTGTTCTTTCTCTCTCGGTGTGTGAACGACGCCTAAGGCCCCGATTAGGCAAGCAGACCACATTTCCTGAATTTCAACGATATATTTACGATATATTTACGATATAGCACAGATATAGTCATTTAAAACTCGTCATATATCTTATACACCTCGCGCGCCTCCGTTCGATCGCGTTACGTGTGTGTGTGTGTGTGTGTGTGTGTGTGTGTATTACATGCTCCCAATTCGCCCTATGTGTGGTCTCTTTTGAATTTTTCCCTCCGCTGCACACATTATACAATATATTTATATAGATTAATCTCATTTCATTTCATTTCTAATTTATGTGATAATTTGTGTAACACGTTAGTAACTCTATAATATAATAATATAGACTTATCCCTTATTAATAAAATATAGATTATCGGGATGCAGCCGTTGCATTTTGGACACACCTGTTACAATGCGATATATCAAATATATAGTAGATATAAGTCGTGTGAATACGATGTGTATGCGCCTGTGTAAATTATGTGTGTATGTGTGTATGTGCGACTCGCGGAGTGTGTCTATATGCTTATGTATGCTCGCGTATATATATATACATATATAGAGTTTATGTATACCCTCTGCTAAGCTTCGTCTACTACGCGTGGCTCTCTACCAGACCCCGAATTTCCTTGGTCAGAGTGCGATATCTCACCCGCGTCACCTTTGTGAT
Source organism: Camponotus floridanus (assembly GCF_003227725.1). NCBI lineage: Eukaryota > Metazoa > Arthropoda > Insecta > Hymenoptera > Formicidae > Camponotus > Camponotus floridanus. The sequence continues at coordinate 1,745,371 of NW_020229838.1, forward strand.
CCTTTCCGTCCACCAGAGTCGATGAATCGAGCGATAGACGATACGCAAGATTCGATAAGAGGGAGAGACCACTGCTCGTTAACATAGCTAAGTCGCACCACTCTAGTCGAACGTACATCTTCGCTCAATGAGATGGTTATCTGTTCATCAATCAATTTTTTCGTAACGAAAATTTTTCATGGCACTCCCGTCGATTCGCGCGGGGCATCATACTCGATCGGAAAATCACTCACGATCCCTCGGATTCCGAATCACTCTCCTCGCGCGACAAAGTCTGCGGAAACTTCGGAGTCTGAATAATCTACGACACCATGTAGCGAGTGCTGGCTACTCCAACCCTCACCTCGGCCCCCCTCAACCTAGCTAGTGATATAGTCGATCTATCTACAGGGTGCCGCCTCTTTTTCTTTTCCCTTGCTTTTGCGCCTATCACGCGAGGACCGTTTGAGCCGAAAGGAGGAAGGCCGCGTATCGTACGCGTTCGGTGGACGAATCAACCGAACAGTTGTGCGATTTCTAACGTCGGGCACCCTGTAGAGATATACAGCTCCGTATATAGCTGCCCCGTTTCCGGTAATTCTACTAATAATAGTCCCTTACGAAGGAACGAAGTTCGCGAAAACTTTGGCAATAACGGGAAGAATCTCGCGACGCGATTCCTCCCTCTTGCGAGCAAAAGAGCTGATTGTCACCATTAGCGTGGTGGATTGGCGTTTTTTCGCAACAAAAAGAAACATTTGGATTTTACATCGGCTAAAAGGAAAAAAAGGGAAACACTGGATGCATACACATAGATATTGTGTGCGTGTGTGTATCATGTGATTCCGTGTGGGTGGACGCACGTCATGCGCGTCCACAGGAATGTGCTAAGAAACGAATGATCGGCATATGTGTAGTGTTCGGCAACTTGGCGCGAGTATTGGGTGCTCGACGTTGCAACTCGCGGAAAGGAATACAAGAACTCGAGGTCGAAAGTAAACGCCCTGTACGAGCGTTGTTCAGGTACAGTTTAGACAATATCGTGCCGAAAGTATGATTTTTTTTTCACAAAAATTCCTGCACGGTTTCTTCTTTTCTCTTCTTTCCTCTTTTCCTTCTGTTCCATCGAAAAGACATAAACGTTAGCGCTACAAATATCGCTTTAAAAAAACTGCATGCAAAAATGATTTGAATAAAATAAATGAAACAAAGTCAAATTACTGTAAAACCAAATACAATTCTGAAATGTCTCTAGGTCGATGTACAATAAAATATAAACGAGGTATTTAAAACGTAAAAATAAGGTATAGCCCATCCGGCGAAGTATAAACTATATCCGCTGGAATCTGTGTGTGCGTCTGTATAAATGATCGTGTAGATTGAGTTATTATTTGAGGTATACGTGTGTAGGTTCTCGCGTGAATGCCCCTCGTGCGATAAGTGTACTCGGAACATGCGTCCGGTTAAGAATGTATAAATGCAGTCCAAGTAAATAGCGTAGTATCAGAGGTCCGAAAAAGATACAGATCATAGATGCAAAGACTGGCCCCTTCGCTCATGCCGGCTACTCGCTACGTCTCTAAACAACTAGCTCTGATTGGTCGGTACTTCTCGATCGGTGAGACGCCGATCCCAGGGAAACGTTATACACGCGTATATTAGGGGGGAAAGCCCTGGGAATCGGTGCTCGCGACGATCGAACAAGGATATCCCGTTCGCACAACTCACTAAGAGATCCCCGTTCTAGAGATTAAAACGGCTAAGCCTACTTTGGCACACAAACAGCACACTATGCCCGGGCCGGCATTCGCTTTGTTTTCACAGTTACGTCACTTCCCTGCCATGTACGGGTTTGTTTGCGCGTTTAGGCTTGAAAACCCTTCCCGTTCCTCCATATAATTTTAGCCGTCTCAAAGTCGTACGATACTACACTTTTCGTGAATACGCCCCTTTCTCACCTTTACCCTTTCTTTCTTTCTTTCTCACTCACTCACTCACTCACTCACTTTCCCTCTGTCTCTTTCACATGCTCTCTTTTATTCTCGTCCTTTCTCTCTCACTCAGTTATTCCTCCGCACAATCCTCTTCCAACACGCTCTCTTTCGCTTTCTCTCTCTCTACTTCTCTCTACGTTCAGTTATTAGTTATATCAGTAAAATTTAATTGACTTCAACAAAACGTCGATTAGACAAAAATCCACGAGCTTCACCGGGATGCGCGCGCGGTATGTTCCTTTTGGTGCGATTCTCGATCTTTGATAGAAAGGGAGATCGAGGATCTTTAGCGAAACTCCATCTCGCACGACTTCTCGGCAAGAACACTTTTTAAGCTCCTCGAGGAGTTGACCGATCGGTTTCTACGGCTTTGCACGCCTCTACGAAATCCCTGTAAATACAATTCTACAATTCTAACTTGTTACCTTTTGTTTTCCTCTTGTATCTATGTGTGTATGTGTGCATCTCTGTTGTCCAAGAAACCAACGACGCAAACATATTCGCGTAATCGGAAAATGATTTGCCTCCTCGAGTATTTACCCCTCGCGTAAATTCCACACATACTTTGATACTTCTTGAAGATATTCGCTTACTTTCACGGCGCACATCCTCTCACAACCGTCAATTTACTCAAGGAATGCTTCGATATCAGGAACTCTCAATGGGATATGAATCGAGATTCGCCGCGCAATAGACCTATCCTTCGCATAAAGAGAGGCCCCACTTGCTCTCCCTTCGCGTGGATATTGTCTATAGTCGCGAATCATCCTCGAGGCGTCCCGAGCCGTACCCGCCGATCTGCTACAAATAGTACCAATTCCCCGCGCGCGCTCCGCAAATCTTTTAATTAGCGATATGTTCAACGGTTCACTCCTTCCTCTCCTAGTCAATTACTTATCTAGTCGCTTACTATACGATTAAGATCCTAACACATGCCTAAGCATCTACCGTAACTAAGAAATTTGCGCATATGTACTATTTATACGCTGTGTTTGTGTTGCATACATAAATTAGAGGGCGGTCGATAACATTTATCTCGCGCGCGGCGCGTACATGATTGTGTATATGTGTATGTTGTATGTCTAATTGCATAATTGTACGGTCTCATAAAGAGATAGATCATGTATGTGTGTTTGTATGTCTGTATGTAAGTGTGTGCGCGCGTGCGATAATACTTATTTCAAACTGAAACGTAGAAATTATAAAAATGCCACTTGCGACGACTATGCGACGACGTACGCGGTCGCGCCGCGTGGATTCCAGAGCAGGGGGGACTCATCGAGCGATCGGGCTCCGCTCGATCTCTTCTAAGAAGCGTTCGACTCCGCCGGATAGTCGAGAATACTGGAGATACCCTCGAGAGCGAGAGACTCGCCCTCGAAGAAGCATAAAACGTAGGCAGGTCGAGGGAGCCGATAATGCGTTCGGAGTCCTCCGAATGAAGAATAGCTCTCAGCACGTAGTGACTTTAAACAATTGCTTTGTATTCACGAACGGATTGATCAATTGTGTCGATAAACATCATCATTGTTGGAGCAAATCCGCAAGAATTTTGAAGAGAGACCAATTTGGCGCTTCCAGCTATCCTCTCTCTCCGTCTCCTCTCCACATTGCTATTTAATAATCTCGTGACGCAAAGTCAACGAGGACGATCGGTTTATTGGCGGAGTAATAGAGTACCTCGTGAAAGCATGTAAAGGGTCCCAACGTAACATTGGCCATTTTCTTTACTTAGACGCTCGATCGAAATACGCAGTTTCCGTCATACTCGATACTGTTCGTAGCGTCATCGATCATATTGTCTTGCTCTCGAACGGAACGGAAGCCACGAGGAAGTACGGTCGCGCGATTTGTTTGGTCGTCCGAAGAATGAAGATTGTCTCGCGGGGAAACGCTACTTGGTTTGCTGGCCGCCGCGTCACGCGCGTGATCGCACGACTAGATCGCGCGACATGATAGTCGGATATACCTATTATTTTTCTTTTCCTACTCTCTCCTCTATTCTTTCTCGTGTCCGCTCATCGAACCAACATATCGACGATTGGAGACTTACTTTCCGAAGACCCTGCGATATATACGGAAGCCGTCGCGCGAACGCGCGCGTGTCCGCTTGTCGCGAGACGGTCGCCCTTTGTGTCCACGCAATTTTGAAAAATCCTTAATGATAATTAGAGTAGCGGTCCGAGCCGCGCAATTGTGAATTTCACATACAATAATATATATCTTATCTTCCCTAACGTAAACTCTGTATAAGAGTCGAGGAATTCTGTTCGTCAAACTATTTCACTTCCTCACTCCTGTTTAATCCTCATTTTTCTTCCCTCTCTTATGCGTGATTTCTTTTGAAGAGAAAGCACAAGAGAGGAAAGAGAAATTAGAATTAAATAGGAGCGCGCGGCTGCCAGACTCTTCATTTTAGTTGCCTCTCTCTCTCTTTTTTGTGTTTTCCTCTTCGCATAACGGTCCTGGCTTTCACAAGAGAGACTGATTGCTCGATCGATCGCGAATGGCTTTCTTTCTCTTTATCTTCACCATTTCTTATCATTAAAAATCATCTCATCTGTTTCTAAAATTATGAAATCGTCGCGTTAACGCGCTCGAAAGCCAGCACCGGAAACTACCTTCGAGAAGGCCGTCGCAATTTCGTCTCTTCGTTATTTAGCTTCAGCGCTTGCAGCCCTGGTACATTTCGAAACACCCTAGCAACCTTCGTATCGACAGAATTGACCGGATGCGGAAACACGTTTGTGCCATAAAGATGTCCCAACAACAGAGAGCAAGGTCTCGAGAGCACCCTAAGCTCACTCGGACAAGGCAACACCTGTCCGATTATGCTGCTCCGGAGTTCAAATGCGCAATGCAGTCCCGTGTGGGTTTCGCGTGCAATACAGCCGGCCGATAACAGCGTTGCAGGAACGGACGAGCACTATGCGGATCCAACTGCGAGACCATCAGTCGTAGACCGAGGCGGGTGACCAAAGGGGAACTAGGGCGTAGGGCTGGTACCACTGCTGCTCGTGCGGTGGCGATTCTTGTTAGATGTTGCTCTTGGAGAATGACACCCTGAGGTGATTAGACTCGCTGAGCTGGTAGTTGTGCATTTTCTGCGAAAGAGAAACAAAGAATTGATTTTAAATCAGCTAGGACTTACTTTCTACATTTTTACTGAAATTATCACTTCACACAAAATGTTAAATTTTTTTATACTCTTTCGAAAGTATCTACGATAAGCGCACACTATAAACAGAAGCAATGTACGTCTTCTCTTTTATAACGTGGTCACGAAGAATTTTATTTCTCATCGAAGAGAATTAGGCTCATCGTTTCTTACGGGACTAATGAGCTAATTGCGAAAGCTACTTACGATCAACGCAGCCACGGCGTCGTCCATGTTAGGCATCTGTATGAGAGCCATCTTCCTATCCTTTGGGAAGAACTTGAAGGCTTTCACGGTGAAACCATTCTTGGTAAAAGCGTCCTTGATCTCTTCTTCAGCTACCGTAGCCCTGAATAAAGTAAATCAAATGCCGTTAAAAGTAAAAAAAATGTAGCGTCCGTTGAATACGGATCTTACTTTATCGTCGCCGGATTACTTACGGAATGTTTGATAAATGCAGGGTTGCGCTCGGCGGGTAGATGTTCTGATAATTTTTCGAGCCGGGTTTCTTGAATCGATGAAGAGTACTATTGGTATAATCCTTCGTGAGGCCCGCGTCCGGCTGACCTTCTTTTGGCAATTGGACCGTTTGATGCTTACTAAGCATTACTTTGATTTGCTTCCCAAACACTCTTAACTTGTCCATATGAGTCAGCGCTGTCGTAAATTAAACAAACAATATTAATTAATCACTAATTATAATATATACATAATATACATAATATTATGCGTATTATAATATAATTATAATGTTATAAATGATATAAAACTTTTCATCTTTTAATTTTCAACAACGAAAAAATATCTTTTATATTTTGAGCTTTATAAAATGATTCATCTCTCGGGGAGGATTTAATGTATGAATTGTTTACGGTGATGTGAAATGTGATTTCAAATCGTCGCAGGTGTCGCGTTTCGCGAGACGTGCACTCACCTAAAAGCGCCTGATGAGGTTCGGCCATCTGTATTAGTGCCGAGTCCTTCTTGTTGTAGAGAATCTTCACACGCTGTACATCCCCGTAAACGCCTATATGCACAATATATGCAAAATTTTTTCTTTAGTAAACTCGAGTGGTTACGGTATATTGTGTATTCTTTTATACAGGCTGCGCGTCTAAGGGTTATCGAAGATGAACGGGGCAATATTCGGTCGATCGAAATCGGGATACGATCGGATCTAAGATTCGGGACATGCAAGAGGCGAGCGATTCGGCTCTTATTTCTAATATAAAAAGTTTCTTAGCACACAAAACAATTTTATTATGACATTTCCATCTTTACATTTTAAAGTAAAACATGCATCGAGTTAATCTTTCTTTTCACATTTTTTAAAAAAATAGTGATTTCATCAAGAAAAAAAAGAGAAATTGGATGAAAAAATAGAAAGATTATTACTCTGTAAATAACTAAATTTCCAATTTTTAATATTTTGACAAATAAATAAATTTGTGTTAAAATAAAATGCATTACAAAAATTAACGACAGAACAACACAGTTTTTTTACACAGAGAGTTTAATTCATTTAAATTTTACATTTCTCGCTATTACGTAACTGCGTAGTTAAGCTGATGAAATTTTCGCTAGCGCGAAAAACCGCAAAAAAGAATGTGTACGAAAAAGAGAGAGAAAGATGGATAGAAATTTTCATAATTTTTAAAACGCGTTTTTCAACATAGTACGTGACTTTTGTACGTTTGTCTGTAATTATCCGGGAAAATCTGCATAACAATCGCAGCTTACAGAAAAAACACGACGGCCGAGTCGCACGCCTCGTTAATAGTGAGTTCCTATGGAATTACGTAAAATAAGCGAAAGCTTACGTAATATTAAGGTTGTGTGGAACTAATATTAATAAAAATATTAATGAAATAATTTAGAAGAGAGATGCTTGGAAGTAGAGAATGTGGGAGAACGTGTGTTCGTTCGTGGTGGCCGACAGTATATGGCGCTGTTATTATATGACGATGGCGATGACATATGTATATGACGGTGATCATGAGTTGCGAATGGAATATAGCTTGTAGTAATAAAATAAGTTGAAATCACGAAAATATCGGAAGAATACGGATTAAACGTTAAATCATAGAATATATGTTATGGTGAATGTTTCACGAGAGTAAACATGATTTTAGAGGAAGAATGACAATGCTTTCGAGTTTTAGTAAGTTGCTAAAAAAAAAAAAAGAAAAAAAAAGAAAAGAAAAGAGAAAAAGAGAGAGAAACAAATATAGAATCAAATTAAATTTAAAAAAAACCCGGAAAAGAAGGAAGAAATCTTTTCTCTTCGGTATGACGTAACTTCGAATGTGACAATCGTGTGTGAGAAAGATTTTACGTTCGTGTATGTCCGTGTGAGCGGTGTTATTGCTCAGATTGCGAACAATATTCACCGGATTGACCGGAAAAACTCCAATACATTGTCTTTTTGCCTATACATATCCTGTGTTTCTTTTCTCCTTTTTTTATCTTAATCGCGCGTGTATCCGAATGTGCGTGTTCACGTGTTACGCGTCTGTGTTTTCGGATCGTGTGGCTATGTGTGTGTGTGTGTGTGTGTGAGAAGAACGCGAGAGGGTGTAAATATAATAATTAATAATGTAATATAATTAATAATATAAATGTGGAGACGTACCAAACAGGGTAAAGAGAGCGTCAGGCGTGACCATCTACACAGAGAACAGACAGAGTCCAGTCAGTAGTCAGCGAGTATAATAGGATTCAATGTATAGTGTTGGCGAAGCGCACAAGATTCGCGGTTTCATCGTGAAAAATTTGTAATATCGAATAGAGGGGGAGAATACGATCGACTCTTCATGCGAAGAAAAAATCCGATTACTTTTATTTTTACATCGTATATTACATTCATTCGATTTGTCGCAGAGAATCAGAGAAAATATCTCCTTGCTTCGCGAAACTCGAAAACGAGATTCGCGAGGATGATCGGATCGGATTGTACGAAGCTTGTGCGCGACGCAACGATAGTAGTACACATAGTTATAGTACAGTAGTGACAAGTTGCAGCTGCGAAGTGTGACGCCGACACACAGTTTCTTGCCGAGACGACATTCATCATCCTGCTGGTTGTTTCTTACTCGATAATGTTCATATTTTTGCCTTTAAACGTTTATGTTTGTATGCAAGAATCGATCGCAAGAGCATCGGTATAAACGTTTCTATGACGAAAAGACACAAGGTATGACTTAAACGCGAATACAAATAGATGATAAGAACACATGATCCTTAATGTGCATCTATAAGTTGTATCACGGATTGAAATGTTTGAGATAATAAACGTCGTCTCGCAGGAAGTAACGTCGTAGTCGACGACGCTACGAATTAATTAGGGCGCAGGATGGTGACGTGGGAGTGATTTGTATGTGTGTTTCGAAAATGAGCGGGGCAAAGTAGGACAGAATCGAAGATTTCGTGACGAAACAGGGCACATACGTATCGCGGCTCGATCTTTCCACCCTCCACCCTCTAAGAAAAAACGATCCCGAAAAATTCTAATCAAAAATCTCGATCAGATAAATTCTGCATCAAATCAAAATATATGTCATGCATTCTTTTCTTTTATAATTTTCAAACGATCAATGTGTAATAGTCCAATGTCGCGAATAAAATAAATTTCGCAACTATTCTCTTGTGATGAATTTACTTCTCGTTAACGAATATAAATTGAACTGCAATCTCATAGATCTTTAAGTTTTCGAGAGAGGAGATCTTTAAGTCTTCAGTCGTGATTTCGATGGAAAGATCGAGCCAAAGGAACGAGAGACTGCGGGGTTCGCCTACGTAGCACTACATTGTAACTCGCTCGTTAGGCTGTGTAATTATACCTGTTTATGCACGTGCGTATATATACCTGGTAGGCGGGGGGTGGTTCGGTTGGTTGGTCGATCGCGCGTCGCAGCGACACTGAGAGAAATAGCACTGCGGTCTTCTTACGAGGGTTGGGCGAGGTACGAGACAAGAGAGTAGACAGGGAGAAGTGAGAATAGAGGTACAAAGAGATGTAAAGAAGAGGCGGTCGCGCGTACATGTGTGTCGTATGTGCGTTTTGCGGCGGGCAAGGCCTGGTTATGTTTTTCGCGATAGAGACACACCGGAATCAGAGCGACTTTCGCAAAGGCACACATTGCACGACACAAATGCCGTACTACAGGATGTATTATTATTCGCATACGACATATTTATTCGTACGTGGCGGCGGTCTATTTCTCTCAGTGCTGCTCTCAGCCTACTCGACATTCTCCCCGCATATCGTCATGTGCGTGCGTACGTTTAACATTTCGTCTTGCTAAATGCTCACATCGTGCTTAGTGGAATCCGTACACACGTCTCTATATTCGCTATCTGACATTTAGTCTAATTTAGACTAGCTTCTAATTAAGAACGATCAACCAAACGAGAAATCAGACTCGATTTGAGAGACTTAATAATATTATACATTCCAAGATATTTTACATAATACATGATATATAAACTTTTTTTATGCGAATCAAAACACATTTTATTGATGTGCATTAATTAGAATCGGAAAGTTTTCAAATTGAAAATTTTTTCGACAAAAACGAACGGTTAAACGAGCACGACGTTTAGTGGAAGGGAAACTTCCTGATCACTTTACACGATTCCGAGATTGGTGGAAAAATACACGAAGAAAATTTCCGGGGTGCTTCTCGCTAAAGACTACCCACTAAAAGTTCTCGATGAGAATATCGCGAGCAATGATTGAAAGTTTCGAAAATTACGTCGAAAGGTCTCCGTCCATCTTTTCTTCGTGTATGCCTCGTTGAGGGTCTTCGTGGGGCCTCTCTCGTCCTTAGCGTCGAGGGAGCAACGCGTCGGGGAAACGGGAAGGGAGAAGACAGTCCGAATTTTCCGGTTACTTACCTCCTCGTTGAGATTGCTGACGAGTAACACGGCCGACGCCTGGGCGCTTCCCTGCACCCGCACCCCCAAACCAGCCGCGCCGAGAGGAAATCCGCCGAGGCCGGCGAGCCCCCCGGCGGGGGGTACGCCGTTGTACGGGCCGGCCAAGGGCGACGGGAGGCCGTGCATGGCCGCGAAGGGCGTGGGCAGCACACCCGGTGCCCCTGCAATGGACTCTACTTCAGGAAGTTCAGATGACGTTATTATCACTGTTAAACATTGCGACAGGGAAAATAAGCTATAATATAATAACGATTTTAAATGATACAGCGATAATGAGATCGAGAATCGTGGAGAGACTCGCGCCTTTCCCGCCAATTTTCCGGGATACCCGAGAATTCCGCGCTTCTCTCTAACAACGTCGTTTCGTTCGTGTGCCTCTGGTCGAATCTCTTCCGCGGCGGTCGATTTTCTTAATGCGGCCGGATTAATTTTGCGGCTGACCGTCGCGGGTCTCTCCTAATCCTCGGCCATCAACGAACTGTTTGCGCAACGAGATAGGACGCGTAAAGTGGATTACAGTACGTTACAGATTAAACACCAACAACGACGCCGTGAAATTAATTTAACCCAAACAAGCGTGTCCGAACCGAGCGTGTGAGTTTAAATTAGCGTTGTCGCGACGGTAACAAACGCAAAAATCCCGACGATTCGGCGCGCGCGGCCAAGCCGGATCGCTCTCGTCCGGTACTTTGTAATTAATTAATTCACCCGAGGAAATAATTACGACTGACCGACCGCCGCCGGTGAAGTTTTAAACGCCAACAAATTATTTCCACCACTGCGAGATGATGATGATGATAATAATGGTAATAATAATAACAATAATAATTATTATTATTATTATTATTATCATTACTATTATTATTCTGATAATGATAATAATTTAGCGCGTTGTCAAAATAACGGAAAATCGGTATTCCTATTAACATAATTAATTTCAATAGAATATAACATTGTGCGAGATCGCGCCACTAATTGTTTATCAATCTTTTAATTGCGCTTTTCACAAAACTTTAGAAGCTCTCGCGCGTGAAAAGCATAAAAGGAAAAGAAAAACTCCAAATTCATACACAATTGTAGATTTAACGGGGCAATGAATTTTGAAAACGCCTATCGCAAACCATCCATATATTCAACTATTACCGTACTATTGTATAGAGTCGTGCACATTCATTGTTTATGTGTCACATACGGTCTATTCAGAATCGCTTTGGTTGAATTTCGCCCGAATCTGACTAGCGTTTAATGACGATGAATTTTGCACGAGCGTCTATTGCGAATTCTACCCTGCTCGACTAATACACGCCGTGTATTATTATAAAGGATCGCGCAAAATTTTCGCGTTCATTGTTCGCGTTTGATTTTCGCATTTCGCATCCTAATATATACGTTTATAATAAATATACACGTTTTTAAATAATAATAATTCTAAATAAATTGGAATTTATTTGGAGTCGAATGCGGTCCCCTAAATCGGGGGAAGAAGGGCACGTATCTCATAAGAGGATTTTATACGAAAATACTCACCGGGTATTCTGGCACGCGGCTGGGAACCGGCACCCATCAGCAACTGGGGCAGCAATTCGCCGCCAAGGGCGAGCGACGCAGCGTCCAGATTGGCGTCGCCGGTCGGTAGGTTCGGGTTGGTGTAATCCCGGGACTTGTCATTGTTGTACTTGACGTTGAGATTCTGCATCTTGCTGTAATCGATGCGCAGCGTGCAGCAGGAATTGTAGACGTTTTGCCCATCGAGCGACTGCGCAAGAAATCGTGCGTTCTTCATTATTTGCGATTCCAAGTAACGATTAACGCTTTTGTGCTCAAGCTTGGAACACATCATATAGTGACTCACACATTGTTTTATATCAATTCATCTTCCTTGTCTAATTTCTCGAAAAGAAATTTCCCTGTCGTTTTATTACCATTTAATTTTAATTACCATTTTATTACCATTTATTAATTAAAATTTCAATAAAACTGGGAGAGCCAGAGGCCAGAATCTTTATTTACTATTTTGTTTCGAAAACACAGAATAAATGAAATTAATTTCGCGAAATTTAAGAGAAAAATATAATAAAATCTTTTGAAAGAAAAAAACTGTGCAATTATTCAATCGATTTAATAAAAAAGATCAGACACTATCAAGATTGTGACTCAAAGATCGGTCACAAGAAAGTTGGAATGGAAGCTGTAGATCGAAAAGTTTTGAAAAGCCTTCGATCAAGAAGCTTACAAACTTGAAGAAACCCAAGAAAATCGGTTTCGAGTTGTGGAATTTTCAGAGAGATCCGCGACTTCTCGAACCAGATCAAAAATCTACAATCTTAGTCTACTTCTTCTGACTGATTTTGCCACTTTTGGGACTCTATAATGAAATTTATTCTTAATATCACGTCGATATCGCGGGGTGGTTAACGGGGACGCGGGTTTGAGTCGCCTGTTTGAATAGTGCGTGGCCGCTGCATTGTGCACAATGACGCGTGTACATATATATATATGTGTGTATGTATATATATGTGTGTGTATATATGCGTGCATATGTGCGTCCGGCCACGGTCTCGCTTTATATTTACACGAGCTAATGAATTTCGTACATAATTACCGCGTCGGCCCGCGCCGCGAGCCTCCGGCGTGCGCGCATGGCAGCCTCTCTTTGTCTCTCTCGCTCTTTTGTTCTGCTCCTCGGGCGGTTTATTCGCGGTCGAGAGAGTTATATAATCGACGAGCGAGACGAATCGATTTCGCCAGCGAATTTTCAAGCGACACTCCTTTCGCAAGATGCGCGATATTAGACGATATCGATCTGATATTCGCGAATTTTTGATTCGATATTCAACGGTAACAATTTGGAAGACGACAATTTATCCAAAAGAAGCTATCACGGAAATCTTTCGAGTCAAACGAATCGCGATCGTTTATTCGTTTGCGTTGGAAGAAACGAAAAAACAGACTAGGATAAGCGAAGAAAAGAGAGATGGGGGAGGGAGGAGGGAGAATCGGAGAAGAGCGATATCCGCAACAAAGCTAAATTAATTTTCTGTCTTGCACAACCACTGCGGGTGGTGGTTCGCGGCGAAACCGGTGTATTTCAAGCGAATTAATTTTCCCTTTGATCAGCGCGCGGTTTACTAGTTTGCGGCGTCGAGTTTACCGGAGCGAGAGTAAATGGGAAGGGGAAAGAAGAGATTTCGAACACACGGGGGATGAATTCGAACGGGCACGAGAAGTGGCGGAAGTTTCTGGCGAGCTTCCGCCGTTCGCGACTGAAGATGTGTCGCCGACTATGCAAAACGGCGTATTTTACACGCGAGTAACTAGTAACGCAGTTAATTCCGGGTGTAACGGGACGAGAGTGTCCCATTAACCCTTTCGAATACGCGTTTTGTGTGTCAGTCGTTACAAACGAGTTTTTTGATCTCCAGCTTCCACAGTTCTTCAACAAAATTTCGAAATAGCAAAGAGCGAGAAAGAAAGATGTCGTTGCATCTTTTCTTTAAAACTAGGTTCGCTGTGTATATAATTCTGAAACGATTCACTTTAAGTGACAGCGATGAAGTAACATAGAATTAGTACACACATTCGATATATACACGGCAGCGAAATAGCTGCATCACACTCATTTGCACAAAAGATTATCGAGTCACCTCAAACACACGTGACACAACGGAATTTGCTAAAAAAAAAAAAAAAAAAAAAAAAAAATCGCGCGAATATAAGTCACGATAAATATGTACAATCGGGAGAAACGTGTTTAAATAAACAGGAAGAGTTAATATATTTAATTATAGTCAACAGTTTGAAAAAAAGAGAGTTAAGTAGAAATTATATTTTTAGAAAGTTTATAGGGAACATCCTTTATATGGTCTCTATTAAAAAAAAGAGTTGATTAGCATTCGAGCGTACTAGTTTATGATACAACGTGCGTTTAGGGAGTAAACAGACTTTATAGAAATTAGTTGCGCCATCCATGATAGAGAAAAGTTTAAAAAAACAAAAACTACACGCGCGCATCTTCAATTTTTTTTAAGCAATGCCAGCTTTAATGCTGCTAAAAATCTCTCAGCTTTCTTAAAGAGAGAAGGGCCGGGATAGTTTTTTGTCAGGACACGTGATACTTTTAGCACTTTTAATTATAGGGATAAAACGATATTACAGGGATACGCAGGTAAAACAAAAGTTTACGCCAGAGACATAACTCGTGATACCTTAAGCAGCGGCAAGTTTAATGCTACGGCTTTCTCAACCTCCTTAAAAAAAAGAAAAATAGAAATGGTTATCGTCAGGATGTGGCGCTCTTTAAATCACGGGTTAAATAAATGATTACAGGAATGATAGGTAAAGCGGCAAATCAAGTAATATTAATGATAGAGAGAACAAGAGAGAAAAAGAGAGAGAAAGAAAGATACGACATGTAATGCCGCGAATAAAGTCTAGTATCGGTATTGATGAATCGCGTAAAACGCGAGGAATGGATCGATCGCCCATCTGCGGTTCGCGCTTCAAGAATTAATTTGGCTTGCAAAGCAGCCGATATTTTCCATAAATCCGGGGAAAATATCGCATATCGGGAAAACCACGATCTTGCCTCGACGCCGGAATTTTTTCTTCCGTCATCAATCTTTCGATTACGCATTCATCGAGCTCACTTCCTGTAATTAAGCGCCGCATCGCGGCTTTCTTCGCCGAAGGGGATGCGGGTCGGAAAATATTTTCTCGGCGCGAGATATTCTACGAGAAAATTTCGATCTGTCCCGCGGGGATAAGTGAACGCGGCGGATAAGCGTCACGGAAAAGAAGGTAACTTAAAAAAAGGAGGGAGGAAAAAAAAATAAAAGAAAAGGAGGAAGAAAACAAGGGCGTACTGGAGGAAGAAATAAAGTGGAGACCAACGGGAGAAAGCAAAGTCAAGCGGATACTTACGAATTTAGCAGTTTGTGCCGACAGCATATCCGCGTATTGTATTAGTGCCTGGAACGAGCCTGAAACACAGGTAAAAATCGTGAAACTATGTCGTTTGTATCGTGAACTTTACATTGCGTTCTGCAAGCGTAACCATAGCTAATAAATTTGTCGAATACCAACGTAACGTTCGACAGAGTCATTGTATATGTGCGGCAAAATGAATTATTAATAACAGTTAATATATTTTAGAGGAGATATAATACTACATTTTCGTTCTCTAATGGCATATTGTACGATTTTGTAATTTGCGTTGTATAAATAATGGATATGTTTGCTCATTTAATAATGTATTTGTTTGAAACAATGGAGTCGATTATTTTCGCAAAACCATTGCATCGTTGTAGCCAGTTAAAAGAGAAGCAAAAATGGCTTTAAATATACATATATATTTATAGAAACAAATATTACAAAATACCTTCTGTAAAATATTAGAAACATACGTAAGAGCAGTTTATAATCGACGATGTGGCCCTAGATGCAAAAAGTATAAAAGGCCCCGGAAAATCTGATATTCGAGATGGAAAATGGTTTTTTGTGCTAAATCATACGTGTATTTGAAATATCCGAGCAGAGGGCTCGGGTAAAAATGGGTGATTCGTTAATTTAGTGCGTTGCGAGCGTTGCGAGAAACTAACTAACTCTGCCACGATAATACGTTTTTCCCGCGCACAGCCGGAATTGTTTCGTTAGTGGCGTCGGCCAAAGTTCCAGCCGGCGGCTACGCTATTTCATTTTCGAATTTGCTCCACCGTGATAATGGAACTCTTTACTGTAATACGCTAAAGCCCGGGACACGTGCGCGCGGCCGTACACGATGACCGCAATCCCGCTGACAGAGGAGCGCCTTTTTGTTTTTCCCGAACTACTCCGTACGGGATTAATCCCGCTTTTGTGCGAATTAAGAGAAATATTCGATTAAATATACGCTGCGTAAAAACGTGGCGTAATAATAAATTATACGATGAAATCTTTCAAAATATTCCCCAGCACTTTATCGCATCTTTACGCCACTTTAAAGCGCAGATTCGCAGAAAACGGAGCGAAATGACGAATTAATCAACATAAAAATCGCAACTTCTTTTATCAGCGATTAATCGCCCACTCACGGACGTTAATCTAGTATTTATCGCCGAATGAACGAGGGTGTAAATTCTTGAATGGACGTATTACGGGAGGGAGCTTACGAGCTTGCTCGACTTCTTCCGGTCTCGCGAAGGATAAACAATTACGACAGGAGACAAACGCGGAATAGCCACGAGCGGTCGTTTCGCCAAGTTAATATTTCAGGGAATTCTCTCCAGCGTTGCTCGCTTTCCGCGTCCGGCCGGTCGGGATGGTTTATAATTGCCATTAAATCTCGATTAAACGAAACGTCGCGAGGGAGAAGGTAGACCCGGCCGCAATTTCGCGAGTTTTAATCTCGCATACGTACGTCGAATTCGCGTAACTCGCCGTGCCACGTATATTTCATTACGCGGCGCGCGTACGATGCGAAACAAAGGATCGGGCCTGCGGCGATGTTATTTAATTTTCGAATCTGAAATACGCGGAAGCGAGAGGAGGAGAAAGTTCTCTCTCTCTCTCGTTTGCTCTCTCGCATGACAAAGCCCGTGTTTCGAACGAGGAAAAAAAGGAACAACTGCTTTTCACTCCGCAAAATTATAAAATACGCGCGCTTTATCCCCTCGTACCTTCATCCCCCCCCGGTCTGCCATAATCGCGATGTTAACGTTTACCTTGCTCGTAATTTTAAATTTTGTCGCGATTGAATGTAAAAATTTTCACGTTCGATAGTTTTTAGTTCCACATACATTTCTTGCTCGAGATACACATAATATTATGATAAAAGCAGCATAATTTACTTTTCGCATTAATAATTCATCTTGCGCCATTTGAAAAATGATCAAGATATTTAAATAATTCCCATTTCGCGAATTATGCATTCTTATGTTAAGGAAAATAATCGACGTTTTATAAAATCGTAATTATTTTTCTCCCAGCGAAACGCACTTCTGTCAAGATTCCTCGAATGCGTTCGCGTCTCTCATTTTAATAGACGTGATTCCTCTCACGACCGAAATTTGCCGGTGCAATTTCGCGATTACAGAACCTCCGGGAGGAGACCCGAGCACGTGCGTACGTTCAGCCACGCGGAGACTCGACGTTACGACTCGGGCGTTGCATTTGTCACGTTATGTACGTACACCGATGCGCAATCGCACACAGATAGGCACGCGAGCACAGGGAATGATGATGCTCTCGCGTTCGTTCGCTATAGGCATGAATTCGTAACGCGCTCGTCGGCCGCACGCCGAGGCCTCTCTTTGTATACGTTGTATAACGGGTGTAACGAGAAATTGCGTGCGTTATTCGATCGGCCGCGCTAACGATTTTGATTAAGAGAACACGCCAACGAAAATCGAAACAGCAATGTTAAAATTGTTGGCTCGTTCGGATCTAAACCAATCATCTTCGATTTACTACACCGCGCTTCCTAGAAGAGTTTATTAATCGATGATGTTTTTAATTTAAAATGATGAAAAATATAAATAAAATTAAAACAAAAAATTGGCTCAAATAATAACAATTAAAAAATTAAATAAAAATAATAGATTATTAGATTAACCGACTAAGGTATCTTAATGTTTTACGCAGAGGTCCTCGTAATCATATATCGTTAAATTATCGGTAAATTATAAAAGAATCGAGATGTGCCACGTATCGAAATGTCCCTAAACTGCCTTAACAACCCCCTTTGCGAGTATTTCGAGAACACCCTTTGGGGAACGATTCCGAAAGTACTAACGGCGCCAAGTGCGCGCAACGAGACGAAGGGAGGCTAGGATGCACTTGAAGCACGCTGAAGTACTAAAGTGCCGTGGCGTGTCTGCATCGCAAGAGCCGAGATCTATAACCCGCGAAAGTGCCACGGCTTTCCCGCCCCCCTTTACTCGTTCTCCCTTTGGCAAGTCCTAGGACAACGACGCTGTACATATATATCAAATATCATACTTACTGTTCTTTGTGAAAGTGACGATCTTCAGAACTTTGCCAAAGCGCGTGAAAATCTGAAACATACAAAATAAGTCTTGAGTGAGAAATCAAGTCAGTTTTGAGCTATAAGAAATTTTATTAATTTATTTATTAAATGTGATTTATCGAATAATTTATTTTTTGTCGTATCATTATGTCAAAAGAAATGTGTAGCGAACGAAATTAAATCCATCTCGATGATAACGATGTCGTTTATGATACTGAAATATGCCGATTGTACGATGTCGATATATACGGATGCTTCGACAGGCCCACGTAATAAACGTCTAACTAAAGCTACAATTGTCATAATCGTATATCGCTACGCGAGCTGGTTTAGAACGAGAGCGATCAAAATTGCAGAATTCGACGAACCCACGCTATTTAGCGCAGTGGGAAAATTACAAAATAATTGGTGCGGATATTACGATAAAGCGATTTATTTCGGCTGCGCATGGATTATAATATGGCAATTATATTATACAGTTGAATAAAACAGCACGTAACGATAGCCGAAACGTGTTCTAAAAAAAATGTATTCGCATAAATATTATACCGGCGATATTCCAAGGACTCGTGCGTGTAAACGCTCACGGATCGCATGAATTTTCAAAAGCCTCTTTTGAAGGCGAAACGAGCGGCCGGTATCACGCAATATTTACAGGCGTATCCGGAGTATGGGCGAGCCGCGGGCTAATAATCGCGCACGTCAAACTAGCCGTCATTGTCATATATGTTTGGCCGACAATGCCGATGATCACATTAATGCCGCGTATGCAAATATTTGACCCGGTTGCCGCCGTTCGCGGCGGTCAATCGAGCTAAACTCTCCGTTCAATAATACTTTTTTCATCCGTTCTATTTTCGGCCGCGCCACGTACTTGTTTCTTATTTAAACGTTGATACGTTACGTTACGTTTAATCGTCGCCTCGGTTTTGCCGACTTCAATTAACGGCTCATCGTGCTAACCGACAATGACATTGATTTTTCAAGCGCTCGGGAGATATTTTTACGCGCGAGCCCAAAAGAGCGTTACATCCGTTTTCGACGAATAAATATGTAAAAGCTCGTAAAAGCGCGACCGCGAGGAGAAATGGAACATTTCCGATGCGAAACAGGAAAAACGCGCTAATGCGAACCGCTGTCACGCGTTTTAGCTCCTCTCCTCCGAATATTCAATGATGCACGCGGCCTGCGGGCGCTGGGCGTATCGAATGAGTTTATATTTCGTCGCTAACGCGACGATGAAAATCCGTAAAATTAAAAACGAAAAAATATGCTAGACACATTGTAGAGAAAAGGGGGAAAACGTGATATCTCAGAATAGGAATATAA
Source organism: Camponotus floridanus (assembly GCF_003227725.1). Lineage (NCBI taxonomy): Eukaryota > Metazoa > Arthropoda > Insecta > Hymenoptera > Formicidae > Camponotus > Camponotus floridanus. The sequence continues at coordinate 1,764,770 of NW_020229838.1, forward strand.
AATGCGTAGCGACGCGTCCCTTCGAGCTGCGCTTTCATTTTATCTTTGTTTCAAAGTCTGTCACTTCCTCTGACTTGATGGAATCCCGAGTTCCTTTCCTGATATAAATCTACATTGATGATTTTCGATTTTTGTGAAAATTCTTATACTCGAAAATACTGCGAAACTCGCTACGTTTTTGCACGCAAGATCAATCTAGTGACGCTTTCATCTCAATTTCGACGTCGCGTTTGAAAAAAAAAATGCGTTCTTACATTTTAATTCGTTTCAAGAAAGAAATAATCATAGAGAATATAAGAAAGAAACAATATGTGCGAGCGCAACCTGATTTTTAAAACTCACTAATAAGTGCGCGCAAAAGTTGGAAGAGAAAGCGTAATAAGCATTCTTTGAATATGCTCGCGTAACGCGTTCTTTTGCAAATTAATTCACGATTTTCATACACATTTCTGACGAACGTGGCGAAAATAGGAAAAATGCTGTAATAAGAAATAGGAATCTACGCTTAAAAAGTGCACTCGGCAACGTGAGAATGGCTCAGAAGAATGAGAAACACGCGCCGTAGGGCTTTACGCAACGGTTTCGTAATTAGCAACCTCCAGAGAGAAAGAGAAAAGACGTATCCGCATGATGCACGTCAAATGGGACAAAAGAGAATCTTTTGCCATTTTACCGACATGACGGGCCTTCAACAGGAGCTATGGTTCTTTTTTCAATAATAATACTCATCCAGCGGATGTAAAACATAATTTTTTAACTAATAATTGAATTGAGATCGATGAGACATATTTTTATTCTCCTTAAATATACAGACTGTAATCTTCTTATACAAATTCTTTATTGAATTTGAGAGACAATATTTTTTTACACTGATTTTATGAAATATTATCAGATAATTTCTGGAGTTAAAAAATGATTATAAAAAATTTTCTGACTGTAGTATCACATTATTATCAAATCAAAATTTAGGATTCGATAAAAATTCGGTTTCTTCGTAAAAAATATCCCCCTTCGAATGCGGATTCGACCCTATCTCTAAATCTCGAAATCGGCGGGTTTCTATAATATTTTCTCTCATTCGTTCGAGCTAATAATAATCTCTTTCCAATAAAAAAAGCAAGCAAATTTTCCAACGAAATCTTCAAAAATCGTTTCGAATGCGCAAAGTCGTACTAGCGGAGAGAAATGTAATTCCCTCGAAAACGAACGATTATAATCAATAGAGAGTACAATAAAACGGCAATAACGATAAAAATCTCTACAAATAGATCCTCATTGTCGTTTATATTTATGTACGTCGTTACGAGCAACGAGGATCATTTTTACGGTAATTGCGTTTGGATTGCGTACTCGCAATTACAGAGATATATCGATGAATCTGTAAGTTTCCTTCCATTTGTAAATAATTTTTGCGTAAAATACGCGACCTTTTATATCTTATATTATCCGAAGGCAACATATATTCTCATAAACAATATTCTCCGTGTAATATAAGGATATTTTCGAAAAAATGAGATATTTAATTTCTATATTACGCATGTATTATGAATGTTTTAAGAGTCAAGTCAGTATCATACCGAGTCACATTACATTAAACAGAGATATCTCGAATTATCATCGAAACGTTAAGCTCGGGAAGATGGTAAATTAAAGATCGAGTAAATTAAAAGCAGAGATGGATCATTCGCGAGAGTGGATTCACTGTAAACGGCAGAGGATCGCGAAGGTGGAAAGGTGATAACGATGGTAATGTTTAGAATATATGGATTACGGTTCCATCCATTACATCTGTACGTCCGCAGCGTCCATTACAAGCCCGCAAGACCACTCGTAATAGTTCGCTCGACTATATGCATTACCTCATCTCTTCCTCTCTCTCTCTCGCTTACTCTCAATGTAACTGCAATTGCGTGCGTTTCTCTGCAAGCGGTAACTGTGCACCCTATTTATACAATGCGTATATAATACGAAAAGCAGCAGTACCATGACTACCACCATCGTCATCACTATTGGGCTGTATGTTTTTATCCGTTTTCCGATAGAACGAGAAATATTTCAATTTTGATATTCGAATTTTTGCCAGTCGCGCTTCCGGCCCGGGAATGCATGCGTCCGATCGAAAACAGTTCGATCGCGAACGGTTATCAAGTCGCGATGCGCGAGTATTTACTCGGAGATTGCGCCAATAAGCGAACGGATGGATGAATAAATCGCGAAAAGGCACGAGTGAAAGAGACAAGAAACATGAAATAATGCTCGCGCGGTTTTGCGTTCCATTTGTTTGACGAACAAATTTTTGTAGAGAATCACCAAAAGACAATACGCTCTCGCAGATACAGGTAAACAAACTTTTGATACGAGGTATCAAAATTTGTCTCCCTTTTGTCCCTTTACCGAGATACAAAATTTTGGATTTTTATAAACTTATATATGCAAAATATATTCGGTTAGTTAAAGTTTTAATTTACTCAATTATGACTTTTTCACGATAATTTATTTTAATGCGCCAGTAACAGATTGATGTCGTATAAACGCAATGGGAATCTGTGTCTTCCATGGCATTTATATATACACGCGTCCATTACAAACATACTGTACAATAAATTTAATTAAACCGGTATTTAATTAATTACTCGAAATCTGACAAATTTTCCACTTGCTACACATCGCGTTGCAAATTGTCTCTGTGAATTTAGGGAGAAATTCGAGAATTACCCCGTAGGCGGTAACGTTTATTATCGATGCAATTGATGCATTCCATGATTGCCGTCGAATACACGCAAACTTCTGTTCATTGTTGCATCAGTGTTCCCCTATTCCTTTATTAGCATTCGCCCCTTCTATATACTGTTATTAGAGATTAGGAAGATAAATATACTCGGCAGCCATAATCACTTTACGATATATATCATACGACTAAAGCTGCATCGGTTATTTCTTATCTAAATAAATATCATTAAATAATATAATGTTTATGTACTGTTTATTTTAGCCAACAAGTATTTTGATGCGACTGAAATTTATAAAATATTGGAAGCGTGTGAAAAAATGATTTGTTATTTTCAATCTACAAACTTTATTTGAATTTATTCAATTTTATTTTGAAAAAGAAATATATTTTTTCCCCGATATAAAAGTATATATTGACGTCGATATATATTGACGTCGAAGAAATAATCGATAATATTGGATGTTCCAATACCTTGCAACTTTGTAACGAATAGATTAAAGCAATCCGCTTTCACGCCCCGGTGGATAAACAGAGACGAAATACACGTTCCTCACCGAAATGTAAATAAATCGAGAAAAATCGGGAAATTCGAAAATAAGTCGGCACCTCGGTGAAAGAAAATCGCGATTCAAGTTGCACGTTGAATTGAAACTGGGACAAATCGGCTTGTTTGCGCGCGCATCATTTGCAACGAAAGTTTTAATGAGGGTCGAATGAAAAGCACGCTGGTGTAACAGTTTCTTTGCCGCTGGAATTTTTAAGAGTAAGAAAATCGGACCGTTAAATGCTAGAAATAATAAAGAATATCGAGCTCGTAGAAAATAAAATCAAACAAAAAAGCATACTTTATTTTAAACGCGACAGAAGGTCAACTGTATCGCGATCAGTTAATCCTAGAATAACTCTGGAATCTATTAATAATTTCTTCGTTGTAAAACACGAGTTTAGTTTCGATTTTCGCTCATGCGTTAACTCTGAACAACATTTTGAAAATTATACTCTGTAAAATCGTTCCATATATGCATGTCAAAATTAGTAATATGTGGGATAAAAAAAGGAAATTTCCGAATTCGATTTTCCAAAATCAATTCCCACAATCAAAACTGCATTTCTATGCGAAGCGTAACGTTCTCCTTCATTTTTGCTGTTACATTTTTAAGGCCTCGACCAAACACGATCATTTCAGGTTCGTATGTGTATGTGTGTGCGCGCGCGCGCGTGTTGGTCTCCCACGGGAAATTATTCCGCACGTGCATCTCGCATCTGTAGCCGATACACCGTGTATGTGCGCGGGACGCGTTTGTCGTCAACGAACGCTCGAAAGACATAGCGTTGTTATAACTTTTGCAATCAGACCGCGCGCGAGTTATTGGAGGCTCCTGTTTGATCTAAACATTTTTTTCCGCGCGAAACTCACCGAGGACAGTGCGCGTTAATCAGAGCTACTTTCAACTGTAAGTCACCCCCGATCAGATGCGATTAGCAAAAACACGTTACTATTTTCGAATTGTAAGAAATTAAATAAAGAGCTGGTAAAAAATATAATTACGCGATAAAATAATTGGATTATGCATTAAATTAAAAACGATGCTATTGATTGTTTTGATTTCATAGGAAAAAAATCGCAAATTTCCCATTAAAAAGAATTAATAAATTAAGAATAATTTACCGGTATATGTGTGTGTATGTGTGTGTATTATTATCATTATCCGACACAAGTTTTGATTTCATTTGACTCATTAAAGTTCATGTAATTGAAACTTGAAATTGAACGAGCCTATCTCCTCTCCTTCATATTAGCGAGCGATTGTGACGCGATGAAATTAATGTGCCTCGAAATATATGTTATTCAATATGCGATTACGCGAATCAAATATATAATTAGTCAATAATGGCTAAATTATTAACGAAGAATATCGAATAAAATTGGAATTTTTCCTATTTCAAAAGTACTGTATAAAATCAATTTGAAAGTACCTACTGTCCTCTTTACGATCGCGTATGAACATTTTTTTCCGTTTGTTAATTTTTTAATTATTCCCTTTACGTATTGATATGACTAAAATTCGTCCGACCAGTAGTTGTAGTTTGATTAAAAAACCTTTGTTTATTGTAGACAAAAAGCATTTTGCACACCGCGATAACTTCATATGTCATCATGCATGTGATGTACCCGAAATCTCTATCATCTGCCCGTGCTACGTACGCGTGCAAAAACTAAATATTTTAATTTCATATTTTATTTATCCTCCTCTTTCTTCGTTCCATATTGTGCTTACGATTGGTTTGCCACATTCTTATCGTCGAAACGGAGTTACGTTCTGAAAAAGGCGGAAAAATATGCGCACGACGGTTTAAGAATTTTTCGTTTCGGCTAGAAATAGTCATCGTCGAGATTTCCGATTCTCGCACAGTGAGAAAATTTTTGATATATGCATATAAAAAGATTGATTTTAAACTTGTCAGAGACTGCTTTACGCGAGCGAGAAGAATTATTTGCGAGTAAAAAAACTTATAGTTAGAAAATTAATATAGCGGCAGAAAAATAAAAAAAGCTGAGTTACAGCCTTTGACAATAAATTTGAAATAAACGCAGCTCAGTGAATATTTCTCTAATGACGTAAGATATGCACCGGATTGAGCGATCATCTAGTATACTTGGCGCTAGATATCCAACGCGCGTTATTTCAAGGGTGCTTGCGTTAATTCACCTACGCGATCCCCCTTTAACCCCATTTCACCGAGGCACGTCGACTATGCGAATCAATTCGCGTCACTATTTGATAGAATCCCGCGCAGCGTTCGTCGTTTACGACTCTGACATTCCACACTTGTTCCGGAAACGTGAACTGACGCAACAGGAGAAATGCATGAAATTTTAATAAAAACGCACGCATACCAAAGAAAATAATAACGAAAGTCTCTCTATTATTAAAAGCTTTATGGAGATCTTAATGAAATACGTTTCGAAATCCTCAAGCTATACGTTTCATTTTTAATTATATATTTTCTAAAAATAAACACGCAAACTTGGATTTGTAAGCGATATTAAAAACTGGATAGCTGGCCTGCTGCAATATTACAAAGATTAATATCGATGAAGATTAAGTTTGAATACAGCCACTGAGAAATGAACGGAAATGCATTGCTCACACAATAGTTTCATTCGATATTTTGTCAGCAAATAGTTGTTCCTTTCTTTTCCGCAAACATTTTCCATATTGTATTTCGAGCGTAGCAAATTTCTCTCCACAACTCAGAAAATTTATATACTATTTGCGCATATACAGGATATTTGCAGGACGTTTGCATTATTTAATTTTTTCTTAATCAATATTTTTAATCAATATTTAATGACAGTGAACTAGAGATGTATTTTACTTCATCATACATGTATATTTTATATGTATCAATATATACGTATTTAAGTATTATATATATATAAAATAGTAGCTAGATAGTTTAAACATGAAAGAGCTCAAGAATCTTAATCTCTGTTAAAGAAAAAATCCTCCGCATAAATTCATCAGAAAATAAATCCCGCTATTTGCGACACGCGGTGTATATAGAACGGCACAATATATAAGCTGGTATATTATTTTCTTTAATCTCTCCCTTCGGGAACAGGAGGGGACAGGAAAAGGATCGCCCGGGAAGGAGGGAGAGAAAGAGATACCGGGAACGGCTCGTTATTAAATCGAACGCGACCCTTTGGCCGGCGGCCATCGCTCATAGATCCCGCGGGGATTCCCTCATGCCGTGGGATTACAGGTGACCAAACTCCACCCTTTCCATCCATTCCATTCCATTCCGTTCCGTTCCATTCCATTCCATTCCGCGAAAGCTGCCCATTACCACCGGCGTATTGATTGATGTAACAGTTATTAATTCGCGTGCCCGATTATCGAGCCCGCCCAGTCGCGGGTGTCTCCGCGGTTTCTGTAACGCAATAACGCGCAATAGCAGTAACGCAATTCCCACGTCGCGGCGATCCGTCGTTATTCATTTAGATATGACGGCTCGGGAGGGTGAGAAGAGGGAAAGGGGTTCGGTGTCTGACGGCGAGTCGGGAGTTTACAGGAGAGGGATGCGAAAAGGCACGAACTTATCTCCCTGGTCGTCGCGCGGCCAACGAGTCCGACCACGGGAAATGGATAGGGATTTCTGCGAAACTTCTTCCCCGGCGAGTTCCGCGGATTTTTCTCCTTTCGGGAACCGTGTTTCCTATCGCGCTAACTGCAACGATTGCAGTTCGGGAGCAATTATAGTCACGAGATCAATTTTTCTCGGCCCACTTCTCCTCGCGAGCGTCAAGATGTTTATTGGAGGGTGCAAATTTCTTCCCATATTATAAAATATGGATTAAGGAATTGAAAATATTAATAATGCGTGCATGTTAAAGAAAACATATTACATTTGACATTAATTTGATATGGACACAAAAAAAATTTTTTTACACAACATTCGTATAATGTAGCAAGGAATCTTATTTTTTGTATCGAAAAACGCGATTAATAATTACATTTATATTGAATTATATGTAATCTGTATGCGAGAAACATTTCACGAGAATCCTATAAAAAGGTTTTAGAGTGCATATTACTTGCGTGTGGTTGGCGCGATATATAAGCTGGACTGTTAATACCGGCTGCATTATTAATCGCTACAAATGCATCCTGACATGACTATACAGCTACGAGCGGGCTTTTAAAGCTGTATCATAGGCGTGTCCCACCATTAGTAGGATAACTTTTAATATCCTTGTATCGTCAAGAAAACAACTCGCTATCGAAGAACAATCGTCGTGATAATCCCTTCTATACTCTTTATCGCAAAAATCTACAATGCTTCTGCAATGCCTGTTAATATGAATAACGGAATCAAGAAAATTCGAGATAAATATCACGCAAAACTTTGTCGATTACTTCGAAGTATCGTCATAAAAAAGCGCTCTACATAAGAATTTATAATCCCTAGCGTATAATAATTTTGATATTTATATTATTCTGCTCAAGTTATAAGCTTTTATTCCAGAATAAAAGCTAATAACTTAATTTTTGTAATCACCTTTTGAGATTGATTTTCAAACGATAAAGAACGCGAGCTTTTCTTTCACGAACTGCAACACTAATATTAGCTAAAATTAAAAAAATATGTACTTTTTCGCTCGAAAAGTCAGAACAACGCTCCAATCTATGCAATGTTAACGCTTTTAATTGCACAATTCAAGGAGCACACGCGTAATACGCGCGCCAAGCTGTTCGCTTGTTCGTACTCGAACGAACAACTGGAACGATCGAACCGAGACATTAGACGGTTGCCAACGGCCATTAATCATACAGTACGAGGAGGCAGGTGATTAATGTTTTCCTCTGTACGCGCTAACTTCCAGCCCCCTTCTTCCCTTGCCTCTTTCACCCATTTTCACGCTCTCTCCCCGGTTTTCTTCGAGTCACCGTTCTTCGGGTTCCTTCGTCGCCTCCCATCGAGATCATACCGCCAAACTGCCGGCTATCATCGTCGAGTGATTAATTTACGATCCCCATCTCCGTTCCTTTCGTCATTTTTGCCATTTCGATTCTCGACACTCTCACGAAACATTTAATATATTCCGGTAATTCTTTAATAGCGTCGGTGTGTATTTCAAAAATATTACACGTTACATATGTAACGCAAAATTGTAGAGAAAATATTTCACTAAATATGAAATGTAGATGAGAGACGATCCATTTATAAAGTTTGTCCTTTCGTGTTTATAATTCGCGATTTGGAGTAATTTTTATTACGTATACTCATGGCAATTTATATAATCTCTGTCGATTTTATAATAATAGGAAAAAGTGATTTCGAAGTATCAAATTTATCTTTTCGTATTGATGTAAAATGAAAAAATTCTCGCCACAAAATACATATGTATAATACCATTAAAGTGTATTGATTTTATGTGTAACTGTCTTGTGCATATATATTTTTATATATTTTATTAATCTCAAACTTATTTTAAATTTATGGGTTAAAAAAGATTCTTTCTATTTATATGTTAGAGAGATTAATATTAAAAAACGGAATCTTACACATTAGCAGATTTTTAAATTATCTTTATTAAACTCTATATTGGCGTGGTTTCAAGATAAAAAATAAAATTAATGAAAAGCTACACTTTGCAAAATCACCTTTCATTCGATAATCTCTCAGACTTCAGGGTCTTAATAAAGCAAAACTTAATTCTCAGATGGCAGATTGGGCCCCAGTAACAACAATTTATGTCGTCGAATGCCTCGACGAAGTTCCCGAGTTATTTTATCGAGACATAAATGTTAAATGCTCGCTGTTAAGTCTCTTTATTTATGTCCCTGAGTTCGCGGAACATTATGACCGATTTTTTATATTCGTAAGTTTTTTTTATATTCGTAAGTTTCGTTCCCGAGGGTTTCGCAAATAGAAATCAGAAAAGGAACGCGCGATGCGTTCGAAGAGCGCATTTTTTGAAACACAATAAAAAAAGAAAGCAGAAATTTTGGAAGCAATGACTCGACTCGCTATTGCTTGGGTCCATCGGTCATGTAATCTAATTTATGTTTTACGAGAGTCGCCTATATAATTTTTTTCTTGAAAATTTTTTTGCGAAAATGAATAAAATATAGATTCTTCACATCGGTGATTGAGACTAACAGAAATGTATTTTGTACCAATACACATTAAATACGTCACAAGAGATAACACATTACGCTGGGTAAATGAATTGATTCTATTTTCTGGAGCACGTCATTAAAAATTGCTGTGTTTTAATTCAACTTGAAGTTTAGTCCTCGCGGATTAGGAAAAACTTCACAAGGAAAGCTTTAATTTTTTTAGGCGATACAATCTTTCTCCTCGCCAAGCTCATGGATCATTAAGAATTTTCCGGCGCAGAGACGCCGACTAATAGCATCGGCTGGATTACAAAGTTTTCAGAGCGCCGGTTTCCGCGCCGAGAGAGCGCACCTGAACACCTGCACCCCTTTCTTGCACAACCCTCTCGGGACGCAACCTTTCCATCCCTCACGGGGATGGCGCGAGAAGTTTCTACCCCGCGAAGACGGACTTTTCGCGGCATTTAACCGCCTCGGCTCGGGAGACCGTAAAGTTAAATATCGGAGGAGGATTTCTAAGAAGCGGGGAGAAGACGGCAAGAGGGTGGAAAAAATACCGCCGCCACGTAAATTGGCTTCGCCGCCGGAGGCTGTCGGTTAATCGCGCGAAGAGGTCGCGGCCGAGCAACAGACAAACCGGGAACAAATAAAGAACAAAGTTAAAATTCAATTCAACCGGAAGAAACAATCGAAGTTCCGGCCGCGAGAACTGGGGGACCGCGTTTACGATTGTTTCAGCAAAGTCGAGAAATCCAAGGAGAGGCAATTTTTCATCAAAAGAGCGTGCTTGAAAAAGAAGCGTATAATAAAGTTGTAACGCGTCTCAATGTACGTGTTCTTTAAATATCTATTCGAAGCCGATTACATTCTTTCGAAATAAAAAAAGAAACGCATTTATGTGTAATTTATATTTATAAAAGAACATCGCAATATCTATTTAGTATCGTATTTTGTAAAAGTCGCTTTAAGTAACGAAGAGCGAACACAGGATCGGGATTTCAAGGCAATGTGCTTAATCCCTCTTGAGAAAGAAGCATTTGTACGCTCTCTCCTTGAGAGAGCACTGTATCGGATTACACGTGCAGTAGAACAGGTCAACCTTTCGTCAGACGTCGGTAAAGCGCGCGTGGCTTATACGCGAATCAATTTCCAATCAATTTGTCCGCGTCGTTAAAATTTTAAAAGACGCTGTGACATTTCGTTAGAAGACAGAAACAAGAAACTAAGCTATTCATCGTTAAATAATTCAGATCACAAGATTTACGTTAGACAATCTATAAAATTGATTTTGTAAAGAATTTTTTATAACGATGTCGCCTGACATCTCTGGATCTCAGATATCGATAGCAATCGAGAATGCGGTTGAAGGAATGTCTCTATCTTTTCACATTGAGACGAATTTCTTACAAAAACTATTCTCGTCATCCGATTATCTGGATATAAATATCAGTCTGAATTTTTTTTTTGTCAGTCATCATCCAACAGAATTTTTTTTATGGTACAAAAATCATGCGACATGTCCCCGGAATGTATTAAAGAATCTGTCCGACCAATGACAAGCCCTATGCGGGCTGGCTTCGACGCGAGTTAATCTTTCGAGCTGATTACAAATCGCGGACACAAATCCAGTCCCACCGCTGCCGGGACCATCGTGTAAGCCTGCTTACGCAACCGAACACATATAACCGGCCAATCGTCGATTCGTAATCCGGGAATGTTTTCCACCCGGTCCATTATCGGCTTAGCAACGTCGTCGTCGTTGCTCTCTTCGCTCCGACCTGATTCTACATGTTCGAGGGGAAAAAAAAAACAAAAACGCTATCCTCTATATACGCGCACTCGGGTAAATCGATAGTGTTAAGGATAGTTTCCTCACACGCTACTCACATTTGCAATTCCTCCGAGACATTTGGAGAAAAGCAAAAAGCTTTTGTATCGAGATGGACTCGACGCAAATCCTATATGTTTACATGAATAACTTTAGTTTGCAAGTTGTTTTTTGCAATAATTCTTGGAAATAACGGGAAACGAGAGAAATTTATCATTCTGTTGCGCTGCGATTTAGCATTCAATCAATTTGAATCTCTCACTATGTATTATCGATATTACATAATAATTAATGTGTAAGATAACGTAAACAAAAATTGATTAAATTCTTTCGATGTGGGGACAACTTTTATAAGTACTTGTGTCAGGTTGATGTTATTACTTTTTCCCAGGGGCACAACAATAAGGCGCATCTTACTTTCACGTACTTGCGAAAGACATCTTTGTACACCATATCGTTGGGAGATATTATTTGCGACGCTATTGAGCACGTTTAAAAATGCATAGGCCACTCAACTCGAACCGGAAGCACTCCGGTTATCCTATTATCCGGAATCCTCAGGGGTAAGACTCACCCTTCTTTAATGATATTTGCCTCTTATTATGAAAACAAGTTCTATTTTTATAAGCATGAAAAAATATATATATTTTTATAAATATACAAAATATATTTTATATATATTTTTGTATATATATTTATAAATATATATATATATTTTTTTTTATAAATATACAAAAATATATATTGACAAAATCGTGAATTATGATATAAATAGGTTTTGTTTTCATTTTAATTTAAGATTAAAAAGTATTTTTGTGAAATGTAAAAAATTAAAAATTTCACGTAAAAATAAAAATCTACATTAATTTTATTGTCAATCTGTAATATCGGAAACTCAATTATTTTTTTCATGTGCGCGCGAGTACATTTACTGGTTTTCAGAAAAAATTTACTTTCATATAAAAATTTCCATAAAATTTATTGCTTTAGCATAACATTTAAAATCGCTGCAATTTATTTTATCAACTTCGAAGCGTTTCGATAACGAAGCGAAATGTCAATTTCGTTGCAAGTGCAATTAGTGTCTTAAGATTGTCGTATAAAATGTATCGCGCCAAACAACTCTGGCAATTCCGATGGTCGCGCGGGCGCGGCAAGGAGATTATTCTATAACTTTAACAATCAATTATTTAGAATTCAGTTATCTCGGCGGAACGACCGGCGGTATATTTAATTTTAAAACTGCAAACAGTCGCCCGCAGTAGCGCTCGCAGACGACAAGCACTCAATATGTAAAACGCGATGTAACTTCCGCCGCGGCCGCAACTCTGGCTCCGCGCGGATTAATCAAGCGGAATTCACGCCCGACTTGTAAACGTTGATCAAATATCCGCGAGCGAGTTAACGACCGCGGGATTGTCTGCGAAATTCGACTAATTCAAACTCTGTCGCGCGACATTTTTCGGCATCCGTCGAAGTTAAATTACATTAGCCCTTTCGGCGTCCCCGGGAAATTAGGGGCGTTCTCCTCGTTTATAACCCGCAAGCACGCGGTTTGTATGTGGAGAAATCTTTTACACGGGTTCTCTTTTTTTTTCTTTTTTACGACAAGAGTCCCAGTTTTCAAATCTGATCCAGTAAAAAATTCTTCAAAAAATTCCTGAAGTACTTCACCCATGTAGAGAGCAATGAAAAATTTCCGTTTCTTTCTTCGACACTCTTTCCGCACATGTATATATTTGAATATGTATATAATTCATCGTGTCGCATTACACGCGATACTGCATTCAGCGCGACCGCTTTCAATATAAAACGTAGAAATAATAAATGGGTCGGCCAGGTGGTCCGGCTTTGCGTGCTTACCTGATAAAGTATGTCGAGGGTGATCGGATAAAGCATGTGCTCCACAATGACTCGGAGAACCGTGTTGGGTCCGCCCTGGGTCTCGCCGGCACTGGTTACCTGATTTTGTCCGGCAATTGCAACCTGGTTATTCGAGTTCTGCAACAGAGAATGAGAACAAAAACGAAATTAAGCGCTTTGAGCGAATCAATTGCTATCGATGCATTTACGTGTCGTCCGGAAGGTACACTAAAAATACAAGTTAGCCAAATTCCGCAAGACGTAAATTTCATTTTAATTTCATTGATGTAACTTTCGAAAGTAAAAACTTGGTTCTCTTGTATTTTCAGGATTTCCTACTTAAGCAGATTAAAGGTTCGTTTATAAATATAAATATATATAATTATAAATTATTATTAATATAATTAGATGTATAAACCAACAATGTGAAATAGTAATATTAATCAATGTAATTATAAATATTTACTCGATAAAAACATTCTGACAATAATAGATTGTATTACTGTACGAGTGTATTGATAATAAAATAAACACATCATAAGTATGTATTGTATATATGTATATATGTATTATTTGTCAAAATCATTTGCAGTGTTTGTAATCATTCATATTTTACGGATAACAAATAATTTATTAAATAAGATAATAGTAATTATATATAATTTTGTATTTTAAATTATAATACACAAACGTAACTCTTTTATATTTATTTGTACAGAAAGTTCTTGTGTGCTTTTCAATGATGAAATGATTTGAAATTGAAGTGATTTAAAGAGAATACATTATGGAAAATCTTACGACTTCGATACGATGTATGATCCTTCTTCTTCGCACGATAAGAAACAGATCATGAAAATTCTGTCTCGGCTTGTCTGCTGAGCGTGATGAAGCGGAATGGAAAATGATTTCTTTGAAGTGAGAAGCAGAAAGCGAGCGTCGGAAAAAAAACGAAGAAAAATGCGGGAGGGCAAACGAAAATAGATGCAAGAGTATTAAAATCGGACGCATACTGAGCGTAAAAACGAGGAGACATTATACTTTGTAAGTGAGAGCCGTATAATGGACGATGGCGCTGCTGGATTATTAAAAGAAGCCGTGTCTTTCCGAGTCTCACCGAATGAAACATCCGGTACGTTCGGTCCTAATAATTGAATTGGCAGATTGCGGAAATTAAGTTGCAGCAAGAATCGCGCAATTTTTCTTTAACAATCAATTGATAATTATATATTAAAATAGAGTATATATATGTTTTATTTAAATTCCCTAATTGTTCATTATATTTTTTAATTTTATTTAAGGTTTAACATTTTATGATTTTACTTCAATATTTCACTACTTATTATGTTCTCTTCTTAAAAAGGATTTGAATAAGTATTTACTCACAGAATGCGAAACTTTTATAAGAAATAGAATCGTTAAAATATAATTTTCGGCGAATATCTTTTTCACAAAATTTCTCAATTACTTTAAGAGCGAAATCATGTTAAAAACATGACAAAGCATTGTCCGTTCTTCCTATCCTTGGCACGTGCGAAATGCGTTTGACGTACCGTCGCCGTTTTCATCAGCTGCCGCTGCCGGTAAAGCTGTCAAAGTGAACTTTAAGGGGTACGACGCGGCAGGGGCATTAGCATAAAATGCTAAAGAAACGCGCCACATTAGAATTTCGATGTAGATTAAAGCGCGACACCCGGCAAGGCTCCTAAATCTGACTTCGTAAAAATAACTTCTTTCCGAGCCTCGAGTATCCTAACGAAATTTCCAACGCGACAGGAAATCATCTTCGCTTCCTGATTCGCGCAGAATTGCTGAATAATTCGAGCAGCTCAGATATATAAGTAGTTTAAGCGTTAATTATTCAATTATTGCGAATAAAAATTCGTAATGTAAACACATGAACAATAGAAAATAAATATGAAGATAATCTTATGCCAATAAATCGTCCAGTTTTATTATTAATAAATCATATATTTAATAAATGATTATAAACGCAAGAACCTCAACTTTGATTCTGATGAATAAAATACGAATCGAAGACATAGAATTGCATCTCGATTATTGCAGCAAGCGCAACGATTGTTATTAGTTTTCATCGGAAGCCATTTCAAACAAATTTCAAACACAAGGTTGCTATGAACACACTTGGCTTCGATGTGGCATTTTTCACGAAGCGATATACAATATCTTTAATAAAGACGTTCAATGGAAGCAATTCAGAATAACCGATAAACAAGCAGAAGACAAATAGACTTGCGAGGAACCGAACAGACTTTATGTCGAAACGCAATCGCGGATATGCTACACTTAGAAGATGTTGCATTTAACCGCGCAAATATCTTGACCTAAAAAATACAGCACACTAAGAAGGAATATAAAAGCGAGAGATAAAACCAGGCTACAAAAAGCGTATAGTTCTTCAGCGGCGAATGATGATCGCAACAATTCGAAAGAAGTAACTCGAGTGCATGACGTAAAGTTCCACTTCGCGGGACGCTTCATAAACGCGAGAGCTTTTGATTCTGCGGCTTTTGATGTTTTTACATATGTTCGAACGGATCGAGATATTCAAAATGCGAGAAAAAACATTGATAACTAATGTTTTGCAATTTTAGACATTTTACAATTATTTAGAAAAAAAAAAATTTGCAATAATATTATAAGGCAGATAATCATAAATAAAAATTTAAATCATAAATAAAAATCTTGTACAATTTTGATATTTTTTACTCTTAAATTCTTCGCAGAAAAAAGGTGTGAATCATTTTAAAAATTGTTGGAATAAACAATTTCTCACATACTTAACGTCCGGATTAAATAAATAATTAATGACTAGTCTTTTTCTCGTTTCACCTTTCATGAAATTTACAAGTGTGTTTTTTACCTCGTTCCTTAATTATTCTTAACTTCATTTTGTTTTTAATTTTGATAAAAAGCGAGCTTTTACACATAATTCAGCATTTCGTTTCATCGTACATTCGTTTAATTGCAATGTAAAATAGATCGGGACGTCGTCGCGAACGGAAACTACGTCGACCGTATCTACTAATAATTTTACGAGCGATTTTATCGAAGTTCGCATCGCGCGCTCGCGGTTTAGTCGAGTTTCCGCACGGATTCGAAGCGGTTTCCGGAGTTGACGAGGTCTAAACCTGAAATGTTTCAGTTTCTAACTGTAAATGTACTGCAAATAATTCACAGAAAAACTCGAGATGCATCGACTAATTGCAATAAAAACAGATCAATTGAGATATAAACCAAAAGCATATTAAGAACAATTTAAATAATCGCGATTGAAAACGATTAAAATGTAGAGTTGCTCGAATATATCGTGCTTATATAAATATTCGCAGTAAATATGAGTCAACAGTTGGAATTATTTTAACATAAAACTAGAAGCACTTACGAAGTCGCAATCCATTTACCTGTATCGTCATGACGATACAGAACGGAATATTCGAGGACGTCGAGCTTTTTTAAAAAGGAAAGGATTAATAAAAGGAAAGGATTAATTTTAACATCCTGACATCGGGCGAAGAGAAGGGAAGGAGGCGAAAGTTTGCCAGCTGTTAATTAATTAGCCTGACAAACGTTAACCGACGGCTGCCCGTCCCATCGAATCTGCCGTAAGGGTGGCGTGCGGCCGGCCATTTTATCCGAGAATTAATCCTAAAAGTTGCGCACATCCCCTCGTCTCCTCCTCCCGCACTGCGTTTCTTCCCCCTTCGTCCCCTTCGTCTCCCCACCTCTCCCCCTTCCTTCGCGATGCCGGTTCCCCTCAATTAGCGGCCCATAAATTCTCATGCGTGCGAAACATAAATTCACGCGGACACTCTTCGCTCTCTTATTTCGCCTCCCTCCTCCTACATCTCCTACCTCTTTCCGAAGTAATTCTCGAGATCGCCTTTCCCGATGCAATCCTTTTTATCGGGACCATGCGTCTTCCGCGAGAGACACGCGATATATCGGGAGATTCCTGGGAATCCTATCAAAGCCGCCGCAAAAGAAATTTTCCGCCTACTCGAGCACGCTCTCACGAAATCTAATTTTTATTCGCCGCTTATCGGAGAATTAAACGTCATGTCGAAAATAACGGACGAGTAAAAGTCAGGGAGATCTATTCGGTGCTTTTATCGTTAGCGTGAGCACCGATGAATTTCGCATGCGGTGTCAACTAATTACGCCACGAAATAATATTCCGTCTCTCTTTCGTAATAAACTCCCTCGAATTGAGAATAAATCTCGAAACTTCTCAAAGATTTCACGTTATTTTCCACATTTTATTTTGTTACGCTCATCGACGTCGCTCCCGAAAATGTTACGTAAATTAACGAAATTATAGTCGTTATATCATCTTATTTTAGCAATGAGTCTAGACGACCAAGCTCCATGAATTTATATCAAAATGAGCAACATATGTTTACGTCCCTAAATATTTACTGATGTATATGATGTGTATATTAACCAGCTCTCTTAATTAAAATTACAATATTATGCTCATAATATTAGAATTATGGTATACTGAACCGTGTGCAAATTTTAAATTTCCATTATTCTTGCGTAAAATTAATTATATTTCGCAGAATTCGCGCTGTGTAAATAAGACTTATATAAATTATAAAATTATACATTAAATTGTGCGCAATAGTTACGAATGCAAATGAATGTATATTAAATGAATAAAATAATATTTTATTTCACATTTCGCTGACGTAAATGTAACGTAAGTGCATTGTAAATTACTTTCTCTGTATTTTTCGCTAAAACTGCGTCTTTTATCCAATAAAACGTCATCGTAACGAAGAAGGATAGACATTTCCGTTCCAGCAGATTTCGATGGAAAGACGAAAGGATCTACTCCTTCCCCACCGTTTAGAGAATACTTAACTACCGACTTAATTATACTGAATGTCGATAATAAAGTCACCATCTGTGAGCGGCCTGGGAGAGGCTTGATTAAAGCCGTCCTTTAAGCTCCCAAAGAAAGATCTTCAGAGGGGAGAGGGAAAGTTTTCCACCCGAAAACTACCATTCTCGTTCGAAACTCCCACCGTGAAATAATAATCCCAATTATTGTTATCGTAACTCGCACAATAGAAACCCGGAGAGAAGTAGCGGGCGGCTGCTGCTGCTGCTGCCTTTACGATACTTAGCAAAAGCTCAATAATATACAGAGCGTCTCAATCATAACACATTTTCTCTTAATTCTTATATAATTCGTGAACCATAAATGATTAAGAAAATTTCACCTTCGTTCTGTATTTTTTATATTTATTAGGCATATTTAAATGGCAAAAAAATTTCAAAAACATCGCGTATAAATTTAATTTAATCGTCATGTGATGATTCCGTTTATTTTTATTTTTTTTCTTCGATGTGTTTGTTTAAAACTGGCCACTGGGCATTTAAAAAATGGACTATTGAAATTAAATTATTTAAATTGTTTTGTTTAAATATTATTAATATATATAAAATATTATTTCCTTTAATTTGTTTTCAGTAAGAATAATAGATAGAAATACGTAAGAAATATTTAGGTTAAATATGATGATTTATAAAAATAACTATTAATATATTGTAATGAAACATGAAAAAAAGAAAATCAATTGCAGAAATGTAAATAATAAGAGAAAAATAGAATTTAAATTCATGAAAATATATGGTACTCGAATATGCTGCCCATATTAAAAACAAATAATGTTAAATCTATTTTTTAAAATCTCCATAACGAGAAATGTGCATATCTGAAAAACATTAATTTTTTCTGATTTATAAAATCTACTAAATATTTCAAATGAGATTTAATTAATATATATAAATAAATTATTATACTATATTAATCATTTATAATTCAATACGCAAGCACGAGAGAGAGAAAGAGAAAGAGAGAGAAATAAATATTTTTAGATCTTTTATTCTGCATATACTATATTCTTTTTTTTCTTCGATTTTATCAATAATTGAACGAGAACGAAACAACTCGCTTTTTCGCGCGAATGGGCTTTGCTCATATCGGGTTCTCACGTAAAGCAGAACAAAAAGAATTCCGACAAATGATAAAAAGCGTCTAGTGTTAGAATGTTTTGATCCGCAACATTGCGTGCGGTGGACATTCCGCTGCTGCAGGATTGTCACGGTAATCCAGATCGTTACCGTCACTATGCACTTGTCCCGAAGCCGCTTTCAAGGGGTAAAATAACTACTCCTAGGGGTAGTTTCTATCCCGCTTTGATAGCACGGCCTCGGAACTAACGATGAGTGCCGAGACTGAGAATATTACTATAACCTTCCATACTCGTTATCGCTGATCTTCCACCCACACTTCTCTCTCTCTCTCTCTCTCTTGCTTTCGCTCAACATCTTTCTCCCTAGCCAATCGCGGTAGGCTATCTCTCTGCATCTTTCTATAGGCCTTCGATAAAATCCGACGAGGCTGTTTTTTTTCGAGGCCGCCATCGCGGCCTCGCACCGGAAGTTGCGGCCGGAGAATCGTGTCGCAAAGCTTCACCGAGAGCACCATCGCGCGAAAAACCGCGAAAGCGTTAAAGTTTCGCACACGCTATCTCTCGCGAAGATCTGAAGCTTCGCGGATGTTCCTCAGGATCTCATCTCCTTCTCTCGCGGTCTATCGGGAAATTTACGAGCCGTTCTCCGTGCGGTATAATAAGCCAATCTGTTCGCACAAACGTGTCACGATCTGTATAAATCTTTTTGCCGAGCGAATCCTTCTTGTCTCTCCCTCGAGATTGAGATTTTTCGGTTTCGCGATTTCACAAGTTTGTCCGCGATTCGTTTTTGGATTTTTTGGATCCGACGTGCTGTCAGGTTTCCATTTCGTTGTCGCGTAAAAGTCGTTGCGACAAAAGTTTTAGCTGCTCTTCAGACTAAAATTTTTTTTTTTTTTTTAAACTTTAGTACTCGATCGAGAAACGTCACTTTCTCAGGCCGTGACAGGAGATATCAGCTATAAACAATACCATTCGGCAATTCTCATGATAAAATGATTGGTAGGTCAGTGTTAAAAAAAATGGTATTTCCAACTCTGAAAAGATGACGATTAACGACTGCGAAACGCTACTGTCTTTTTTTATGTCATCTCCTTCTTTTGAAAAGACTCGTATTGTCGAAACGATTTATTTGATCGGCGATACACTGTTCGTTTAATCGCATTGAATTTGAGTAACGACGCTCTTGGCTGAAGTTATTGAAAAAGAGACGGCAGTCTCAGGGATGATTAATACCGTTTTATTCCGGCTATTGTTACTTTTTTCTCGCATCCCCACTATTTAATTGCGTTCGACCCGCGACTCTGAATAAATTATATTCGCCCGAGAATTATTTGTTTCAAATGAGAATCACGACGAGAGAGAATTTCGAGAATACCGTCTGCTGTCTTTCTCATTGTCGAATTGCTCGAGAAAATAATAGTCTGAGAAAATATAAGAGGCTTCCGCGGACCGCAATATCACCGGGAGTTTTATAAAATCCATCTGAATTCTGTGACGCGGAGTTATACGCCATTCTATTAGATGGTAGAATTATTACGTGAACATTTTGACAATTTATTAATAATTGTTGGCGATGCCAAAAAATTCGATACTTGATTATTCTCTATTTTAAACAAGTTTTTCGTATATCAATAGCAAAGAGAGAGATTCCCTTAGCCCTCGCACGATTTCATTCTTCGAAAGACAAATAGCTAGGATTAAACATAAATATCTTTCTTCTATAATCTCTAATTAATATCGCCGACCGGATTACTCCGCGATACACTGTTTAACTTCATTCCGAGGGAATGCGAAATGATCCTTTTCGCGGTATAACGTGCACTTGAAGGCGAAACGAAGGAATTAAGAATTAATGCACGCTCGGGAGCGAGAAGCCGCCGGTGGATTGCCGGATAGAAGCCGCACGAATTGCCGAGAAACGTCTTGCGATTTCTTGACGAAACGAGCGAGGATAACACGCCGGAATACGGCTATCCGCAGGATATTCCGCGAACGTAACAGAGGAGGAAAGAGAGAAAAAGAAGGAAAGAGAAAGAGAGAGACATGGTTAAAAAACGAGAAGCGGCGCGATAAGAAAACTGCGCGGAAAGTGCTGCACGCTCGTTACACGAGCAACGCAAAAATTTTTCCTGAATAATTCATCGGCCAACGGTGATGGAATTTCTGCCGTATACGTGTGCAGAGATGCGGCGCGGAACCAATGTGTATATCACCGCTAATGGACAGTGAAAGACGCGAACTAAAAAGTAAGCGGATCTTATCAGCGATGATCGTTGACGCGATTAAAATTGACTGGCCGAAAATAAAGGGAGAACGATTAACTGCAGTATTTTATAATTTTTCCGAAAGATTCGAGATATTATTTTGGCTCTCTTGCATTAATCTTTCTCTCGTTATTTTTTTGTAAGATTTATAAATTATTATATATATTTAAAAAATATAAATTTCTACTTAAATTTCTATTCGAAAAATATATCATATAAAATCAAAAAATTAGATAATGTATATAAAATGCATTAATAGGCTTTTTTTACGATCGTTTCGATGTTCACTATAGCTTTGACGGCTTCCAAACGTCCATTTGGTGGATTCAATTCGCTTAAATTTTCACGATCCGATTGTCACGAGCAACGAATGAAGAAGCGCATCAAGCGGAAAAATTCGACAGTGCCCATGTGCGGTTCCGTCAAGCTAAATTCCTCCCGAACTTCATGTTCACGGCTCGATATATCCTCTTTCGCGCAGGCGGTGGCGGCTCCGTTAACGTCGCGCGTTGTTACGCGCGTAATTTTCGGTCGCGGTAGAATATTTGCCGGCCCCGTCGATGATACGGCCATCGATTTCAATCATACGCAAACCTGACACCATTTTCCTCACCCCCTTTCGAGCCAACATATTCCATTATACGTGCTCCGAGTTTTTCGACTCCGGCAGCAGCCTCACGCGTCTCGCTTTTTCGGGGTTTTCGTTTTTCTTCCTTTCTTTCCGCTTCTCTCTGTCCCGTCTTCTCTTCTCTCTCTTTCCTTCGTTTTTTTTTAATACTCGTACATACACCTCGCGAGCGAGGGATAAAGGCCGCGCATTCATTGGACGACATTATGAGCGGGATTCGCTGCTGTCAAAATGATTGAGTGGCCCACCCAGCCAGACGGACTCTTCTGCAGTCAGAATAATCAGTCTTCCCGGCTTGTAGCATCACCCCTTTTTCACTCTGTCGCACCCTCTCTCGTCGTTCTCCCAGAGTCTCCCTTGTGTCGTACTGGGAGTCAAGAATTGTCAAAGCTATTTTGCTCGTAATGTCGAACCAAATCAAAATCGAGCATCGCGTTCGCGTAGCACTTGGCGAGACTTTTCCTACAGAAAAAAGTATTCGCGATAAATTCCTGAAAAATCGTTTTCAGAGGGATATCTTTTCTTTAATTTCCTTCCCTCGATACGTCGCACAGTGTGTTTTCCTTATATATTTTCGTCCCCTCAAACTTTTATCTCGCTGCTGTTACATTTACATTCGATATATCCATTATACACAAGTTCCTCTGAAATTGCTTGCGATATTACTCAGAGATATTGTCGTACTCTTATATGTGGCACTCTTTTCTAAAACCATTCTATAAAACAGCAAGATAATTTATACCTGAAATATTCATACTAATGTCAAATTTTCGTTGAAAAGTCAAGGACGTGTCCCTCGTATTCCCAAGATATCTCTACTTTTTCATGTATGTCCCTATGTATGTCCACAGAGTGCGGGGGATTCTGTCAGGGGAAAAAGAAACGAATCGTCTATCTATCTTTGCGCACCCTCTTGCGCTCTCTTCGCTCTTGTATCAGTAAAAGCGCCAATAGACTCGCGTGTGCAGCTTTACGATATGCGTACAAAGTCGTCGATACCGTTATCGAAGAAGGTATACAAAGATTCCAAGAGGACACGGAGGAATGGTCTTGAGAGAAGACAGGGTGCGGCGACCTTTCAGATTTGTTGCGGAAAAGTATTCGATTTTTCTCGCCGTCTCTCGGCAAAGGGAGCTCTTTCGCGGCAACGGCGAGATGGTGAAATATGACGGGTGAGGACGAGAAAACGCGTCGAATGTGAAAAATGATGGATTAGACTGGCGTTGCTTATGCTTTAACACGCGACGAAAGAGGAATGAGGATTTTCTCTCGCCAACTCGCGTACGCGATTTGTCGTGCGATCTACATCGGTCGCTCTAATAAAAATTTCCCTCGTTTCTGAAAAAAAAATTCTGGGTAAACCTGTGAGATGCATTTTTTGAAATATTTAGCTTTTATCATCAAGTTTAATAATAGTAACAAAATATTTAGTAATAATTAGAAACATTTTCAAAAAATAGTTATAAATATTTTGCATTTAGTTAAATCTCAAGATTAAACTAAATTATTTCATCTTAATCACCTATACGTTTATAGTTAAAACTATTTCACCACAGCAGTTGATAACATTTATCAAGTTTGGATTATTATAATTAATTATAGTCACTTTTTTTCAGTGATATCATCTCTAAATTTCAACAATCGATTATAGAACACAAGCGACATTTCATCGGATATGGTCTAAATGGTGCAATGCCTATCGTGTACCTAATTATCGTGTCCACATGCTAATGCCGATAATTATCTCTGCGCGACGATTGCAATAACGTCCTAAATCAACAATTGTGATTATCTTGTTCCATCTATATTATTGCCGGGATGATTAATATTCTATCTTCAAATCAAATGCATTATGTATACGCCGCAGTTGTATTACAACGTCTGTGACGTCAGAGGCGAGAGGTAGGTAGGTCACTTTTTCTTGCGTTACATACGTTGAAATAAACGAGTTTGCCCGCATGCGCCATCGGTCGCGATAAAGTGTACTCGTAAAATGTGTCCCGCGAACTCCCCGGCTCCGGATCGTGAATTAATAAATAGACGCGAAAGTTAATCAACCGTCCCGCGCGCTGGCAAAGTTTACTTTTATCGAAAAATGTTACGGATTAAATTACACGGCTGTTTAGATTAAATTACAAAGTCCACTCTATTGAATTGCGGCATGTCGGAAAGTTTTTCCGCATACAGGTGAAAAGCTCATTTATTTCGACCGCTATATACCGTGAAAAAAAATTACACGCAATTTCTCGTCTCTGACGTGATAATGCAATACAGTCGCAGTGACTTGATCTAGGAGATAAAACACAGCAATATCGCCGAATCTAATTTGGTCGGGCGATTTTTATATATATATATATATATATATATATATATATATATAAAAAATGATAAGATTACCCGTTCATAATCTCATGCTGCCAAATTAATTTTATTTTTGACTTTGATAGATAAATTTTATTTTTTATATATCAATTAATATGATACGGAGTTTACGATACACCGATATCACCTCAAACAGCTCTCGCGTTGTACACACGGAGATAAAGATGCCGGTAATGTTGCGAGATATCTGCAGAAATTCCGTTCGTCCCAGCGAGATAGACATTCTCGGTCGGGCCGAAATTTCGCCCGAGGAGAAGAGGGGTCGACATTTTCTCTCGACGATAAAGCTCGCCCGTGCAGGTCGGGCAAGAGAAGAAGGGAGGATTCGGTAGCTCAAGGGTGCGTGGAGAGGACCTCGGCCTCTGTAACGCGACGGTCTTCATGGCTTGCATATTTCAGAGCTCGATGCAGTGAATGTAGGTCTAACAATGGCACATTGTTATTCGGACCTGTCGCGGCTGCCAGCCAAAGTGGAGCAGGGTGGCTATGGATGAGGGGGAGAAGGAGCAGGGTTAAAAGGGATGGGTTGAGTTACCGGCCACGGGAATATAGGGGGAAGGCAGATAGAGAGAGAGAGAGAGAGAGAGAGAGAGAGAGAAGGGGAGAGAGAGAGAGAGAGAAGGGGAGAGAGAGAGAGAAAGAGAGAAGGGGAGAGAGAGAGAGAGAGAACTCGAAGGATGGCTACGCGGGCAAGATGGCGTAATATTTTTAATGGAGGGTGTCTCGGGTGATCTACGGCGCGCCGCATTGTTTCTGTGAGACGCCCCGTGTACATTGTATCTCCCTCGTTTTTCCCAACCCTCTTTTCTCACCTGCCTCCTTCCGTCCGCCTTACCCTTTCTTTTCATTCTTGTCACTCGTGGTATCCCGAAAAATCCGACAAAAATACATCTACGATGATCGAGTTATTAAAATATACGAAATACATGTCGAAATATACACATACATAATGCAGATGCTATCGAAATAATGAAGAACAAATCGCAACTTTCAATGACTTCTTTTAACAAACAGCGAATTCTCTTCGCAAAATTTGTAACCGCAATAAGTCGAGCGCAAAGTAAAATGATTCCTATAAAAACAGAATCAGTGATATAAAGAAACGCAGATCTACAATGCGAAGCCAACAATCGCAATGACGGGTTTGTGTATCGCACAATTGCAAATTATGCTACTCTACCCCCGTATATACTAGCGGAGAAAAAAAAGAACGGGAGGAAATCCATTGCCAGAGTTTCCCTCCAGCAAGATTATATATATATACGCGCGATCACTTTTCCGGCTTTAACGCCCGCTTTTATGTTGCTCACAATTACCCCGCTGGAAGGCATTAGCTCGTAAACAATGGCCGCGCGGCGAACAGATTAATAATCCTTGTCAAGATTAAGCTGCTACGTATTATTTAAGTCTTTAATTGAACGTGTTAGGCGCCATTTTAACGGCGCCTAATCGTCAAGAGTATTGTCAAAAAATTATAAATTCTCCGTCCAATATTAAAATTGCCGTCTAGGAAATTATTCCCGTTGTACCATCTTCCTCATCAATTCTTCATTTTACTCGTACTACACGCAGTAACTTTTTCATGCACCCTATATGTCCTTCATACATACGTGTGCATACGCGCGTTCGCGGTTCCCTTGCATTTTTATCGCCCCCGCAGCTCGCTGAAAATCGAATATTCAGTTTTACTTTTTCCACCCTTGGAGCTCTGTTTTTCCAGTTTGTCACTGCATTACTTTGCATCCTGACTACATATTGCTTTTTCTGTTCAGAAATCGCCATCTCCTTTCCTCCCTCACCGGTTCGATAACATCCACTACGTGCGCGGAAGTGTACCGACGATAACCCTGTGCCCGACGAATAAAAAGCAACGATATTGGGACTTCGGCCAAACGCGTCGCTTAACGGACACGTTTACTCCGCGGTAACGCTGATTTATTCATGATCACCACGTTTATCGCCGGTAAACGTCGGCGAAAAATGTTAATGTTGACACGGGATTAATCGCGGAAAATTCACGTAGGCGACCTGCTCTTTTTTTTCTCATTTATACACACGTACTCTCCAGGACAAAAATCCGAAATCATTCATCGTATGAAAATTCATATTTATTTTATCGAACGAATATTCATGCCCTTTCGAAACAGATACAGAAATGATATTACGTAAAAAAGTCCCCTCGAAAAACTCGCATCGTATACATCGTGTAACGTGCATATATGTACAATTAAGACTACGTATATGCACCTAAGATTTACTTAAGGCCTAGATCTACAGCCCTGATCTCCCGCGATGCCGTTCCTTCTTTCTTTTTGCCGGCGGAAAGTTTTCGCCGAGAGAACGGAAAAAAAAGTCGCACCCCTCGCAACCCGCTCGCCGGTGGTGTAAAGCAGAATTATGTCGTGCCGTTATAGCGCGGGACACGAGGCTGCCTTTTACGGGGGCTTCCTGCCGAGAGGCGAGTTTTAGTTGGAAAGCAAGCGAGCGAGCGATTACTAAAGGCTACCGAAAGTTTTTCTCGTCGGAAAAACCATTAACCGCCTTCCCTTTCTCGCATAGGCAAGGGCGACACACTTCTGTTGTCGGCTTTGTTACGGCCACTCCGAGCGGAATCTGTTTTAAGGTATTAGGGTAGCGAGAGTATCCTCCCGTCTCTCCTTTTCTTCCATGCTTTCTAGCCGCAGGGGTGATAAAAATTTTTCGCGCGCGTGGCCTATCGCGACGAACTTTTCCGGCGGATTTTCACGCCACGGTTTTTTCCATGGTTGATGAAGACGGAAAAGCTCGGGAAACAACATTTTCGAGCTTGGCTATTCGTTATTATTGCACGCGTGTCAAAAACAAAAGATACACACACGAGTTATTTTGATACTATGAAAAATCAATTCTAAATATTTTAAAAATACTCGGAATAAGTGATGTGTATTAATTTTTCAACTGCGAAATATTTTGTTGATTTTTCGAAAGTAGTAAAGCAAATCTCGAAATAAAGATTGACACTTTTCGCGATTTTATTTCAAAAATTTAATTAAATCTAAATTATAATAAAGTAAAGATTAATTTTTAATTCCATATTTCATAGAGATTTTTTTAACTCGAAAATTTCAGAAATTAACTTGCATCCGAAAGCTTTGTAATATGACTGGTACATTTGATGCAAAATAACATGTAAAGATGCAGAATAAATACCAATTAGCGTAGAGATAAAGTTACAATGTAAAATATAGGTTTATATGTTGTGTGCTTGTTCCAATTAAAAACTCCCGAATGCTTTTTATATTTTTGGAGAACTAACATCGTATATATCGTATAAATAATATCTAATTAAATGTATCGTAAATAAATGTAATAAACTGCAGGTTAAAAACGTCACGATTTGATCCGACAAAAATATGTCTCAATTTCCTCAAAAATAGAAATGAACTTGTTTTTTTTTTAATTTGTAAGATTCTTCACGACTACTTTTCCTCCTTTCTTTTACTTATAAATATAATATATATAGATGTATTAATATAAAATGCTCCGTTAGCTGCCAAGGTATTTGTGCGTGCGTCCAAATTAAATCCCGTCTCGAGTACAAAAGTGAAATCATTTAAACGAGAATAACGGCAATAAAAGCAACCATGTGAAAGCGTACAGTCGGAAATATCTAAATTAATCCAAATTAACTAAATAAAAGAGAAGGAGAGGAGGACGTTACGCTGCAGCGAGAAGCCACGTAAAAATATATCTTAATTCCGGGCACGGGTTTCCGGATTGCAACAGAAAACTCTTCGAACTCGAGGAAACTAGAAAAAAGTACGGGAGAGTTGAACCCGACGATGCCGTTAAAATTTTTCCGTCAAAAAGATCTATTTGGATATATATAAGTGTAAAATAAATTATCTAAATAAAAAATTATATAAATAAAAAATATAAAAAATATAAAAAATAAATAAAAAATACAAATATATTAAAATAAATTATATATGTAATAACAATGCTTACATATATACTTTGCATTAACAGTTGCCATTTTTTTTTGTCTGAAAAATTAATTTTTTTTATGTAAAAATGTACCACAAGCGATGTAGAATTTAATCTTTACATATGTGTATATTATTATTAAAACGTATCTTCAATTTCGTCATATAATTTCAGTAATTTCTAGGAATTAAAATGTATATATCGATATTATTTCAATCATGTTATTATATATATTTTAAGCGCGCGTAATTAAAAACGTCTGATTACTCCCAGCGTCTATTTTAATGATTTAGTCTAATTTTAATTAGATCCATCTTGATAATAATTCATTTTTGGGTCCCACTTATACATTGTAACGTCTCCCCTCGTTTATAACTCATTATCCGAAAAATATCTATCTTTATCTCGTCCATTCTCCTGCTGTAAACACCGTGGCTACGTGTTCCGGAGTCGGTTAAGCTGAGCTCTAAATTAATTACTAAACAATGCCAGGCTGCCGTGGCGCGCGGTTTCTTTATTAAATGAGTTCGCTGGTCGAGCGTTTACTTAACTGACACATTACTCCCAGGGGAAAGGCGAGGAGACGATTGCATTAACTTCGTGTGCCATAAATATATTCGCTTTTTCGGGCTCTTTCACCAAGAATTCGAATTTTCCTCATTTTCGCGGCCTCACCGATTTATTTTCCGCCCGATCCAAATATAATTCTATTATTATATCTTGAGTAATCGATATCACGCGAGAAGCTTTTTGGGGACGCTTATGTAATCAACAAGAAAAAGCAAGATTC
The DNA here is from genome assembly GCF_003227725.1 of Camponotus floridanus. Lineage (NCBI taxonomy): Eukaryota > Metazoa > Arthropoda > Insecta > Hymenoptera > Formicidae > Camponotus > Camponotus floridanus. The sequence continues at coordinate 1,793,859 of NW_020229838.1, forward strand.
AAATTTTCATATACAAAGAAAAACAGAAATTAAAATAAAGAGGAAACACAAACGGAAAGCAAGTTGAAAATGTTAGACTATTGAGAACTTTATCAGATTTAAATTGCATAAATCTCGTTAACTTACATAAAGACGCTGCTCCGGCACGACTCGCATAAATCAGACATCCTTCATCGGAGAGATGCGCGACGATATTTTAATCGCGAGTAAAAGGTGCGGCTGACATCGTCGCGGATTTGTGTATGTTTCCTCGTTCATGTAAAATTGATTTCTTTTCTCCGAGGAGCGAGTCCTCGGGAGGAGAGCACATCGCTTAGATGCGCGACATTCGTCTTGCGTTCGGCCCGCAAAATTTCCGGCATCATCGTCGCCCACGTCGCGAACTGTACGAGCGATGCATCGCCGAGGCTTTCACGGCGATTGCTTTTTCGGCATCGTTTGTCAGCCCGGACGCACGGTGAGAAATCATTCGAGCATAGAGGGAACGAACTCGCCGAGAAACTGAAAATCTTCCTCCGTCAGCCATCTTTGAGTCTACCTCATAGAAATGCCATTGCACTCACGAGGAAAAGGATAATTTGCAAGGATAATTTTAATGTCGCTTTCGCACGAGTGATTCAATTTAATTAATACAAGCTTCTGTAGTTAGCAATTATTAACGAATAAAATATTTCAAGTTAAAAGTGATATTAAAATTGCACAAAAATAGATTATGGGTAAAATTATAGTTTGATAAAATATCTTCAGGTATGTATTTTTTATGAATTGTAACTTTCCGCTTAACCAAGAAACGAAAAACAGATATTAAATTTATGTGCAAGATTAAAATTCAAGAGTTTGAGAGCTTCTATTCTTGAATAAATTACCAATATAGAAATAATATTTTTTCCACACGTTGAAATATCTATCCGATTTTATCTCGAGAAAAATTTACTATCATAATTAAAAAGTTTCACGTTATTTCGATAGTCTTATCTTTTAATATTATTTCGACAACACTTAAAGGAATATGTACAAATATAAGAATATCTAGAGATATACACAAATTGTGAGAGAAATTAATTTCCAACGTAACTCGTGCAATTGATTTTCTTTTATTAAATATTTAAATTGAAGCTAAATCGACGAATCATTTAATATTGAGAGAATGAGCAAGCAACGGCAAATTAAATTTAGCAAATATACTTAAATGCTTCAACGCGTTTAAAGTGAATATTATCTCGGGTAAAATTTATTTTCAGATGTATTTAATGTGGAGAGATCTTGAAAATAAACGATACAAATTAAATTTCTTTCACCAAGAAAGTTGGAAACAATTTCAAACTCTCGCCGGAAATAAAATCTTGCCCGCGCATGAAACAAGTATATATCGTAAAAACTATACGTGGAAAAAAACTATTTTAAATTCTTTCTATTCCGCTTGTTTTACGATAGCATCCGCTCTTAACGAAACGACGTCGCGACACGCATGTGCAGGGGATAACGTGAGACTTGCGTGCGGGAATTTTCTACGGGGAGTTGCGAATTTTCTCGACGAAATCGTGGCGCGTCATGCGGTTCCATAAACCCTGTAGATTGTGAAGTTTCCACGGTCACGTGTGCGAAAACTTTCCGCGTGTCAAGAAAGAACATCGACGACGACGCACGTCGCCGTGTGCCATTTACTCCCTTATTTATTATTTTTCGTGCAGATCCCCGCCGATACACACGCGAAACTTTCCCGGTGGATTCCCCGTGGAATCGGTGTCCGTTTCCACTGCGAAGTTACGTCCCCCGAGAACCGACAGTTTGGTAAGTCGGGGGACAGGGGAGATGAATCGACACGCGGTGGCATCGAAAAACTTACGAAATTACGACGTCGGCGGGGATGGTTAATGATAATATCGCTCGATTCTCTCGCGAGGAGACAATGACGCGTGTGCTGGATATAGGAATGGAAACGCTTCAGACATACAAAGCGATGTTGAACGAAATTACTTGATGAAAGCCGTTTAAGAGGGAGGGAAAGATATCGCGATGATGCGAGGGCAATAACGCTTTTTCACTCAACGCCCCGCGCGTTGCTCCGATCGAATTCCGTTAATTGATTCGCCGGCGAATTAGCATGCTAATTAATTCGTCGACAAATTTCATTGGAATCGACCGCACGGCTACGAATTGCGTAGCGAATTAACTAGTTCCAATGATGACCGACGGCGCACGATGACACGCGCAAGTTTCGAGTGGTATGCGTGACAGACGGTGAACGTCAAGTGAGGACAAGGAGGAAGAAGGGGTGGAGTGGCTGGAGGGGTACGTAGCCGGGATGCACTGCCGGCGCTCACGCCCAAGGGATCGTTCATAAATTATGGACACATTAATTATAACGGAGTTTGCGGACGCGAATGTGTGTTTAGATTGACTTGACGGCGAAATGGCCGTCGCATTTCTCCCCCCCCCCCCCCCGGTTATGTCTCTCTTTCCCTCACATTGTCGCGTCGTGCGTCGAATGTTGCCTCGATAGTTGGGCAAGGATATGTGTAAGGGACCTGCGGCTTAATTAACTAGCCTGCATAAATAACACGTTACCGAAGCGCGGTTAGATTCGCCGATCTACGCCCGACCGACGCAGTTAACATCCATTGTACCGGGACCGACACGAATCCCTGTCTCACGCTTGCCACTTTCGGTCAACGCCTCGAGGCATCGAAATCACTATCGTTGACGTAACATACGTGGCGATATAGTATATACTCTCGCATAGTGTCTCTCCTCTTGAGAACGTAAAGATGTTTGTATCGTTATTAAAACATCAATATTATTTAGACGAAATCATTTCAAAGATAATTTTGACGTAACTGTTTAGCAATTTTTCAGATTTCGAAATATTTTTATACATATATGCCGTACGCGAGAAAAAGAGGAAGAAAGCGAGCGTGCGTTAGAGAAAGGTTGAAAGTTAGTCGAGCGAGCGTAGTTTTCATGCAGCTGCACCCAACCCTCTCCCCCCGAGGTTAGTGAAGCGAGAAAGAAGTGAAGCAAGAAGTATGACACAGACCTCAGAAGTGTTGGCGACATCATTTGTTGGGCTACTGACCGCGTTGTTAGAGTGCGTTTGATCCGTCTTGAGTTCACGGTGATTGCTGAACTGCACGTAGACCGCTCTGCCTCTGAGCTGGGCTATACCGGAAGCGTAATAGGTCACCATGGTCGCTGCAGCATTCTCGTCCGCCATTTCCAGAAATGCCTGCGGCAAACGAAAAAAATCATGTCAGTCATGGCGATATGTAAATGTTCAACAAATTAGATCGTATGCTCGAATATTGAGGTGCATATTTCTTTTCCAATGTACACATGTCTTGTAATAAATTTATTAATTCCGATTGCTTTTCCCTCGCTGATTTTGTTTTCGACAGCAAAAAATATCTAATATAGTAATCATATTTAATTCGAGATATATTCATAATTATGTTTGTGATTTAAAATCAACCATCAGCATTCGTAGAGTGAAAGATACATGAATATTTATTTCGGTCTCATCAAAATATTCTTTAATATTTATCGCTTTTATTATTTAATCCCGTTGAACAAAATCTCATGCACGATTCCAGATAAAATGAAACATGTTCAAATTTGTATACTTGAACCTAATTTGGTAGAGTTATACATATGTGTCGAGATTCTTTTCTGTGATTTATGCACGCAAGAGTAAAATACATACACGAAGAAGGGAGCGGAAAGCATTTTTATATTTACCTCGAAATACAAGTCGTAATGGAATATCTGAAACTCTCGTGTACGAATAGTAAACACATTCGGCGAAATTCAAGGGAGAGACAAATACTTATACGCGCAAGAATTTCGTTTTAATTACATTGCGTCGCGCTGATGTAGAAATTGCAATCGGCTTTAGGAAAAAAATTGTATACATTTTTATTTAAATATTATCTGAAATATATGCATTCGCTTCCTTTAAAATATATTTTTAAAGAGCAATTTTTTTACATCGTCTAGCTATATTACGTATCGCATTAATTTATATTGTAACTTCATCAGAAGTAAAAGTAAACCGTAGTTAGAAAAAGAAAAACGTTCTTCTCTATGTCTCTTTTAAAACCTCGAGTAGATTTCGTTTAAATTTCCTTTTTCCTTTGAGTTTTCATAAAATTAATAATCCCGTATCTCTCTAAACGTTCTCGCGAGCAGCTCGCCGTAAAGGAAAATTCCCCGAAGACTCGAGTCGCCAAGTCGTATCCGCGACAGTCAAGTGGTACGTTTATCGAGGAAACTTAATAAAAAGCATTACACCGTCCCCCGAGCGGGTGCGCGTTCTATTATCGCGGTCGACGAAAAGAGAGTAAGTTAAATGCACCAAAAGAATGAGGAAAAAGCATTTCGTTGAGGCAGAAATCGAACCGGATGTAGAGAAAATTGATTTGGCCGGAAAGGGGGAAGAGAGAGGAAGCACCGAAGAAAAAAAAAATTAATAAAACGTCGCGCGTAATCGTCTCGAAGAGGTTTCGCGATAACGGCATTTTCAAGCTCTCGTAATCTATAAATGACGGATAAGCAAAGGGGAAGAAAAAAGCAGAGGACAGGCGAGAGAGAGAGAGAGAGAGAGAGAGAGAGAGAGAGAGAGAGAGAGAACGTGAAGAATGTTTATGTACGGATCGCGAATTGTATATTTTCGCCGCATCGTCGAGCGATGAGACTTCCGTCTCTCTCATCTTTCCTCATTGCTCCTTCCTTCTCCTTCCTTCCGACTTCCTTTTCCTCGAGATCCATTTTCAATTCAATATCAATGCATTCGCTCGTTTCTGTCACGCTTTCGTGCGTTTTTCTCCTTCTTCCGTACTCGCCTTTTCATGTCGATATCGATATTACTTAAAGCCTCATCGTGTCCCCACCGTCTTGGAGATGAGAGACGCGGTTGGTATTGAAAATGCGAATGATAGTTTCTTATATACAAAAGCGTCAGTCTCTTTCATTATTCGATTGTGAACAACTTGGCGAGTCAGCTGGATTTGTCGTTATTGTACTATACGCAAGTCGAGCACTGCGAAAATGACGTAAGGCGCATTTTATTTTAAGGCGCTTCTATTTGTCTCACATGACAACTTTCTTAAAATTTTAGAATATCGAGGAATTGCAATTTTATGCAAATAAGGTATCTCCGTATTATCTTCATTCGCAGACTTGTAACGAATTTTCCGCGTTGAATAATATTATCGTGAGCGCTTTATATATTATTGATTGGATAGTATGTGATATTTAATTCACTTGCATTTATTATATTGCATTTCCTTGCAATATTTAATTCACTTATATTCTACATTGGCTGCGTTTAAGTTGCTTTTACATATATTCTAGTTAATAAACGAAGATTAGTAAAGGAGTGAGAACAAAGAGACGTAACAATTTGTGCCGCATCTAAGGAAAATTACGAGATTTAAAATGCCGTAAAATAACGTGAATATTGCGTTATGCAAACATGAGCAAATATGATACCAGTGATAATTTCGAATTTCACGTAAAGAGAGAAATTAGATTAAACTTAAAATGAAAATTAGTATAAAATACTCAGGAAAAGTTCATGATACACATTATATCGCATTGTGAGAGAGTCCTGTAATGTGTACAAGTTTCAAACATTCACCAGAGTCAGTCTTCGTCGCGAAATGAACCGAAACGACGAGAATTATTGTGACGTCACGCTAGTTGCATTATTTCGAATTTACTTCGTCGGCGCATTTTGGATTTGGACACGGGCACTTACGCTAATTACAGCACATGCAGCGGACAAATTAATTAATTGTAAACGCACAACTGAAACACCAAGCAAACAACGGCATTACTTTATGCGGTATTTGTATTTACTTCAACGAACTATCCTTTTTATCCTCGGACTATGATCCGCGGCTGATATAATCTTTCAATTAGTGAGAAAGCAATTTGTTAATGTGGCAGAGGCATGACTGTAATTCGCGATGCGTAAACAATATATATATACATATATATATATATATATATATATATATATATATCCGCAAACAAATTATCTTGACATATTTAACTCATTCGTTGTAGCACGTTTGAGAGTTAAAGGGGCTTTCTATGCATATGACAGCCACATCTTATGTGCACAAAGTGTAGAAATAAATGCAGTTTGCACATTGAATAATAGCATGTTTATATATAGTTTTATACGAGGTTGTATATATATACGAGTGTATATATATATATATATATATATATATATATAATGAACGATATATATATATATATATATTTAAGCGAAAAAATAATTAACTGAATCAGTACAATAATAAAACAAACATTTTAAAAATGCGAATAATATAAATATAAAATTGTTTTTTTTATAGAATGCAAAGTGTAATTTATTTAATGGCGCTCACCGTATTATTTATTTGTTTATATTATCCAGGAAAGTTATTTAAATGCGTGTAAATGCGATGTAGAGTGCAATCCCAAAACATTCAAATACTCTTTTTATAGCAGTTCATTTTGTATCACGAACCAACGATCCAATTTTTATTCATGTATTAGATATCGAAAATATTTGTGAAGCCATAAATGTTTGGAAAATATTGACAAAGCAACGAGATTCGGTATTGAAAACTCCATTGAGAAAAAAATAAAAATTCTCGCTAGTAAATTCAAGAGAGAAATAAGGCAAGTTCATCTCGTTCTCTCTCTCTCTCTCTCTCTCTCTCTCCCTTTCACATGACGTATAAAATTCGAACCTGATTATCGAAATTTTTCCAAATCGTTGTTGCAAAAATACGATGTCATTTTTTCATATTCGTCATGAATTGAATTCGTTGACGAGAATAAAAATAGAAATTTTAGGTATCAAATTCTAGATACATATATACGTGTGTATTGCGAAAATCCATGATATTGCATAACAAAAATGATTTCGTGTCGCTGAATTTGCCACGCGATAAAAATTCACGATTCACGATAATTTTCCGATGATTGTTAAATCAGTATTCGGAATGGAAACATTGCGGAAAAGGCCTCGAGAGAAGAGGCAAATGGTGATCGGAATGAGAGACGGCCAATGCAGGCGAAAAAAAATGTACGCAGTTCGTCAACGGAAATCGAGTTAGTAGGCGAACGATCATTTATTCGCATTTCGCACGTGAGATCGTCATTTCGCGCAGCGGCGACGCGGTTTGCGGGACTCATAGGACCGTAAATACGTATGTACGGTACGAACGAATGAACGAATGAACGGTTGGTGCAAGTGCGAATAATATCGCGGCTGGACCGAACCCGGATTTAACGGCGTTAACTCCGTTTCCCAGCGCTAATGACGCATAGAGTCGTGCAATTGGGTTTCCGTACGAATGGGACGAAAATCCTCCGCGCAGGATCCACTGAATCCAGGATCCACCCTTATGTCGCACGCGCGCGGTTAGTCGCTTTGACGATTAAACGCCTGCGATTTTCGGCACAATGATTCATTCAGACGTCTAACGACGAATGCTCATTCGTCGCGCTCACGCAGCTGGATGGAGAACGAAAGAGAAACGATGTAACCGAGCGATAAGCCAGCCAGTCAAAGTGATTGATCGAGATAAAGAAGTGACATATTGGGATAAAAATATTGAACAAATTAATTTGAATTTTAATTAGTAAAATTTTTTCGCAGTTTTACACCAGCGCTTCAAAAATTTGAATTTAATGGCACAAATTCGTGTAAATAATTGTTGCCAGTTGTGTATAACGTTAAACGAGCGAGGGTGTCCTATTGCATGTGTAATGTATATGCATACAATATTTGTCCTATGATTCGTGAACGATTCCCAAACCCGTGTTTCTCGTTTTGCTCGACAGCACAACGGACACAGGGTCGGATAAAAGACCCTGTTGCAAAACTATAGGCAAATTCAGCGCGTCGATAATTATCGAGCAAGCGGTTACACCGTTACGGTCGTTCGCTGTATTTTACAAAGCACCGAAGCATGTACCGACAATTTTCTACACGTGGCTATACCTCTTTTATTTTTTCCCCGTTCAGTTCTCGCGCGCCGCACAAAACCTAAATGAGCGCATTCTTCGTTGACGGCCTCGCGTATACGTTTTCGGTGCCGGACGTTCCGCGTTGTTTGCCATTTTATCGTGACATTTCGAAAGCGTTTCGGATTTCATAGACTATTCGGGAAACGTTTTCCCCCCACGGGCCATTCGTAATTATTCACCTCGCGCCTCGCGTCACGCGCTGCACTTGATTATGATCGAGGGTGTTACACTTTTTCGCGAGTGACGGATTTCGAGTCTATTAAATAAATACAATTCGTTACGCGCCAACATTGGCGTTATTTCCGCTCTTTCATCTACGTCAATCCATCTTGATTCAAGACCAGCCATCGTGCTTTACTTACTAGTTTACTTAATATTTATTTCAATATTTTAGGCATGTATTTATATATATATCTGTATTTTAATTTTAGGATCAAGAGAGAATATCTAGAATTTTGTTGTTCCTTCTTATTCATAAAGATGCTAATGTTATCAAATTTTTTCACCGATAAAGAACGCGTTTTCAGTATTATCCTTTGACAATCTTGTTATAATTGTAATCTTCAAATGTAATCTTGATATAATTAATTAAAGATTACATTTGAATTATTTTATTTAATCTTTAAACGTACGATATGGATAACTCTTTTTTTCACTCCCGTTTCACTCTTCATCAAGATCGAATTAGATCGACAATCCCAGGACAAACACGTTTCGTCGCGCGGTGACATATGGTATCTAGGCTCCCCTTTTCGTGTCCTCCGCTTCGAGCCAGCTTTCCCCCGATCCTCGTCTTTTGTGATCCCGGATTATCCGCGACAGTCCTCCTCTGGCCACGAGCTTCTTAACATTTCGCCGTCGAGGAATCGCGGTGCTCGTCTCGATGTCAGCCATAAAAGACATTATTGAATCGAATACTCGTAGTCCGCTATAAATATGTCACCTCCCAGTATATTTCACGAACGCGTATGCGTTCTGCATGTGTGTGTGTGTGTGTAAAAAAATATAGATAGATACATTTGCGTGTTGTAGGAAGATCCCGATATGGCATCCGAAGTTTCGATGTCAATCGAAAAAAAAAGGGTCGTTTACACCCTCGTTTAAAAATCGACCCTAAGAAAAAGTCACCCTTGTGCGTTCTCTTTTCGTCTTTCAGCTCTTTTCGTCATTCACAACTTCGCCTGTCAAGCTCCGCCGAAATTTATTCGCATCCAATAAATAAGTTCGTTCAAGTTCGCGAATTCCCGCGAGTCCTACTTTTTTAGCGGCACGTCTCATATTTCGGAGACTTTCGGAGAAGGAATATATAGTTTCTTGAAAAATCCGATAATCATACTTTTCGGCAACCACAGAGATTACTGTCATTCAGTTTCTCCCTATCATATTTTCATAGAAAATATATACGTAGAAGATGGAGAGAGAGAGAGAGAAAAATATGAAATTGACAAATAGATACCCGAGATAATTGCATTTAATTTCATCATTTATTGACCATTTATCTAGTTTGTGATGTATGTGAGTTGATACTCATAATATTTAAAATAAAAACATGGCAAAGAAAATACCTAATCGAATTTTCACTCGAAAAAGATCTATTATTCAAATTTGTGGCCGAAAAAGATGAGTTATATTACGATAGAAACAGAAACTGTCATTGGATTGTTATTATAACGGATAGAAATGGAAACTTTGTTACCACTGAGAGAGGAGAGAGGGAGAGAGTTAAGCGTTATAAGTCATCCGCTAAGTTTCGAGTAGCGAGTCTCGAGGTAAAGAGCGGCAGGGAAAAGGGTATATGCGATACGAAGATTGAGCGGGAGGAGAAGAGCGAGAAATAGAGGCTGCAGGATATACTCGAGCGGGGTGGGGAAAACCGAGTATAAGGAGTTATTTCTGATTTAAATAAACTCCGCTTCCTCCCTTCTCCTCTTCTCTCCTCTCGTCCCTCCAATCTCGTCTCCGTCAACGTTCCGACGGATTCGAACATTCCAGGGACTCGCACGATGCCCGGAGGTGGTTGGCTCCGAGCGTGGGGGGGGGGAGAGAGAGGTACTCGAGGGATGGAGAACATGAATGTAATTTATCTGCGCTCTAAGGTACGCGAAACGGATCTTCCTTCGGCTGAAACTACGTTTCAACTCATCCACCGTCTCCCTTTATCCCTTCCCCCTCTTGTTTAAGAAAGAAGGGAGAGAAAGAGAGGGAAAGAAACGGATCAACTCGGAGCCTACGAGGAAGGGCGAAAGGAGAGTGATTGTTAAAGTACGCCGCTTCGGTGAATCAAAGAAATATTATATCATTAATACAGACCCCAGGGTGCAATGGGGCCATTGGGGATCTACGTGGAGCGCGCCCTTCCTCATCCCTTTTGTCGATTTTCCAACCATCCGGAGAAACGAACCTACCCTCTTTGTCCTTTACGCGAAAGCTTCCCGTTCCTTTCCTCGTCTAACTCCCTCCTCGTTCCATTCCCTCGCACCTGTCTCCCTCCCTCCTCCGAGCCTTTCAGCCAGGGGTACCTTAGGAATATATATCTTGATAATTTGACGCGCCTTATATACCGGGCGTAACTATTGTTTACGGCTTATAGGTTTGTTGGGATCGCGAGCGCGAACGGCTAAGTAAAGAATGCACGGTCGCGAGAGCGCGTGCGTGAAATTTTTACGATTCTTTCGACACGGCCGCCGCCACCTCCGCCGTGTATCCGACCGATTTTTATGGCACCCCCTCCCTCCCTTCCCATAAAAATATGCGTCCGGCGTATATCAATATTTCCCTGGACTGGAAATTTAGCCTTCTTGTGACTCTCTTTCTCTATATACGTCTACAACGCGGTGATATGTTACGTTCGCGTCTTTGACATAAATCAAGCGCTTCGTGATTAAATTAGATTTCACTAGATATTTGTTACATCTCTCGCATTTTGTACTTTTATGTTAGAGCAACGATTCAAGTTTTTCCCAAAATACTTTCCTCGATCGATTGAAAGTTTATTAATTAGAAAAATTATGCACATTGGGGAATTAATTATACTCTTTTAAGATGCTCGTCTTTTCAAGTGAAATTATTCATATCGCAAAGTTGATTCAAGAAATCTCTGCGGAAAATCATGCTAACATTACAAAGAGAGAGATCCGCTTTCAAAAACGTTAAGAATTATTTTATAAATTAATGTCCTCTTTAATTAAAATCAATTATGCGTCCATTATGCTCAAAAGATGAATATTAAGAAAAGAAATATTAATAATCTTCTTATAATTATACGGTATTAAAATTAATCTTTTTCCGTTATAATAAGCAGAATACATCAAGGTTTCTTTCAAACATGACTTTGACGTTTCTAATGATCTTATAATCGATTATACGGGATCGCTTCAATTTTTCTGATTTTATAAAAAAGAATGTACGGGGTATTGATAGATGCGCGAATCAGAGTTAAAAGCATCGGAGTTCATTTTAACGATGACATTGCGACTTTGATTCTATCATTTATCGCGCCTGTCGAAATATATGTTCCTCCCATGACGATGCTATATTTTCCAGTCCGGGTCGTCGATACACGACATGTCTCTGAAGTGGCGCACTTTCTTCATAGATATTGAAAGCCAAACACGAGGGAAGGAATGGCGGCAGGATATCTCCGATACGTCCTTACATAGAATCGATGTAAGGGATCCGTCTCATCTTATTCAACGACGCGTTTTTATCCCGCGAAATTGAAATCGGCGCATTGAAGGTGGCCCGAATCATGACTGGCCGTCGTTATACGTGACAAAGCTTGAAAGCTCCGACGGATATTTTCGTCGTAAAAAGGTAATCGTGATGATCGAACCTTCGACGGAACAAACGAACGCCAAAGTAGAATGCGACGGGTGTATATGTGTGTCTATGTGTATGAAAAGAGCTCTGAAAAATTAATCTTCAATCATTAGTCATGCAACTATAAAGGTCCAGTATTTCGGTCTGTATAATAAATACGGCGGTATTTTATGTTACGATTTATAAATAATTATATATTTTATATTAATGCAAAGCTTGAAAGAGGCGTATCCTAGTTTTGTTTCTATTTCTTCAAAAATTGACGTAAAAATAATCTCTATGAAAGCAGCAACAACAAACAATGGAGAATGCCATGTTGAAAAAAGAAAGCGAGTCTCTCAGTCTCGCGATCGCGAGAGCAACGTCCCAGTGTCGTTTATTTTCCTTTATAAAACACGACATTTTTCCGACGAGATCGAGTGGAGCAATACCTTTTCTCTCGATTAGCTTTTCCCTTTTCCTCGAGCCCGTAGCGCGAACAAAAGCGACGCAAAAAGCGCCGATCGCGGAATAAACGTCACTCGACGGTACATAAAATTCCGTGTACAACAACCGATTTTCGAGAATCGGCAAAAAAAAGAAGAAAAAAAGAGGGAAAAAATAAAGCGGAGAGGTGTTCCTCCGCGTTTCCCAAATCACCACGTATGGACGTCCATCATCATGCCGATCTATTCCTGCGTCGGATACTGCGTTTATTCCTCCTCTTATCTCTCTTTTTTCCCCAATTTTTTTCGATCGACGCGTTACGTTACTCGCAGATCCGATTTCGCCTAAAAATTAATAAGCGCCCTCTGAATAAGCGGATTATGTATCGGTTCGGAATTAAAGCTCGCGTTGCCGACGAGCTTGGTGCACGCACGACGCGACAATATCGCGGGATATCACGAAATTCCGGCCCGAGGATGAAAAATAAGCGACGACGACGACGACGGCCAGCTCTGTACAACATAATGCAAGTCTGTGTTATTGCGAGTGAAATTTACTTTGGCATTTAATTCAATTACCGTCGTATAATCTCTTCGTGGACCGCGAGATCACCGACGCCGTCTAGATAAAGCGTAGAAATCGTCGAACAGCCCCGAAATTTCCCACGCGAAAAGAAACCGTCGCTCCTCTTCGGAGAAAATTCGTTGGCGCGCGAGCTTCTTTGAGGTGTCTCACCGAACCGGAAATCAGCTTCACAATTTCTCGCCGGTGCTTTGAGGATTCGTTGACAATTACGATAAATCAGGCAAGTTTTACGGTGACCGAAATCTGCCGAGGGTAATTCAATCCATCGAATAGAGTAATTCCTGCGAGAGGGGGAAGATAAAGAGAGGGAAGAAATGATAAAGTTAGCGAGATGAATGAAATGAAATTGGAAATTGTGTTTCTTTCATAGAATCGTTGAGATTGAAATGGTATAAGAATTTTTCACAAGGGAAAAAATTAATAAAAAAGAAACCAACAAATATAATCTACACATTATTTATAGTTGATAATTTATTATTTAAATAAGCATCTATATTTTATACTGTTGTCTGAAAATTTCTTTACTCAAATATCTTGCCGTTGGAAATGTCAATCTCGTTAGAGACCGTAACTTTGTTAATAATTGTTAGGGAGAGACTTGTATTAGATTCTACATACACATATTTACCCCATCGCTACTCCTACGTTCCCGGTTTTCGAATTTTCGCAGAACTTTAGCGGGTACCATTAGCTAATAACAACAGCAAAATAGGAGAGTTAGTTTCGCCCTAGGAATAACAATGTCGACGACGGTAGTAAGACTATTTGCTTATTTGTCACCGTATAAAAAAAGACGATGCGAAAACTTCTCCATCCGTCGAGAAGAAGGGAAAAAATCTTAATGGGAAGCGGTCGGTTCGTTATTTATTTGCCGGCGACAAGAAAAGAAAAGGACAAGACAAAAGAAGAGTCGAAAAGAAAACAGCGAGCAGTGCGATGTCGGAGAAATTAAATTATGCATTCGAAAATACTATCATACACAGCAGTTCTCAGAACAGAAAAAAAACGTAGACACATCTCACCTTCAAAAACTGATAATGCCTGTTAATTAATTAATCGAATCATTGAATCTCTGCATGTCTCTGAGAGAAAGTCTATGTCGAAGCTAATTCTGTACAGCTTGATTGGCGGAAAAATTAGCTTCGGAAAAAAGGTTTGGAAACAAATTATTGCATTTCAGATTCGAAAGGAAAGATAGAACAATTGACGTATTCTATTATATGGAATGTTGTTGTGAAAATAAAAATAACAAATAAATACGATATGAAAATCGTAAATCTAATTAAAAATACCGTCAGTCGTGTTTCGAATTACAAATGCGTAATTCATGGCAGTCTAAACGATTTACCATGATGACAGAAGAAACGCGGTCGCCTAAAAATCGAGTTGCACAAGAGTGAAAATTCTTTTTTTTTTATTTCCCCCATTCGTGCCAAGCTTCGGTCGCGTCGGCGGACAAGAGAATAAAAATGACAGAACTCGAGAATATTAGAGAGCGAATTCGGGCGAAGCGAAGGGAGAAGAGCGAGAGGAAGGAACTTACATGATACAGCGCAGTACGATCGGCTTTGCTCGACTTCTATGACTCCGTCGATGGCAAAGAGGAATGTTACGAGAGCCGGGAACGAGGAGAGGAGGGAAGTGAAGTGAGGGTGGAAAGTACGACGAGAAAAGCGAACTGTAGGGTCACCATCCGGGGTTCCCACCAAAGGCTTTTCTGCGGCTTCGATCCCCATTGCTTCGCCACCGGGTATTTTCCTCTCGTTCCTCTTCGTTTCGGAGGGGTAATTCACCACTCTCGTCGTTCTACCTGTCGTCGCGTCCCAGCCTCTTGTCGCGCGTCCAGAATTCCACTCTCGGCTCCCTATCTCTTTCTCTCTCTCTCTCTCTTTTCTCTCCCTCGCTTGCGCCCCTCCGATTCGCGGAGGTCGACAAAGTTTTCCATCCGGTCTCTTGCTTCGTTTCCTTTCGAAAGTTTCCTCACAGGTATTACTTGTAGACGATACTGCATTTCGGTTTTGTCTCTCTTTCTCTTATTTTCTAATAGAGAATGAGGAAGAATTTAGAAAACTTTTACATCACAAAAATTATCTACTATGCTTCTCGGCAATTAATTTTATACGCATTTTTTTCGTACTAAATTCACCGTGTTTCTTTCCTTTAAATTAATATTTACGATTTTCTGTGATATACATTTTTTTATTGTTTAGAATTTTTCGCGAATATTTCATGATATGAAAGATGATATGATATGCTTTTAAATTTTAAAGAGCTGTCAGAATCATATTTATGCATATATTGCCACAGTTATTTTTCGTTTATCGGAATATAGCATTAATTAAAATTTTAATATAATGACGATAATTAATATTTCCGATACGCAAACGCGCAATACTAATCCCGTAATTCGTTGTCTTTTTGTTTATAATGCAGAAATTTATTTCTTCGTTTTTGTGATTAAAAATGTATTTATTAAAATCCTCTTCTGCAACATTTCTCCATTAATTATTAAAATTGCAATTATCATGCATCATGTATATTCATTATGTGTATTATATATATTTCTCTTCAATTTTTTCTAGTTTCTATATATTTCAGGAATATATTTCTCGCTTCTTATTATGTCATTATATTTTTGATAAGGTAAAAATATAAAATGCACGAAAAAATATTTCAACAGTAGCAAAAATAAGTTGTGAATAATAAGTTTAAAGAAAAAACAGATACACCGATATATTACAAAAAATATGGAAAATATTTAAATATGATCATTGATAATCTCAAAAAACGTAAAATAAAAACCATCCGTAAAAGAGATATGAAAAAAACGAAATGAGCCCTAATATTTCTCTCTATCGTAGCAAGTTTGAGAGAAACGATAGTTAAGTGCGACCGCAGGCGAATCTAAAGACCGATTAAAAACTTGGCCCGTAAAGACGGTCTATCTCGACTGACCCGAAGGCCCGTCACATTTGTAAAGCGGCCGCTCGAGATTTTGAGGACGTCGTCATTAGCAAACGAGAAGGATCCCCAAAGAAGTACGGAACTGTACACGGGAGTCGGTCGAAAAAGCGGTTGATTCCTGCAAACGGACGCGACACAAACCACTCGAGTCGACTCTCAAACGAAAGAGACTGAAATGCCATCTTAGGTTCAAGTCAGTCAAACGAACCACGAGATATCCTCGAAAATTAGGAGGAATAATTCTCTCTAATGGGAACTTTTGAGAGGTTGTCCTCTCTCTTGGCATTGAGAATTTTTTTTCAAAATACAATAGATAAATTCGCGCATGCAAAGTTTATCATGCGAAAATTAAAGAATAGAAAAAAGATATTGAAAATTAAAGAAATTTTGCCAAAGAAAGAAAGGCGAACGAATTAATGCGCGAATTTTGTAAAATCCTGAAATATTTCGCTAGTGATCTGTAGAAAAAAAATCATGATATGTCGTAAAATAGGTAAAGATAAAGATTTGGTTTTTAAAATAATTTTATCGGATAGCGCTTTCAGTGGAAAATATTTTCCCCATCTTTTTCCCTTTCTTATGGTGATATAAAAAAATTACATACATATACATATTGTATTCCCTATAATTATTTAATAATTGCCACATATTTCGACAAGTTTCGTGGCGCTTATTCTTGAATTCACAGCGTATTTAATGCGGGTGGCTTAACGCGCTACAAACCAACGCAAGCCGCGAAAAGCGGGGCTGGTTATTTCCCCTCGATCAGCTGCAGCTTTCCCACCATCTCACAAAGCAATATACATAGAAACTGTGAGAGTTCGTTAATGAATTGAAAATTTCGATGCAACTCGCCTGCGCACAATTATCCGACCGGTGTACCCGTAATCGGCTATTTAAATGTTTCATTATTATCGCCGATAAAAAAGATAAGAGGATCCATATGTATGCGTAATATTTCAAGTAATTCTAACGTTCCGAAAAATACGATACCCAGAAAAAAATATATGAAGAACACACGTGGCTATTGTTATTATATGCGCATTGTAATTATATATAATAAATTTAATAATATAATATAAATTTAATAATAATAATATAGTAATAATATAATAATAATTTTAATTATTGATAATATTAATAAAATATTAATAAAATTAAATTGATAATTTTAACTGATTATTCAGTAAATTGTATAAATAATATAAAAATAAACTACAAAATAAAGCTGCATACAGTGAAAAAATAGTAGAAAATGTTTTCAAGTTTAACTTACTGCTAAAGAAAAACAGATATCAGATAGGGATTTAAAATATTTCGTGTTTTTATTACTTAAATGTTTTTTTAATAATTTACTGAATAATCCATCGCAATACACTTCAATCACTTTATTCCGATCAGTGTCGGATCGATGCATAAAATGCAATTTTGCTTTACTCTTCTAAATTGCTCTTCCGATATCTTTACAATTCTAAAAGAAAAATAAATAAAAGAAAAGAAATGTCGATTAAAAATTCAAATATAAAAATTACATAGAACTTGTCAGGTAAATGAAGATACGAAGAGCAAAGTATGTGCATTTATTATTTACGAGTGAAGTGAGCCACGTCGAAGACGTGTATTTTATGCGAGAAGAAATCGCCAAATCGTATAATGTCTCTGTAAAATAGCTTCTCGGATCGCGAAAACTTTCTGAATTAGATTACTCGAGTCAATTCTCGGGAGATCTTTTCGTCGAAAAAGACGAGACTAACGAAGTGCGACATCCGAGAGCAAATTCTCGTTGATGCGATCCTATAATAATAAGCAAGTCACTCGAGCGCATTATTATGCATGTATACATGCGCGTGCGATTTTGAACTCGATTTTGAAATTGTGAAAAAATCGACTTTTGCCATTTATTCCGCTGTATTTTCCCTCGATATTTTTCTTCATACTCGTCTTTCTGTATCACGCGTCGCAAAAATATTTCATTATTATCATTGTATCATTTTTTTTCGAGCGTTCTCTACGTCATGTCGCTAGCTAACGTGCCTCTCATGTTTCGTCCAATGTTGTTTCGCATGCTCGTAAAAGGTAAAAAATTTCGCGTCTCTCTTCTTTCGCGAGTTTCGTTTGGTCAGAACGGTAGGATAACAGAGAACAGACACGAACAATAGGAGGTCGTTATTGATGGAACGAAGCAACCTACGTAGCGTTTGATCCCGAATGCAGGTTGCGCTAATGGTGCTAATGTTCACCGAATCCGTCATGTCGATACAATAAAGCAGCTCGGTTTCGACTCGATTTTTTTTCTCCCTTTTGTTGCAGTGCGGAAAATGTGGCGATCACTACGAAAAGCAACGAATGATGCGTGGGATATCGCGATGAACAAAACGCGTAAAATCGCATTACACTGTGGGAAGCTTTGAGCGATGCAACGTATCAAATACTACGATTTATGCAGATCGCAACTATTATTGAATTACAGTATTTCACGTGTATGTGAAATATGCGTCACAGTATTGTATTTAATCACATTTTTTATTTAATTTTTTACTTAATAGAGGAAAAACTCCCGACCTTTTAAATTAGCATAGATTATTCCACGTATTTAATTTAATTTCTCATTGTTTACAGTCATTCCGAAATTCCCGAAATATCGGGAAACAATCATATATATTATTGCACTTGCCGAATAATATTAAAGTCTCATTGTTAAAATCCGAAAGAGAAATAGAGCGGCGTGAGAACTCGAGGCACAGCTCGATGCATCAGGATCGCTGGAAATAGCCGGCTAACATGGGTTAATCGGATCCCATCCTGTTTGCGATTGGATTAAAGTAACTCGCTTAAGACCGGGACCGAGTATAACCCCGGCATTGATCCTGTCGCTTAACCGTGTTACCTTCCACGATGTCGAGACGACGAATTTGTCGTTCGACCTACCGTGCGATGCCGGCGATTCGCGCTCGCGGAAAAGAAAGAAGATAAAATAAAAAAAAAACGAAGGGAAAAACAACGATCTCGATATTCGACCCGCAAAATTTTATATCTCTTTACGTAAATCGATAACGGTATATTAACGCGATTTGCAACGCGCAACTCTTCCTCGAGAAAGTTAATATTCTTTCCGGAAACTTACATATCCTAGGTAAACGGTGAACGATGCGAAGGCTAAGGCTGCGAAAAGTTGGCAAACTTCAGTTTCGCAAACAAGTTTCGCAAACTTCGTTCGCGACACTACGTGACACCATCGAATTCGGATAACCGCATTATTACGACTAACGCGAAAAAGCCGATTTCAGAGCGCGCCTCTCCCTCCGGTTTAACTGCCGCGGAAACATCCACGAACGGGTCCGCGTCGGGATCGGGAGTAGTCAATCTCGACGGGACTAACTTTTCAATTTTCCCTCCCAACTTTGCGAGGATGTAGACACGCGTACATGTGAATGTACGTGCCCGATTGCGCGAGAGAAAGAGAGAGTGTGAGTGAGAGGGGAGGGAGAGGGGAAGAACGAGAGGGAGGGCGTCGCTCAATTTCCTCGCTGACGAGCCAGGCGACTACCTGTAGACGGCTCGATTTATCACGGTCTATAATTGAACGGAAGCAATTTATTAATCGTCCTTGCGCGTCCAGGCGAATCGATGGTATCGCGCCGGACACAGCGAGAATGCCTCTTCCCATTTTAGGCTAGTTTTAGGCATTTTGTGTATCTCGAAAAGTTTCTCTTTGGGATAATTATATATTTGAACTTTTAGGCGTGTATAAAACAACTAATATCTTTAAAAAATTAAATATATAGAGGAGAAAACAAAGTTTTTAATCCGAATAAATTTCGATTATCGAATCTATTTTGAGTAATTAATTTCGTTTTCATCTTGGAAGAATTAGCTTCCCTAAGAAGTCGTCCCCGAGGTGTGCTTCCTCATGCAGCACGTAGCCAACACAAATTTCCAGTTTGAAAATTTCAAGTTCCAGTATCCCACTGGATGTATCGCGTCATATTTCCACGCCGTTTTTCTTATTTCGCTCCACTATTTACCACGACAACATAGTTACGACGAGTATTTTTCAACGTCCGTTGGTGATATTTTTGCCATGCTCCGTATGTAAGCGAAACCGGCGATGCAACCGCACAATAGCGGCTGTTTTCTGCGGTAATTGCTTCAATATGTATCACTGCACGCAATTTACATTAAGAAAGCAATTACTGACAAATTATCAGTTGCTCTAATTACTGCACAGATTGTACGATTACTCGTAAAATATACGCCACATCTTCGCCTCTTATCGTATGAGAGATGAGAACAAAAGAAAAATTCGATTTGATATTCAATTCTTATCGTAATTATTCGTAAAGTATTGTGTGTAAATGCATCTCATTATTATGTGAAACATACTGCGTACAATCACTACGAGCTGTTATTGTTCTTCATTCATGATACCACGAATAATCGTCAAACGCCTCCGCACGACTCGACGCGCGGAAATTCCCGTAAAATAAAGGTGTACGCGATTTCGTCAAGTGTCGCGTCTGCGCCTCCTTCTCTTTACGTCGTTCGCGAACGTAAAAAGAGGCATTCTCGTCCGCAAGAAGAAATTCCGTCACGAAGAAACGAGGCCGTCTCACGAGGCGTCTGGAGCGAGTCGGGACTCCAACCCTTCTTTTCGCGAAACGAAGCGAAACGAAACGAAACGCGGCAATGAAACGTGTTTCCAGAAGGCCGGTCGTAAAAGTCTTTAACCCGTTTCGAGAGACGTGACCACTCTTTCTCTCTCTTCCTCCTAAACGTATACACCGTTGTTATATAATACGTTCACGGCCAGAAGTTTCCCGAACGTCCGGCTTTCACGACTCGGCGGAATCGCTTTCCCAAATTCGCGAATAGACGCGGTCTGAACGAGGAATTTCCCCTTGAAAAATTCGCGAAAGAGCGTTCCCGGCCAACGCCGAAAAAGGTTTTCACCGGTAACTCACATCACGAGGATAGTAGACGATCATTGAAAGAGGAAATCGCTAAAAATAGACGTTGCAAAAAAAAAGATACTGTTAATATCCGCGCCATGAATAGGATTTCACCATCGAAACCGCATCGTCATTAAGCTCGGAGAGAACATTAAATGCATTCGACGGGATAATTTCAAGAAGGATACCGAGCGACGTAATCAAATATCGTGACTAACGATGTTCTTTATCGCCTCGTCAATGGATGGCACGTGGTTTTTACCAATAATTAAAATTCGTCAATTCGTATTATCAGGCGCGGCAACGTTATTGTCATTATCTTCTCGCGATGTATAATTAAGGCGAGACATCTGCAATTTGCGAGACCGCGGAGTCGGGTCAAATTGCAGTTTGCAGTAACACAGCGCGTTAAAAAAAGAGAAAAAATGTGTCGCGGAGCGATTATCTCATCGCGTTATTGCAGTCGCACGTCTGTCGACAACGTCTGTCGACTTTTGCGACTGGGTCCGAGCTTTTATTTTACTCGGCGAGGGTTCAACGTGACGTCAGCCGGTCCGTCGTAAACTTTAGGGGATGCTGCACACGTACGCGGGATGAATTTCTATCTCTCATTCTTGCAACGCGCGGGGACGAGAGCGAGGAGATCGGTGAGACGTATTAACGAGGAAACGAGATTAACGTTTCGCGCAAATTGGATGTTCAGGAAAAATGGCAATCGCGCGCGGGCACACGAATTAAAATGCGCGATCGCTAACGAAATCGCGAGATTAAACGGGAGTTCGATCGCGGCCGTGGAAGATATTCGGCCAATTATTTCGACGCATAAATCCATCCAAGATACGACGGTTAACGGCGCATAATCCACGTAAATACGTGATAAAGGTTTCAGATGAATAAGTAGATTATAACTGTAATTTTTATTATAACTGCACACATATAGATATATATGTATGTATAAAATATTCCGAACTATCAAATCTCTCTTTAATAGCAGATTCTCTAGAGTCTCCAATTTGGAATCGATTATTCTTTAGCGAACATATTAAAAAAAATCATTTTTCTTTTACAAATTTCCAAATTTTTATCTCGTATATTTTTATGCATAACTAAATTAAACATTAAAATGTTATTAAATTGAATTAAAATTGACTGAAAAATGCAGTTTTGTTAACAGCTTAACTCCACAAAATTTAATTTACAAAAAAACATTCGATTTAAGAGACTCATCTTTCTCTCCAACGCTTGTAACTCGAAAATTATTAATGCCTCGATAATTTTGTTAAAGAAAAATCGTCTCTAAATTGACTTTATATACATTTTTGAAATTTCATCGAGAAATCGGAACACGGATACATACATAAACAAGAATGCCGAAGGAATGGTTGCGAAAGAGATGCAAATAATTTTCTACGATACAGAAAAAGGCGGGAGAGTGGATGGAAATCGTTGTCGCTACCGCGTTTTCTCTTGCTCGACGAGTTGAATCTTCTTCCCTTCCGCCCTCTTACACCCGAGTCTTATGATATCCGTGCCGTTGCTTCAGCCTTTCCTCTTAGCCCGTAAAATTCCATGAGGTGTACGCATGCTTGCGAAATAGGTACAAGCCGCGCCCTCGAGTCTTCCGACGAGATATTTCTCTCATGCAGCTCGTTTTCGAAGAGACAGGAGATGTATTCGACGCAAATTATACATATATACACATGAGCGCGTATACGTTATATAATTCAAGTGTATGCCCACTACCTGACAGAGATATCTCAGATATGTCGCGTCTCGTTTCCACGGAATTTACAATGTATAATGCTATTGATGCAAATTATAAATTCTTAATTCGCAGTCCTTCTTTTTGCGCGCAAACTTATCGGCTGTACATCTCGTCTCCGATCTACATTTCACGTTGAAAATCAGGAACAATTGAATTACTGGAATTTAAAAAGATACGCTTTCTTCTTCCGTCGTGTTCCCGGATCTTTCCGGAACTTATTCTTAAGTAGCAGAAGACATTCCACCAAAGAGAGAAAAAAACGAGAAGGAAAATTATATTATTAGCGAAACGAGGAAAAGAGAGACGATTCGTTACGCATAAAAAAACGGGAATATTAAAATGTCATTGAATGAGAACGCAAAAAAGTGGGTCGAGTTTCGAGGAGCCGACAAACTGTATTTAGATAAACGAATGCGTTGCACGCGACGTCGCCGAGGCGAATCGATAACTCGACCACGCACTCCATGCATCTGCGTGTATTTGCATAATGGAAATTTCATTTCGATCTAAATATTACCGCAAAGCGACCGGCGTCGACGATTCGAATACGTTCTTGTTTTCAATGCGGTCGACAAACGCGAATAGCAACCTTCGGATAGTCCGGAATACTCGAAAATCCGCCGAAAGGAAAGCATTATCATTTACTACAGGTACGATAAAGTCGTCTCCACAAGTTAATTACACACAAGGGTTGGTCTAGAAAAATATTACTCCAAAATAATATTTAACGAAATAGAGTCAATCATCGCGCTTTTTCGCAAAGACAAAAAAATCATCGCCGACTAACCGATAAGCGAATCGTTAATTGGACTCGCATGAAGAAAAAAACAGAGAAATTGTCATCGCGGGAACGAAAAAGCTCGGTGAAACGAATACGGTGCAATAATTAGGGGCAAGTGCGCCGCACAGGCACAAAGCAAAAACCGAAGCGGCGACCGACCTCTTTTTTTTTTCCGTCCCTCCTTCCTTCCTTCCTCTTTCGTCCTTCCTTCCGTCATATGATCACCGCTTCCGCAATGGCAATGGGCAACGACTGCTACTAGTATACCGCGGGATCTAACTTTAATTGAATTTAAATTGAATTTAAAATATTAATATCGTCGCCAGTTATTACGTTTGCCCGCTCGCAGCGTTATCGTGCTCGCGGCATTCCGCCCTTTACAGCTATTTCCACCCCCGTCATCACCCCCAGCCTCTCTGACTCTTCCCCTGTATGCGCTCTCTTTTTGCAACCGCTTTCGCGTCATTCAGTCGGCGAATTAATTAGCCAAAAATTGAAAAGTTACGTTAATCGTGTAAGAGCCCCGCTTTCCGTTCGTTTATTCTCGTTTCCTCTCTCTCTCTCTCTTCCCCCTCCTCTTCTTAATTAAATTACATACGCGAGATTGCGACCCATGTATCTCTGAAAGCGGTACCGCGGTACCTCGCGGATATTTTTCTCGCGCAAGAAACGAGATTCGAGATGAAAGACAAACAGGGACAGAGTTACTCGGATACGGGGCGAAAACCGAAAACGTTGAATACATTTTCCGCTTTATCATTTATTTATGTTAATTAAATATGAACCTCGTATCGTATTTTATAAATATTACAGGGATCTGCAAGCATGATTACAAATGACATTTAATAGCTCTATACTAGATTAGTAGACGTTAGGTGATTATTTTTTCCTTTCAAATACGGTCGAATTTAACGCGAATTCGACGGACAAAGATAACAACAGAGTTCGAGAAATTCAGGCCGAGTGATGAGTTGGCAGTGTTTCGAGGACCACGGTCCGGACCGAGGATTAAAAGGAGATCCGGCTGGGAGCGTGCGTCACTGAAATCCTAGGAGGTTCCGGTATAACAAACGCCGACACTCTCGTATTTGGATATCCTGTAGCTAGGCTACGTTGCTTTTGTAGATCGAACACCGGCGCGAAAGTCGGAGAGACCGTTCTAAAGGCGAAAACCGACCAAGCACAGCGACGACGACGAATGGAGAGCTTTCGAGGATTAAACAAAACGCGGCAGAAATACATTTCTAATGCCGGAGGAATAGTTGATCGATAGCTGTTTTTCCTTCTCCCGCATCCCTTTCCTTTCAATTTGAAGGCCGCGCCCTACTCCGGATATCCGACTCGGAGAGGCGCGGCCCCCACGGATGCTCGCCCCTGTTAATTAAAACGGAGAGGAAAACAGAGAAATCAAACTTGTCGAACGTGTCTGACTGACTAATATTTACGCGAGATTGAAGCCCATTGGATTTTCGGCGAGAAAGCGTCCTAATAATGGATCGTGGAAAAAATGTCTGGCGAGATAGAAAGAAATCCACGTGACTCGATAATGACCGATAGACAAACTACATTGTCTTTTCAACATCTAGTAAGGCATATCGTGCAATATATATTATATAATTAAAAATACACAAATGCCTTCTTTATTATTCTTGGACATGAAAATATTAAATTGAGAAAAAATTATTCTAAAACAATTATTAATAAATTATTAAATAAATTACTTTAAAATATATCATAATTTTTATAGCAAATTCTTAAGATACAAAACAGGTTTTTTTCCGGATCTGAAACGTTTCTTTTGTCAGATTCAAAGCCCGAGGAAAATTTCATCGCGGAATTGAACGGAAAATCCACGGAGCAAGAGGGGCGGCGGAGCGAGAGTTTGCGAGATCGGACAAAGAGCCCGTTCCGGTAACCAACTTAACCGGAAACTTGGAATCAAAGCAAACACGGAGAAAGTGCCCGCGGGGGTCAGCCCGGGTCAGGATCAGGCCGGTTCATCGTGAAACTCGATTTACTATCGCCGTGTAATCGCACGCGCGCTTCTCTCGTCCTTGTTCCCCACCTCGTCGTCTGTTTGCGTGTAATTGGGAAGCTTAAACCCGAATGCAACGATAATAACGCAAGTTTCCTCACATGATCGAGTTACTTCGGGATTGTCTTGAACGCCGCGAGCGGACGCGGGTCGTCGAAAATGGACGAAGGGGAGGCGAGTCGTGATTCCTCCTGTACACGAGTTTAAGTGCCATGGAGCTAGGAAATTGCGTTCGCCAAGTGCAGAACGTTTCTACGATTTGCTGTAATTTGCCGCAAAACCTCCTCTCGACTGTGACTAATGCTCGCAAACTGCTGTCCGTAATTTACTGTTTATTATGATTGTAATATTCTCGCTTATTATGGCAGCAAATCGCATCATTATCGCGTTTTATCGTTCGCCGGTGAAATTGGTTGTCTCTTCTCGAAAATGCGATTCAGATAAAATAAAATCAGGTAAAATAACATTTCTGTATATTTTCCTTTCTTGTGAAGATAATTCAACATTTCAAACATGCTCGATATAAACGAGCAGGATATCAAATACAGATTTTATTGCGTGTGCAAACGATATTATTGTCGTTGCGATAGAAAATCGCTCGCTCCTCGATAAAACCGTGTATTCTTTCGTAAGAATTTGAAGAAAATTACCGGATGGGCTGGCTTCCAGCGAATCGCCGAGGCTTTGCTGACGCGACTCCGAACAGGATTATGCGAATGCGTTTAATGCTCGCGTATCCCTCTCGCTCTCACCCTATACTGACTAATATGGTGGCGCACGCATAACAGGTATGATAATGGGAGCCGAGCCATGCGCGTTTATGTATCCGGACGGGGATTAAAGTAATGCATCGATGCATATCGGTTTGCATTGAGCCAAATGAGAAGATTTAAACCTTCTCGTGCAAATTACAAACGCATTAGTGACATTAGCTCGCGGGATCCCCGCGCAGATATGGGATTCTACGCGTGTCTTCGAATCATCATTCGTCGCGAGTGCAAAATTATTTCCTATTAATTGTTCGACGCGAATATTTCTCGCGGTAAAACATGCAAAAAGCATAAAAATTGGCATCGTCGTTTTTGCAAGAATGGCAACGTTAACGTTGTTCAACTCAATACAGACAAACAGACGAGTAATTTTTTACATCCCGTAAATATGTCCGATATTGCGGCACGGTAATTAAATTTTTGTCGAGGTCGTCCACGAAATAGAGATATTCTCAGAGAATTAAGGCGCGTAATATAATGAGCAAATATTCCTTTGAAGGAGTTTCGTGTCCGCTCATAGCACAGTCATTTAATAGATTCCAAATAGGACGCTTCGCCTATTGCGTATCTTGGGCAGAGCGCATGTTGCAATTAACCACGCTGATTAGGCAATGCGCTTTGAAGCGACATGCCCACGATGAAAGGTTCATATACCCTTCTCCATAATATCGCTGATTTTATACCAAAGGAAATTTCAAATTTCTCGAAATGCAATGGAAATAGCGGGAATTGCTAACACTATCATGTAATCCGATTAAGATTACGAAATAAGATTTCACTTATTAAAACTTATAACTTGCATGATTGTATTATATTATTATCATTTTTCCTTTCTTACATGTATGTCTATATATATTTATTTATATTTTGTCATATTTTTTCTATATACATTTAGAGAAAAATTTTATTTGTCTTGAAAATATAATAAAGATTCAATTGAAATAGTCTAATTAAAAAGAAAATTCAAAATATCTTTTTAACGCGCCTGAAAAATATATATAATATTTTCTATGTATTTTAAGAAGTCTAAAGAGTGTAGAAATATTTCGAAACGAAGTTTCGAGCACTAGCCATTTCATTAATAAATGGTCCAACAATTATTTTAAAGCAAGATTAGAAACAGCGATCATTCAACAAAGCTAACTTTTGACTAAAACGGTGCAGCAACTTGCTTCCGAGAGGATCGGGCGAAGAATATGATCGAGTCAGGAATAGAGGAGGATGGTCAAAGGGGGTGGCATGGACTAAAACCGTGGGAGAATTCGAAACCGAAGCGCGGTCATCAAATATGCATTTGGGAGATTTACAAGTTATTCAAATATTCCTCGCTCATGGTAAGCTACGATGAATACTCGGTGTTCCAATTTAATCCCTTTCGAAACCCGTCCGTCCTCAAATCACATTCTCGCCGTTCGTGTGACTGACCCTTCCCCTTTTCTCATTTTCCCCTCTCCGTTCCAGACGATTCGCCCATTAATTCACTCAGTTACATCGAAAAAATTGTCAAGCTCGGAGAACTGTCTACGAAAAATAGTCCGAAATAACTTGCGGCAAAGTGGATTTCTCGATATACCGACAATAAATTCGGGCGAAATATATTGGCCGATCTGACTCCAAAAAAAGATATATACATGTATGTAAAAGCGAGATTAAAAAATATAATTAAATCCCACATCATATTTAAACGTAATTATTCAACAGTAAAATCAATGAAATATCCTGTAAATTTTGCTTGATATTTGCTAGACGTACACGTGTGTTTAAATTAAACAGATCCTCTTCTATGTACAAATGTCTTGCTTTATGATATTTTTTCATTTGCATGACGATAAAATATTAAAACATTGCGCGTATTTGGCTGTATTTAAATATACGTTATTTTAAAATATAGTTATTAATTCCTGACATATTAAAAATACGCAAATCTGAGTTTTTAGCGGATTTTAAAAGCGCGACACAAATATGCGAAGCTTTGTTACCACCGCAGGCTATCCACATTATTCGAAATATGGAACAACGTATGCACAGCTGGCCTATTTTTGCAATCTGTGCATACACTGCTGAGAATAATCATTGCTACAGAAAGTCGCGGGATTTCGTACAAGTATTGTAGCGATGTATTGAATGTGCGTTAGTTCGTCGTTTTTGTATGAAATCCTATATTTAAAGGACGGAAATAGCATGGAACGGAAAACGACGCAGAGAAAAATGATTTATTTGGCAGAGGAAACGACATTTAATCAAAATTTTTTCAAGATAAAAAAAATCATCTTTATATAATCGTCTTTTCTTTAGAAAATTCGCCCTTATAAATAAATAAATAAATAAATAAATAAATAATTTATTTTATATATAGATATATACATATATAAAGTAAAACGTCGTCTACGATGAGCCATTTATCGGTAAGATAAAAAATATTTTTATTTCCATTCGTGTTCGCCAATCCTCGCGTCGATAATGCCGCGATATCCATGATATAATATTTTGTATAAAAATCAATGTGAAAGCACAGATAACAGGATATCTGGATTATCCGAATGTATTTGGAAGACCACTTACTACGTTTATCGCGGTTGTATCGCATACGGGCGCAAAGTCATGATACGAATGTTGTTATTTGAATACGCGATCGTTACCGACGATGCGTACATCGCAAAACCACGCAGGCTTCATGAAGCAACGTTAAACCTCCTGGCGAGCATTGTCGCACGTGCGAGCACGGAATTAATGTCGTCAAAGCGAATTGATATTTTGATCACGCAGGCCGGAACGGCATCCGGATAAATGTAATTTCGTTTGCGCGTAATTGAGCGTATATCGATGAAGAGATCGCGGATGGATCACTACGTATCGCGTTCGTAAAACTAACTCGATCGTATGGTTTGCCAGGCAGTTATGTCAGCAAATTGCGCCGAATTTGCTGCTATCCGATATAACACGCAAGAAACATTCAAACAAAACAAGTCGCAATTAAAATATAGAAGTTACGCGAGGATGTAATTTATCTGTCCTCTGTGGGAGATGGAAGCTCTCTTTCCATATGCGAAGAAATATTTTTAAAAAGATATTTATATTAAAAAATATTTTTTTTAAATGCACGAAAATACAACAAAAGAAAAAGATTTCGTTTTCCAAGCCCTTACGTAATCCAAGTGAGCGAGAGTCCATAAATGCGTTTGAGCGGCGCATTTATGGCGGATTACACGAGAATGGGACGATATCGTTGCTCGATAAACCGAGATTAGAATTCGATAGACCAGTCTCTCTCGTCATACGAAATAATAGCTTCGTGATGCATGTAACGTCACGAACGAGCGTTGAAAGATCGAGCTACCGGAATAGGTGAATCGAATCAAGGGAGGCAGATTGGTCAGATTTGACGAGGACGACGATATCGAGGATTCGCGTTTTCGCATCAGGGTGTCTTTTGTCGCAAACGACGAGGTAGGTAATAACGGATAATGATGCATAAACGGACGACCGTCGACTCGATTCGATCGCGACTCGATTGTCTCCGCTATTGTGATGACCGCAAAGTGCGTCATGCATGCGACATAAACGCACTCTCGAGTGCGCTCTCTCATCTCTGGCCTGCGTAACATTTGCAAGTAACGAGAACATGGCACGTAAACCATGTCGTTCGCATCCTGATAGATTTCGCGATCGAATTACAAGAGCCAATAATTCGCCAATGG
This sequence comes from Camponotus floridanus, assembly GCF_003227725.1. NCBI lineage: Eukaryota > Metazoa > Arthropoda > Insecta > Hymenoptera > Formicidae > Camponotus > Camponotus floridanus. Next base: position 1,823,679 of record NW_020229838.1, read on the forward strand.
AACATTTTTTTATACAACTATACGCGTTCGCTGTCAATCGTTTGTTCTTTCATCTTGTCACAAATCTGTATAATAATAGTAAACATTTACTCTGCGTAATTCGGCGTAAAAATTTTCGCCAATCATCCTCTCACAAATTTGTATAATAATAGTAAACGTTTACCTTGCGTAATTAATTTAGACTTACTTGATTTTTGCCCTTGAGAACGAGGACATTGGTGACGCGGCCGAAGGGCAGGCCCAGATGGATGATTTCTGCCTCTGACACCTCGTTAGGTATGTTCCTGATATGAATGACTCTGGAAGGTTTGCCGCTGTGACTCTTGTCGAGCTTAACCTGGAACAAAAAGAATGAATCCCTCGTGAGTCGTTGGATAAAGCGAGCTGAGAACTTAATGTCTCGTCATAAATATGTAGCCCGTAGAAAAAAAGAAGGAAAAAGATACAAATAGTCTAAAAAATACGAAAAATGTTACGATCATGTAATATATTTAAAAAATTTAATCTTATTTTTGTCAATTTCCGAATTTAATTCGATACATAACAAAGTAGAAACCTGAAATATGACTGAGTTCAATTTTTTCCATTTATATGTTTATTATACTATTAGTAATTACTATTAGTGATTATTATTCCCATCGTATTCTCTTCGTAAATCTTTCAAAAAAATGTTTCGAATATTTAAAGTGTCATTTACGTCAATTGTTGGGTAAAAATATTATATACCAGATATAAATCAGCTATTTCACCCCTCAAATCTATAGGGATATAGATTCTTAGCAAAAGTTCAATACGTCTTATTTCCAAAACGATTGCTTAATAACTAATGTCGGAAGTACACTCAGATAAAAGCATAGAATAAAAGCAAGAAAAAATTCGATCAAAGTCGTCATCATTAACAAAACAGACTAAAATGTAAACATTGCGTATAAACTAAATGATTACATGCCTACTTGAGAGCTTATATTCGATACATAATTAAGCAGAGAATATCAAACGATAAAAGCTTATATTATATGCATATTATATTATATTATATGCATATTCTTTCAAAGTGTGGAGAATTCACAAATGATAAGCATATGCAAATATAAATAATCATACACACACTTAAAGTTTTATTTAAATAACAAAAAGTAATAATTTTTTTTTATTTAAATAAAATATTATTTGAAAAGTTTATGTTCTTTCTGTGAAAATATAAATAAATAGGAAATATTTATTTAAAATGTAATAATTAAAATGAATGATTGAAATATTCTTTAAAAATGATATTAAAAATTTTTATTTCAAGTAATATTTCGAAGTCTTCAAATTTGCATTGACCATTTCAAAAATTATTTTCCCTTGTATTATTTCAAATGTTACATAGAAGAGAAAATAACTAGAGAAAAAACTCAATTTCCCATTTATTCTAAAAATGAACAATGTTTATTTAATGTTTATGCTAATTTACGAAAACAACTAAAATAATAATTTTATAAAATATGAACGGATTTTTAAGAGACATAAGCCATAATAATATGGAACTATAATACAAATAGAAATAGAACAAGAAAAAAAGAAAGAGAGAGAGAAAGAGTAATTTCAGTATAATATTCTTTTAGATATTTTATACTCGTATAATGACAAAAATAATTATTTCAATTGACCCATAAAACCTTTTTAATGAGAACTGGGTATTTAAAATATTTACTTCTAATTTTTGTAAAATCAACTATCGTAAATATTTCAAATATAGAATTATAATTAACAGAATGATACAATTTATACAGATAAAAATTATTATAACTGTACATTAATCTTAATAATATCATTATGTTAATCATTTATGACGAGTAAAAAAAATAAATTACTTTTACATAAATATTTTTTTTTCCTATTTCAAATATGATTTTATGTTTACTTGTAGAATTTATTCACAAGGAATAAATTCCAATAGAAAAAGACAACTGGCAAAATTTTCGATCGATCGTTTTCGCGAAAAAGAGAGAAGGATTTTATTGAATTCTCGACCGTTTACATTATTCCATATGCGGTGGGATAAAGAAACGCCGACCCAAGATATATATATACATATATATATATATATATATATATATATATATATATATAATCTTCAATTCTTGTATATGCGCGTGTATACTTAAGTCGAAGCTCTCGTACCGCTGGGGGCAGAGTTTTCAATCACATCTCTATCTAGTCAAACTCAGTCGAAAGCCCGCTTCCTCCTCTTCCTCGCTTCCGAAAGAACCCCCGTAACCCATCTCTATGTTGGCTTCGTCGTTGAGGTTTTCCTCGTTTTTTTTCCCTCGCCGTTCTGTGGCTCTCTTAGGAACGTCGCTGAGATTTAGTCGGGCTTAACTGATCGGAAAACGCGCTTCTTACCGGGTTAAGGAAGATGGATATTTCAGAGGCGCCCCATCCTTAATCCCTCCGCCTCTTTCACGTCCCACGGAACCGAGTTCGAAAGAACGACAGATATTTTTATTTGAGTGTGTCAATCTCTCTCTCTCTCTCTCTCTCTCTCTCTCTCTCTCTCTCTCTCTCTCTCTCTCTCTCTCTCTCTCTCTCTCTCTCTCTCTCTCTCTCTCTCTCAATACGGAGTGGCGGAAGGAAGGAATACAAGAGAGATGGATAATTAAAAACGCTGCGTGAATTATGAATTATTAGCAGGTAATTGATTTAATTAATCGGTTAATTAATTAATCGGATAATTAATTAATCGCGCAAATGAGTTTATGGCACGGTGGAAAATATAAATATACAATGACGAAATGTATGTATGATAAATGAGAATCAAATCAATTTTCAAAATACATGTGCGGAATAATGTTATATAATAAATGTAGTAAAAATATAAAGGAGAAATGGTAAATGTTATTTTTCTGAAATATATCTATTAATAGAAAGTCACACACTTGTAAATTCTCGACGTATATAGAAGATTTTTCTAAAGTTACTAAATATCTTTTTAAGCAGATTCTCTGACTGTTTTTACGGACATACTTATTCTTTAGTGAAAAGTAAATTTTGTTAATTTTTTAAATTTTAATTTGCAAAAAACTCTTTTTTCAGTCGCTTATAATTCGAAAATTATTGATGATTTTCACTAAAGAAAAATCATTTCCAAAGAATCTACTTTCAAATGTATATCCAATGTGTCTGAGGTGTACCTAAAACACACTTGTTTCAACATATAACGAAAGTATCAAGAGTTAAACGGTTTATTTTCTCTTTCATAAATACCGGGAGATGGCCGGCATTCATTAACTTAAAGTATAAAAGGAAGACCGGTGATCCTCGACTGCCCGCGAATGAATTAAAAGTCAAGTCTCGCCGACTCTCCTTTTATGTCCACCTCAATTTTCCCGGCGTGATGTGATGCGGCCACACCGTTGCTTTAATCTCGCTTGTACGAACTGTCGCAACGACGACGACGACGACGATTACAATGAAATCGGATTATAAACGAGTTGGCGTGCCGTATGCCACAATAAGACGGATTCCATGACGAGGTGATAAAGCAATTCTAGCTCAACAGGTCAAAGTCGCGATGAAATAACAAGTTTCCTTTTTAAACGGATGTAAAGAAAGGAATTATATGAAATTCTCGTCCTAATTTTTTATATTTTATTGTATATAAATTATCATTGATTGTAGTATTTTTTATAAATCTTATACATAACAAGTAAAAAAATTAATCAGACAATGTAATTGTCGGTTAAAAAAAAATCGTATCTTCGCGCATAACAAAATTCTCCCTTGTAATAATTTTCCAATTTTCTTGATTCATTTTTCTTTGAAATTTTTACCGAATAAAAAAATGAAAAAATAAGGGAGTTCGAATAATAGCGAAATTCTATAAATATTCCTTAATCTCCTACGTTCATATACTCATGATTATAACGTGAAAGTTACGAGGGATGTAATAAAAGGGGCGACGGGCCAAAGCGAGACCGCTAATCGCAATGTCCGAAGAATCGATCCTAAACGAAGCAGGGCACTTCACCGACGTCGCGCAGAATTCCATGGAAGGGTCCGCAGAGGGTGTGACACGAGTGCAAGTCGATCCCGGAAGAAGGATCTTAATTGCTCGGTGTTTCTTCGCCGCGCGCGAAGGAACGCGCCGCGCTAACAAGATTCGCTTCGAGTGGCGTTCATTCACCGTCGAGAACCACCACCGTTTCACCTCGCTTCTAATCCAGACAGCGTGTTTCCGGATTCTCTCCACTTTGAATGTATATAGAATGGATATAGAATGGAACTCCGGTACAGGCTCTTGACTCTTCAATTTCTTCTTACTCGCTCTTACTTGCGGTTACGAGAACATCGGTATCGAGAATATCACTTTCGAGCGAACTCGACTCATCAGTTGCTAAGTTTGCGTTCGTATCGAAGCGACAATATAAAAAAACAAAGATTTTTTTACTCTATGTATTGACTGATAAATCCAGAATTGCTCTTTGTCTCTCTCCTTCTCGTCCGAGGCATCCTCGGTCTCGTCGATCGACCTTCTTTACCATAGCTGATAATTTAATATAATGGAGGTAATTTGCGGAAAATCGCTCTTAGGAAACAGGCCACGCGAACCTCGTGCGTCACAACGACGCCAAAAATCGAACATGATCTCGTGATCTGATTTATTGGCAAATGCGTCGCTGCACGGTCGCGATAACGTGATTTCTTGTCATCTGACACGAGATCATTTATTTTCTATATTATACGTATTATGTGGACCTAAGAAAAATTAATATATAAAAAATTAATATATAAAATTAATATATAAAAATTAATATATAAGAACAATTAATATATAAAAATAAAATAATATATATAAAATATATATTAAAATATATATTAATATATATATAAATTAATATATAAAAATAAAATTTTTCAACATTTTTTTGACATTTTTATCAGCGAAAAAAATAGAGAAAACAATATTAATTAATTTAAATGTCTTTCGTATATAAAATAATTTAGAAGTACCCAGTTTTTAATAATATTGTATTTCTGTAGCATTAATAGTATTACTTTATCTTATTATTTAAATGATAAATTCATTTTTAGTAGAATATAAAAATCAGATAAAAATATGTCGTTCAAATAAATTATCGTGACACCATGATTCCATAATTATCTCAATATGTTGTACGCGATTCCTAATAAAGTTTTATACGAGGCATACACATATACAAGATGTCGTAAACTAGAAAGCCGCAGGTGTAATTGTAGATTCACCGTGGCGTATCACACGCAGTTACATCTGTAACGTCGTATTATTCCGCGTAAAACGCCAGTGGGAGGTCTTACGCGGGCGATAAACACGTGATCGTAACTCTCGTCTCTGCATGTTCTATAAACGTCGAAAGGTAAGCGTGTAAAAGTGAAGTTAACAGGCCGATAACCTTTATGGCGTCGCCGCCATTAAGCGATGCCCTAAAAATATCTGTAAATGAGAGCAACTTGCTTGTAACGGATGCTGCTTATTACATAGTCATGACGATCGTTAAGCACGATCGTTTACGTAAAATGTCGAATATTACATATTTCAATGTCTTGCGAGAATCATTAATTCGTATCTTTTGACACTTGTTATCTCTTGACACTGTACAACTTTTTCATGATATCAAATGATTCATCGGATCCACAAATAATGTAATTACGGAACGCGAGAATATTTTAATATTGAAAAAAAATTTGCATTTTTTGAGAAATAAATTAAATTATTTCATTAAAATGCGTAACAAATATTAGTAACTTTTTTGTTAAAAAAAATAATATTCACGAAAAAAATATTACACGAGAACTAATGTACAGAGCAAGGTAAAGAGAATAAAATGAATGGATAATATCGCGATATTATTACATTGTGAGCGTGTATAATGAAATCTCATGTTACCAAATGGATTCTCGTAATATGAGTGTTTTCGACAATATAAAATAATTATTATATATTTTTCCATAATCATGATTTTTTATAAAAAATTTAAATATTTTATTATGTTTAATTTAAAATGTTTTATAAAAGCGACTAAAAAATGAATATAAATACATCCTCGTAACGGTGATCAAATGATATATATATATTTATTTATTATATACAACATATTATATTAAATAAAAAACGAATAATAAATATATTCGAAATGTGGTAAAAAATATCGCGACATTAATTCATCATTATATGCTTATATTGTAAGAAAGGCATATAATCTCGAGAACTTTATTGAACTTTGTCTTCAATAAGTGTAATGCAACCTATGTAAGTAATACAGTCACATATAATATGAGATCAATCACTCGCATAAGTTTACTAAGCTTTCGCGCACCTTGATCTCAAGGTTGTAACAGTCTACTTATGTGTTTACTGTGTTTATGTGGCGCCATATGTTATTGTATTAATAATTCGCGCACGCTCTACCTCGGGCACATAAGATAAACGACGCATTAAGTCTCAATTATTTGCGCATACTCGAGACTACAATATAAATCTTTTCTGATAAAGTGATCTAGAGATGCTAAAAATACGAATATCGAGCATTTGCTCGAAGGTGAAACGGAAAAATAGAGATACACGATAATATCTTTACTTCGTGAACAAGTCATGGTAAGTTCCATAATTCTCAAAGAAATATACGTAAAGAATCTGATCGAAATTTTATATCGCCCCAAAAAGGAAAATTGACATTTCAACGATAGGAAAATTGACATTTCAACGCGACATTAATCATCAAGGACCACATTGCAGATACTCGATATAAGAAAGCGGTCAAATGGCGCAGGGTAAAAGGGCAGGAAGGGAAAAAACGTGATTTAGATCCCGTAACAGGCGGTCGGATGCATTCGCCTCATTTGCTCGCCCTCGAGGCATTTCCCAAAATGAGAGAAAATCGAGGAAAAAGCACGAAAACCACACGCGTTCTTCTTGCTTTTGCAGCAAGATAAATGTTACGCAGTAGTCGCGTACCTTCTAAAGCCTCGACCTCGATCGATCGTAATTTATAAGAGGGGGAGGGACCCAGAGCAAGATCGACGACGACCTTCAATTCGAAGTGACCTTCTCAGATCGAACACAATCAAACGTGTTTCTATTCTCTTCTTTTTTTAAATTTATTTTCTTCCAACGCGTACTATGATTTCATTATAAAAATGTTAAATACACATATTTTGTGATGTATTTCACGAGCAAACTATCGCGGAATATTTCTCCATCGTATGCGAATCTTGTGTTATTTTGAGCGAAAAACAACGTTATTGCGTGTCGACTATTCCCTTGTTTAAATAAATATACCCTTGCGTCAGAATATTCAACATGAAATGCAAAAACCGCCATTGAAAAATATGATCCGTATGACGTATGAAGCGAACGCGAGCGAAAGAGAGGTGCAACTTCAAGTCTAATCGTTTTCGACGTTCAAAAAAATTTCGATAAATATTAAACGAACATTTATAAAGAGGAGAACGCAAAAATAACGTCAATATCTACGCAAACATCTCGAAATCAAGAAGCGAATAGATCGTTCGTCAAAATCATCTCGACGTGACGCACGTATCAAACATCAATCCCACGTGTCCGTCATATCTCGCATAGTTGACATAACCCGACCCCGAATGTCATTTCGCGCGCTTCGCGCGAAGGAATGCGGCGTATGGCCGAGGACGGAATAAAAGTCCCTTGAAATGCAATGAAGAGGAAAAAGCAATTTGCCCGTAAAATATAAAAGAGAGAGAAAAAGAGAAAAAGAGAGACAACAGACTTACGCCGAACAAGTCCACGCACATCCGCAGGTGAGAGCCTCTTCTGCCCCACGTTTCGTATTTGAGGCTGTTGCGCATGCCTATGGATCCCCCGAGCGCCAGCAGGTGGTGAGACTCGCGATAAACGTCGAACGGTGAACGCGGCACCGGCTGCTCGACGACGCCGACCCCGATGTCGCGACCCACCTCCGCCATTTCCACACTCCCGACCACGAGATTCTTGTTAATAAATCGAAACATAACCGAACGTCGCTGTCGCGACCGTCGACGCGACGCGCCGCGTCCGCCGCGCGCGAACTTGTCTATAGAACAACGTGTTGCGAGCCGGTCGATGCCACATTGACGCTCGGCTGCTTCCGCCGCGACTCGGCTAACTTCGACTCGTGGCGACGCGCGCCGGCGCCGCCGCCGCCGCGAGGCCCGCGCGCGTCAGTAAACAAGACGTGAATCGGTCATTAATGAATCGTCAGATATAATTGTGTTGGATTTAGTGCATTTTCCACTGCGTACAAGTGCTACATCGGTGATGGAAAGAAAATATTGAAGAGGAAGATCGTAAGTTTAATGCAATTAGTTTAATGCGATATTTTATAAAGATTCGATATATTTGCGTTCTATCAGTTTAGATTATCTACCTCTAATTTTATTCGTAATTCTCTTGAATAGCGAATCATTTGTTGATTGTGTAAGTATGAATTAGTATTTTAATTGTTTTATCAAGTATTATAAGAGAAAAGAATGATTAATACGTTGATTAGAGTTGCTCAATATGTTGATTTCGTTATTCAAAAGCGTTATTTAAAAGTACATTTAGATTCAGTGTGCTACATTTTTATCATTCAATTGGTTAGGTTAAATTATGTAGAGGAAGCTATAGTATGGCGGTAAATTTAAAAATTAAATTACATTTTTTAAAAATTGCTCGAGAATTGTAAAACTCGTTTTCATTGTTTGAAATAAAATTGTTACATTTTAACATGAATTAATTAATTACATTTTGCATATAAAATAAAATAGTAAAATAAAAGATTTTTTATTCAAATAAAAATATAAAAGCTAAAGTAAATAATGAATTAATTAGAAATCTTTAATTAAAATTAGACTGATTGGTAGAATTTGTAGCTTGCTTTGAATTGGAGTTGCCTTTATTCGATTTGAAACGAAAGTGAACTTCAAAGCCGATAGTTTAAAAATTCTATTTCATGTAAATGAGGATAGGCGAGATGCACGTGTTAACTTTCGCAAATTGTGGTGGAAGCTTCGTAAAATGTATTCAGGTTGTGTAAAACGCAGATAAGAGAGAAATAAAATTTGTTTTTACTTTGTTAGAATTCTCTCAATCTCTCGAGATAATAAACAATATTGAAACGTATCATTAAATTATTATAATGAAACTGACTGAATATATATTCGGACACATGCATATTTTTCGACAACTATATTTTGTATCTGATATTTTATTTATCGATAACTATATTTTTTATCTAATATTTTATTGAATCATATTTATGTGTTCTAAGAAAACTAGCGTAATTAACGTAATTATTAGCAATTGCCAGTACTAACGTGAAAATATCTTTAGAAGGAAGAATCCAACAAAAGAATTTTTCACAATTTATACAAATTACATAAATGACATCATTATATAATATTTAATCATATTTATACGAAAATATGTTCTAAGAAAACTAACATAATTATTTGCATGTGTCAATTTTGAAAGTACTTTTAAAAGGAAGAATCCGACGAAGGAATTTTCCACGGCTTACAAATTACAAATTACATCATTACGATGTTGTATAATATTCCCCAGCGAGTTATAATACATCGAGCATCGTCGTCTAATGGTGCAAGAGCATTTAGATTCGGTGGCACGTGCCACGACGACGCAACAGGCGGTAGTCGCATCTCCATTAGAAATCCAAGTAGCCCCCCATCCTTCTCTCTCCCTCTTCACAACCCTCCTCTCCTCGACGTCCTACCCCGACCGCTATTTCGCTCCGCCGCCCCGGTTTCAATCCCATGCCCTCCGACCCTCACCTCGGGAGGAAAACCCGGACTGCTTTCTTCGCGAAAGCCATCCGAGAGCTCCGGGAGTCTCACGGAGCTCCGAGATAAGCGCTCGAGCCCACGACAGATGCACCCGAATGCATTCGAGGATGATGCAGAGAGGAAGAGAATCCGTCCTCTTGCCTCTCACCACCATCGTCGCCGACCTCCGTCCCCTTTAGCTCCACAATAGGATGCATTCGCGTACCGGGCTTGTAGAGTCTTTGTGCATCCCTACGTAGATTCTGGCGACGAATTCTTTATAACGTCGGCCTGTTTCCACCATTTTGGATGCTCCTCCGTCAAACTTTAATCGCGGATTCTTTGACGAACTCGCGTAATCGAATCATTCCTTGTAAAAAGTTTAAAAGTCTCTTTCACAGACTGTCTTTTGTTATTCGCAAAGAGTAAACTATCAATTACTACTCATACGTATCTCTGAAGTTGCTTTCAGCTACATTGCGCTTTACTATAGATTATTTATAGAATTTATACATTATACATATACATACATATAATGGCAATATTTTATGGAATGCAATATGATACACAATATAGAGAAATGAATCGACAAGAACGCGGAATCACATTTAACTTCGAATACGCAGCGAATATAAAATATGAAAAGTACAAGGATTTTTATTTTTATTTCTCCGATTTAATATGCGGCGATTGAAAATTCATGAAAGCGAATAGTCAAAAATTTATTTCAATGTGCATAATTTAAATCGTCGGAATCAGCGATCGATTCGCTTTTTCTCGTCATCGTATATATTAATTAACGCTCGAATTGAGCTTCAGGCATGAGAACTAAAGTCATTTTCCCTGCGATCCAGAAAAACGCGTCGTTGCAAGTATGAGGCAGAATCGTATAAATGACAAAGAAACATCATTCGTTTGTATCATTATTATCATCCTCGATATTATTAACGCAAATTTTTATACAAGATTGACAGAAGGATATCGAGTAAAAAAATCTGACTTATCCAATTGATCGTCGAAAAAAAAATAAGAAAGACGACAGGGTTAACTGGCTGTGAGCCAGCAATCAGCTCAAAACCTAATCACGTAATATAAAAAAAGGAGAGAGAAATCAATCTCGAAAAAACGCGATAAAAGAACGAAAAATTACACTCGAAAAAATGTAGCGAGATGAAAAGGAGAAGAAAAAAATGTATCGAAAGAAGTTGAAGCGAAAGGGTGAAAAGCTAGGAGAATGAAAGCAACACTGCGAACATGTAGCTCTCGATATTAATTAACGCCAATAATCAGTTATTTTCCGTTTGATTTGGCGCGGACTCGCCGCGTGTAATCACCACTTGATTCCGTGTATAGTTATACAAGCGGTCGTATCCACTCATCCTTCGCACATTTATTTCTCACAAAAGCCCCTTCTCCCTCAGCAACATACAGCAGCAGCCGATTGCACCTCGCAAACCTCCGGTCGCCAATCATCGAGTTTGACATGCGGGTTCGACTGCGATGAATACCAGCCACGATATCGATTTCGATGAGACACTTGTTCCTCTTTTTTTTCTACTCGCACCCTTCCGCACCCTCCCGGTTTCCTGCAACCGCCATCGATCTCTCTTTCTCTATCTCTCTTTTTCCGTGTGTAACGAACTCGCGGAATTAACCGGCTGCGAGCCCGTCGTGAAAAAGCGCACGCAAATATATAGCATGACAGCCGCCGCAACCATATCGCAGATTAATTAATTCGATCGAATTTCATATGCCGAGGGCTGCACGGATGAAGGGGTTGTTTTGACGAAACGATCGAGGAGTCGACCGGATAAATACGGTCCGATGATTTTCAGAAACACGGAACCGAACACGAACGTTCCGCGTTTAGTAAAAATGATCAATGTTATTTTTAATTTCTTTTTCTGTCACAGAGAAAGAGAGAAAGAGAGAGAGACAGTCACGTGTTAAATCCACTTTTCCCAACATATCGCCCAAATATCCTTTCGTTTATTCAATCCGTTTTATCGATACATTTTATACGATTGCCGCATTAATTTTTAATAATAGCCTATTCAAAATCAATTTTGAAAGCAATATTATTTTGTATTATTTGATGGCCGAAGATATTTGTGGAAGGTTCAAACGAATTAAATCTCAAATAATTTATATACAAAATTATAATGTACCTCAGCATAATAAAATTATAATGTATAGTAATTACCTAATATTGTATATATTTTAATCTGAGAATTAATTCAGACGAAAACGTGTAGTATTTTTAACGAAAACGCGATCGATAATATTGGACGTTTTCAATCTGAAATAGACGTGATAATCCGTTTTCAGCTTGATTACGCGATACGAAGTTGCATTCGGGAAATAATTTGCACACCGGACAGGAGCGCAAAAACCGCTCTTGTGTTTTCGACAATTGCGACGAGCGAGCGGTAATTCGATCGGTTGGGTTAAAGCAAAAAAAATAATGCCGCTCGAGCGAAAGCGTTAGAAATTTTCTACGGTCGCGTCGAACGTCAAAGTGGTTAGAGAAAAAAATTTGTCAGCCCGGTGTATCGCGGATGAAATCGTGCTCGCGCACCGATACGTGAAAACAAGCAAGCATGATCAACGCTATCGGTCGCGATCCATCGGTGTTTATGAATACGTGCGTCGGATATATTTTGTTAAATATTAGCGTGTGTTAAATAAACACACGTGTCTACAAAAATAGGAGGAATTTGTGCTACGTCGCGCGTAGACGCACGATCGCACATGCATGTAGAGTATTATTCGCGCGTAATAAAAATTCTCAAAGTTGCAATCGGCTTTCGAAGCAATTTATATCGTTAATATTGCCAAATGATTTACGAAAATACAAATTTTGTAACGAATTGTTAACATTTTTTTTAGAAAATTTAAATGTTTGAGAAATTTCAGAAAAATTTTAAACATAACAAGAAAAGGAAAAAAGACAGAGAAGAGAACAAGACAGGTAGATATATAAAAACAAATTTTTACTTGTTTATTCTGTCAGAAGAATAATATATATTTCTAACATAACGAGCTCTTTTAAATCATTTCTTGAAATTTTCTAAATCATTTTCTTGAAACAAAAATCCGTTTCATCACTCTGTTTAAAATGACAAACGAAATGTAAGAATCGCGAAGAGAGAGAATTCGTTCAATCTTTTGGCAAAGTCTTCACTCGAGACGCAAAGTGTTCGTTTTATCCGGAACATCTCGTTCCCCCTATTTTTCCACCCTTATCCCGCGTCCCATCCGCAGATCTCGCGTATAAAACGGTCTCTTGTGCAAGTCGGGGGTTTTCTCGCTCGACGCCCAGCGCCGCGACGCCGCGGGAATTATCGGCAAAACGTCAATATGCATTACGTCTCTTCGTCCACCCACGAAGTCCGAGTCCGATCACAAGCCCTGGTTCTCCTAGGGAGATCCAACCTTCTTCTATCGACAACCTGCAATCTCGCCACTCGTTTCTCCCTTCCGATTACCGTAGCCATCCTTTCTCTCCTTTACTTTCGGCAAAGGGTTTGCTCGTTATTTCCTTTCTTTCATCGATTCCACACGCTCGATCGCCGATAGAAACCTATTACTATCAGCAGACTTTCGGTGACGGTTCAGCAAATTTTTAGCCTATCAATATGTAACATTTCGTGAAAGATATTTCGCGCTTCTCTCTTCGCAAGACGTCTAAATAATTGTTGCAAATTTTTTAGTACGTTATACACGATTTTTCAGTGTTATATTCGACTTCTTTGTTATCGCAACCTTTAACCTTATAACGTATAGCGAATAATTAACGATGGAAAAACAGTGTTCCTGACATCGGATTTTCGGGTTTTTTGTAGCTAGTCTGCCAGCGATGGATGTATATTTAACGTTGCCGACAAATATATCGGACAAATTTCTTGCAACTAGGACGAGTGCGTGATAACGATAGATATTAAATATCCAATCAGTGGCGAGAGTCGGGTATTATTAAATTTTCGTTTTATAGAAGAGAGAGAGAGAGAAAGAGAGAAAGAAATAAATAATAATAAAATAATGTTAAAGAGAAATTAAATTTATGAAAGATGATTAATGCGTCATCATTGATTAAACATATGGCATCATAGTTGCGTATGCAAACGCAAAATTTTGCGTTTCAAATCACATCAAAATTATAATCGAATCGTGGAAAGATTAATTTTACACGACACGCGAATACGTATTATGACACACTCTCTCTCTCTCTCTCTCTTTCTTCTGCATTTCTTCGGTACTCGGAGAAGTGATAAATGATGCACGAATCGAGCGGGACGAATTTAAACACGGGTTGTATTATCGAATCTGCGATTGCAATCGTCAACGCGATCAGATTAAAGTTTAACGAGAAATCAATTTCGCGGTCCTCGTAGATCGATCGATCAACGAGTACGAAACGTAAATGCGCTAATCGTCGGAGCGTCGTCTTAAACCGAATTAAAGTTCTGCGAATAATTGATCGGAGCTCGAATGCATTTTCCCCGCACGCCGCAATCTCGAATGAATAATACGTAGATTCGAGCAAATCTACATATCATATGGGAGCCAATTTTGATTGCAGAGCGGATGATCGTACATTCAGCATAATTAAATTGACAGATTTAAAAATCGCTAACGAGAGAAGATCAAGTTTTGAAATTGAACGGAAACGAATAATTGAATTCATCGAATCGCCCCAAACTTGCACAATTGGTAAGAAAGCCTTAACTTGCAGCTAACACGCGATAGACTATTTGTCGTAAAAGATACATCAAGAGGAATTTAATCCGTAAGATCGACAGATTGCAAGCCAAGCTTCGCATTTAAATCGACACGAGGGGACCGACAGGAAAAGTTGACTGTTAATACATTGATGGAATATCACCATGGGGAGGATTTTCATTGCTTTTAAGGAGAAAGGAGTTTGAGATTCGAGGGTAAACGGGATGGAACAAAAGTGCTGGTTATTGATGAACCGTTCATGCTTTTATATCCATCGAATAAATGGTTTTTCGACTAACTTGTACACGTGTTTAATCGCGTCAAATCAGAGCGTTTTGGTCGATTCGATTTCCATCGAATCGATTATACGTGTCCATTTACGATGACAAAGATTCAATCCTAACAAGAGACACTCGAATGATTAGTGAAACTGAGGTACACTAACTTGATCCGACAATGAAAGTAAATGGATTGTTGGTAATATGGAGTCCTATAAATCGTGGTCAACGTTAGTTCGAAACTGTGACAATGACGTCAATCAATAAAACGCTCCGGCTGCGTATAAACTAATTCAATCAATTTTCAGCGTGTTTGGTATTGTTGATGAAATATATTGCAGATACCAATCAAGCAATTATGATTTTGGGAGAATGCAGAGTTAATGTGTAGATAAAACTGTAACATTTGTGTAATCAACAAACTATATAATAAATTATAGTAAACTGCAATATGAAAGAAGTTAATATCGTAAATTGAAATTATGTTGATATAAATATCGTATACAAGCGCGTTAATTGCATTTTCGGTTTCACTTTACTTAATTATTGCCCGACTTTGCGACACGATCGCTCAGGTTATTAAATGCGAGTTACGAGCTCCGTATACATAAACCTAATGACGTGATATGCGTAACTACATCGACTCAGGTGGAGCTTGTCGATGTGCTTCGAGGATGAACTTGATTATTACCGTTGTTGCATCGCTATATCAGTCGATTAAATGCAAATGAAAAGAGTTCTATCATTCGGTAAAATTATTATTCAATATCTTATCAACGTTTTCTAATTTCACACGCCACTTGCACTTATGTGGTATACAAATGAAATGCGTATATTTATTTCAAAAAATGTGCGATTGATTATTATATTAATTTTCGTAACATTTTATTCGCTATAATTATACGACGTAAAAAAAGGTTTTATCACTGTCAATCTTAATCGTCTTGAGATATGTTTGCGAAATGATGCGGAATCATTCGTTGCGATTAATACCGTAGTGAAACTCTATATTTGCTCTAGAATCCCCAATAGAAGGAGTGTTCAAACATAAGAGTAAGTTCTGACAGCTTAGAGGAGAGAAGGACGGGGAAACTTATCGGGATATCAACGTTTGAACGTGCTGCAAATTCGAGAATTCGATCCAGGGCACGCGTTGCCGGAGGTAAGCTCCAAATAGAATGCAGTATATTGGAGAAAAATATTTGTCGAAATATTATTAACTGTAGGTTGTGTGATTCACGATACGATGATTCAAAACGCGATCGCGGAAAATTTCCGGAAAAATCGCAACGATCAGAATTGATGTATGTCAGAAAGCTGCTTTTATCGAAAATTTTAATATAATAATGTTATGTCATATTGTCATAATTAAACAGAATTGTGACGAAATCAAATTTTTTTTCTGTTATTAATGTTATCAAGGAAACATTTTGAATTTTCAGTAGAACAATATGCCGTGAAATCTTATCGAATTTTCATGCTTTAAGCATAATTATTTTCTCTTTTCATTGTATATTGTAATGAAAACTTGTGTATATACAATATATTATTCGAGTTTTTTCAATACATTTTCATTGAAATTTAATAATTTATCAATATTATAATTAATATCTCTTCCTCATAGTAAGTTAAATTATTATTAATAACGAATATTAATAACTTCGATTGCGAGCTTCGATGTAACCATAATCACTGATACATAATCAGAGATTCTTGCGTCATATATATAGTATAGCTCAGTTAATAATGATTTCATTAGTATCCAATTGGCAAGCCCTGCGATTAATATTGAATTAATGATAATTAATTTTGGAATCTGTATTTTAAATATAAATCTCGACGCAACCCAAAACATGCTCTTACAAGTATTAATAAGAATTTTATATGTATATATATATATATATATATATATATATATATTTCATATAAATTTTTTTTAATCATATATAATCTATTTTACGATGACGTCAACCATCTACCATATTTTAAGAGTTAATTATTAAATAAGAATTAATTATTTTCTACTGGAAAGAAGATTAAAATTGTAGAACGTTGCAAAAGAAGAAAAAAATAAATAAAGTTGAACGGTAAATTTTTTTGTATTTGATTGTAAAAAAAGCATTGAGGATTCAAGAATTGCGGGGCTTTGTTTCTGGCATTCCAATTCCAATTGCATGTCTGAAAGCGATGTTTCGAATGGTACGTTAATTACGCGTGTACCGAGTTCCATGCATAATTATGGTAATTTTTTTATCTACGAGAAAAAGTAATTGAATAATAGCTACGACTAAAGCAATATATGTACGTATGCGAGGTTGTTCTTGTAAAAAAGAGAACTGTGCTTCAAAGCGAGTCCAACATTTCAATGACCCATATACATTGCGGAAAAACTGGGAAAATTTCTTTTTCTTTTTTTTTCTCAGAAAAAGCAGACTATTTTGAACGAATTCGCAATTCAGAATATTTTAAGCGCAGTAGTTACGATTATACTTTGAAGAAATTGTTTTATTTTACTATGCTTCTGAAATAAATAATGTTAAAATTTAAAACAGAAAACAAAATTTATTAAAAGATGATAGAAAATGGTATAATTGGGGAAAAATATTTGATATTCCAAATAAATCAATCTATGTGATCAGTATGGATCAATTTTATTCAATATTAAATTAGCTGATTAGATATTTATATATATATATATATATATATATATATATATATATATATGTGAGTAATAAGTTTTACTTTTACGGATAAATATTATTACAAAGCATAATTTTCTGCAAAAAAATAAACTAGACAGATAATTTTATTTATATTTACATAACTTATTGCAACAATTAATATCAATATCGAAAAGAAATAATTTCACAGTGAATTAAAATAAAGGGTAAGAGGTTTAGGTTTACTCGCCTGATCCGTAATATTGGATGAATGAGATCGCGATTTATCTAAATTATTCGCGAAATGAACTTATATATGCACACACATCTTTATTCGTGTTTTAGGAAAGCGCGATTTGGCACGACTCCAGCAGTTTTGAATCTTAATAGGAATCTCGTTACTCATTTCCCACTACTTTGTAACTCTGATTTTCCATCCGATTGTCCATGCGATAAATCGCATATCCGTTATGCTTTGCTTCTCTAGCGATACGTCCGAAATATATCTCGAATCGAATCAAATTTATAACATAACAATTTATAAGTTAGCGCAGAAATTTTACAAAATTCAAGTTAAAAAGTGATCATCAAATTTCTACAATATTGATAAACATTACGTTGATTCTATGATAAGTTCGAGACTAATGAGTGACAAGATCGGAAATATTCTTCTCCGCGTAATTCTGCGGTATGAAAATATTCAGGTGCGCTTCCTTTCTCGTTTCATGGAAGCTGCTTTAAAGCTTCGTCGCGTCGACAAACGTCGATAAATTCATCGTTGAGCCTTCATATTTTCAAGGCAACTATGTCGCGCATCGCGGAAAAGCGAACGACAGACTTCCTCTCGTTTGCGCGCGCGCTAGAAGCTTTCCTCCGGTTCCATCCGATAAGTAGCACGCCTCTGATGCGAAAGAACGTTTCCGTAGTTGCCGCTTATCCGGCAAATAAAGGCCGTCGTAAAGATAGGACGGAGTTGTCGTTCGTGCCGTTAACGTTACTTTTGCCGTTATCGAGTTCGTTAGCAAACGTGTCAGTGCATTAAATCCATGTAATAAGAGCGTAAAAAAATTTCCCCTCCCTCATCCGGGAAGAGAAAATAGCGACCGCAGTAACGACTGCGGTTCGCTAACAAGATAAAGATGTTCGTGCGTCGATTGCGCTTTATTGTAGAGGTTGATTTTTATCATTTATCGGCACAATTGTGGATGTAAGTTGTGTAACTGCATATATTTTTAGACATGTTCTCTCGTTATATGATTTACAAATATTCATTATTTAGCGTACATAATAATTTTCTATAGGATATATAATATGAATATATAATATGTTCTTGTATATTCTATAGGATATATAATATGAATATATAATATGTTCTTGTATATTATTATAAACGGAGTAATATCATTTTTTTAAATTATCATATAAATAGAAATGCGTTAAAAAAACGAAACGTGTTACCCACGTTTTGCGTATCGTACGATAATCACATTTTTCACGGGGAAACCGAAATGTCAGTCAGTCGCGCGATTCATCTGGCGATGTTCGACGGGGGACAGCTGCGGGTGGAAGCAATTTATCTAAACGACGGCTTTGTCAGGTCACTCGGACTAAAAGCACATATATCCCACTCGTAATATTACTACACCATCGGAGTAGCCGTTACGTTCGCGCTTTAATTCCTTTGTACCTTTCAGATCGGCGTTATTGACCCCCTCTTACCCTGTTATTGTCGGTTCTTTTACCTCTTCTGAGCTCTTTATATATTGATATCGAGAGTACCTCGAATCCATATTGTTAGTGACACTTGCAAATTAGTAAAATCAAACGGTTCCGCAAAGAATGCTTTTGTTCTATTTACACGCTTTTTGACTTTGATTCGTCGGTTTAGATATCTTATTCGATGTCAATCTATCGTCGTTTGTGAGACAGAATCGCGTCGGTAATTGATTTAATTAAATGATTATAAATTTGTCATTATATCACACGATATATGAAAAAAGGAAAGAGAGATATTTATATATAAAAATTTAGCAAACTGAATTGAAGATTAATTCTATTTATAGACGGAAACAAGGAAAGGAATGTAATATAAATATATATATAAATATCAATTAAAGCGTTAAAGTAAGATTCATACTTTCCTTGAAAATAGTACGTTTTCTAATTTTTCTTAGACATATCGCGCTTATTATAGATTTGACGATATATTTTTAAATGGATCGTTATCGGTATACATCGATGGATGAGAACACTGCCGGGTCGTCTATTTCTCGACCAGCATCCGTGGCTCAAATCAGTCGTAACCTAATTCGACGATCCTCTTCACCGTCTATTTTGATTCGATGTCGCTTGGATTTGACACAAGTACTATTAATTGATGTTGCTAAATGCGAGGCGGTGTCTCATCGGACTTTGAACAGATTGGCATGGGATGCAGAATTCTACGTGAAACGTGATTGAAATTCTGCCCGACTTCGCGCTACTCGAAACACACGACAAATATTAATTATTTTATGAAACAATTTTATACAAACGCAACAATTTTATGTACGCGTAAGATTGTAAAAAATTCTGAAATTTGCCCGTACGTACTATCCGAATTGTAAACCATTAATTTATCCCATTGTAACGCGTCTCTGCATAATTAAAATAAATAAAATCGATCACTAAAATGTTCGAGGTCTTTCCGCTTGAAAGATCGCATTTCATTCCTAGAAAATGAATAAAAATGTCAGAAATTCGCCGAAAGAGACGTATTCAGCTGCGCGCAACTCGAATTAATCGCCGTGAGAAGAAATATTTGCCGGTCGAGTGGACGTGCCAGTGATACTTTGCCCGGCGCGGCGCGATACGATACTGCTCTTGAATCGAGAAATCGAGATTATCCACACGAGGGACGGCTGGCATTCGAAAATCGTGCCCGACGTTCCGGTGCATTCGGAGAGAAACATTCCGGCATGAAATATGTCAGATACGCCAGCGAGAAGTTCCAGTCCGGTTTCAGACGTCCCGCGCCGGCGATTGGCCCTCCCCTTCCAAATCCTTCTCCATCCCCCTAAGGGTATATATACGTTTTTAATATAAAATTCCGGGATTCGCGGAGGAGAATGGAACGGAGAGGCAACTTGGCGTACTGCATGCCGCCAACAATCTCGAATACTTCGCCGCTCCCGACATGGCTACGTCAACTTATTGGTAGCTGCAAGTAAGCGCGTGAGCACATGGACACATTCTTCCAACGGAGAATACGGAAACGAAGAACGTACAACTGATAAATTCCGCGCAGATGCGTAGAAATTTTTCCAAAATATACATAAAAATGTTCGGACATTAACACATATTTGAATAAATCATAGTATAATAACAATATCACCTATCATTTGCACGGGGAACAAAGTTATTTTTTTTTCTCAAATAAGGTTACTGTACATAGATAACGAAAATATATTAATATCCGATAAATTTTATCGCGTTATAAAAATATTTGAACATGTAACGTC
This sequence comes from Camponotus floridanus, assembly GCF_003227725.1. Taxonomy (NCBI): domain Eukaryota; kingdom Metazoa; phylum Arthropoda; class Insecta; order Hymenoptera; family Formicidae; genus Camponotus; species Camponotus floridanus. The sequence continues at coordinate 1,844,637 of NW_020229838.1, forward strand.
TAGAATACTTTCTGAATTGTTGGAATTATAAAAGAGAGAGATTCACGTTGCTTTTGAGAAATCTGAAATGAATTATATTTTCAAGTCAAATTTACAAAAATTATGATATTTCTATTTCTCGCATAACGTAAACTCTTAAAAAATCGAAATTTCCGCTCTTTTTTATTGTATATATATAAAACACTTTACGTTATAATCAAACTAAAATCATTTTAAAAAAACAACAGCGGAGGGACTCGAATGTAAACTTCCTTGGGCGCTTTTAAAATTATGTTACTGTTCCGGAAATGGAAACAACGATTTATCCGGCAAAAACAACGTTCATAAAGTTCGTCGCTCGTGTTGACCTTCCGTCGTTCTTAATCGGGAAAATGGGAACATCGCGACATCGTCAAAAAAGAGAAATAAGTATTCAATCTTTTCGTACATCGCAAAATTGACGTGGTCAGCTAATTATGCCTGTGTAGATTGACGTAAATCGTTTTTACGAATATGAGGACTGTAAATTACTGTCTACTTACATATTGAAATTCCCGTTATATCAAAAATAAATGATTAACGAGCTATGGCAAATAAATGGATTATTTTCTCGAAAATAAAACACGCTGAAAAATTGGACAGGCTTTTAAACACGCATTTACATGATTTATTTACGAATAGAGAATTAAGAGAAATATTCATTGTGAGACGGGGCGTGCAAATCGTGATAATCATAAGTCAAAGATGATCGAAACAGAAAAGTAAAGGTCCGCGAAGAAGCGATAATCGACTAACATTGTAACACCTTTAACGAAGCCTTGATGTTCTCTCCAGATCTTCTCTCTCATTTTTATCCTCTAGTGTCTGGACACACGCGGACGCGTGAATAAGTGGTGACATGGCTACCATTCGTGGATAATGGAACGGAACGAAGTAGAAAATGGCACATCAAAAAGAAATGGGGACAAAAGAGATCCGTTGCCGTCCTAATAAAGCGAACACGCTGAGATGGTTTTTATCGGTCAGTTCGTTCCAAGTTTTTGTCCTTTATTCTACGAAATTTAAGAATATTCGAATAGCTGTCACAGAGGAATTTAAGAGCTTAAACGAAAAAGGCTGAACAAAAGTGTAAGTAAATTTGTAACAAAGCCTACATTCTTACGACATATCTAAATTTATATCTTTTTATTATATTTTTTTCATTTTTCTATTTTTCAAATAAATTCTTTGATGATGATTTATTTTAATCGTTCTTGATAATGGTATAGATGAAACATTTGGAATACGTTAAATTAAAGTAGGTTAAAAAAATATTATTGAGCATCGATTGTTTGCTGGGATTATTTTTCTCATGTTTGATAGAAAACAACCGGTTTACGGAAAGTTAATTCACGATTCATTGAACGCATACAAAGCAATGGAAGATTAAATGCTGAATTTTCGAAAGAATCGCAATAGTCTTCATCATGCGGCTGTAACTGATGGAAATACAAATTGCGATATTAATTTTATACGGGGTATTATTTACGAAACGGAAATGGAACGCTGATAGAGACGTATTTACGTTTCAGCGGGTCCAGTTTCGCGATTATTAAAATTAGCAATTCACAACGGCCGGAATGTAAATTACACGGTCCTCATTAAGCAGAGCGTGCAACTAATCAATTTATATACCTGCGTTTAATCCGCGTTTCCACCTCTTCTTGTACGCCTCAACATGATTATTCACGCTAGATGGGATCTTACAGAGCAAATTAAAAATCCGTATTAAAGCGGATTCGCATCCACTTAGCAACATTGTAGAGTTAATGCCGCATTATACGATTTTCCGGAGAATATAAGCGTCCGTTCGAGGAAGGACACAAACTCGCATTACATTGACCTATCGGAAAAGAATTATCGTCTCGCCAGTGTTGCATTACATTACACTGTATGTTGCATTTAAATTTTTGCAAGGAAATTTTTTCAGATAATATTATCACACTTAAAGAAAGCGACGATTTTTAGAAAACAAATCACAGGACATATGCCACTTACGTGCACTCTGCTGTTAGTCGGAGAGTTAGATAAAGGATCCCAAGCGACGATCGAGAAACCTGTTCAGAGACTCGGCTGCTTCTCGATTGATATGATATCCTAACCGGATGGGAGACAGTCGTTTCGCAGAGATTTGTCGAAGAGGAGGACAAATCTACAGGCGAATCCGGAGCGATTGATATCAAGAGAAAAGCCCCGAAGGCAAGGTGGTAGAAATATGACGGCGAAAGGTTGTACCTGCTCCTCGTTCTCTCTCTCTCGAAGCTTTATTCAGCCTGGAAGGCGCAATGAATGGGAGCTTCTACGAGCTTCACGAGCGTACCTCTTCAGATCGTCTACGAACATCGGTAGGATTCTCTTTTCCTTTTTCTACTCCTCCGTCCGTCGCGCTTTCAAGAGAAAAAGAAATTCTCGCCTTTCCTCGTCACCTTCCTTTTTTCTCGCTCTTCGACTCTTCGCACCCGCGGATTTTGCACTCCGCAAGCATCATGAAATAGTGATTCTTCAGCGCGTCGCTTTCTTTGCAGTGAGATTCATTTGCGTGATTTTTGCGAGCGTATGTTATAAAGAAGTTAAATAATCGATTTAAGAAAAGAGTATAATTGTTCCATCTTCCCTCTTCTCCTCATATTAACTCATTAAGACATAAAAATATGTCATATAATTAAAAAGAAATGATGTAAATGGGGATTTTAAAAATATTTCTGGTTGTAAGCTAATAAAACGTTAAAGCGGAGAGTTTTTGCGCGGCGCGGAAACGGACTCTGAAAAATACACGAGGAGGATTATTCTATAAAAAAAATAAAAAATTGCTAAAAGCGAAAGAGCCAAAAAGAGACGTTGAAACAAAGAGAGAGAGGAGAGAGAAAGGAAGGATTGGGAAAGCACCTGCTGTATCGCACGCTCGCAATGATAGCGAGCAGATGATGTACGTCGGTCAGCGACGTGGGGAGAGAAAGGAAGATGAAAACACACTCCCGGATTGTAAAAAGACGCTTCCCTATACGTTTTCTTAACCGCGCCCCCGCTTCCCTGTCCGCAAGAGGGATCGACTTTTTTCTTGCTCTTAACAGATTTCCCGCCAATGGCGGACGCAGCGCGGGTTCGATTTCTTCTCTGATAAATTGCACCCTCCAGACCCTTTTCCCAAACGCCAATTTATATTAAGTAAGAGGCATATGTGTTATGGCAAGTTTCGTTCCGAAATATATACCGTGGATCGAGACGAAATTGCTTCGACTAGAGGCAATCCCGTAACCGAAAGAAAAAGGTCCCAAAGCTATTCCTCGCCTATGTTTAGGAAAGAAATCAACAAATTGTGGTTCTGATCATCTTGCATCGACACGAAATATAATATCGAATATTTTTTTGAAATATTTCTAGAGAAGAAACTGATTCTTTTTTTTTACGAGATAGAAGCAAGTTATATAAACTGTAATAATTTTTATTTCGTTATACGTTACAGTTATCATTACATAAATCGATTTATAAACCGACTTATATTTATATGATGTCGTAGTAAACAAATTTTAGTTTTAAAAAATGTCTGTTAACATTATTCTCGTTGTTTTAAGTATGATAATGTAGCGAGGATTACCAGCCATTCCGTGATATTTTTCGCGGTATTTTTTGCGCGCCACATAAATGTTGCGTCTTTAGCTGGCGCGTAAAGCAAACGTGTTCATAGTCGACAATGGCTAGTAAAATTTCCTGAAGTTTCCCTTGTCGCGAGAGACTTCGTCGGAAAGTAGAGCGCGTACATTTTCAAAGTGAAAGGCGACAAACCGAAAAGACTTCGGTTTTGTCATCAAATCCGTCCTCGCGATAAAAAGCAATATTCTCGTAAAAAACACGTTTCATTAACGATCGACGATAAGTTTTACATACGTATCGCCATTATAATATATTTTTGTACCTTCTCGTGGAAATATTTATACGTTAGAAACATGCCAGGCAACGCAGCATAATTATTTTCATTTCCGCGAATGTTCTGTAAACAGCAGTGTTCGTTGTTGTTTGTAATTTTATGGCAAAAAAGAGAAAGAGCGTATAAGTTCTCGGCTAAATATAATTATAATATGTATAAAATTAATTAACATATATGTATAATTTCTACAAGAAAATATTATATTTCCTATATAAATAATAAGATATCAAAGAGTACAGTAAAATGTTGTTTTGTAGTTTTATAATAATTAACATTTATATCTTTTCGTGTAATTTATACATTTATTTCGAACAAGGAAAACGATATATTTTAGAGGATATTTAGCTGCTAAAAAATAGGACTAGTTGACTTTCCGCTCCGCCAGTTGTTTTAACGAAGGCTATTAAGATTGCCTTGACATTTTTAAATGGCATTGTTTGTCACAATCAAAAATAACGATAAAGTTCAAGGAAAAATAACGCATACGTAAACCGCATATTTCCTCGATTTGTACCGCATTGTTAAAGGACCGCGCGCTTTGCAGAGAATTCCGTTATTCATTCCTAACGTTAAAATATGAGCGATCTAATGCGAGAACGCCTACATTTCGCTATCAAACTATTAATCAAATCGTATCGACATTTTTCGATGATGCAAAAACTCGCCGATTCAGTTAAACAGGGATTTCGGTAAATTCCACGGAAAATGAAAGCGGAGCGCTTTACATATCTCGCTCACAGAGCTTTGCCTCTGTTTGAGGCTACATATATGTATACGAAAATGATTAACGACGCCCGGGGAGGAACGAGGTCGAACTTTTAGACTACATCCGGTGGTGCACGTGCGACCGAGTGATCCGAGACATGGCCGTGTCTCCCGATGCGGTTTCCAAACACGCCGTCGACGTCGTCGACGTCGTTTGCGTTCCAGAAATTTCACCATTTTTTCGTGTCTTCGTTGAAACGACGTGTGACGATGTCGAGTATACGTGACGAGAGCAGGTGCGCGAGAAAAGTGCCGTTCCATCCTCTTTCCCGTGACGAAGCTTACACCGTAAACGGCTGTCGCCACGATGGCGCGCGCAAAATATTAATTAAGGTACGTTACCTCGCTAAAAGACCGTATTTTACGTCGCATTTTTCTTCCCCCTTGCGAAAATGTTACTCTTTTTTAAATTCCTGATGGATTGCGCGAATGTATGTTTTCGAGAAATCGAAATAAATATAACCGTCCGAAAACATATCGATACGAAAAATTTATCGACCTTTTATATTCGATGAGATATAAAGTTGGTCTCTGAACCGACTATTAATTTTTTCAGCGGGACATAAATACGGTGTGCTCTTAATGGCATTCACAAAATAATCTATACTTTCGCGTAAGTAGATCGATTAATAATCGTCAGACTATCGGACGGTTATTTTTTCTCTTTACTTTTTTCATGCGAGATGCAAGGATTGCGTCGAAAATTAATTTTGCCCGGGGAGATACACATCGATAATTTCTCTTCGTCTATCGGTAGTCGATTATCTCGCGATACACACACACATACATACGAGATTAATTAATATTTATCATATCTCTGTTGACGCGCAAGAATAATAATCGGCCGCCGTGAAAAATTAAGTTCCCTCCACATCGCGAGTTCGTTCACCGACAGTTTTTGTCGCGTCGTTTCGTCAAAAAATTTCTACAAACAGCGAATCAGCGTTAGTCGACTTTGTTCGAGGAAAAAAAAAATAAAAAAGGAAAACGATTTCCCGGTCTCTTTGATGGACAGCCATACGTTCGTTGCGATGGGAAAGCCGGAAGGAACGCGAGAACTCTTCGGGGAACGCGAAAGCGACCGATCAGATTTCAATGGACGCATTTCAATCGGGGTCACTGCATACGAATTTCTCTTTGGTATGCGATGATTTATGGTTCGTTGCGCGTTCTGGTTGCGGTCGGTTCGCCGTGAGGCAATTCGGGGGAGAGAGAAAGAAGAGAGAGAGAGAGAGAAAAGAGGGAGAAAAGCTCTCCCAAAAAGCTCCACACGACTGCTTTCCGCCATCGGTGAAATGGACGGACCAAGAAGGAAGTTATCGGCGTTCCTTGTATTTTATTCCGCCATACTACGTGTATTATTATCGTAGCCGAAATCGAAAAGAGGGATTTTCTTTTGAGAAGAGACGCGATATATAAAATATGAATTTGCGACTGTGTATTCCGAGAGCATTTCGAGAAATATTGTAAGTGTGTGTGTGTGTGTGTACGAAATTAGAAATAATGATAAATAATAATTATATATAATATTCTCCAATAGTAGATTTTCTCTCAAATATCTAAGTCAGAATTCTTGAATACTTTTGGGGAAAGCCCGTGAAATTTATCATCGTGCGCGGAGACTACTCGTTGATTTAATTAAAAAACACTCACCTTCTTGGCGTCATTGTTGTTGTCGGCCGCGTGATGAGGTTGCGGACTCATTGAAGCACCATTGCTGACTGCCCCACTTTGCGACAGAAGCTCGTCGCTACCCCTCTGTAACAATAAAATACATTCGTGTGATATAAATAGCTTCTTCAGAGGCCATGAGTTCTCGATAAATTCTACTTTGCACGCGACGTATATTTCGCGTCTGTACGCATCATGTAATTCAGGATTACGCTATAAGAACCGCCGTTCGCATAAATCTACATTACGACGATCTCTTCGACGTAGCATAAAATATCTTTGAATGGCGCGGATTGTAAAATGTTATCGTAATATGGAAAAGAAAGATAGAAAAAAAGAGAGAGAGAGAGCGCAAGAAAATTATAAAATATTTGTAAGATAACATCAGTTAGTTTCGTTTCGCGAATATTAATCGCGCCGTCTCGAAGCTTTTGAGCGGAATTGAAATAAATTATCGCGTCGAGCATCTCTCGATTACTTAAGAAGTGGAAAGAAGCAAATCCCCCCCTTCTGTCGTTCCGTCCTTAGAGCGTTGATAAATCTCGAATTTGTCGTCAAAAGAAATCAGGATCAGGAAACGTACTACAGCAAAGTGTGACACGCTTTTAAACATAAGTCTGAATCTAAATGCTTAACAGAGTCTTCTCGGAAACGGAAGTACGTTGCGGTCAGTCGAGTGAGGAGAAAACTCTCTTTCTCTCTATCTCGAGATATTAATAATTAATCCTTATGCTTCTCTTTGCGAATCAACATTTATGAAGAACATCCTCTTTCGACTCATCTCTTAGAATCGTTAATCGTCCTTCTGTATACAATTACTATAAAAAACGATTTGCAGAGGCAAAAGCAATGGAAAAACGGGCAAAAGTAATTGAAATATCATATTTATGATATTTCAAAGTATTGTAATTAACTATAAATTCAATCGGATTATAACACTTCAATAAAATACACGTTGCACATAAAGATAATCTATATAAAATAGATAATGATATATTTATAATATAAATATATCATTATTAAATATATCATTTATATTATAAATATATCATTATCTATTTTACATATATTATCTTTATTTACATATATTATCTTTATTAAATAAGCACATCATTATCATCGTTATCTTATACGATAATTAATTTCACAAATGTAAAATGCGCACTTCTCGCTTATTTATGGTTATACGAATTCTTACGACTTCTTCATTCATTATATAGTCGCGGTTTTTCGTCGTCGACATTCGCCGTCAAACGGGAACGTAACGTGTATCGTAAAAGAGCTTAACGAAATATTTATCGGACCAACGCTGCATTTATTCACGAATTATGGGTTACATTATGCAGTCGCGGTCGGAGACGCACTTCCTTAAATCTGCAGGTAAGCTTTGACAGCGAGAGCCTTCACTGTTACCTGTTTGCATGGCCAAACATGTGTGGAGGATAACTCATAACTCGTAAAGAAAACCGTCACTGGGGATTTTCGAAACGGAATGCGAAATCAAAAAGATAAAGACAACCGGACGAGGCGAAAGGAAGCGCTGCATCTTGCGTGGATTCGATCACGATCATTTCTCGGGTCGTAGAACAAAAAAGCATAATTTCATTATATTCTTTGACTAAAAAGATAAGTGATCAATCCAAATCATTTGTATCCAATCATTTTTTTTTTACCTACTGAATATTTTTCCTTATGAATATTTTTCTCTCGAGTTGCGCACGAGTTGCAAATTGCATCTTTCGCGTATGAAAATAGCAAATATGAAGCCCTCAATCTTCACTTTATGAAGAGGCATTACTTATTACTTTTCTGTAAATTCAACGAAAATATTACTTCTTTAACGGTTAATGATGCTTTTCATGCAGCTTCCTGCAAAATATGGTAAAATAGAGACGCGAAATACATATATAACGTTTAAATATACATTATGTATATCCACTCGTGCACATATGTATACGACACATGCAGAAAAAATTGCAAATGTTTATCCTTAAACTCGACAAATCAATGAAGGAAAAAAAATCATGCAATTAAAAGAACGCGATGACGCACATTTCGTACGCAGTTCAGTTTATCTTTCGAAAGTACATCGCAAACGTTCTCGATATCGAATGCGCGCTATTAGGCAGAATATCGTTCAAAGAGCGATAAGAAGTTCTTATATAGAATAGGATCTCTCGTCCATGTCTTTCTCTACGATCATAAGGAAAGAGAGAGAAGAGAGAGGGGAGAGGGAGAGAAGTCCGTGGGTGGAGACGAGTCGTGAAAAGGGACTCGGATCTCGTATATTTTCCTCGAATATAGGAAGTAGAAGTTCATCCTCTGACCAATGCACGACGGAACCGACCGCCCGATCCGGTGCTCGTGTATTATTTATTTCCCGCGAATGTATGGATTATGGCCCGACCACTCTCCACCCCTCCTTTTCGCTTGGAAGCACCGTAACTCTTAGGATTCACGAATAACCGCGTTCTCTCCCTGTCTCTCGCTCCATCCCCTGTTTTCATCTTTCGATTCTCCAGCTCCCCCCTCAAGAACCATCCCGCCTGTTCTTTCAACTTCGCGGATCGCAGAGTTGTTTTCTCTCGATTCTCGAGAACCGTCGACGAGATCTTAAATCCAAGAAGCGAGCTTCTGTCTCGTTCCCTGTTTTCCTTTTCGTTTTCTTTTCTTCCGTCCTTCCCACTTCCGCCGAAGGACCAATCTTCCGTGCGATACGCGCGTGCCCGACGATCCGCACGGAAATGTCTCAAGATAGTCCATGAGAGACAGAGTATGCTAGAAACGATGGAGCTTCGCTCGGATGACAAACCAATCTCACGCGCCGGCTGCGGAACCCGATGAAGCTCTCGGTCGCGGATGCCGTCCAGGAAGAAAACTTCACGATACGATCCATCGAGTTCGCCTCTGGATCGGACGAATATACCGATCAACGTCATAGATGCCTTAAATCATGATCAATCACCGAAAAGTGTAGCGAGGAAAAATATATTTGTTCCCTTGGCGGCACTTAATTTTATCAACTGAATGATAACAAACGTAATCGCAATCATATTTTTAATTTTGCAATATTGCGAATCTAAAACCGCATCTTTCTTTTCAAGGCGATAAAAAAAAATATTTATTAAAGATAAAGTTTACGGCACAATTTACGATCGAAATCTGGATTTTAAAATCGCTGCCGGAAGCAATTTTAGATCCGATCCGGTTATCTCCTAACATGGTCACTTGCCGTTTACGAACCGGCGATTGCCTATCCTTGGATAGGTAGGTCAATTTTCTCGCACGACACACACAACGACGACGAAAGGATGCGAAACACGCGATGTAACGCCACTAAAATAATATTGGCCGTGGTGATAGGCTGCCAAGGAAACCGAGGACACGGGAGACTATTATTGCTTTTCAAGATGGATGGCTTCTGGATACGCTCTCGTCCCGACCGGCCGAAACTTTAGTCGAGAGATTACGAAGATTTCAGAGGCTCGTGGAGAAACTGGATCGTTTCGTTTTACGGGCCAGAGGATTATATGTACGAATCCTATTCCAGTTTATTACCCCGCTATCCAATCCTCGCTTCTGCATGCGCGTCATATTCCCGCAGTGATGAACCAAGTTTTGTCTCTCCCGCGAAATTGACAGCCACGCGAGAGAAGTCGTTATTAATATCGCCTGACGCAAATTTATCGGCGATTGATCGGCATCGCGCACCTGCGACCGCGGGTCATCGTTATGCAATAAAGGCCGAATACTGTCAATAAATGGTACCTATGAGGGATAAACGTCAATTCGTTGACGCCTCGGTAGGAAACTCGTCGCGAAAAAATGTCCGGTTGCTAAAGCAACTCTTGTAGAAGACAAGCCGATACAACCGAGCGGTGACATTAATACTCGAGAAATTTGATAAATTATAGAAAATAATATTATTCAATTACAAAAGTTTATAGAGTTTCTCAATCTTTCATAATTCTTAGTTCCTTTATATCGACAGAAATTTAATCGAAAAATAAATTACGGAAACTAAACAATAATATACAGAATCACTGATATAATGATTAATAAGAGAAGTCTATATACGGCGTGTACGACCTGTCTACAAGCCGGATAATTCGATGAGAGAGGAAGTTTTGGGTCTAGTCGTGTTTCTCGTCGGAACTCTCCTCCGCGGCAAATGACGTGGAAAGAGGGCAGAAATTAAAGCCGCTCGTTAGGGTAGAACGCTTCCACTGCGATTGTCGTGCTTCGACATCATTCAACCATGAATCGAGAGGATGGAGCGATCCGATATTCGAAACGCACAAAGAGGATCGCGTCGCGAAAGTGGATCGCGTCTTCTTTTTCGTTGGAATTTCGCGAACTCGTCGAATCAGATGGCAGACAGAAAATCGGATTACCGGATAATCACCCGACTTACGGTTTAAATACGCAAAATGATAAATTCGCCCCCCCGCCAAAAAAAAATATATATGCACAGATTAAATCTCTTTTAATTGAATATTCTAAAATTATTTAAAATTAATTAACAATGCGATATCTTCATCTTTCCAACTTCGCGCAGAAAATCTTCGGTTTAATAGCTTATGATACAGAAGATTTTGCGTGATGTTGAGAAGAAAAATCAGTACGAAATAAAATCGAATCGAATGCGAAAAGTTCGGATAAAAGGGATGTCGGTGCATCATATTATACACCCTCGCGAATAAAAATTCGCTCGATTCAACGAATGAAACGATTGATCTCGAATGCTCGTGAAGAAGAGTGATCGTATTAAAAAAATCCAACATAATATAGCGCTGGTGGTAGTTATCAATACGACGCTCGCGACTATCATCATTAGTGTTTCCCTCCTAGCGCACGATTCGCTAATGAAGTTGATGCGAGGATTTCACTTTAATTAGCGCGTTAACAGTCAAGAGATTTCATTTACATCTTGCAGTCGGGAGAAGCTTGTCTAGTGCGTTCCCATCGACCTAATATGAAATTGATAGATCGTGCTAACGCGAGAAACACGGCAAACTTGCATAAAAAGGCATTTTCCTTTTCTTTTTATTAATAACAAAGCATCATGCGCTAATTGGTCATTAATTTTGATGGATATATCATAAATTACGAAACAACTACTGCGACTAGAATAATACGAAGCAAATAGGGGTATCATACGCTGATAATCTACGACTAGTTTGCTTTGTTCTCGGCTTGATATGAATTGTCCGCAAGGGAGCCTCTCCCAAAGTACAAAGGCTGAGATATCCCGTCTTAAAATGACGGACATCGGATAGTCCGGATAGTTTTCCGGCGCTTCTTTCTATTAAATGCATTAAGGAAGAATAAGTTATTCTCTATAAAGAATAAATCGCTGTACGTAAATATACGTGGGAGTTGATCTTTTATAATAATAAAATACGTAAGAGCGAGTAATCTCTGGCGGAAAAAAAACGCCAGCGGCAACTTCCGTTCGATAAAACAAGATAGAAAGAGAAAAAAATCAATTTTTCCCGATTATATTTAATTCCGAGTGGATATTCAAATATCGACGGTGCACTTTCTGGCGCATGCAAAATAGCGAGCGTGTTTCCCGACGAAGCGAGTCGCGTCTCCTTTTTTTCCTTCTCGGTCGTCGTTTCGTGCACACCGGCAAAAGTTACTTCAACCGGGCCACTTCGTCATCCCTTCGCAGCGTCCCAAACTTCAACCTTACGCGGTTACGCCATTCGACCTCATGAATTTCAAAATAATGCCCGCTGCCTACGAAATACGCGCGAGCATCTTCGCGAAGGAGCAAAACCGACGAATCTTGGGTGTATCTGTGTACATGTGTATACGTCTGCCGTGATGTAGGAGTGCGACTTTTCCGAAAACCAAACACAAGATGGGAGACGCACGCGGAAAATTTGTCGACTAGTCATACTGTGAAGTAAATTAAGTTTCGAGCGCAACTTGAGGTAAAAAAAAGAAAATTCAAGAGTTATAATTCAGTGCAATGTAATCGTGATTTTATCTCGATAAATCTATCGTTTGATCTATTCGTTTGATATTGTGTTGTATTTATTATTCGTGGAATTTCAGTTTTCAGAGATAAGATTTCGAAACTATTTATACGATCGTGCGCTTTCAAACACAGGTTTATTATAGGACGCTTATAATTTTTGAATCTTCAATTTCAAAGTATAATCTCGGAACAGCTTTCGATCTCGCGTACTTAAACACGGAAATTCTTCGTAGGGAGCCTTTCCTCACGCTTTACTTTTTTATCACGATCGCGTCATTTGGCTTCATGAATTTCAGAAAACGCGTTCTTAAAAAATACGCAGGAAACTCACGGCGAAAGTACAGTGGCAACCGTAGCGATCATGAATATCATCATCCCTGCCTTCCAGCTACACGCGGCGGAAAAATATAGGGTGAGATAAGAAGGGAGGTTACGTAAAAAGTTCACCATTTAAATCCTACGTATTGTAATTTATGTTGTGCGAATTTCCGTCGTGTGGGCAATGTGCGTGAAATCTTGTAAAATTTCGACATTCTTGGCGTAAGAAATATATGGAACATAATATACGAGATTCAAATAACACGACAATAGGGGCAACAACATGGTTAATATTAGAAAGCGTAAATAAGGAATACTTTCTATCAGACTAAATGTAAAGTCGAATTTTTATTCTTGTCATTTTCTATGAAAGACAAGTAATCGATAAAATTGTTACTTTTAAAATATATATGACAATTTCTTTTAATTGAGCGCGATTGTCTTGGGAGAAATAAATAGAACGGCAGTTATATACCTCGTTCATAAAGAATTATGCCAAGTCGGACGATTTTCTCGAAATCTTTAGGGAACAAAAGGGGAAACTCGCCTAATAAAGGCACGAAGACTTAATAAGCCATAATCGTGGAAGAAAATAGACTTACCGACAGTTTTTCAAGAGGTACTTAAGAGTTCTTCGTGCGGGCTAAAAAGCTTAAACGAATGACTACGATGAACGTCAGGAAACAATGGGAGAACGTAGCGGCGTAAAAATAATCCGTTGCGCCGAAAGTGTGACTTCAAATCAAAGAGAAAAGTATGAGGTACATTTCACGAAGGAATTCGCATTCCGCGAGTTTCAAAAGTATCGCGATCGGGAAGAAAAAAGCGTCTGAAAAGCCGAACGAGAAACTAGCTCTAAAAATTTCTTTCCGTTATAAAACTGAGAGAATTATAGACCAAGAATAGTATGACTTTTAAAAGTAGATCTATCGAATCACAACCTGTCAACAAATCTCTAAAGAAAAATTTCCTTGGACAGTACGTGGCAATCCTTCCCTTTCTGCGCATATTTTTATGTGTTACAAATTGACAGCCGAAGGCGAATGATTTTTCCGTAAACTTGAATTTTTATTTTCTTTTTAGAGCTACATCGGCACATTTACAGAACACTTGTACAATACCTTCGTTATCTTGAATTTCCTCTTATACTTTGGTTTGAGCACTTTCATAATTTTCTTAAATAACGCCAACATAGATTATAAATTATCGGTTAAAATCAAGTCACAGAAAATGTTATGTAAACACAGCGCTACAGAGAAACGCGTCCGACACGACATTCGCCTCAATACTGACTCGGTTCGATACGGAAAAGTATTATTTACATAGCTCTTCTATGTGTGTATTATGATCGCTGTAACTCCGATCGTTCGTTAATTCTGTCTTTATTTATGAGATTAAACTCTATTTCTGTTTAGTTGATAATGTAAATAAAACAGCAAGCATTTAATACAGAAACCATATTTCGTGTGGATTTCTTTAAAACTCTCTATATACTATATATTTTATATACTTTAAAGCCTACAAATTGAATTTATTCGAAAAAATAATCGCTATTGTCTTATTTTTTATATAATTATATTTAAACGCAATGATTATACGTACGTAGTATTGCTAAATTTTAAGGCAAAGAATTTATATCTTGGAAACGAAATGATGAATTTTTGTTTTAAAAAGTTCTCATATTAAATATTTATCCGTTTAACGATTGTTTGGAGTTATAATCCTACAAAGTTATGCTATTAATTTATCCTATTAAGTTACATAAAAGTTACAATTTTAGTTTAGTTACGATTACATGTAAAATTGCAATTTTATCGAGAATTAAAATCGTTCGGAGGTGTATATAGTTTCAGTAGTGCAGAGAAAAGTAATCGTATTATACATAAATACCGCGGTATATCGTTTTAAATAATACCAATATATATTAGTTTCGTTGAGCAAACTCTGCGCGATCGTAGCTCCAAATATTGATAAACGAATAAATATTTGAGAGACACTTTTTTTAAACAAAGCGTTTTTCACATCTTCGATAAAACACGATAAAATAAAAAATAAAATGATAAAACTAAGCGATATATAAAATCAAAAATAAAATGATAAAACTAAGCGATGCAGAAGAACATTAAATTCTTAAAAATGTATGTTTCATTCGCATGCGTTGAAACGACTGCGTCTCAAGAAGTCGAAAAATCGAATATTGCGTCAGGTGTGCCAGTTATGGTTATATTATGCCATTTCGAAGTCATGGACGCGATACAATTTAAATTTTTCGCGAGAAAGCCCGCGATCGCCTTTATAATTTCGTTGCAAAGAAGTCCGCGAGAAACGGTCCCGCGAGAAAAAGCTGAATGGGAAATTTAGTCGGCCGAATGCGATTAAGGTCGGACGTAGCGCAGATGAAATTTAAAGCATTGCTCCTCTCGCCGATCCTTTGAGATATCCTTCGCCATTCATGCGCGCGATATCTCGATCCTGCTACAAAAGTACGTCGCTATCGGTACCGATATTTCACTCTTTCATGTTGAAAATACGAATCTTCCCCGACACAAGCTGATTTCAACGGCTTCGAACTCTGCAATAGATAAATCTTATATAAGAAGATCTGCGAGATATTTGACTAAAATAATCATCTTCTCTATGAGGAACTTGCAATTGATTTAATTAAATATACATATACTTCTATTTTTATATCTTTCAGAAATAAAAGACGCGCGTAGGAATCTATTGATAATCTTTTAATATCAATATCAATCGCTTGACCCTCGATAAAATTTCTGCTTCAATCAATTTAATATAATAATATAATATAATATAATAATATAATAATAATATAATAATAATATAATATAATAATATAATATAATATAATATGTTAATTATTTCCTCTTTGAATTTTAATTAAGCTGCACTGTGTACTTAAAAAGAAACATGGATTACGGAAAAATTATATTTTGCGCTATTACTTTTTCTAATATTCAATCTAACTCGGTGTAGGGATTATTGATTAAAAATCATTGGCAAATAAAAGGAAGAAAGTCTGAAAATGAAAGTAGACTAATCTCGGAGAAGAGCATGATTCAAACGATATAACGAGAGGGTAAAACGAAGGAATAATTATACCCATCGATTAACGAAAGGTCTCTAATTGTGAAAAGAGATAGAAACGCTCGACTGATCTCGCGATAACACTCTATTTTCCATCTTAACGTACTTAATCTTCGTTCATATTATCCTTTCATTTCTAAAAACTTCTCGTGTATTTTATACTATCAAGCTTCTTTTAGAACGACAAAAACAATATCTTCAAACAGACAATACTTTCAAGAAAAGAATTGAAGAGGAGGAGTTGAAACAATGAAGCTGCTGAAAAATTGGTTGTGCGTGTCATGGTATACAGTGAAACAGAAACTTGTGTAAAGTAATGTCATCGCTGTCCAACGTCGCCGGCTTGATCGTAAAAGTTGGTTTTATAGTCCCGTCTTCGACGGACCTTATCCAAACACTAGCCTAGAAAGAACAGATGCGAAAAAGAAGCTCGTTTCGAGAAGAGTTGTTCGTTTAATTCTAAATAATACGCGATCTCTCAAATTCTCTTAAATTCCAAACCGCTTTAAAAAATCGAATATAGCATTCCGTCTTACGTCGAAATAAAAATATCTTTGTAATTTACTTAGATTGTAAAAAAAAAATTAAAAGAATCGTAAAAAGGAAAAAAATATATTTGGAAAGAAGAATATTTATCGCAAATTAAAAATTTGCGAAATTAATTTATAAACGAAAATAACAGGTAAATCCTATTAATCGCGCTCTTTTCATCAAGGCAATAATAAAAATGATGTCGATCAAGAAAAGGCCGTTTTTGGAACATTTTCCTCGAAATATATGTGACGGCAATTATATCGGCAGAAATGACAGATGAATTCCGGAAACGGAAAGGACGTCGCCGACGACTGGTTGTCCGGAAAGTGGCGAAGATTGCCATCGCCAGCACGTTTCATGAAGCTGATTTTCGTCTTTTCTTGGCCATTCAACTCTCTTGTCTAGAACCCACTTCGTTTTATAATGTCATCTCCAATTCGATGCTCTTCGAAGAAATTTCTTTCAAAGATTTCTCTATCGACAAGCTGATAGAAATCGGCAAACGTATGAAAATTAGCAAATTAATTAACCTGAATAAAAGAAAATTATTACTTTCTATTATTATTTTAATTATTTGACAAAATATTATTATTCTACATTAAAATTTGTTCGAACAATGAATTAGTTAAACTATAAAGATATTAAATACAATAAAATTTCCAAAACAATATTTAACTTTCTAAAAATAAGTATTTAAAAAAATTGTTTTTAGTGTTAATTTTCAGTTTTATTAAAGTCAGTTTGTCGCATATATTTCAATCTGACAGTTTGAAGCCCAATTCATTTCTAATAGATTATTCTATCTATGTACATTCACTTTTGTACAAACAACCCTTTGGCAGGATACATCGTTTAAAAAATCTTCCGATAGTTAAAATTTACGTTTTAATTTCGAGATCTTCGAGGACCATCTGTCGAAGTCCGTCGAGAGCTCAGCCATCATATGAGAACGTACACGAATTCATTTCCCCTCCCATGCACGAATCCATCCCCTTCGTGGAGTTCGTTGAGAACCGGCAGCTTCAGTCGACCGCCGTGAACGGCGAAATTGGATTGTTATTCTATTTTCGAAAGCAATTTGCAAGTGTTATCAAAAGTTTTCGGGCCACGCCTGCTATTCTCGGTTCGCGACCCGACTCCGGCAAACGCGAGGCAAACCCCCGCTGTTTTCTCCGTCGGTCGGTTTTCCTTTTTTCGCACCGAAAACGCTCGCATCCACGACAATGATGCTACATCTGAATTTCGGATTTTTCAACGCATCTCGCGTAGAGACGAGCGCGACGAGAGAATCCGTCACGGTAAGCTCCTTTCCGAAATTCCGACGACGACGCCATTTCAGCCGCGCGTTTATTGGCCCTTAGACTTGTTAGATGCACGAGCGTTGTTATTTTTGCATAATTTTACGCGAACGAATAAATCTAAGATTAAAAAAAAAATACAGAGTGTTTGCCGTAAAACCTATTTCTTTTTGAAGAATTTTCAAGAATTTTTGTCGAGAAAAAAATAGAAAATTATATTTTATAAATTAAAGACAAAAATATACACGAAAAATTTACAATTTCAATTACATATACACGTAGATTGATTATGATAATTATTTTATCGATATTATAATAAGAGTTCAATCAGTTTAATGGAAAAAACTATAGATAAAAATAATGAATCATGTAATTATCATTTTTTGCCGTTATACATATATGCTCGCGTATAAGAGTTCAAAGTTCATTTATTATATATTATCTCAAGGGACAACAGACATTTCCATTTAATCCCAGGACACGTTTCCCACTTTATCTCGCGACTCGACGTGAACCATTTTATCTTCAGCTGACGATTGCGGAGATCAACAGATGGTCGTGCGAACTTCGATACTTTTCCAACTTCGTCGAGAAAGGGAGGAACGTATCGGGGACGAGAGTATCGTCGCGTGAAACTTTTTCCGACGGAAAAACAGGGAACGGTACGGGAGACCTGTAATTAAAAACAATCCTTTATCCATCGATCCTCGTGATGCAATGTACACATTTGCGCGGGAGCGAATCTATTTTTCGTTCTATACGTTGCATATAGTTACACTGGTTATTTCCTGAAGTTTGCAAAGTAATCTCGGGTAGATCGTCCTGAAAAGAGTTTGAACCGTCGGCGAGGCACGGTAAAATTTTATCGTCTTGAGAAACTCGCCGTCACCTCTCCCAAGTGACGTATTCGAGACATCGCGCTATTATTCAGGCGGACAAAAAATCTGCGAATCAACTGTTTAAATCGTATTTACCTCTGCAATTTCTAACTTATTCAAAAATAATTTTTTCGAGAACAAAATTATTGAGAAAAATCAAAGATAAGCCTTGATGCTGCTTTTTAATCTCTAACACTTTTAATGCAAAATGTACAATGTTCTTTATTTGTTACAGTTAAATCAGATCGATAATAATAAATTTAGTTATTTACAATAACTGAGATTCAGAAGTATCGAATTTTTGTCTGACAACGAGAGAACTGGCATCAGCGAGAAATTTGTCGAGGGTGGCGCTTCGCCGATCGACAAAGTCCTTTTCAAGATCGAGCAAAATCGGATTTTCAGACTTAACGATCAACAAACGTTATAACTGCGACCATAGCAGTCTCCCTACCCGGTAGAAACTGTCTGTCTCGTGTTCCCTTGCTTCGCAGTGGACTACTTCCCACCCTCATTCTTCGTATCCCTCGGGCGATGGATGGATGAGTTAAGTAATTCCATTGGACGAATTCGGGAAGGGTCCGACCAGTTTTCTCGCAGTCGAGTTCCTAACTATGTCAGAGCGTTTCCCCGACTTCCGAGTCGCGGAATTCGATTTTAATCATTCATCGCGTTGAATCTAAAACCCGATTCCCTTTCCCGACTCGCTCGATTTCATCTCGCGGTGAACGATACCCTGGCCACTCGTTCCTTCGCTCGTCGTCGCCGACAATAATAAAGCACGCTCTTTCGCGTCCTCCTTTCGCGTCGCGCGGAGCGGAAAGATAATTTACGCCTCAGTTACGTCCACCGCAGATTGCGACCGCACGGCAAGACAATTAAAGTGCGATTTCAAGAAAAAAAAACTGGACTTTAAATGTAATAAAACACGGCATGAAATGACAGCCGTTGGATCAAATTACGTTGAATTATAGGGGAACGATTCAGCATCCGCTCCTTACTATTTTTTAAATATATGTACAATAAACTCTATTCCTTCTTTTTTCATCTCTGGATGCGTTTAAGAAAATAATGTCCTTAATTGTCTGTTTTTTATTGTTGCACAAATACATTTTGCTCCATTTCGATTTAATAATTTATTCATTTGTAAAGAGTTATAAAAAAGTGAACGATAACCTTAACTAACGAATCAAAGTTGTCAAGTAACGAAGAATGTAAAACAAGGATCAATAGTCTGGTTATTCATTGTCAGTAGCATTTAGTAAGTGCCTCTCTCTCTCTCTCTCTTTGAATTTCGCGAGAATAAATTTCAGTTCGATAATTGGAAGACGCGCGACAAGTTTCGCCGAGAGCAGAAATTTTTCCAACGTAACGATACGTCCGCGAAAATGTTTTAGAAAGTAGAGCGCATTCCGAAAAAAGTACGAGTTAACAATCTGAATAAATTGCACATTGAAAGCGACGAATCTCGGAAAGTGAATTTTGCGGGGATTCTGCGGGACAAAATGTAGGATAATGTCGCAATCGCAAGAGTTCTCCGTTTGCGCAATTTTATTTTCAAATTCATGGACGCGCGAGTACCGGGTGTTCTTCTCATTTCGCTGAATGTTCCTCTCATTTGACTACGAATTCCAATGTCCAGAGAGATGTCTTCGTAAATATTTTAAAGGCCAAAAATCAACGGGATAAATCACCGAGTAAACGACGAGGCGCGCGAGATTTCCCGATGGTATTCCCGAAATATTCCAGCGTGTATCGTTTTCGTCCGTGCATATTATTTTTCGAAAAATGCCATAGGCTCGCGAGGGAACGGGATTCAACGTGAACGTACGAGCATCGAGCGAGGCGTAAATCAAATTCGAGTGTCCCGCGTGCGTTCGCGTGTGTCGCGACGAAACATGCACGCACGCGGGGGATGAAACATGTAAATACGCGAGGCGAGGTGAAATACCGCAAAAGAACGGGGCGACAGCCTGCGCGACGGAAAATCCTCCCGGGTACCGTTTTTTTTCAACGGACCTGCCGAGGGTCCGTTTCTCTCTTCCTCTTTTTCCCATCCACCCTGCCCAGACTCTCCCCAGCCGTCCTTTTCGCCCCCAAATCGAATCAATGCCATCGCGCGAGCTACGAGAAGCTGCAACCCGAAGACAATTGGATTTTAATTCGATTCCCTCCCCCCCCACCCCTTTCATCGTTGTTGCGTTGTGCTTTCTTCCGGTTACATTTCTCTTTTCTCCGTCCAACTACTCCGCTTTCCCGATAATTCGTGACGAGCACACGAATAGTTCCCGAGTTACAGTACTTCCTACGACCTCGAGTTTCTGGCGACAAGATTGGATTACGGATCCTCCTCGCAAAGAACGGGGCTTTATTATTTAATCGATCGCGGAATTAAAACGGGATTCAATTATGATGTCGGACGAAACGGCCGATTCCGTTTGTCCATTTGCGATAATTCTGGTTTTTGCGGGAAAATCCGTTATCATGTGTGACGTCAAGTGGCGAATAAAGCGAATTTAATTATTCGATTTAATAATATTAGTCGAACAATTTTTTCTCCGCGATTAAATGTGACAATTTAGTCTCTTCAGGATGCTGAATTCAATATAAAGCCAAAGAATATATACATGAGCCATTTAAAATATTAATAAAATATGAGAAAAATTATTTACCTCTTTTATGAAATTTTGAGACGAGAATAATATCTTTCGCGAATAATATGTGCACTTTTTTCTTTGATCTCGTACTTTTATCTTTTCGCACGTGTTTTTGCTTCAAACATTCGATTATTCTGCGAAGGAGAAAGCTTTAATCCGCGTTAAATGCGCCGCTGTTTTCAAAGCATATCCACGCGTATGATGGTCATTTGGAACGGCAGTGAAGGCATCGCGATTTTATCCGCGGGGCGCCAGAGAAGCCGAAGCCGCAGCTACCGCCGCGCTTGAACTAATATTTAAGCAGCGGCTTAAATCGGCAAATGTAGTCCCGGCGGTTAAACCGACGTTGTTTCGAGCTCGAGCCGGTCACGGATTAACCCAATACCATCCACTTTCGAAATTAACTGCGACCGTGTACCCCAACATCGTACGCTGCGTCTCGACGCGAAACTGCGAGGTCGTTCGCGACGATGGGAAAAGCGCGAAAATTTCAGTATTCGGTGATAAAATATACCTCGTCACCTTCGGACTTTTCGTCAGAATTTTTGAATAATCGATATCTCGATACACGTGTGCGTATATGTCACGTTATTCAACAGTTTTTAAAATGATAAATTTCGTATCGCGGAAGATGGGATTAAGGAATATCAAAAAGAGATTAAGTTTAGCACGCGTTAGCATATATATGAGATTGTAATATTAAATTTATATAAGAAAATAGCTTATTAATTTTGATATTTAAACAGATTTCTGTCATTGATCTATTCTTTCTTCAATAATAGAAAACATGTTTCAAACGTACAAGGTTATCAAGAAAAAAATCATCAAGCATTTTTTTTAAATAAAATGACATTTTAAAATTTATTTTTTGTGAAAACAATAATTTTAAAAATGCTTAAAAATATAATAAAATGTTTAAAGGAATATTTATTCAATTTCATTTCACGTTATTTTATATTATATAATTGTTTTATTGAATAACGAATTCTTTTATATTATTTTAATAAATTATTTTATTCTACAAATTATTTGTTTTATTCTACATTTATGATTTATAAAAAGCTACGGTAGAGAAAAAGCAGTTTATATAAAAATTTCTATTTTCTATTTTAGAACTACGCATCAGTTTTTTGTTCACCTCTGTTAACGATTTCACAGTTTTTCCATGAGTATTCCATGGGCAAGAGAGAATAACGCGACGCAGACACGCGACAAACATTCTTTATTAATTAATTAGATCGTGCAAAAAAAAGGAAAGGCACACACGTACAGTATAAACTGACGGTTAATTGACCGCCAAATCGTCGGTGCTGCACCTTCGTGCAAAAAGCGAGAACATACATAGACATAAAAAAAAAAAAGAAAAAAGAACTATGCGGTAGAAAATTGAGAAATAACGTTGCCCTCTATCTCCCTGAAAAACTCGACGACACTACGCCAACTAACTTGATTTACGAAATTTCCATATTTATGCGGACGACCCCAGCCGAACACCCACTCGCCATCTATCCATTCGTGTCGTATATACCGGCGATCCCCTGACCTGCCTCGCGTTCCCTTCCCCAGCCTCTCTTCCTACCCTCTCGCGTCCGTTTCCCTCGCCAGAATCGCCCGGGGGGGTTCGATAGGGAGACGGGAGAGAGATATATTCTCCCGTCCATGATTAATTTAAACGTGCGAGCGCGAAAAAGCGCCTCTGATCCTCAATCGCTTTTCGGCGTTGTACGAAATATCGGGAAAACAGGGGATCACCGCTACTCTCGCCGCTCCCCTCCCCCATACCCTCCTCCCGAAATTGCGTCGACACCCAGGAAAAAGATCCCAACGTTGCCGGGATCCGTTTGCATATTCGGGAAATTGATGAAAGCGCTGCATAATTCATGTCGACACGGTGTTTCGCCGGATATGAGGACGCTATCCGAAATCGGCGATAACGACGTAACGGGAGTTGCTGAAACAGTAATCTCATATTGGGACAATGTTATTTTGATGCTCAGATAAGAGTCTGTCGCGTTAATTCGCAATTTTGTTCACAGATATGATTAAATTCCGTGAGTAAATTAACCGGATCCGGATCCTTTTTCATTAATTCTTTTACATATTATAACGGAACGAAGAAACATTTCAAGTGCACCGATAATTTTAACGAAGCCTTTGGCACGTCGCGATTTTATAATTATTCCATTTCAATGCAATTTTTCCCGATATACCGCGAGATCGATAGGTAGAAAGTAGAAAGAAAACACGGATCGTTCTCCCTTCTCGTTACCGATAAATCTTGGCGTCTCTCTCGTCGCGGTGGTTCAGCCGACGAGAAAATCACCGTCTCCGCGTCCTCTTAATCTCTCAATCATGTGGAAGATTATAGGTCGTTCGTGTGAAATGGAGTGCGACATTAGCATGAAGCCGAGCTGAGTAAACAAACTTCATCGTCGTGAGACTTTTCGTGCTTCCTCCTCTCGCTCGGTTTCATTTAATCTCTTTATTATTTTCAGACATTTTCCTTCTCTTTCTTCTCAAATATATTTTCTCCTTCGCGTTACATCTCAAACTGTACTCTAATTTAAGCAAACAGGATTCGAATTCGTTTATCGTACACCGAATAGTACACAATCGCGCGCGATATTACGTACGCCGTATTTTCCCTTCCGTTCTCGCGTTTCTCAAACATAAAATCGCAAACACACTTTCCGGCGCGAGGGTAACCCCATCCGTGTGTCGTCTCCCGTCGAAATATCGCGTCGCGTCTATCCGCGAAAAAATATCCGACGGAGGTGCGCTGGTTTCGATGCAAGACACATCGAGATGCACAATACGTATATACGTGCATTTGTAATGCGCGTGCGCGCGTCCGTCGTCGTGCGGGCTCGTCCAATATTTACCTGACCAGACCATTGAATATTCTCTCCTAGCAATACATTCGCAGCACGACGTAATGCCCATCGTCGTGGCGTCACCCGCAGAGTGTCCCGTGTATATAGGGTGTCGCCGGTTTCTCTCTCAATAAGCGTCATAATTATATGCAAGATAATTCAGGAGCATCTTGAGGTAATTTATTATTTACATTTTTATTATTATTATTTATTATTTATTATATTTTATTATATTTTATATATTTTATTATTATTTATTTATTATTTATTATATATTTTATTATATTTTATTATTATTTATTTATTATTCATTATTTACATGTCTTAAACAGAGAAGGATGCTCCAATCTTTCCTCATTTGAATACAAAAGAGAAAAGTTAAATGAAACATCAAATTTAGCTAACAAGTTCGCTTGGTACGTCAAATAATAAATAGCTCTCTTACATATTTGAAGGAAGGAGGTTCTTTGACGATATCATATATATGCGACACGAAAACCACGTGAGATACCGACCAGAGGACGGTGAGCGGGATCGCTTCTAGGCGATATCGAATTTTCACCTCATCTGAGAACACCCGAATTAATATTGCACGCGATTGCAACCGACCGCGCCCGTGCGGCGGACACGGAAGGTCGCGGGTCATTCGCGCGGAACGAAAGTCGATCTCGTGAGAGATCTGCTTTTAACCGCATCAAACATGTATCGTCTTCCCGCCCTCGTTCCACCTCCGATGACAAAATGTCCGGATGCCGCGAGCGCAGCATCCGGACAACGTTCGTTGCACCCCGAACGCATCTGGCTGGTTCTTACTACGCGAATAGAATTTGAAATTTTCATCATTTTTCCAAATTTATTATACTTGACACGTCGTACCATGTATTATATTAATATTTCTCTCTACAACATTTTCTTATCTACCCATGTAAAAGTCGACGTAAATAATTATAGGGGAATTTCTTCGAATTATCTTTTATGTCCCTTTACTTTTACAAACCCTTACAAACCACTATGATATATTGTAAAAATGACGAAGAATAGAGAAAGCCGAGTTATGCGAGGGATCCAGATAGCGAAGTCACTCGCGAGGAGCGTACGACGCTTAATTAGAACGCGACAGTAATATCGCGACGGAAATAACATAGTAAGAAATCGTCGAACGGAACCGCATGATCTTTATTCGCACCGCAGTTAACCCAGTTTCCGAAATCAATATGGTCTCGTTACTCCTCTAGGTTAGTATAATATATCTTTCATTGTGATTTCAAGTATCCCTTAAATGTGTTTTATGCTCGCCATATTATTATTTTACAACCCTTACAATTCACAGCACCTTTGTTGAAAACAATCGCTTTTTGATTGATGGATGTGAAAAGAAGAAAAAAAACGTAAAACTCCCGCATATGTGATATTTTTTTGACAACTGTGTTTGAGATATTATTTTTAAAACGGAGTCATGTCGATTACTCATATAAAACAAGTTACTATAAATAAAAGTGCCTGGTAATAATGTGACGCGTCAAGATTCGCGTAATCGAATAAGTGTCTCGAAGGCAAATAAAGCATCGAAATATATCCAAATGTATTGGCAAGTTTAACAAACTGTGCAGCGAGAATGCATTATTTTTCAAAACAAACTAGCGAGATATTCTATCGGAGAAAATACCTAAGGGAGAAAGATCTCACGTGCGGAGCAGAGTTAACGCAATTTCTTCAGGCGAGCGCGGCGGATTAAAAAGAGTATGCGCGATCTTCCCCTCTGGGAAGGAGCTGAATTCGCCCACGCTAACCGATGCCGCGAGTTTAATCCGGAATTTTGCTCGACCTGGATTTAATCAAGATGCCTGCCGTGTATCGATCCGATCGTAGGACCAAGTCGAGAAGTCCTGTCTCGTTCGTGCCTGATTCGAGTTAACTCGAAGTCGAGGACAGCATTGACCTTTGGACAAGTCGGCTCGCAAGAGATGAGGGAAATTTTTCAGATGACGAAAGCCGTTAAAAATTGAGGAAACTTGTGACATTTTTAAATATTAAATATACTAGGTAAATATGCCCATCTGCGGATACCTCTGGGATTTTACATGAACCAATATACGATATGTGTAATATACGTTGCAACGCGTATTGTTTTTATCAGTTTTGCATGTCATTATATTATATATAAATATAATTAATATCTTTCGATAGAGTAACGATACAATCCACTTGGCGTGATAATTAGCGGCTTCGTTCGTTCTATCGGAATTATTAACGTGAAAACTATGGAGCGGCAATTTGCGGCGCATAAAAGTGGCGCTCGAAAATGTATTTCGATCAAAGAACGTGGGCGTACGAGAACATTACGGACCGATGAGCCGGCTGATAATTTTCACAATAATTGATTAATTAATTCGATTCACTGGAGTTGGAATATGCTTGAATAAAGCCGCTAATAGATGTATCAATTAATAAAGCCATCTGGGCGTCGATAACTCCCTACGAAGTTGTACTAGGATTCGTTTGGACTTGGCTTTGCTCGACATCGTTTCTACGATAACGAGAGAACGAGATATCCTCGATAACAAGATCCAAGAAAGGTCCAGAGCGGTGGGCAATGAAAAGAGGATCTTAGCTTATATTCCCGGTCCCTCGGTATCTTTCATCCCAACATCATGCGTTATGAAAGCAGTTATTTCGATGGCGGTAGCGATAAGCGACTCGTTTCCAGCGTTTAATCGAGAAGTACTATCGATTCCCCGGCTGATCATTAAATATTGACGACGCAATTTGGCACCGGCAGAATGACGTTGTTCGAGAACATGGTGAATTTCTACATCGAATCAAAGCCGATTAAAAACCTACATAATCAATTATTATAGGTGCACGTATGCATGCGCGTTAATTTTTCCATTTTGAAAAATTGCTCGCATCGTTGTATAAAAATTTTGCAGTTTAATCGCCATAAAATTTGTCACCAAGATTTATGTCGCATATTTTTAAATTATTAAAATACAGTAAAGCGCTTAAGATATAGTAGGTCGTTAAAAGAAGAAGGATCTGTTAAAAAATAATGCATTTTCGCACACCGATTTCTTCCTTATATTTCTCATCTTCTCTCTGAGCCTTTTTCATCTCTCTCTCCGACGGTTGCACATATACGCAACAATGGGATTTATTTGCCGAGTTTTTCGAGAGCGTGGCACCTGTGCGCGTCGACTCGTGAAACTTGCACGACGTTGTTTTTCACTCCGAAACATTCTGAGCTTTTTTTTTTACGACCTTCCTATCCGCGTCCGTGTATCTTTTCGTCGGTCACGCTAATTCCATCGTTAATTGAATCGTTTCTTGCACGTCCAATTTATCGTTGATACGATTCGGTAAGAGGGGAAAAAAACGCTCAAGTTTTTGATACATATATATAAACGATAATTCGAATACAGCTGGAACAGATTCTATAAAAAAGATGAGATTGAATCTGCTCCGTTTCGCCAACAACGCGATGTGATCTCTCGTGACATTACAATTCTCCGAGTTAATATCGGGAAGAGCGCGCGGTCTTTATCATTCATATGATAAAAGCGAAGCACGTTTTAGAGTTTCGCCGCGACAACTTGAAAAAGCAGTTTCCGCTTCATTGAAACAACGTCAGGTTTGATATGCAATATCCAGTATCGCGGAAACGACATCCGACACGACATTTCGTTTTACTGAACATTCTACCCGGTACACAGAAATGCTCTCATGAGATTCTCCAATCCTATCGGATGTTATATTTTGCAATCATATCAAATTGTAGTCGAGTACAAACGATTCATTAAAGCATTCATTACACAAGAAAACGATTGTAAATTATAATAATTTATTATCATATCACAACATGCGCTCGCATTCGTCGTATTTATTGTAAAATTTTAATAATTATTATTCTAGCCATTTATACCCAAAAATAAATTTGCATCTCACAAATTTCCTTTGTTAGTTATCCGAACAATATTTAAAACATCATAATATTCACGTGTTTCATGTTTGACAATTTTATTATGAAAAATTAAATTCAGATGTGATGTATACGTAAATGCAAATTTATTATCAATTGCTGACTTCTGGTTATTGTTATATGTTATATGTGTAATCATTCGTGTTGATGAATATAGAAGAACTTAATATATTTGAAAGTTATTCGTGCAATATATCTTTTTTTTGATTAATTTTGCATCATATCAACTTTCTGTTAATTTATAGGAGCATAAATTTTGGATTGCAACAAATTTAATTAGATGTATAATCATATGACATTAAAATAAATAAAGATAAAAAATTAACAATAATATTTAACTCTCTTATTATATTATATTCAATCGAATTTTATTCTTGCCAGGAAGCACTAGATCATCAAAGATGTCCAATCTCAAGAATGCAAGATACAATAGATACTCTCTCCTCGGTAACTTTACAACATCCTAGACACGCACGCGTGCGACCTTTTATGTCCCTCAATTTTTACGGCGAGATAATTTTCTCTCTCGACACGTTTTTCTTACTT
Source organism: Camponotus floridanus (assembly GCF_003227725.1). NCBI lineage: Eukaryota > Metazoa > Arthropoda > Insecta > Hymenoptera > Formicidae > Camponotus > Camponotus floridanus. The sequence continues at coordinate 1,873,190 of NW_020229838.1, forward strand.
TTCCGACAAGAGCCGTGTGGTTGCAAGTAGTGCAGATAAATTTCGGGCAGCAAGATGGATGAAAGACAGGCGGAAAGAAACCAGCGGCCGGCAATTTAAGGCGGTAGTCAGACGGACAATTTAAATTTCTCGCCGGCCACGCTTCCGCGCCTCTCCGGGGTGCAATTATTCTCGAGGTCAAGAGGGTTGGTAGAAAATCTTCGAAAGTGGCGAGAAGGAGATATACGGAACTACGCGTAATCGTGACTAGTAAATACTCGCTGCATTAAATGAGATCTTTGCGCGATACATGTCATCAAGTGAATTTTTCGCGACTTGTATAGTCATTTATTTCATCTCGATAATGCACGAAATAAAAAGAACAAAAATATTAGAAAAAATATATAATTGTGGCAAAGTTTATTCAACATAAATTATTTTTCGGGAAACAAATTCTCGAAATTCGGAAATTATAATTATATTAATAAATAAATTATATTAATTATCAATCGGCAATTTTACTAGTCACAAAGTAACTAAAACATTCAGGTATTAATCGAAGGACCATAATATTAATGTTAACCTCAGCGTTTGACCGCGGTTGTTTTGATCAGCATTTAACGCGTTTTGGCCAGTTTGGTGAAACGTTCGTCGCTGATACAATGACACGTCAGTGCTATTGACGAAATAGTTTGTCAGTGGCGAGGTAACACGTCGCTGCTGCTGCCTATCAATATCCCGTTCCAACCATGAGACGTGTTTCTGTTTACCGCATTAAATCCTGTCGACATCATATTGCAGCTCAAAGAAAAATTTTTGGAAAATCTCACAAATTGTGACTTTTTATTTTTGTAATATTTTAAGTATGATGTTGTAAAAATATATTTTTTCCTTTCCATTTTCCCATAAAATGTTTTAATTTCAAAGACTTACAATTACGTGGCATAAAATTATTCTTTCATATTCGAGATTTTTTTTCATTACAATTTTTTTCATTACAATCTGCGATTAGAATATTTTTTGTCCTTACTGCAAAATAATACCGCATAATAGGAAATTAAAATATCCATTGTTGCATGCATCGGGAGAGAAAAAAATGGCATCGAGAAACAAAATTTCCCTCTTTCTGCGAAAAAAAAAAAGAAGAAAGAAAATGGGAATCGCGCGGGACAGAGAGAAAGAGAAGCAAGTTTCCCCTACCTCGGTAATTTAAGTCGACCTTATCAAAGTTTATCACGGCGATTCTGATAGGTTTGCCCCATAATCTACTGATTCGTTTCAAGCTGGGGAAACCCATTAAGGTAGCAGTTGCAAGACGGCGAGCGTGAGAACAAAACGAGAGGGCGAGAGCGAGAGAGGATTCCTCTCGCCCTTGGTCGTTCTCTCTCTCTCTCTCTCTCTCTCGCTCTTTCTTACCAGAGTGATTAATGTGAATGGATGAAGAAATGAAAAAAAAGAAAAGAAAAACAGTAAGCGAGGCGGAGAACGATGGAAAAAAGAAACAACAAATCTGGGGCGCAAAGTGCACCTTTAGATGTTGCTTTCTCTCTTTTTCTCTCTCTTTAGACAGGGCATCATACAGACTGACGAAAATCCGCATTTCGTTAAAATTGTCGAGATCGTTAGGCGCTCGCTTAATTGCAAACCGAGTTAAATACGACGGTCCTTTTGCGAATCGCGAAGAAACTATGGCAAGATTTCACGCATTCCATTGAGATAACGAAATGTCGAGAGTTGATTTATATTACAAATTTTATAATATATATCTCTCTTTATCTCGACACAATAAAGACTGAAAAATTCAAGTATTTGTCAATCATTGGGACAATATCGCGTAATGAGAACTGTCATATCGATTTAAATATCTTCAAAACAACGAAGGCACTTTAAACGCTTCCATACGCGAGAAAAATGAGCAAAACCACCGATACAATATCCAACTCATCGAGGCCGGAAATAGCCGATTACCGTTTATGATAATAACGGCCTGCCGGCCGTTTTGTCCGATTTCGCGAGTGAGCAGCCCGTTACATAATTAACGACGAATTTTCATGCCATGAATATGAAGCACGGCTAATGAGAGCATTAATATTTTCCCCTTCCCCTCCGTCGCTCTTCCCTTCCGCATTGCGGTCTACATCGGAATCAAGCGAACCGTTGCGTAAATCACGGTTTTGCGCATGCTAATAACGGAAGGGTAGATCTTTGTCTAGGATGAAAAACTTGCGAGATAATCGATGGATTCTCGCGCGCGCTTGCGTTTATCTCGCGGATCATCGTCATTCCCGGACGAGTTTCCTTAACGCGATAAATTCCGCGTCGGCGATCGAAACTTTATTCCGCGAACAGAGCGTAATTACGCGGCAGCAACAATGGCGGACAATTTATCGCGCCGCTAAATTTTATTATACCTATCCGAATGTATGGATGAACACCAATTAATCGCGGGGATTTAATTAATCCAACGTAACGCGGCGCGGAAATAACCGGAATTATATTGCGCGCAGAAACGTTTCCCTCGCGTTAATCTTCCGATTATTATTATTCTTTAATGATAATAGTTATAATAATAATATTTCCTCTTATATTTTTCTCCAGCAATACTCTACTCCGACGAAATTTCTCGAATGCATTATCCGTAAAATATAATCCATTAATCGAACATGTATAATTTACTCATTGCATTCTTTAAATAGGAAAGAATTATTATGATATAATAATTCATATAAATTTGTTATATTAATTTTATTTGATTGATAATCCGTGTCACTTGAAAAATTGAAGATTGTTCATAAACAATACGATGAATGAAAATCAGGAATATTTAAACATTATAGCATAGATTGTAAAAATGAACGTTTACCCGTAAGTGAAATGTTTATTCATATATAATAATTAGGGATTTTTAAATATGCCATCGTGATGACATTGAGATCGCGCAATCTTGATAAATTTGTGCCTTCACTCTTTATATAAAGATCTATTAAATTATGGCATATGGTTCCCCGCGCAGACTGGCGAAGCATTTAAACGGGAGGGTAAATTTTTTTTTAATTAAGGGGGGCAAACGATACATTTACATTTTCAGTGAAGCCTAAAATGAAGTTGCCAGCTATAAAAAAAAAATTATCTCTCGCGAACCCGGTTTAAACATTATTTTAGAAGCGATGCTCCCCGAAGCTTGGCGTAAGATTCCCACACGCAGATAGCGTATCACAAATTATACAAATATAATAATAATAATAGCGTTTTTATCGCGTGAGATAAAAGTCGCATTATTTTCGCAATGACGTCCATTATGTATACGGCAACAAGTGTGCCATATAAAGGCTCGGGACACTACTGTTGGAAAGAGATTTACGAGCGATTTGTAAAATACTGCATAGGAGCGCAGGACTTATATATGTCACACGGAGATTGAAGAGAAACGAGAATGACTAACTGGCAGCTGTAATGGGATCGGGAAGACGAATGAACCCGAACCGACGTATCCTTCAAATCAGATCGCGGATAAATAGGAGTGGCAATCCGTTGAGGAAAAATCGATCGCTACACATTGCACATAAATCGGTCGAAACTGATGATAATGCGACGCTGATAAAACAGAGACGAGATTTAATTAAAAAATACACACGAGAGAAATATTGTCGAAATATTTAACTCGAAGAATCCAAGTATTTAAATCGAAGAAATGAATATTACTAGATATGATGAAACTTCTTGTTAAATATATTTAAGATAAAATATCAGGTATATGTGTGTATGTGTGTCTATTAAACTGGCATCTCAATGCAATCAAATTAAACACATATCGAGTGAAAAATAAATCTGAAAGTTTGTTACGTCATCCTTTCAACGATCTAAATTCGCGCGCCGTGAAAGTTCAGATCACAATATCATTCACAATTATTCCTCGATGAAGAATCGTGAATATACGAATTAAATCGCAAGGATATAACGAGTAAAACTAGTGTGCAACGACGTCGCAACAACAATCTTGTGTGCATTCGCCATTTTACAGTCGGTTCTGACGCAATTAACAGCTAGCGGAGCAATGTGCCCGCTTCCATTGACGTTTAAAAGCGGCTGTTTTAACGTTTCACAAACGATGCTACCGAGGTAAAAGCACAAGCAACCAGTTGACCTTTTTCGAAACGCGTAAAACACGACAGTAGCAGCTTTCTTTTCTTCGTTTTCCTTTAACTCCTTTCATCATTTTCGCTCCCTCTTGTAGTCTTTACCGTGAACAATATTATGCCGATCTATCTTATTATATTATAATTATGCAGTTCACGAATAATAATTTATATATCAACAGAATACTTTTCGAGCTTTTATTTTTTGTCAGTTTGATAAAAATTCTAACTAACAAATTCTAACAAGTTATATCTATCTTCTTTTAATAATATATATGTAATTTTATAATATATATTTTTTTATAAAAATGTTTACATGTACTTGTCTCTCTCTCTCCCTCTCTCTCATTATCATTGTCTTCTTATCAGGTAGAGTTATAATGCTGAGGTAGCTCTGTTTGCACATGACTATAGTTAACCAGAAACTGAATGTATGCGGTTATCTTTTTGGGACACACTTCGCGCCTGGCGAGAGTGAATGCCAGAGGAATCGAGGTAGAACGGGAGGAAACCAGATTGGGATGCTTGTCTGTGCCAAGTATCCTTCACGACGACCGACTGAATCAAAACGATTGAAATTCTCAAGTATGTTATTCTCAATAAAGAATTTTTTGTTTTTTCTCTTTAATCGATTTCTTCATAACTTATTGAATAATTAAGCTTAAAAATTAAAAACGATGGACCGGAAGCTTTGGAGGAATTTTTACTAAGATTTACTAATTTTTACTAAGATTCGTGGAATTTTTTCACAAAAATTTCGTTTACATATAAACTTTTTATTTTTTTTCAAACCAGCTTCCAAATATGAATGTTATATCTCATCGCACTTTCGTCAAGTAAAAAATCCCTCTTGGCTTGGAAGGATAGGAAGTTGATTTTACGGCTATAAAGATCGCTATGCTTGCTTTCGAACTCGGAACCAAAGTATTTGAAGAGCGGACAATGCAACATAGTGTAAAAAGGATGCAAAGTAACTTTTATCTTCGTCGGATGATAAATACCTTTCGCACCACCGAAAGGGAAGACTTGCGATGTACAGTAAAGCAAAAGTCTTAAGGGGCATCCGGTGATCTCCCTTTTGTCAGTTCGAACCCCTAAATAGAGAACTCGACCCCGAAGCTGATCCATGATCCTCTCGAATCTGCCGCGCGGATAGCGATGATCCTTGTAAGTTTAGTAGGTAATTGAAGAGATGATCGAAAAATAAACGATTTCTCGCCAGAAAGTGATTTTGACGAGAAAAACTTGCCCCCTCGAAAATAAATCTATTTTTGATAGCGATATGTAACGTATCCATCTGTTGCTAAAAATAATAAGTATACATTAATAATCGTGTATTGTACTTTTTTCCCCAATCTTTTCAATCAAATATTTATTTCATTCATTTCTATTTCGTACCTTACACGCGCGCGTCTTCCTATCCTATCCTCCATATTCCATAATATCCTACCAGAAGCAAGTTTAAACTTAAATAATTGATGCTGTTTTCCGCTTCTCCACGAATGTGTGTGTATATATATATATATATATATATATATATATATATATATATATAAGGATTCCAAATACCGCAGTGTGATAAAAGATTTATCGCTATAAACGGAGAGCGCACACGGAACTAAAGCTTTAACGAAAGCTACTTTACCAATCGGCCGCAAAAATGAATATTGTACGAGACACTTGGAAGTTTCTATTAACAAGCTATGGCCGGACGGATGCGCTTGTGCCAAGAGAGACACTTTAAAGACTTTCGCATTTAATGAGGAAACGACTTTTCCAAGATGGGAGATCTATTTATCTCTAAAGATCTATTCATGTATACACATCTCGTTAATTGAATACATCTGATTTTCCGAACGCGACTCGTTCCTCGATTAATATCGCAAACACGTTACTTGCCAAATATTGCGGGAAGATCAAGAGCAACTTACATATCTAAGTAGACGATAACTAAGTGGGCGAGTTCTAACATGAGATACAGCGTAATATCGGAAAATTACGAAGCACGAACGCAGGATATGAATATAACGAGTGAACCTTAAGATGGTTAATAAACTTGAGAGCATCAGCTTTCTCCTTCTGCCCGTTTTCGTCCATTTTCCCCTCCCTCTTTCTTTCGATTCCCTCGACGAAGACAGCGACATACGTCTCCTCAGGGACGAGCTCTGTAAGTCTTATTTCATTGGACTTGGCCGGGAGTTCCCGAGTTTCCGATGACTCGCGAAACTCCTCCAGACGCCTATAAACGGATATATTTATTGCTCGGCTCTTCTGAAACTCGTTCCTTTGGCTGGTCAGTCGATTTATTAAATGAGGCCGGAAGTGGATTACCTGCGTCGTGACATCATTTAGTCGTACTTTTGATCTTCTTTGAAGCGAAAGCTCAAAGAATCATCTACTTTTTGCCCATCTCTTCCTACGGGGAGATTAACTCGTGCTTTTTCAGTGCAACAAATGTTGCCAAATAGTTTGCGAAAATAAATTTGGAACATGTTCGCTAAAATGTCTGTGATTACAATTCGTGCTTCTCAATTTGTTACAGAAATGAAAAATATTCTGAATTATTTTTGAATTATGTTTTAATCAATCTTGTTCATGCTTTGAAATATGAAATACATAAAAAGAGTAGAAAACATTAGCGATAATGTATTAATGTTGTAAATAAAACTGATAAAACTGGTGATAATTTGAAAAAGAGATAAACGAGAATGTATTAATTAAATCAAATATAATGTATCAAAAAATGTTGCTAAATTAAAATTAAAAATACAAATATATGATTGAAAAAAATATGAAATCGTATTATTCAATAAATATACTATTTTGGGATTTTTTTTTCATTTTCTCACGTTTCTTTGTAATGACATAAATTCTATTACAAGAAACCGAGATGACACGTCGTCTTTACTCAGTGTAGATAAACTTTGGAGAAAGAGAGAGAGAGAGAACAGAAAACAGAATGAGATTCGATGCGGCGTGGCTCGAAAAAGAGCAGGGCGGTGTGTTTAAAAAAGCAGATCGGAAAATCGACATTGCGGGGTCAGAACGAGGGCATACCGGGTGGCGGGGCTTATCCTTTTCCAGGCGATTTACGTGCGAAGTTCGCGTGGAAGGAAGCGAATCGTTTATCACGCGGAGAGCTAATAGATAACACGGCGGTTACGTGTTCGAGTCTCGATCGGCGCCCAGCCGCCCAACCCTTATCCCGCTCTGCCGCTCCCCTCTCACCCTCTCTTTCGCTTCTCCGCTACCCTCCGTGCGCTTCGCCGTGGCCTCTCCAACTTTGGAGAAATTCACTTTATCTGTCTCGATCGGCGCGCGATACCACGCAGTCTCTCGATCCCGCAATCCTGGATTTACCCTCCGAATTTCGAGATTCGACATATCGGATATGCGTAACCTCCCCTCCATCGTCTGAGCCTTTTGCAAGTATGCCGAGTATCAAGCATCCTCTCAGATCAAGAACAAAGATCCGAGTCTTACTAGTAAATCAAAGAGTAAGTCGAAAATTTTATCATCATCCGTATAAGTGTGAGAAAAAATGATAAATAGAATTAAATTTAAAAAAAAAAACAGTACACTTAAGGAACAATTACCACAGCAATCCCTAAAGAAGTATAATGATCGTGTGTAAAAGTAATTTAAGTTGAAACGAGAGAAAAATCAAGGGTTTTTCAATTTAATTCTCTCTCATAAAAAAAACATACGGAATTTACCACAAACGGTTGAAACTCACAAAATACAACGGATGGAAATAGATTTGAAAATAGCTAGACCTGATTTGCAGAATAAAAAAATATGATAGTCTTTTTAGCAAGCAATCATAACCACTATTTTTCCAATATATCACAATTAATATTTAGCTTTTTTTTATTCGTCGAATGAAATTATCAAAGTTTCATGAAACTGTCTCGCGCACAAAAGAGAATAAAAACGAGCTTTCGATAAAATTAATTTCGCTAATATCGATCCGCGCTTTATAAAAATAACGTAATATTTGTGACAGTTTAGCCATAATAATAATTGCAGATTGAAACGTACTAATATTGTCATTAATGCAATGCGGGTAATAATTAATAACGTTGTTAATTTACGTTACAAAGGGGAAAATAGTGAAGCCGTATTACGCAAATACGGCTACGTCAAATTATCTGTAGAAGCGATGGACGTTAACGATAAATCACGACTTGTTGGCTCGCATTACAATGGAGAAAACATTAATTTAGCGCTAACGTTTACGCGCGCGTGTGTCGAGCTCCGTATAAAAGTACCAAACGATAACCATAAATCACACCGATTGTTAATTTGCGTTACAAAGGAAGAGAGCCGGATCAGCCGTCGGGCGTGGAAAGCAACGGGGGAAGCTTTGATTCCTTGATAGTGAAAAATGCGAATCAACGAAGCACTCTGAGCGAATGCAACGAGCGTAATAGGGCGTACTCGTGGCTTCGCGTGGATTGGAAAAGCGAGCAGGTGGAAAGGACGGAAGAGGCGAGGTATTTTCACGCGTCACAGAGATGGTAATTGAGTCGTGTCGCCCGAAAGATCGAGTCACACCCCTCGATTCACTGAGATACGAAGGAGATTCGGAGCGATACGTACGCATATACGCGAGATACCCGTAGAAACGTCAATGCGAAAACCAGGTTCGCAGTTAAATTTCTCGTTAAATATTTCGAGACATTTTCTCCGGCAAATGTTACCTTTCCGATTGTTTACGTTACAAACGTTCCGTAATCTCGAAATCTTACCTATCATCTCAATTACACTTACTCTAGAATTAATTTTTAGCGTCTTTCAAAAAAATAATGCAAGTTTTTTAAATATGCGAGGTTCTTTTTTTAATCTTTTAAATTGCAACTACGAGTAATCTAATATTGATTTCCAGGCTTACTGTCGGCGAGTATTCTACATCGATCTTTACATCGACAGTTCCAAGACGACGGTTCCTGATCTCCCGCTTTCGCCCTACCCTCCCACTTCCGGTGCTCCCAATGCGCTTCCGATGCTGACATACGAATGGTATTTCCGTGCGGTGAATCGCACGGAATCTATTTTCGCAACGATGTGACATATTCGTGGCTGAGCCGCTCAATGGCGGCGGCAACCGGTGTGCGAGTGGGAGTAATCCATCATGCGCGTTTTGCATCCGCGATATTTCGCGACAAACGGAGATGACAAACTAAGGGGATGCGCGATCTCGCCACGAATAAATGCGAAAATTAAAATAAAATAAAATATACAATTTCAACACATTTCATTTGAATATTTTTAAAAAGGCGAACTTTGGAATTATTATTATATATATTTATTATATATATAATTATTATGATATATAATTATTATTATATATAATTATTATTATATTTATATTATATATATTTCAAAAATAATTTAAAAGCGGAAAATATAAATGAGAATTTTTCAATGAATCCTTCCCACGCCTCAAGATTAAGAATGATTTAAATCGCTCGCAATCGTATCACAAGCAGAATTGCGAAGCAGTGAATGAGAACATTTCAGATACTATCGATTATGCATAACACTAATATCTGATTTGCTTCCGAGTTTAGATAAATACTGCTAATTTCTATTTCTTCTGCTAATGGACATAACTTATAAAACAAAGTTATTTTACGGAAGCTGTTTTAATCGCATTAAAGTAACGAGTCGGTTAAAGGGCTCCGAGTGTCAAAGATTCGCCCGAAGGAACGGTCTTCGGCACGTCACATCCTTGGAAATTCGTCGGCCAGGAAATCGCGAGGGCGAGAAACCGCTCCGCTTTGATGTCCCGACGAACAACGTAAGCTCGCGACACAAAGACGAAAGTCCCGGGAGAAGGAGGGCTCGGCTTCACAAAGGAAACACTTTGCGAAGCCTTCTCGTGCAAGAAATGGCCCGAAGATGAGCGTACTCTTCTCGCAATCAGATATGAATTTCGGGGACGGGAGTTATCGCGTGAATATTCTATCAGGATTGTGCGAACGTGTCGCTGTCAACTGGAAATATTAATTCAGATTATCCAATGGCCTGATTCGGATTTTAACCAATATTATTAATGATTCATATCGGTGAATAATTACTATTGCCGTAAACTGCATTTGAAATGTTAAACACTTCATTTGTAATACGCACTAAAATTTGTAATCATTGTTGAGTTGGCAGGAATTCTGAATCTCTCTTATTTCCTTTTAATACAAGATTAAGTAGGAAAATTAAGATTTTCCTCTCGATATGGTGAGTAGAGATTCAAGAAATTAACGACAAATAATATCGACGAGATAAAATAAAAAAAAAAGACGAACGAAAACATGTCACAGCAAGGAAACGCCCGAAGTTATTTGCGAAACACGAAGGAACTTCCGGTAATGAGATGGGGAGAAAGAGCGCTGAATCCCGTAATGAGGGAACAAATGCTAATGGTCAGCTTTGTTCGTCAGTTCGCCGGGAGCATGTTGCGCTCTAACGATACCCGGAGGCACGCATGGCTGTGATAAGACCTGCGCTTACCCCGGCAAAGGGGGGGAGAGGGTTTTACGCGCGGAATAAAGATAAGCCGACGACGTGTCACGACGTCGTGAGTCGCGGAGCTGTATTTTTTTTTTTTTTTTTTTAAACAATCGCGATCGTTAAGCCTATTGCGTAATGTATCGTATACGCAATGATACGGTGAAAAACATGAAACCGTCTGGAAACGATATGAATTTTAAAGTTTCTACTAAAAACTTTGAAATATTGGAAACTAAAAAGCGTAGAATTGATCTAATGTATTTTAATTTTTTCTTCCTTTTTTCTGCTTTATTCTTTTCGAACTTGATTAATCACAGTTTTTTTTTAAATCAGCATCCGTGACACGCGAAAAAGAGAGAGAGAGATTGATTCGCTCGAATAAAACATGCCAATGGTGTAAAAAATCGAGCGATAAAATCTTTTATGGTCGCACGCGCGTCGAAATACGCTAAATAATCGATATGTCATTAATAATTACATTTTCCCACAATAAAAATAAAAGCGATATATCTTATTTCTTTTACAATTTGTTTGCTCTGTATAAATATGCAGAAGCATTTCACGAGGGCTTATGGCAATGTTTAAACGCGATAAAGTATTTTAAATACAAAAATATTAAAAGGAGGAAGAAGAGATCGGCCTATAACTGAAAGCAACTTTTAAAGTGTCTCGCAAATATAATATAAGGGTAGAGAAAATAAAAAATTAAATCCACGTGTCCCCGAAAAACCTAATTCTCTCCCTCTCGATATTAACGTAAATTCCCTTGTTTGACGTGTATGTCATAACCAGCGCGCTCCAAGCATCGTTTCAACCCCCTCGCGACACTTTACGCGTTCTCGTGTGACACCCCGACGACCAGGCTGACGGTATACAAATACATTCGTCACTGTCGCCTGGTGGGACGTCTCTTATTTCACCGGAACTCGACGGTAAAGACCGCGGACGGAGACCACGATCGAACAGGGGCTCGATCTCTCTTCCTGAGAACGATTGTAATCGTCGATATTACGGCGTGTGCGAATTTCGTTTCACCGTTTCGGAATTTGCATATCGTTCGCAGCTCGCGCGACATTTCGACAATTTTCTGCAAAATTCAAGCTTCATCTTTTCGTCGCGAGATATTTCGCGGAATATTAAAAAAGTATGCTAAGAGAGGATCTTATACCGACTCGTTCAGAAAATCCACTCGCAATAACCGAAATTGCACTCTTGAAAATGCATAGAAAGAGACGCTAACGCGGAGAACGGTCTTTCATTTTATTTTTCATTCAACGACCACCTTTGGACGATGCGAAACGGAAACAGATACGCCAGTCGTCTTGCGGCGCGGCTATTTCCGTAAAAGTTTAATTAATTAAGCCGCTTTGTTTGATTAATGCCGCGGGATCTTGCGCGTTTCACGAAAATTACGGGGCGCGCGAGTGACAAATTTGTCATGTTAGCGTGTTGGGGAGGTGTACTTAATAAAAGCATCGTGACATCAGCGAATAAATGCATTGGAGCCGCAGTCACATTACAATAACGCATTAGATCAGCTTAATGTACAGGCTATATGAGCGATGGAAAATATTGGCATTGGCCAACTGTTGTTTTCAATACGTAAAACATCGACGCCAATATTTATTATCATGCTGAAATGATTGATTCGCGTGTGATTATATGTCCCGGTGGAATTGCCATTTATATTTAATGCGCCATAGAGCTGAACGACCGAATCCACATCACATTTGCTAAATTACGTAGCGTATATTGTGCACAAGCGGAGCGCGCGAATCGCAGATCCTATAAAGTATGAATTCAACAATATTTCGCGAATAATTAATGCGACAAATTGTAAGATGAATGCAAGTTTAAAATTCTAAGAATAATCGAAGCACAAATATGACAGAAATATTTTACATATATGTATAATTAATAGTTATCTTAAGAATAAGCGTTGCATACTCTCGTTTATATTCGTAATTTTTCACAGTTTCCGAATAATATTTCCATCGTAAAAACAATAATTAACGCAAACGGAAATGAGCTGAATTCTCCGCGGTAATTTTTGTCCTACGACGAGATTATCAAAGGTAAAGCCGGCTACATATTAAACCGAATACTGCAAGTGGCGGCACAGGAGGAAGTCGAGATGTATCGCGACGTTAATTAAGACGGATGTGTGCCTGCGAGATATTAGGACCTCTTCCCATATCTTCGCGAGCTACATCGTCCTGGGAAAGAGCCTTTTGGATGATAATGTGCGGATAAAACGACGGTATACATTGCTTTAGGGCTTACCATCGTAAGGGACGCGCCCGTCCCGCGTGCGTACTGGAATTCCTGGACACTCACCTGGAAGCAAAAGAAAAGCGAAGGGGGTTAGTACTTTTGCGAAAATCAAAGCGACTGATTCAAGCTCTAAGTAATAAAAATGTGCCATCAAATATAATTTTAAATATTAAAAAATATAAATAATAAAAAATATTATATATATTTTTTTTTGAAAAATTTATTATTATGAAATTTACTACCATATATTAAATTTATATTCAGATGTATATAAGAATCGTAAAAAATAAAAAAGCATTGCGTAAACGTCTAAATCGTATAGATTATAATATAATTAAAACGCAAGCGAAACAATTGATAAACTTTGTTTCTAAGTTAGCGAACGATTTAACTGGCGCATTAAAGTAGCGTTCGATATTATTACATACACAACTTGGCGACTTTACGAGCTTCGGTTCATTCGCGCTGCGTGAACAAAGTCGACGGTTTCGGACTGATTGTATACAGTCGAGTTATAACGATATTTATCGAGTGCATTCTAGAGCAGGAGTTCCATTTACCAATCTTCCTTTATTTACGACGTTAATTCTATCCTTCTGGCTTTATCGGGCCACAATTTCGCTCTCTCGAAATTATGCGGCGCGTCGAACGGCACGCGCGATTTTGCGGACAAATTCGCGATTGCTCATCGACAGCGACAATAACATCCCGCTCGACTTGATTAATGACAGTTATCGAGTTATATACAGTTTCTGATCACTTCATAGCGATATTTAGTAGTTTCATTCTGTGCGCGAAACAAAGCGGCATCGCGACGGTAAATCCAATTACGTTTGACGCAGAATTATTGAGCGTAAATCAATGGAATTTTTATTCTCCCGTAGACTTCTTGTCGACTTTTACCTCGCAAGTATCTCTGCTGCAGGCCCGTTGGAATATTTACACGCAAGTAAATCGTTTCGCCCTAGTCGCAAATTAATTCGCGAGGTAAAAGCACAGACTCGGAGCAAATATCGACGATGCGATGCATCCGGTGAGCTATCTCGATCGTGCCATCTGGCACATACGTTCCGAGTTCGCGAGATATCTCGGTCGCGCTGCCTAATAGCCAGATTAACACGTCGACAAGCGAATCTACCTATCGACCGAATCACACGTATGGCGTATCTACGGTTCCCTCGAATCGCACCGTAATGGACAGTCTAATTTCCCGTTTTCCGTTGACGAAAATTTGTCCCGCGCGCGTCTCGTTCGACGCTTATTTCTACGTCGCGTCACCAGAGAGAATTCTTTCTGCATCGCGCAAAAATATTACGGCGCGCGAGATTTATCTCATTTTCGCGAGAGAAGAAAAACAAAATGTCGTAAATGTCATCTATCTCTTTTAATAATATTCCTGTAATTATAAAAGTTTCTTTTTTCTCGCCTGGCATCGCGTGGCGCAACAGTAAGTGTGTATTAAACAAGTTTACGAGCTCGCGTATATAAAGATAAAACTGCACGGGAATTTCAAAAACTAATAAAAGTGCGAAACCTCGAGGATATCGTAAAGAATGATAAATGCGGTAACGAAAGGAGGGAAAAAAAATCGACGAGAACGCGCGCCGATGAAGGGGGTACGCGTCGCATGGAAAGAAATCCCGCCGGACTCGGGCATGTTTACATAAATACCGTGGACGGATCGATAGCGTTTTACAGCTCTCGACACGCAAGTTTGACGATTGGCCGCTTTTTCTCTTTTTTTTTCTTCCTCCACGAAGCCTCTCCGCACGAAGCTGCTCCTGCAGGCGCAATCGATAAGAAGCGGAACTACCGCGTTGCGATCGTAAGCGAAACGCAGCAAAACGTGCAAAACGGGACGGGAATTTTTAATTATGCGCGTCGCGTGCCGATAGCGAGGAAATATCGACCGATATCGCCGATCGATATCATCTTGCCTCGCTCGCTCGCTAACAACGTTCGTTAACGTTAATCTCGATCGACTCGGGATTCTTTTTCTACGTTTACAGCGCATCGAATTAGAATTAATTGATGCGAGGTAATTTTTTTTTAAGGGAGAGAAACTTGCGTTTCTCGCCTTCTCGCGAAGCTGATTCCATCTCGGACGAAAGAGAATTCCATCTGCCGTTCATTAAAGGGAAAATACAACGTCCTATTAGGTTCTAATCAACGACACTTTTTTATCAGAATATTCTTCTTTTATAAATGAAATTTATGTAGGAGTAAATGACTTGTTATTTAACGATCTAGACAGTACAAAAAGCGTGGAATGACTGACACACAGTGCGTGGAAATTTATCAGTACATATATTCTTAACGTCGGTTTATTTATCCTACAAATACTTGGTCCTCCCGAGGACTTCCGCAACGAGCGTTTTAGGGTAAAGACCTGTCAGGTCAGGTGACAGGGGAACAGCAATTTATCTTGTTGTATTATCAAATGGATGATAACGCTCCCCAAGAAGGGGATGTCAATGGAATCAACGAAAACGCCGGTGTTTACGCGTATTTACGCAACGCGTGTAAGCAATCCACACATACGCAATCAAACGCGCAGGTGTGCGTGTTTGCGTGAAAGCCTTTGTAGGATCCAACCCATCCGCTTGTGCCAATGTACAGGTAAGTATACGCGATAGATCTTACGTCGATGCGCACACGTGATACGTGTGAGTGGGTGCGGTGTATATTGAGCGCGCCAAAGACGGTTTTGTGTGCGTTACGCGTGAAAATGTCTCGTGTTGCCAATAATAGTTTCGAGGTACTATATCGCTGCGTAAATCGAAGAGAAAATAAAGGATGTTTCGGTTAATTGAGCCGAGCAAACAGATAACAGAATCTATACTTCTCATTCTTCCGTTGAAACTATCTTTCATCAGAACTTGCAATTGGTTTAATTCCAAGCAGACTTTAACGGAGTATTTTAATTTCCGACATACTTGAAGAGTTATTTAATGCTGAAAATTGGAAAGTTGCCGCCGATCTACGGTCGACCGACCTATCTTCTCGCGCGGAAATTGCGAGAAATCCACGGCGTCCGGCTCGAGACACTTGGTATATTTACGCGCGAAGGGGGTTAATGCGCGTTTCCGTCGAGTGTGACCTATTCGCAGGAGGATGTGTACATAGGTCGCCTTGTGATACTAATTGATGTCGGTCGAGGGACGGACGGGGCGGATCAGCCGTGGAAGAGCGAACTGACGCGACTCTTCCGCTTCGCAAAAGCTCTTTCGACACTCTCCTCCCTTCCGCCCACGAAGGAAACTCGCCCCGACTATGCTCGACAATGGACACTGGGAAGAATGTCGGCGCATGCCATGGCAACAATGCGCGAACAATGCCGCGTAACGACTCGGCGCTTTCGCGAGGGCGCAAATTGACGTCACGCGAAAGACGTCGACTCGATGCAAACTTGTTTCGCGTTAGGTACGACTCGTCGTCGGCTTGATAAGCGATTCACGCCGAGCTTTTCTCTCGAAATGCGAATAAAATGTGTGACGGCTTTATTTGGTCGGGATTTTTATTATAATAATAATATAAAATGGAATTTTGTTTACGACGTTTCAATATGTGAAAGAAATCTCGACACTTTTATAATTTAACAATAATGTGAAAGACGCGATCTCAAAAATGCTGATAATTTGAATTATTGCGAGACGTTTCATTATAACGAATAAAATTGAATATAATTTTCTGAGGAATAGCAAAAGTAATTTTCTACGATGTTTATGTGATCATTTTCGTGTATGCGGAAGAACTGGAACTCATGCGCGTATTATCTCTTTATACTTATTCATAAAATAGTATTTTCATTTCATTTCAAGAGTTATACATTTTCAAAAAATATATTATTTCAGCATAATTTTCAAAATATCCGAGTTTTCCTCACGACTGTTCGGATCTCTCTTAACATAATAAATGAAGAAAGCAGTTATTTTTAAGAGAACTAGACAAATATACCGCTAATTGTATATTTTATTCATCTCTTTTTTATATAAAATAAAAAGAATATTAGAATATTCATATTTAAAATTAATATTTTATAAGAATGTTTAAATACTAATTAAATCCAGAATTATTATTTTTACATAATTTAAGTATACAAATTAAATATTTCGTACTCTATTAAATAAGTAAAAAAAAGTCCAAAATAAATGATCGAAATGTCGACTGGCACGATTCAATAATTTCAAATGCCAAGCAATTTCTTAAATCCTCAACTATCAAGATATTATTTGCGGGTATAATTTTGATTACGCAATCTATTCTTCGCTCTTTAATCTTTTACAGACTCTTACGAAGCCGATTGGCGGAACGAGCAGGAATTAAGTATCGAGTCTCGATTGGACCGACCTTTGCGGCTTCGAATTTCCCATTTCCGACTTCGCCTCTCACGCGAAACCAATGTAGCGCGCGGAAAAAAAGGCAACGATGGAATCATTCAGCGGACCGCACGGAGACAGGTGTAGGGAATACAATGGACAGGTAATAGCCGGGAATGAGGGATCGATAGGAGTTTACTTATAGGCGGTCATAAGGCGATTGCGGCGAGGAAATATAATTTTCCGATCTATCGTTGATCGGAAGTTAGACGCAGGGAGATCCTGCGATCACGCGAATTACGAATCGTACAAGACGGCATGAAAGAAGTAATTCCACTTATACGATTACGTCATATAGGAAGTCTTTTACAAGTTATCTGCGAGGCATTAAGGCGCACGCTCGCGCCTGGAACGGATGACGAAAGAGATGAAGGGAAAAAGAGGAAAAGGATCGGAGAGAGGAGCGAAAGGACGGAAGTCGCTCCAGCAGCTAGATGGGCTTCCAGGATCGACCTTCCACTCCAGTAATGAGAAAATCACAAAAGACACGTCACTTCAATGGGTCTCTGGTATCCGTCATCTCTCTCTCTCTCTCTCTCTCTCTCTCTCTCTCTCTTTCTCTAGAATCTTTTCGCTTCGGCTACCAACGACAACCGACTAAGGCCAATGGTTTACATTGGTAAATCCTGTCCGGAAGCTTATTATCGAATTTATTCTCGATAGAGAGAGAAAAAGAGAGAACATCTCTAACGCATAATACGCATTGTCGCGAGTACCCGGTTGATTAATCAGATGGATTTTCCGTCATATCAGAAGCTTACTATAGAAGATTTTCATTAAATTAATAGCTGCAAGAATATTAGCTCTGGGCGGTACAATTCCTATGACAATGAAATAAGTCGAGCTGAATTTGCAATATAATGTACGCTTTAAAATAAGTTTTCCAGATTTATTACAGACTGTTCTTTCCTTGTTGCAACAGAATTTTCTAAGAGACGAGTTATCTCGCTCGCTCTTATGTGCAATGTTGAAATCCGACAAAATTCCTACTCTCGAAAGAACTTCAGGATGTAATCCGCGTTCTCTCGGCGGTTAATAATAGCGGCCTAAAAACTGTTTAGTGGACCGATTTATTCAGGAACACGTAGCGACCATTAATGCGAGATAGCGCCGGCTGATCGTAGACGACGATACGAAGAGATTTAAGTATCGGCTGACTAGGCGGTTTCCAAGGGGCTTCCTCTCTCTATACAGATGATGGTAACCATCTTTCCAAATGGTTATTTACTCGTTTCCGACTTCTGTTTACTCACGTATGAAAATGACTCTTTGAATTTAAGAAAATTAGTTCGCCATTGTTGGTGATGTCCGGCGCGAAATTAAGATCCTTTTTTCATTTTCGCGATTAGGAAAATTGTACAATCATACATTACATGTCCAAGAATGTACGTAAGAAAAAATTATATTATAAATTATATAAAATTAAATTATATTAAAATTATATAATTATAAAACCTTCTTAATAAGTCGATTACGAAAAAAAATTGGAGAAAATTTTCCCTCAAATACTAAACCGAGATCTCATCATCGGAGCAGAGAAAATCTCAAAGGCAAAGGTTTTAAATTATAGTTTTCTAAAAAAAATGATATTTAATTTACTTTAAAAAATCTCGCCAGTTATACGCATTTCTGGAGCATTTCATGCGTACATACGTATGTCAGATATAAAATTGCTGGTGTGATATTTTTTATTTCCACGACGAAACATGGTTAAACGGTGCGGGAAGAGAAAAAAAGGGAAAGGAAAAGAGGAGAAACACGTCAAAAGAAGACCGTTTCGTGTACGAGGGGGGAAAGAGCGGATGGATTTCACACAAAGAACCCGTTATTCTATAATGCACGCGGATACTAAACGGACATGCAATGGACGTTATAACGCACACAGGCAAGAGGGCGATGTAAAAATACAATCGTGGAAAAACAATACGCGTCTTTCCACTCCGACCGCCACCATCGCATGAAACAAACACGCTTTGAGATTCGCGCGATACAAACAATAAATAAATAAAAAGATAAAAACATAAAAATAAAAAAAATGATGCAAAAAATGCAAAATTCACGAGGGTTTTCGTCGCACGAAGGTGTGCGTCTTCGCGCTTTTATCTCGACCTCTTCTCTGACACGAGTAATCTTTCTCGTTGAAATGGGAAATGGAATATTTCTCAAATATTGCGAGCCATTTTCGATTCTGTTTCGCAGAGAATGCTCGGATGTTCATTATATTCAGAAATAGCAAACCGTTGGATTAGATATGGACTTGCTCGTGGATAAAAGTAAACCCGAATTGATCCTCTCTTTGATGAAAGAGATATTATTTATTCGAAAAAGTATTTGTTTTACAAGATAAAATTTGACTTGAAAGCACGATCGTAAACACAATCTTAGAAAAGTAAAAATGAAAAATACTATTAGCATCTTCTATATTACAACGTAAAGAAAATCCGAGCGCAATTACTTTGAAAAATAAAAACAAGTAAAGCGTCAAAGGAAATGATATCGCAGAATGCGTAAATAAATTACACAACCGCCAGTGAGGGTTGTCATCGCGGATGTAATCATCTCGGCGTACGTCTTAAGTAAATGAAGAGAAGATAAAATACCGCGAGTCTTACTCTCTCTCTCTCTTTCTGTCTTTCTTTCTCTTCTTCAACTTTTTCTCCGTTTTTCATCGAGCGATGTTGTAAGAGTTATTGCCAATCTCGTTCAGTACGCAAAACGAATCTCCTTTGATGTCTTTCAGAAACCGTGAGATTGCCTGGCAGGCACTCTGGTCGAACACGTTTTCAAAACTGTCTCGACCTTTGAACAACTTCACATTACTCATTAAAAGTCTGATACCTCATTAACTATCGCTAAAATTAAAGTCACTTTTCGTAGCTGCTACTTTACATTTGACTGTCAAATGAGGAATTCAAAAGCACCCCGGATCTGAAACTATCCTTTACAAATTCACGTGTCTCTCTTGCCTTGTTAAGATCTCGAGATAATTTGATGCATTTATAAAGTTAAATTTGTGCACGAAAATTCGGTCTCTATATTTTTCAACAATGTCTCGAGATATAGATGAGAGCGATCTCGTTTGACCAGCGTTACATCTGCGATGCAGGTTCGTCTTCGAGATGTTATTTATATACCCATATATATAAATCCGGAAAAAACGCGAAATTTCTGTCGGCCAACCGGTAGCGATTTATCCAACGCCACTTCCGACGTTAATACCGCGAAACTTACGAACCAAATCAATTCTTTTTCTTGCCGAATGTCCCGCGATTGGGATCTCGACGGGGCTTTATTACTCAACCGGAAATCGCTTCATCGATTCCGTCCCCAACTACGGTACTTTACGATATAACTTTGTCGAGCGGCTATTTCAGCGAATATATCACGTCGTAAAAGGGACAAGCCGATTCTACCCGACGAGAGAGGACCGGTGCCATCGGTTTATATCGCGACAGTATCGAGGAAAAGGAGGGGATGGCCGCCTCTTCAAGTCACCCCCGGCTCCCTTCCACCGCGGAATGTAATTCCTATCGCGACGACGATAACGTTCAATCGCGTCGAGCATACGATCGTCGTGATCGAACTAATCTACAAACTTCCCCCCACGTACGATCGTAAGCGCGAGGGAAGGAGAGGAAGAGGGAGAGCATCGCTTCTAAAAATGGGATCACAGGAAACGTAACGCCGGCTGATAAACGCGGCCGATAACGCCGATGGCGCTGGTAATCGCGGTGTTAATCGTCGAAGGGTTTGTCGAGGGATTCGGCGGAAATCGAACTTTTAAAGGTATGACATTTAGGGCTCCTCCTCGCTCCATTGATTTTGTATATCACGCGTTGCAAACATCCACGTGTAAAAAGAAATTGTACTTAATAAGAAAGGGAAAGAAACAAATTACACTTGTCAAGCAGTAATAACACAAATAATTATTTAAATAATTAGTAAATAATTCAAATTCGCAAGCGCTACGTTTGATCTTGTATCAATGTCGGATGCTAAGCGACAAAGAAAAATTACACGAGTGAGAGATCTACTCGAGCGATGCCCTATTAATGAGATAATTAATAATAATGGGGCACGAATCCCCGCAGCCACGCCCAATTACCGCCTTATTCTACACGAACCGGTGTATTATCCGTTTTAATTAGTACGATGCGCTTTGTGCGATGCTCGCTAATAGCGATAATCGGCGGGCGATTATTAACGGACTCATCAATATTCCGTTTTGCCGGCGTCGCGTTTCCGCCGACTTGGAGGTTTGCGAACGAGCAAAGTAAATCTCAAGTGGAAATCCCCGCGTTTGGTCAGTCTCGCTCAAAGAGAATCGGATCGACATATGATCGACTTTGCGCAGCCGCTGATAATCGGTAATCTCGAGATCGCGGATGCATTTGACATTCGCTTCGCTTAGAATTAATAGCGTAGTCTAGTGTAAAACGAAAATTCGCTCAATTTCGCGATTCAAATGTCTGTTTTCACAAAAATATCATGTAACAATTGCGAGGTATATCGGATAGATTATATTGTGTCAAAATCTCTTTCTCTTTCTATGCTGATTCATAAATTATTCAATACATATGTGTAAAATTATAAATCAATGCATGTCTGAGTTCATAAAAATTCACAAAAGACGCTTTTACATAAATGCGAATATACGCAATAATAAATTTGTAAACACAATATCATCTGATATGGTTTTCGAATGCACATGTATATTCATGAGAAAATGAAAGCAAAAGAGTGCATGCACGCTACTCAAACATAGCGATAATATAGATTCATCGCGAGGTTGCAATCGGCGACGTCGATAAATGGAAGCTGATATCAAATCAATCGCAAATTCTCATCGATACGCGACGCCGTATGTTTCTCGGGGAAGGGGGGGGTCTATTATTTACATATCGGCAGCGCGAAATCGAATGATCGACGGCGGGATGGCGAAACGGCGGAATTTCGTTTCGGCGAGCTTCGAGAATGATGAGGAATGGCTTCCGCAGGTGAAAGCTGGAAACGAATTTCCCGAAATATGAGGCGAAACTTTCCCATCGCCGTCGTCGTCGTCGTCGTCGTCGTTAGCGAAGGTAACAATACCGATGATTGCGGCGGTATAGTTATCGCTTAGAAAGGACCGGTCTCTTTCGCCTCGATATTAGTATTATAGCTTCCGATCGAAACTGGGTAAAAGCTCGTTATTAGAATTGCGATCGATTTGGAACAAAGTATGAGATAGTATGAAGATAGTAAACATAAATTTTGTAATTACTAAGATTATTTTATATTTTGTGACGCAAAGAATGATTGAAATACAACGTATTCTTAGATTTATAGAATTTACTGTATTTTTAAATTTTCCACTCACGAATCAAAAATTTCTTCTTTTTCTTGGTTAAATAAATTTGTATACTATCGACGCCTCAATTAGTATTTTCATTTGTTTTCCGTGTACTTTGTTCTCTTACATTTTGTTTTATCCTTTGCCTCTCGAGCAAGATAATAAATTAAACATGTGTCGATACTGGAGCAAGATAGAAAACAAAATTAATGAGAAATTATCCAGCAACGTTTAGAAACGTAAAGATGTTGACGCGAGGTAACGAATGCAATTTTGCGAGGCATATTGCGTTTTATTTTTCGAGAGATTGTAATAAATATTGCGAGAATGAGCGCCACTGCACGGGTCAACAAACTACAAAGCAGGCGCGGTAAACGAGAAATTTTGCATTATAAATTGCACGCAGCGGGCATTATTATATGGTAAGGGCATTACTACGTAATGTCATAATAGTAATGTTGCTATTTAATTCAGTGTTTACGAAACGCAATTTCATAACGGCGCGAATGAAATTTAATCAAAATGACGTATTAGATGTTCAATTATTCATGACAGCGATTGTTATTATCAACATGCAGTTTTGTTCGTCACGTGAAAGACAGTTCACTCCGCTTACATTATATATGTACACGCAAGTTCTCATTGGAAAAAAAAGGATGTGCGTGCGTGTGTGTATCTTGCGTCACAGCATGTAACCTGAATTTTACTATGCAGTTAATCTACGACTCGATTTATTCTCTCACGTGTCTTGAAAAAAAAAAATCGATACGCGGCGCTAAGTGTGTCTTGAAAAGGTGACGATCGATTTAATTCTGCCAGGTTCTCACACTCTCGTGAAATCTCTTATCAATCGAAATCTCAATCGAATATTTAACCGTGCCGTAACGAATACGGGCCGCAATCATCCCCTTACAACTTGAATCGAGCTTTAAACGCGGGGTTGGAGTCCTCCCTCACAATGGCGGCATCTCGTATCTGGCCTCGTATCGCTAACGAGAGAAAGAGATACGAGAGCGAGTTGAAGCGAGGAGAGAGAGAGAGAGAGAGAGAGAGAGAGAGAGAGAGAGAGAGAGAGAGATGTCGCTTCCCTACGCGGCCTCGCCAGATAAAGGAAAGAATGAGCGTTGTGCGAAAAGGAGAGAGAGAGGCCGAGGAAGGAGGTGGATGAAGGGAGAAACTCCAGCGCCAGGAAATCGACTTCCCCGGGCTGGTTGGCAACGGCGATACACGATCGCCAATTGTCTCCACCGCCGCGCTAGCGTTACACTAACAATGCGCTTTCGCATCCGCGTGCCGTGCAAAATGTAGGTAACGGAGAGTTTAATTAAACTCGCGGCGAAAGTCGGCCGCGACCGCGACTATCCCCTCGGAATCGGGGACGCGCCTTGCGGCAGTTTAATAGAATTTTGTTTTCATGTTTCGTGAGAAGGCGGCTGTTTTTATATCTCGTCCGAGTCATCATGGATCGCTTTTCATTTTCCGACCATCGTGTTCGCGAACGGTTTTGGAGCTTCGATCTTCCTCCTCCCGAGAGATTTTACCGGTCCGTATATCGCACAGCGTGGTTCGATTCGGCCGGCATAAAATTAAACGCTAAATAATACAGAACGACGAGGAAAAGGGGGCGTAAAGGGGACGGCGAGCGCGCGGTGAGTCATGAATAATTTCGCACCATCGACCAGACCACCGAGCACCCGGATCGGGATCGATCACGCTGGCCAGTGTCTTGTCTTGTCTCATTTTGTCTCGCCTCGTCCGGCGCGTACCATACATGCATATTTCGTTTTACCGCTCTTCCTCCCTTTCCCTGTTCGCTCTTTCTCGTCCGCGCGCGTCTTACGTTACGCCACTCACGTCGCGCTCTGGCCATTCCTCCTGGAAATCCTTCCGTTCGTCCAGCTGGGAGCGTCCGATCCAGGACACAGTATTCCATTCTTTATCTCTTCGTTTCTCCGTCTTATTTCGCCGCGGTTACGCTCGCCGCTGCACAAAGCCGACTCCAATTACACCCGGGATACCGGAATCCCACCTCGTGTTCGCTCGGCCGGGCAATTGAAAAATAATAGAAGCTCCTGGCCTCGTCCCTATAGCCTCTATCTTGCTCTCTTTTCCTTTTTTCCGCGCTCCTGATGGTATTCCCCGCGGGAACGTGCGAGGAGAGATGATACAAGTCCGGGGCTGGAATCGAAAGAATCGGGAAAGGTGAAACGAGATACCCCGTGGTATCCCGGCGGAGAGCGGTTAAACGGTTAATCGACGTCGACGCGAGCGTCGATTAATCAAAAGCGAACCAGCGTCGTCTCGATTTACAAATGGTCCTCTCTCCTCCTATTTCGACGATAAGCGGATCCTTATTGGATGGTTGGGTCGTCCCCTGGGACCCGCCAGAGTCGATTACCCGATGCCGGTCTCGAGACGCTTGCGGAGTAGGCGGGAGAATTTCGCGGCCGGGAAAAAGGTAGCGGCGGGAATATCTAATCCTCCGCGGGCTTTTTTCGATATCTCGCGTGCGGGATTTGTCCCGGAAATAGGCTCGCGAAATTAATGAAATTTATAAAGAATACGATCGGTAGAAATAAGCAACAAAGAATTTTGCAATTTTTAAGTCACAAATATTTATGATTCGAAAAAACGTACTTTTCTGTCATATTTTATATGAATGGCATAAAAGTGACGTATAATACTACACTTACGTTATATAAATTTCGCCATTGAAAAAAAGTCCCGCCTTCAAAAGCGCCGGAGCGACGTCTCACGGTTATAAGTCGATTACATAAGGACGACAAGAACGCCCGATGGATTCGATAAACGCGAACAAACAGCGGGGATCCCTGATCGTGTCGCGGCGAAGCGCCTCGAATACGTCACACACGGCATACATCTCCGGATCTCCGGATTTGCGGGGATCTCCGCGAGATTCGTGCGTACACAGAAGAGAAACGAAGGAGGAGGGATGAAAGAAAGGGAGGGAGAAAAATGATAGGCGGAGGAGGTGGCGAAAGGACGAAGCTTTCGCGGAGGAAACTCGTTATCCCTGTCGACGAGGCGAACGGACAGCGAAAGCGGCAGATGTCTCCTCGCGCTCACCGGGCCGCGAGATATATTTTCTATCTCGTAACGGAAACGTGCGCTGCATTTTTCGAAAGCGACGAAAGGAAGGCTCTTCCCTTCCGCGTGACGATGTACATTTGTTACAATTGCGTCGGATCGGAGGATTTCTCACATCGAGGCGAGCGAGACGAGGCGCGAGGGCGAAGCCGCGACGAGAAAAAGAATCTCTTAAGATTTTCCGCGGAAAATTCCGCGACCAACGAGTCGCTGCCGCTATTGGCGTGCCAGCATTTGGTTTATCAGTCGGACAAATCGTTAAGCGCGAACTGTTGTTTGGGTCGGCTAATCCGTCATGCGAAAAGACGGGGGTCGGACTTGAGTTTGAAGGGATCGTTCCCGCTCGTGAATCGCCCGGCGGTCGACGAGGGACGGCGACTATTAAACGTTAATTATACTACGAAATTTACTTAGAAATATGACGAAAGGGAAGGACGGCAAAAGCCGATAGAACTGGAGGGTCGAACGAAAGTAGGCGAAGGGCGAGAGAGGAGAAAGAGAGGGAGAAGACCCTCGGATAGAACAGGCCAGGGAAAGAGGTAGCGAGGCGGAGAACTAAACGCAGAATGCTGGAAACTACCCCGGAAACTAACTCGACAGCTTAAGAAGAGCGGAGTCTAGGCTGCCGGAGATGGCCGAAGTTTGCCCCTTGATTAGACATTTATGGCAGGAGTTGTAAACGAGCGTTACAGACATTAATTAGCATTTATTATTCATTATGGCGCCTGCCACATTCAATCGGCGTAAATCGAGCGTGAAACCGTTCGAAACGCGATTCCATTGATGGGGACTCATCATTTCGCGATTATCGCGTCATTTACATTAAACCGTCTCGATCGACCTTTTCTTTTCACTCGCGTTATACCCAAAATTACCGCGTAAATTGCTCGAGCGAGCCAGTTGACCGAGATTGTCGGTCGGTCGAGCGACGCTCACCGCACGACCTTCGATTTCGCTCCGAAATCCATTCGGCACGAAGTACCGATAATTCCATGGAACGCGCTCTGCGGTCCTCGGAATCACCGACGCGTCCATCCGTCCGTGTCCCGCGACACAATGCACTTTGACGAACTTTGCGGCCGGCTTTGCGGACCGCGGAAGAGCGCGTCGGCGTCGCGTCGTCCTACGCGCGCCCATAAAACTGATCCATTGCAGACGCAGTTCTATGGTCGCGCGGCCATAACCGCCGCAACAAAGCCCCTCGTTTTCCCCCTTCTCCGCACCTTTCCCCCCTGTCCTAAAAGCAGCCTTTATAATGAGACAGGCTTAATTGATTCGACAATCGCTACGGGCACTTTCATGTGCGTTAATCCTTTCCGTTCTCCTGCCTTGCCATCTCATTGCCATTCTTTGCTCTCTCCGGTTTGTTTTCCTGGGTCGTTCAGAATTTATTTCATTGCGAAAAGATTCATATTATATAATATCGTTTTTTTTTAAGATTTATCTTGTCGGAAAATGTATTACTTCGACATTATATGTATTAATATTTAAATGTCGAATTTTTCTTTTTAACAAACATTTCAAATCTTCGTTAATTTAATGAAGAAAATAATTTATTTTTATGACCATCGAGTTTATTCTTACGCGTTTATATTTTATCATCATCCAATTATTTTCGTGTGTGTGTGTGTGTATAAATAATAAAATATCTTTATGCATTTCAATCTTATTTTAATATTAAAAAGTACATCAATTATTTCAGAATTAGTACGTTAGCCCCCTTTTTGCTTTATTTTTTTTTGCTTTATTTTAGAGCGATTAGAAGGCAAATAATTCAGTAATATCTCCCTCTCCCGAGATATTTCTGAATTATTTGCCTTCTAATCGCTCTAAAATAAAGCAAAATGAACGAGAATCCATGTGAAACATCAAACACTTGTATCCTTCGCTAACCCTGGCGTGTCCATCATGAACGCAGTATTATAACGGCCGAGATCGGCTTGTGATCCAGGTCCATGACACATAGTCACGGCCGTTGATGTATGGCGCGACATAGATTATGTGCGCACACACATACGTAACACAAACACGTACGTAAAATTGCACCGTCCCTTGTCCATCAGCCGAGCGGCGCTCCTTTATCATTCTCTCGGTTAGGAATCGCGTGCGAGCCTACGCGCGCGTGTATATGTGCGCCGACACGGTGTGGTATTTCTAGGAGAACATTAATTAATAATTTAATCGAAGGGAGCCTGCTTCGGTCCTCGAATACAGGGTGCAGGCTCTCTAATTAAAACCGACCTGCGCTCGCTCACGTGCGCGCGTACGTGTGTGTGTGTGTGTGTCGCGCGCGCACGCAAGTACACCCACACAGCACACTCTCGCGCTCTCGTGGTTTCGGTCCCGAGGAAAATAAAGAGAATCACGATGTCCACTTTGTCCGGTAAAAAGACCATCGCGACAATCGCTCGCCGTCTGTTTCGCTTTTATTTTAATTCTCGTTACACGACGTTACACTCTCCGCGGAGACTATTTATCTTTGGTTTCGTTTTCAGTGGCTTCGTCGTCGGAATGCACGCAGTGCATTCGAATCGTCGCGCGTCGAGAAATCTCGTCAGAGAGAGAGACTCGACAAACTGATCGATGGATGCGAGAGCCGCGGCATCGTCTTGCTTTGCGTTATAATGTAATTCAATACGAAAAGCGTGCATTTTCGCATACATTTACCACGGCGCTACATCAAAGCGACGATAATGAATCTGCATGATAAATATAACGTAAACTGTATTACGAATGAATAATGAGCGTAATAATAATAAGTGTTGAAAATTTAATGGCCAGCGTTGCGGGATGTCTCCGTAATGAATATTATATATATTATATATTATATATTATACATTATATATTATATAAAATATTATAATTTGCGCGCAATGTACATTATCCAATTTATGTAAGTTATATAATATGTACATAACAGTTTAGTGACGCGTGATACATTTTGTTAATCGCTCCCGTTATTGTCTCGACGATGGGGAACGAGCGTGTAAGAACAATCTTGTCGCTCGAGTATAAATGCCTAGTAGCTGGCATGTAATTTCCACGTTATTGGCAAGTATCTCGGACAATCTCAAACTGCTGTAAGTACGCACGATACCTCCGATATAACGCGCGGATATTCCGCGATCCAGGGTCGTCATAAAGGACGGCCATTGTCCCGGCGTGATCTCCGGTTTATCACCGTGTAACTTGGCCAGAAGGGGAGAAGAGACAAATACCTATTGGTCAAGATGAACGTTTATACGATACTCTGGCCGCGATGTCGAGCCCCGGTTATACGACCAAGCATTTACTTCCCGAAAGTAATCGTAGTTTCGCGAAGTAAATTGTAGTAAGCTCCAAAATTTCTCCGACGCGTTTAATAGTCCGTGATATCAAATCACCACCATTGGCGCAATTTCGGAATTTCACCGAAGCGCGAGGAAATCGTTTTTTTTTTTAACATTGTATTTTTCAACATTGTTTCTTCAACATCGCGTTTCATACAGTTATGTGGTGCGCAATCGAAAAAAATATCGTACGCTTTATAAATAGATTATTTCGGCAAAAAATTACAAATTTTGAGCCAACTACGTCTTTGTGTCTCTATTAAATTGTTATCGCGTCAACTGGTATCAAACCGTAATGTTTGAGCGACAAGCCAAAGTAGTTGCGGATCGGACATGAACAGACGCGGCCGTATCGTTGAAACGGAGCACCGCCGTTAGGCGAACGATATAGCGTTGCCAAGTATTCAACGAGATTTCATGCGAGCATTTCATGCATCTCTCTTGCCAAAGGGGCAAGCGCGCGGACAAGAACCAAGGGAGGATAGACGCCGCGAGTGTCAGGTCTCGCGTTTTGTAGTCGGAAGAGAAGAGGGAGATAGGGGAAGGAAAGGTGGAGAGAGAGAGAGAGAATGCGGCGAGTTGTGCGGAACTTCGTTTGGGAAGGTTAATGACCAAGCGCACAGGCTCGAAACATTGTATTCCGCATTTCCGCAGGCTATTTTGTGAGTCCCGAAACATCCGACACGGCACGAGAAGATTTCAGCAACGAGGAATGCAATCGCCGTTCGACTGATCTCTGATACCGCGCAATGTTAATCGTAATTACAAAGGATTGCGACAAACGCACATTATATGCAAACGTGCAATGATAACTTGAACGAAGAACTTTTGCAAACGTTTTGATAAATAATGCTAAATGAGATGAGATATTTTCATAATTTACTCGTGTGCGTTGCAATTTAAGTCGAATTAGTTGTAATTTTCTGGAAAGAAAGATATACTATAATTTTCTCATATAAACTTGGCCTGAAATATAACCGAAACTTTCCTCTTGGCATTGCAAGATAAATAGTGTACATGTTAAGTTGATTCAAAATAAATTGTGCATAGAAATGGCGACACTTGAAAGTGTTGCGCGATTGCCGTAAGGGTCGGCAATTACGAAATTAAAAGATCAATTTGCTAAGTAAGACTGGCGCAGGGGGGAATTTCTGAAACAAGATTCTAAAGTAAATATCGCACTTACCAACGCGGTACCTTCGGGCACTCTTGGGACTTCCTTAGGAAAGGTCGAGATGGAGACGGAAGAGCAATATTAATATGAGCTTTCTACGTGACACATGCTCCAATTCTCTAAAAGTCCATTAGAGGAATCACGAAATGGTCCAGGAACGCCGGGGAAAATCGAATCAAATCGATCGAACCAAAATATACATTATCCAAAAGTACAGCGACCGCGGAAGCGTAGATTTTAGAAAATTCGACCAACTCCCACAGCTAACACAAATTAGTCGCTCGAGTAAAACATAAACAAAGAAAAACTTTTGTCGTTATTTTACGATAATATATAACGAAGGAAGCAAAAATAAAATACGAGATAAATTTGCAGAAAATTAATTAATAGCAGACTCCCTCTCGAGAGAGACATCTCTGAAAATAAAATTCTTCATTCTTGCAATTTTTATCTTAGAAAGGCCGAATTAATTCCGAGATGTAAATATGATCAAATTATTATCCTCCAATGTCGAGAGCATCCCGATCAACTGCGAATCATAATCTTTAATTAACGCGTCGGGACAATCCGCGCGTTATTTCCTAGAAAAGGGAATTTTCTCGACAACGATTAAGGATCTTGATCCTATTTTTGTGCCGCCCCGGGAAGGAGCATTCGTTGCCGAACCACTTCGGACTTCCGTGCACGTTTCACGATGATTCTTGAAATTCCACAGTAGCCGAGTCAAGGGAAAACAAGAGGACGGGGGAGGAAGAGAAAAGCGCGAGGGTAAGAGAGAAGAGAGAAGAGTGGATGGTACGGCATGACCACGTCATTGGAGGGTTTATCCCCGAGAGACGTGGCATTTCATGTTGCCCCATTCGGACCGGAATCACTTCCAGCCGGATAGGCCTGGAGAATGGACAGTGGGACCTAGGAAGCCTAATCGCGTTTGCACGATCAATCCCCGACCCTTAAACCACGCGATGGAGCTTCGCGTCTATTTCTCTCTCTCTCTCTCCCCCTCTCTTTTTCTCCAGATCTCGGTGTTCGTCCGGCAAACGTGCGCAATCCCACGTCATCCGTTTAATTTTTAACAACGCGTTCCATTCTCGAAATTACGTCGGATATGTCTCGCGGGGAGAGGAGAGGGGTTTGAGTGGGATGATTCTACGTGATACTCCGAAAGGGAGAAACGAATCGAGAATGAGACGGGCGAAAGTGCCACTCGATCAAACGTAATTGAAGCAAATTTTAACTCAATCTCGAAATTTTCTCTTTTTTATATATATTTAAGATAACTTTAGGAACACATTTTGATGTACGAGAAATCTTTTATAATTTAAGTGACATTGTGGAATCTCACACTGATAACACTATTGCGGGATATGTTTTTATTACAATGTAAATGGAAAGTCAGCTATATTTTTGACGATTTAAAAATATCAAAAATTATACGAGAATATTCATGAATGAACTTTTTAATGAGAGTAAGTTTTCGTAACTTTGTGTGCGTACAATTGTGTCTAAATAGCTTTATTTCTTCAGTATATATTTTTTTTACTTCATTTTCAAAGAATATTATATTTCCAAAAAATCTATCAATATATTTTTATTTCGGCATTAAAATGCTTTAATTTTTTCTATGTTTTATTAATGTCTATTAAGACCTTAGATAATAATAATGTTTTAATTTATGAAAGATCAATGAATAATTAGAAAAAAACAACTTTATTTAAATTATTATTCATTTGTCATTTGTGTGCAGAAGATCGATTTCTTCTTCTTTATCAGCTGATTATGGGAATTTTTTAGCACGCCCCATATGAACAAAAATTCATGAAAAATTTAATTAAAAACAAGAATCTTTTTTCCTTTTTAACAAGAAAATTATAAAGCAGTGAGATATAACGCGATATAAAGAAAAGACTCGATATTTCATAAATAAGATTATAAAAGTATAGACGAAAAAGTTCGACGTGGGGAGATGCCACGTAAAAAGGAGGACGTTATCAAGGCGACAGATAGATCTCTGGAAAGAAGATTCGCTTTCCGTTCGACCGGAATAACGGAGGTCGAGATATCTAATCGAGATATCTCGATCCGCCCCGTACGCTCGAGCGACCTTCGACTTCCGTAGGACCGAAGGGCAAACGAGGAGCGAAATCCGTGGCGCGTAAATTTCCAACCCCCGATCTACTCCGGGCTCGCTCGGGGAGGTGGAGGGCGCGAGAAACGAAAGGCGGAGACGTTCTCCGGGAAACTCTGTTCGAGGATGCACCTTCGAGCGTGAATTTCCTCGACTTTCGCGACATGCAAGGTATCGAGAGAGAGGAGAGAAGGAAGGAGAGAAAGAGAGAAAATAAAAGCTTTGGCATCTCTTGGAACGCGCGAATAAAAGCACCGAAGAGAGGCAACTCCTCCCTTCTCTCCCTTCGTTGAATCGACTACGAGAGATTGCGCTTGTCTTCCGGTGGACGAAACGAAAGGTATGACGCGTTGAATATGCGCCGAATAGCTTCGGCTGAATAGGAACACGGTTTACCATATCTCATGCATGTGATGAATGATAAAAATTGACTGTCGGAAAAGTCAGGGATTTTTCCTCGATAGTCCGCGCGTCACGAAAATGTCGACGAAAAATTTATCAAAAAATTTATCAAAACGCAAGCTTCGCGGTACGCGTTTTAAGACGATTGCCTTAACCGTCGAAAAAACGTTTGGTCTCGTCGATTTTGAAACAGTTGTAAATAGTTGGCGACCGAGACTTTCGGCGGAGCTAATCCAGTATCAAACGTTCATCCGTCGCACGGAATTCTCGGGATTCAGACGCGGAGACCGCCAGAATTCGTCTAATGCATAGTCGATCTCGCGGCGGGTTACCGAGCGGATGCTGAAAAGCAGGATGCACGTGGCGGTTTGGTCTCTCCGGAGACCACCCGCCGCGCGCCGTCGGTTATGCGGGCGTGAGAGCCCCTCGAGGGGCGGCGAATCTTCGGGGGCGGAAGAGCGGAAAGTCAAATTTGCTCATGATAATGCCGCGAATTTCTCACGGAGAAGCGGAAACTGTTTGCGTCCCGTCGGCGACGTTCGCGCTCGAAATCTCACGAGAAAGGAGCAGAAACTATAAGAGCCGCCGAGAGAGGACCGAGAGATTTATCTGTCGACGTTATGTCACGATAATAGACGGATATCCAGCACAAGTCGACGAACGTTTATAGCTAATATTTATGCATTTCGTAAATATTAGATAAATCATTATTGTTGTGTCTCAACAATTTATATCGCACGTCAAAATTTCGCTTGAAATTGTTAGACAAAGTAAGAAGATTGTCGATGAGGAAGAAAAATCGATGGCGGCGAGATATTGTTGCCCCGGTCTGTATATCAAGTTCGCAATCAGGTAGTATTGTCGATATTGATAGATTGAAATAACCGTGCCTGATGAAAGTGATGCTTGGAATTTTGACGAGTAAGCCGAAGAGTTGCGAGTCAAGTTGAATGAGACTCGGAAACTTCGCTTCTCCATCGCCGTCAGATTAGTGCCGCTCTAACAGACTTCGCTTTAGTCTACTAAGAAAAGATCGCTACGGACTTTCGAAGCATGGGTAAACACGAAGCTTCGACGGCACTCCGAAGACGATTATCGAATGCAGAACAATGACCCGTCTTCGAGTTGCTCCTTTCCCGACGAAGCTGAAACTAGCGGAGAGCGAGCGCTTTATTCTACTAAAGCGGCGCCCGGATCTGGCAGTTGCTGCTCTTAATAGTTCTCCGATTTCAAATTTAACGTCGTTAAAGTGATTAGAAGTTGGCAAGTATGAAATTCCGACACGCAGCAACCGTAGTTTTCGCGACAAGGAAATGTTTACGATGATACGATTGCTCTGAAACGTTTACGATAAGAATTAAGAAGAATTAAGCGAGCAAACTGATTGATTTAAATTAATAATCAATGCCATCGCTTTTCGAATTTACGCTAGTTTAGAACGTCTCTAAAATAATCAAGTTGGAAGAGAATAGCCTATCTTTTCGAACGGTTAATCCGACTTGCAGGAAACATAGATCGTGCCAGACGTACTTGAGACACGTTTAACGATTAACTATTGAAATCTCACTTAGGGGAAGGAAGATCGAGTCATTCAAGTTCTCGTGATCGTTATCTTCTTAGCTTTGCGCGATATCGCTCTTTTGGGAAGACTTGGAATCGGTAAAACACTTCTCGCGTGCCGTCCAAATGCAGTTTAACTTCGTGCGGGTCGGACTGCCTACAATATAAATATCGAAAATGGTGGAGCATCCGAAGACTCGTGATAAACGGCCCGAAAATTTTCCGACTCCCTCTCTTTCCCCCTTAGCGAGGCCTCCTTCGATCTACCAAAGCGTGAAGCTACACGATCGACCGTGACAGAAAAGTTCGTGTGAGCGTCTACTGCAGTAGCAGCTCGCACACAAGCAAGTGGTTACGAAAATTCGATGCCTAAGGGAACGGCTAAGTTAAAGGTACCGAGAGTACCATAAATCCGTTTAAATTGCAACGACGACCCTCGCGCGATCCGGAGATCGTGAGCAATTATCCGTCAGCTCGCTGCCTCTCTCGTGGCTCGCCAATTCTTCGCATAACTCGCCGTGCATCTTGGCATCTTTCCACAAGCCATACAAAATCGAGCAGAAAAATATCGAAGGCATTAAACATCGAGGGAAGAATCTCGAGCGCTGATCTCGAAAAATTTCCGACGCCCAATTGTCTATATATCGCGATTGTTATAAATACGATATTCATTATTAAAATTATTATACAAATTTATAGTTTTTTTTAGTTTGGTATTTATTATAAAATTATTATAAAAATTTATAATTATTAAAAATTTGTGTTTTTACGTCAAGTACGTTAAATTAAAGTCGACAACGTAGTGCATAAGCAGGTAGGCAGACGCGCCTCGATAACGATATTATCTGTCAATAAATACTGTAAATAGAAATAAAAGGTTTGGTAGAGAGAGGGGGGCGAGATTACAGTTATCGCCGTTGTCGATGGCCTTCGCTCAACCTATTCCCCCGTACCTTTACGATCGCGGAAGCACTACTTATTCGGCCACGGTGTTACGAGCGCACGCTCGAGAGCCGGCGCGCATGTGAAAGAACAATAAAATAAATGTCGTAACGCAGCAATAAGATGGTCACGTAGTCGAACGGAAGCACGTAACGGCGCGACATTTGTTTCGCCTTCGCCGTACGAGAAATGGAAGCGCGCGATAAAATTTGCATAGCTCGATAACGCTCTCGATTCGACTTAAGGACTTTCCGGCCGCGGCTCGTAATTGGCCGGATCAATTCAAATTTTAAGGAACTTTCTCCAAACCATAATTCGCAATTGTGTATGTGATAAGCAGAGTAATTCAAAACATCTAAACGTGAGTGCGTGATTCTTATATAATATATGTGCGATTTTACTTATATAATATCTTAATATATTTTTCAAGATTGCATGAGCGTGTATATGATGTGAGTCAAACTTACCACCGGAAACGGTGCTGTAGGGAACGGACGAAAATTCGAAAGGTCTGGAATTCTTACCTGCAAAGAGAAAGATAAGGAGTTACTGCTATATAATAACATCTTAGTACTTGATTACACTTTAGTGTAAAAATATATTTCGATATCGGTTTGATTCGTCCCTGAAATTGTTTTAAAATCGAGCCCAATAAAAATCGTCTCAATAATCGCACAAAAGATACTCTCTGAGAGAGCTAAGTGAATAAAGTCGTGATAAAAATAAAAGGAGAGAATTAAAGGGATCAAGAACCGCGCGGCGGACTTAAGCTCTGACCATCACGGTCCGTTGCAAGTCGGCAGGAAATGCAACCCGATTCTTCATTCTTCTCTACTTTTATTCCTTTTCCGGCCGATTCCGTGACCGTGAATTGTTCGCAAGAAACTTACCCAGAGCCGCGATAATAATCACGAGTCTAATTCTTCACGAGGAGAAATCGTAAAACATTGTCGGACGTCGTAAATTTACAACAGACATTATTCGGCGCGTTTTACAATCTCGCTTTCGCAAACAAATGCGTGCGACGAGTGATAAGCGATTGCATAGGCGTAATTAGCATGCGTATTGCCTACGACATGAGAGAAACTGCAGAAGAATAGGTTTATCGCGTTTAGTTAATTGAAAATGAGAAAAAGTAACGAAGGAAGGAATGGAGGCAAGCAGGAAGGAAGGAAGGAAGGAATGAAGCGAGCAAAAGAAGAACGAGGAGGAGGCGGCTTCTCCAGTCACCAGCTGCAACCTGTTGAATTCGGAGATACGGAGAGACAGGGAATCACAGGCATCGTCCATTCGGCAACTTTGGATTACTATGAAATTGTTTTATTACTCCGCACGCGCTGTTTCGGTACCTGTTTGCTGATGACATCCGAGTCCTCGTCCGAGATATAATTATCAGAGATTCATGGACCGGAAAATATTATTAAAATGTATGAAACGTGATGATAATGTTATGATATAATTTTTGATTTTTAGGATACACATGTTACTGGTAGAAGAGATAAAAGCGGAATAAATGTATAAAAATTTTGAAATAAATTCCATTCAGTATTTTCTATATCGTTTATTCTGTATCGTTTATTGATACGTGTGGAGAGCAAGAAATGAATATAGCAATAAATGAATTGATTATTTATTCAAAACATTTATTCAATGCAGAAACATTTCTACATATTTTCTATTCGAACAAATTTTTCCAAATGTTTTGCAAATGTGTAGAAAAATGACCCAGATCCTCGTACATATACGATCGGAATTTTTATAATGAATGCACATACATAGCGATTCATAGGATTTATCGCAACATGTCAAAGTTTCAGTTCACTGAAACTCCAAAAGTGAGGTTGCACGATGTATTCCTGTCACATAAATCAATCGTTTGATCGCGCCGATAATTCATCGCAATTTTTATTCCACATTTCCAAAAGCATCACATATTTTTCGTATGTTTTCGAATCGCGTAATTTTCTTTCTCACTCGTAGAGAAAGTACGGAGTAAATCGCTGAAGCGTCACAGAAGAGTCGCTCGCCGAGAGAATGTCTGAATGCCAAGCGTGGTTAAGCAAGGACAAGGGCAGCCGGTTTCTTTTACTACTTATACTCCTTCCCCATACTTCTTACGTCGAGAGAAGAAACGAATAGCCGACTAGTCTATGTGTCCCGAGAGAGAGAGGAGGGGGGAGGGACGCATTCTTCTCTCACCGAGACGAAGAAAACGCCGTCTCGATTAAATGCGCTACCTCGAGCTATCTCATATTGCCAAGGAGATCTCTCCATCCGGGGCATTAATCGCGCGTGCTGCTCAAATAATATCCTCCAACTTTCATTTCACATCGCGCGATACATTCTTGTAGCTAAAAAAGATTTCTAATTAAAATCCTTTATGCACTCGAGAAATCGCTCGAATAAATATGATGCTCGTGTACCGAATCAAATCTTCGTTTCGGCCAATTAATCTGAAAGCTTTTCACAAGGGACTACATCCGTCGATCGAGGAGATAGGAAGAAGCTCTACAAGAATCTACGAGAGTATCGGATTGAGCGTGCGACGAAGATACAAGACTCTCGAAGCGACAGAGAAGACGAAAGAAAGAAGAGGAGAGTGCAACGACCAACTTGCACGTGGTCGCGCAGCGTATAAAGCGGGAACGTCACATTGCGAGGCGAGCCACTCTTGTGCATTCCGCGGCTTCAAGGCTGAGGTCAAGGTACACCTAAGTGTCCATCGTCTGAAGTTCTGAATTCTACCAAAGCACGAAAACTTGGGCACGTTTACCGCGCATTCTCCGATTAAAATGCGAAAATATATTCGCGATAAAATTGAAACTTTCGAAAGAAGTAGAAGCAAATCCGAGAAAAGCTAAACAATTTTTTATCTTAAATCTTAAAAAGAGAGAAAATTAATAACAAAGTTATAAACATTACTTAAATACAGATTATTTTCGCGTGGAGAATTTTTTAATCGTGGCATATTTATTCGACGATTAAAACTTTAATTGGTATTTCGTTCATTTAGAATCGCGACCGAACTGATAAGGCGTATCTAAACGACAAGATTGACATAACGTGTTACGTACGATACAACTCGCTCGAATATCGTCATCGGTCGACGCTCTTGTTTCGGCCTCGACGTCCGCTTCCGACCGGATGCGATAGAGATCTATTGTACGGCCGTTTCACGGTGGTTGCTTTCGATGCGAATCTTTTTTTTACGACACGAAGGATATATCCGCGTGGCGGTCACGCATGTAAAGCACGTAAAGCACGAGGAAAGCGGATTGGGAAGTCGGTTGGACCAGTCTCACACCGCGTAAGAATTGCGGACTGCGCAATTGTAATTCCTCGAAGACTGTAAGATTGCGGTTGCACGTGCAATGAGTTGCAGGAATCGATAGCTCGGAGAAGTAGAAATTACCGCAATTCATGCAGCCCTCTTGCACGTGCGTTATCCGTAAATTTTTCCGATGATTCTCGCTTCGCGTCGAGATGTTATCCAGAAAATGACATCCTTGATACACATTATCGGATTGTCCTCGATGCAAATGCAATAACGTGATTGAATATTTTTTATAAACATAATAGTAAATTAGTACTAGATATTGCATAATAGTAAATTAGTACTAGATATTGCATTACATTGAAGCGTGTATACTTCGCGCAATTGGTGGAAGAAAAAGAAATCTCGAAAGCAAGAATACAGTAAGATACAAGAGGTATAGAAAATAATAAAGTTTGTATGAAAAAAGAAACACTAAGATAATCATGCATTCATGTCTTTAAGCCCTTCCACTTTCTTGAAGATTTTTCGCAAACACCGAAAACAATTTCATAGAATAAGTAAAAGAAGATCTACAGAATCTTCTTCTTTTTCCGGATTTAAACTGTTCGAATTATTGTCCAAGTTCTCAATAAAAAAAAAATACAAGGGAGATTTAAAGAAGATATCGGACAATCGATTTCATCTCTCGTTGAAAAAAGATATCAGAGAGAATAAAAGTTTTGGGAAAAGACGAGGGAAATATATGCATATACAACGTGCATATATGGAAATATGGATTTTAAACGAAAAAGTTCGAATATTAAGCTTAAAAAAATATATTTAACTTAAAGTCCCGAGTTTCGAGATTTCCGTCCAATCGGATTTCTTCTCTTAAATTTATCGCATACAAAATCCCTCTTACGATAAGATATATTTTCTAAAAAAATATAGTTATTAGCGTGCAATAAATTTAGATTAAAATGGAAGTTGGTCCTGTTAAGGAAGAATTTTTCTAATTCTTTCAAGCACGCTAAGAAACTCAACAGCGGTTGGAAAGTAGCCATAAAATCATCAACTAATTTTCATCAACGAAACTACCATTCGCTCTTTTTTTCTTTCTAAAAAGTTCTCTATAGTATAGTAAAAAGTAAGAAGAAAGTATCGTCGTAACGTTTCGGGAAAATTTATGAAAAAAATCAATAATACTCTTAAAGATTTAAAATGAAAATTTTTCATTATTATACATATTTAATTTCTGTAAATTGCAATATCATTTTGTTAAAACCTATCACTTTATTAAAAGCATCGCGAGGCAAAGAACACTTATCCTTACAAAGTCAAAAGAGAATCGTCGACTTATCCTTCCTCGCCTGCATCCTTTTTTAAGAATATCGTAATGCTTGAAGTTGCAATATTTCTAATTTGCACGAGACTTGATATAATCATACTTTTTCTCAAATCTTTATATATCTCAAAATATCTTAATATTTATAGCTTGATATTTTAATATTTTACGATATATAAAGCTGAGAAATATGAAAAGGTATATGAACAGATTCTCATTTATGACCTTCCTCATGTGCATTACGCATCGAGTATTCCGGGATGCAGTAAAAGGTTATAGGTGAAGAAATCTTCCGTAAGATAATAAAAAGTATACGAGCGGAGCAATGGAAAGAAATAATTCTAAATCAAAAGGGTCGCTCACGTGTCAAAGTAGCAATCCGATCTCCCATGTTCCTTATATATAGAGCATACATCCTCTTAGTCTTTCGGAATTGTGACTCCCGGGTACTCTCCTGCTGAGAGTGCACTCCAAGCTAAGGATAGCATAAGTAATCTTTTTCTGATTTTCCGAGGAAACGACGTCGGTTGTGGAGATCGAGAGAGGACGGGCGGCAGGGTGGAAACTCTCCTTGACTCGCGCAATATATGCCATAAAAGACTTACGGCTCCCATCTGCCGAATTTTACTTTCAAAGCGACGCGTTTGCTATAAACTGCAGTCGAAACAGCTCGCGCGAATTCCGAAGTATTTTTGAAATACGAGCGAGCGAAGGGACGATTGATAACTTTTCATCCGTAGAGCACGCGCTCGATGGAAAATCATTGTCAAAAATTTACAACTATATATTTTCTATAGAGAAATTCGGATGACATAATATAAAGTATTTTTAAAACTCTTGGCTTAGAAATATTTTGAAAATAAATATTTATTTGACAAAAATAAATGAATAAAAAAACAAACGAAATGTCCATCTTTCTATCGATCGATTTCTTTCATGTCCATTTCTACTTTATGCATCTGGTTCCGTTCCATTAATGGATATAAAACGTTTCCACGCGCCAACAATAACGGGATTCGCAAAGTGCCCATGACGAAAAGGATTAAACGGAGCGACGTCCGGTATAACGGTAGCCGCGTCCTAACACGGTAACCAATATCCGAACTTCGTAAGCCTACATGAAGGTCAGGACGCGTTATTACATTATTGCATTATTGCATCGGTGCATGCTACCCGGCTTGCATGTTCATCGAGCTTTCGAAGTATCGCGGTATACAATGGCGGTTGACCACTATGGAGTAACCGAGTCCGTAATCACAGCATGCCCATGACGTCCCTTGAAAATAAACAAGTTCCCGGCACAGATAGACCAATCAGATAGAAACATCATCCGCGAAAATATATCTTTAATCTAAAAAAAAAAATATATATATTCTTTAATCTAAAACGATTCATCTCTAGATAATATCGACAAAATCCGACGATTTAAAGGCCATATCTCGCTTCGTGATTAAAATAAATATTTTCGGGACAAAATTTTCCTTCGGGCGGAAATCGATCTTCTTGAGCGACGTCGAGGCTCTCGGATCGAGATATATTCGCTTCGCCGTTCCTGGCACGGCGCGATATTCGTCATTAGACGAAGCGTATCTGTTTCATTCGACGATAACGATCGTGGGATAAAGCGGGAACTCGGACGTGGAGGATGAACGGCCGGAACGCCCGAGGGCGGAGGATATCCTGACATCTGTAGCAACAACGCGTGGACTGTCACGATAATGTGACAGCCGAGAAACACGCGAAAGCCCTTAGCGGCGTCGCGACGCCCTCGTTTTCGCGTCGTCGGCGTCAGCCGGCGAGAAAGGTACGACAGTTTGTGCTTTATTTGGTCGCCCGATTTCATGACGAGTAAAACCAGGGAGGGAGAACGGCGGGGCGTATCGGCGGACGTGGGGTGGCGAACGAAACAACCCGGCGAAATCGTGTCTGCGGGGATCGAGAGAAACTTTTCCGCGTTTCCCGTTATACACTTCGAAGCTTCGCGGAGAAGAAATAAAGGCATTTCCTCGTCGAGTAACGATCCTCGCGTCTCGACGCTGTTGGAACCTTAGAAAATAATAAGAGATAAGCTTTTCACGGCGTCAACGTGTCGGAAGATTTATCCGCCTGTAAACCGAGGAAGCAATATTTTCTCCTTCGACGGAAACTGTAGATTATTTGGCGGCGGTGATCGTTTGAAATTCGAATTCGCGCGATTTTCCAACTGCGCTGTATACTTCATTTACAGTCAAAATATGTCCGACGAAAAGTATTAAAAAATATTGAATCGTTATAAATCCGTGTCTCTTGTTACTTGTAAGCGAGTCTTGATTTGTTATTCAGATCGATCGCGTTATAAATATTTTAGTCCGTACAATCTCTTTATATCCCCTTTATTCTTTTATATATCATTTTCTCTATATCAAAGGGATATTCGTTCTCGTTAAGTAAATAAATAAAAACGATCACGCCTGTTATGGTAATTTGTAAAATTGTCGGTAAAAAGATATCTATTTCAGGATTGTTGGGAAACATGCGAAAATTCCCAAATATTCTATAGACGAGGGCGCACGTTCGTCGTGTGCACCGTCGCATGTGCATCGCGCAAATATACTTATCCACGAGGCGGATGACGACGATCGGGACGATGAGGTAAGGACGGGGATACAACAGGAGCAGCATGAATATCTCAGTCGGCTTATTTACATATTCCTTCTGCAGATATTCACGGATAGAAGATGACGCGCGATAGGATCGAAGTGGAGGAGCACTATGGAAACCTCGTCGGAAAGGAAAGGAAGAGGAGCATCGGGCGACGCTGGACGCTTCTTCGTCGCCTTGGAGATGTGCACGCGCGCGCAGGATAGGAGTCGAAGAGAAAATATGTATCTCGTCGTTGAGAGAAGAGGAATTTCAGACGACGCGTAAAATATGCTCTCTTTAGAGAGAGGGAGTCTAGTGGAAGCGATGCGTTAACTCTCGATGAATCACTCGAATGCACTCTTATAGCCTTGTCTCCATAATTCTGCGATTTCTCGACATTCTCTATTCATCGCAATTGTAATACAGGTGGAGAAAGAAAATGAATCGTCAATAACGTCAGATATAGATTACAGTTAAATGTATGACGAGCTCAGAGGAAAGTGAAAAAAAAAAATACATAATAAGAACGATAAATTGAAAAAAACGACGAAGCGAAACTTCAAATCGACGCATTGCCGTAATTATTATCGAAATAGCGCGATACCTCGGTAATAATTTTCGCAAATTTCCCCGTGCATAATCAATTCGAAAAACCCTCGCAGAGAGAAGCATCGCGGCGTGAAATAATTAAACAATTTACCGGCAACTCGAGCATTAAGTAGACTTAGGAGTCTACTTCGGCTCGTTCTCGCCTCCCGGCACCGCAATAATCCTCCCAAGAATATCCAGAAATAGCTCTCGTCGCGACGCGACGAGAACAGACAGAGAAGCTCGCCGATATTCGCGCGAGCTGCGAAAATGTACAAGCGTGTGTAAACCAAAAGTTTGTTCTCGCAACAGGAGAACGAGAAGATGAACGGTCCGGGTTCTCCTGACACGCTTTACACCCTTTAATCCACGAGAAGACGTCCATTTGCATGGATAAATCCTGATGATCCGCGTCGACGAGAGCGCGATTCATGTATGTCCTATGACAAAGGACAATGCGCGAAACCGGTTTATCATAATAATAGAATATGCGACTCTTTTTGTGATAAAGAAAGTGAGTCGTGGATCATAAGTCTTCCTCCGTGTCTCGGCGACTTTACGTTATCCCGTGCCACAGGACGCTTGTTAACATTGCATCGGGGAGGAGAGAGTGTTGCGCGCTACGTTCTTATTTTAAATAAGAAAATTTAATCTCGCATATCTCGTTTGTACGTAAAAGATTTCACGGGTCGTAATTTTATATGGCTTTTAAAAACCGCTCGTCTCCCTTTTCTTCCGTGCAACACCTCTCTTGCGAAAAATGGCGAAACCCTTTCATAAAGCCACGCGAATTCCTTTACCTCCCGCCTCAATTTATTCGTCCTCGAACACACTTCTCGTACAGCTCGCACGATTGGCAGACACTCTCGAGAGATGGTGCAATCATGCCAAAATAAAGAAAATACATCCTCTCGCCTGGAATAGGAAGAGGAACGATAGGAAACGATATCGCGCGAGTTTCATCCACGTCGCACCGCGCAGAAAGTGCTTTCGTTGTTATTCGTAGGGCAACGGAGAAATAATATTTACCTCGCTGCACATATAACGTCAGATGTAAGCGTAGATTTAAGCTTTATCGCGTTATACGAACGCTATACGCGCGGCTCTTGTAACTATAGCCCGTGCTTTATAGTCACCTGCATGGAAATTATCGCGCTCGCATTATCTCGAGGTAGCGTTTACACCTCGATGAACTAACACGACGAATACGCCATCGATAGGCTGCCACGATGGCCTACTATTATTATGCAAAAACTGCAATATGCAATGCTCGGAATAGACACGTCGCTCTATCTCTCCTCTCTTTCGCTCGAACCAGAATCCTCTTTGTGTATGTTTTCAAAAAATTAATCTCGCTAGAAAAAAAAGGAAAAGAAAATAACTCGCGTCAAAGATCGAGGGTATGAATGTTTAGAGAGACTTACTACTTGATCGAGAAGGAAATAAACGTTCGGGGAAACGTCTTATTGAAGTGGCTCGTGCAAAGTCAGAGTGCAAGAATCGTAACGTCACGCGGGAAATGGAGGAATGCGCGATCGGCTATACAAAGGAGCGACCGATTTTCGCAATAAAGTGGCACCGCTATCCTGCCGGCAGACAGGCGCTTCCGGCATGACGGGGTCGAAATGCGCACAATAGTAATTCGTCACACAAACGGGCGAATAGCCGAAACGGTTGCATCGCGCGGGTCACTGAAATTCCAGCGGAAATCATTCCGCGAACGTC
Source organism: Camponotus floridanus (assembly GCF_003227725.1). Taxonomy (NCBI): domain Eukaryota; kingdom Metazoa; phylum Arthropoda; class Insecta; order Hymenoptera; family Formicidae; genus Camponotus; species Camponotus floridanus. The sequence goes on from NW_020229838.1 coordinate 1,917,979, forward strand.
CGTCCGACCCGCTGCCGTCAAGCCCCGACAAATGTAATCCTCTTACAGACCGTTCCTGAGTAGTTACATGAAAGATGCGGTGTAATTACGCTCAACCGTGCGTCGGACATTAAACCAGCGACTTCTTGAGGCTAGCGAGGACAATTTAACGACAAATTAAATTAACCTACAATTTTATATATTGACAATTATATACAATGAAAATTTGTGAAAAATTAATTGCAAGTTTGACGAATTTTCTTATAACGCGATTTGAGCCATATTATAATCTCTTCGCTCTCCGCAACGTTTGGGCGCGTTCGCAAAACAGGAAGAGAAGACGAAGACGAAAGCGAAGACGGATGCGAAAATGTCGCGGATAAAAAAAAAGAAAAGAGGGAGGAAATGGAAAACTGGCATAAAGACAAAGAGCGGAGGAGATGGAGTTTGTGACGCAACCACCTTCTTTCGCGGCACGCTGCCACGTACAGACGCACGCAGACTGACTTAAAAGAGATTTACGTGCGCCGAACTTCTTTGTCGTGTAGCAAGCCGCGAAATGGTGTATCCAAGATGACAGATTTTTTTGTCGCTCCCATGTTGTGCCCGCGTTAAGATGCCGCTCGTTCGGAACTCTAGGCGGCTCTGGATAAGAAAACCGAGAGGGTCTTGTCTACGATGCGACCGTTGCTTACAAAGCGACACAGTAATGCATCAAGGAAGAATAAGAAGACGAGTAAATTCACAATGACACTGCGAAACAAGCAATTAATTTTGAATTGGTGAAGAATAAAACCGAAACGTTCAAGTATCTTACTCGAGTTAAACGCACGATTTATTTGCTTTATAGATTTCATAAAAATAAAATTTATTTTCTAAAATCTTCCGATCGGAGAGAAATAAAAAAATTTGAAAATATATTTAAAAGAAAATACACATTATAGATTATTTGATAAAATCACATTATAATCAAATGACCATAATATCGTGTAAACATTTCTGTCAACTTTCGCTTATAATAAACATAAATGTCGTAGAAATGTCAAACTCTGCATTTTTCATCGAGGACTCGGAATTCGGTACTTTGGCTAGTTTCTCTAGCACTCTACGTGCTAATCCGAAGATTCCAACGATTAGCAGCGAGAGATCGGGAAAGCGATGGTGAGAGAGAGGAGAGGAAGGAGAGGAGGGGACAGCGGAAACGTGATTACAAATTCAGAGGCCGTCGTCACGTCGACAAGGTGACAAGTTCCAGTTATCGAGGTTTCAAACGGGCCACCTGTTTTCCCACTCCTCGCAATCATACTCAACCTGACATTCCATTACAGTAGATGAAACGCCGGGACGATGGATACGCAAGTAAGCTCATCTCTGGTGCAATCGCGATACGTAAATATCTACGTATGTTTCAAACGCCAAGTGGTTTCACTTTATTAATATTTACTTAAAAAGCGTTTTAAAGTAAATGTTGAAGCAACACTAATTGCTTTTACAACTATCGTTACTTTATAATTGCTCGCGATTTCTTCTAATAGTGCTCTTGAAAAGGTCGAAAATAACTCCCGATACGCGTCATCGACTCCTATCCACGTCCCATTTTTCAACGTGCGCTTTTGATTTAAGGTCGACACGACAGCTCGCTCGTACAATGGACAACATCAACGAAAGCATTCCTATCTCGATTATTTCATTGTATTTTTTTTTTTCGATGAAGCCGACTTTACAACGGATACATCAACCGGCGCATATTCGGCGGTGTGCGAGCGATGTTTTCCAGCTGGTTCGCTTAACAAATAGATATATAACGACATATAAATGAATGAAATTTTCGCGCGAAATTCGCGTTAGATTGGAAGCAATAATTTCCCCGAATTCTGCCAGACAGTTATTTTATCTGCATTCTTTCTCAATTTATCGCCAATAATTTCTTTCCATTCAAATACGTTTCCGGATAACGTTCGAAGCCCCATTTATAAGCAATTTACAATATCAAAGTTGCAAAAACAATTATCCATGCATTCCTGCGCAAGAGAGAGAGAGAATCCTTACAAACAAATTTCTCTTCCTTTTTTATCTATATAAAATTTTATATCGTATCGTATATCTTTTGAGAAAAATTATCGATATGCGGAAACGTAACGTAATAGAAAAGACCTGCCACATCGCGCGAACGCAACTTATGTCATCGCTCGTCCCACCGCGAAAACGAACGTCGCGTGTCAGCATGCGAGACTACGCACGTCAGAGTCGCCGAGTAACTACGTTAAGCATACGCGGTGCACGAAAGCGCGTATTTCGGGAATATTCGAGAGAGAGAGAGAGAGAGAGAGAGAGAGAAATATCAGGGGGAAGTTGCTGGCGCCCGATGCGGCGCGTTAATGACAGGAAACCGGCAATATGAACTTGACGGCTCGGTACCGCATCCCGCACCGCAGTAACGTACCGACAAACCGCAGGGCCTCACCGTCGCGGCCCCCTCGCCATCGGTTTCTGTCACTGTCTCCCGTTGCTGCGCCAACCCCCGTTGACTCGGTTACCTCACCCTCGTCATTAACCGTCGCTCTTGTCGAGACGAACCGCGCTTCAAGATATATCGCGAGCATGGGCGACCCAAAGTAAATAAACGCCCGTATCGATTTACGGCACGACAATGCTACCCGTCATCTCGGAATATGACGGATTAAAGGAGATTAATCGATTCTAAAATTAAAGAGTCGAATGAATAAATCGCGATATACAATACTTGGAAATATCATAAATCAATGTATATAATGTAATACAATTTTCTAGCTCGAAAAGAGAGTTAAGTTCCACAATGCAGGTGTCATGCGTCATCATGCTGGCATTATAAACGAGGGGCAAAAACGCGGATCGCGATCGATACAGAGCGCGATCGTCCGAAAGAAACAGCGGCTTAAAACGCATTTATTCAGTATAACTAGTCGTTAGCGCGAAATTGCAGTCCCTTGCGCCTTGCAATTACCTTCAATATCGCGATTTTCAGCTTCCTCCCCTCCTCCGCCGCTTTTCCCATCGCCATCGTTTACAACGCTGGCGTTAAATTGGAACGCGGTTAATTATCATCTGTGAGAGAGCGATGGGAATTAGACATTTCGCTTTCTATCGCGCCGGCTCCATTCAGCAGAAGAGCTGCGGTCAAGCACGGAAAATCATCTCGTAGAATGGAGCGTATAGATGTGTAAGTAAGTTTGCTAAATGGGTTACACGATAAACAAGTTCAAGGATGAAGATAAAACAGAGACATAATCGTTATTGACAAACGCGTAAAACAAAAGGTTCTATTTTTTCATATATACATACAGATACGTATATTATTAAACTTATATATATAATTACATATAAATTTTTTACGTATATATAAAGATTTCATGCATATCTGTATATGTATGTATATATCAAAAATTTTCCGCAAAATCAGGCTTTTTATAAAACATGGATCCCTCGAGATCAATATTTTATAAAAACAGGCTTTTCGTAAAAAACTTGAATTTAAACGATAAAGCAGAGTGTATTATCTCTATAATTGTAAAAGTCCCACCTAAAAATATCTGCGATATGAATCTGACCTCAATACGTCACTCGGAATTAAATATCGTTTACTTTTTGATAAATTAAATGAAAATAATAAGTGACTCTATTTTCTTCATCGTTCAATATCGCTGGGTGAATTTATATACGAATAAGAATGCAGAGGATGCGAGAAATGTATGAATGAGTGTGTGGGTGTATGTGTGAGATAACAAGGGAGATGAGAAAGAGAATGAGACGAAACTGCCCGTGGCGAGGATGAAGGTAAATCCTTAGCCATCCGACTCTAACTAACGTCATTAGATAATTAGTTATGTAGACCACACGATTCTTGAAATTGCGTGTATGAGTATTAAGCGTTACGTTTCGTGTAGTTGCATGTAAGAGAACGAGGATGGAAAAGGAAACTTTGTTCACGATGGACAATCGTCGATGCGCGCTGAGTAATTAATGAGACGTTGGATATAACGCTGCGAGTATTTTCGAAACGAACATGTATGCAGACTATCGTGTCATGTCACTGACTTTGGCGAATTATTTATTAATAAATTAATGTAAATTAATTAACATTGATGTTAAATTTATTTCTGTCTCAAAGGTGACAGTGGATCTTGGAAATACAATATTACGCAATATCTCGCAAAAGCTTCAAAACGACAGTTTTTAATATCGTGAAGAAAAACCTATATATACCTAAATTGCCAGAATTAATATGACAATTTATTGATCAAAAATATATACCAGGCATATAACATACAAATTTTTTACGAAAAAAAAATGTATAGAATTAAAATGTATAGAATAAATTTAAAAATATGCGATACAAGACTCCTAATATGTATGTGATGATTAAAAAATGCAATAGCCATATTGTTTACAAAGAAAAGATTGCGGAATAACAACTTCATGATGTGATAGATTCGGAAAATATAGAATAGAAATAATGTGGAAGAAAAATGGCCAGTCAATCGACATTTTTCGCTTTATCGATCGCCAGTAGAAAATTGCTACGTCCTTCGGTTATATTCAAAGCAATTGCACAATATTTCCCTACGGCCGTAATAACGCGTCATTTTTTTGCTCAAAAGAAGATAACCCTCTTTCCGGTATCACCTTCAAGCAAGCTATCGATCGAAATGCAATAACATGCATGATTACTCGTACCGTTTTAAAGTGATGCGATAATAGCGATCAGAATAAGCAAGAAATATTTTAAGAAAGATTAATATTATCATTATTGTCATCATATTCGCGAAAAAAAAGGGTTTCTACTCTTCTTGCAGAGCTTGAAAAACGTAAATAATGTAAAAGCAACCATGAAATCCGTATTATGGACTTCCTCTTCCCTTTATCCCTCGTTGTATATCGTTATAAATAAATTATATTGTAATAAATCAAATACAGCGTATTGCAATAAATAAGCGTAGATCAGTATCAGCCTTCTAAAGTCGCATCTAAAGGCGAAAGTGCAAGCCGCATGCAAACTGATATCGTCCACGAAAATATGCCAGGGAGAGTGACCGAAATGCTCGGAGCGAATCGAAAATACGGGGTAACGTTACTGTATCCTCCCCCGCGTGAAAACCTAGAATGAATTGCGGTGAGCGTGTGTTGTAAGTGGCACCGTACGTACGTAAAGACTCGACGATTCGCGGTAAGGTGGCTAACGATAATTTCTAGTCGGCGTCACGTGCCAGCGATATAAATCACATCCCTCTTCCCCGCCTACGCTACCCCCGCAACCGTCGATTCCTCCTCCGGCGGAGAACTTGCCCCTGCAATTACCTAATACGTCCGCCGCGTTATCCCTAGACACCATCGGCGCGAGCCAACCCTCCCCCTCTCCCCGCGAACTACCCATCGACTATATCCGACTCCTACCCTCCGGCCAACCCCGCAGGCCGCTAACTTACGTCCCGGCGTCCAATAATAGATCTAGACAACCGCAGCTTGTGATGGATTCCCCTAAATCACCGCGCCGCTCGTCGACGAGGGGGAATTGCGCGTCGCAACCCCTTTATTGGTAGAAGAGAGAGAGAGAAACGGACGACTCTGGAGAATTGTCACTAGATCGATTCTCTCTTTCGTGAAATATCGTCACGTCGATTGCGGAATTTCTTATAAATTTTATATAAGTTCAAATACTTTGGAAATCACATCTTTAATTAAGACAATTTAATTGTATTAATATATATTTGATAAAAGAGAGAAAGATCCAAGAAATCACTTGAAAATAACTTTGATATATATATATATATATATATATATATATATATATATATATATATATAAAAATGTGAAAATAAAATATATAAACTATTTTCTTTTTCTCTCATTTTATATTATATTAAAAAAGATGGAGATACTCTTCTTTCGGAAACAAATTTTAACATTTTGTATAATATTGGAATTTTTTTTTATATAAATATCCCTCTTAAAATAAAATAAAAATAAAGAAATCTCATATGAATAAAGCTATCTAAGAACAATTTTGGCACAATTCTTTGCATCTGTATTTTTCACGTTACAAGTACTTTCTCTATAACATTGCATTCAATATTGCATATTCGTATTATTAAAATAATAAACGTCCCCAAACAGCCATCAGCATTTTAAAAAAAAATCACAATATTCACGAAATTGCTAAATTTTAAAAAATATCGAGATCTCCCACATGTCGAAATGTCCGTAAAACTACGTCGTAGAAAATATCTCGAAAATATTGCTAGGATCAACGTTTATCTATCCTACAATGTTCACGATATATCGTCACCTCGCATCGTTCATTCGAGAGGCGATTCGATGGCAAACGGAACGATATATCGAAATTAGAATTCGCTCCTCGTATTTTCGCGGACGCTTTTTCGAGAGAAAGAGACACGTCTCGACGCGACATCGTTGCGGTAAACCGATAAGCCCGTGTCTCCAAGATATCGCGGGGTTACTTTCGTCGCTGTCGGACATTGGTAAGCTAATGCCGGGACACGATCGATCCTTAAATAGAACGCAGGCGAGACGAGGGCGGCGTAATCCCACGGAAACTCTTTCTCACGTGTTTCTAGCCCGCGGTCATGCGAGACTATTCTTGATACTAAGTATATGTCAGAAGTATCTTTCTCTCTCGCTCTCTCTCTCTCTCTCTATCTATCGATCTCTTCTTCTCTTTCATACCATTTGCGATAGGTACTTCCGTTACTTCGCCCGCAGGATACATAACCGGGATATTCGGAGTGCATTTCCCGGCCTCGAGGAAACGTAGGATATGGCTACGAAGCTCGCCAGAATCTCGCGGAAACTCGCAATTTTCACCTTTAAGAGGGAATATCACGGGAAATGATCTCGAAATAAAACCTCAAATGATTTCAATTTTTGCATGATATTGGGATGTTACAGATTTCTCCTATAACATCTACATGATCTGTTTTTCATCAAAAAATCTCGCGTCTATTTCATTTATCTTTTGAAAATACAAGGTACTATATTCATTTGCAGAGAAGAAATAACTATTAAAAAAAAACCTGGGAACGATTTTTTAATAAACTCAATTTGAAATAGAAATAGAGAATTGCAAATAAATGTAGGAGGTGTATCGATTTAAATGGCACAGTATGCAGTCGATACTATAAGTGAGTTATTGCTGTGTTATCCCAACAATCCACAAAAAAATACCAAAAAGTAGATAGAAACATACACGCGCTTTTGGACAAGGCATTTCTGACGATGAATTATGATATTAATTGATTTTCGTTTTCTCGTTATCCCAATTAAAAGCGGATCGTTTCGTTTGGCCGATCGAATAATTAAAGAAACGCGCACGAAGAAACATCAAGATTTAGACGCGATCTCTTATTCCGCTCCAGATCATCGAAATCATCCGGATTCTGGACTCATTTAAAAGGAACGCGCGCGTTTCTTTCGTAGAGAATGCAGATTCGAAATTCATCGACACACTGACTAAAATCCACTGACTCGTCGTAATTTTAACCCGTTCAAAGTCGGATTACCAATTTCCGCTCGACCGAGCCCGGAAACCACGCTATTCGTGCGAGCGATTTTTCACGTCAAGCAAGCCGCAAAAATTCGCTCGTACCTGTCGCATCGCCTTTCTTCCCGTGCACTCTAGCGAGAAGCGTCTCTCGAACTTGAGGGATATCTTGAGGGGATACGCGAGGAAAAATATTGCACCATTTACGTTAATTTTGAATTCACGTATACATATATAATTTATATATATTTTTCGATTTTTCGAGATTCTTGATATTGATTATAAATTCTCATGCATCAGGATACGCGGATAAGAGAGTTTGAAAAAGAGCCTGTCTTAGGGCACACAATTGCACATCGGAGGCATCGCTTGTCTCGCGAGCCTCGGGCCACGTCTTCAATACTGCATTACGATATCATCCCTCTCCCCCTTTTCCTCTTGCACTCTTCGTCCTCGATCCTCTTCCCATCGTTTCGTATATGATGGAATTGCACTCGAAGGCTAAAGTACGCGAGACGCATGATGGAAGACGATCCTCGAGAACGAGATCGAAAGTAGGCTCGCGATATGCATGAAAGGGAGCGAAACGAGATTCGCGTTCTCTCTTTGAGGAGGGAAGAGAGAGAGAAAGAGAGAGACACGAAGATAGAGGCAGAGAGAACATAGGTGTTCCTTTTCGAGCGCTCTTATCCTCCGTCGTGGAAACTCTATTACGCGGATTTGGGTCGCGCGTCGCATTATGCAGATCGCTCGAGTCGATCCGCGTGTAAGCTCTCGTTACTTACGGATTTTAATTACGTCGCGCCTCGTGAGCTTATCGAAAAGCTGCCGCTCGGTGAGGTACTATTATGTTTTATCGGTTCGTCCATAACGCGACGAAGACGCGGCGGAAGCTAATGGTGTCATAAACGCGCCACTCGCGAAAAATAAATACAACGGAATTGAACGTATAAATAGTTTAAAAGCATCTCGACACGTGGGATATCTTGATGTAATAATTTAATAACTTTTGTAAAAGCTGAAATTATTATGACGATACGAATGAATATAATAGGATGCGATATCGTGGAAAATTGGAAAAGTGAATATTCTCGCAAATTGTGCGAGAAAAACAAAATTTTATAAAACGTCAAAATCAACATTCATGCTTATATAGCTTCATTTTGAAAGAAAAATATCATATTTTTCAATATTATATAAAATATTCAAATTTTTCTGAAAAGAAAGCAGCTTGTGTTTTCACATCTATTAAATTTATTTTTAATTATTTATATTTTATTTCCAGCATGTAATCCACGAAATAAAAATTAAAAATCCGTTTCAGTTTGTAAAATATTAAAATACTAAACACGTCCATATAAAATTATTATTTTTGCATTGAAACATATCGGGATATCCCCGTGAATGATCTCATTCGTCGTGCACGATTTACAAGCCAAATTGTGCGTCTCGTCGTAAAATTTTATGATACTCGGTCAACGCCAGACGTCCAACGAACGGAAAACTTTTACGCGTAAAGTTTCGGACAAATTATCAAATGAGTCACCGACGTGTCGGATATAATTTACCCCGCCCGAGTCGTCGTCCTTTTCGCCCGCGATTTGCCCCGTCGCGAACTTTTTTTTTTATTCCACTTCCAAAGAGACACGACCTGGCACGTAGAACGTCGCCGATAAAATCGTGTCGCGCGAGGCGAACGAACGTGCGCCGCCGCAAGAACCTCGTTGCTTTGTCGGCTCGTAAAGAAGAGGATCGGTGTGTCGATGGCGAAATCCAGCGCGCATCCAACTGCGCCTCGAGATCGGGCGCGACCGTCGCTCGTAAAATTCGAATTCGACGGATGCGAGCAGCAGATCCGGACACGTACGATCCGGATATTACGATGTGAATACTCTCGTGCCCTGTTACACAATCTTAGCGCATCGCGAGGCATTTATGCGATTGGGCGCGAAATTATCGTGTCCATTGCTGAATGAGAGAGAGAGAGAGAAATTCGGACTCGTTTCATCCGTATGTGGCGCGGATAAAATTGAATACATTATAAACATTTATCGAATTAAAATTGTATATCGTAATTATTATATGCATTATGATAAAAAAAAATATATAGATATACAGGATGTTTCTTAATAAGTGCGACAAATTTTAAGAGATGATTCTTTGTCAAAAATTAAGGGGATTTTTCATATAAACATATACTCTTACATCTCTGTGAAGTTACACTCCTCCTCAAAAAACAAAAAGGTTTTTATTTCTTTCTCAAATTTGGAACAAGTTAAAGAAATGAAATTAGGTGGATATTTTCTACTATTTTTTCAATCTGCCGTATTGTTATAAGGGGATGAAATTGGCAATCCCTATTCAATTTTTTTATTAGAACTTTTTAATGTTTATGTGACTCCCTTTAATTTTCGACAATGAATCTCCTAAAATTTTTCGCACTTAAGAAATACCCTGTACATATATTTAAAAAGAGACAAAAATAAAATCCTACTTAAATTTGCATAATTTAATCTAATTCTCTCCTTATTAATTACTTTTACTCCTCGAAATAATTTAGATTGTCGCTATTATATATAGAATATATTTAATAATTTTGTAAATTATTAATTATGCAAATCCCTTATACATATCAGTCTTTTTCTACATGCAAAATGTTTATAGCGGGAAGGGATCGGGCCGGGATCTAATCGAAAGCGTCACGGAGCGAATAGTCTAGTGAAACATGGTCCTGCAGGAACTCTCGAATTTCCGAAGAAACATGAGTAACGTGCAGGAGGCGAGGGTTATATGACGGTCGGTCAATGCGGTCTCGCAACACAAGCGGCGGTTCTTCGCTACAATTTAACTTGGCACGCGGAGAAACTGTTGGACGCGGAGTTTCGCTGATGAATATACCACGGCGGAGTTTACCGAGCTTATGTGCTCATGTGCGGCTACAACGTTAGCGCGCCGCACATTATGTCACGTATGACGTCAGTCTAATTATGTATACTCAAAACGCGAGAGACAAAATTATCCGCTTTCTGTCATTACGACGCCCGCGCATACACGCGATATTTTCGCGCTTTAATACGTCAACGGAATAAAGGTGAAAATTTCAGCGCGCCCTCTTAAAACGAAAATAATACCAGGTGCTCGCGTTTCAAATCACGCGAGAATGCACGCGCTCCAAAAATATAAGCTACCTTAACGCTCGTCGTAAAGAAAGGGATTTTCGATTTCTTTTTTATTTTCCGAATTCAATCGCTTGCTTTTTTTCTCTTAGCTAGGATAACGAGCGCAAATGGGGGAATTGAGGATAAAATCCCAGATGTCTGGAGGAAAAATTTCAATTTTTCTCCAACGAGAAAAGAGATGGAAGAGGAGGTGCTCGCGCCGGCTTTCAGTCGCGAATACGATGTATCGGATTTGGCGATGGCGGGTTGATGCACACGTCACACTTGGTGAACGCGCGTAGGAAGACAGACAGGAGGAGACGTCGAGGAGTATGAGGGATGAGAGGTGGAAAGCGCGAGGGGAACGGGGGACGCGCGGAGTCACGTGGAAACGATTCTCGTCCGAGAGTTTACGTCCATTTTCATTTCGACGCGTCACCAGCTTTTCACCCGGCCAGAGTCGCTCGCTATTCGGCGAATTCGCCGACCGAATGCCAGGCAGCGGGTGATTAAACAGGACGATCGTGATACACGGTACGGAAGGGGATACGGGTAGGGGCGGGAAAAAGGACAGGGAAAGGATTACGTACGTGTGGGAAAAGGCCGGTGGTTTCGGGGTCGCTCAAAAGCGACTACGACGTCCGATAATTATCTCCCGCGGCGACGTTCCGTTTTGATTAACAGCGGCGTTTCGTTTAACGCGATGTTACCTTATTTAATTTGCGACTATGGCCTCTCAAGTGTCTATACGATTACGTTAAATCCGAGAACAATGAGGGAAAAAATGAGGACGTACAAACATTTGCGTCGCGAGGCGTCAATTTTCCGGATGATAAATTGCTCGCGTAGCTACGGTCTTTATCCAATCAAATCTAGCGTCTAAATAAAATCATAGCGAAAGCGAAATAAATCAGTCGCGTTACAAAACATTCTATTATTTCTCTAGTGTCTTCGATCAAATTAAATAACGATGAAATGTATATTAACAATTTACTTTAAAGTTATTTTGTAAAATTCGATATTCCAGTCCACGATCGTCGGAATCGACGGATTAAAATGATTTCAAGTCTCTTGGACGAATAATCAAACCGAATATACGGGGATATTTACAAAGATAAATTCGAAAAACGATATCTCGCACTTCACCTCCGGGTCTTACTTTGCGAACAAGACTGAATCGAATCTCCCTGATACGATTATACGTTCCGTTCGTATCTACGCGTAGCATTTCTCACGTAATACGCGCGTTACATTAATCGTAGAGTGCGAGAAATATTGCGATAACGAGCAAAAAAGCAATGTCAAAGTGAGATTTCCATCGAGTGCACTTTTTCCCTCACCTTCCTCCGCCTATCTACCGTTGCCGCGTCTTATCCATCCTTTTCGTCGCCCTGTTGACGTTTCTCCGAGTCGAGGAAAGCAGGAAGGAGCCGTAGAAATGCTCTATTGTGGACAGGATGACCCATTTTATCGGAAACGTAAATACGAAAGAGACGGTGGAACGAAACGAGGAGAAGAAAACGGAGACTTCGCATATCGTTACGAAATGAGTCGCGGTTCTTCAAAACGCTCGAACGAGGCACTCAACGTAATTGCTTTACTTGACGAGATGCAAAGGCAATTGTCATTGATAAATCAGTGGCTACTTGAAAGATCGTAATGTCAATATAATTTTTTTAACGCTGCTAATTATTCCGATGGAGAAACTTTCCAAGAGATACAAGTACTCCAAATTAATTTTATGTACCACTGACTTGTCAAATGGTTTCATCTCCAAAAAATCATACCGTTCCTTTAAAATGTATGTCAAAATTTATGTTAAAAGAAAATCATACGATTATTATTGCATAAACATATCACGAATATAAACGTATATAAATATTCGTCTTTATTAGGAGAAGGATATTCGATAAGATTTTTTCGATAAAGTTTAAATTTCGAGCTCGCGATAAATTATAGATCGATTGATTTATCAAGAAGAACGCAATTTTCTCACTGCAGTGTCGATTCTTTTTTCGCGAAATATGTAAGAGAAGAGATATGAGCGACGTCTCGCCGATTTAAACGTCGTAAAATCGCGACTCTCGCGCAAATCCGGGGTGCGCGTAAATCTTTCCGGTGCATTCGAACGACCCGTCAAGAAGGCGTAACGACCGTTCTTGGCAACTTCTCGAGCGCGACGTAAGCTCCATTCATAGGAAGCGCGAACTGTGGATAACCGCGGAATATTTAGCGAAACTCGGAGCGCGAGAACGGTGGTTGATTTTTAATCCGACTGATTTTTTTACCTCGCGGTGACATCCAACAAGAAATTTGTCGCCCGCGCACGAAATTGCGATACTCTCGCAAATCAAACGCTTATCAAATGTCTTTTCGACCTCAAACTGCATCGGTGGAATCTCTTGCGCACGTATATAGATGGGTAGATAGGTAGGTAGATCGTGGTACAGCAAACTTTGCGATCCCTTCTGATATGCCTCATCTTGACTTCCGCACCACGCACGGCAAGTTTCATGCTCCAACAACTGCGGCTCGAGATTACACGTGCGCCAATTAAACGCGAACAACGCGCGTGCAGGAGAAAGAGAGAGAGACTGCAGATATCGATAACATTTTGCCGGCAGCGATAATGTGATTCTTTCGCTACGTGCTCGACGAGGCGCGGCAACTCGGAGGAACGAGGATAGAGATGAGACGACGGAGAGATGGAAGAAACGCGAAGAAGAGCTCGAAACGCGAAACGAAAATTAGGTTCGACGACGACGACGACGACGCCGATTATTCGATCAGGTGGAAAGGATGGGTAGATTTGTTCGGGATTCTCGCGATCGCGAGATGTCACGTCGCGATGCGGGACGTCTACTCCTCCGATTCGCTTCTCTCGCTCGACACCTGTCGATCGAAGGATTAAAGAGGATGCCCCCGTAGACGCAGTCCGGGATTTAAAGCGCCGTCCGTCTCCCCTTTCCGCGTTCCCTCCGTCCCGTGAAACGTTTACCGAGCGGCGAAGAGAAAGGAGCGAGAACATGAACGAAGAGGCGTTTTCGGTAAGGATACTCTCCTTCTCCTGTTTACACGGCAAACGTAGGAAGTAATTCATCGCGTGGCTCGTCGCGACTAAATCCATTCCTGATTCGCCGCCTTCTCTACCCTCCGAGAGAGTATTACTCGTGCCCTCGTAGTAAGTACCCTCGTTACCCGGTTGCCGGAGGGTTCGTTACCTCGAGGAACCCCCGTGAGAGCTTTGTCTTCGGTGATATGCCAGAGTACGCGGATACTCGGGATTCTTGTCGGGTGTAGCGCCATTGTCAAGATTGCGAATATAGCGCTCGAGATGCGAAACTGGCGACCGCGTCTCGCGCGAAATCGTAATCGCGCGAAGAGAAAATCGCAAGTTGCGAGCGATCGATGTAATAATGATAGATTTTACGGGCAATTTTCAGAAATTAAAACATAATAAGCAATGCCATTTACATGCTTGTTTAAAATGAGAAAAAAAAGTAAGATGAAAATAAGATATATTCTTCGCAGCGTCTTGCGCAAATAATTGCTACGAACGAGATAAGGAGCCAAAAGATTGGCCAAAATGTTCAAATTGATCGTCGAATAATCATAGTCATAAAAAAATAGACCAACCTTGAGCGGAGCGTGTTCCTCGTGGCAACGATTAAACGAAGAAAGGTAGACTCACCATAGTGTCTTTGATATGATCAACCGGTTGCAGCAGGACCGCCGTAGTGCCGAGTGTCCTGTGATGCTGCTGCTGTTGTTGCTGCTGATGCTGCTGCTGCTGATGGTGGTGCTGATGATGATGGGGGTTGCAGTTAGCAACGATGTTGCAAGAACAGGTGCAGGCAAGATTGCAGGCCTGCTGAGCACCAAAGAGGTGTCCTACCAGCCCCGGGGTGATCGTTGCTGCCGCCGGGTTGTTGATGCCGTTTAGCAGGGGCGGGGGCAGGGGCACCGCACCACCCGGGACGAACGGGTACGAATGATAATACGTGGTGATGGGGGAAATACGTGCCTCGTCAGCGCCGACGATTGTCTCGGCGAGCCAGGACTTGCCCGCGGATGCAGGATGCAAGAAGAGATTGCGATTTGCCGCGGCCGCGAACGACTGTTGCAGGCCCCAGAGGGTCCGCGCGCGTTCCTGTGAGTTCCAGCAGGCACGTTCCAGCGACGCGGCCTGGCAGCGAGCAGTTTCCGTTTTGCACGAGCGACTCCACTCGAACGAGGGCCACCACAGCTTGAACGAGTAATATCCTCCCTTGTCCTCTCCCCTTGACCGGTCCCCCCCGTTCAGGGACGCTCGTCTTCCTCGTGTCTCTCTTATTTTCGTTGCTTCCACGTCGTCGTCGTCCCCCCTTCTTGGGACAGGACGCGAGACCGGCCCGTTGCTTTCCCTTCCTCTCGACGAGTGCTTTACGACGAGCGCTACGCCGACAGAACAACGAGGAGAGAGCGATCGAGATCGATCGGCGACGTGTCGTTCGGACGCGCGTTCGATAAAGCCTCCTTGACTAGCCAAAGTTCGCGACAGGACTTTGGTATCGTACGTACGCGAGAGTATATCGAACAGATTCGACTCTACTCTTACGAGCTATGCACACATACACACGTAACACATACACACGCGCTATTCTTATGAATATCGGATACAACAACGTGATTTAAGCGCTATCTACACGTGCGAGATCGAGATAGGGGAGATCCTTAAATGACGTATATGCGAGACTTTTATTTTCTAAAATTAGCGACGAACGCGAACGCGACGTCGACGGTAGCTCGGAATGATTGTCGTGTGTGTGCTATGCGCGGGTGTGGGTGTATGTATGAGCGAGTGGAGGGGTGAAAAACAGTTACAACCACGCGTTAGGGGTTGTCCGCGTGGGGAAGGGGGCGAGTAGCGACGGACAGAAAGAGAGGGGAATTTAACGCGTGCGGATTAAATATGTACTTAGAGTGCGGAAGAGGCGCGAGGGAGAGAAAGAGAGACGGAGAAACAAGCTCGTCTCCCGCTTCGCGCGATTCTCTTGCTCGTACGTGTAATTGAAACGACGTAGGTATGCGAAATTTTTTTTTCTTCTTTTAAATCCTCTCCTCTTTTTTCTTCTTCTTCTTCTTCTTTCCTTTACGTTAGTTCCTTCTACTAATTCGAATGTTATCCTATCGAGAAAAAGGTGATACACCTTGAGATTACGCACTAAGAGAACTAGCTGAAAATGATTGTCACGAAGATTGACAGAGAGCAGTCCTATTGCCAGACCAGGGAAAGAGATCCTCGAGTTTCTCCTTTACCTTCCAATTGGCCTCAAAATCTCCTACCGCTTATCTTTTCCTTATCCCGATGGAAATCACGCGTAAACGACTCTCGCGGCGCGTTGATTGGATATGTACGAGAATTGTATACGTACAAATGTATGTATATAAGTGTAAATAATATATATATATATTTATGTATGTATATATATATATATATATCGATTGTGTGTGTGTATATATATATAATATATAGATATTGATATAGAGCGTGTACACACGTAGAATTGGTACAGAGGCTGGAGATCACATAAAGACACGAAAATCGATCGCTCGCGACCTCTTATTTCGCAATAGACACGTACATTACTCCGCTCTGACCGAGAAAAAGTCGCAGATACTTCCCCTCTCTTTCCCTCGATATGTCCCAGTCCACTACAGTTACAATTGATTGTCTTGACGCGATTCTCTTTGTTCCTCGACGGTCATCTACGACACGGCAGATGACGCGATTGTTTATTAATCTCTTTTTTTTTCCTACCTTACTCTTATCTTTAGAGCTAATAACTTATCAAGACGCGTTTTACACACATACGTACCTAGGAAAAAAAAATAGCCGAAACTCTCCTTTCTATTACTCGATCTTTCTCGCGCGAGGTTACTCTCTATAATTTAACGTCCGAACGATTATCATTTAGAAATAACTTAATTAACGATATTCTTAATCGCTTGGGCGATAAACACCTCTCTTTTCGCCGTTTTCTTTTATCCTTCTTTCTCGATCGCTCCTACTCGAGACTGTCGGCGGGAGAACCGCTAAGTCGCGTGAGAACAGTCGCGTGGTCGGTCTCGCGTTTTTTTCTTTTCTTTCAAAGATATGTATTTATCTAATAACTCGACTTCTCGATTATCGGGGGGGGTGGGGGGGACTTCTCTCGTGGAATGTCAATTTCTCGAGATTTTTCGCAGCGGTCTTTCATTCATGTCGCTTGACGTATTCTCTCCAGCAGCAATCGGACGATGACGGAAAGAAACCCAAGGGAGCCGATCAACAGTTGCTCGTAGAATCAGCCCGGTTTAATTTTTTCCCCAATCGATGTGTGTGTGTCACGGAAACGAGTCAATGACGACGACGACGATGACGACGAGGACGACGGTGATGAAAACGACGTTGACCTTGAACTGTTCGCAATCCAGTCTGGCAAAGCTATCGTTCCAACGATAACCAGTGGCTCGCGCTTGGCACACACAGACACACACACACACGGACTCAAAGAGAAGAGACAATAGAGCGCGCAGTCAGGGAGCTGCTTTTATGCATGCGTACTCGGCATACAAAGAGAGAGAAAGAGGCAGAGAGAAAGAGATAGAGAAACGAGAGCGAGAAAACGAGGTAGCGTTAAGCGTGTACTGGAAACGTTGATCACGTGGTCTTGCTGGCGCGTTACTTCTTCGCCTTCTCTCTTCTTCGCGTTGCGTTTCTCAGGCCGTCGCGAGTGGACAGAGACGGCGAACGGTGACGGCGACGTGGATGAGGATGGCGTCTGATCGGGAGCCGTACGCGCGCGTGTTCCGCCGGTCGAGACGGGGAGAAGGAAAATTTCAACCAAAGTCAAGGAACTCGGATATTCGCGCGAAGGGAAAAAAGCGGGCAAGGACCGACGTATGGATAGCGCGTGTGTGTCTGTCTGTGTGTGCGTATATCGTACGAGTGCTTATGTTGCGGGTCTCGCGTTTTGTGTGTGCGTGGCGTTATATAGCGATACGTGTGTCGGTATATTGTGAAGGAGTAGCGTGGAGAGGACAGACGTGGCAGAGGCGAAGGAAGAGAAGAAGGAAGGAAAAAAAGGAAGGAAAGAGTGTGTGTGAGTGTGTATGTGTGTGTGTGTGTTCGTGAAAGAGAGAGAGTGTAACTCGGAGGCGGAACGATTAAAGTGCGTCCTACTCGATCGCCTAGCTTGACACAACTGAGGAGCGTCTCTCTCGCGCGGCGCCGCGTAAGCTTCCGCGCCGCCGACGCCGCCGCCGCCGCCGCCACCGCCGCCGCCGCCGCCGCTACCGCCGCCGCCGCTACCGCCGCCGCCGCCGCCGCCGCCACCCGCTGCCGCCGCCGTCATCGTCATCGCCACCACCGCCGCCGCCGCCGCCGCCGCCGCCGTCGCTGCTGTTGCTGCTGCTGTTGCTGCGGCTGCAGAGTTGGATTACAGCGTATACGCGCCTTTCTCGATCCCCACCGTGCAAACGGCGACGCGGAACCAATGGGGGTGCAGGAGCGCACCGAGAGGACGCGAATTCGCACGAGATCCGTCGAGTCTGCGCGGCAAAGGTAGCGGTAGCGGTCGTGGCGGCGGTAGAGTTCTAGCGAGTCTTCTCTGCCTCTCCTCTTCCTCCCTCTCTCTCTCTCCCGTTCCTCCCTTGTCGCTTTCTCCACGCCTTCGCCGGAGAACTACCACCTTCCTCTCGCGCGAGCCTTTCCAACATCCCCCGACACGCTGCCCCCGGCAGCCGATTCCGCCACGCGCGGACGCGTCCATCTGAGAGGCGCCACCGCGATCCCGAAACCGCTCTCTTAAGCTTTCCACCCCGCCGCCGCGAAACAGACCCCTGCGTACCCGGGAGGATGCGAGGGGAGGAAGGAGCTTGTATTTATTATGCGCCAGAACGGATCCTAGGTCTTCCGTGCGAGCGAGCCAAGATTCTACTCGGTTTCTCTTCGTGAGAGACCACCTGCTATACGTTAGGAAGATTTAAGAAGATGCACTACCCGAGCGATTTCAGATACGTTGCATTAATACACACCTCGGTGAATTTCAAATTTTCATCGTTAGCAATTTTTAAAACGAGATCTGAATTTGGTGTAATAATGCAAGGCGAGATATTAATCAAAATCTGTAAAATCTCGCGTCAAAAAATTCTCCTTTACCAATATGTTATATACTATAAGTTGTCAAAGATTTGATACAATTTTAATTATCATATTAATCAATAGTCTCGCGGATAATGTATATATTACGATTAAATATGCTTAATATACTCGTCTAAAACGAAACGTCAAGATATCACAATGAAAAACGGTCAAACATTTTATCTAATCGCTAATTTTCATTCTACTGAATGATATCGACACGCTAATTGCTCCAAATGCGCAGATATTCCGAAATTGATGTAGCAATGGAAACGTTCTCGGCAATACTCGAGCGGGTCCTACTCGCCGAAGATAATTAACATAATAGTCGGAGTTTAAGGTTGAAACATCAGCGAACCCATTTCTTTTAACGTGCGCCGTCATAGCTATAACTATGGTGCGCGCCGCTTAACGATAGCGCTCCACGGGAAAAGTACACTGAAGAAGTTCAATGGATGGCGATAAAGCACCGACGTCACAAATGGTTGCCTCCACTCAGTCTGGCCCGTTATAGCAATAGGCCCGAGCTCGCTAAAACAACCGAAACTTTGGCGTAGCGAGCATCCGCGAGTCGAGCAGATGAAAAAGTTTCAGAGACAAATAACGAAGGGGAACGCGTAAACAGAAGCCTCGTGAGTGCATCTGCGAGAATGGGCCGGAAAGCGAGCTGGAAAGGGGATCGAGAGCGAGGAGGGAAAAGGGTGAATCGCTGATTCTCAAGTCTGCGAAGAAAGAGAAAGATATAAGTGTGAAGAGGGGGAGAGTCGCGCATTGCCATTCGTTCGACGAGCGCTCTTCTTCGAGAGTTCGAAGTGTTTGTTCGACGCGGAGATTACTGTTTTCGCGAGGAGAGAGATGGACAAAGTGAAAAGAGAAGAGGGACGGAGAGAGAGAGAATCGGAGAAAGGCGAAAGGAAGGGGAGAAAGACAGAGAAACGAGGGAAAAAGGGATTCGAGCATAATCATCTCCTTCCATCTCGACGTCCTTGACGTCGGAATGATAGAAGAACCACCTACCATGAAGAGTTTCGATGGATTCTTTAGGCCGACGAATTCACAGCCACAGAAATCAGACCTCGATTACATGCACACGTCGGATCGATGATGCGCGTGAATAATTTCGACGGATCGATTAATTATCGGTTATAGTTTACGAAGGATATTTCACTAACCTGCTTGGAAAGTGATAATATGATGGAAAGTGAGAAAGATTGTAACTATCGAGACACAAGAGACTGCGTCAAAGAGAAAATCGAAGGCACGAATAGATCAAAGAGAGAGGCGTGTCAACGTTTATATCAAATTTACATCAATCGCTTTCAATTATGATGAAATTAAAAAAGGATCGAAAAGTGAATCGGCTTACTCTTATTTTTATACAATGATGTAACTAAAGAAATACGCTCTTGGTTTTTTAGCACTTCGTATCTTTTGGTTACATCAACGTCTAACAATGTTTCATTTTAATAAACTGGCACGAAGAATTCTGCCCCGAACAAACTTCCCCGGTTATATCAGATATGCTGCCGTTTAAAAAAACAGTTGGTGACGTCAGCGAAATGCTATTATAAAGACTAAAGTGTCCGTCATTGTAAATGCTTACAATTTTCAGAAAGGACGCTTTGTCTGCTCTTCACGTGGGAATATCAAGCTTATCGTGTAACATTATGTAAAAACGCACTGTTATGTAAAAACGTATAGCAAATTGGCAAATATTTGCAGATTTCAAATTAGAAGTCGTACCTCTCTCGAGCACGCTCGTCGCAGGGGAGAAGGTTTATTTCAGCGATTTTTAATAAACTCCACACAGCGTGCGCACTGCAGTAACTGTTTTCTATCTACACGTTATATTTTTAAATGTCATTCCGTTTAAACTCTTTCGTATTTAAAATATCTATCGTCAAATACAAAAACTGAAACGTTATAAAATACAAAACGGTGAACAATGGAACAAAAATAAAGCATTTTGGATAGAATTCCAACTATTTGCCATAGTTTTGTAAAAAAAAAAAAAACCCCAATACGCCATAGGCCTATGATAAACGGCGAAAAATGTAATAATCCTTGTTTAATTTGGCGCAAAACAAAATGCGGTCAATGTGTGAGAGAGCAAGTAATTTCCATTTTGTCGGGAAATTTTCAACATTTGCGATGCATGAAATCTTTCAAAAACCCGGGCACAATCGTCAAGCGACGCGACAAAATGTCGCGCGCAATTTTCGGCAAGTTTACCCGGATTAATTTCGCTTTGATCCTTGCTCGACTAAAACCACGTATCACACAATCGCTTTAACGTTCATTATCGGTTGTCCCCGTCGCGTTTTATACATATTTTTAATTATGTCAACGAAATTAAAGCCGCGCGGCTGAAAGGCCGCCGCACCTCTTCTCCTTGTGGAAAGTTTAATTAACTTACTAAAAGCTTTGTGTGCCGGAGAAAACGATGTCAAAGGGTCCGCGGCAGCGCTTACCTGTAACAAAAATTAATACGGGAATTATATACATGGAATATACACAGACGATGCTGTATTAATGCAATAATACGTATTGTTGATTCAAATAAACGTCAAAAGATTTCTATCCAGTAGAGAATATAATACGAAATAATATAGAGATAAAATTAATTAATAGGGTCATCTGCTAAATTAAAGCGTTATCTGCCGTTTATCGGTAGATACTTTCTCGTACAATTAGCTTATTCATATTATTATATTATATAATAATAAATAATACAGATATAGAGATAATAATATCGATATAAAAATATATAGAATAATACACACAGATGATAATATGGAATAGAGAAACAAAACATATATATATATATATATATATATATATATATATATATATAAGCCATGTTTATTAATTAATATAAAAATTTAATAATTATCAAAAACTTTACTTATATGTGTTGTAGCAATTAGTGCTCCTTGTCAAATGCTCTCAAATCAAATATGAAATATATACTCTCGGAGAAGTATCATATTTAATCATATTAATTAATATTAATTAATTAGTTACCATCTTTATACTTTTCATCATGTTAACGAAAATTGTGTGTACATTAGAACTATCTTAATTATCAAAATTATGTGAAAAAGCGAAACGCAAACTCTCCCGCTCTGTACTCTAACATAGTTTTTGATAAGAGTACTTTATATGAAATGTATATATGATATATATTTATAAGCTACATATATTATATTATGATATTATTCCGCAAACAACTGTGTTATAAAGCTTATGACAGCATGTAATTGAAATGCATTTAAATAAATAAATTATACGTTGCGAAAATATTCGTACATCTTATTCCAATTGTAAAGTTTCTCAGCTTTTAATTGTGCCAAGTTTGGCGTTAAATTTCCGGTGCTCGCGAAGCTAACGCAGAAACCTAATCATTCCCGGGACGGAGGCGCGTGTCGCGGCAGCCGATAGGAACTGGGAATTGCTACAAACCTGCCCTAATATAGCGCTAATAACGTCCTAATAACGCACACAGTCGCGCATCACGGGGGTAAGTGTGAAAACGAAATCACGAGGAGCTTTAGAACGATCGTTAATCCCGCCGTGCCGACGACTTAATACGCCAGGCAAACCGTTTCGCGCCCTCCCGACGGGGCTCCGCGCCCTTCCCTAAGCCCCGGCGAAATTACTCGAGGAGTAAGCAGTATGCAGATCGCGAAATCGCGACGTACGTTAAGGATTAACTTGGGCGCCGCCGGTCCGGAGAGGGAACGCAAAGAGGATCCGCCTGCGCGAAATCGGGAAGTCGAAAATCTCGAAATGCCGCGCGACAGCTGCGGCACCCGCCGTTTAATCTATTTGATGTCCCCTCATCCCTCTCCGCGCACCCTTCAACTATTTCTGGAAACCGTGCGTCGAGCGTGCCGTTCTTTGAGTTTAGTGACAAAAAATATTGTAATACGATGGTATTATCGCTTCTATTTAAAAGAATGTTTTGTTCCTATTTTCAAAATATTGAGAATTTTAATGAAAATTATACAAAATGTCCTTATGTTTAGAATCTTCAGCACAATTTTTAAATCGATTCACTAAAGCGTTCACAAGTTATAAGGATTTTAATTTGCACCGTATTAACATGTGTTCTTATGGGAAACGTATGACCGCGTCGATTCAAATGACAAAAACACATGGAAATAATATTCAGAATTTGTTGAAAATTTGCAAAAGTTTAGATACAGAGGAAATATTTGGTCAAATAATATGCATCTGTCACAAGGCGAAATTCTCTGCCAAAAGTTAATCATTTCGATTAACAAAATTCGGAATATTTCAGTAAAAACGCAATAAATATTAAAAAATACATCTCTGCACTGTAGCTAAGATCAAATTATAATATTCCACACAATTTCATACTCAAAAGTGGATATTCGTCGATATTGATTTTCAGCTACTTTTTGCTGGGATTTTACATCCTTAATTTTCGCGAATAAGAAAGGAAAGAGTGCATCGTGTGTCCTTGCTAAGGAACAACAAGGTTTCTTCAGTAACAAAGTTCAATCTATCGGTGCAAATGGAAACGTGTTATTTTTTTGTATATTGGATAAAGAGATAGATGAATCGATAATTGTGAGTGCCGAGATGATATCAGAACGGTCGTTATACGTACATACATTTCTGCCAAGAACGATGATCCCGGAATAATTTAGCATTGAAAAATCGTCTCGTCAGCCGTGCGTTCTCCGAGACTCGATTACGAGTCGCGCGTTTGATTTTCATGAACGCTCCTCCGATAAATCGCTCCCGATAATAATCCACTACGATTTCTTGCGCTCACTCCGGGCAATCTTTCCATCAATCGTCCGCACACTCGGCATCAATCATTCGCCGTAAATTAACGTGGGCGGGACAGCTGCCATGCGAACGAATTTGGCGCACCGTTCGCGGATGACCGCAGTAATGATTCCGTCCAAACGAAATTATGCACCATGTAGATTCCGATCGACAACTATCGTCGTCGTTCGCGCGATTCATGCGTCGAAAATATTGAACGCGATAAAAAATCCGCACACGCATTTATGCCCCTTTCGGAAAACTTATGTCCCCCTCCGGGGAATTCGCTCATTTCACTTTTTCCTCGTCATTCACATTTTCCTACGCTACAATTGACGAATATGTACGAGCGAAAAATTAGAGAAAAGAGTTCGCGGGATCGATTACGCAATCAAAATGTAATGTTAAAATGAAAGAAAGCAAAATGAATTTTCCCAAGTGTGTGATATCCCTTCGCTGACTTTATTAATGCAATCATCTCCGTTTGACTGAATATATTGAATGAAATCGCAGCAATTTATATATATATATATATATATATATATATATATATATATATATAAAACAAAATCTTTCTTGCAATTTCACTTGAATTTAATATTATAATTTTTTTGCTCGAAAGTGTCGAATAAATCGGTATCAGATAAATGAACAAATTAACGCTCGTTAACGATTCTCTGATATTAATCGGCACTATGCGCCAGCTCTAGATCTACCGAATACGTATTTCCAAATAGAGATTCGATATTCGCGCTAACGAGCGTTCGTCAGATAAACATTTCAATGCGACGATGGAAAAGCGATACGATGAGCAATAACGCGGCGGGCTCATTAACCAAAACACACGCAATCGTATGCTTTCCCAAAACGAACGATTCATAAACTGTCACATCAAGAGGAAGATCTCGGGTTTCGCGCATGATGCAAAGACTGAGAGAGAGAGAGAGAGAGAGAGAGAGAGAGAGAGAGAGAGAGAAAGAGAGAGAGAGAGAGAACGACGACCTAAAATATGTTGTTCGATAATAAATAGCGATCGTATCGTTTTACGCTTTGTCGAGAAAATGTGGGGGCGGGAACGTGCGACCGCGAGATATTTTACACGCGACAGCGGCTAGTTAGCCTTCTAATCATCCCCCGACGATCAAAAACCGAAGGTTTTCCGGCGGATTTCTCGACGGAACCGATTTTATCCGCCGGAAGTCACGCGATTCTTACGGCAGCGAATCGCTCTTTATCTCGTCGTTCTAGCCATCCTCTCCCTTCCCCTACGGTCAGTCGTCACGGTTTCGCAATCGTGACAGGCAAGTTTTCACGAGGAAAGATAAAATAGAGCGACGATGACGGATGGATCGTAATGACGTAAATACAGAGATTTACTGATTCGCAATCCTTTGAAAGATGAAGATGTTAATGAAGGGAGATGAAAAATATTAAAGTTTTCTATAATTTGTGTACAAGATAGTGTGGGTATATTTCAACGCGAGAAGATCTAGATATTTTTTATAATTTAGCAGCTTATAAAAATTGCAATCTCAAAAATGCTAATAATTAATGTAGGGCGTTTTTATTATCATGGATGAAATTAATTTCAATATTGCGGGGGATGTCAAGTTTCTCTGCAAAAATTGTGCAACATATTTTATGTATGCGAAAGATTTAAACTTTACGCAAAAATTGTGTGTTTAGATAGCTTTGTCTATTGATACGTAAGAGCATTTTTTTATTTAGTTTCAAAAATTATATTTTCAAATATTATCACAGGTATTATGTATCGTATACATTATACTTCAGCGCTTTATTTAAATGATGCTATATGAAAATTTCCTTCGGAAAGATTAATGTGCAGATTAATGTAAATAAAAAGAGAACAGTTTATTATAACGAGTGTCAAATAAATTTATTTGAAAGTGTTTGTTTTATATATATAATAAGAATTAAGAGCTTTATCTTCTTTATTAATTTGTGAAACATTAAGATACTAACCGATTAATTCAAAATTATAACTTTTATGTTAAATTATGTAGCGAAATGTGTCACTAAATTATCTTATTAAAAAATCAAACTTTAAATCTTTAATAGAGTTCCAATCTCTTAGCGCTCGGATAAACACGAGTTAATCTTTTTCTTGTATCCGTAGCTGCGGATTCGCGAAATCTGCCTAATCCCGACGTCGGGGAAGAGGCAAATGCGGGGGAGGGAATTTCCTGTAGATTTCAGTTACAGCCAGCGGGAAGCCAATAGTTAGGCTGTCGCGGGTAATAGGGGTTGATGCATGGCTCCCATGGCGCGGCTCGGTCCCTCTCGATCTGCCATTCTTCCGACCCTCCTCCGCCTCTCCTGCTTCCCCCCTCGCGTGTGTCCGACCATCGTCCCCTCTTCTCCCTCCTGTCGCTATCCTTCTCGAATCCGCCGAATCCACCATTCGCTCGTCTCGCGAGTCACTCTTTATTTATTTAGAGCCCCGAGCGACCGGCCGTCCGCGGTCTGCACGGAGAGTACTTGGAGTTTCCGATGGGATTTAACCGCGCGGGGAAGGAGGGAACGGGGTTCGACGGGCACATATATGTCGGATACGTGTATGTCGAGAGAAAGAGAGAGAAAGTGAGAGACCTCTCTCTTTCTTGTTCGCGGTGGATCTCCACCGGTCGATTCTCCATTTCCGCCGGTTTCGTCTACGCGAGAGTTACCGTCGTTACGTCGTCGCGATTTCCATCGGCCTCTTCTGGTTCCCAGCAGGCCGATTACGTTCCTGGACATTCTCATCGACCTTTCCCATCTTTCCTCTCCGCTTAACCGATCGACTTATTGTTTCAAGAAACTCGAGCGAATCTCCACGTTCAGAAACACTTTAGTGGCTTTGACATTTCGAGAAACGGATGGTAATCGCGCAAAAATTTTGATCAAGTTTTTAGTCGAGTATTCGGCTAATAATGGACCGATTCTAAAAGAGTAAAAGGTAATAATCGGAAAAATCGTCGGAAAATCAATGTGACGATGTTTCTATCCCAAAAATTTATCGCCAGGTTTACTTATCCGAGAGCAAACGCAAGAACATGTAGGAAACAGGAAGAAAAGAAAGATACCTTGGTGGGAGATCCACAACGAGAAGCGAAAGCTCATGGCAGTCCGGTCCGGGGACGAAAATCCCTTTCGTCGATACCTTGCCCCTGGAACCGAAGGATTAGCAAGGATCGAAAACTCGGGTGATTTGTAGCCGACGGGCAAATAGAATCCTGACACGGCCAACAAGGTCCGGAGAAGGGAAAGAGGTTGTTTGCACGACTAAAGCAACGAAAAACATTTCTCGTGTATCGTTTGTTGACCAAACAGCCAGATGCGAAAGACACGTGTCTCGTTGACAGCCAGATGCGCTACGCGTCGTCTACAATTAATTATCCATCGTCCATTATATCATCCATTTCATTTATACATCATACATGCAATTACATCTATAATTCACACAATTCTTGTTGTTATTTCCATCCTATCTAGATCAGATCCGGCAGAATAAACGAGGCGATTTAATTGAGAAAATTCGCACGAATCGGTTCGCGACTCGCCATCTTTTACCGGTCGGGAGCAAACACGAGGGCAAGGAGCGCTTTCGAATTAACAAGTTTCCATCAGTTCATTACCCTACCCACCCAAGGTAAATAAATCATTGCGTCGGCACTCTTTCATCCCCTCCATTTTCCGCGATCTTCGTCGTCTAGTTTCGACATCTTCGAGTTTACCTCCGGCACAACAAACCATGACTCTCGATTAAGATTTCGTTCGAGAGACCGAAATATATACACCCGCGCGCGCGCGTGCGTGTGCACCTCGGCGCTTGTGTACTCAACCGAGTGTACATAGCTGACAATTGCGTCAGAATGCGAACGAGAATCGTCATTACGTAACAGATGCGAGACGGCGTCAAGCCGCTCTTAAATTACCGGTAGATCGTCATCTAATTTCTCGGGACTTCGACAAATTTGGACGAGTTTCTCGTTTGCCTTAATTTCACGACGGATCAAAAAACGTCGTCGAATTTCAATTTCTTAGATATAATTCATAAGTCCTCTTCTTATTTCAATTTCGTCTTTGTCGATGATCTCTTATTTATATGACGTAAAAAATTTAATTATTTCTTTCCGCACTCACTGTTAAATTCCCAAAAAATTGGCGAAACATACAACTTTCAATCGCACAAGTTGTACAATAACGCGTGACATAATTTTATTCTGTTCCCCGCGAATCGCGAATGGTCACAAGGTTACGAGATAAGAATATCGCAGACACGCGTAGGCGGTGTGTCACCTACTTTTTTTTACGCAAGTGATAATTTCCAAAGACACGCGCGATAAAAAATAACGTGCATCGAAAGCACCATTCTAAAAAAAGAACGCAATTCTCACGCAGCAGATACGCAAACAATTTGACATAATTTGCGACATAGTTGCGACCTTTAAGAAGCAAACTTATCAAATTCCACATTCATTGTGAATCGCGCAACAATAGCCCGATAAAACGCAGTCTCGATGTTTACTCCTGCGGGAAACTATCATCGTGGAAAGAATGTGCAGAATTTGCGATCGGATGAGCCGCAAAGTGTAAACTGTCGAGAATTCGTGCGTATGTTTCAGGAAGGAGAAAGAGAGAACAGATTTCTAATCGATTTTCAGCTTCATCTTAGACTCGAACATTATTCCGGTAAAAGACGGTACTCGTTTCTCGGTCTATTCGAGCTCTATTCAGGTCCTTTTACTACATTCCATAAAAATTCTTGGTCTAATACCTCGAGAGGCTGAAGTAAAGCCAAGTAAGACCGAAGGAAAGAGCTGACGAAATACAAGTGAAATAAAAAATCGGGCGGTAGCGCGAACAGACCCTCGTATAACCTCCGGATCCAATAAGCCTTAAGCCTATTAAATTCATGAAATGAAAAAGAAGATATAATATAGGACATGAAAGCCGGGCAGAGTAATCTTGTGTTGATCTTGCGTGAATCAGAATCCCTTCCCCTTAGTCTCCCTTAAAATGCAAAGAAATATGCGCTGTTTATATTATAGATCGCTTTCTCCGTCTCATACACGTACATGTAGCAAATATATTAATCCGTATCCGAATAAAATTAATACGATCGAAAATAAATAGATAAAATTCGTTTACGCGATTGACGTTTAAAGGTCACCTTCCCAACTTCGATTAATTCTCAATCATCATGATTAAATGCGGAGTAAAACTTGCTAAACTCCGCCGACACCAATCATCCGAACGTTAAACGGAAGTTTGATAACTCTCAGTTTTAATCGTACTTTAATCTTTTCATTATCCAAACTTTAGAATAACAATCTATTTAGGAATCTATTTAGGAATCTGCGAACACGAACAGAATATTATTTCGCGGCATTTAGTGGAGGCAGCACGTGTCTCTAGATGTATTTTGTTTTCAAGAGACGTTCCGCAGAGTTGCAATTCCTTGGTTCGAAGGGCACATTTTCGGGAACCAACTCTCAGATAGTAACGCGTTTACTCGCGTGAACGCGCACGAGTCGACAGATGCTCTCAGCTGTTCGTACGTACTTTGCAGAGTTCGAAGGCCTTCGCGCAAGGGAAACACGTGATGCGAATTATTTACAAGGATAAAATAATATTAGATGCACACGAGAAATCCGTTAAATTCTACATCCTTCGAGTGATTTTCAATGAGAGAATTCTTACGAATCATTTGTAAAAAAAGTCTCGTAAATTGCAAATTATCAAATTATATTATATCATTGACAGAAAAAAATTAATCATCATTACTTACTTGTAATTAAAAGCAATATATTGTACATAATTTTTCATTAAAATAAAGATTATATAACGATCTCTTCTTTTATCGACAAGTTAAATGTCACGAGATGTCGTTTGAAAAAAAGGAAGAAGGGTCCACTCTGCTTGCGAACCGCTTTGAGATAGATAAGTCACATTAGGCGAAACGTTTAAGTGCGGATCGATGCGAAATAGCGAACGTAATCTGTAAATGAACGAAGCAGAGACTTCCGGAGCTCCAAGCAGCCGGGGCTGACTTTGATTAATCGCGCGAAAAGTCCGGCTCCAAAGGTTCCGCGAATTACGTATCCAGCTCCAAATTGGCGTAATTCCTTCGAGCTTCGTTCGACTTTCCCATTGGGGGATTTCTTAGTTTTGTCGCATCCCCATTTATCCCCGATGCACACGGAAGTATCAAGTTCTCTCCCCTTTAATCTTTCGTGGACGCTCCTGTGCCAAGCGAAGCGTAGAATGAAACACGGGGATTCACCGTTTTGTGCTATCATAAAAATGATAACGATAACGAACTCAAAAGATGCGCGTCCCTCATCGTGATATTTTTATACGCGATATTTAATGTATTCCGCTTTCTTTCTCTTGCGTCTACTCGAGTTATGACATTTCTTACATCATTGCAATTGTAATTTCACGCATGCACTGTAATCTCACTCGTGAATATGGATGGTAAGCAATCGAAAATGCAACTCGATCGCAGATAAAAGATGCAATACTGTAATGTAAATTGATCATATGAAGATCACATGCACGGTAGATGATTATTATACGTCAATCCGCGATCGGATTACTCTATTTTCATGAGATTTATCCAAGATGTATGAACGCGTAATTTTAATAGAATAAGGATAACGTAAATTAAATTTGATTCGTATTCATAATTGAAGGAAAAAATTGGTAATTCTATAAAAAAAAAATTGAAAAGAAATCATATAAAGGTGCGATTTTAAATAAGAGCGTGGAGGCTAACAGAAAGAGTGGCGCCGTTGAAGCGAATGCTATTTATAGATAATCCCTCGCTAATGTTATTTATAGATAATCTCTCGCGCGACCATATTTATACGATACGATCAAATGACATTGATATTGCATACAAGCAGAGTAAATTGATATTTAGTCAATGTTATTAATTGAAGATTATATGGCGATTCGCATTACAATGCTGACAATCAGACTTGCGTAAAAAAATCGCCCGACGCAAATACGAAACGTAAATCTGCAAAAACATACGTCATACATAAAGATTATAGCTGTGAATTCAGAATGTTTCCTTCGGTCGCTGTTATGTATTCAACAGTACCAAGTGTATATCATGCATAGGTAGTGCTTGACGTCATCCCACGTGTACAATAATTGAAAATGACTTGCGATGACTTTGTATTCACAGTATCTCTATCTTATCTGAAAGAATCCCGCATAAGAATAGAGTGATAACCCTTCAAACGTTGACACCGCGTAATTCAATAAGCTACAACAAAACTCCTCGAAGCCATCGTCTATCATAAAGTGTGACAGAAGAAACCTGATAGCGCATTCGGGAAACAATAGGATTTTAAGAAGGGACTGATGTTCGATGGCGAAACGGAAGTTTAGCAGCCACGTTACGCATTGTTTGCGACACGCGCAAAATGTTTGTGAAAATGTTGTGGAAAAAAAAGAGAAAAAAAGGCGAAAAAGAGAGAGAACATTCAACGAGCCTCGAGCATGCACACTTGTATATTTTTATTTTTTCTTTCTGGTCGAAACCCCGATGCTCGGCGATCATCCACGTGGACAAACGCCAGCAACACTCGACCACCATGAGCGCGCGCGCACAAACCCATACAGAGGAAAAGAGGTATGTACACACGGAAGCGTGGAGACAGGTCCACGTACAGTTCAATCGCACCCTAAATTAGCACACTCAATTAAACACACGAGCGCGCGCAGTTCGGACCCGCACCGGTAGAGACTGCATCGCGCGCGAGTTTTTGCGTTTAAACTGCGTTAGAGGATCGAATTACGGACAATTATACGTTGGCTGAGGGAACTGTTTGTTTCGCGCAAACCGGATTAAAGAGAGGGCGAGAAGCGGGCGTGGGGAGGTACGGGACGAGGAGAGAAGCAACACGTAAGAGAAGATAATTTGTGCGGCTTCTCTTTACAAGTATATACTCGCAGCTGTCGACTTCTCCTCGGGTGTTATATCTTTATGCATAACACATCTTTAACTTTTCAAACGATGTCAGAAATAAAATGCAGAGATATCTTTGATAATATAATTTAAAGACATCTCGAGATGTTAACGACATTAATATTTCCGAATTAAACGTATCTTTTTAGATCAAAGCTAAAATATTAGATACTTTCATCTTTATTTTATATAAATAAAAGAAAATGTGAAGATCATAAAATATATAAACATTCGAAAGTACATTTGCTTGATGCTAAATTGCCTGAAACTAAATTGCCCTCTTTTCTCATTACAATAAAGATACAAATGTTCGATTCAGTATATTCTGTATATAATATTAAAATAATATAACATTTTTTAAAAATAACTTTTAAGATTAAAAAAAAATGTTGTGTCATAGAAATAAAACTATTTAAAGATAAGTTTCGCATAAAGTCTTGTTCTTTTGCATTTTACATAATAATTTTCTCTGCCATAGAGAGAAATGTTTTTCATAATAATTACCAATAAATTTTATTGTAAAATCTCCAAATTTTCCAATATTATTAAATTATAAGAATATGAAGATCTTTTCCATATATCAAATAATTTAAAACTACTTTTTATTAATATTAGATAAAATGAAATCCAACAGCAATTAAAAATTATTATTACAAAATATTTTTTAAATATTAAAAAATCAAAAAACTCGAAAAATCGAAAAAAATTAACAAATAAAAATGATAAAATAAAATCCTTAAATCTTATAATTTATTAGAATTTTCATCAAGTATATTTTATCTTCATTTTATCTAACAAGAAAGAAAAAGGGGAAAAAGTGTAGCGTTTTAAAAATAAAGTAAAATAAAAAAAAATATTGATTCTCGCAATGCGCTTTTATTTCTGTGTGACGCATATTGGTTAAACATTGCGACGATAACACTGCACAAAAAACACACATCGCATCGTGTATGTCTCGCGTTTTTACGCAGCTGGCTAGTCTCCTTTATAGTTTTATATAGTTATGGACTTTATCGCCTCTCTCTCTTTCTGTCTCTTTTTTTTCTTTTGTTCTTTCCCTCTCTTTAGAAACATAAGTTCGAAGAAGCATTATATGGTATAACGCAAGATAGTAGCACGTCTCGGGGCAATATGCATTTTCAGATCCAACACGGGACCGCACTAAAATCGTACGAGACTTCAATTTTCCATTTGTTACCGATGTGTGTGTGGATACTATTCCGATTTTCCAGGATTGTAGCAGGAAGCATTTATCGAAAAGCTGCACCGAGTTTACTTTCGCCTTTATTGCACTTTAATAAATAGGATGAATTCCTTTCTCATTAACGAGGAATAAAGCCCTTCCAAGCTAAATCGAGAAAAAAAGAATTTCTTTTTCCACGATATCTTCAGAGTATGTGAAAATACCTCCATTTCTGACTAAAGATTAAACATGCATCCATTTTGCATCGAGAAAAATTCTCATCATCAGGCTCACGCGGCAAACGGGTACGACCGAATTAAGCTTTTTATAAAGTTCGCATCAAACACAGAGACGATCGGAGCACATTATAAGCGATACATCGTATCTCCGCTCTTGCCCATTTTTCGGCGAGAAAAGAGAGAAAGGATGGATTGTGAGACAAGCCCATTGTCTATGATGAAAGTCCCCTGTTTATCACCACTTGCCTCGAGTGCACCGAAGACAATGGATGGATGGACGAAAAAGTCCGATACTCAGGCCGAGATTCGCGAGATGTATCGGAATCACTATTATATATGTGTATAATACGTGTGTAAAAAAAAAGATAGATAGTCTCGTTTAAGATGTGCCGCTTCTCGGGACTAGAAACTTACTCGAGGAAGCACACTCTCGAGGCTTGCATCGAAAGGGCTGCGAATGATATTGTGGGCGTGAGAGAGGGACTTTAATTATTTCTCGCGTACAAAACTTTTCGCCGACCGAGCAAGGAGCCGAGATTAATTGGATGCATCGCGGCGTTAATGTAATTAAAATTTGATTTACTCTTCAGTTTCTTGCTCCGCTCTTTGTGTAAATGGTGAGCAATAACGTACGTTTCGTGCCGACAAAGATTAAAGTAATTATAATAATATAGAGAGTAACGCAAAATACACACTATTCTGTTTGTAATATGTCATGTAAAGTAATAAGAGACTTTAATCTCATTTATATAAAATTAAATAAATTTAATTATGTCATTAAAAATTACATATCAATTTTATTCAATATCCCAACTTCAAAATTAATCAATGTTTATTGGCCAAAAAATGTTGTAGGTTTTATTAATTATATTTTCCATTATTCATTTTGCGTCACATATTTGTCGCTGGTATATCGCGTAATATGACATTTTAATATAAGTATTAATGCATACAAATATATCATTTATATATTATGCAATAATATGACAAGAGAATTGTAAATTTAACAGGATTATATCCCACAAATACAGTCTGTTTAATTATTTTTTTAAATCCGTCGTATTTAGCAGAAATATATGTACAAAATGTTCTAAATTATTAATTTTAAGCGATATTCTCTTATAAATAATCCAATAAAAGAATCTTCAATAAGCAATAGTTCGACGGCTTAAAATTATATATTTTACTGAATATTAAAATATCCGCGCGACTGTATATTGTATAGATAAATCAGAACATAATTAAAGCATGGATTATAAAGCCATAATTAAAGTTAAGAACTAACGCGCACCGCGCGACCGGTAAATCCTCTTCAACGAATAAATTATCGATTTCTATCGGAATAAATTATCAGACTCTTAGAGACTCTTCTTAAAAGCTCGCGCGCGGAAACTTCCTTCTGTAAATATCGGATATTTTGCGAGACGAGTTTTATTTCATCTCTTCCTCTATTTTATTCTTGAAAACAAATTTTCAACTGTGCTTATGCATCAACCTCCTGTTTCTATCGACAATCTAAAAATCCCGTTTTACATCACTGATTATATCGTTCGCTCTTTATTTCTCGTGCGCAAACTTTTGTGATTCGAATGCTAAAGAGTTGTCAAACGAAACGTACGAGTGACGTGTTAAATAACATAAAAGATTGTTATTTGTGAAAACTGTTCCGAGAGAGAATTCCAACAGGAAATATTATTAGATACATTTTAGCGAAATGTCTTATCTTACTGACGAGTTTAAAATAGTTTGTATGTACAAAATAGCCAAAAAACGAAAGCACGAATCGTAACTTATTGGCAAATTGGATACGTCCATTATAAATGTTTTTGTAAATAAAGTTTATATAATTGATTAGTAACTAAAACTTGAGTAACTAAAAAACAAAATAAAAGATTACAATATCTTTTAATCAACATTTTTTAAATTTTCTTCGTAATTCCTCATAATTATAATTTGCTAATTATCTGGATTAAAATTAAAATTCCGTTAGAATATGATTTATATGAAGAGAACAATTTATCGTTCTATATATTATTTCTCTAATAGATGTGTGCATCTAATATATATAATTCGTCAAAATCGTTCAATGTCCAAACGTTCATCGCGCAAATATTATTGTTGACTGAGTGATACATACAAACGTCATTTTTCCTGATTCAGTCTGTAATAACAAATGGTTTGGTGGACATTCGCGACAGTTAGTGTAATAGATATGCTACGTATTAAATTACTGGGTCACCAGTTATACGACAGGTTTGTAAAAGCAATTTATAGTAGAAATATTTTTTCTACCTGTACATTATGTTAAATAAATATCCGCAATTTATCGTATGCATATCTAAAAAAAGCTACCAGCTATCAATTGTGCCCGATCATATTCATCGAGCCACACGAAAGTGTGCAAAAAATATTTTATCGCATAAAAAAATAACTTCAAAATTTTTCACGAATCACGAGCGATTTAATATCACGCGATCTCATGCAACGCTGATCTTTGTCATTGTGGGAGCGAAAGTCATGAGAAAAAACTCATCTCTTGTCCTGATTGAATGTTCTTTTATCAACATTTCCACGTGCAAGCGCAAAAATGCATCGTTTCCCAAAATTTTGAACGTAGTAGATCATAATCTCATTGAAATTGGCTCTTCTTTCGGAGCAAAAACCCTTTCGAGTGACATTTATTCATGATAATTCGATCCGATCGATAATAACTTAAAGGTGACATCAAAAAGACGAAGCTCGTAGATCGAGATAAAATAAAACAACTACGACAAGAATGATATCAAGAGAATATCGCGCGATAAAGGTAACAAAAATCAAAATAAGATTTCTGCGCGTTTTGAGAAGGTTCGCACGAAAGGATAAATATCGATAATGAGGCGAGGCCGGAACGACTGTCGATTTTAACATGAAAAAAACCGCGGGAACGAGTGCAAAACAAATGCGACGTTTATGCGACGTCATGGCTGTTCATCAGAGCAATTAATTGACTCTCGAGTTTTCAGTATCGAGATGCGTGTTTACCCTGGCGTTCTATTTTGACGAACGTCATTAATTTTTAACAGCCACGTGCCCGTGTCGCGTTACATCTTTTCGACACTTTGTTAACGATAATTAAAATTAATTGAGAGCCGGTATTGACTCAATGGCGATCAACGGACAGAGCGCACGCGATTTTTATATCGCGCGCGGTTCCACTCTTTCTCTCTCCTTCTCTGTCTCTTCCTCTCTCTGTTCTCGCGGCGTTAATTAAAAACAATAAAATATTTTCACAAAGGGACGGTAACGATCCGCTCTCCGGCTTTTGATAAAAATAATGAACAATGACGCGCGCAATTATCTCCAGTTCATTTATGTAACGCCCTGCCCCCTCTCAACCCCCAATTACTCGGCGCGTTCGCAAACTTTCGCAAATTATTTCGCATATAATGAAATAACATCGTAATTATGCGTAATGCGATAGCTGTTTTCATTACGTGTAATGCGATACATGCGACGGCTATCTCACTTCCGTTATTATCAGACCGGGCTTCGTTCGCGCTCTCCTAAAAGCGCCCAGCATTTGCAAACCAAATTCACCGCAACGTGCATTAGGTAGAGTCAATTTAATCTAAAAATATTTTTTCCCCAATTTTGATTTCTCGCAACACGTGAAGAAACGTTGGATATTAACAATTTTTGCAGATTCGAAAGAGATTTATGACGGGAAAAAATATCTCTTTAAAATAATCTCAAATATGCATACAGCTTTTTGCGATTAATTATATTTAATCTATTGTCTTTTATGTTTTTCCCGAGATAAATATCAAATGCGTCAACTGAATGTAATTGTTATATAATCGCTCCATACGAATTCGAAGTCGTAGAGTTTTGTGGTTTTCGCTTGTCGTCTCCGAATCTTGAATGGATTGCGTTTCGGTGTTTGAGGCTCGCTCTGGTACACATATAGGGTGGAATCGCATAAAAGCATCGAGTCTCTCGGATTTCCATTAGTTTAATTACGAGAGGATGGGGTAGAAGGGGATAGTCGATGCCGATAGGGAGCCGTGTTTTCGGAAACTGCAGCTACTACGAGGCAATTCCATGCGGATGGGAACTCGCGTCATCATTATCGAAGGACGAGATACGTACTCGAGTATAATCTCGTGTGTGTGCCTGTGTGCGGAATATGCGTAATATGAGTGCATCGTCGTATGTGACAATACAAGAAATTGCCATCGCATTAAAGGATGCCTGATCTTGAACCCTTTTCCAAACTTTTCGCGATCGATTTTTCTTCGATTCCAATCTGCTTCAACAATATCAGCTTTAAATATCAGCTCTAATAACGACAAATTCTTTTTAATGTAAAAAGAAGTCGAAGATGTATTAATAAAATTACATATTTATAATCTATCAATTTTGGCAAGAAAAAACTTTGCGGCTTGATATTGTAAGCGGAAAAATTCGCGAAACAGATAACGTATCGGAAAAGTTGTCCAAGAAAAATTCTCGTCAACAAGTTTTTCGTTCATGGAATTATCACTAAATAAACTGATACGTCTCAAGTAATATTAATATCTTCCTAAAAAACATTTCAGCAATTTATCCATTTTACTATTATGAAAGATTAACTTGATTAACTTGACATAACTTCAATTGTACACATTTTTATCGAAATTTAAATGATTAATTTAGTGAAAAATTCAAATAGCATCAAACTTTGGCGCATATGTCCCCCGAAAATGTCCTTATTAAATCGTCATCTCCGAAACACGTCGAAATACATGCGAAAAAATATCGAAAGAATACGCGATATCGCAGAAATGCTGGGCGGGAGATCCCTTCCCTCAGGTTAGAAGGGAATTCCATTTCCATGGAAATCGTAAATCGGCCTTCCGGGCAGATATGTAATTAAAAAGCTGCATGCATCCGAAATGACTCCTAGTATTGTAAACTCCAGCGCGGCAAGAAAGAGAGCGGCATCGAGAGACGGCCAAGGGAGGAAGGTATGACGAACATTAACGACGATGGTTACGACCGCTGGAAATAGGCGGCGAAGGCGGGAGGGAGAGGGGGGGGGGAAACGCAAAAACCATCCGAAAGTTACTCTCCTTCATCGCGATCACCGACGCTCGTCGTTCGAGCGAACAAAGCGCGAAGCTGCGGAACGCGCGGTCTATAAACGCGCTGAAAGTGCCGCAAAAAAGACAGAGAGAGAGAGAGAGAGAGAGAGAAAGAGAGCGAGTGAATAAGAGAAAAAGAGAGTGAGTTTAACAATGGTTATTGTTTCAGGAACCACACTGTGTGTAACCGGGCTAATAAAATAGGAAAGAGGAGAGCTCGCGAACGGAAACGCGCGGAGCGAGTCGGGGGAAAAAAATCGGCAGACGATGGAAAACAATCCCAACGATGCGGCCAACTTTGAATTGGGAATATTCGACTCCACCCCCTCGTTGTCGTTTCGATACGGCAAATGGTCGCGCCGTGCCTACCGTATCGCGTAAGCCTTTTTTATCGTTCACGATTGTACACGATGTTTATCGAGGAGCTTACATACGGCGATTGGTTAAGCGTTTTTAAACCTATGGCTCGGCAAAAATGCTTTTATGCTTTTACGCGACAACGAATTCTAATATAATATTATTTCAATGTCGCGTGGGAAATATAAGTAATATTATTATCTAAGACAATGTGGAAATTACTTGGAAATTTCTTACTAAAATTATATTAAATATTTCTATTATATGAGCATATATATTTTGTTACAAGAATATATTAGATTATTATATATTAATGTTAGAGATTACATTGATGAAATCCGTTCGCGCGTCTCTATCTAGGAAACTCGTCTGTTTAGGAGAAGATAGGCGGTTCTCTCCGAAATAAGAAAGTTGTATCTTCACGCGCGGAATTCGCGGGAGGAAAAGGAAAAAGATGGATAGGGGCCGAGATACGTCGTTAGTCGCTTGAGCATTAAATTATAGAGACGCGAACAATGCTTGATCGATTGTGATGGATCCATCGTTTTACTGATGCTCGGCGCAAGCATATCATTATGTGTACTTGGTTCAACTCATATTAACACGCAATTAAGAAGCTTGATCGATTTTCAATAATTTATCGTATTATATAAAGATTCGATAATAGAGATAGACTCACAAGCGAACAAAAGAGAAAAATAAAAAGTGCCGGCGTCAAATATTCAGTTGATATTTATAAGTCGCGAGATAAATCAGGGATAAATCCCTCGTCTAAGAATGCTAATGAGAAAGAAAGAGGTGGATGAATCAGCCACGTCGGGAACGTAATAAGGGATCCATTCGAGATTTATAAACTGAATATTATTGAGATACTAGATGCCGGTAGAGCGCGAAACGCCGTGACAGTGAGCGATGAGGTGCCTTGCAGTTCTCCGATTTTCTATTAAACGTCGATTTATTTATGGAATATTGGATGCAACGATGGCGGAGGTGCCGCGATGCTAAACCGACGTGGAAAATTCAAATCAACTCCCCTCGCAACTCTGAGGAATTTTTCGCGAGCAACCCCTAATTCGTGAATCATTCGCGGGTTCCTCCCGAATCACGAGAAAAATATCTCTTCTCGCTACTCGAATAATATACAACAGGACAAAATAAAGAACGCGGTTTTTCAATTATACTTTCATCGCGAATCATCATGAATTCACTTTTTAAGATATTAATCGATCTTTGCAAAGCTAAACTGAAACGAGCACAGGTAAAAAAAAAACATGTATTCGTTTTAAAAAACTGAGGAATAATTGATTATATATAAGTCGAAAACTTTATCGGAGTAACCGGGAGAAATCGACACGAGAAAGCTGGCAAACTTTGGCATTTATTCATTCTTGTCGACACAAAGACCCGTCGAATTTCGAGCAATATTGTCGATTGTTCCGATGTGTTTCGACGACAATAACCTACTCGAGACGACAATAACGCGCTCCCATGGGGCAAAGAACCCTCCCCCTCCCTCCCTCTCCCCCCGATCGAATATGCAGCGCAACGTGTCCGGTCCTAATTCCTCTGTTTGCGTATGCAAACGAAGAGACGAGGTCACCGACGGGACATTCACGGGCCATTCCCATCCTCTTGGTTTTGTCACACGTACAATAAGCGCGTGTACGTACGTGCGAACGATCAAGCGAGCAATCGCGAGTCGATAAGGTCATCTCTTGGCCATAAAAAGAATGTCACGATATAATTTCGAATTGAATCAACGTACACGTGAAATACATCAGAAATATTGCCGGGAGGGAAAATTCATTCGGTTCGTTTGCACGCGACATTTGAATTTTTATATACCGAAGCGAGTAACCGATAAATTATATTTGGAGACTGGAGGAGGGGAAGAGGAGAGAGTAAAAATACAGTAGTAAATAAATAAAATTAAAGAGAACGTTGAAAATTTATTATGACGTCCCGTCGTATACGCTTGTTAATCAGTTGATCGATATTCCCTCTCGGCGAGAAATAAATATCAAGAGCCCGTAACACATTTATTTAACGAACACAGCGAATGCTTCGGTAGACGTGGACAGAACAAAACTCGACCGAGAGTCGCGAGAAATGGAAATTAATTTGTCGCTCTCTCCGCAACAATCAAAATCGTTTCGAATTTGATACACGCACGCTAGCTGGTATTACACCAGCGAGTAAATGCGTGCGCCTGACAGGTGGCCGATGCGGTGCGCGGATGAAAATAATACGAATGACGTCACGACGCCTCGGGAGTTGGAATACGGGAATTTTCTGGAAGCGACCCGGACACGGA
Source organism: Camponotus floridanus (assembly GCF_003227725.1). Classification (NCBI taxonomy): domain Eukaryota; kingdom Metazoa; phylum Arthropoda; class Insecta; order Hymenoptera; family Formicidae; genus Camponotus; species Camponotus floridanus. The sequence goes on from NW_020229838.1 coordinate 1,958,796, forward strand.
TTAATCAAAGAAAATATACAAGAGAACGCGCATCGCCATCGTGGCACGGGTTCAGTTCAGCTCTGCTCGATACGACTTGGCAGTTTCGCTGAAAGAGCGCTTTGTAATGCGCCCGAAGGGCGCGAGCGCGCCCCGCTGGTCTATGGAAAGTCCTCCCGGTCGAACAGCCGCGGAATTGATCAAAGTGACGCGCGGTAAAACCGATCCGTAATGTAATCTTCGCTGCGCGAAACATCAAGGGGGGACCCCGCGGGCATTCGTCCGCGAGTGCAATTTCAAACGGTGAAAACAATAGCGGTAGAATCGTGTAGCTACTAAACTCGAGAGGGTACATATTGTACATAAGTCTAAACTATACTTGTAACAAGAAGCTGAGTAACCCCGATATCAGTTAACGCTCTTACGAGAACAATCACAGAACACGAATTTTTATTATAATTTTCTAACAGATATATCTATTGAAATGCATATTCCAAAATTTCAGGCAAATATATTTATATATGTGTATATTAATAATTATATATATTTTTTATTTATTGTTGTCTTTCCAATTTGTCCTTACTGCATGCCAGTAACATATCCTACGATAAATATTGTTACATTATTCTCTATTAGCGAGAAATGGGAAGAGTAAAGTTAATATAATATAAATATTAATCAGACGAAAAAAGATTAGAACATGGAGGGTTAAAGGAAGTAAGAGAATATTCGTCGAAGGTTGAACAATCTGGGAGAGCGCGTCAGCTCGAGGGCATTGTGTATTAAAATTAAGAGAATACATTAAGCGAGTTAATGTTATTCAGCTTTTTGTTCGCGGCGCGCGCATTTCTATAGAAACAGCTTCAACGCCCTTTCGCCGGCGGCCCGAAAACACCCTTTTCTTCTCCCCTATTCTTGACAAGAATCCGCGTTACGTACTTTTCGCGATCAAACTTGCATCGAACATTTTGAATATCTTGTACAACGAGTCGCAAAACTATCTCTACAACTATTAAAAGAGTGGCAATTATTTTGATATTAAAATTTAGGATATCTCGCGATCGAATTTCGAAGATTGACTTTTTTTTTAAAAAGAGACGATCGAAACGACGCGAGATAAAATATAAAAAAGTGCGATGAACAAAATGTTAACTTTTTCAAGCGCACTTGTTTTTTGCAATAATGGAAATTAATATTTCCGGACTTATGAGCGAAGTAACTTCGCAGTCTACCGGCGCGGTTATCCTCCATCTAGAAATAGTTTAATTAAAGTGAGAATAGTTACGGAAATTCGATATCGCGGAAAACACAATGGCTCGGCCGACGAAAGAAAGAACCGAAGAATAACGCGAAGAGTGTATCCCGGATTCTCTCAATCGTTAACTACCAGTCGTTGAAAGCACGCCTCGTCTACCCGCTTGAAAAGTACCTTCTTACTTACTTGTAAGGGAAACACACAGAATATACCCTTTTACAATGACAAAGATAAGTTACGTAAGAGTAACTCGACGTAACGAGATCTCACCTTTCGCGATTCTATCCGTGACGACTGCATTCGAGAGACAAACTCTTATTTCATCTTATTTTATACGAGGATTCGCCGCGATCTTACCTTTCGGATTCCTCTACTTGTCTTTTTTAATTGGACGGATTCCAAAAAAAATAAACGAGACAATATTGAAAAATACGGAATAATTGCAAAATAATGAGTAATGTTTACGAATCAGAGAGTTGACATGTAGCAACGCAAATTAGTTAAACAATGCAACAAAGCAACACACAAAAGTGAATAGAGATTCTTGAAAATTTTCAGTCGCACGCGCTAACGGTAGAATTCACCGGCAGTTCATTATCTTTTTTATCGTTTCTCGTAAATCAAAAAGATCAAAGGGAATAGGTTAATTCTTTCCTATATCTCAAAATTCATAAAGAACTGTCTTTAAGATTGATGCAGTCTGATTTTTATAATTTTATATTTTAAAAAACATAACAATGGAGCTATTTCACGTTTAAAGAAAAAATAAAAACTCCCATTTCGTTCTTTAAAATAACATAAATATTAATATTGTTATTTGTATGCGATATTATACGAATTGATTTTATATACTTCTTTTTTCCTCGCGAAAAGAATAATTATGGAAATCTTATAACATTTTTATAATCATATTCTTCGCTCGTACGATTATAGATACGCGATTAACAGATTTCACGCGAAACCGGAAGTAACGTGACGGAATGTTGATGGTCGCTGCAGGTTTGTGTATTTCAGAACGTGGAAAATCGCCGAGTAAATTAGACGCGCCGGGGCACAAACTCGCCGGTTAGCCAATACACCGCGCCCACCCCTCGTCCTTCGCTGGAAGTATTTCGGGCGGAATTTTAATTAATATCTCGCGGCTTTTAGGGCGATCTCTCGCGCACGAGCGTAGCGTGAGGCTTGCAAAAGCCCAGAGAGATGAAAGGCGATACCCCAAGGACCTGCTTGCGAGAGGGGATTTTATATCGGCTAAAACATCCCGAATTGCTTCGAGGGGGGAAAAACCGAAGGGAAGCGCCGAGGCGAGAGCACGCGATAGTCTCTTTCCATCGAAATGTTTGCAATCATCGTTGAAATCGCCAGCGGCGATTTCGTGGTCGGCTTGTCAAAAAACTATTTGTCAAAAATATCGATTCGAAACAGATCGACGCTTTTATATGACTAAAATTGAGACTGTTTTATATATTTAAGATTTGTACATATTAATTTTTATACGCGTTAAAATGCGCTCTCGTTTACTTAAATTAGCAATAATGAGAGCGAAATTGATTCCTAGATTCGATTGGATTATTTTTTTGTATCACGAGACTCGTTTCTTCGCGCTTACCGAAGGGATAAATCGACTCACCTTTATTCCGAGAGTAGGCGTCAGCATTCCGTAGTCCGTAATAGGTGGCAGCATAACAGGGGGTAGGTTTGTCATCATCATACTGTCTAAATTCTTCACACGTCGATGTATCGAACACAGATCAATTTTATTTCCTATTAGACCTACCTGAAACATAAAAAAAAGGCCAAATATTTAAAACAAATATTTCAAAATAATTCTCTTCATCCAATAATTAAAAAACTAGCTATTTAGAGAAAAAAGTCATCAGATTATAGAGATAAAAAATAGAAATAGATTGACTATTCCAACAAGTATTGATAATTTAAAATTTATGGAATTGGTAAAGAAAATTTAATATCCTCTAAATTTGATATTCCGATTGTTTAGCGATATCGTGGAATTCGTTGGAAACAATAGTTTCGCAAAAGTTTTACACGCAGACAATATTAGTTGCGACCGCCACTGACTGATAGATTGTCACTTTGTTGGTAAATCGCTGAAACGCCAATCGATTGTTCTACTACAAAGAGCCGACAAAGGATCGGAATAGTTTGCTATCCCAAACTTTTCCATAAACCAGTATAAACACGCTATTGACATTTCCGAACATGGTCCGAAATTCATTCGGCAGAGGCAGAATGAGAGAGGAGGAGAAAGGGAGAGGAAGAGAGAGAGCTCGCGGTTAAAATTTCATCCTAAGTCCTAACTGCATCTCGTCTCCGATCATAGCTGTGTATATAGTTACGCTTTAATTATACGAATCAACCAATCACAAAATTAATCCATTAAGCCCAGGGATCAGGATGTTAGGCTCGCATAGCACTTGACTAAGTTTCGACGTACAGATCGGATCGCACGAAAGTCAACGAGCCGCAAAGATCATGCGATTACGATTGCATTAGTTAATAAAGCCGCAACTGAACGTACAGAATCCGGGATACTTCGATGTCGAAGGACCGATCGATTGAATTGCTCGAAATAAATATAGAATAATAGTATAATACATGATAATATACGTTACAAACACAAGTGTGCGAAATTTATTTTTCAATTTTTTATTAGATAACATGGAAACAAAGAATATCAATGACTATGATTCTTAAACCAATATATCTGACGCTTAATAATCTTACACTTTTAATCTTTTATTTAAAAACCAACTAAAAAACCTAAAGCTTTTTAAAAATGAAATATTTCTGGATAAAATGATTCTTAAATATGGAAAAAATGAATTTTTTCAATAAATTTATTTTCGGAGAAGGGGAAGCGTACAATTTTCTTTTACTTTTGTCTTTCAAAATTTTGTCAAGATGCATTATAGCGTGATGAGAAAATATAAAAATACGTTCACAACATAAAAGTTGATGTCGTAAAAAATCATACATCCCTCTTGCATCTTGTTCGATGTGAGGTGGCTGTACCATTTTGTCACGTTCGCGCGTCGTACGACACGATAACCCTCGGTATTGAGGATTCGCGACGGAATCGTTTCGGCGGGATTTTCGATCCGGAGCAAGGCAGTCACGTATCGCGTCGCCGTGAGCCGGTCTAAGTGCTCTTCAATTACGCGGCAACGCAGGCAATTATGAGCGTAATCCTTTAAGATTTACATGGAAGACATGCAGGCAGACCCTGGTTTTAGAATCGACTGAGAAGATGGGCAGAGAGCGAGAGACGAGGAACGAAGAGTGGAAGCACTTCCGGCGGCTACGGGAAACGCCATGGAAACATGGCGTTCGCGGAAATAGAGATTTCGCGAGAGGTCTTACCTTGGATTTCCCGGTTAAGCCGCCTCGGATCGTGCTGTTATAGCGTTCCCATCTCTGTCTCTCTTTCTATCTCTCTTCGACATTCCATTCTCCGCCGACTTTGTCTCTTACTCTCAGATCGCCGAGAACCATGTGACACCAATCTAAGTTTCGAAGTGTCTCTCTCTTTCTCCTCCAACCCCTCTCCCTCCTTCCCTTCTCTACCTATCTCACTCTCTATTTCGTAATGCTCTACCTTTGCACTCCATGGCTTTTACATTGTCTCATTTCCTCGCTCTGCTACGTCACAAGTGACATTATTCATTTGCAAAAGTTCGCCGAGCTGCTAAATGCCGGTGCCGAGTGACCGTAAACAATAGAGACGTAACATTGTTGGCATAATCGTTGAAATGACCAATTGCCAGGTGTGTAAATTTCGTATTAATTACGAGGATAAAGCATACGGTACGTTATAATTAGATGACATTTCATTTATAGCGCGTATCTCGCGCATTTTAAACCCGCTTTGTTCCGCTAATTTGAAATAATTATGGCAAAATAATAATATAGATCGATAAAATAATCTCGTAAAATGAAAAGTACGAGAAACGATATGCATGCGTTTATTAGTATTATTGCTTTCCAATTTTGATTTATTCGAAAATTCTTTGAATGTTTGCGAATTATATTTCGCGAAGGATTCAGATTTTTCTCCCGGACGTAAATAAATAAAGACTCGATGTAAGACAATTTTAGAATATCTCGACATTGCGTTAGCATAAAAATAATTCCTACGGGGAAAATTGGGAAATTTTGAATAAAATGCTGAAATAATACGATTTTTTGAAAATTAATATTTTTAATAAAAATATTATCATAAGCAATGTTCACGAATAAAATTAATTTTCTTGCTCAAAAATGTTCTATCGTAAAATTACTCTTTTGTTCAATATTGCTCTGCAAACTCTATCCATTCGCATCATTATAATAAAAGCGTTACACAATAGAACGTTTTCGAGATTCCATCTTTTCGCTTTGTTGCTAAATTATTAAGATATCGAAATCTCCCACATTGAAATGTCTCTAAATTACCATGCTAGGTGACAGTAATGCCGAGGCCGCGTTCGAATGAACATTGGAAATAACGAAATGGCGATCGATCGACGTAATAAATTACCGGAGCGATCGGAGGGGAATATGAGGCGCGCTTTAATGCACCCGCGAGATCTCTCGTGTATATCTATTGTAGTGCAACAGCCGGTATAGGGAAATCGAAATGCGTCTGGCCGTTCGTCGCCCCATCCCGCGCCATCCCCGTTCCACTTTTTTTTTCTCAACGGCCTCGAGATATTTTATTCAGTGGCACTTCACGCGCGCGCTTCTCGCGCCGTTTGATATTGCAGTCTCATTGCATAAAATCCAAGGCCTGCATAAAACAACTCTTCGTGCGCCCTCCTCTCCCTCCCCAGCTCCTACACGACTGAGTCCCGGACATTCCTGAACACGGCCGAGAAACCTATGTTACGGCCGTAGAATGAGTTCCTCGAGGGTTCTTCGCCTCACGATCGAATCCTTGAAAGGAATTTCCAAATGCAATTTCCGACCAAAAGCGTTAGTTCATTAACGCCCCGAGTACATTATTCTTTAGAAGTGCTACTCTAAAAAGAATCTAACTCTCTCATTTTATTTGCAATCTCTTCTCCGATGCTATATATTGTTTATCAATCATTACAAATGCTTTAATTTCGTAAATTCTCCCTTTACGTATTGTTCCTCTATAATCGTTAAAATTCTCAACTTTTATAATTGATAAAGTACAATTTAATATCACTACTCCCTGTCATGTAATATGAAAGCAACGCAGCAGATCGTTGAGCTCAGTTAAGAGTTAACGCGTATCGCTGCTGTATCGGAGTACCTCTCATTGAATTTTTTCCCGGCATGAATACCGATGGAAATATGTGAAGTATGCGTGCCGCATCCCACCGGAGATAAAGCGAATTTTGAAAAATAGTTCACGCGCACACACACATACACACACACACATTTGCGCCGTATATATACAATCGTACAAACGCGAAATACGGGGCACATTGCATATCTGAACGCTTGCAACAAATGTGTATCTCGTTTTACAATATTAGATCTCAAACATTTTTCTAAATAAACACGAGGAAGGTATTCACGCAGATTTGTCGATACTACAATAACAAAAAACTAAACTTTGTAGATCGAGATTAATTAAAAGATTACGTTCGATTTTACATGCTTCATGAATCAAAGAGCGGTATGCTTCGTGAATAAAAAAATAAACGAGAATGTATACGAATATCAATTCGTAATAATATTGCTAAATTATAATAACGAAAAGCATAATAATTAATAATAATACATTTTGACATCAGATCCAATTAGATATCCCTTTATCTAACTAATTAATTATACACGATTACGCGGGGATATATAATTTTCTATTTGTTACATGTAATTAAAAATCGTTTGTATAACGGTGGAACAAAAATAGCGATCTATCCTTCAGCGAAATCTTCCAATATTTCTTCTTCTCAAGCGGCTCATCGCGTGAGAGTGCAGTGATGAAACAACGTTATCGTTTATAATAGCAAGATGTACGATGTACTCCCCATAGGAAAGTACGGCGTATGAATTTTATGTTTTACGCGTTTGTTTTAACACGCGAAAGATTGATAAGAAGCAATCGCCAGCAGCGGTTTCAACACCTGATACTTAGCAACGATATTGTAATTTCGATATTGCAAGCGTCCAGGTATATGTTCCCGGCAATATGTTTTTTTTTTGTTTCATTTCGTTGCAGTGAAAAAAGACGTGCGATTTAAACAAAGCGGAATAACGCGACATTTTCAAAAGCCAGTCAGGTGAAAAAATATCACACAGAATCGCCGTCAATACAAATCGAGATCGCCAATTAAGCGAATGATCATTTGGTCTTGACGCCGACCATAATCGCAACACTCATCATCCGGGATCACGGCCTTTAATCCGAATCATTCCTACATCAATAGTTCGATATACGCGGCTATTCTCACGTATTTGATCCGTGGATTAAATCATCTCCGGATTCGATCTCTTTCATTGAATCCGCAACGCGACTTTAATAAATAAAATCCGACAATTAGTAATCTAAAAACCAATCAAAATAAAGTGCTTTATTTTTTATAAATCTCGGTCAACTCTTTTAACATTTTTTGAAAAAAATTTATTCTACTTTTTAATTCGCTATCATTGAAACCGCCATTCGGTGAATATCAAAGAGATCCAGGATTATTTTTAACGAGAAACCGCGGATTTGAATCTATAACGACGTCAAGAAATTTGTCAAAAAAATCTAGGTGTTCGAAATCGACTTTTCAATCGTGAAAAAACAATGGCAGCGCTTTCCCGAGTGTATATAATATTCTTGCACGCGAGCAGAGAGATTCAAAGCGACAATTGTGCATGTTATTCCAGCATTAAATACGGATAAAGCGGCTACGAGACATGTCCATCGGGTTTTCCTGGCGATTCCTACCCTTATCCTTTTCTCTATTTTCCATCTCCTCCTCGTATTCTCTGTATTTTTCTCCTGCTTCCATCCTTTATGGAGTACGTTTGTCGCTGGCCACGCTCAATCTCCTTTCTCTTTATCCATTTTTCTCTCTCTTCTCATTCAATTTGGTTTCCGTCGTGTGATCCAACACTTTTCCTGTCGCTACGATTTTACGTTTGATTAATTCTGCATTCACCTGCAGCCAATTCGGCGCAGATTAACTTCACTCTTGTCAAGAAACACGCGTTCGTGGGAAAAAGAGCAAAAAAGACAATGTCACAAGGACAAGCAATATAGATCTGTTTTTTTTATTTTGCGCTCTGCTAGTAATCTGGATCTTTATAAAAATCTTGCACGGTTGTCATATCCAATTATTACATTCTTCAAAAGTAGAATGAGAGGAAAAAAACTGAAAAAAAATCTCTCGATAGTTTCATAAGCGAAGAGAAAAGTGTGTTTAATAGTAGCGCATGTCTGGAAATAAATGTGTCAGATTCGCGTTAAATCGACGGTTCACAACAACCGGTGTTAACGAGCAAGCGTTATTTCACGAGATACGAATCGCGTAAATAACAACTTGTACGTGTGGCAGCTTTTAGAGAAAATTTTGGAAAAATTGTTTTTTTTTTTTTTCAGCTGTTACGCGACACGGCGATGCATTATCGGCACGAGCCGCGATGCAAAAATAAATTCCCTTCTTTTAAAACGCGAACGATTTTCGAGTGCACGCTGGCCCGTTTATCATTTCCGCCATAATATTTGCCATAATATCCGAAAATATAAAAATCTTAGATAAAAATAAGTAATAAGAAATACGCTTTTTTAATCGATGTACATAAACATAGAAAGATTGAACTTCGCAAAAAATTTTGCTTATTAATTGATATAGGCATAATTAAAATGTTAGGTTTAATTAATATTAAATATCAAATTAAATTTCTCATATAAAAGAATATTCTGTGCGAAAGGCCTAACGAGATACACAAATATATATTATTGAATTCAGTGACTTGATCCGAAATATAATTAAATATCGCTTTTAAAGAGGACTGATTATATAACTTAATAATTTCTCGAAAATAGAATATTTATAAATCATATATATATATATATATATATATATAAGAACAGAAAATACAATTCATTAAACATTTTATATCCTAAATATTCTAATTCATATCTATATGGCAGAGTATAATGCTTACAATACATTCTCTCATCTTTTCAAAAGCCTTTTTATTGTAAGATGCAATATTTATTAAAATCACGTGAAAAGGAAGCAACGCCGATATAATAGAGGACTTTCGATCAGCTTAGCCGGAAATGACACGTGTTTTTAATTATTTTGCAACGCGACGTGATCGGGAAGGATGTGACTGAGAGAACAGTCAGACTGTCGAGACAATTACATTTTTAGTCATTGTTCTTGTGTCGTTGGCTTAGTAACGCATCCTCATTCATTCCTCATTTCCCTTCTGTCTCCATAAATAGCAATTTCACCAAGTTTCGTTAAAATTAACACATCTGTTGTGAATTCAACAATAGATATAGTATTGATTAAACAAGAATCAACGTTAAATTTCGAGCGTATTGTTCAATTTATTATAATTCTGTTCTTTACGTAGGTCAACTCGACACAAACATGAATTAACTACGTACAAAATATCGAGCTTCTCCTTCGTCTTGTGAACAAGCAAGCGAGGAAGCCATATATTCTACGGGAGAATCTTGGGGAAACCTCTTGCTTCCTTCCAGTTATTCCCGAAGGAGAACGCGGTACCTAAGTTAGTCACGGATCATTAATGCCGCTATGAATATGCCGGGTTACGGTACAGTTGCAATCTTACTTTGCCTAATATTCTCCAGCTATCTTCGAGCTATGTTTCGACTATGAATTTATCGTAATTACCTAAGAACATTATGGTCCCTTCCTCGTGTGTATAAAACCGTGCGAATAAATTTATTTTTGCCACGTTTTCTTGCAAGCTCATCGAAATTTCTATGCACAAGTGTCATTAAAGATGCATTCTTTCGTTGCACAACGATATTGGAAGATCATAGTAATCTCATCGTTCGGAAGATCATAGTAATCTCATCGCACAGACTGACGGAGGATTTACGCTATTAACATTCATCGGGGTATCTTAATACTAGGAAATTCTCGATTGCTCGTGTCAGGTAATCGCCTCGTAGCATTCCATTATCGCTGAGCGGCATTATAACGATTGTTGCTCAACGATAACGTCGACAAAGCAGCGACGGCGCGTCAGTTGGATCTCTCTGCGAGCGACGCAACACGAAGGGCGCGCACAAATGGAGAAATATATCCCAACATTAACGGATGTTAATGCACTTACGATCGACGTAATCGAGGTCGATGGACAGCCGCCGGTGTGTTTCGCGATTAGACGAAATCATGACGAACCAAAACGAAGGCGCGGCCGGATCCCGGGCAACAGGTCCCGCGCGCGCTTCTCGACATCAGCGGTGGCCGAGAACGACCGCGGCACCGGAATTCAATTTCAACCGGATTGTAAATGCGATTGCAGCGGCGGCACGCGCCGCGTTACGACATTAAAGCGAGCACGCCGCCGCGGCATCATCGCGGATAATCGATCGCCATTGTTTCGCGCGCGGAGCCGGAGAATCGTAGAATCCGGCCGCGCGATTACGTCACGGCGCTTTTCACGCTGGTTTTCACTTGGTGCCTGCAATTTCTACGACATGTAAAAGCCAGCGCAGATAATAATCCAAGTCAGTAATAGAGATTTCGCACATGTAAGAGAGATATAACGTTTGAATATTTTTCCACGAAAATATTAAGATTTTATATATCTTATAAAAGTACAAAAAGGATTTTTTTTAGAATCTCTTTTACATTTTTCATCCTTATAACCGTGGAAAGATTAAAGTACCTCGAGTTCATAGATTCGAAGCAAAATGGTTAAGTCGTAAAGAAACATATACTTTTTACACCATTTTTTTTACAAACTTCATGCGTAATTATTTAGACTTAGATTATTTTGCTTTCTTTATAGGGAATCATAAAAAATATTAGGAAGAAAAAAGTTGAATTTAACACACCCCGAGGTACTTTAAATATAATTCTTCAACATCAGCGTTTTTTAAATAAAAATAAGTTGAATGAAAAACTAACAAAGATAAATCTATGAAGAAGGAAAATAATTAATGAATCTTCTCATGACTATCGAGAATCAGAAACAAGAGTCGTGAAATTAGACGAAATATCCGAGGAGTCGTTTTTTTAAACACCAAGTTCTTCGAGTACCTCGTGCGAAGCGGCGCCGAAGAAAACGTGTCTCGAGCAGAGAAGGCGTCATTCTGCGAAAGCGTGCTCAGGTTTATAACGTAATAAATTGCGGTTCGTTAAACAGTTAATGGAGTTCGTCTAGCGGCACCCCCGTCGATGGAATTACGAGGAGGCCAACGACGGTAGCGGCTTTCTCTTACGGCATGCTTTGCGAATTATTATCGACAGGTTAATCCTTTGGTTACAAACAGCTGCGAAGAATGCTGCTCTACGACTATTGAACTAGGAACACACGGGAGTGAAAAAACTGACGCTTATACTTGAACGGTAAAAACGAACAAGCATTGCAATTAATAACAGTATTAAGAACTTTAATGTAACATTCGAATATTTTGGCATAAAAATGAGAGAGAGAGAGAGAGAGAGAGAAATATAAAAATTTTAAAAAATTAAAATTAAAAAAGAAAAAATATTTTTCTCACATTTTTCATCATTATATCATGTACATGACTCTAAAAAGAAGTATTATAATAATGTAGCTTGATCCTTCATATCTGAAACAAACAACCCGGCTTTTAGTAATAAACTGTAAAAAGTCGTGTTCGTATCTCGCGGAAAGAAGGAGCAAGGACGCGAGATATTTTTCCATTGTGCATTTTTTCAACAGGGTGCGAGAACAGGATTTTTTTAATAATTCGCCGCGTGGAAACGCGTGGCAGCGCAGCGATTTAATATCGGCTCGCAAAGACAACGTCGTCGGAACATCTTTATGAGGCGCAAGCTTAATTACCTTCGGCATCTCGCGCACATCTTTGCTCGCCTCCTCCCCTCCCGTCACCGAGCACAACAACCCTCCCCTCCTGCCTGCTTCAGAAATTCACTATCTTTTGGGTGCACAGAGCTCCTCTCGGCTCCTTTCTGCCCTTCGTCTTTACGTATACACGTACATCCTCCTCTATATGTCTTAGTTTTGCCATCACCCTTTCCCCCACCCTCTGCCACAGCCTCAAAACATAATTAAAATTTTCTAATTAAGAATTTCGATAAGGAAGCAAGCGCTCGCTTCTATATTCCGCAAAAGCGAAGGCTTTGCCTTGTCAGGACTTCGTCCCTCCATCGTGCCCTCTCACCGGCAAGAATCCTTCGCGACCCTCGTTTGCCTTTGCCTTTGGCTCGTTTAATATCGAGGCCGCCCTGATGCACTTTCTGCGCTTACCGAATTAACGGATTCAGAACCGTCGCCGAAAAGTGCTCTTGCATCTACTTTCATTCTTCTCGAGCCTATCCTGGATGCTAACCGGGAATCGATATTTTAATTAATTAATTAATTTTTGTTATTTAATCTCGCAGCGTTATATCGTCATATTATTCATTGTTATCTTGTTACTTCTTTCGTAAGACACAATTTACCTCGTTTACGAAATTAATTTTGTTTTTTTGCACGCTGCTTTCATTTACAGATTATCAAAGACGCTTTTCTAATTTAGATTAATAAGCTATTTCTATGCTCGATAAAGAGCATCGAGACAGCATCGAGAAATTACAGAGCCTAACGATCAACGTTTCGTATGCGTAGCAACGTATACGAGGAGAACATGCCGAAATCATGCACCACCGAACGTCGATAGAGGAAGGGGAAGGAAGAGAGGAGGATAATCGAAGACCGGGTACTCTGATCGCGAGAGATCAATCGTGCGAATTACGAAGAGACGCGAAATACCGGGCGGCGTTACGTTTCCAACTGTATCCTAGCCGCCGCAACTCCTGGGACGAAGACTTAATCAGAATAACCGAGATTCCAGACTCTCCGTGACTCTCCGGGCCTGCAAAGCACCCAATTCCGGGTTAACCTCGTTCGTCCTTGTAACTAAGTGCCGCGATCCCGTCGTGGATTCTCGTTTCGGTGCTTAATCGACTCGACGGCTGCTCGTCGTATACGTCGCTGATCGAAAACTAGAATTCTCAATCGATCGATCAGCACGGATCAGTCGATAGATTGAGGCTTGAATTTGAGGCTAATTCGATAATTAGATTCTCGATGAGAGAACAAAATGTCCTAAATTTGCGAATCTGCGGATCTGTGAATGCAGAAAATAAAAAAAAAGTCAAAGGGAAAGTATCCTCTCGAAATTTGTCGAATTACAATAATATCATCTTTTCGCGATATGAATAAAATATATTTCATTTAATACGTTAATATCATATTCCCTCGACACATCAGTCGATAATTAGTCGTGATTAAACTCTGACGATTAATTATCCGACAATTATGCGAAAGCGTCATAAGTTTAAAATAGAAACTGTGCCGAGCAACGAAATAAAATTGCAATTGATGAATTTTACCGAGAAATGTGTTCACCAATACTGTATGAACATTTGGAAAGATCCAATTAATGTGTATTGGCGACTCGCGCAAATTAGCGCATCTATCGATAAAAAAATCAAATCGTATCGTTACTTCTTGATAATTACGTTACCTATTGGTAGTGATTTTGAATTTGTATAAAGTCAATCCAATTATTCAAACTTAAACTTTAAATAATTAATTCGTTTCATAATTTAATCGTAAAAATTTAAAAAAAGACTACAGAATCTTATTACAAAAATCTAAGAAAGCGAAAGATCGCACTGCAAAATAATCTAAATCGATGAAAAAATCCGTAATGGAGAGAAAATACGCGTCGCCACATTCCGCATATTTGTAATATAATATCCTTAATAGATACTTCGTGAAAAATGTCTTTTCAAAATTCCCCTAACACGTGGGAATTTCGCCAACACACTTACAGGTTAAGAATGTCAAGCACCACGCGGAAGGATTTTATCTTTATGACGACGTAACGAATCTAGAGCAGCTCGCTCAAATAATCACATCACATATTCATTTTTCCACAAATTGCATATACAGTATACATAAGAGTTCTTTTTTATCTTCCTGCATATCTGAGAGTTTCACTTTGCGAGAATAAGTATCGAATGTAGCAAGACGCGGAAGAAATGTTAATTTTCAATATACACAACAAAATGAAATAACGTTAGCAACATTCCGGGCAAACAAGCACAATTTACCGCGCAAATGATTAGTACCGGTGTAAATGCCTGTTTTTTACCCTCTCCTCCTCCTACCCGCAACCCTGACGGAAAATTGGAGCTCGACTAATTGAAAGTCGATTGAATGCGATGAATGCACGGGTCGATTTGGTCGAGTCCCCTTCGTCCGGAAATCGTGGCATTCTCATTTCTTCCTCCATTTCTCTCTTTCTCTCTCTCTCTCTCTCATTTTCTATCTTTTTCTCTCTATCTAGCAGTCTTTGTCTTTGTTGTTGCGAGAAAATACACGGAAAAGCTTTTGATTCATCCGGAGATCTCTTTGTACTGAGCGCGATGCGGCGTGGATATTTAACCCTTAACCGCGGGGCGGTTGCACTTTGGTTGGAATGCAATCCGCGAATTACAGATGCCAGACGAGTTTATTTTACATGGTGCGTTTAAAGCGAATTAATTTGCGAGGCGGTGTTTTTTATTTAGTCTTTATCCTAGGGGCTTAGACTACAAAAAATACTCCATTCAATAAAATAATTTAAAAATATAAGCAATAAATAGATAAAATCTTTGATATTTATAATTTAACAACATTGTAAAATCTGAAATGTTAAAAATGTGGCAAATTTCTTTCTATTATGATAATTTGAACAAACAAAATATCATGAAGAATTTCAAGTAATTTTAAGTATAAATTATACAAAAAAAATTCATTTTTTTATATAAAAAGTATGATTGGATAATTTTATTAATTCATATAAAATATTTCTCCCTCCCTCTCTATTTCATTTCAAGATTATATGTTCAAAGAATATCAAATTATTTCAATATTATACAAAATTTAAATTTTTTAATATTCAAATTTTTCTTAATGAAAAATACATTACAAAGAGAGGGAATTTAATGTCACGAGTATCGAAAATTTATTTTTGAGAGTTGATATTTTGTTGATTTCTATTATAATAAATGTGAAACTTAAAGTAATGATCTCTCAGTAAATGAAAACATGAAAATACTTTTTATGTCATCATATGTCAAATATCCTTCAATATTTTCTTATACATATATGTATACATATCCTTGAAGAAAAAGTTTTACAGATTTATTTTTAAAATATAAATTTTTTACTATAAAATTTATTTGCATTGTCAATATTCTCACATCAACTTGTGCAATATATCACAAGATCCGCGAGATGTTTCTCGCGAGAAGCTTATTAAAAATAATCGTGTCGCAATATTGACGTGCTTCATTACGTATTTTGACAGGCGATTTCTGCCAACGGCGCTGATATAGTCCCGAGCAAGTTCCCGGAGCCCTCCCACGTCCGCATGCCCTCGGATGTCTAATTAGTTATTACTAATCGCCGTGAGTAGTTCGGTAGTAGTTCGATTTGCGGGCGCGTCGCGTCGATGCATTGGCGAGGAAAAGGAGAGGGGGAGAGGGTGGATTTCAGAAACTCGCGTCGGAAGGGTGAAGGTTGCTCTCCCACTCGAGTAGACTTATATAAGCTCGTATCTCCCGTTTAGCGATGACGTGCGACCATCTTGCATCTTGAGCGACGTAAGGAGATTCGAAGCACAAATCCAATTTATGTATCGATACTCGATTAATCTTTCATTTAATAGCTTAAACGCGTTATATCTTTATTGTTTACAAAACAAATCGCCATTTTGATGTGACGAAAAAATCGCAGGGTTTGAATGACAAAAGCAGAAGCCACATCGAGAAAAACGGGATCGTCTTCGCTGCTTCATTTGACGTAAAACAAACTTTTATCGAGACAAGTTGCTTTCAACACGCGAGAACAAAGAGTAATGGCGGTTTTACTCTGGGAAATACGCTAATGATTCGATACGTCTTCGCGATAATAACAAATCTTGTCATTATATAGAACAGACTGTTATTTATTACTGTCAGCTGCATTTGCATATTTCGGATAAAATCTTGTTTGTTTATATAATGTGACATTTCACAAATTTTGTACGTCTAAAATATTTCAAAAAAATAAATATGCATATCCCGCGCGTATAAACAGTTAAAACAACATTTCTAAATTAATTAGTTACAGCGAAGATGTACAACATATACGTATAAACGATGTAATCATAGATATTGTATCATGTGTCGTTACATAGACATTTAATTTCAGCAATTTATTCTTCGCGAGATGCGCCAGTAAATTTGAAAAAGTGATGCGCGCGACTCTAATTTGATAAAATCCACTTCCGTGTTATTTCGAAAGCAGATGGAAATCAAATACGAGCCTTAATTTAATTTAAAAAAGTACACGCAAATAGATCGCGCGGGTAAATATTGAGGCGCGTTTTTCGAACAACACGCGCATTTACCGCGATAACGGCCGTCTGATTTTCACTGTCGATCACGGAAGCGTATTCAAATCCGCATTCAAATTATACAATAAACGCATCGACGCTGTTATCGTTACCGCCGATCTTTGCCGATTGCGCGACAAATCAAATATTCTCTCTGGTCGACGTACCGATAAACTCGACACATGTTTGTGATCGAATTCATTTCAGAGATTAATTTCGGTGCGGACAAAAACGAGGCGCGCGAATCATATCACGCGCGATGACATCCCAATTAAGACTTGCGCGGTCAATAAAAGGTTAATCAAAACCGGATACGTGTATTAACAGCATTCGACAAAACAGCCATTCGGAGTGCTACGCGAAATTTATCATCGATACATGAGAAGAATCTTTTATTTTTGTCAGTTTACCGTATATGTTTTAAATGTCAAGGAAAAATCCTGTTGCTTAACAAACAAAGCATAACGTCATGTCAAATTTTATCCAATGGCTAATACACGGCAAATTGACGTAATTGTGAGACGCAGCAGTAAGATCTGTACAACAAGTACAATAAAGAGCGCGAACCGATCTGATGTAAGTCAAATCATGTGACTATCGAGGACTCTCGCTTGACAACCACTCGACTGTCCGTTGAACTCGTGTCTCCGCGACTCGCTCGCCTCGCTACATCATTTATCGCGACTGAATGACGAACGAGCATCTTGCCCGTCCAAGATCAAGGGACATCGAAGATTGAACGACGAGGAGAATCGCGGGAAGGGAGAAGAGAAGGAGGGATACGCGAGAGAATCGGTGGAGATTGAGCCAAGCGCGCGAAAGGAGGAACGACGACGTTGTCGGGACTTAGGATTGTCCTCAATATTTAATTAATTCCGTCGCTGTGCTAAGGGATTTATTCCGGAGGAAATTGAGTCGGGTTAGGCTGGGCCGAGTTTCGCATTCCTAACGAGACTTGCGACTCCCGCACGCGCGACGGAAAGGCCGGAGGGGCCTGTCGAACCGACTTCTGACGGGTGTTTGATCGCGTGTAATTAGTGGGCTACGTGACGACGAACTGTTACGTTAATATGATCGAATTCTGAACGAATACAAATATAATTATCATGAAAGCATGTTAGACCATAAAGTGCAAATTAATTAAAAAATATATAACTAATTATATACAATTAAGTCTGCTTTAGACGTCTTATTAATTCGGTGAAATTCGTATCGTATGTGACACGGGAAATATTTGAAGAAAAAAAAAATGTATAAAATATATATGTGCAGAATGCACATATATTTTAAAATATGCAACATCTAAAGAACTGACATATGCAAATCATCTAAATAACTGATATAACGATGATGAAACTCTCTTTTTTTGTAAAAATCTTTTTTTTTTTTTGTAAACAATGCACAAGAGATCTCTTCTCTGATAACATGTTAGAATTAATATTGCACATGTTATAACCTTTAATTTAACATTAGGTGTCGGATTTTTTATGCAGCAACAAGCGTAATATTTGAAGCTAGATAATTTGCACGCGAATCGCACTAATCTTTTTTTATTCTACGAGTAAAAATTCACGAAAATTAGATGCCACGTCCCGGAGCGGAGATACATCGCGGCCATTCAGTTCTTTTTAATTTCGCCCTCGTCTATTATTCTATCACCGCTTGGGGATCGTGGCGAGAGCCAAATGGAGGCGCGCTACGCTACTCCGGATGGGAGTCCCGCGTGGATGTGCCGATAATTCCATGAATCCGGAAACAGCGAGAGCAGTTCTACCTGGAGCTTCTGGAGAGCCATTACCCGGATTACTTTCCCGGCGGTTTTCTATCGGCGGTACACTTTCGACTTTTACGCATTTCGCGCCGTTTGAATGCCGCCTGATTGATATAAAGTATCGATTGTTTATATCGATAACTAGTTTTCAACGCAATTTTCACGGTATACTTGATTTTTCCCTTAAAGAAATATGAACGTGACGCATTTATCGAAATAACGAACGCTCAGACAGATACATGCAACGGTCAATTTGAAAGATCTGCGTCCATTTATCTCTCGCACCGTAAATGCAATGCCGCGTAAAACAAGAGCGCATCTCCCAATTTAATTGCGAGTTATATAAAAATTTTTAAATTGCTAATAAGAGTTAGTCGAAAATATGTCAAGATAATTTTTGATATATCGAGTAAATTTGTATCTTTTGCATTATATTTATTTCCAAATCGCAAACCGAAATACTACGGTAATTAAATAATTAAGAGCAAAACATTAATTTTTTTAAAGAAGGTAAAATTCCAAGGAAAATGAAAAATATTAAATTTAGCGATTAAGATTGAGAAACAACGTGACAAAATCAATGGGGGGATCTTTGATGACAGAGAGGCACGAAGAGTCGAGGTCGAAACATCCACGGGGAATAAAATTTAGACATTGACATCTTCCTTTCGTCTCTATGCATGTAACATCCCGTGGGATCAAAAAAGAGACGGAAAGAAGGCGAACGAAACAGGCAGGCATAACGAAAAGCCAAGTTTGCGCAAAGACGTTTTGGTATCGATGTCTGAAACGAGAACGACCATCGCTATTAAAGTATCACCGTTTCTCAAAGTTGCGAAATACTTCGGGGGGGTCGCTGCGCCGTAATATAATTTATCAGGGAGTTAAACTGTTAAAACTTAGAAAAGTTATATCTGTCGGAGCAGACTTTAATGCCCCTTCGCGGGGAGAGAAATGAAGTAACACATAAACTTATAGATCTATGTACGCATATAATCGAGTTACAAGAGTATTCGCCGACAACAAAACTCTCATATTTCTTTGCATTTATTATCTCCAATATCATCAATATTGCAGGATATTACGAAAGAAGTTTGCAGTTCACTTCGGCATCGTAAATAAGATGCCGTTTCCGCCAACAAAAATTCCATTGTTCGCGATTTTCAAATTTTCAGAGTATATCTTCACGTATATTTTTAACAAGCTCGGCGTTATAAAATTGTTTCTCAATATTATATAAAATTGTTTAAAGATTATTGTTCCAAGGAATCCAAAATAATGCATCAAAATTATTAAGAGCGATCATAATAACGTGAAATTTTTAAAGACGACTTCGTGTCGCAGGTGCTAGGAAACACGATGAGACGCATTTTCCGACACAATTTCACAAGGAGGGTCGAACTGGTGAACCTAAGACTGGCTCTCGGGACGATCAATGCGCGGAGAAATATGTTTGGTACATTAGTCACGAAGATATTTCGGGAGGTCGTGAGCACGGCGGATATGTACCAGAGTCTTTTCATGCACGTGGCGCCCATCGGAAAAGCCATCAGTGCGCAATAAAGAGCGCCTGCGTCGTCTTTCGCATAGTTTTGACGTTACATCTCTTTTAGTTGTACTACGCTTCCACGAAAAGGCTGTCACAGGGCAGAGTACATCTTTATCCTGAGAGATCTCCTGTCCTCTTCATCTCTCCGGAGGTTTCTCCAATAGGCATACAAACTTATTTTCTACATATGTCATAATTATAGAACTGACGTTTTACTTAAAATCTCCGAACGAAATTGTTTAAGAAACAAAAATTTCTTATTTCGAAACATTTTTCGCGAGACGAATTTGTCTTGTCGCAAACTCCTTCTTGCGAGACCAGATTTTTCACAGATGCGCGACGTTTCACGCGACAGAAGATACTGGTCGATATACGAAACGACCTGTAACGGCTCCTGCGAGATCCGTCTGAGGATTAACGATGCGTGAAAAATCGTTAAAAATCTTCAGCAACGAGTGAACCCGAAACTTTGCCGAACTTTTCCAACACCTGCGACGTAGTAATTTCTATTGGGAGAGAGAAAGAGAATTAACCGGTTATTAGTTATAAAATTACATATGCATAGCTGCATAAATTGGCGCCCGACATTCATTTCAATCGACGTTTCAAAAAGTTGATCCAAATTGTCAGAGTTCGGGGCAAATAATTGCTTTTTATTAAAAAGATTTTTTTCTACGACACTTTTACGCGAAACACGAATTGATTCTCGCTGATTCTGACATTTCCGACTTTTTGATTCAGCTAAAAGAAAAATATTTCGTCTCGATCGCACACACGCGGCCAGTACTCTTTATTCATAACTGATAATCGACACGTCATAAGAATAATGCTTAAAGACAGAAATAATAGCTTTTTAGCGTAAAATACTATGGAGAGCAAATTAAATTATTATTTAGACATACGATTTTTTTCTCTCGATATTATATAAAAGTTTCAATCAATATGTAACTTTTCGTCGCACTAAATTTAATGTAAAGACGATAGGAATTTGAGAAACGCGATTAATATACTATTATAACAATAACATTGAACATTACATTAGACAATGTGACTGAATTAAGTTCAGTTAAAATAAAGAGACGCTTAAAAAGGAAGTTACATTACAAACAATGTACATGCGCGCCGATTCTCCCAGGATGAGTAACTCTCTTGCTGGTCCACGTGCGATCCCCGGGAAACTAACGACCCCACGTCTAAGTGCCACCAACGCTCGATCTGAAATTAGAACGACGCGATTCCCGACGCCTCCCGACGCTTTTCTTCGAGGGTCCTCGACGACCACTCGTCAATGCTCGATAAATTTTTCAAATCGACGTCCACACTCTAGAAACGTTGTTGCGAACTCGAGAGAAAATCTCGCGCTGTCGCAAGATCATTAGGAGACATCGAGTACTTTTCTTGCCTTGCGATGTTTTACGACAAACATATAAAACTAACAGACGTCCCCTACATTTTTATCATAAATGATACAAGCACGCGTGAAAAAGGACGAAGGGACTCTACAAGTTACATATTAAATTGTTTTAAAGGGGGAACAAAAGAAAAATACGCGACGTCGAATGATCAAAGATAATTTATGCGTTTGTGCCGCAGTAAAATATTGCACGTTAAATCCCATGAAATATGCAGGGTACATATTGTGCCCAGGTAAATATGCATTAAAAACACGGGACGACAATCACGCGGAAATTATGAAGCTAGATGCCCGACATAAAATAATGCGCGAATAAAGTCTAAAAAAAAGAAAGGAAACAAAATCTCAATCAACATAGACGTGACATTGTAATTGTAATTCAGGCTCGACAAACACCGATTAATAAAACCGGCGCTAGTGAAAATTATAATTGTCCCTTCACGGTAACTATTTTTCGCGTATATCGTCCCGCGGGAACGTGGCTTTTTCCACCCTCGTCGCTGCCCTCCTGCGAATTTCCGCATACATTTCCCGCTCGCTAATTGAACCGCAATTTCGGCGGCAGTTTAGCATTCGACTGAAACAAACCGATTCCCAATTCACGCGACTGTACCTCTCTCTTTCCGCGCGATGGTCTCTTTAATTTTGCACTTATTCACACATTTCATTTTGCCTCTAAAATAGAAAAGACAAATATTTGCCTTTCTCGTGTATTGAGAGGAAAAAAGAGAAGAGATAGTAACATTGATAAGCGTAAAGAACGACTAGATAGAACGGACCCAATAAGCTTTTCGTCATACCATTTTTCATATCACTTGTGCCGTTCTTTTTCGGTTATCGGCAGACACGAATGAGAACGGGGGAAAAAAAAGCTTGCTCGCGGCATGACGAATGTTCGTTCGAAACCGCGGTTGATTTACGAACGGTCATTCCACAGAGACGTTTTAACGATCGGCCAGAAGCCGCGAGGTGTCACATCGGCACGGATGGACTTTGTCTCGCGCGGCTCGATTTTAGTATCCGATTTTAATGTCTCATTTAATGCACGCGGCCTGCGGAAAATGATAGCTCGCATTATCGGTATCGCCGGTAATAAAAACGCGCCACGCGAGCCGAGTCGCGATTAATAATCATTACGCATCGACCGTTTCGCCGAATTTTTTAATGCGCGCCCACGATTAATGGCTAACTTTCGGATCCTCTTTCGTTTCTGTGTCTCGTATATAATTTATAAATGTTCGATAAGTAATTTCGCGTTAATAACGAAAATGAATAAAATGGCGATCAATCAAGCTGACTGACGTACTTGTCTTTCTGAATTAAAAGCATTGAGTAAAAAGGGATAGAATAAATTAAAACTTTACAAAAAGATATTGAAAATAATTTAAATATGAACAACGTATCGTTTCTATAAAAAAGACATAAAGATAAAAAATTTATAAATTTACAATAATAAAAGAAGATATGCAGCACGTACTAGGAAACCAGAATACAAATGAGAGAGAAAGAGAAAGAGGGAGAGAAGAAGAAGAAGAAAGTGAACGGAGGAGGCAGTTGTGCTTCTGGTTTGCAATCACTTAATCGCAGAAGCGGGAAACATCGGAAAGACCGACGACGAAGAAAGGCGAGCGAAGTAAGCGAGAGTCGAACCGGAGTAATTACGGGCAGTGAACTCGCGCGAGAAGTAGCATCTCGCGAAATAAACGCGAGTCACTCCGGTGGCGATGCAACGATAAGAAAGAGAGAGAGAGAGAGAGAGAGAGAGAGATAGAGAGAGAAAGCACACGAAGCATCTCTCCACCCGCCGGGTACACCATGAGATTCTCTGCAAAGTGGAAGTCAATCAGGGAAAACGCGCGCGTGCAATCGCTTTAAAGAGCCTGCTCGCGCAGGTAGAGAAATTAAAGAAGTACCTTACCAGTTTTTTTTTCCTTTCTCTCTCCCTCTCTTGCTCCCTCTCTCTCTCTCTCTCTTCTTTCTCGACGCAGACGCGCGACG
Source organism: Camponotus floridanus (assembly GCF_003227725.1). NCBI lineage: Eukaryota > Metazoa > Arthropoda > Insecta > Hymenoptera > Formicidae > Camponotus > Camponotus floridanus. The sequence goes on from NW_020229838.1 coordinate 1,982,336, forward strand.
TTTAAACTTTAATCTTTCGTACGCGCGAGAAGCGGGCGAAGGGCTGTTACGAGTTGAGAAACAAAAAAAGAAAGCCCTTCGAGGGAATTTGTTAGACGGCGGAATGTTTCTCCGTGGTGTTCCGCCGCTACAGAGAGAGAAAGAAAAGTGTTTCTCCCAATTCTAATATTTAACTCTCGCACGGCGGTCGTTATTTCAAAGGCAACAACATCCGTCGCGCTGTTGGCGTGAAGAGAAAAATACGCCATTTCTATATAAAATAATGCAAAATCTTGAAAATATACAAGAAACAGACACGAATCCCTTATTCGAACATGCGTACATCTTTTTTAGAAATTTTCAATTCATTTGTACATCAATCAGCTGTTTCCGTCCTAACGGATATACACATCTACTTCTCTTATTTTCGCGCGTGCGCGAATATGATGCAACGAATAGGATGCGTAAATTAATTATCTTTGCGTAAGTACCAGATATAATTTAACGGATATTAACTAACCGCTGGAGAGAGAGAGAGAGAGAGAGAGAGAGAAAGAGAGAGGGAAGGAGGCAGGGAAGGAGGGAGAACGGTGCCGTTAAAGCTGTTCCGCTCCCGCAAATGTTTCATGAAGATTATTAATTAATTTGTATTTGTCGCGGGCCGTGATCGTTACGACCGATCGTCGTTAATAGTCGGCCAATCAGAATCAGCGACAACCCTCGGACAAGTCTCTAGTTAATTTAATTTTAGAATGTTAATTCCAAATGAATAATGAGCCCCCGAATGACACGTTGGAATGCAATAGAGGCTGCTACAAAACTCATTATTTTACAATATCCTTCGTGTAATATTAAATCGCATTAATCCTCGATAATGATTCGCTCATCAGCACAAGAGTACTTGCTTTATTTCATCATAAAATTGTTATAGAGACGCGTACAGACAGAAATCCCTCCAATTTTAATATCTATATTTCGAGGCACGATGAGGGGAAAGTATGTAATTATCGACGATTAGTCATCCTGTATTGCGAAAAGAAGAAAAACAATAATAGCATACGCAACACACACCGTTTGCATTAATAATTAACGTTCGCATCGTATACGCATAATGAGCACGCATTAATAAGCTATTAAAACGGAGCACAATCAACCGTGTTACATAATTAACATTTGCGCCACTGCCCCGTCATAAAATATTAATACAATAATTAATCCGTCCGTAATTGCGCGGGATTTCTACTCCCGTGTCGTCGCGACGGAAAACTCGCAATTTTCCGCCGGGATTCAAAAGTGCGTGCGAAATCGAAGAGCATTAATCGCGGGGATGTTTTCCAAGACTTTCTCGTCGCAAAGCAAAGAGATGGTGAGAAAATTATGCCGCGGATAAAACAGTAAAGTTCGCAGTGCGTACAATTAAGCTGTCGAAAACGGCGGGGCGCGCGCAGGTGCGTGGGCGAGTTTTAAAATTTATGATCGCCTACAAATTTCCACGGTAGGTGGGTAGGTAGGTAAGTAGGTAGATACAGCGCCCGGATTAATACGAGGGCGCCAATAACGACGGCACAATGGCAGTCCCCCGGCTTTAATATTAAGAGGCACTCAAGACGGCCCTTGAAACGAAGAAGTGTCGTCGCCGGCAACTGGAACGACGCACGAGTAAAGATATAATTTCGCGAGCGCGTTGCTTTTAATTTGTTAGGGGAACGCGTCGATTAGTAACTCGAACGAACGCGTTCAACAAAAATTAATTCAAAGAAAGAAAAATTCATTCAAGGAAAGAAAAATTAATTCAAAAATTATATATTCGTAATCGTTTAATCCAATTCCGCCAACGCGCGATGCGACAAAGAGATAGATAATCCGACGACCCCATGCCTACTTAAAGCGCGCGTTTAATGACTCTATCGAGGCATTAAGTCGCCGGACGTCTTTGAATTAGACGAGACAGTGATCGCGTTCCGTGAAAAAGAAAGAAAATCCCTAAAACTATTGTGTTTACGAGGACCGTTACTAACTCTTTCCGCTGACCCATCGTCGGCGAGACTCTGGTTTATAACCGCAATATTACTCTCTCTTCCGGTGGAAATAATATAACGAACTTAACGATTGTCTCTGAACAAACTACCGGCATATAAGAGACATAAGCTGGACAGATGTATCCGTCGGAACAGAAATCTAATCTTTATATTATTATTTAAAATATATTACGCCGTCTTAAGGCGCAGATGTATCATAAATTCACCATGTTAACTGTAAAGCAATTCAAATTGTTATTAGTTTATTCAAATTTAGTTTATTGTAGCGGCATGATTGGAGAAAGAAAGGAAATATGCAATATACAGAAGCACAATAACATGACGTTTAAAATTTTCAGGAGCCGTTTAAAGAGCATCAAGCGACAATTCCCAGCCTTCACGAGTCAACATCACGGTGATCCGGCGACGGTGAAGAACCGAACGCGACGATATAAAACACAATGGGATCGGGAGGGAGAGAAGATGATGGTGTATATACGCGAGCACGACCATAGCGAGGGTTCTTTATGGGCCAATAACGGAGACGTGCGTCCTTGTCGCTATAAATTATTAGGCCAGTCTCTCCCGCCGCGCCTTCAACGAGCGATAAAATGCGACCAGGTGATATCTGTAGCCAACCAGACTGCGGATAGGTACATACACCCGGAGAGACGTGCCGCGTCGCGCATCCATCCGGCTCTCTCTCCTCGGTCGCTGGTCCTCCCGTGGGAAGATAACGATTAACTCCGACGGTGTCGTCTCGAACGACACCGTGTATACGTCGTAAATCCTTGCGCGCACGCGCTCGCAGTTTTGTCGCGAGAGAAAAATTCTATTAGATGCGTCTCGTAGCACGTTCATCGTTTACGTCACCGGGCAAGATGTATACACGGTGCGATTTATCTCTCGAAGGGGAGACCCCGTTGCGTCTCTCGCCCGTTCCCGAGTAGCGCGATGTTTATTAGCGACTGAGATTATTTATCGTTAACGCGAGTGGCATTTACACATCCGCGGCGTGTTACTCGGAAATTTTACTCCAAGGCACAAGAGAGGCTTTCTTTGCAAAAGGTGTTAACGCAAAATTAACGTTGACTTTGCATCTTCGTTATTTGGAAGAAACGTCGGATATTACGAGTCGCGATTAATGTCGCGTGAATTTGTACTCGCGTTGCCAAACAATGTGAGGAAGAATTAAAAGAGTTACTAACGTCGCAAGACGTTGGGGGGGAACGCTAGTGCTGATTAAAAAATATAAATCGTATCTCGCCGCGAGGCGAGACGTGAGGCAACTCATCGCAGACGACCCCCGACCGGCTTCCGGGGTATATTGCACTCCCTACGGTGCGGTCGCGCCGACGTCGGCGACGACGGCTCTTATATTGCGACTCTGATCTTCGAGGCGGCGACAAGAGACGTCTCTAATTAAAATCTCTACATTTTTAAGTCAGAGCGCTTCCGCTTCTCGACGAGCGTCTTCCAGCGATAGCGAGCATATCGGATGTTTGAAAGAAAATCATCGCAAAATATTTCGTCGAATCGTCGCTCTCAAAGGGCAGACGAAAACACCGAATAATTATCCACTACATTCTTAATTAAAATGTTATCTCCTGCCTATTTTTATGTAAAATATTATATTTTCATCGTGCTTATAATAACATGAAGTTCAAATTTAATATCCATGATTGTATGAAATATTTTCTATAGATGATATCAAAAGATATCAAAGAATAAGAGAAAATGCATTATTTTGAAAAAAATTTGATTTTACATAATTAATAAAATGTATTTGGACGCACAAACGATATCTTTTGTATCGAGATAATTAAATAAATAAGAGGTTTTTTTTTCCTGAATTAGAGCCTCGCTGCAAATATACAGGCGAACGAGCAAAAGTCCAAACGAGAGTTCAGCGTTAATCAACGTTAATGGAAGCGGTATCGGGTGTCCCTTTTTGCGGCAAGTCGAAAGCCGTTTTCTCTTCATTCTCTCGTCCGGAAAACGTATTTCTCATCGAGCGAATTGTCGGACGAGTGCGCGCGCGTGCGTTGTTACCTACCTACGGTGCGCGGTATTTATTCGGCGGAAACCATGGCCGTAATTTCGTTTCCATGGGAATTGTTTGGCAACAGGTGGGGAAAATTTCCACGCACCGGGCTACCCACCACCGCTCGTGCTCCATTTCCCCCCCTTCCCCCCCTCTCCTCCACCGCGACACATCGTGCTGCACGGTAACACAATTTCGTTCTCGCCGGCCATCTTCCGACCTTGCTTCCCGATGCCGAGGATGCTGGCGTCGAACCAATTCGCGATTCCCCGCGAGAACCGCATCGCGCGGGAAATCGATGATTGCTCGCAAAACGATGCAGGCATCGATCGGTGACGCGCTATCGACAATCGAATGATATAATTCGATGATATAAGAGAAGGCGAAAATGGAACTTTTCGATTGTAACAAATTCTCTCTCTTTTTGTTTGATTTTTATAATTCACTTTCTACAATCTAATATTTATTTGTTTTTTTAGTTGATTTTTAAATTTAATTTATGAATATAAATTTCTACCGTAGCTCTACGCAAAGAATTTACGTTAAAGAATTTTTGTGCATAATAAGTGTGTTTTTTTCTCAACGAATCTTGCTGCGCGGAAAATAAGTCATTTCATAAAACAGAGACTAAATGATTCATGCCATAAATTACGGTTATTAGTCGCGTAAATCCCCGACACGTGCTCGACACGTCGCGGGTCGAGTCAGGCGTTACAATTAATTTCCACGGTCTCGTTACCGAGATAATATGTTTGCGAGGGGACTGTCGTGTATTTTGAGCTCTTCGTAATTTTCGAAAATCAACTGTTCGCGAGGAACACTCTTTCGTTTGACCGCAACGACAAACGTTACGGATTGTCTCTAATGTGCCTTATCGTCATGTTTCTTTCGTAAAAGAATCGTAAAAGAAAAACGTGCTTCGGTAAAAAAAAGCTTGGGTATAAAAGGCCCATAATTTTTGCAAACCGAGAGAAAAGTGTGTGCTTTGGTAAATTTCCCGAATTTAATATATCAAATAAATGGCAACTCTCCGACCTCCAGTATTCCAGCACTGAAAAAAAAGGCGAGGCGCGTACACGGATCGAATAGGGTTCTCTAATATTTATTTCAATCTCGAAATGAGGGAACATTTCGCATTCGCGGAAAGTACCGGTGCGGAGGAGAACGAGTTATCGCGACTGAGATTTTTAGGCGGGGCATCGTATCGCATATCGCGAGGAGCCAGGCGAGGAGCTATGCCGAGTCGGCAATAAGGGAACGAGCCTCATGAAGAAACCAACTGGGGCTCCCGGAGCCCTCAGATTGAGGAACGCAATTCCGTTTTGTAAATGCGTAATGACGCCGCGGCCGTTTCCTCTTGAAGGCAACGATTCTCCGCCGCGAGAACCACGCGTCGTCTCGACCGTTTCGGGATAACCGGGCTGCCGTACCCCGGGGGTGCAATCGGTTATTTAGAATTTCGCCATCGCTCCCGACATGGCCTCATCGATTTCCCAATCGTCCGCGCTCTCGTTTCGTTTTCCCCTTGCGAGTGGACTTTTTACTTACTTCGGCGAACACATTCGGCAAAAGCGTTCCTACAGAGACTAACGAGCTTTGTCTATCCGGACAACTTTTCCCCGCTTGCTTAATAAACATTCCAATCGAGAGACTGACCGACGAGTTGTATAAAATATATATTTAAATATAAATTTATATAAATTATGAAAATTATATATGTGTACGTAAGAATCCTAAAATAAAAATATATATTCTAATTTGAAATTGTATAAATTGTAATTTGATTTTATACGTAAGGAATACATTTTATTTTCTATCCGTATTAAATTGGCAATTTTGAAAAATTTTGAAACAACGCAACTGATCTTGCTGGATCCTTGCAATGAATAATTAAGTTTTAAATACTCGATATATTCTCACTTTCGATATAGATAGCATCTCGATGCTGTATCTAATTTTAAACAAGATCTCTAGCGGAAATCTCTCGGCAGCAAACCGCTACGTCCAGCGAGGGAAAAGATCTTTAAGAGACTTTTGACCTTAACTCACCAACTCGCCGTGTTGAAGTCTCCCTTGTCTCTCAAGAAACGAAAAGAAACTCACCTGAAACAAACAGAAGAAAAAAAGGTCAAGATCGATCGCAGCAAAGTAGTGTCAAAAATAAAAACAATGTTTTGGCAATATTATTATTGTTACCATGAAATATATGTCACACGCTGCATCGCATTCAGTGAAACAAAACACATATTTGTACTATTCGTTAGAGATAAAACTCGACATGTTGATTAATATATTGCGATATAACAATATTAATAAAATATTCATTCGATAAATAGAAAAAAAGGAGAAAATTATAAATATTCATAATATTTAAAAATACAAAGTAAGCGTGTTTTATCGACAAATTCTGTTAATGAAAAGTCGTCGTAATTCCGTTAAAAAAATTTCGCCCCGAGTTCCATGGCGATTGCTCTCCTTACAAGATTTACACGCTCCAGGAGCGACGAAAAATTCCCCGAGTTTGAAACGAGAAATTGGCGGAAGTTTGCCAAAGTCCGGAAGAAGCACTGGATGTAACCGGATCTACACTAAATGCGAAACTTTCGTAACTGTCGCATAAAACGAACGTAACGTCACGACTACGTAATCACGACACGGTAAATTTACACGCCAATATTTCACGGCAAAATAGATTTGCGGTTTGAATATTGTATTATAATTTGCAATTAAATCTCAAATTAAAATGTCAAAAAATTGCAAGAAGAGAATTAATACTTTTAAATTAGAAAATTTCTAATCTTTCTAAAAAGATTTAGAAGATCACATTATTATACAATCAAATATAATATCTGAAATTTCGATGAAAAATATGAGTTCTCGAGTAACGAATTTCGCATAGAGAATTGCAATTAACAAAAATATAAATTATATATAAAATAAAAAATGCATCTAAGCAGAATAAAATACGTCATATAAATTCGTGAAAATTTCGGGAATTTTAAAACGCTTAAATTTATTATTTAAAAATGATAAGGTCGAATATTTGAAAGTAGCCGCTTTTGTTTCTCGCTTAATTTATGCGAATCGAGAATGACTCGAATGAGATTAAGAGAAAAAAGACGCGAAAACGATTGCGTAAAACGATTCCTCAATCTTGTCGGTTATCGGCATGCGATGACAGCCCAATAATTCACTGACACTTCGCGCCCAGTCATCGTGGCTAAGGGCTTTATCGGCGGCGTGCGCGCAACGAACCGTTACAAGATTTGTCACGGTCGTGTAACAGGTGCCTCGGAGGCTGCGTTTTCCCGGAGTGCACGTTTTCGTCGCGTCGCGCGCGCCGGTGGCACACGCGTGGCACCGCGCGCCGCGCCGGCTGTCGCGCGTACGTGTCTCTCGCGGCGAATCGCTCGTGAGTAGTACCGCCGACGCTTCGTCGCATCGCGGCCGACACGTGACAGCGGTTTTGCACCGTCACCGAACAAATTAACCCGCGAACGTTCGCGTCACGAAACGACCGCTGCCCGAGATTAAAATATGCTGCGAGAGAGAACAGTTTTTGTACGCATCTGGATCTCGCACGCGGTTGATTACAAAATACCACGTTATACAGTTGTTTTATTAGTTTATCGTTATTTTTTTATTTTTCCGCGATTTTAACACGTCGTCGGAGTATCTCGGTTTATTTTTTATTATCGGTATTTATTCCAAGCGATGTAAAATTTCCTGTATGCATGATGATTTTAAAATATATGCGATAAATTAAACCTCAACATTTATTTTCAGGGGTTGTTTCAACCGTATCTCGAAATTGTATGAGATTTGCTCGTCCGCTTTCATTATCAAGTACGAGATAAAGTAAAAAATGGTTTCGATATTTATAAATATAAACATTCTTCTTATAAATATCGCTTATATATTCTCATCGAAACAGTCACAATATTTAAATATTTTTACCCATACTTTGACTAATTATATGAAAAAGAGAAAGAATGAGAAAAAGTGAAGTGAGAGTCTATATTGAATTGAGAGTCCATGTACATCCTCAACGCCAACAACAAACGTCCAACATTTCCGTAGCCCTTCATCCTCGCACAATTCCGACGTTGCAGAACGAAACACAACGACGAGGAAGAATTCAAAACGGTCTCGTTTCCATAGGAAGACGAAGGCTATTGCGTGCGGCGAGGACGTTCCAGGGATAACTTTGCCGATCCAACTTGTCTCGGCCAAAGCTGTAACTTCCATAGTCAAAGTTTCCGCGACGTGGCTGGTAGCTGCCGAGAGACAGCCGGAAGGATGCCGGAATTGTCTATTCGGCTCTCACATACGACACGCGATGCTACATTTAAATTTAACGCGTTCCGCGAACTACATCTACGAACTGTCACCGATCAAGCAAATTACTTTACGAGTAGAAGGAAATAAATAAAATTGCAAATTTTTTTCGCTCGAAAAAAGAAACTACCGATAATATATAAGATGTACGATAAAAATAAATTTCTTTTCGTTTGTTTAAGAGAATGAAAAAAATACGCGCTCATTTCTCGCTATTATTTGTCGTCGGCCCTAACATCGCGAGGCGATAAGCAAACGCGAAAATCAAGAGAATGGCAAATTCTACAACGACCGCCCCATCGCCATCGGGAAGAGAGCGTAAGTTTCCCCCGTATTTAACGTAATTCGCGGTGGCACCGAGAAAGCCGCGCGCGGCTTTTTAATTAAAAGTACCGCGCCGCCATTATCTCACAAATTTATAATCGCACCTATCCTTCCTCTTCCCCACCATCCCTTTCTGTCCCTTCAACACACCGCGGAAGTCGGCCTTTATTCTCACGGCACGAGACCTTAATGAGCAATAATTCAAATTTCTATGCTTTCCACCCTCGCGGTGCAATAAAGGTGGAGGAAGAAGCTGCGAGCGTAAGCAAGAAACAGGAATGTCTCCATCACGAAGTAACATATTTTCTTCTTAACAAGATTTCTCGCGGTTATGATAACCAATTGGGCTGCGTTTTACGTTATTACACCGTGCTGTGGAGACATCCCCAGCATTTTAACAAACGAATTCTCAGAATGATAACTCTGGTACGACCATTTGCGATTATTTTCTATTATTATTATTATTATCGTACCTTTATATTTTGACAGATAAAATATAGGATATTTTTTTCTCCAAAATAATATATGTTTTATTTACATTTACAAGCAGGGAGAGTTAATTTTCTTCAAGATTGAACGACGCGAGAGATATTTTATCGGTGCGGCAGCATTATTTTATAACGGGACGGCTTAAAAAATATAATCGACGCGAAGTGGCAGCCTCTAGTAATACGTATCGTGACGAGAAGCCTCGAGAATCACTGTTGCAAAGCGTGAACGTGCGTTATCAAGTAACGTAATCCCCGGTCGAGATAACCGGTGGCGGTCGCAGTTACTCGAGCTGCTGACACGGGGTTCGACGAAAACGGCTCGTTGGAAGATTCAGGTTGGCAGGGAGAAAGAAACAAAAAGTCGAGGTGAGTGCGAAAGAAGAACGAATTTACCGAACGGGGGAAGAACGAGAGAGCATCCGACACACCCCATCCTCGCAAAATTTGCATGCTAATGAGACAACACGGTCAAGCCTTTCTCCGGTGCGACACCCACCCCGGTGAAGTTTCAATTTATTCATGACGGCCTTCCCTTTTCTCGGGATACATTATTTACACAGCGCGGAATACAAAGGGGTTCGGTCAGGGGTAAAAAATGAGAAGACTGATGCGAGGAAGCTCGCTGGGCATTCGTTGAAAAATTAGAGCATATACCAAGCTAATTGTACTATTTAAACTGCCCTTCGCCTACAGAAAATTAACTTTTCCATTATATAAAAGAACCCTGTCCCTCAGTTTAAAGTCTTTAAGGTCTATTTCTATTGACTTAAAATTACTAAATATTATATGAATTCATAGACAAATTCAGTATTCATCAGAGATGCCGGAAGTAGGATGTTCGCGTCGAGCTACCAACAGTTATAACAAGATCTTTAATTAATGAGAAGACGCATTTGAGACGATTCTCTATTTTTGTCGCGAGATTATCGAACATTCCATCGCGCGAATCACACAAGAACGAACAAAATGCGAGAAGGAAGTAGTACGCAAGAGACTTCGACGAGAGGAGAGAAGGAAAATCGTTCTAGATTCATGTAGCAGGTGATCATGAACGAGATTCCTTTTAATTAAACCGTCGCGACTTTCGAGATCGTATCTGTCAATCGGCCGATCGGCCTTGACGTCTATCAATCGGCAGGTTTTTTCTTAAACAGCTGACTGGACTGGCTCTCTTAGCCACTGGAGGATAAGGTAGAATCCGGGCTCGTTCGCCGACGGTAAGGAAGCGCACCAGGAAAACAAAATGGTGCATCGTACCGACCAGAAATAAGCCTCCAGAGGCTGTTTTCGCCGAAATTATCTCCTCCCCGAGAGAGATTATCCAAACCTCCCTTGAATATTAATAGACATATTTTATTTCTTTAATCATTTTTAACGCCTCGAGAATACGGGATATCAATTAAACGTGACTCAAATATTTAAGAAAATCTTTCACGTTTTTTTCTGATGTGTCGTTTCTTTTACAAATGTTCTCCATTATTTAAATCCTACGTTAAAAATAGTGATTTCAAGGTGACATCAATTCGCGCGATCTGCGTCTTTATGTTCGCATCGAGGTAGTCTCGTTTGAAAGCACGCGTGACGTGCTTCATCGGCAACTTTTGCCAGTGATTGTACGCGGCCACATACCGAGTCACGATTTGAATTACAATCGACGCATCCCGCCGAAGGTCCGTCGGTCCGTCCAAACGACTCCTCTCGTTAACCACCCGCCATTTCTCGCGTAATTTTATGCTAAATTTCCGCCATCGTTTTTTTCCGCACCGCGTCGCGTCGCGCTAGTTTTATTTTCCCTCTCCACTTTCTTTATTCCCATTATTTTCTTCTTAGCAAAGCAACAAAATAGCCGCCATGTTTTCGCCTCTTCCTTCTGCCTACCTGCTCTCCGTGGCTCTCCCCCTTTTCCCCGCCTGTCCTTTTCCTCCTCGTTCTCGTCGTTCCTTTTTAATTCTTCCTCTCCCCGTCCCTCCTTCCTACTTCTTCACGCGCCCTTGCCAGATTGCCCCGCACGATAATCAACGGATATTCGCCGTGTTCCTCGGAACAATGGCGAGAAGAGAAAGCCAGGTGGAACGAGAATTTCTTGACACGGCACTGGCTGGCCTTGGCCTTGGTAATTTCGCATCGTTGCCCGTCGTCCTGTGGCAGCGAACGCGCGTCTGGCGCGTTTTACATGTGCATGTGGGTAAGATAAATCGCCCAAAGTGCACGCCGCCATCGGTGCGACTAGCACCGATAAAAGTGGAGCGAAGAGAACGCAATTTACATAAAATAAAAATACATTTACGACGATTGATATTAAAAGAGATCATCGACGTCCTCGTCAAGAGCTTCTTAATTTCTTAATTTATGATTTATAAACAGTGTTTGCTTTGCACAACGTATTCGCAAACGATAGAGATAAGGAGAAAAAAAATCTGTCAGTTTATAAAAAATTGCGGAAGCTTTATCCAATTTTACACAGCATCGATTGCTTACTTTTAACCGGCGGTCTTATCGAGAGAGAGGTAACGACCCTACGTTTTAATTTTATCACGTCGCTTTTCATAAAATTGCCATAAATCTTGAATCTCGGAGCAAATGCGGTCTATTCGGAAAGGATAACGATGATGAAACGAGCAAGTTCGTAGAGTTTCATAAAAAAAATGAGCTGCCGCGAATTCTCGCAATTACCTATTCTTTACTCGCGCACTCATCAGAAAACCAATTAACAAAACACCGCCCCCCTTTAACTTCGTTACGTTGACAACGCATCGCGCATCTCGGCGAAAGGTTACAGATGGCGAGCGGGACCTAAACGAAGATAAATATTAGGACGAGAAAGGATGAGGATGAAGCAGCTTTTTGCCGGTTTATGAAAAAAGAACTACGGCATCGCCGTAGAATTTCCCAGGATCGATAAAACGTTCTCCATTCTGGATTAATTTTTCTAAATTCATAAAAATCCTAAACAAGATCTCGAGCGTACGTGGCATGTAAAAATCTGGAATATTGGAATATAATTGACGTTATATGCTCCGTAGTCCATTTGGACGATAGTAAATTTTTTGAATAGAAAATCGATGATGGAATGAAATATACGACATCCCTTTACAGGCCATCTCTGAACAATGGATGTCACGTCCATTGCGTGTACAACCGATATCTGCACATGCATACGCGCACACGTACGACTCGTTTTTACCGCCACTTGTTGGAGCACTGCCATATGTCGTCGAGACGAACATGCGTGCGCCTCGGGGATACACGTGTGCGTGTACAGTCTCGCGTAAAAATCAGCTATCAAACCAGTCGCAGCTGACGGTCAGCAGAGAAATGTCTGTTGCTTCTATCCGTTTTTCTTGATGTATTATTGTATCGTCGTGTTATTCAATGATGTAAATATGATTACACTCGAGCAGATTTATAACAGTATTGCATATACAACATGTTAGTCTTTTCGTAAAAAATTCAAGCTGTTCCGTCCGCCAAGATGATGATATTTATGCGCGTCTCGCCAAGAACGGTGGTCCAGGAAAACGTCAGCGACGCGTGTGGCCAACGCGAGTAATTTCACGGTAGGACATGACCGGACTCCTGAATCGGCTGGAAACGCGAGTCCAATTGACCTAACAGGTCAGGTTGACTAATTGGCAATTGTCGGCCGACGTTGCTGCGCTCATTCGTCTATCGCTTACGTCGAGCGTACTCGAGTCACACCTCACGCCCACTTTGCACTTTTCGCGATTACTTTGTCATCATATTTCTTTTCACTTTGAGACCCGAGGCTCGATAAACAAAAATTGCCGCAATTTTTATCGCCAAGAATAATTGATAATTTTCATAAATATACTCAAAATTAGATCATATCGTAGTATTGCTAATTAATCATATTCATTTCCAAATACTTTCTAATATGATTACATTGTTCTTTCTTTAATTATTTCTTTCATTATACAAACAGTAAAATATTTGAAATTCTTCACATAATATTATTTTCATAATGCTATTTCTCTCCTATTAAATTATAAATTGTTAATTGGCGCCAAATTAATGATAATTACTGAAATAAATAGTATCACTTTTCTCATTATTTCCTTAAATTCAATTATTGGATTTTAAATAAATATTTCTCATACATATGAATTTGTCATTTGAAAAATAAATTTCCCACGGGTAATATTTAATTTAAACGAAACGATTTAAATAATTATTTACACTTTAAATATGTCCACTATTAAGCTCTAAAAATCATCGAATGAGGATGAGTCGCGGTAGGCTTTATTGAGAAGCACTGCGTCGTACGAGACGGACAAAAACTATCGGAGAACCTGTCCCGGGACGGGCAGATTCACCGTCGTCGAAGCGCTGGAACGATCGAGGGACCGAGGCAAGAACCGTGAAGGTGAACCGGGCGAGCTTCACGGAACGAGACGATATTTCGGTCGAACACCCTGCGCGCGCGAGCAGGGACAGTAGATAAATAAATTTCAGACCGGCCTATTCCTGGCAAGAAGTAAATAATTCGCCGTGCGACGCTGTCGCGGTAAAAATCTATTCCCAGTGACCTAGAGAAATCTCTGGAAACGGATCTGCGGATATCAAATTTCCGGCAAATCTCGCAAAGTCGCATAAATTGTTCGCGTTCGTGTCATTGCCGTTTAAAGGGTCAATCAGAGCGATTGACGTTTAGTTGGAAGCGAGACTGCATTATTGTCCAATAATGTAATCGACGATCATCAATTATGGCCGGATAGGTTGCCGACGATCGCGTCAAATAATCATTTCCAACTATTTTTGTGATCGGAGCCGCGAAATGGACAAACCGGCTATTCAAGGATATTCTCATATCGATAGAGTCGTTTCGAAGGTCGAAGTCGAACTGCGTCGACTCGGCTTCAATAATTCAGAAGCCTGACTGGCCATGCCGCCGATACGTCTGCGGTCTCGCTGCCAATGGCCTGCGAATGGTCTCGTGCGACTTTTGCCACACGTGTAACGACTGCGCCGAACGTACACGTGTGTCTCGGATGCGAGGATTCCCTATTTATTCCTTATTTGCGAAAACAATATAGTCTACTTAAACGTAGCCCTCGACGCGTTGATGCCGTAGGGATTTGTCATCCGATGATGCTGACGGAAATCGCGCAGCTTAAATGTGCGCGCCTCCTCATCTCATCTTTACCCCCAGGAATAAAACCCTTAACTTTGTCATTCATTACGCGGAGAATGCAATTTCTACAAACATGCGCGCGTACCGCGCAAAATTATTTAATTTGTACGCGAAAGTTGCACACAATTATGGCTATTTTGTGTGTCGCGGTTGATTTCGAAAAATTAGATTTATTCTAAAAGGGTTGAAGTTTGGTTGTGCCGCGCGCTGAGTTACATCATTTGCCCTCGCCGCTAAAAGCGGGAGTTGCTAACTCGATTAAAAAATTGCACTAGCAGCTACAATCAGCGAGCTCGAGGTTGGCCGTTCGTTTCCTCGGTAATTCCATCGGGGCACTTTGCGTGGGTATATAGCAATTTCGTTCTTATCCGTGTCACCGTGCGGGACCGTTGGTTAACTGATGTTTGCGACCGCTAATGAGAATAAAGTACTTTTACCGGAAGGAAAAGCGCGCGTTTTTCGCTTTGTTTCTCTCGCATCCGCACATTCGTGCGGCTCAAACTGAAATATGTCTGGCAATTTTGTTGACCAAACGTCGGCGCGACAGGAACAACAACGTATAATGTATACTTTCGCCGAAAACATTGTATCTTTCGAATGTTTCTTTTTCGCGCGCGCGGTGCGGTTCTGTCCGCCAAATAAAGCCCGCCAAAAAATCGTTTCGACGAGATGTAAAAAAAATGCCACAGCTGTGTACGTTCGTCTATCTGACAAAAAGAACTCGAAATGCCAACGTGGGGTCGATTGGCCCTCGGCCAGCAAACCGACGTCGTGTAATTCGATCATCGTGTAAACTTTGCGGTTCCGGGCATTTATGTAATTCTCGCCATTTCCTCCGCTACACGGTTTTCCTTTTAGCCGAAGAGTCGATCGGCCGATAACGTCCCTCGCCAATTTCGCATTCATCCGAATACCTGATGACATTCCACGAATCGCCAACGCTTTTGACCGAACTCGTAACTTTGTTTCGTCGACGCGGTAAAGTACAAAAATACGCGGAAATGTTCGTTGACCAAATAACAATAATTATCCCAATATTGTAACGATAATAATAATAATATTTACGAGATATGTTTATGAAGCTGCTTACTGCAATTTTATTTCCGGCACATCAAAATTAATACATTCCATATTAATAAGATCCATTTAATGCTGCATGAAGATCGCTGCTTTTATGCCGGTCTTCGTTGATACGATTAATTGGATTTAATAAACCATTCGACTGGGACCAGATAAATAATCCATTTTCGTATATGCGCGACATGCATGGCATCAATCGATAGCACATCCGCGCATTCGTAAATTTAATAATATTCATTAGCGAAACGTAACACATTGGCGAATCGATCAATTTATGCAAAACGTAGCCCGAATATAATTACAATACGCATGATCGGGAAATAAAGGCGATTTAAACGAGATGGATTCTACCACCTAATCGCATTGGCATTAAATATGCCACAAATTCGCTCGTACAGCTGGAAGAAACTCGAGAGGAAATAATTAATGTTTTAACGTGGAAATAAATTATTCAAATGCCGACGATAAATTATTTTTTCTACGAATAATTCCTTCATCGGCTACAACGCAAACTCCACAAGCGGCGCAAACGGCGCGCCGCTTTGTCGCTTTGAAATTTGTTCGATTTCGCATGCGACCACCAATTTGGTTAAGCAAATATGCTATCGATGGGGCCGATACGTATATATTTACCGGCGGTCGAATAACTGGCGCGTTTTACGCGTACGAGAGCAAAGAGATTGATAGCCGTTCGTGTTTTTTCGAAAGTCGATTAACATTTGAAGAGAGCGACAAAAGAGTGCTTGCTCCAAGTAAAAACACACGCTCGCAATTTATCGCGGTTAACGTACGTTTTCCGAAAAATAACTGGCACGAATATGTCACACGCGCGTGTATTTATTTAGAATAAATAACGCTCCCTTCTTATATATTTTCAGCTGGTCGCGTGTTTAGAAGAAAATTTATAATTCGAGCTTCGAAAGAGAGAGAGAGAGAAAGAGAGGGGGGGTGGGGAAGGAGGGAGCGAGGGAGTAATCTAATTAAGTCTTGTCATCAGTAATTAAAAGATAAATATAAGTAAATAAGATTAAAGCGACGTGTTCAAACCGCATACCTGTCGTTAGAACGTAATGAAACCTGTTGAACCGACCGACGTGGAAAAAAACCATCGTGTCGCAATTAGAGAAACGGACTCTCGAGATTCTCGCCGATGATTACATCCGTAAGATTAGCGTAAAATTTGAGATTGGCGAATTTTAAGGGAGATGTCACATGGTGCGCACGAGGACTGACTCATCGACCGAAAGATATTGATTTCTGCGGCTCCTTCCCTACGCGGGCTAACTGATTAGATCGTGTGTAAACGGCCCGTATAAACTCTATGCGGAACCTGATGATTCGATCGATCCACCGCGTAACTACAACACGCCATGCTACAACGTCAAGATAGAATCACGACGTACTTTTTTTTCTACGCACGCAAATACTGTTGTAGCTTCATCTGCGATAATATTTGAAAGTCGTATTTAAAAGTCACGTAGAAAAAAATGGAGAGAAAAATTTATATCTATTATAAAATTTATATCTATTATTGATATAATAATAAAGTTATATATATTATGTGTGGAGAAAAACCTGGTTCCAAAAACAAGATAATATCATTCATAATAAATATGCATAAAACGCATAATAAAAAAATATATATGTATATCTCGACACCGGGGATCACAGGTAATAAATCGTACTTTTTTTGTTTAAAATTACATAAGAGAAAAAGCTTTCTAAGAATATAAGCTTTTGAGTGATTTAATTCATCATTAAAGTCGAGCTTTGAAATTGAAAGGAAAAAAATTTTGAAAAAAAATTGAAACTGTTAGAGTTTAATCCCGCATTATTAAAATCACTTTTTAAGAGCTCGCTTGCGATAGTCATTAAATTTTGAGCACGAGCATCAAACGCTGAACTTTCCATTGTTTGTGGGCCGACACAATCATACGCATGACGTCAAAAAGTCAGACAAGGTTACACACAAATAAGCCACGTGGAACGGAGCGAAATGTTGATGAGGTTTTCCGTCTTGATTGCCAACGTCTCGAGCATTCAAATCTTTGCGTATAAATAAAGGGCGAATGTCGTTGAATTTGCTTCGCAAAATAATTCGCACAGCGTCAAGTCTATCGCGAACTTTCTAATTTCGATTTTCACAATGAGATCCTACAGGTGACAAACTCGAGTTTACGTAAGACTTTGTACGTATACACACACACGCGATATTAATAGAGAAATTTCATTAACTTCACCGAAAACAAGTATCGAGACAAGGTTAAGACTGAGGTAAACGAAGGTCGCGCAACAGGCGGAGAGTCGCGTAGAAAGAGAGAGATAAATAAAAAAATCGTTCCGGACGATGAGTCGGAGATATCTTCGATGAGACGTGTAATCTGTAAACAATTCCGATTGCGTAAACCATGATTATTACTTTGAAATCAAGAACTAAATAAACGCGATAACGCACACATTTTTTATACAAACAAGACTTCCGATGTCGCGTTCAAAAACTGTTTTACGAAAGATATTCAATTTTCTTTATATTAATATAAGCTAGAAAAAAATTAACGTCAAATATTAATTAATTTAGAAATAAACATCACACACAAAAATTCTCGATTTTACGAACTCGCCGCTTTTAAAGTCACATCCGGTAACGACGTGAATTTTAAAAAGATCTCCATCGCACGCGGTTGACGAATTTTAATCGATCGAAAGAAAGTATTCTTTTTTTTAAGCTCGCACATACGAAGCGCATTCAGACGCTGACGCATCGCGCATTCGTTATTTATTTATTTTTTTCTTTCTTTATCAATGGTTCTCAATCACGAATCTTCAAGGTTATCCCAACGTTAAACGTAAAACGTTGCGAACGATGTCGATCTATTGTTGTGCTATCTCGCACCATATGGATTTATAAAAAATCGGAAGCTTTATCGTTTAAACAATTCGAAAGTTTTGTTTTTTTACTCTGAAAATTCGAGGGTTATTGTTGCCTCGATATTTTTGAACGAGAGCAAACATCGAGATCGTTATCGACAATTTCCATTAGCGTTCCAGCATTAAGTATCCAGATATGTACTTTCCACGTGCATCTTGTCGTCTGTCTGAATAATTAGCGATGCCCGACGATCGTACCCACTGTATCTACACGCTTTAATCTCATATCTCGCGCAAAACATCGGCGTTTGCAGCTGCAGGCGGTCCTCGAGTCTGCAGTATAACGAACAAATACTCGAGCAAATAGCCCGTATGCATATTTATATGCAATAGCAACTCGTTGTTTTCGCCGCACGCTCGCCCGGATAATAACGGTCCGTTAATATTTGCGCGTTAACCGTGTGTACGCGATGCAAAAGTGAATAATATGCCGGTCGCGGTAGGCTTATCGGCGACCAGGGTCGCTTATAATTATCGCTTTCCCGTCGGCATTTTCAAAGCAGATCGTGTTACATAATTATTACTCGCGGCCGGGATAAAGGCTATTTGACTCGTGTACCTTTCGTTAATTCGACAACGCGATTAATCGGTAGTAAAACTAATCGTTTGTCGAACGATTCGCGCGCAAGAGATACATTTCATGTAAATATTTCTACGTCAAGTACTATCAGGAGTGTATATATATTATATCTTGTGTGACGATCTTAAACGGTAGAAGAATGAAAAGAGGCAAATGACGACTAACAAAATTTTTGTTACATAAAAGAAAAAATTCTGCTTCAACAACTAAAATTAAAATATGATAATATATTGTCTAAAATCTCTGTACGAGAGAAGAATTTTTTATCAAAGCCTCTATAAACTAGGTAGAAAGAGGAGAAAGAAGAGAAAGAGAGAGAGAGAGAGAAGTTAACCGGTTTAAAGAATGTTGGACCGGACGATCTTGAAAAATACCAGGGGCACCTTCAGGCAATTCTTCCCATATTCCTCGTAATCCTTAAAATTCGAGAAACGCTGCGTCGTCGTCGCAGCAGCAGTGGATCATTGTGCGTCTGCATTTAAAGGTGAACAAAGGCAAAAAAAAAAGAAGAGAAGCGTGGAACATAAAACTTGCGAGAAAGAACAAACAAAGGGAGAGAAGCAGGAGAGGAAAAAACAAACCTCCTCGAGAAACTGATTCCGAGAAATCATTACGAATCCATCTCAACCTCCAGCGGTATCCCAATTTTCTTCAGAGACTTCGATTTCACGACCTTGAGCATTTCGGAAAATTATCCAAAGAGCGATTACGAAGAGAAGTTTCGGAAACGTGGCCTGCATTCTGAAACGAGAACACGTGGTCGAGAGACGGGAAACGCGATCGATACTTTGAAAGTATCGCTAGTTTAGACAGCGGAAACTATCGCGCGGAAAGTTTCGCGACACCGAGTATCGGCACGAAAATATCGATAATGCAAAATATCGATGTACAAACAGATAATTTGTACCGTACGCGAAAATTAGTACAATAATTTTTTTCTCGGCGAACAACATGAAAAATGTATCGTTTTATTATACGAGATGAAAATTCACATAATTAAATTTTAAAAAGGAAATGGCAAATACAATAACGAAAGAAGAAACGGAGAGATCGAGTGCGCGTTCAACTGTCAAAAGAATAAGGCGAATCGCATTATGTAAGAATTCTTAGGCATACACTTGACCTACCGACATACTTTCACTTTTTACCATTCGGAGAACGAAAAAAACGAGTCTGTCTGCCCGTCCCTTTCGGAACGCGCCAAGATAGTCGATCGAAATCACAAAGGTCCGACTCAACGGTCGAAGCAAACACGTGCAGGCATTGAGGGTGAAAGTTCTGCGATGAAAGTTACCTCGAAAGAACTCTCCGAAAACTCTAACAAGCTCATCAGCCCCAACTTTTTACCTCTCACACACCCGTTTTCGTGAACTCTGCCAACAATGGTTAAGTAAATCCGAAAGTGATATATATATGTGAATAATTTGAAATTATCGTCAGCGAAAGCTGCATAATTAATGTTTAAATATCTTTACATAGTTAAAATACATATTTTGCGTACCAATTAAAACTGAAATTAAATACAATTTTATAAACATATCACAAAGAAAATTTAAAAAATATCACATGTATATATGAGAAATGTAATATATTTCAAAATTACTGAATGTTCTTTTAATAGCAAATATTTTAGTACAGTCAAGGTTTTCTTAACGAAAATGAAGGATATTATTAATTTTTGCATGTTTCGAATTTTTTCTATTATAAATATTAACAAAGTCTCAAACTAAAATTCTATCAAAATAAAATTTCATCTAAAATTAATTAAAGTTAATTATTAAAAAATGTTTATCTTTTAATTTCACAAAGTTTAGTTTCTGAAGAAGAGTCTTCTTTTCAATAGCTTACAACCAAGAAATTATTGACACTTTGACAATTTCGTCAAAAAATATCCTGCAAATTAATTGAAGAATCTGCTAGTATAAAAGAAACATTCCATAATTGTATAATATTTTTTTCTATTTATACATATATATGTACCGGACCGGTTTCAATTTTCGGAACACCATTATCCGCGAGTATTGTATCTGCCATGAGAATTGCTGAGTATTCACAAATATTGTGAATGGTTCTTGACCTCAATGAGTGCAGTTCTATCGCATTCGCTGCGCTTCGTTGACGTGTTACCAGTGTTCGCGTTGCATTACCGATTGCATCATTAAAATAAGCATAATTATGGCCATTTATCATTTACTAACGCGGACATTGAGCATCATGCAAATTGAGCATTACCGTCGAATTATTTTTCAAAGGGAACTTGTAAAATGTATACGAGAGGACTTTCTCTTCCTTTGTTCTTTCCGCCCCTTTGCGACCATGGATCTTGTTACATCCCGTTATACCGTTGTTACAAATTAATTGCCCATTGTTAGTCAGGTTTACCGGCTTGAAAACATATTTACAAAATTGCAGATACTTCAGTCCAATTATTTCCAATATTAATTGACTCTATCTAAAAGAGTATTATTGCGCAAAAATATTTTAAAAAAGGAGATGGAATATCCAGGATATATTATATACGATCTCTCGAAATAATATCTCTCCTAAATGAGAATGTTTTTCTATATGCCACCTACTACCTGTAATATTTTTCCAGCTGACAATACCATTTCGCTTTATACACGAAATACTGTATATCATCGGATACAAATGACGTCAAACGTATCAGATAACAAACATGCAATATTCCACATGTTTCGATTATTACATTTTCCACGCATGTTGCAAATTTTATCTCTCTGTAATCCGATTTATAGCACGCATAAAAGTGTCCCGTGTACAACACAATATTCTAGGATTAATCATTTCATCAGATCTTGAAACTTATTTGAAATATCTTGCATTAAATATTTTGCATTATTTTAGCGAGTGGTAAAGCCCTATCAAATTTAAATAATATGGGATTATCATGTAGCCGCGTTTTGAAAAATTTATATTCGTCAAATATTGTATTGAAAATATATAAAATAATAATCTACAAGCGTAGGATTTTCTCCTAAGAATCGCGTAAACTTATAATTCGGGGCCCCTGCCTTTATGAAAATATCACGTTTCCAGAGTTTCCGCAAGTGAAAGCCGTCCCGGCTTTACGGAGGGTTAATTTCTTGCATTCGACGTTGCTCCGGGTCTCCTTTGTTCGTCCCATAGCTATTATGTCGGCCTCCGCACTTCTCTTTCCATAGCGTTCCTTTCTTCACCGACCTCATCCACCATCAGGCGGAGCACGTCTCGACAAAGAGTGACGGGAGGGGAAGAGAGGGAGGAGGAAGGAGAAGGCGGCGGCTTAATAATTCAAATGTTTACCGTCGCTTTCAAAGATAAGCTGATAAAAGCGTGCACTCGCACTCGAGCTAATATACGCGACGGACTTGAAATCATGCGTGTGCACACGCAGCATGCACGCGCGCATGTATTGTATAATATGCGGGCGTAATTCTCGGTAATGACTCGCGCATTCCATACGCATATCCATGGTGTCCATCCACATACGCGGCGCGCAACGGATTAATCTCCGATCGGCGTGTCCTGTTGCCAAGACGTCATTTTCATTGAATCACCGTCACGCACACGATAACCTCATTTCCGCACCGAATGTATGATCGAAGAGCCATCCCCATCCCTCGCGAGCCAGCGACACGGCAGCTTCGCGTGTAAATATAAATTGATTTATGAAATATTATTTTATGAAATTATAATTCTTTTAAAATGCAATTTTTTTACCTACCCTACCGAGAAAGTAAGATAAAATTTAAAAGTAAAGTGCTCGAAATTTTATAAAGACACGCTTTAATATACATTGGAAGAATGATAACTGAAAAAATGCAATCAGGTTTCAGTTTATGTAAAAAAAATACATACTTGTATAAATCTTTTAATAAAAAAATTGCAAATAAAGTGATCTCTTATGAAGAGCATTAAATATTAAAGATTCCATTGCTGCATAAAATATCTCGAATTTATCGTCACGATGGTTGAATCGGTTGAATAGTTTGACCAGTTTGGACTTGAATACGAGAGAGATTTAGGCACAACTGAACACGTCGAGCACGCAATTACGCATGCAAAATGAAATTATGCCGCTTGCCAATAATACGAAACGCGTCCATCCAAGCGCGACATTGTTTCGAAGAGTGCGATCGGCAACAATGCTTCGTTTCGCAATAATTTCATAGCGCTACCAAGAGTAATGTAGCCTTTGCCAGAACGGCGATACAGTTCGCGAATGGACCGCGCGTGACATATCCAACGTGCAAATTACGCCAGATTATTTCACGCGACGATTGTGCCAACCGGTCGTCGTGTCACTAACGTCACGCGTTTTTATCGCGCCTACTGTCACCTCAAAATACATGAGAGACATTTCACGAGAGAAATATTATTTTACGCGTATTTCTCTGCACCAAGAACGATATATTATTTTGTAATAGCTTGCACATTTTATTTTTTTAAACATTAATAAAAATAAAGATTAAAGTTTATACTATATTTTTTACGTTGAGTTTTTTTTAGCGTCCTTGGTTTTCTCTCACTGTTTATTTATCAAACTAGTTATGTCGTGCATTTAAACAATGCAAAATCTATCATTTTATTTTTATCGCGAGATATTTTTATTGCAAGCCGCTAATCGTCAGTTGACGAAAGAATGACAGGAGCAGGCAGGTGCAGCTGTCCAAAATTATAACGGTGAAGCGTCAGTGACAATGCAAATACCCGGTATCTCGAGCATGTGCAACGCTTAGTACAAGGGCAAACAGCTGCGAGCAGCTGCGCCCAACTCGTCCGAGGGTTTTCTAAGGTGAAACGAACGATTTAGGGCGTAAACGGAAGGGAGAGAGGGAGAGAGATAGAGAGAAGCGCCGATTCTCTCGAATAACCTTTTCGCCAATATGGCGAAAGGTCGTATTCGTGAAGCCCTGGATGAGTGAAATTTCGGCTCGACGAAAATACTGGGTTATGATCGGAGAGATATCTGACGTAAGGCAGCTGCCGATGCCTCTTGGTTACTCGACCGGAACTAATAAACGATCGCGAACACCAGCCAACGCATAGATTCAGGAAATATTTTGCGATATTACGTGGCCGCGCGCAAAATGTCGGATATTTAAATTTAAAATTCCGCGAAATCCGTTATTTCGGAAAAGAGCTATCTTGTGCTATAATGCATGCCATCTTAATTAATATAGGGATAGAGTTTCTATTATAATTTAGACTGAATCAAGAATAGGGCAGAAATTTAAATAATTAATCTACCGAATATTATGAAAGATTTATAAATTTAAAACAATTCAAATTAAATTGTGTTAATAATTAAAACTAGGCAATTTTTTTTTTTTTAATTTATAATTCAACATACACTATAAATAGGAAAAAGAGACTCAACTGTCCGGCGTTAACCTACATCAGAATTGATGAAAACCAGTCTCAATAGAAATGAGTCAAATAAACGGCGCTTCATAGGGCATAATAATCCTACTGCTTTTGGTATGTGACTGTAAAGCCGACTCGTTTGTTTGCAGTGGAACGTCTGTTCAGAGTCACACTAATGAGTCTCGGAATCTAACAGTCGAGAGGTAACGACCCGTTGGCCCTGACACACATACGCCTTGATTGAATTTTCGAGAAGCTACCCGATAAAATCATTTTCTTCAAGAAAGCTGAATGTTGACAATACGACTTTTTCATTAACTATTAATTAACATGTGATATTTCTCTCCTTTCGACTTACACGATGCGATTTATCATATTTCACTGATTATTTGTAAAAAAAAAAAAAAAAAAAAAAAAAACAATAGAGATAAAATTATTTTACTAAATATAAAAATAGGATAAAAAACATGTACGTTGGTAAATATTTATAGAGTACAATTATTTATAATCTGTAGGAAATATACCGGCCGCAATCATTTTCAAGAGTTTTACTTCTATATTGCAAAAAAAAAAAAGGGAAAAAAGAAAAGAGGATTTGACCACAAATCGCAGATTGCAACCGCGCTTCGTCCGGATCTATTATAAAAGTCATTCTCCGTTATTTTTGCCCGATGAAACCCACGCGACCTGTCATTACGTCGCGGCATTTTTATCGCGCAAGAATATCGGCGGCGTTCATCGCACGATGATGAAATTAATTAAAGTATCTCTCTCCGCTCGGTGGATGGACGGTGGTGGATGTCGAAATTACTCGCTTCCTGGTTGAAGAGCCTCGGACTGTTGGTTCGACGCGAGAAGCGGCGCGCGTTAAGCTTCGCTTACAACACGGGTCATTTTCTACTACACTAATTAATATTATCGTGCACGCGCGCAGCAAAAAAACACGATTGCAATAGCGGAAAGCGCGTGTCCTTTCTCTGTCGCATTCCTGAAGCATCTTCGGGAAAAGCGGCACTCGCGACATTCCTCCCCAGGGCTTCGCGAAGGTCTCTATTATTTTAATATTCACCAAACACGGGGGCACGGCGCAAAAACTTGCACGTGACAAGAATTTTCCATCTATTCCTGCACGTAAAGCGACTAACCAATTTCACCGTGTATATCAAAAACCATTTCCCAGGGAGGGATATAGCCAAAATACGCATGATAACGAGAACGCTTCGGCGGCTTACGCGTAACAAGAAATTGATTTTTGGCAGCGGGAAAAAATACAGAGAGGAGGAGAGCGAGATCGAATCGTTTACGCGAGCAAAAATCGTGCGCGCAATCTCTCGGTAATCCGATCTAATTAACGAGGAGACGTGATCGGATTATCGAAAGTTTGCATTATTGCCTGACGATCGGTGGTTTTGTACGAAATTGTTTTCGAAACCGGCCGGATACGCAAAACGTTGCCGACGAAGAATGTCGTGGTTCATCGCGTTATTTTCAATGGCTCGCCGCGACGCTATCCCGTCCATTTATTTATGGAACGAAGCCTTTATTTCGACTACGTTCCAAAATCGGCAGTGAGATATTTCATCGCTGTCGTTTTTTTGCATCGAGCGCGCCGCGACGATCCAAGACACGATACATTCCTGACTCGTGACTGAATATTTTTGCAATTATATAATATAAATGAATTTTTGCGGGACGTTAAGGTCAAGGTGAAAATCAGACACGCGAAAATTTCGAGAGACGAAATTCGCAAGCAAATAGAAACAATGCAAATTTCCATTTACCGATAATCTCGAAAAGTCGCTTTACGAAGAAGATTCGTTTCGTTTTAAATGACAGAACGAGCATCATTAGCAACAGCCGGAATCATGGCCGCGTATTCACGATTATTAGCCCGTCTGCTAATTTGTCGTCCCTGTCGAAAGGCCGCCTCCACGAAAGATAGACGGGCCTGCGCCGTGAATATTACGGCGGCAGTTAATTTTCAGTATCGATCTCATCCCGCGCGCAACGAGGGCGATTTAATTAATTAATTTCCCGCGACATGGGTTATATACGAGTACGTCCTGTTGGACGTTCGAGAAAATGGAGCCGGCCCTTTCCCGAGATGCGCCTAAACACACTCGCACAATCGGAGCCTCTCGTCTCTCTCGTGGACGAGAAAAACGAAGAGACGGAAGAAAAATCGACCGTAACTGTATTGGAAAAATTCATATTCAGAAATATGCACCGTACATCTGTTTTGGCGGATAGTATTGTACTTCATTTGTGTTATTTATTCCGCGAACGAATAAATAAATAAAGTTATTTGTAAGACAGTAAGCTTTCCCTGTTCGATCATCCTGTGAGAATTTATGCGAATGCAGTGCTCGCATAAAAAAGGCTCTCGTATCATGGCGGCTCTTAAATTACGCGCGTTTCATGCCGAATGAAATCCCGTTCCGCTTCTCGCGAAACATCACGTCAATGCCATACAACCCGTACGTTGCTTATTTTTCCACGAGATAGTTTCCGGTGGGTGTTTACCCGAGCGGAAGATTCCGACAGAGGCAAAGAAAAAAGGTGGGGGAGAAAGAGAGAAAAAAAAGAGTTCTCTTTACTCTTCTCACGATGCTACTTTCTGCCGCGGAAAACCAGCCGGCGGTTTGGAAACCGCAAATCGCGAAACAATCGGGAAATCGTGCGGAGAGAAACAAAGAGAGCAAGAGGGGAAGAGAGAGAGAGAAAGAGAAAGCACGGGGATATCATCGAGTAATCGATTACCGGAGAGGAATCGCCCTCTTATTACTCTAGACAACCGCTTTGCGAAACATCGCGAAACGAATGCCACATCAGTTGACGGTTGATGCGATCACGAACAAACAAATGTCGGAAAGAATCCGGATCGACAGCCATAAATATGCGGATACTCGGGAAATTTGAGCCACGAGATTCGTTCGCGGGATCTAAAAATCGCGCGAGAAAAAAAAATTTAATAAAAAAAAAAGAAAAACACATAAATAGAAACTTTCCCTACCGCTGGATGTTACGCATATCAAATTCTTTATTATTAGGATTTTTCCATTGTCCTTTGCCCCAGGGAAGCATTTTCCCAGGTATATAATCCGTCCTTACAAATCTCGGATCGCGGAAGAAGGATCGACGGGGCGCGCGACACATCGACCATAAATGTCGGAATGGAAAAATATGATACGCCTCGCAAACCCAAAATACGAGAGGTCCGACCTCCGACGGAAAGAAAATACGAGAGGAGTACAAGTTGGAAAGGAAATATTCCGCTCGCACGTGGCAAGGAAGAAGGAGAATTGATGGATTGCTTTGCGGGAGTCGGACGGCCTTGATGATCGAAAGAATTCGCATACCACATGGTTGCCCGTTCGCTTAAACGACCGTGAATTTTGTGAATCCAATATTCTCGCGCGACGCTTATTTCGTAATAAAACTTTATAACGACATATTTAAATAAACTTTTCCAAAAATAAAAGAGAAGAAAGAGAGAGAGAGAGAGAAATGGGAATGCGATGAGAGAAGAAAAGAAAAGAAATAAAATGAAAAGCTGCAAGCAATTGAACAAAGTATAAGATGTTATTATAATATAAAGATATTATTATCAGAAGAAAGTAATGACAAATATTTGACGTTACCGTAACATCCTCCTGCGTGTATAGAGAGATTTTACATTATATCGTATATTTAACGGCGTGCAAAAAATCTATTACGCCAATATATCAGTAATGTATAAAACCATATAGACAACGAGACGACGCAAAACTGAATTTACATTACGATCGTCGAAATCGATAATTATTACAATTTTAATTAAAGCAATAATTATCAGATCATGAGAATATCCCTCGCAGAAAAGAAAAAGATTATTAACTTGTAAGAGCAAAAAGAACAAATTAACCTTCCGCGCTTAATAAATCCTTTAATATCTCGGTTATGGGAAGTATTTAGTCGCCTCGCAGGTCCCTAAGATCGTTCCAGCGCATGCTCGGCATTCTCGGAGCATAGGGTTCCCATAAATTGCAAGTATGATACGTCCTGAAAACGTCGGCTCGAGTGCTTTAACACTAAACGACGTAGAGAGGAGCGAAAAGAAAGAAAAGATTAAAAGGGATGACACGTCGGGTCGATATCAGGTAAACCGAGACACCTAACGTGCGCGAAACTCGCGTTGCACACAGTCGCATAAAATAAAATATCAGCGAAAAGTCTTTCCCGCTCTATCAGCGTTCCTTTGAAACTCGATAATAATTATGCGGCTAACCGATAAAATTCATCGCCGCGATTATCCGACAGCGCGATATAAAATCATATTACCCCTCTGGCATTAATATTTATATATTAAATGTATAACCGTTAATTCTGCGGTCAGAAAATGCGATACGTAGAAAATACGGGCTCCCACATTTACTCGCTCTCTTTTATATAAAACGGAATAACTGTATTATTGCGTTATACACATTTGCGAATGGATTATTCGATAATAATAATAATAATAATAATCGGGGAGAAATTTTAACGATCAACATTAGACGAAATACCAAGGCGAAATAGCAGAGTCTAATGCCGGTTCGTCGAAAGCATTCGAGGCTAAACGAAGGGAGCTCGTATTCTCTCCAATTGCGAAACGCGTTTCGCATAATGACGAGCCGCGGCGACGATAAAGCCGCCGACGCGGCCAGAAAGAGGCTCCTCGATGATAAAAGCCGTGCACCGAAAGGGGAGGGAGGAGGGGAGGAGAGGGAGAGAGGAACCGGCTCCCGCGATTCGGACGGCAAAAATGGTTTAATCGCAACCCAGGTACAATATCGCGGGGCACAGGTGCGTGATCGGCGCGGTGCATCATCGGAGAAAATAGCTCTCGATTTCGCGAGCGCGCGCCGATTACCATTCACGGCGCAAAAATACCCGTCTACCTGCAACCGGGACAGTCTTAGTCATCGATATTCGAATCACGGACACAATTACGGCCGATATCACCGGCGGTGGAATTTCAGAGCGAGGTATACAGCGCGAATCGCTAACTAACCGACACGTACGAGCCCTTTGGAAAAGAAGGAAAAAAAAACATATCGACGAGAGAATATTCTTCCTTATCTCTCAACGAATACGCTGGATTCGTCGGCTCGAAAATTGAACGATTACGTAAGTAATCGCGATAAAAGAACGCCAATTGATAAACGGAGCGGCGAGAACCTTCACCGCGCGTATTCTTTCTTCCCGGAGAGGCTGCGTTTTACCGCAACTAATCGCGATTACAGTGGATTTCCTATTACGTCCGCCAGCGACATTCGCGTACCAACGTAAAAGGTGTGGTTTCCAAGTCCCGAGGAGGAGCAATTACACGCGTTAAGTTTCTTCGCTCGGAAGGAGGTACGCTCCGATTGCTGCTTTTACAACCTAGTTTCTCTATCGACAATGGCGTCGTTGACGATGACGATAATTTTGCTCAACGAGGCGCGGATCTACGGGACATACAAATTTCAGTCTCGCGTCGTAAATGCAAGAACGTCGGGATTTTATGGCCAAGTATTTAACATGGCGCTGCGTTTTGCTACATCTTGCGCGCCTCGGAGTAGAGCGGTACATTGCGGACGGAAAACCTCCCGAAGCAAATTAGCACCATTCCGAAGCAAATTGGAATCTCGAAACTACTTAATACATTGCTGCAAATTTTTTTATAAAAAGGAGCTGCTCACAAACTACCGTTCTCAAATATTTTCCTTCCTTCGTCTGACGTTTCAGATGAACGCGCATTATTTTCGACAATTTATTCGATTGCGAGATTAAAGTGGGACACGTTAACGCGAAATCATCTTTCGGAGCTGCTTCACTCAATTATATCGTATTCATTTTGTCGTTTGTCTTTTAATATTTGCGCATTTTTTGCAAATTTATTTTTACTCAGGCAGATTTAAAGACACTGCCGATACATATTTACATTTTATTACTGATATAATTATTTCCAAGTATATTACGCACGTTTTGCCGCAGTTTCGCAATAAAGTTATTATTATCGCACAAAGCGCATCTGACTCTCGCGTTCCACGTCGCTCGCAAGGGGACTAAACGCGCAACGATTCTCTCACGATCGCAAGGAGAACCTGACGTACCGAAGCGACGTATCACGCCAGGGTACCGTAGTCCGGGCGAATACACGTACGGGGCAACGCACACGTACGGGAGAGAGAGTTCGAGGAACGCGGCGTTGGGCAATGCGGCGCGGGCGGAGGTGCGGGGCGGGCGCGGATGCCGCGATAAGCCGCGTAACCGTGCGCCACCGGTAGCCGAGCCGGGCTTCTGTTTATGGCAGCAATTTTTACGCCCATCGGCAAAAACTGACAGTTCTCGTTACCGCCGACCACGCGCCGTATTTCTCATCGATACCGACATCGAGCTTGTCCGCGTCGCTATTACCGTTTTCCTCTTTCGATCATTTTAATTTAATTATCATCGTAGATATTCTTCCCGGGCGAGAAAAATTAATTCTTCCGCACAAGACATTTTTGTATATAATTCCGGTTTCTTTAATCGAGACAAGGTCACATTTTGTCTCTATATATTATAATGCGCAACAATATTATTCGATGGCAAAATGTTGTAAAAGTAAACAAAGAAAGGAACGACATACGGATGACGGCAGTTCTCTTCCTCTCCGTTCGAAGTAAAATTATTAATAAATATTCGTTCCTGAATACGGTTGGAATATTTATGCGCGTTGCACGCCGATCGTTTTATCGCGAGCATGGGAATTTTTATTAAAAATTCTAATTTTGTTAAACTGCTGAATAAATCAGTGCGCACAATCTCTTTCTCGGATTTCAATTTGCATTTATAAATTTTTTATCCTACCTCGTTGCTCGGTAGGGCGACGGAAATCAACTTTATAATTTTGAAAGAGAGCCACGTGCTTTTCGCTCGACAGGAAGCGGATTCCCTCCTCTCCTCTTGCGCGAACCGCATTGCGCTCCGAGGAGCCGCAGGAAGTCACGGCAATGGCAGAATAAGCGGACGGCGTCCATTGAAAACGCGTTAAAATAAACGTGGAGAGAGAGAGAGAGAGAGAGAGAGAGAGGGGAGGGAGGGAGAAGGAAAAAGTGGCGAAAACGCGACGAATGTCACACGCGTGCGGGGATCAAACGTCGGCGGCAGCTGGTTTTCAAGGGGCGCGGACATGCGCCTTTCGCATCCCGGCGCGTCCACGAGAGCGACAGGGGGAGAGATCCGCGCGATCTTGGAGCGCGCGCACCGCATGCCGAAATTACGATTTGTAGCCGACAACGTGGAGGTTCGCCGGTCGAGAAACTATTGCGCTAATTGTACTAACCGTGTCCACGGTAGGCTCCCAGGCAGCGGCGACGGCGACAGGAATGTCCGGGAAAATCTCCTTGGAATATCCCTCGTTGACGCTTCTTCCTCGTCTCACTCACAAATCGCGACACACTTGACCTCGAACATGAAAAAACTCTCTTTCGTTCTCTCTCTCTTTCACCAGGCTCCTCGGATTCTCGCTCTCTTTCTCGTCGCGTCCAAGAGCAACGAGCGAAAAGGACTCGGCACACGCGAGAAACCGTTGCGCGAAACGCGATGACACGACGACGTCGACGGCAGCGACGATGACTGAGGATCACGTTCGGTATAAATCGAAGACAACGTCACGGGTAAGACGGGCACGGATACGCGCGCGCGTCGAGATGACAGCGTCGGTTATTATACGCGTAGGTTGTCGCGAGGAGCCGTTTTGGAGGTTAGGAAGCGCACGACACGACGACGCACCACCGGCTAGCTACTGCTCTCCTTCCTCTCACCGCCTTTCCCTACGAGCTACGCGCGGCCGCCGTCTTTCTCTATCCGTCTGCCCCTCTCACTTGGATTCTCTCTCTCCCACACGAGGAGTTTATACCGTCAGGCCGTGTAAGAGTACGATCGCGTCACGTTGTACGCCGTTCATGCACTAACCGATCGTCCATTCTGCCGGGGGTAAACACCGGATGAGGAGCGAGAAAGAGAGAGACAACGCCGGCGGAGAAAGCAAGAGGGCGTGAGAATGAGACGCACGAAGAAGAAAAATCAAACGGGAGAGGCGCGCACACACGCAAACATACGTACCGGCACGTAGGTAGATAAGTGCGAAGCGCAGAAACAAAGGCGGACCGTGTAGTTCGCGGAAGGGCAAACAAAAAAAACAGAGTGGGGGAAGAGAAACACTGCGCGCCGGTTCGCGATACGCAGAAACGCCGAAACTCGAAAATGCGGTAGATCGGCTTAAAAATCGTAGGCACGAGCAAAGACGGAGAGAGGCGACGCTAAAACTTTACTCCGCGAATCGAGATATGTCAGGGGAACGAGCGAGAGGAGAGGCGAGGGGACGACGCGTTCGAGACGAACGGCGCGGCTCGGAAGGGGGGGGAGGGGAGAGAAGGCTGGGAACGACACGCGAGGGAAGGGAGCGGGGGAACAAGAGAGAGAGAAAGAGAGAAGAGAGCTTACCGAGCGCACGGAAGGTTAGGTGCGGCGTGGGGCGACGAGCGGGAAACGACACAACGCTCCGACTTGGCAGAGGGACGCGGGGCGACTGACGCTCCGAGCGGTAGAGGGGGAACGTAGGCTTCGGCGGGACACTGGGAGGAGGAGAGGGGGGACCGCACAGCCGGCAACAGCCGACTCGACTCGATTTGTCGCGATCTCTCTCGCGCGCTCGGCGTGACGTCGTCTTTGTCGCTCCTTTGAGATTCGATGTATCGCCGCCACTGCCGCCGCCGCCGTCGTCATCACCGATGTGTTGGAGCAGCACGACGCAGGAGGCGCGCCAGGGTGTATACGGGGTGTCCATGATATTCGGCGATTACGTGCTATTCGTCCTCGCGATCCTCCCTCGTGGAATGATTTATTCGCAATGTGCAAAAGTACGTAACGCGGACGTCGTTAACGCTTGTAAACGACTTAATTCGCCCTAACGTTTGGTAAATAATCTCGCAATGTTGCGTTGTATTATAAAGTGTAAATTCGTATAGAGAATACTCCCGTAGGAAAGTGGAAATAAATGTTCTGCCGAGAACATTTACATAATACGAGTTTGCATAGTACACATCTTGACTGTATTTGCATAATGCGGATCCTGTTTGTATTTGCATAATCCAAATTTCGATTTTATTTCAGAACGAATAATATTCTCTATCGTTCGAAAATAGTCGGCATGCCCAACGGAAATTATGATTGTTCGATGCGTTATTCATGACAACTGGGTTACCGGGAGTAACCCAGAAAGAATCATTTCGTGTCATTTTTATTATTTAAAGGCGTGAA
This sequence comes from Camponotus floridanus, assembly GCF_003227725.1. Taxonomy (NCBI): domain Eukaryota; kingdom Metazoa; phylum Arthropoda; class Insecta; order Hymenoptera; family Formicidae; genus Camponotus; species Camponotus floridanus. The sequence goes on from NW_020229838.1 coordinate 2,015,946, forward strand.
ACGCGCAAAATGAAAATTGCTTTTGACGAATCTCGTACAAAGGCAGATATTAATATAAAGAGTATTAATATATACATGCTATTAATAAAATCTAATTTACATCGCATATAAATTATATTCAACGATATTACAATACTAATTTGAACGATGCTTTTATATTCAATTATTCAATTTTGTATTCGTAACATTTATATGCGGAAAAAAATGTTTAAAAATGATAGACTCATAATTTCCCATCAAAATATTCCTTCTAAAATTATTTTATCCCCATTGATTATATATACATATTATCTATATTGATTGAACGGATCTCGTTTCTCGCTGTTTTTGGTCTCTGGTATTCGAATACGACGTACCACGTGAACAAAGAGCACGCGGAGAATCCGCCTAGTACTCTATAGTTCACCCGGTATATGCACACGCAGAACGATCACACGAACGAAAAGAATACAGCACGAGCAAGGTGATAGAAGGAGCAGGAGAAAGAGAGAAGAATATGGGCCCCGAGGAAGAAACGAGCCGGCGGGACGAGGACGCCTTGAAAAAGCAACGAGAGGGATGAAGGTAGAGGGTAGCAGGAGAGAGGGGAGCGGGATAGAGGGATCGAAGTCCGGGGAAACGAACGGGAGACCTTGCGCATCGTGGCCACGATAGAGAGAACGACGCTTTGTGTCGAATAGTAGTTGTGTGAAGGAGAGAGAACCGGGCCTCTTTGCAGAAGGGGAAAACACAGAAGAGGGCCCTCGACCGTCTGCGATCCATGCGTAAAGGCCTTCTCAGACGGCAAAGGTTCTTTCGCCGTTTGCCAAGAAGGGGAAAGAGAGGAAGAAGGAGAGAGACACGGTGTGCACGGAAACCGGATTGCATTTTACATTTTGAATATACCGGGGGTATTTTATCTTTTTCATGACGCGAGATGTGTGTTACTCGATACAGGACAAATGCTCCGTTCCACGTACACTTTTGCCCGAGAGAAGGGGGGTATTTTTAGTCAACTGTGTATTTTTGACAACTCGAGTTTCGAGAGAGAGATAAAAATTGGTTTGGACATCGAGGTCTTGTTAGATCCTCAGAATCCGCTTGGAAATAAAAATTAGATTTGTAAACGATTGAGAAGATTCAACCTTCTCGGCACTTGATATACGTTGTGTACGTGTACGCGTGCGCAGATGTATATGTGTACCAGGGAGAATGTTCAATATTTTAACAAAATAAATTTTACATCTCGTATTACACCGCAGGGAAACATGAGCAAGAAAAATGCTGTATATATTATAGAATATAAGATATTGATCTGTTTTTGTCTGAAAGTTATAACATAACTCTTCTGCAAAATTTCAATGCAATAAAAATTATTTTTTTATTTTCGTTTAATAGAGGAATATCTATTCGCTTTTATTTCAATTTATTTTTGTTATAATGATCATAAGTGAAAACATATATTATTACGAATTGGATCCATTAAAGTCTACTTATCGAATAATAAGATTAATATGTTACAGATATTCTTTTATAAAGTATTATTAATTTTTTAATATAATTTTAGAGAAATATAATATATTTTTTAAACATAATACTTGTACAATATTTAATTATTATGGTCTTTATTTATTATTTTTTATTAAGATTTTTTAGTGAAACTCAGTGAATCATAAGACAGTAATAATCTTATTGAAAATAAAACTGAATTAATTTCAGAATATTGAGTATCTTGGAAGAGAAAAAAATATATGCTTTAATTTTTATAGCTGAATGAGATTATTATTTTTTATTAAGATTATTAATATTAATATTTACAGATGTCATATTTTTTATTTATCTACATATTTTTATAGCTTATTAATAATTTTTTTACACAAAGTATTAATTGTACAAATATATACAAGATATTATTTTTCCAGAATCGAGCATTTGATTGATTTTATTGCGTCGATAGATATTGATCAGAATTAACTCCTGAAATGTGAAAGCCGTTAATGTATTAGTATATTACAAGTGCATTGTAATTTTCAAAGAATTAGCACGCACGACGCACACGTGCGAGATGGAAAGCAAATCGTTGGGTGCGCGTTGAATGAGACTCGACGACGAAATCGTCCTTGTTAGCTTGCGAAAAGCAACCGGTGTTCACGTATCAAGCGACTGATCAGTGAAATTCGTTCATTACGCGAGAAATCCTATGACGTCGTCGTTATGCAATGCGCGACGATTCGAAATACTCCGGATGTTTAAAGCGTATTAAGTACACCTTTGTAGGGATTACGTAAATTTGATTACCTCGGATAACGTTCTCCTAGTTCGACTAGTTATAAAATTTCTTATAGCGTTATGCGTTTATTTTATAAATAGTCTTTGTTACTCAATTCTAGCCATGGCATTGTAAATCACGTTTATATACGTAAGATTATTCGTTTTCGTTTAGACATTCAATTCGAGAGCGAAAGAATTGTGAGAAGTAAATAAAAATCAGTACGTTTTCTATCGACAAATCTAGACGAGTATACTCGAGCATGTTCATATAGTACGAGACTTTTGAAACAGAGTTGCTTGTACGATTCAGTACTTGAAATACGCCGTGTCATCTTAAAATTCGCTATCGATCGTGAAACTAATTTCAATCTTTACTTAAATCCTCCCTAGCTAAAGATCGATCACAGACTGGATAAAGCTGCCTCTTTATACAATGTCGAGTGCAAATTAAGACATCAGTTGCATCGAGAAGTAAATGAACTTCGAGATAAGTTAACAAAGTTTTCTCTCTGACGTCAATATCATTCCGGAGCAATGCGATATAAACGTAACAATATATGCATGACGGAAAGGCTGGACAAAAATGCCATCGGGATAGTCGATGCGTCCCTGCATATTTGCATGGGAACGTACCTACAAGATCCGCTCGTACAAAGAACGCGAGAACCTTTTGCGCGCGAGCGTACGTTTATATGGACTGTTTTGTGTACGTGTTTCTCGTGCGTGGCACGTACGAATGTGGCAGGGAAGAGAGGAGGAACAGATCTCTTAGGGCCATGCTTAAAAAATATAGGTTCGAGGATACCGCAGCAGGAGGGTTTGCCTTTTCCTCGTGGGACAGGAGCAGATCGTTATTTTCTATTTCGTGAGAGATACGCGGGAAACTCTTTCCTTCCTGCCCGAAGACCGAACAGGGCGCGGCTCATTCCTTGTTTGGGCCTGTTCGGAGTAGATTCCCCATCATCGAGAATGCAGGATAACGGATCAAGAAACAAAGACTTGGGATGTTTTATGGACCGCGGGCTTCTCCTGGTAAAGTCAGTTGTAAACTTGTATTCGGAGAAGAAATTTCCTCGAATTATATACAAGGTTGTACAAGAATCCTAAACTAGTCCATGTTTGATTGGACGAATATCGGACAATGCATTTTAATTTAAGGTAAAAAAATAGATCAAGAAGTTTATATCCTTGGAAGATTTTCATGATATTGTATAAAGTATATATAAAGTTTTATATCTTCAAAGTGTAAGATTTATTTCTCGCAATTAATCTTATTTTTAATTTATTTTTATTTTTACTCTCGTTGCTGCCAATCCTAAGCTGTCAATTTATTAATTACTATTATATAATTATATATTTTGTCATATCTAAATCTGAAGATGTTGCCTATCAATTCTTAGTGTATAGTTATTAATATTTTGCCTACCTAAGCATGTATCACCTTTATCGAAGGTGATCATGCTTTTTTATATTTATTATGTAGCCGATTGTAATATACTCGTTTTCTATTATAATCGATAATACCTTGACGATTATTGCGTCTTCAAGGCTAAACATGATTCCATCGAATGACAAGTAAATGAGATGTTTGTTTTAGAACTGTCGTGATCGTTTGGAAAGAAAGCGACTATAATTTAATCTTTTTAATGGCGTAGTACGATTATTTCAAATTGCCCTCTATATTATCGAACCGTCCATGATTGTGTACTCAAGGTCGAAATTGTCCGCTTTCATTCCCAGAACGAAAATAAAACGGCTTACAGATCTCGAAATAAACATTTAACGCAAATATTTCTCGACATATTATTTGCAGTGAATATTTACAGAGATGCATTTCAGTGAAATGAAGTGTATGACTTATACGAGATGTATTTTAAGATTGAATCTCTTCCGCGCGCGTGTAGTCATAACACGAAGTTCTAGTTCGAGATTTACTTGTCAAAACAGTTAATATGAAAGATCCAAAACTTGTCAAAAATTGATGTTTAATGTTTAGATATATTGCCCCGGATTAATCGCATAATGCGTCAATGACATTTAAGGCAAATCCGAGTCCCCACGTATATTATAATAGAGTGGTGACTCATATCGTTATCAGCTGATCCAAGGCTGAGAATCTATTCGACCCTATCAAGCAAGTCGGCGGAGGAAATAAAACGTTTCCATCGGTGTCGTTCCGCAATAAAGTACGCAAATGAGGTTACATGCGTGAGAAAGGAAAAGAGAGAGAGAGAGAGAGATGAATTTCCCTCTCTTTCTCTCTCTTTCCTGCGAATTTTCTTCCGGGTGTATTTTGCAGTTTCAGATCTCGGAACAACATCCGTAGAGCAAAAGAGAGAGACAGCGTGCGGGCCATATCTCACCCTGGCGTAAAACGCTAAACGCCGCGTTTCAACGTGCGAATTAAGATTTATCGCGGCCGCCGTTTGACCAAGAAGCCTTTTCGCGCCGCCGTAAAGTCACGACGAAGACTTATGGTTCGCCGCAAGTTGGCCCATGTTCCCGGTGACCTCTCCAAATAGGACTTGCTGCATTTAAGTTTCGTTAAAAAGAACTCGGCAATCCCGAACTTACAGTAGTATAGTATATAGTATCGACTAGTATTGTAACGTCGTAAAGTCTATAAGCGTTATAGATAACGGAAACTTTGTGAAAACTACGAGGATTCTCTTATATAAACAGAATCTTCGTTTAAAGTTCCCCTTGAAGATCGCTAAGATGGAATCTCGAAACTCGACGAGAACGAAAACCTACGATCGCGCGAATAACTTAATGTAGGCGACACTTGGCACAAGTAGCGTCGTTCGTCATTCGAATGAACAGCTAGGAACATTTGCACGAATCGACGATTAAACTTGATTCCGGTTTCGGAAAAATCTCAAGTCATTATAAATCAATCAACTGTTTGACGAGATTACGAGGAATCACATAAAGCCTCTACCTATTTCTACGAATTGCACATTTAGAATAAATATTTCATTATAAATAATAATAAATAAATAATAAATAAATAAATATTTTATTGTAACATTATGTATTATTTACGCAATAAATATATGTCAATTTATAGAGATACATATATGAAAGAAATTTTAACTTTTTAATTCAATATATATATAAATATTTTACATAGTAAAATACCTTTTACTACATATATTTAATAAAGGTACTTATTAAATGTAGCAAGAATGCTTTTATAGAAATATGCGGTAACTTTTCGTAAAAAAAATTTGTAGATGCAGAATTAATTTATTCGCGAGGAAAAAGGGAACGTTTACCTCAAACGAGAGTAAATCTGAAATGCAATGAGAAATCGATCTACTCGCTTCGACGAAGGTAATCGAAGCGAAACGCAAACGATTAAGGCGACTTGGACGCGGTGCTATCGATTATCGCGATCAGGTAACCGTGAACCTGAATCCGAGACTTGTCCCAACCGGTATGTCGTGCAGTAAAATGAGATATCGCGTATAACCCTTGCCCGTTTCATCGCTATCCGTCTCTCTTGCCCTCGTTTAAGAGAGAGAATGAGACAGGTTCACTTGCACTAAACTCTTGGAACGGATTGTATTTTGCCGCAATGTCTGTCACGAGTAAATCGTCCCGGAATCATGCAATAACGACAAAGTTACGACAGATATAATTACAGCGTTATGCGAGCCGAAATTTAGAGCCCGCGTTCTTTACGTTAGAAAAATTTGATTCGATCCACACGTGTCTCTTTCGGCAGGAACATTGCACGATTTTTCAGAAAAAAATACATTCGTTTTCTACTGCTTTTGCCGCGTTAAGCGTCATCACTGCGGACAGCAATGTCCGCGGCGATATTTATAGCCGATGAAATATTGATGCTTATACGGCATATATGAAAATGAATGTGCGTGCATGCTAAATTTCAAGGCTTTTAAACCGATACTTATCAACGACATTACATCCTATATATTTGCCTCAAACGATGTCACTAGAAAAATCTTCGCGTGACATTCGATGACGTATCATGACACTCGTTACGAATCGCTCGATAAAACATCGCAATATTCTCTGCGTATCGCAGACTGCTTTGAAAATTTTTCAAGAAACATTCGCCCGAGTTGCGCGAGCAACGAACCAGAAGCAAGAGAACTGAAATTAATCCAAATTAAGTAATGACGCTCCCCCGCTCGTAAAGAACGCGGACGTCGGCGCTAGACGTTCGAATCGCCGCAGCGCAGTGCCGTATTTTAATAGGATGGAAGCAGAAAAATATTGTTAATTTCTGAAAATCTTATTACATTGTGAATAATATGAAAATATTTTATTTTTGTATTATATACGATATTAATCTTTCTCGCATTTAAAAATGTATTTAAAAAAACAAAAAACGTTAATATTTGTCTCTGCATTTTTAAAACTTAAATAATTTAATATTTGAATAAATAAAAAATCATATAATAAGCACATAAAGTAATATAATAATTAATGTTTATTATTTTTTATTAATGTAATATATTTAAAATATTTTCCCAGAGCCTCAAAATGATAAAAACGACGTTGCCGTAGTGACCGTCACTTTCGTTCGTTCGCTTTCTTTCTCAGTCTTTCTCGCGTTTCTACATCACGTACCATCTGCTGTCCGTCTCCCGATTAATTAATCGACCGGCTTGTCTGACCTCTCGTTTACACTCTGCTCTCTTTATATGTTGTTTCTTCTATCGTTTATACAGACAATATCACGCTAGACCTACAAATAACATTTGTAGGTAATAAATATCGTCAGAATAAAACATAATGAAAAAGCATATAAAAATTCGACAAATTGTATAGTGTGTAATCTGCTTTTTGTTAATTTCATTCCATATTTATGTCAGTATGGATTTGATTGGTCATTAATACACGTGAAATCCAATACTTTAACACGCCCTTCTCTCGATATTATTAACTGCTATTCTTGAAACTGACCGGTGTTTTGTCTGCGATGTCATTTGCAATCTTGACGGATGCATTACCGTCCTAATAAAACAGTAATTCACGATGAAAGATAATGACAATCTGACACTGTCGGTGACGGCGTTCAAGGAAAAAGATGGGTTGGCACCACTTCAGTCACTTCTAATTCTGTCGACCAGACATCAGTCCCAATTTATATCAATCGACTAGTATTTCTTCAGTTCTCTCGCCAGCGACAAGTTTCAAATCTGCTTGAAATAATTTCAAAATTCCATGTTCGCTAACATTTTAGTACGGCGATGACTCGAGATGATCTACCGAGTGGTCGCACGGCACAGTTGGAGCAGCAAACGAGTTGCCGTAAATCGCGCGTTTGTGAGAAGCTATTTTTGCAGAAATAAATAACAGAAGTGTTAATTGCCGCAGACAAGTCAATTTGCGCGCAACCTGTCGCGATGTAGCGAGTTAATTAACCGCCACGTCAGAGTCTCTTAGCGAGAGCGTGATTCTAGAATTCGGCTTCGAATCCCTCACCCCGTCTCGCTTTTCGCGTTTCTTTCTCTCTTCCTCGCACGATACGTACTCACCCAACTTAGTCTAAGCCTTCCGTCTTCGTTCGGCTGTATATCTCTATCTCTATTAGCGAAAATGTAAGGCCGGGCCCGTCGCCAACTCTGCCCAAACTATGACGACGATAGCTTCGTACTCGGTCGCTGTTTGACTTATCGACATAACGATTTCGCCAAAACTTCGCGCCGTTCAAATAACGCCTATGAGAAACGTTCCGTGTATTTTGACACTTTGACCCAGACGCATAAACAACCAGTCAAGTTGTAGCAGGCAAGCGGTTCAGAACTCGCCGGAAATTAAAATTCACTGCGTCTTGAAAATTTTCGCAGCAAGGAAAACGCCGAAATGTCAATCGATAAAAGGGAGATGATATATCCAAATAATTACTGTCACCGTTCATCTTTTTCGCGATCAAATGTCGCGAATATATGTACACGGCGAAATAACACGATAGCTCGCAAAGTGTTAAGCTCGCCTAAGTAACTTTCGAAAGCCGTGACTAACACAAAGCCCAGAAAAGAAAGAAAAACGGAGAGAGTATACGCTGGATTATATTTATAAAAAGCGCGACACGTATCATTTATGGCGCGAATTAATCACAGACTCGTAGGGAATGATAACAAGCTTTTTGCATACTTTCTCCTTTTTCCTTCGTAAATAATCACAGTGTTCCCACCGATGGGCACAGAGAGAACGCAATTTTTCGCGTGCAATATGTTCGTTTTAATCCGTATGTACGTTACGATTTAAATTGGATATCGGATATTAAATTGAATCATCGGCGCTCCCTTAGTCGCGGATATTCCGCGAAATAAATCTAGTTGCGCGCGAAAGCTGAAACTTTTCACGACAATTCGATTATGTAGCTGTCCTCTGACGTTTCAGGCGCAACTTTTAATTTTTGTCCCGCACAGATGGCGGAATTAGGTACCCTTCATTAAAACTTGGACGATATATCACGCTCTATTGGTTGAAGAAAACTCGCTTCTCGGATATCTTGAATCTACAGACGTACCTATAAACGTCTTTGGGCATTTTTCAACAAGCGACACAGAGGACAATGTACACAGTATCGGTGTGTCTTCATTCTTGTTGATTGCCGAATGTAAACAAGGATAAAATGAATTTTCTGTGTCCTGTGTCGTTTGCTGAAAAACACCCTTTAATAACAAAGTCATTAAACCGAATATAACGAAACAAAATAAGAATAAAAGAAGAACGATGCGGAATACATTTCTTTTAATTTCGATTAATATTCTCCTCGAGTCAAAGTCGATATCTTTCTTAGGAAAAATTTAAAAATAACTCCAAGTACGATAGAAAAACGAAACGCTTCACGTGAAGAAACGAAAGCCGTCATACGTGAAATTTTCATTGCGCGGAATATAAAGTGCACTTACTAAGTTGTCAAGCCTGCCGCGAATGATAACATTACGGATAATGACGATGCAATTTGTGTCGATAAAGCGTAAAATGGCCAATGTGTTGTTGTCATATCGACCCTCAAGTCGACCGCACCACCCTGTCCGATGCACGGGACACATACACATATGATAATGTCGCGTGACCTTAAAGTCGCCGCACGCTTCGTTTTTTTTTCTCTCCTCCCGACGCGACGACGCGTTAAAAGAAAAATAAACGGATGTAAGTGGCGAACAACACGATCTAAAAATATGGGGTAGCGCATAAATACGGGGTACGAGGCGCGCCGAGTCCCCCGTGCTTTTAAGCGAATCAATAAACCGCGAGGAATTCCTGCTCGTTATTTTTATCGACCTCATCATTCGTGTTTCCCAAAAAGAACATCGTGATCTACGTTATTCTCACCTTTTTTTTTCCCGCATCTTTTCGCAGATAAATCTCCCGTGGCGGAAAAAAGCGCGGAGATTTGCGGCTTCGCGCGTGCTTTTAAACGTGCGTGCGGTTGCGTTACGGCAATTAATTCGTCGGTGTTAATTAATGGTACGGAGAGGACGGACGATGTGGCGAAAGCGGACGAAGAACAATCGTTCTGCCCTTCGCCCGCAGACGCGAATTTAAGGAGCGATTCCTCACGTGCGGCGGTTACTCCCCGGTATTTCGCGAAGGCGCGCAAATCCAGATTAAGATTAGAGGATTCGATCGACGCGGTTTATTTCTCAGATGTAATGATGTTTAGATCTTCATCGTGCACAAGATGAATATTACGTACGTTTATAGAAAAACGGGTGACAAATTGTGTGACTTCTGTGCAAAATGCGATGAGCATTTTTGCAAATAAATCTCTTCCCGTTACATTTGCGAAATTATTACACAGCTAAAGTTGCAACGTTGCGTGGAAAAAGGAAACGGCGGGTTTACGGTACCGGAATGATGCGGCAAGACTCTTTCGATGAGGATTCAAATGTACATGTATAAAGAAACTTATTGCGGGAAGCTTTACGATAACGTTCCGTCGTAATAGAATGAAAACTAATCCCCTTCATTTCCAAGAAAACGCTCTCGGATAGAATTAATTCAGGCAGCTTAATCAACGATGATGTATATTTTAAAATGGTTACTTGCAGGACGGATTTATTCGTTATCAAAACAATTCGTAATTCCAAATCTACGCGACACGGTAATCCGATCGGAAGGTATAATGTTTCGAATATTGGAAATTTGATCAACGTGGGGTCTGCCTGGCTTTACGATGGAGGCCCGTAATTACATTAATGGCGAATCGTGGTAGATGGTAATATCGATTACGAGAACGTACTGCATGCTCTTTTAGAACGCGTGCTCTTGTAAAAGAGCATCATTTGCGAATCTTATCGGATTTGTATATCGGGACCTCGCAATTGCTCCGACACTTCCCTGAACAATTTCGTTTTCCCCTTTCTTTCTCCCTTTCCCTCTCCCACAATTTCTTAATAGAAAAAAACACGCAAAAATACAAGAATAACTTTTCCACGAGACAATTCGTCCGGACCGCAGAAATTATACAAACGAGGACGCAACACAAACGATTGTTTTTTTTTTACCTCGCGGCGATCGCGAAGGCAAATTAAATTCTCCCGTCTCGAGTGCAGAAATTTTATCTTTCGTGTTTCGCTCGCTATTCGCGTTTGAACAAATTTTATAACGCGATAAGGGAAACGAAAAATAACGAGAGCGAATGCGCGCGCAAAGGGATAAAAAGCGCGGAGAAAAAGAAGGAAAGGAACAAAAGGGGAGAGAAAAATACAAATGTAATTTCCAATAGATTTGTGAATAGTGACATAGCAGCGGCCGCGAGCAAAAAACTTATGCGCCGCTGCAACATTCGAAAACATTGCGCCGTGAATACGAGGGAAACCGACGAAAGCGAGTAACGTCGATATTGTACGCAGTTCAGACCATGGAATACCCATTGTTGTTCGGCATTGTTGGCACGTATTCCCTCCTTCAACGATGATTGATAACCGACTTCGCGTCGGTGTAAGTTCGCGTACACGCGAGCCGCATACATTAACGATAATAGTGCGTATCGCGGCGAATCGCCCTGGCACGCACTTCCACATCCGCGCTCGCGGAAGCGGCGCACACGGACGCTCGCAGGGATGGTCATTTAGCATGTAGCTTCGATTTAATAATAGCTTGCGTTTAGTAATATATCTTTGCTCGCTACAGAGATAAGCGAGTCAGTTTTCTCAATTTTCCACCTGTGTCACCTTTCAAAATTTCATTATTACATGCAATCGCGTACTAATGGAGTTATGTTTAATTTTCTCGCGACACTCTTTAACGAGGTTGTCGTGACGATATGGACAAATTGATAATTGGCTGGAAATTCGATTTACCTTCTCCAATTTTATTTCACTCGCCGTTAAGACTACAATTCGCTCTTTTCGCAGGTTGAGAACCCCGACTTCGGTATCGCGGAACGAACATTCCGTCGCTTCTACGAACGAATAGAGGAAGCTGCTTCGCACACACATACGCATACTACATGTGGACTACTACAGTCACGCGCGACAGCATCTATGTGCCCCCGTAGAAACAGGGGACCGTATTGTGCGGCTTGGTGTGTCTACAAGTTTACCCGAGATAAGCGCTGAATGGATTCGTTTATTGAATTTCACACGGTCCTGCGGACCTTCGTCGACGCCACCAATTTTTCGATCTCATCATCTTCTTGTTTGCACCTATCACGCGGTGCTACGATACGTATTCATACAGAGTTCTTGGTTCAGACAAAGTTATTTAAATAATTATTTTCAATAGTCTGCATTTTTGAAAATGTACCTATCGTTAATTATAATCATAATTTTTTTTATATCAAATATGTTTCGCACAATTATCACCGACTTAAAATTGTCACGTGGAAATATCTGTGGGTGTCTGCATCTCGAAAATTACCAAAGATATTTATATAAATGTTCCACCAGCATCACTATTCACTTGATTTTAAAGCGCAACAGGGTGCAAATATTTTTGCGATTACCAATTTATTTACTAGAACATAGGAATGCGGAATATTCGCGCTCTATCGTAATCCAGGATAAATTCATCTGGTCTTTGTTGGTCTGTCGGTTAAAATAATCGACATTCGAAACAGTCGCGTACCGGAACGACGACGCAGTTTCATAAAACGTCTAATCTACACATGTCGGAGCAGACCACTATAATACCAATGTATACGGCTTCATAAATGTCGCATACGCCATTACGAGCCAATGCTTGCAGAATCTGTTGGCGAAACGCCTAGGAAGCTTCGTTTGGCTCTCTATCAATAGAGTTCCGTTTCGAGTTTTCTCCGATTGGCGCCCGAAAGACGCTCCTCGGTTTCCTTTTCACGTAATAAATGCCAACTCCTAAATGGCGAACAAGAACATGTATTAGCAAAGTCCACAAACTGTGAAATAATGAGAACATTTATTTGACGATTAATTTCTTCGAAATGTATAAATATCTCAACATAGATTAAAGTCAACAAAAAATGCGACAATCTTAAAGATCAATTTTAAGATCAATTAATTTCTCGTGATACATTAATTTCTACACGATAGATATTCATGCGTTATAATTTGTATGTAAAAGAATAAAAAGATATATATATATATATATATATATATATATATATGTGCAGTTAATAAGAAGGAATTAAGGTAATTGTGCGACGTCTCTGGGAGCCGTCAGTGTGGCGACGACGATTGCAAAAAGAAACAAGGCGCCAGACAATGGCTCGTGTTTGTGACCTCCGCGAAAGCGAAAACTAGCCCGAGGAATCCGGAGGAAAAGAGGAGCTCCGGCGAATGACCTCCGGAACAAATGTCGTCATTTGCATGTGCGTGCGCGCAGCTTCAAGTACGACCGGCGACCGCCATGTTTATTCAACACACGACCGTTCATTACCCACATGACAATATTGGTCGATGGACGACGAATCGCTCGTATCCCGATACGTACGCGCGATTTGATATGCGAACACTCGTGAGTGCACGTGTGCAAGAAAAGCGGAGCAAGATGTGGTCACGTGGCAGTAACCATCGATGATGTTTTCGAGGATGTTGAATGCGAGAAGGTGGATAAAATCATGAACTTTATCGCAAAAAATGGAGGCATTCTTTCCCATAACATTATTCATAGTTTACATCTGTCTCTGTTTAATTAATGTGTTCAATTTCTGAAAATTATTATTATATTAATATATAAACTATTTATTAGTAGGCGTGCAAGAAAAAATGGTGTTTGAGAAGATATTCTCTTAGCAGCTCATGTTAAAATAATTTTATTCATTTCAATGCCTATGATGATAACAATCAATCATTATCAGCAACTTGACAAAATCCCAAATAATATCACAATAATGAATTTTTTTAATATTAATCATTAAATTGTAATTAATTTAATGTATTTCCCCGATAGCGTCAATTTATTATTCGTGCATCGTAATAATGTGTACCAATGACACAAAACAGCACGCATATGGCACTCCGCCGGAAACATGACTGCGGATAATCGCGTATTCGGCATGATCAAGATTTTATTGATAGCTCCTAATAATCCACGATACGCGGGACCAGGCGTTGCCATGGTAGCCTATATTAACTTTGATCTCAGGTGGGACGCCCACCGGAAATGTGTTCCACTATTCGTCAATGCTCGGTGTAATCAAGATCGAGAACACTTCAATAATGCACGACCGGTTAATCAGTTTCCAATACGGCATCGGGCATGACACGCGGCGATGTGCGAGGCCAGAGGTCCCATCGCCACTTCCGACGGGGTTTGATTACGCGGTTTCACTTTTGGAACATCCGCTGCAATTACAATTAAATTTTTTCGGCAACCAACGAACGAAAAACAGTCGTTTGAAACTCGTAAATTTCGCATTAATATAATGCGCAAAAAAGAGACCATCGTCTGATCATCGCAATAAAGTAACATTAAGCATCTTTTTAGAGACAAAAAATTTTAAAAATCTCATGCATGCCCAGCTGTTTGGGATGAATTTGTCGGATTCAAGAAACAAAATGCTGACGAGGAATTAAATCTTTTCTTAAGAGCACTTAAGCTTTGAAAATCAAAAAAACGAAGCAAAAATTCTCTCTTTTTCTCTTGATAATTTTCAATCATGATACTCGAAACTTTGACATCCGGTGCTTTTGTCTCTGCGGAAACATGCTTCTCGACGGCATAATCGTACGGAAGAATCGATCGTGCCTGCGGCAGCAACAGCAGCAATAGTAGCATCCACGGTATATATGGCGGATGGTCGTCGTCGGTACAACATGAAGGGGGCCAGGTTTGCATACAGGGTGGCCGCGGCTGACCGGGTTTTGCATCGGGAAATTTGCATTGAACGACGCACGCGGATGCACGCGCGGGTCACAACGCGCGTTTTCAACACGCGAATACATGCGTGCGCAGTCTCTCTCTTTCTCCTCTCTTCTCTTCGCTCTTCTCTCTCGAGCACGTTCGTGCGTGTAAACGCTCGTCCGAATCGGATGGCGGAAAATTATGCATGAGGATTTCGCGCGACTCAACCGTCGCCGAGTATTCACGTGTCGTCCCGGTAATTTATTCGTCCCTCGCGAGCGCTCACCCCCCGCCCCGCGGCAACGATCCGGAGGATCAATCGGTCGGGATGACGTCCGAAAGAAAAGGATCGCCGGAGATAAATTCGAATCATGTCCGATTCACCTCGGAGCTAATTTCCTATTAGTTATATACATATGTATATTAAGTATGAAAAATATAAATAATAATAATTTATTCATATGCGGCATATACAGAAACTGGAAAAGAAAAACTGCGCATATCAATAGGCGAAGCGGTAGCAATAATAAGCTGTTTTTAATTTTGATGAATAACAAAATTTGTGCAAAGATAGAACAAAAAAAATAACAATATATAAGTAAATGGATGTAGAGACAATAGAATTGACTAATTAATTAGAACTTGCGCAATAAAAAATTGTTACTAAATATTATTGTAAAGAAAGATTTAATTAATATGAAATTAAAATTCTTCTTGTTTGATAGGAATTTGATTTGACTGTGCGATTGCGTAATTTTTTGTAAGACACTTTGTTGCAATACAATACATACTTTTCACTCTTTGTTGTTTTATTTTTGGCCGCGTAAGAGTCATCTCCGTTTGGGCTTAGCGTTTCGCAGAAATGCAGTAAAGAAAGCGACATTTTTTTTTACTCGGAGCAGTATAGAGTCTTTGTAAAGGACGCGCATATAGAATACGTTGACGAGTTCCGTTTTTGAAAAAGTGAAAAAAAGAAGTAGTAATCGGAGTTATTCGTGCAAAGTGAATCACCCCGGGGATTTGGACGCGCGAGAAGGAGCGGGATCGAGACGAGAGGCGGGAAAGAGAGATGGCGAACGTGACCCCCACGGAAGATAACGCGGTAAGCGCTTGTATATACGCGATTGCATGCATGCAGGCGTGCATATTTGATCGCGCCGTCGTGCAACAATGGCGTTACACAAAAGCAACGCGTGACTCACATCGCTATTTACACGGGCGCGGAATGTAAAATTCAGTCAACGTCCATTTTTCGAATTGTTCTAATTATGTATGCGTCTGTGACTTACTCGAAAGCGCATCCGCATCATTTGCATAGAATTAAAACTACATTACCGTGACGGAGAATCTAAAGTGCAAGTTGACACGATAATCGATAAAAAAACGTAAACATTGCGTACCATTAAGTATCACGCAACGAAATTACGATATACATGATTAGTGATATAATTATATTTCATAAGCAGATTATGAAGAAATTATAAATAGCATTTCATTTAAATAATATATTATTTATTACTTTTGATTTTCCACGAGAATGTATAATATATTCTCGTAAATATAGTAGATATTTATTTAAAATGCGACTATTAAATTTATAAAAATAAATACATATGCATATATAAATTTATATAAAAAATAATATATAGTATATTTTTTGAAATATTTTACATTATTTATATCTCATATGAGAGAGAGAAATATAAAGCGAATGATTGCTTGAATCTTCAAAGAGGAAAATATATATTTCTTTCTGATTCGTAGATTCAATTAAATAATTTAAATCGGATTTTAATTAATACACAAATGTAATTATCATTCATCAACATTAATCAACATTTACCATCGTAAGATAAAAAATATTATATTTACGCATAAATATTCTTATTTTCCATTTCAAATATTGTTTTATTCATCTTTAGATATGATTTTAAATGTAAGAAAAAAATGAAAAAAAGCATTTGCGAGTATCTCTCTATAAAACCATATTAAACAAATAACTATAATAAGATAAATTTTATCGATATACTTTCTATTTATTTGCGTATAAAATGCTCATTTATTTCTCCCCTGAACCTATCGATAGCGGCGAATGTTGTTCGAATGATATGTGATAAAAAATATTATCGACGAGATCCCACGATTTTTTATCTTGCGCCACGTTATCGAGATTTTGGGGTTTCGAGAGTTTCGGCATTAACGATAGTTTTCGTTCGTGGCTCGAGTCACGATTGCACGCGTAGCTCGTTATATCGTAAACGATCGCTATTTTTTTCTATCTCCGATATAGCTATCGTGCTGCCACGTCCAACATATTCGATTTATGACAGTCTCTTTCGGGATCGAGATAATAATGCCACATAACATGCACAAGTAAATAGAGAACCGTCTGAGACGCGGTTTCGAAATAGTATCATTAATTACAGAATTATAAGCACGTTTACATCTCTCTCCAAGATTTTTATCGGATATAATATATACATATAAACTAATAACATATAAAGCAGAATGATTACTTTCTCATCGCGTGTCTAAGAAGAATTATACAACTCTCCCAGTTTGCTCTACGTGTCGCTGTTTCTACGATATTTGAATTTTCAAAAAAACATGAAAAAAATTGTCGCCGCGATTTTATTTATAGTTTACAAAAAACGCAGCATTGAAAAGTACGTTATGGCCCAAGGCGTGCTCGTGCATGTTTTGCTTTCGCGCCACCGGATACCAGCGCGCTTTTATGCGCGATATCGTCGAATTGACGCGGATGCATCCGTCGCGCGCGCGTCAGTCGACGAAAATGGAATAAAGCCTCGCTGGTTCGAATCCGTCCATTTCTGATGGACCATCGCTAAACGCCGGATCTCACAGCGTGCAAAAAATTGAGCTTCGCGATTGACGCGCCGCGAGACATGCATGCATGCGTCGATATATCGACGGCTCGTAGCATAAGAGTTATAACTCAAAATATACGTATATTCGTATATCAAAGAGATAAGATGATTTTTCTCAATAAATTTCAACATATACTGTTTGATTTTGTTCGATTTTGTTTTAGCGATAAAATGGAGCACTCGTCGTTGACATCAATTGGCATCATTTGATGCATTATAAATATTGATATTTCTGCAAATAAATTATTATCCTATACATTAACAATGCATAATCCAGCAGAGGGGAGAAACAACGATAACAGTTTTATTTTCCATTTAAAATATTTTGTTCATTTTTGTTTGCGACAACATGTAAAGATTATTTACAATATTTATAGATACTAACAATATTTGTAGATGAAACAACAAGCTAAAAAAATAAAATAAAAATAAAGATAGAGAGTAAAAGCACATCCGACTTTCTCAAATTTTGCATTTAAGTATCTCTAAAGTCAATCAGAAAATTAAAAAAATCTATTCGGGATTTTTTTCAGGTTTTTTTTTAACACGACTAGCGCGTGTACAATTGCAAACTCGCGGCGTCATAACTTGCTTCGAAGAGTGACCAATCTCGCGCTCAATGCGCGAGGTTCCCAGTTGATCTTAGCGTGGCGTATCGACGTAACTGTCGATACTCTGCCTAATAATATGCGAGATCGGCATTCGAATGGGCCATATCGCCGCAAAGCGGAGTTCTCGCCGTTGCTGAATTTCGCGGACGCTCCGATAATGCACGCCCGGCAGATTGCGTAGATTAAACTTGCCCAGCTTCCGCCTGTGCCAATATTCGGTGCTTTATCCATTGACGGTGCGTCAATGCCCGATGGAAACTGATGAAAAGTGCGCTGTAGCGAAAATACGAGTCTCTTTTTTTTCGTCTATTCGCGTCGACGTCTGAGAAATGAGTCGAGAATCGGCCTTCGTGTGCCAAAAGCGTTCTCGTACGGGGATCTCGCGATAAATAGTCAGTCGCGCATACCAAGAGATTCATGTGTGTATACATACATATATATATATATATATATATATATATATATATATATATATACACATTTTAGGAAAAATATTTATTTCCATAGCGAGAATACGCAGCTGCATTCGATATCAAATATTTATTCGCCGCGCCGTGAGTGACGCAATATCGCTGCGTTTGCTGCTCGAAGAGAAGACACGGGATCGTCTGTATAACTTTGAAATTCCTACCGGTAGTTAAGGAATTCTGAGTAGTTTTAAGCAGACAGTCCGGCGCAAAGTAACTTCGAAGCAACTAACGCAAAATTTCATTAGCTCGCCTGCGGTATGTCCTTTATGTATTCAGCGAACGATTTGGAATGTTGGAAAGAAATTGTAATGATAATTTGTATATCTTGTGTCGGTAATGAGAGAATAATAAAATGTGTACATGCGTGAAAAACAAGAAATGTGTATAATAAAAATAACTACCGTAACACTCTCTAAGTTTTAAAACTATAATTATATATTTCGTTCGATTATGCGGAACATCATATTTAAATGAGCAAAGATGGTCGAAATAATATTTAAAATAAAAATATATGAGAGTTAATTTTCCTCTACTAGATTATATGATTGTTGTAAAATAATAATCCATTTGTATTAAATTGTGTTAATTAAAATTTAATTTAAAATGTTTCGTTGATTTTATGACTCGGAAGCAAATATTTTTAATGTATATTTGTTGCGCTAGAAATTTCAAACAATTAATGGAGACAATTATTTCTTTCATTAAATGGACAATAAAATATTTTTGTGTTTTTTCATGAATTTATATTCATTTTACATATAAATATATCTTTTAAAATTTACATATTTGTTAGGTTTGTTGTTCATATTGCATTACTTGTTTTTCTTAAATTGTGTTTATTAAATACATCCTAATTACTCTTTTGAAATAAATGAGTATCTGTTTTGTTACAATTTTAATTATTTACATTTAATATGATATTTTAAATGATACTGGAAATAATAGTTTGAAATAATTAATATAAATTTAAAAGCTTTAAATAATATTTTAAATAATAATTTCTCTTTTTCTCTTTGATATAATTCTTTTAAAATTATTTTAATTAATAATTTTGACTTTAATAACTAAATATTTCAAATAAATATTTTCTATATATTTATATCTCTATCATCCTTTCCTTTCGCGGAAAATAAATCTATAAATAATATCTTATTTCAATAAAAATATACAATTACTTTCAATACCTGCATTCGACATGTACTATCGCATTTAAGATTCCAAGCTAAGCATATAATACTCGAGAAGCTTCATTTAAATTTCAGATCAACTCAAGGTGCTTGCTAGTAATTCGCATAATCCATAATACGGTGAGTCGAAAGTCCATATCGCTTCTCGCCCGTGAGGAGCGATTCACCTTCAAGAGCGGGCGAGAACGAGGGGAGATAGCGATAAAGGCTGCGAGAAGCGGATTCTCGCGGTACGTAGTAATAGAATGGTAAATACTTCATTAACGTGTTACTACACCCCGGTGGCCGAGAGAAATCGCGGAGCAAATGAAGCAACCCCCGCGTGGCACGCGCACTGTAGCGCTTCTTTCTCTCTCGCTTCTTCATCGTGCGCGGGAGATCTCTGCGAGAGTATATTAAGTGTCATTAAGGCACCCGAGTAATCGCATCGACTCTCTCTCTCTCTTTCTCTCTCTTGCACACATTTACGTCAGCTGTATTTTTCGTGCCAGCGGGTTGCAATCAACAACGTTATTATGTACGGCACGTTACAAGATAAAGATGTGTTGCGAGCGTTTTCGGGAGCGTTGAACTATTAAAGGAAGATCGCACCGAAAAATGATAATATCTCTTTAACAAAGCGTTAAAAGTGGTGAGCAAATTTGCGTCGAGCTTGTATTAACTCTTCTCGCGGTGTCTCATCAATTTATATCTCATCGTCTTTAGATTCATACGATCTTGGATGCGATATTTATATATGCGACGTTAGAAGGAAGATAATTAGATTAAATAATTAGATTATATATGCGACGTTAGAAGAAAGATAATTAGATTAAATAATTAGATTAAAATAAACTTATATGTTTTTGAAACAAAAAACCTCTATTGTTATACGTCGAAGGAAATACTACAAGTACAGATATTAGAAGAGGATCGTTTATCTGAAATGGTAACGCGGCATTTGACCGGAACGCGGCAAGTTAAATAAATCATGCTCTTTCTATACTCGACGCTCATTGCGCGAATAGACTGACGTGCACTTTTGACCTTTGAAATTAATTCTCCACGAGCTCGCGCGCTACATGCAATAAGAGAAAATCTTGAGAAGAGCATTACGTGTCAGCTAGTATATTACAATACCAAGAGATTGTGCGCTCCGTTTTTCCTTCCGAATTATTTTTCCTCGCGAAACACTTTCGAGAGAGCTCCTCAAAAGTCGAGACGAGACTTCCGTTTTGACCGAATGTCAAAACAATAAAAAGAATTCACTCTCCCGAGACTCATGGGAGACGGTATTCTGGAATATTTCAAGAAAAGATATCGTCGCGAGATAATCTCGATATCTCGAATTAGACATTTCTAATATGTTCTCCCCGAACGATCGAGTTCGCTTTCGCGGTGCACACGCTCGAGGAATCACGAGACTTTCGCGGACAAGTTAATGGCGATATCATTATTGCAGCCGGTCGTTATTCACCCTAACAAACTGTGCGGTGAGATGCATTAATCTCCCGAGGCAATGCATCACCGGGCCGCAGTGCTTTCTCGCGTACGCAATGTCTATGCATTCGGCTTGCGACATACAAGCCGAAAGCTGGTGGCTCGCGTATAGCTACGTCTAACGTGCATATTTCACTTTCGCGCGACCAAGTGCCGTCTCTCGGCTTTCTCGAGCAGACTCGCCGAATTAGAGGGAATTTCGAGAGCGTGACGGGAAAAACGACGGCGCAAAGGGTCTTGCCTTTCTCACTCGATACTTATTCACGTTCTTAAGAAATATCGCGATTACCATTTCTAGGCATCACTTTGGTCGACACAAACATCAACACAGCACATCAGCGATAATAACGGTGACCTTTTATATTTCAAACATTTGTCTTAAATATCTCCAGTATCGTGACATATACTAGAATATGTATACCGTTTCAAGAATAACATAAAATCTTTTTACATTTTTTTACATTTTTTACATTGCGACAAAGCTCCGGTTTTCTTTTTACATCTTGCGGGGGAACCGATTTTTAACCATCACCCGAGAAATTGCAAATTTCTTCGAGTATCGTACTTTGAAAGTAGAAAATAAAAAATAAAAACGACGTGTCTTCCCCGTCAGATATATTTGGCATACTTTCGAACTTTATACTTTACTGTATCGCGAATAGAGAAGAGGGTATGGAAGTTATCCTTCTTCGACGAAGTCC
Organism: Camponotus floridanus; assembly: GCF_003227725.1. Lineage (NCBI taxonomy): Eukaryota > Metazoa > Arthropoda > Insecta > Hymenoptera > Formicidae > Camponotus > Camponotus floridanus. The sequence goes on from NW_020229838.1 coordinate 2,037,790, forward strand.
CCATGTATTATTCACCCTTGCGCCTCTGATATTTTGCCCTTGAACGCTCTAATGCGTCCGAAAGGCATGAGGGAGAACAAGCATGGGAGGAAGCGGTTATGGCGTTTGACAAAAGTAACCTCATGAGAATAAAACACTCTGGTCCTTGAAACATCTTACACACGCGACCGCTTTTTCAAAAGTATCAAAACTTGTTTCGTAGCGACAAAGAAGATTATTATATTAAAAAATATAGAAAGATCTCTCTAATGTATATTTCATAACAAGCTTACCGCTGTGAAGAATAATAACTTAAATTATACGAGAAAAAGAGATACCAAGAAAATTCAATAAAGGAATAATGTTTACTATTTAACTAGATAAAAAATTATATATATATATATATATATATATATATATATATACATATTAAAAACTTCAAGTTGCATCAGACAATACGGTCACAAAGTTAAAAACACAAGAAACTCTAAATTACAAAACATTCTTGACCCTTTTAACTGGCAAAGTCGCCAAAATGTCGAGATAAAAATTACTGTATTTATCATAGTCTCGTATTTATCTCCGGACATTTGTACGCCGGCACCGAACCGAATTTCCTTTTAGAATGGAATAAAAGGAAGAAAAACAAGACGTACGGCTCTCATTTGACCGAGCGCTCTCATTTTCCCTTTGTTCGTAATTCCTTTACAGAAACGTGCATTTTTCAACGACGGCATTAAACAAGGATGTATAAAACCGGTATATAAAACGGCGACAGTAAAAGAAATAACAAGATACATACATATCCAGTCGGAGTGCATAATAATGCACCGTCGTCGTGCAAACACAGACGGCCAAAGCGAAAATCTAGCGTGCGTGACGCTATAAATAACATCGCAATTAATAATTTCACGGTGGCGAACTATTCGCGTCGGTTAATTCATTAATTGTTTCGCGACATTTAGCGCACATCCTGCGCTTATCCCTGCGATAACATCACGATGTAATTTCCTATCGCCGGTATTATTTTCTCGCGTGATCGCGCCAGGGCGTGTGCGCGTATGTGTGTGTATGTATATCTATGCAAATACAATAACGTTTACATTAAATACGACATTACCGATGTAATTGTTACGCGATATGTCGCGTAAAACGAGCGAACGTCGATCGAACGCTCGACAAAATCCGTGTGAAAAAAAATTGCGGCCAACTCGTGCTCGGAAATCTCTCGTTACGCAAATGCGTCATCACGAGATTCCCCAGAGATTTATCGCGCGCGGTTTGCAAAAACCGCGCTCTTTCCGTTGTCGCTTTCGAGAGCGATACGCGAAAAAAATATATACTCGGTTCACATCTCATTATTGTTATGCATTTACGATCAAAGCTATGCATATATCTCTATTTAATAACGTGACACTGGTAAAAAACTTCCGGCGCTCATGTAGGTCCGTTTGAGCAGAAATAAATAATGGAAATGACAATAAAATGAAAATATTTAGCTTTTTAATCGTATGACGTTAAATGAGATTATGACTTTAACGGAGAATTATATCGTATAATTATGACACAAAAAGGGAATTATATCGACATCTCTATATTCGGCGATATTAATAACAAGCATAAATTCAATATGGAACGTGTACAATTACGGCGCCAACCTGAAAAAACTGATGTTGCAACGAACCTTGGCGACATCATCAAGTATAACACGGCTACAGCTCCTGCAGACCGCGCTATTTCCGGACAGTTCTTGCTCCGATGTGATGCATGGCTGCATCGGGTACTGCAATTAGTCCATGACGCGACAAATAGACGAATGCATAATCCCGACACAGCGTTCGCCTTTAATCAAACCCGACGCGCTTCCACGTGCGTATGTAGGCGCGGAGACGGTTGATATTAAATCATATTGACATTCTACTCGATTCGGCCCTTCGCGCTATTCGAAACTCGTCATTAACGCGAAAAACGAAACTTTAATTGCTGTAATAATTATCGAATTAATCTCTATTTTATTTGTCATTTTTCCGATAATTTCGGTTCGCTCAAAATCGATATGTGTTCTATTTTTTGCGCTGTTTTTGTCCGCAGATATGAAAATATATGAATGAATAATTCGCGATTCATGTAATCGACATTCCGGCGTGAAATTACTATCGCGATATTAGATGCAAAGTCGGACAAGAAGAAAAAAATAAAACTTGAGAAGGGAGCGCGAAGGACTGCGACCAAGTAACGCGGTATAACTAATGACGAGGAGATAAACGGCTCGGCAAACGACGCGTAACGAGTCAAGGTGGCCGTAGAGATTCCGCGCGGAAACGGACCGAAACCTCCCGGGGGAAACCCCTTGTCAGGAAATTGTTAGGACTTCCACCGCGCGCACTAGTGGAAGCGGATCCTCCACCGCGACGGCGGCAGCAGCGACCGTCGACGTAGAACACCAGAACGAGAAGTAAACCCACGGGATGCGATGAGATCCAAATTTAGACAGTCGCCCGACTCGAGATAAATAAAGAACGATCGCCCTCAAAGTACTAAGCGCGGCGCTTCGGGATTTTGAGAAAAAAAACTGGCGAGGCAATTTAAGATAGAAGCGTAAAAAAATATCTATGCTTATTAATTCTACAATTCAGCAGTTTTGGAGAACAATATAATGACCTTGTTTATACTTTCTTAAAAATTTTTGAGAAATAAATTTAATTTATCTATCTTTTTTAATTAATTTTCTGGTCGAATAGAAAAGTGTCCGAGAGAAACTGATCAAGATAAGATTTTTAAAGATTTAAAATTGTTTAAGACGTAAAATTTTAACAGACTTTTATCATTTATCATACTTGACGCTAAAGTCAGACAATAATAATTTCTATTCATATTCATATAGATTACCTCTTATCTATTATAATTTATTGCTGTAAAAACAGTTAACAATCTTCTGACTACTATTTTTAAATACAAATGATTAAAAATTAACTAAAATAAACAAAATTAGTAACCATTCAAATTCAAATTCTTTTAATATAATAATATTAACAGAATAATATAGTAATATAATATAGTAATATAATAATATTAAAAGAATGTATTTAAATAGTTATTAATTTGACTTAATTAATTTAATTAAGCTAACTTTATTATTAATTTTAGTTATTATTAAGTTATTATTAAATTCTCTTCTAATATAATAGTATTAAATTAATTTAATAATAATTTAATAATAACTTTGTATATATTTAACTCTCTTTTTATTTTTTATCTTTATATTTAATTTTCACTTAATTATAATAATGAGAAGCTACCATAACTGTAAATATGTATATATTAAGATAAAAAAGAAAAAGATAAATAAAATTATTAAAGCTGTTATTAAAAAATTGTCAAATTTATAGTAATTTGTTCTTAGTATTAATTATGCTTAGTTTTTAATTATATTGTCTTATTACACATTTATATTTATAAGAAATAAGATAGTAGTCAAGATATTGTTAATTTTGTATGGATATAGATTAACTATTGTGTATTAATAAATTTATTTCATTCTTAATTAGTTATAGACTAGGAGATAATAACTAAGGAATATCTGAGATTAACAGTCATAAATTAATTGTCATTTACTGATCCATTTTGTCTAATTAGTTTCTGGCTATTTTTTGTCCAATGTTTTTTAATGGTTTTTTAAAACGTTATTCATCTATTAAAAAATAAAATTAATTTCTGATTTAATAGTTGACTTCACGTAAATAGGATTAAAAATTTTTTTTTACTAAGTCGTTATATAAAGTCATTTATTTCACAATCAGTAAATTTAAAATAGTAAAAACTGGCAAGTTTCTGACTTGTAAGCTAATTTTTCTTGATTTTATTAGAAAAACTTAAGAAAATTAATTTAAAAAAAAAGATTATAAAAGTTTATATATTATATTTCTTTAAAAAGTTGGATCGTTATTGTATTAAAAACTCTTCAATTGTGGATACTTGGATTTTACAATGTTTTATACATATAATTTATATGCGTTAAGATTTTTTTTAAATTACTTCATTTTGCGATTGCGACAATTAGTGCACTCTGTATATGTGTACATAACTATAAAACGTGTACATAATTATTACAAAATATATACGTAATTATTATTTCAAGTTCCTTCCAAGTAAGCCTACGCGATTGTTGACGTTGCGAAGTAGCGCCGCTGCAGAGAGAGCTAAAATGCAACCCGTTGAATAATGGAATGGTTACGAGTAACCTGGGTTAAGTTGCTCATCTATAATAATGCACAGTATGTAGCTAAGCTCCGCCAAAAGCCGCATTACCCCCGCGCTTAATAATACGTCACGGTTGATAGAGATCCTCCTAGTGAATAAATGATATAAAGACAGCGGTGCGTGAGCGCAGTATATTCAATCACTTCCTACAAGAGAAGGACAGATGCATGTTCTAGCTCTCGAAGAAATAAACTCGGGAAAGAATAGCTGGATTTACGTGTCATGTATTTTTCAGTTGCTTTTTATACATTTCAATCACGGTGAAGATGCGTAGTCTCTTTGCGAGGGCGGAAATCATGTCGACAGTTGTTGGGTTTCTATTATATATTTTATTTCGCACAAGGTCACACCTACAACTCTTTTATAATTAATACTTATCTTTGTAGTTAAAAATACTTATTTTTAACCTTCTTCTTCGAGCACTAACGCAACCCTTATTTTCATAACCCTGCGCACACGAGTTCGATAACGGTGAATTAAGTCAACGGATTAGCAACTTGAGCCAGCTGAATAGCTGGTGCAACGGTTTAACTTCGCGATTAAATTTGTCTCCGACATGGCAAATTGCTAAATTGTGAATTAGCAAATCATTAAGCAAATTTATCGCGCGATTAAACATATACATCTATAAATCACGTATATGTCTTTTTTCCGGACAATATAAATTATTTAAAAAATTATTCAGCAATTTATTTCGTATTGCAAATATCTTTCAAAAGTATGTAAATGGGTCAAGAATACATAGGAACTGTTTTTATGAAATTGTAAATTATAAATAGATTCTATCTATAAATAATCAAATATTTTAATAAAAGAGTAAATATAATTTTACAAGACACGTATCCTATTTTATATCAAAATAAACTATAAAATATCTCGTCAATTATGGATCTCTTGATAATTTTATCTTAATTTATCGTAATTTTTATATACAGATAAAAATTATAATAGTTTTTAAAAAGGAAGCGATTATATCTTACGAATAGTAGGACTAAGATTTCGTGCATTCACGGTGAAATGACAAGTGAAAAAAGTGCTGCTATGAATGGGCCACCCTTTTTATGATTATCATATAAATTTACAATAAAATTGTCATTATACTTTCTCGCTTCTCTTTCAGCTTCTCATTTAATTATTTTTTTGCGACTAATGAACGCAAGAATTAAAAGCATCTCAAAAATGATTCAAGTAAAATTTTTGTGATTATATTTTAACTTCAGTTGTTAATGGTCGATCAATATAACATTAGAACATGAAAACTATGCTACATTGTGCAAGACGAATAAATTATAATATTAAATTATAATATTAAATTTAATGTTTATTTATTTTACATTTTAGAATATTTTAGAAATATCCTATACTTGGAAATATTTTACATTTTAGAATGTTCGCAATAAAATACAAATTGCCATCGTTCAGTAAAAAATAACTAAATCAATATAGTAAACACCTTAATATTATATTGATCAACTATTTTGATAGCTGAAATTAAAACATGTCGCAAATTTTTACTTGAATCATTTGTGAGATGCCTTTAACATTCTTGCATCCATTATTCACAAAACATGTATTAATGCAATGTGTAGAAAAACGAGAAAACATAATGACAATACTATTTTAAATTTATAGAATAATCATATCATAAAAAGGACGCTCCATTCCATAAGAGCACTTCCTTCATTTGTAATTTCGCCATGCTTGAACGCGCAAAATTTCAGCCTTGTTATTCGTAAAATATAATCGCTTCCCGTTTAAAAACTATTATAGCTCAATATTTTTATCGAGATTTTTTAAAATGTCTTGAAACGTCTTAAGAAATCTGCCCTTAAGAGGAAGTCCAGCAGTTTTAGGATACCCTGCGTATAAAAAGATTTATATGTAATTCCGTTTACACAGGAAAAACTTTCGCTTTTCGGGTTGTTCTAAACCTCTTCATATTTTCTATTACAATTTACTCATAAAAAATCTATCATCATAGTATGTAATTTTTCTATACGACATAATTTTTGTTTGAAAAATTTCCATACTTTAAACTACACTTGGTTCAACGCATCTACATATACTCCCTGTTAATTTATAGATACTTCACTGATGTTTACTCATGGAGTCATTAATGATAACATCAGAATGTTTAGTTATTTAAATGAGTAAGTCGGTTATTTAAGTATTTAAGTCATCAGTCTATTTAAATGATCCATGCTCGATAACGCGTGCAGTCGCGTAGTATCCTTCGCATTGAATATGGGGCAATATAAGTACATCGCATCGACAATATGCCATCGTCTGGACAAAAGGATTTGGAGATACATATGCATCCTCGTATTGTACTTCATTCTCGCAGACGGCTTGCTCGATGGGCCCGAGCCCATAGTCGAGACGAAATGGGGCATCCTTCAAGGTAAATGGAGCAGAAGCATACGCGATCAACGGATCGCGAATTTTCTCGGTATACCGTACGCGTTACCACCAGTGGGCGATTTGAGATTCAGGGTGCGTAATTTGAGACTTATATTAATTTGCAATCTATTTGTGCACTCTCTTTCCTTTACACACGCACGCTATAAAGCTATTGAATAATAAAATATATAAGATAATTTTTGTACATATAAATATATTATTCGATAGATCCAGCGACACATAGATCCAGGGATACATCTCACACAATGTAGAAAAAAATTAAAAATAACCATTTCTCTCAATATTTTATTTAAATAAAATATTATTTAACTATATTTATTTTTCGTAATGGTGATAAGCACAAAAATATAGAGAAAAAATATTTAAAATACAATAAATAAAATTAATTATTAAAATAATTTTAACTATTATAAAAAAATATTTAAAATACAATAAATAAAATTAATTATTAAAATAATTTTAACTATTATAAAAAAATATTAAAACTCCTTATTTGAAATAATATTTAAAATTTGAATTGTATTTCGAAAGTAATCATTATTTTTATTTCTAGTATTGCTTTAGAAAAATTTTATAATCTAATTTAAAAAAAGAATATTAAACGAAAAATAAATTTAAAAAAATAAATAACTACATAAAGTCATAAAAATAAAATTTAAGTATGTTATTATTATTTATAAATAATTTGTTCTTTATTATATTTAATGAAAAAAAATTATTTTAAGTGATTATTTGTGTGTGAAATCCCTAACAAGAACGAGATATATTTGACATACTTATTTATAAAATTAACTAAATATTTTAATTATCATATAAATAAATTTCATATTAATTTCATATTAATTTTATTTGTAATTCAATAGAGAGAGAAATAACTTAGATTTTTTCTTTTTTATGGCAAATCCTATTTTCACTTATCTCTGAATAGATTTAATTCTCTGTAGATGTATATGTAAAAATTCTCTCTGATAATTTCTTTTTTCAAATTGTAACAAATAAAGAAATGCAGATTGACGATGATCTTTCAATTAATTATGATAATAATTAAAATAATTAAATTATATAATTTTCCATTTATGTAGAGCCCACAACGATGGAATTACACATGGACGACAATTCGTAATGCTACAGTTGATGGAAACATGTGTAGTCAAATAAGCGGTTCCAAAATTTCTGGTAGCGAGGACTGTCTTTATCTAAATATCTTCATTCCTTATGTAAGTTATGCATCATACAGAGATTTTCTTCATGAATGCTTTTAGAAATATTTTAATTATAATAATCGAAATATATTAAAATAATAACTAAAAGTATTATTCTTATATAATAACATGAATAATAATAAAAACTATAACAGCAAATGGATATACTCTCGTACGATTTAGTAAATAATTTATATCGTGTGCAATTTCTGTGGTTTCCTTGAAAGCTTCAAAACGAGTGAAAAATTGCAATGCTGCAAATTTTACAAACAAACACGAGTTCCATTAGATCGCGAGACCAACTTGATTTTGATTTTGATTAAACTTTTGATTAAAGTTACATTATTATGGCAGTATTGAATGAACTCTTAATGTCTGTCAAATATTTTTGTTTGTTCATAGTAGTTTTATTATTCCGAATGAATTTTCTTAGAAATCTTTATAGATTCCAGGCATTCAACGAATGAAATTGCCCGTTTTAGTCTTTGTGCATTCAGGTGCATATTATGAGGGCAGCAGCAACAGTAAAGAACTTTCACCGGATTATTTAATGGATCAGGATATAATTCTTGTAACGGTAAATTATCGACTTAATATTTTTGGTGAGCAAAAATTTATTAAATATATAACTGTTTCTCTTGAGCGCATATCTTTTTCTTTTTAAATGATCGTTAAATAATTCGATTATATAGGCTTTTTTAGTACAATGAACCAAGTTTCACCGGGCAATTATGGTCTCAAGGATATGAAGATGGCCCTCGAATGGATACAGGAAAATATTCACAGTTTCAACGGAAATCCCGAATCAGTAACTCTTATGGGAGCTAGTGCCGGTGCTGCGTTGACTCATCTACTCGCTCTCTCGAACAAGACGGAAGGACTCTTTCATAGATACATTTTATTGAGTGGTTCCGCTTTGAGTCCATGGGCTTATAATTACAAAAAGTATCGACAAATATGTTTGAAATTAGTAAAGCTGGTTGGCTGCCAATCGAAAAAAGATGACAGTATAATTGCAATAAACGAGTCAGACATCGATAATTCCGATGTGGAAAATGAGAAAAAAAGAAGTAATAATATCAGTGTTTCGTACAAAGATTATAATGAAGGATACATAAAGGACGACGAAGAGATAGTCAAATGCATGAGAACAGTCGATGCGAGGCAATTGCTGAAAATGTTAAAGCATTTTGTAAGCGTTGTCAATAATTTTGTAGAAATATCATTGTATTATATAAGACTGATGATTTGTACTATTTTGTGTTAGTATGGTGGGAGAGCAAATCGAAAATGTGTCTTTTCTCCTACGTTGGAAGATAATTCAGAGGACGCCATTCTGACGATGCATCCGTGGAAAATAATAAAGGACGGTTTGTTCCGCGATATACCGGCAATAATGCAAGTCGTGAAAGGCGAAGGGTTGACGAAGACGTTCGGTAATTTCCGTTATTACTTTTGTCGTAATAATAATATTTAATTAATTAAAGTTGTCGCGCAAGTTAAATTAATTAACGGCGTCGGATAATTTGCGCCCGAGTGAAAGAAATACGCGCAGCTATACGCGATTCATATTATTACATTAATTAACTTTATATCTCTATAGAGTTGAAACTCCCGTCTTATGTTTAAAGTGCTAGCTGTATGACACTCGAGCTCTTTTCATAATAATGAAATTATCTTTAATAAATTAATAATGATGATTGTATAAAGTTCGAAGTGAAACAAAAAACAAAGGATACTCATGTCCATGTATCCGTTTTAGAATTCTTCACAGATCCGACCTTGGAAAAAGAAATGATAGAGAATTTCGAAGGATACATATTTGATTTTTTAGAAACTTTCAAATGGAATTTCAACGCTGACGCTTTTATCCCCGGGATACAGGATTTTTATTTCAATGGAAATATATCGTTGGGTCTTAAAGGCAACATAACAGAGGTGAGTCTCACAGGGCGAATCAAATTGTAATGTTAACAGCAAGATATTTCTCTAGATGCTGAGTGACGGCACAGTAATATGGCCGATATTAAAAGCTGCGCGATATCAATCAGAAATAGGAAACTCCAGTGTTTATTTCTCTTTTTTCGCGTACGAAGGCACATTCTCGCATACTTTCATTTACGCAGGCTCCCTGGCTTATTATGGTACGTACGTTATCAAATGTAACGATTTTTCCGAATAACAGAGAATCAAGCTAAGAGGATTAAATCTTAATCTCTCATTTTTACACAAAATGAATATGTAATTAAATGACAACATAATAATCTTTTTCATATAATTTTTCCTTTTTTATATAATCTTTAGATAATTAAAAAAATAATTGAGATTATTATGTAAAAAAAAAATCTAAAAAAAGAAATGATTCTTTATTATCTTTAATTAATATCTTTAATGTTTGTGGGTGTGTGTGTCGACTTTCTTCTCAGTTAAAAATTAAACAATTTTAAAATGTATATGTAGATTTAAATAGATAATCTATTTCTATAGGTGTCTGTCATAACGATGACATGAACTACTTATTCCCTGTATTGAATAATATGTGTCGAAATCTGATGTTAAATAATACGGAGAGCGATTTTATGATTATCAAAATCATGACAGAGATGTGGGCGAATTTCATGAAAGACGGGTAAATATAATTAAGAATATCGTACGATATCTGTTAATACTCACAAATCTACGTAACATCAGAAGTGCGAATAAACTCAGAAAATCAATTATCAATTATAATTTATCGAAAATTAATATAATAATTCCTGAAACATATTACGTCTTGTTTTCGTTTTGCAATGCGTAATCGTCCGTTTCAAAGCCGATTGGAATCGCTAACATTCCGATCTTCGCTCATGATAACCGGATGGCCTTGCCAATCGTAATGTTTATTACACATTTACAGGGTACCGAAAGCGTGGATGATCCCTGCGTGGCCCAATTACCGCGACTATCATCAGTTTATGAGATTCGGGAATGGTAAGTCGACGGATATTGTGGTACAAACCGATTTCCTGTGCGACAGAATGGAGTTCTGGGAGAAGTTACAGATCAACGGATGGATGAAATACACGAATGGATGGATGAATGACACTATCATCGACGATTCTCCGGATGATACGTCTCCCGTTAACGATGACCCCATCGAGTACAAGTTAACAATTTATCTTGTGTTATTAATTATTACTTTACTTTGCGTATTAAAATATTATTAAATATTATTACAATTATTTCATTTGCGATCGAAGATGAACTGCGTGATAAAAACGCGACAAAATTACTAACAATCGTTTATACATATCTCGTCACGATTCATAGACGATATTTTTTCGCATATAAAAACAGAGAGAAAAATGCGCGAATAAATTAATAAGGAATATAATATGTTAAGCATAAATTTTATTGTACATAAAATATTTTTGCTTCATATAAAAAATGTATTTTTTATCAAATATTATAGAATATTATACTATTTATGTATGTAAAATTATAAAATATGTTATTTAAGTGCAATAAAAATATTTATAAAGATAAAGTAAATATACATGTGTATGTACGTATATCGCAGAAGGATATACTAGTTTGTTCGCCTCTTGTGGCTCAAGGCATATTTGCAGTTTGGTGTACTTTCCGCGGAAGCTAGTTTACTTGCACCAATAAAAAGTAACGATGATAATAAATACGAAGCGAAGCTGTTTCATTTACTATCTAACGCCTATCTTATTCGTGGCATGAGAGCGAGAGCGTTACAGCTGTTAACATCGCCGATAAAGTTTCCAAAACTAGAGGAAGGAAAAGGGAGTTCTGAATTTAACTCCGTAAATGAACATTCGAGTTGGAACAAACTTATGTTTACCGATCTAAATCGTAAAGTTTTCAAAATTTTTCTTTTCACTCCGTTCCAGGTTTCACTTTTCCAACAGCGTTTTCATATACAAAAACAAAAGTAAAATATTTAAACACAACGTTATATATTTAAATATATACTCTCAGATATATGTACGTATATGAAATTCTTTTTAAATATATATCGAAATGTATCATTTTCATCGGAAATTTAATTTCTACCGTGTGTATTTTCATGCTAGGCATATGAGAACGTAGGCGGAATCACGATCCAAGCAGGCCGTCCTTGAGAGAGCAATTTGCGCTTCTGTCCGCAATTATAGCCGAAATTAACGTTATGAAAAATCCCCGGCGCCGCAACCGCCGCATTAAAGGGAGCCTAATAAACGAAAGGCATAATGAAATTCGCTTGGAAATTAAGTTCGCCACGCGACGAGTTAACGCGTATATAAAATATGCAGCTCCCGGTTTTTCCCGGTGGAAGCGCTATGGGCGCGCGAAGAGTACGCGCTCGGGGAAATTAATCATCCGCCCTAGGCAACCGCTGTTTGTCTTCTTTCCGTTTTCCATCCGTTTCCGGATATATCGCGAAGGAGAGAGAAAGAGAAAGGGAGAGGGAAGGAAGAAAGACAAATCCGCTCTCTGGCAGAAAGAGCGAGCGAGATCTCGTCTCCGCGAGCAATGATTATGCAACGACGATGAAACGAAGACAAACACCGTATCTTCCGAGTGTATCACGAGACCATATCGTCGTGTCTCTCCTAAGGATGAAAAGTGCTAACAGCCATGTTAAATCCGCGAGATCTGAGACTTCGCGCGGATTATTGTAGAGCTTTTTTGTCGAATCTCGCCATGATGGAATAAAATAAGTGCAGAGTATAAAAGAGTGGCATTCGCAATTGCATAACTTGCAAATCTACCTTTTTAATAATAAATTTTAAAAATTATTTATATACACGTACAGAGAAAATTAATTAATAAATGCAATGAATGATGTATAAATTTTCAAAAAGTGAATCATCTTGTATATAATAATAATATTAATATTGCATAAATTTAATAATTTAATGAGGATAGAGGATTTCTCCTTGTAAGAATTATTATAACGCAGAATCCATCTGCATCATATTTTTGGACTCGACAAAACTTGAAGAAACCAAGCGTGAGATTGCGCGAAGAAAAAATATTCTTCGTAATCAAATATATCCGCAAAGAACAGGCGACCGGGAATGTTATATTAAATTTCTACCGGACAACATTGTTCTCAGCGATATTATTTCATTATTGCAGGAACGATATTTCATGTTTTCTCCTTCTCGCCAACCGCCTTACTCAAATGCCACATATTTCATCAATGTTTGCGCAAATATTTACATCTCTTATATATCTCCGGCGCTTCAGAAGCACAAATCTACGTCCTCGACTGTCGATACAAAAATATAAAAATAATTTAAAAAATTAAAATAATTAGAAAAAGTGGAAATCATGCAAGCAGTCAATTAATTATATTTCGTTAATTTCGTATATCAATATTACGATTTGATTTAACGTAATATAAATTATTATTATATAAGACATGTAGTAAAATATATTAAGAAACCATTAACAAGCAAACGCGTATTGACAATTTTATATTAATTATTATATCTCTAAATTTGATTACTGAACTCATTTTTTACTTTTCTCATTACCTGACTTCGAATCAGTTAATTTGATTGAATCGGTAAGATATTTTAATTCGACGCCCGGAGCGCAAAACTAATTAATAGCATGACAAGGCAAAGGAGAATTGCTGAGCGATAAACTCTTGAATCGTTTTAAATTATATATGTGAATATGCTAAATGAAACGACAAAGATAATATTGTTACATCCTCGGGATATATAGAAAGGGAATAAAAGCTATCAAAATCAAATATGTAGCTATCAAAATTACATATGTAACGCAGTGAAAGATTCAACTTTTACCACCATCGACAAGCGCTAACTTTACAAAGAGAAATCTTGAGAAATTAAAATATATAGATCGAGAAAAATTTACTTGAGAAAAATTTGCTCTTTTGCAACTTTACGAATTAAATAGCTCTCTTTCGCTTCTTTCCGATGGCGGACAAATGTAAGAATGAGAGAATGACGTGTAACTCGCTATGAAATAACTTGCGTCGTTGGCAAACAATGGCGCTCTGTGTATCCGAAATAGGATTCCGTTGCGCTTAATACACCGAGATAGTGTCCTTTATAAGTTCGAAACAGAGTCGATGCTTAATCCACTTTCCTCTCATTGCTAATGAATAGAGTTCCGCCGGCGGCGTTCGCGACTACGAAGCCATGCCGTTTCGTGGCTTTGGAATTAGATTCGCGAGATGCCTGGCGCTAATGCGATATTCAAAATTCGCGGATCCATCGCGCAAAATGGGAATCTCGTGCAAATATCGCATTCATCGAAACACATTTGATGATACATTTCAAAGTACCAATACATTAATAAAGAGATGTAATAACGTGTTATGTGTATCATCTTTTTTCGTTTCATATTTCATATGTATTTTCAACATTCCATTTATACGCACTTTTACACGGATTTTCAATAACGATATTATTATTATTATTATTATTTCCTCGCATAAATAAAAATTATTTTATAAAATAGAAATATATAAAGGAGAGCATACTATGATCTCCCCTTTTATGGAAAAATTGGTTCAAATCTGCTGGGCTTAATCTGCTTGTCCATGCTAGAAAACGCTATTCGGAAGAAGAATAGAATGAAAACGCTATTATCTCAAGCTCGAATTATCTCCCGGGACACACTTTTCCAGCGCGTTCCAGCGTCGAGCTTAAATTGTAATTTCAGCCTTTGTCGCGGTCTCTGGCGACAATACTTGGAAAACGCGCGGGCGTTTTCAGTCTGTTTTTGCGCTCCTAGTCACGTGCGTATGAAAAACGCGCTTTGACGTGAAAAATGCACTACCGTTTGAGTTAAAGGGCGTTGCGCGCAACGAACGCGACAGGATCCCAGAAACGCGTGGGAGGAAAAAAGTGGACACGTGGAATGTATGTTTTTTCAAGCTCGTTGGAAGAATCGTGAGAAAGGTACCGCGCGTAAACGATGAACGTGAAACTGAAAGAGGGGAGCAGAGACACGCAGAGAGAATCGAATTTATTCAATACGAAGGATCATTTACGTCAATGATGGTGTTTAGATGTGTTCGCATTTTTCTCCTTTTTTTTTGTCGTAAGCGAACTATAAGTAGATTCGTCTTGAAACAAGTGTCGATAGGAAATGGAACAAAACGCTATTGATTGGCGATTTGCATAGGCAAATAAACTCCAAAGAGACCGACCAAAACGGCGTTGCTATTTGCGCAGTGAGCGAATGATTGTTTTCGAAACGGTTCCAGAAAGAGAGAGAGAGATAGGGGGGAAGGGAAGGTGAAGGTGTACAGGAAGCGCGTGGACACCTTTGAATTCAAACCAATCAGCCAAAGTGTCAATTTCCCGTAAAAATGGATGTTTGCCAATGTTAGAGAACTTTACGAATTTACGACTCATCCATGGAATATCCATTTTTTTTACATCAATATGAAAGCGCACGAATTAAATATTGCACGAAACAATGAGAGAAAAATTCAAAAATATCTTGATATATAATTATAAACTTTATAATTAATATTTTTTTTATTTAGAGCTTTGATTATTACAATAATCTCCAAACTTTGTAATTCTATCTAGAATCCGAAAAAACCTATATCATAGAGTTACGTGAGAAAAAAATTGTCCAGCGTGATTTTAATTCTTTCCTGTACCGCTTAACTTTTAGATCGCGAACAGCGATGACATAAAAATGTTCCAGATTGCGCGGCTCGAATACGTCGAAATTCACCTTTTCACGAGATGCAAATCACGCATCGTGAATTGCGATACCGGCGTGTCGCGTGACGGCGTCGGTTAGTCGATGTCGTGCACAATACGTTAATGCGACATATTGTTCGCTGCACAAAAATTGCCCCTCGTTATATGCTCGACAATGCGAAGCACACCCTCCTTCATGATACACCTGTAACGACTGTCGACACATGAAGTCAATCGAGAAAAGCCAGAAGGAAATCAGAATCCTAACGAATACATTCTAGGTAGAATTACAATTCAAAAAAATCTGCAAAAAAAGAATTTGATAAAATTAATAAATGTATAAAGTATTTTAAAAACATTTTGATATATGAGATAATAATATCTTGTGAATTTTATAATTTATATAGTAACATCGTAAAAACTCGAATCTCAAAACGTAATTATTGCATTTTTATATTATGTATGAGATGATGTGAATAAACAAAATTGGCTGTAATGTTATGGAAAATGTCAAAAGTAGATCTACGAAAATTGTACGATAACTTTGTACATGCTTATGTACGAAAATTATTGCTCAGTTAACATGTAACGTTTATTTTATTTCAAGAGTTTTATTTTCAAAAAAATATATTATTTCAGTATATAAAATGTCGGAATTTTCCCCGGACATCCCTTGATGTAATAAGAAAAGAGTAATTTATTTTAATAACAAGTAAATTTATTTTTAAAGATTTATGTTTTATGTAATCCCTCTTTCTCTCTATTTTCTTTTATACATATAAATGTGATATAAATAAAAATTCAGGTATCGCTCTCTGTCAACTTTTAAAACATTACGATATTATCCAGTTAATTCAGAACTGTTATTTTTATATTAGATTTTTCGAAGATATCTCTAAGTTAGCTTATTCACCCCCAACAAACATTGTTACTCGTTACACGCTCGTGCTTCGTGATTGTCCTTCATAATATCATCCTGGAGGACGGAGTCTCGCGGGGTCATCTCTACAATTCTTAGAATACGGTCGGGCCTCGGGGAGATATAAGCGTTATGGTATTACCGCGTAATTCGTTGCATCCCTCCCGACGAGAACAGCGGCTGAGCCGCCGAATCGAGGGAGGGAGCAGATGCACTCGTGGGCCGGTATGAGAAAATGAATATTTGAAAATCCAAGGGTAGAGATGGGTAGATATGTATGACGACCGGTGAGCCGGTTCGTAGTCTGCGAATATCCAAGCTACCTTCTAATCTCGCTACCTCTAATTCTAACAAAGATTTCTCTCTCTCTCCCTCTCTCTTTTCCTTTTTATCTCTTTATCTACCACTCGCAAACCTAGACCTAAGAATTGCTCGTGGAGAACTGCTTCCTGTATAAATATAAAGAGAATTTCGACGCGAGCAATAAAAGTTCGGTGGCGTGGGAAAAATTTTCGGATGCGCGGCTCGTTGGATTGTTTCGCGGAATTCCGTTAAATTATTTTCTTAATCCGTATCGCACTGATAATTAATAAATGAGATTTCATAAATTTAATTAATTTTGTCATCGAGCCACGTTGTTCGAGCTTTTTTTCAAATTTAAACATCGCACATCCATATTTCCCATTAGAGATTGGAATTGCTAATTCCTTTTTTATTCCAATATGATGTGAGGAAAGAGCAAATCGATGTACAAAACGGACTGTCTAGTAATGCGACTTGCGGCAGGGTTTTCCATCGCATTTCGCGAATACAATGCGGACATGCGGACTTTTAAACTATTAGAGGCCAAAACACATAGCTGCAAACGAACACGCACAAAAGATTGTACAGCGATCACTGTTTAAGCTTTGTTTCGCCATGAGACAAGAGTCACGTAGAGCATTCACGAGTATTGGGTGGCCCTTCGTGGACGTACAACAACGAAGAGAGGAGAAAGGGGAGGAAAAGAGGTATAAAACGCGGCGAAAAGGTTCGGTGAAAGGAAGCGAGCATGCAGAATGAAAAAGGTGAGCTTGGCCGCGGCACAAATTTACATGTCATGTATCGAGAGGCGAGCGAAGCTGCGGAAGCCTCCGGCGACGATACAATCCAACTCGTACTCCCCGCGCGAGTCACTCTTTTCCTCTCCTATCTCCCATTCCCGTTGTATTTTTTTTCTTCCTCTCTGTCGTTCCCTGCTCTTTCTCTCTCCGTTCCTCTGACTCACGTACGTGTATTTCGTGCTAGACTGCGTTTTCGGTCGCTCGATGCGGAAGGGAGGTTAATTGTCACGCCTTTTTTGTCCGCAGCTTTTACCGCAGCGGGTAACCCGTCTCGTTGGAAAAACGAAGATCGATCGGAGAGAAGAGGGACAATCGATTTTTCGGCAGTATACGTCACGACCGATCAACCTCTCTCGTCGCACATGGTATTTCGCAAGCTCTCGATATCCGTTGCGCGTATTTTCTTATCCGGCGCGAGGAAAAGCGCCGCGATACAAGAGAACAATAAACTTTTAAAGCATGCTAAAAGAACGCATCCGACATGCGAGATCGTCGAAAGAGCGTAGAAACGAAAAGTGATATTTTCTGCATTAAAAAATAACTGGAAAAACATTACTAAAATATTTTTTGGTAAAACGGATGCAGAAAAATGACGATATTTTAGCAAGTATAATTTATATATATAAAAAAATCCTCTCTCTCTCAAATATATATTGTATAAATATTGAAAAGAGCAATTTCCTCGAACACAAATTTTCAAATATTTTAAACCTCGTAGTATGACATTCTCTCGCGGAACAAAATTATTATTGTATCCATGGAAGGTGCCCTTAGCGTCAAAAAGCCGCTTTAGAAAACTCATGCTTAGACAACGTAATACCGCATAACATCCGTAAAATTTTCTGTCAGCTTGAATTTGCACAACTTCATATCCAGCCCCGAAAATTGTCGGAAAGTCATACTCGCGTCGCGCTCGAGTATCTACGACGTAAACCACCTCGATATGCATCGGGTTCAAGCACTGAATAATTGAAACGATCTTTCGTCTCCGCCACCAGTAGAAATACGCGCGAGCAGCAACCATGTAACAGGAGCGACATTAACCTTTTGTAGTTTCCGTAGCGAACGAATGCATCGCGAGAGAGTAGCGGCAATACGACGGTTGCTTGCAATTCTACGATAAAGACAAATTCAAGCATACGTATGCAAAACAGAAAGACACATGAAGATGGAATAACATTGCGCAGTGCGAATCGTTTGTTTCTTGTTACTGTAGAAAATGTAAAATAACAATTCGTTTTCTCTCTTTCTGCCTCTTTTAAATTTTCAAACTCTAATTACATCTCGAAAGAATTGTCGGAATTAACCGAATGAACGAATTAATTGAGCCTTCGCATCGTTATTTTTTAAGCATCTATTCAATTAAAATATCAAAAAATGTATAGTTATTAAATATTTGAGGATTTTTTATAATTACACAAATCATACCTATAATATCAAAGAGATAGATATAATATTAGTAAATAATATTTAAAAGTATATATATATATATATATATATATATATATATATATATATATATTATATAGGAATTTTTTAAAATAATTACTGTGAAATATAATGTGTTCATACGATATATAAAATCTTATTTAAAATATTTTGATTGATTTTAATCAGAAAAAATAGATATAAAAATTTTAAATATATATATAGTTTTTCTTTGAACTTCATAATTACAAATAAAATAATTATTTCTTTCATTATATGAGTAGTAAACTATCTGATTATAAATTTATATTTTCGTCCAATTAATTTCCTTTTTGCATTTTGGATCTATCGCAGTTCATATTTCTCATTACATTACGTTTAATTATTAAATAGATAACACGTTAAATAAAAGATTGATTAAACGCGTATTTATTTTTTGTTTTACGTAACATTTAGAATAATATATTTAAGATGAAATAAGATATAATATTTGAAATAATTCCAATACTATTTAGAAAATCTTAAGTGATATTAATTCAATGATGAATCTCTCTTTGATATTTTCTTCTGAAAACTGTCTAGATTAAATGACTCGCATTTCAAATAAATATTCCCGAATAATATTTTATTTAAACAAGCTGTATATTGAAATTATTATTTCCAATAGTCTGCATTTGAAACATGTCCAGCATCGCTTGACATGTCGCGATAAGAAATCGTAACGATTGAACGATACGAAAGAGCGCCCGCAGACAGATTCGCCGACGTTAACTCGCCTTCTCGGCCTCGAGAGCCCGGCTTGTTAACACTCCGCAACTTGTAAGCCGCGACTAACAATAAGGAGCAGAGGCAAAGTGGATCTTTCGGATTTCTCTGAAAGGACAAAAGCCTCGGCGAGCTATGAAAGGCAGCGCCGAAGGATTACGGGCGATAACGACGACGGCAACGACAGCGACGAAGAAACCGCTTGATATAACGACGCAACTACAGGTGCGCGTGTATACGCGACTGGAATAACTGCAAAGAGAAGCGGCGCGGTAGGAACTTTGTTCATTATTCCAACAATTAGCGAGGCCCCTATTTCTTGTCCCGTTCGAGCAAGAAACGTCCTTTTCCACCCCTTCTCACTCTGTCGCACCCGATCGTTTCCTCCCTTACTTCGCTTTTCTTTCTCATTATCGTTTATCTTTTTCAAAGACGACCGACGAAAGTTGACTTTGCCTCGCCTGAATTGAAGGATATCCTCGTAGTTGGACATTTTTAAAATTCCGAATATAAGTCTCGATTGAAATAAAAATCAAGTTCTTACGAAAGAATAGGGAGAAATTTTACGTAATTTATTTAAACTCTTCTCTTGATTTTCTATACCCTCTCAGAGGGCTAAAATATGATTTATCTACCATGCACTTACCGTGCACTTAAATTAAACTGACCACGGACTTAATAATATTTCGTAAGCTCTTAGTCGAAAAGATACATTATCAATTTTACGTATTGTGAGTTTTCTCATATCGTAAAAAAACCTTACATCGCAATGATCTCTCTTCCCGCAATCGGAGAGTTTTATTTCGCTCGTGCAACTTTTTATCAATGCCCGATTCCCTATCGCCTATCTCGTTTTCAAAGAAAGCTACGAAGGCTCAACGTCGCCAACTAAGCACCGCCAGGCGAACGGAACGGCTAAAAGATGACGCGGTCACCGGGTAGCTTTTCGCCGAACGAAATCGACAGGTGCGACCGCGAAGGGAGGCTAAAGGGGAGGTTTGCGAACTGCAGAGGAAACCGCAGCCGTCCAAAACCGCCGAGGACGCTACTATTATTCCTCGTCCTTGCGTGCCTCTTTCTCTCGCGCAAACCTCTCTTTGCCGCCGTCGTCGTCATCCACGGGCCGGTAACCACGAGCGGCTTTTCCCGACAAAGCGTCGCGTTAATATTCTCCGTCGTAAGGCCGGCAAAAAGTCCCGTGTTCGGCGATCTCGTCGCGCTTGCCCGTTCTCCGCAAAAACTATCAACTTCCTCCCACTGTCAAAGGACCGAGCGATATTTTTGCCGGCACCCCGTAACGCGAGATATGTACCTTTCCGAACTACGATAAGGTTTCCCCGAGGTACCACGACCTACGATGGCAAGTCGGTTTCTGTAGGACTAACGTAAAGTTGGAGTAAAAAAGGTATTAACGTTCGCTTATATTCTCGTTCGAAAACAGGACAGTGCACCATTGAAAAGGACGACGAAACTTCTATATTCTTTAGATTAAATTTAAATTTAAAAGATTTTAAATTATAAATTAAAATTTTAAAAATAAAGTATCATTTAATGATTGATTAATTAATTATTATTTAATATTATCGATTGAGAGATCACAGAGGGAGGAAATAAATTCAAGTTTTAATCAGAATCGAGGAAACGCTATCAAGGAATCGCCACATTGATTTTTCTTATTGTTGAATTGAAAAACTTTTCAAGCGCACATTTCCTTAATAAGCGCGAAACGTTCGCCAAAAAAAGGGAGCCGATCGATTGTCGGGACCATCGTGGC
The DNA here is from genome assembly GCF_003227725.1 of Camponotus floridanus. Lineage (NCBI taxonomy): Eukaryota > Metazoa > Arthropoda > Insecta > Hymenoptera > Formicidae > Camponotus > Camponotus floridanus. Next base: position 2,059,329 of record NW_020229838.1, read on the forward strand.
GGGAGAATGGCGGACAAAGTGGCGAACGAGAGAGCGCGTACGTTGCGTAGCTCTCTCCAAGTCCGTAATTAAACGGGCGCGTGGGCGTACGACAAAGGCGGCGCCGATCCGGAGGCAGCGAAATGAAACAACGGAACGGGAGACGGGCCGTCAAAGCTCTTCGAGGCGGTCGGTGCATAAACGAGCGCATAAGAGCGTGTCTATCGCGAGAGCGATTTAGCGAGATCCGAAATATGCATCGGGTCAATTAACCGCGATTGCAATTATCGGATAAACTGTCGGCAACCGCGTCGCGGCCGAATTTTCGAACATTAAACTTATCAAGAGCGCAATTCTTGCATCTACGCGCATTTCCTCGTATTTCGCGACTCGACAACGCGCTTACGTTTCCCGAAAATAATAAAGTGCCTCGAGAGCGGGACGCTGGAAAAATTGAGAAATGAAAACTTGAGGCGAGCTTACACCTGCGTCCTTCATCTGCTCTCTTGTTCCTCTCGTTATAAAGAAAGAGGATAAGAAGCTAAATAGCCGACAAGCAACGCGAACGTAAATAATCCACCAAGTCGTGAAAAAGAAACAACGGTAACGCAAACGGTAGCCGCAATCACGGGAAGTGGCCGAGTTTCAGCAAGTTTTCCATAATCCTCCCTGCAGCTTTACCGCGTGTCTTTTACGGTCATGACAGAAAGATGAAGATCATGGAGCCAGAATAAGCCATCGCGCGGAAAAGTCAGGCTTTCGCTTGCACGAGAGATATAAAGCCTAATCGCCGGATGTGTGTCCCGATCTCTCGAGAGCGCTCTTTTCGGCTTTCGGATTTCGGATGAATTTTTCCCATAAGAGATCTCCAACTCCGCGATTGCGCGTGCAACGGTGTCCCAACGAAAACTACTCGCAAGAGCGACGCGTATCATCAGCCCCGGAATGGCAAACGAGGTCAGAGGTCACGCATCAAACATTTAGCGCATACTCCGCGCGATAACTTTGACTACGTCCGCATCAACGAGGCTGTTAGTTATCCCGGACAAAGAGAGCAATACAATCCCCGGGTAGAACGTGGATTTAACCTAGTACAGCCTGCCCGGTGAATATCGCGCAATGGCCAAAATTTACGCGAAACCGAATTTCTACCGTTCCAAGCCGTGCAATGCACCTAATTACGCAATACATTAACAATACACGTACTTCAAACGCGCTCCGTCCGACTTCTCTTTCTACCGCGTTGGAATTATTATTAGTCCGCAACACACAATACCGGTTGTAATGTCCATCAAAATCTCCTTCTCGGTCGACGGCTGATATTTAATCTGTAATTAAATCCGCGCTGAATAGCGCATTGTGAGAAGCCGCATCAAGATAATACCTTGAAAAATCGCGCGAAATCATTTTTAACGAATATCGCAAAAATTTGTTTTTTGTTATGACTGAATTTCGTTGTGGCAAGACGAAGATAAACGAGAAGAAGAAGAAATATTTTATACACTTTGTCGAATCTATTTCTAAAACTAATTCTCGTAAATCATCGTGTATATAAATAAATAAATGTATATATTGTTACGGCCCTGATGTCCGTGTTCATCGGGACGGCGCCGATTAACGAAAAGAAGCGCGTTGTCAAGAGGTTGATGACAGGCGCTCCTGTCATCTGAGTTCGGTTCCAGCTGTCAAGCTGCGCGGACGCGTTTGTGTATCGTGCCGAACCGAATTACTAATATTGTGTTAAAGCGTTCTGTGATTACGTTGTAGTGTTCTGTGTTGTTCTGTGTTGTGCATTAAAGAGTTCCGAGTTCCTTGTAAAAGTGTCTATTCATTTCACGCGACTCGCGAGCGGCCGATCTCTCCGCGCGCGTCTTCGATAATAATCGAAGTCCTCGCCGCGGGCGTAACAATATATATATATCACTCTAAGTCATAAAATAAAAAATTATTTAATAAACTCAACAGTACGATTCGCGCAGCAGCAGAATTATACCATATAAGGTTGTAATCTGCGTGTGTGTGGAAAGCACCAATATATTTAAATTATATATATAAAACTATATACATAAAAAAATATAACTATATTATTTCAGAGAAAGATTATTGTACACAATTAAATTTTTCATTCATACTTTATACAGAGATATTTACGTAAATAAAAATTTAATTTTTACATACACAGATAAATATTCCCAGATAAATATTCCTTGAATATTTCCGATTTAAGATGAATCATTTTCTGCTTAAAAACATTCACATACGAATAATAGAACCGAATAATAGAACCTAAAATTAGAATACCTTAAAAATTAGAAACAACGCGTACAGAATATTTCGTATGTAATAAACTTAATGTTAAATATTATGTCGATATAATACATTGTTATGTTTCACGGCGTATAGCCCGCTGTTATTTACACGACGCCACGTCGCAACCTTGCCGTCATTCATACGGCGTGACCTCGTCATTCGTACGACGACACTCGAGCGAGACGGCTGCGGCGTGAGCCGCTCCGCGTACACACATATTTTCGTAAATACTCGATCGAATACGCGATCATTCTCCGCGATTGTAACAATTAACGATAATCGGTAATCGTAATATTCATCATCTGTAATTAAAGGATACATATGATTGTATCGATGGCCATTAGATTCGAGTAATAAAACGGCGCGATAAATGGAATGTTTATTAATATTATTAATAGTAACATGAATTTTTCGCGGAATTAATAATCCACCATGCTTGTAAAATTAACTTTCGATTATGTAATTTCTGATTTCATTAACTCGATAATATTAGCATGAAGCCAATATCATTTTCCGTGTTCAACAAAACGTCATAAATACAGTACAGATCGAATCGAATGACGTCGCGACGCATTTAATTAGTAAATACATCTGGTTATTAACTCTATACTTGAATATTTATCAATCGCGTATCTCGCATATATGAACATTTCTATATCAGTATCAAACGCGTATTTTGCCAGAGTCGTTCGATGGAATACTGTCAGCAAATGTAACTATCTTTTTAATTAACATAGTTTCTGGATATTTATCTTCAATTTATATATTTATATTTATATATTTATTTATGTACATATAACACGAAATATATAACATAAAATTAAAATAATAAATAATATAAAATTATTTTGAGATGAGAGCGTTCATTCAACATATAATTCGTGTCATTTCGTTGCTTAAATTAAATAGCCGTTATCACGATATTTCAACGATATTTCAACGTGTCGTTTATCGTGGAAGTTAATCAATTACGCAAGCTAATTATCGTTAATTGTGACATTGTTACGTAATTTTCGAGTGTCGATTGTAGTTTTCGCATTCGTTCTTCCGTCGCGATATAAATAAAATATATTATTATTATTACACGCGTTGCGTGCAATTAATATCGGGAGTGCTGTACAAAGTGCCGTGCGTTTTTTTTTTTAAATTAATTTAAGTGATTAATCGTAATTAACCGCGAGTGATGCCATGAAGGAGCAACAAGAGAAGAAGAGAAGATCTTGGATCTTACGATGGTGGAACAATCAGAGGTAAGGAATTTATAATTTACTTAATTTACTTAATGTAATATTTTGAATTGTGAATTAATTATTTGTCTTCTGATAACCTATTTTATATTATTATAAAATATAATGTGTGTAGAATAATCTAAACTTTCAAACATATTCCAAAAATACAATGTTAGTAATAAAATATTTATAAAAATTAATAAAAAAATAATCTAATTTTCGAAAAATGTAAAGTTTCATAAAATATGAGAAATAAAAATCTAATTCTTAAAAACATATATGTTATATAAATTGTTTATTTGTATATATGTGCGTAAGAAAATTAGATTTTTATATTTATCTTTTACTTTTTATAAAAGTTTATACTTAAAAAATTGTAATTAAAATGAAAATTTAATTAAATTTAATTTTAACTGAAAATTAGATAATTTTTTTATTAAAAACTTGTACACATGGAAAGAATAAATAAAAAATTAAATTGCATGGAATAATTATTTTTTAAAATATTATTTACTTTTTCGACAGTGCTTTATAATTTAAATTTAAATAATTTAATTTAAATTATTTGTGTTTTACAGATGACACAAGATTATATACTACAAACTCTGCTATTGCGCATCGTGCTGGTGAGTTAAATTACTTTTTTTTTTATTTTATAATCTCTCAAAGTAACATATTCGTAATCTCTCAAAATAATATATTCACGAGAATTATATCAGATATAAACAGAATTATATCAGATATATCAGATATAAACATGTACATATATACATAACGTTATCAAATATAATATATACGTAAACGTACAAATATAATACGTTACAACGCGTAGTTATAATAAACTTGAAACGCATTATCGTTGAAATTAATTATTGGAATCGAAAACATATTATTAGATTCCACGTGTAATTATATATTAGATCCCACGTGTAATTATATACGCAATATTGTAGATTATGATAAATCATTGCTTTAATTTATAGTTAGTGTGTATCACATCGCATTACATTTACATTTTCCGAACTTTACTAAACAGATTGCAATAACAATCTAATAACATGCGTCGCCAAATCAGGACGCAATAGCAATGTACTTTGCAATTCCCTTTGTATCGAAATGACGGATATCTCACGATGCTGATTGGCTACACGCTATATGGAGAGAATATTATAGACATTGCTCAGTGTCGGCTTCGGCACGATTCCGGTTGACAGTTTGATTGCGAGCGCAGTCTGTAATCCGGCTAACTTACAACGTTATCCAGAACTTTGTTCAGCGCCGATGAAATGAAATAAGCTCAACTGGCAACTCTCCCTATGCCTCTACGTTGAAAAGCAAACGGCATATTCTAACGCTCCTATTGGACGTGACATTCAAACTTGAAGTAAAGTTATCCATAGCGTAGCACGGAGAGAAAGCTGAGCTTATTTAAACATCTCCGCGATCCTGTAAGTACATGTTGAACGAACTTATCCCGGGATCATCGCATTATTTTAGAAACTTCCATTAATATCCAATTATTGTGTCATTCTAATTTGTCAGGATATTATTTATAATAATATTCTCTCGTGTACATGTGTAATAATTTTGTCAGAAACTCGGTAAATATTCAAGGAAAAATATTTGAGTTTCTTTTCACAATCTATGTTCGTAAAACGTGTACCGGTCATAATATCAAAGCATTGTAGAGATATAATGGAAGTAATAGTTTCCGGAAATTAAATTTCTATCTCACCGGATCTCTCATGGATGGATCATGCTAATAACTACATTGTACGTATAAAAGGCAAGATAAAACCGTTTCAAAAGGCCCATGTCCGGTTCAAGGAAAGTTAGTTCATTCAAAACGCACAATCGCTATTCTAACATGACGTCATATAGTATGTATCGATTGATGGCCTGTTCCTTGGTCTAGGAGAGGTATAACAGTCGATATCGTTAATCGTGGATGGCAATTCCTTACAAAAGATGAATACATTGAAGGATGCGCGTATTCAATGGACAGATAAGTAAATGGCTTCGCGCTTATGTAACTCTTGCTCGTGATTATGTATAGAATTTAATGGTCTCGTAATATTTAATATTACTCGAGCGCAAAGATTAATGAGCAACGCGACAAAAAAAATATAAATACTGAAATATATTTGTAAGGTGCGTAAACAAATAATTTTTACGTGTTTTGAAGAATTAGAGATGAGCGTAGATAAAGTTATTCGTCCGTCTGGCCGCGCTGATCGTGAGGGAAAAATGACTTTCGGCGCGAACGACTCGCGGAAACGACGGTGCCGACGTTCGTTGCTTAAAGCCGGGTCAGATAAATAGCGAACCTTCGCGCGCGTGTCTTTCGTCCGCTAAGAAACAATTTCATCAGCATACGCTTCGCGGCGTTCTCGGGAAACAGATCGTTCTAAATTAAGAAGCCGACATGCGGAAATAAACTTGCCTCCGTTATGGGCAAAAGCGGGCGCTCCATCAGCCCCGGGGGTTGATACGGTTTCTGGTTTCTATTGGCAACGCGATATGGAGTTCACGTCGAATCCGCAGTATCCATAACGGAAGCATGATCCTTTCGAGACTGGTAAATTGAAGCCGAGATACGCAAGACCGGATCGCTTTTCCAAATTGAATTTTCCGCGGTGCTTAAACGTTCCTCCTCGTTCCGCGTTTCCCTACAGCGACAGACTAAAATCACTGAAACGTCCGTCTGTACGACGGTATGTTTTCATCTCCGGGAATAACATCGTCGACTTCGTCCGGGAGGAAGGAGGTCGACGGTACGAGCCATTTACGTAGAAAGCGATGCAAATGTAAACTTCAAAAGCGATAAATAGTAATATGACGTAAATACAAATTAATTCAGAGCATTATACAAGATTCGATAATAATAATTTTAAAACATAAAATTATGATAATACATTTTACCCTGATATTCACGCGATGATTGGGATATGTTCGATATCGAAATTTGCACGATTCTGTCGTATAACATGTCGATTTCATTCGTCGCGAAAGGGAAATATCGTTACGATGCTCTTACAAAACGAAATCAGGGTCGACGAACGCGTCTGATAAGTTTAATTTAATTCCGGTCGTTCCGGAGAGAGTGCATTTTCTACTTGACAGAGATAAGACGTTGTCTTGTCATCGAGAGAAGGGAGAAGAATTGGAAATGTTGGAAAATGTTCAAATATATCCTCGTCCATCGTTACGTCATATAGATCTCATAAATATCAAATGAAATTAATAATAGCACAGTCGCATTAATGATTTAGAGATCCACTTGTCAGTAGTAAGCACAAATAATTGGTCAGACTTGTCGGCATTGCAACGCTCTTGCATCAAAGAATCTTTATTTCACAAATTTCACGAATATATATTTGATTAGATTCAAAATCAAGATTTATACATAATAATATCGTAATTAATGCATAATAAAAATCTTACACGTACATGTGTATGCGTGTGTGCATCAAATTCTAATTTTTGTTTAATTCGGAATTTAAGATGTAAATATTTTTCAACTATCCACATATATCATAGATTACCCTAGGAAACTCGCAATATCAGTTCAATATGCTTTTGTGCTTACGATTGTCTTATATGTACATATGTATATATACTCGACCGGCGCGGAAACCCATAGAGCAATAATTCTACGGACTTACGTCCTCTGTTTCGAGCGTATGTAAGGTTTCTCTGAGCTTCTCTTCTGATAACCAGCACGCTCGTATATTACTCTATATATGAGTAATGCATTTTGCTCGGTTAGGCTTCCACGCGCGTAACTCGCACACATACGCGCGATATATGGTGTTCGTAGCATCGCCATGTGGACTGAGGATTCACGCGTCTCATGCGCCGAGAGGTCCGCATAATCCGAGGTCTGGTCCAGATCAAAGCCAAGTCTCGCGTAATATATTCTCTATGAATAACTCAGTCGAGAAGGAGAGAGAGAGAGAGAGAGAGAGAGAGATTCTGCGGAGAGATAGCGGTTTTGCGCGCGGTGACCTTTTCCCGCCTCTTTTCTTCGTCTCCTTTCGACTCGTATTGCGAATTGTAAGCGAAACCAACAACGTGATATGGGAAAATTAAATAAATGGCGGAAGCCATCGCTCCACGGGGACTACTATTGCCGCATTTCTGCAGCCTTCGATCGGAGAATGTAAAGTAAGCTAGTGACCGGAGGGATGAATGTGGATTGGCGATATTTTGATATTACCTCTGGTTTGCGTTATTAAGTTGATACACAGATATAATCATATCATGTATCGATCGGTAGCGCATACATTCCAAAAATATAAATGTCGAAAATAATAATGTCGAAAATAAATATTTTAAAATTAATTTTATTTAAATATTATTAAAAAATTTAATTTTTTTCACGAGAATGAAAAAACAGAAAATATTAAATATAAAAATTAAATATTAAATATAAAAATGTATTTTAAATATGTTTATAAATGTATTTTAAGTGTATTTTAAATATAAAAATTAAATATTAAATATAAAAATGTTTTAATTTTAAATTAATAATAAGAATAATAATTTTAAAATTTTTATTTCAAATAATATTTAAAGTTGTCAAACTTGTTATTGTTCTTTTAATATCATTTTTTACATTATTTCAAATATTATAGTAAAAATTATAAAAATATTATAATAGTAAAAAAAATAAAAAAAATAACTAAACAAATATGCATTTAAATATATCAAAATCACGATCATTCTTTATTTTTTAACAATGATTTAAAAAGATCACAAGTATGATTTAATAAAATATAACGAAAACAAACCGAAGAAATATAAACCATAGGAGAAAAAGAAGTAAAATGAATATAAATTCGTAAAAATAGTTTTCATATATTATATATATTTTAATTTAATGTTTCAATTTTAAGAAATGCATATCTAAAACTTTCTCCGATTCGTGAAATCTATTCTAAACTTTTCAAATAGAGAATTTCTTAATTAAAATATAAATAAATTATTTTTATATTAAATTTTATTTTATCATTCAATAAAAGAAATATAATTTATATACAGATATAGAAAAAAAATAACTTATATAGACATTTTTATTTTTCAAATGCCATTTTGCGTTTCTTATTAATACAGGTAATTATCTGCAATATAACACGATGGCATATTTATAAATACATTTTATATTTTCTAAATCATACTAAAATATTTTGCTTTCCGATGACAATCTCCGTTAAATTGCCACGGTAAAATATATACAAGAACTCGGAATTCGCGAAAGTGAATTGTTCTTGCAATGGAATTTTTCAGTTTCCGACGATTTTGTGAAGAAAAAACAAGAGGAAAGAAAAGAGAAAAGGGGAGAGACTGAAGTTGGAACCGACTTTATTAAGATGCCGGTTAACGAAAGAAATGTGGAAGGTTTATTTGGTGCCGTTCCTGACAGCACCAAATAAACCCGAACGCTTTTCCAGAACGCTCGGACAATATGGAGGGTGGCGGTTACACGAGACCATAGTTACACATAGACTGGCCGACTTAATTAGATAGCGACGCATAATGCGTACATTTGTATCTATTAGTCGACAGCGGCAACAATGACGTCTCCTCCCGCTCCCTAAGACCATAGCATTAATCATTGTAACGCGCCGTCACGTGAAAACGCGACCGATGGGAATCTCGAAATAATCTCGAGTAATTTGATAGTTTACGATTGTAGAAAAAATCGAATTCGTTGTCATGTAAGTAATGCGTATCGATTCGATAGTCGCGATTTATTTTTATATGATGTAACGTAATTCGCATTCGAATTTTCTTTTTCAAGATTTCAAACACATATTCATATAATTTTTCATATTTTCAATCATATAATGAAAATCCAAATAGCTTGGAATACTATTCGAAAACAAAATTTTTTATAAATCTTGAAAAATTCTTGAAAATTTTAAATGTCCTACAAATTTTGAACGCCTCTTCTTGGGGAGAGATAGAAAATATCCATTAAATATTGACATTTTTCTCGATTTAGATTTGAATTTTCATATTTATATTATAAAAAAAATGTCAATCTCTAAAATTTACAAGTTAATCAAGACTTTCAAAAATTTCATTATTTCGAGTAATGTTTAAAACAATTCGAGATTTTCATTATTATAGTGATGCATTCGAAGTGATTCGAGTTCATCACTAGATACAATACTTTTATCAATGATTAGGAAAAAAATGTCATGCATCGTATTTCAATGATGAAGCGAACGCTTATCATTGAAATACGATGCATGACATTTTTTTCCTAATCAGCAAACATAAATCCTCATATCGTAATTTATACAAATTAATCTCGAGCGTCTAATATGCTTGTTTTATTGTCGTACTAAAAGATTACGTCGGAGTCGATATAGTCACCATCTATCACATTCAGTGCGTTTATCAGGCATCGTAAATCTACGCGAACGCGATCGTTCACGCTAGTTGAGATAATTTTATGGTATTTCACGACGATTTTACGGCACGGCCGACTCGTCGTCCGATTAATTTGATTGAAATGGCGACGACGACCGCGCGCGATCGGACCAAATTTCTTATCCTTCGGTTACAATTGCGATAAGTTTATTATAATCGGCGTCGATTTTCGCGATGAGATTTCTCCTCCCTCGCTAATCCTTCCTTCCACTTCTCCCGACGTTCACCGTATCTTAAGATATTCGTCCGGAGAAATACGTCTCGCGTATAATCCGGGTAGAATCACTGCGTTAAGTGACGCGGAATTCAACGTTAGAACGAAAGCTCTGGTAGCAAAGTCTTTATAGCCGTCCCGTCGGCAGGAGCGTTAATTAATGCGTTAACGAAGAGGGTAGCTTCTCCGGACTAGTAAAATCGGTATACACATTTACGGCTCCCGGAAAGGATATCCGATTATGACGACAAACTTGAAGAGCGTACGAGACAATAGGAACAGTTGACAGACAAAGTAACGTAAAATTATCCAATTATAATGTAAACGATATATTGATTACGAAAGGCGGAATTTTTCTCGGCTAATTAAAAATAATGTTTCTCTCAAGCAACACATTTTAATATAATATTTCTACCGCCATCATTCTTCACTTCAAAATTGGCCTCTGTAAATTTTAATATATAACTTTTACAATAGAAATTTTGCGTTCCTTTTTTGCCTTTTTCGCTCTCCAATGTAAATTTTGTTTCCATGCTTCATATACGCTATTTTAAATGTATTTACGCATAAGTAACATATTCTGCGAGACTAAAGGAATTATACGGTTCCGCGACATTGAGCGACGTATATATGTAGCGCGCACAACGTCGAACGAAATTAAGCCTCGCAGCTTATTAAGCTCGTCGGGCGTCGTCGTCGTCACAGGGGGCCACATCCCCTGTCCCTCTCGCCCTCTAAACTTGCGAATCTTGCGAGCCTACGCGACAGCAGAAGCCGCGCAAGCTCCTTTCCCAGCCGATTTTCATTTTGCGCGCGAGTAACTTTACCCCCTCGATCTACCCCGAAGCAGTCAGCTCGTACAAGACGGGGGTAATTTTGCGCCAAGATTGTTTGTACATCGTGAAAAGTGATGTTGGAAAACGATGAAACGGGGGAAGAGGAGAAAAGATGAGTCTAATGAAAAGTCTTAGTCTAGGCTAGTCTCGACTTTCTTGATCTACACATATGCATGCGAGAGATTTTTAATATAGAAACATTGCAGAAAGAGATCACATCCTCTTCATGTTACAAAAACACGCTGGAGAAACAAGTCCTCTTGTTTTTCAACGAAATTCTTTCCGCGAATTTTTCCGCAAATTTTTGAATGATGAAAAATAACGGACGGTTGGATTTTAATAAATGTTTTACAAAACAACTACAATAAAACATGATATGACAGAATCCAGATTGCGTATCAAACAAGGATAGTTATTAAATTTAATAGTGCAGCTGTTATATGTATACTACCACGTGTTGTTCGGGCATTGCCAATTACTGTGAAGAGGAAAATAGAGAAATATTCGCATAGTGGATTTTTACAGTTGAATAGCGCACAACCAAAGTTAAATCGTTAACGAATGTTTCCGCCACTCGACCGTTGATTTTTTTCATGCTCGTAAAAATTATTAAGTCAAATCGCGACGTGTGTGGCCCAATTACGCAATATTTTGAATCGAACAGAAAAGTTTTCAGCTAAGAAACGAGGTGGAACGGAGTTCGAGTTGATTGCCAAAGTATCGCAACAGTTCAAATCTCGTTGTCGGATATTATTCGTCTCGAATGCGCGCTCGTTAACCAGACAATGCACGACAAAAAGACTTTACAAGTAACGCCGACAACAGCGGCTTAATAATAGCGCGCGGTATTATAATATTGCACATAAAAGTATCAACTAATGATTACTTCACATAAAAATGTCCGCAAATTCGCTTTTACCTTTGTTGCTTTATTACGCAAATGTTGATGTCGACATAAAGTACTTGAAAAACATTTAAATGGCATAATCGATAAAATCTGAATTAAACTTTGCCGGAAAAAAAACATCGTACAGCAGAATCACTTATATAAAAAAGTTAAATCTTTGAATTCCGCAAATAATTAAATATTTAGCTTCTCCGTCATGCTTTATCGACAATAAAAATAATCTCTTATCGTACACAGGCTATGCTTTGATTAGATGATTTGCGAAAACGTTAAGATAGCGAAACGAAGTGGATGTATCAGAGGGCGAGCGTCGGAGAGTACATCAAGATCGGGGAAAGCGGACCCTGAATCTTTCATGAAGAGGTCTCGTACCTTTTAATGTGTATGTTAGTCGACGGCCGCTCTGATGCGATCTATGTACCCGTATACATAATGTGCATGTATGAATATAGCGGTTAAGTTATACACGTATATATAAGGGGTACGGTCCCTTCCGGCATCGCATCCTTATACATGAGATACAAATCCTTAGCGCTCTGATTATGGATCCCGAGATGACCCTTGAGCCGCGCGCGCGATTAATACATATATTTTTCACTCAGCGAGAAGTCGTGAATCCCGAATCTCGAAATTTGCATATTGAACTCTACGAAACATTCCGAAATCCTTTGTACGAAAATCTCCATTGCGTGTTCGAATCGAGTTAGTCTAGAATAGCTTCGAGATTAAAAAAATCAAGATTCGCGCGACGAATTCGTATACGAGGTAAAATGTATACTATTGGTCGCTTTAGCTTTTGTTCCGTATCGATCTTAGGCACTTATGAGATGAGCTAATCCAAGTTCCACGAGGTACTTGACGCTCCTCATATCGAGACAAATTCCCGATATATCGGCTTCCGCAAGGATCTTCGATGATTTAGGAGAGCATATATAGTCGCGAATCTCGGCTTTGTAAACGGATCATCAATGCCCATTATGTCGTCATCACTGTCACTATCATCGCCGACACTAGCTACCGTCTTCTTCAACGCTGTCATGGACGTCAATGTCCTCGCTCGTTCTCCTCGACGTATCTAATCCGTTAATGACTATTGTTGTGTATCCAGGAGAGGAATCATCCCTTGGTGCCGACGTGACCCCAACAACCTAACTCAGATCGACCTAAATTATCCGACTATGTACGCATTTACACGGCCGATCCAAGGCGTATGTCCGTTAAGCTTCTCGCATCCCCTTCTACAAGTCTCTGCACTAATCTCGAGAGAAGATCGACTCAATCGATCAACGAGCTTACTCTATCGGCTTCTATTATCTTGAAAATGTGTATCCTCATTTCGAAAAGCCATCAAACGATAACCGATCGTGATATAAATTGTGTGATTTAAGAGAATATTGTCTTTCTCCCGTCCTTTCATATAATAATTCTAGATTATTGGATTATAGTATTTTAATGTTTCGAAATAATAGATTATAAAATAAATACTTTGATCTTTATAAAAAACGATTATAAAATAAATACTTTGATTTTTATAAAAAACGGAGATTATAAAGCAAAAACATTTGAAAGTGAATGAAAATAAACTAATCTTTTATTATATTAAGAGATTTAGATACTCGCTGGGAAAATTCGAACATTTCGTATAATGCTGAAATAATACATAGTTTTTTGAAAATATTACTTTTAAAATTAAATAAAAATATTATATAATAAAATAAATATATAAAAATATTATAAATAAACAAAGTTATCTAGACGCAAATTTCGCATATAAAGTCCAGTTTTTCCACACAAAAAACATCACGCAATTTTCGTGGAGAACCATTTTTGATATTTTTCGCAACATTGCGGCCAATTTCATCCATTCATAACAAAAATAGTTTACAATAGCAGCATTTTCGAGATGTTGTAAATACAAAAATCGAAATTGTTCGCATGTTCCGAAGTATTTCTGAGCTATCTTGCTAATTATTTTATCATTCTTCAATCTTAACTTTATTATATTTTGACATAAATTTTCAGACACATTCTCTTTTTGCAAATGCAATTAAATAAAAGTAGCTATTTTGTCCGATAAACATTATAATTATAACAATTAAACTATCCATTTATCGTTGATACAAATACACAGAGAGGGAGGCGTATTGGTTGCTTGAGCAATAACTATTCGCCATGGATGAATCGGCACTATTCAGGCCAGCAAAGCGAACGAAATTCAATCGCTCTGTCGAATCCACATGACCCGTAAACCTCATTCCCGTTATCGTCCAATCGGAAACAAGTCCACGCGACGTCGTTTATGTTCGTACCCCATCGAGGATTATCAAACTGCTAAACGATGTTTCGTTGTCACGAATAACAAACAGATTTCAAGTGGCTACAGCGGCGAGCAAAGGCTCTTGCACGCGCACGTCGAGGGCGGGGCATCAAACGGTTAATTAACGATTCGAGGAGATTAATGATGGCTTTCGAGAGCGCCGATGTCAACTCGACAAAGCGTCTCAAAATTGAAGGGCCAACGGGACAATGAGAAAAAGAATTCGCACGAGAGATTAAGAATGATGACAGGAACGAGAGTTGACGTAAAGAAAGAATAACTAAAGCGCAGAGATTCTATAAATAGAATTCAACAATTTTTCCTCTTCTTTTTTTAATTTTAAAAGATATTAAGAATCATGCAGGAAAAAAATTGTTTTATCAGAGACCTGCTTCAATTTTAATCTGATTATTAGTAATTTTTAACGTGTACATTTACTTTAAAAGTAATTTTTACATATAATTTAAATCGAATAATTAATTTGATTTTAATTTTAATTTAATTCATTAGTAATTTTTAGCGCGTACATTTACTTTAAAAGTTATTTTTGCACATCATTAAAATTTAAATCGAATAATTAATTTAATTTTACTTTGATATTATATCACAAATTATACGTTATGTAAAATGTACATATACATAAAGAATTAATAAAAAATAAAATCGTGATTCGCGGGAAAGAAACGCAATCGGCGACACAAAGGCAAAGAGACGCTCTACAGGCCACGGATGATCGAGTAATCAACGTGAAATCCTCTGTCGCTGCTTTGTCGCGTGACATACGATGACCGATGCATCGTTACCAAATATACGTGAAATGTCGACGTATACGTCGGTGCATCTCGATGAACCGTGACACGCGGCGCGGCGCCGTGACGGACTCGTTTTCACGCTTTTCACACAGGCGATTCGGTTTGCCGACACGTTAGCCCGCTGCGAATAGCGTTCCACCGGGCGAAAATGTTTGCAATTATATCACGCGATGCGTTTGCATTCGCAGTGGAAATCGCCGATTGTATATAACTAGAGCGCGCTCGACGATTAAATATGGATATCGCACGTGTGAAAATGTACACGTGTCGACATTTAGTTCTCAACACAAACTATATTTTTCGACAATTATAATACTTTATGGAATAAAAATTAATTGTGTCCTACGTATTATATAATTAAATTTATAAAATACAAAATTAATAAATATAATTATTTAAATATAAAATATTAAATGTCAAATCAAATCATGTTTAATGATATGTAATGTAATTAATTATTGTTAGAATTAACATCTACAGTAGAAAGTGTATAACTTTCTTTCGTTTATTTGAAATTTGTCTTCTCGTGGATAATTTATCCGTCGTACTTTATATCATGTGCTCTACGTTCAATTTCCTTAGAACAACCTAATCCAAGGTTATATGTTAAGCGGTGCGAATATAGTCCGATAATTTGCTAGGCAAATGGCGGTGAGGCGTTACTTGTGTCTAATGCGAAATTCCGGCTTTGCCTACGTTTCAGTTGGCATCCAACGGGCGGACGATTTGGTTTATTCCGTGAAATATGCATCTACGAGACGATTCGCGAATTTCTCTCGTAACGGAATAAATACTCAGCGTCGAACGCTATCGAAACAGCCGTTTCGTTTGAACGAAAATGGCCGCAATTAGGCAATCCGCGTGTACGCATAATCCGTTAAGCCTCTAACACAATATTCCGCGTTATTACAGTAAGGAAGGCAATTACCGCGACCGCGCGGCTAATCCTCGGTTGCTCGATAATGTTTGCACGTGCCGCGCTATTCCGTTTGTTATGTTATTCATTAGCTGCGCCTAGGAAATTTTCCCCCTCCCCCTCCTTTCCTTTACCGAATTATACGGACTATCCCTTGACTTATGGTGGTCGTCCGCGCTATATATATAGACGGCCCTTTGAATCGTATTTGCCCACGCACACGTTTAAGCGCTTTGACCGAGGTGTGTACTACTAAGCGCGATTAGCAAGTCCTCCGACGAAACCCCGAGCACCGTCGCGGCTTCCGCCCCGGATCCGTCCAGAGATGCCGCAACGGATAAAACGTTAAACGGCTTGGGGCTCGTTAGACCACGATATATTCGCGTATTCGAGAAAATTTCGCGAGCAAGAGCGCCGTTTTAACGCCGCGCGAAAACTTTGAATATAAGCTTCCTATTGTTGGACCGGATGCGCGTGTGTTATCGTGCAAATCTCCGATAATCATCCGGAATTTCGCTCTACGATTGTAATCCACGTCTGTATAATTAGGAGATTGTCGAGAGCATCGCACTATTGCGGATACAAGTGGAAAAGTCGATCGAATATATCCTTGTTATTCCAAGGATGAATCGAGCGAAAAAATGTCGGAAATGTATAATTTGATAAATCCAGCGACACGCGTGAGAACTAGAGGCGAAGTAACCGATTCGCAGCCAAGAGACGTTATCCTGTTACCGTTGAAAGGTAACCTACTAGATCAAAAGCAAGAACAAAGAAGCAGGATTCGATGGACAAAAGGGCTAGAACGGATCGCATTCGAAACTCGCGCAGGAATCCAACGTGATCGAGTGTCAACCCATTCCGCGTTTAGGGGGAGACCTCGGTATCGCGTTCGCTATCTGCTAGTGTCAACTTGCTTAGGAAACCAAAAAAAGAGTTGCAGATATGTCGGATAAGCATTGTTAATGATAGCGATGTATCAAAAATTTAATATACGCATAAACATTTGTTTAATATGTCGCGTGTCAGGTCGGTGTACATTTGTTAAAAAGAAATTTATGACAGCGAGTCCCAAATATACTCGTGATTACCTCGTTCGATGTCGATTTTGCACAGTCTTGAAAATTGATCGAGTCCCGCGATACACAGGCAGAGATCCTTCCCTCTTATTTCATCGTCATGGATCCCCGAGACCGACAATAAATAATACGTAAGTGCGGTAAATCCTATTTGCTGTCGAGTCCATCGGAATGATTGATAAATTGCCTTTATTAAACCCTTCGAATGACGTTCGCGCGGAGACTCGAAGATGAAGTTTCATCGCAGACGGAAGATATCTTTCGCGAGTTAAATTTTCTCTCAAAATAAACTCTCGCGCGGTTCTCTTTCTCCCTTTTTTTTATTGAAACTAAAGTGCTTCCGCGATGAAAATTAAATGAGTCAATTTCGTGCGATAATAAAGAAGAAAATGTCGCTCGATAAAGAAAAGTATTAGGAAAACAAAAAAAATGTCTACTTACGTGAATGGCAGAAGACAGGTGAAGGGACATTCAAGTGCAGCTATGGACATCGCATCGATTTGGTCGTTATAAGCGAAGGAGACCGAAGTCAAGGCGACGTGTCCGGCAACCATCGTACCGTTTCAATTTTCAAAATATACGCTATCGCTCCTCGTAGTTGTAAAAATAAACGTCCCTTTCGTATAGACGAGAAAATATTTGCTTAATATTCAATATCGTGATATATAGCACTTCGTTATTCCAAATTCTCATTCGATAATGACGATAGTCGATATCGTACTATTGTACATGACAATTTAAGATGGTTCAAGTTGCAATTATCCAAATGAAACCAAATATTATTTTCGATAATTAATCGTGCTACTTTTTTTCTCTATTGCTACGAATTTCTTATCATTACATTTCGGGATCTCTACTAATTCTATCACGAAACAATAGGAAAGAGAGACAGTGACAGTTGTAGAGATGCAACGAGAATGAGGAGGAAAAGGGCGTGATAGACACAGAGTTCTACGAGAGAGAGAAGAGTAAAAAAAAAAAGAAAAGTGAAAGAGAACTAAAAACGTGGCGCATACGGGAGAGCTCGTACCTTCTGCCCGCTGTGAAGAGTATCTCTGTAAAGTAAAACAGAAAAGAGAAGAGTTAGAAAAAGTGTACACATTAAGGTAGATAGATAGATCGATATGACAGAGAGCGGGTATAGTAGGGGGTGAAACGCAATTCTAAATTGAAATAGTCATTCGGTATAGTTCTATTAAGAAGATTGTTCTAATGTGTGAAAATAGACATGTGAAGGAGAGAGAGAGAAAAAGAGAGAGAGAGAGAGAGAGAGAGAGAAAATAGGTGATAGAGAAAAAGAGAGAATACACATACAAGTCTAAAGTGGCAGAATGGATTTAGTTTTTTTATAAATTAAATAAATGTTGACGATATTAAATATTGTCTCTAAAGAAAAATAAAAACTGAAAGATTAAGAAAATCTATTATTATAAAGTTCTTCAACGCTCGTAGCACGCGAGACTTGCATTTAAACAAATGTAAATATGTGTAAAAAAACTTTAACACGAATATAAATTTTATCGCGACTTAATAAGTAGTAAGGTTTAATGAAAAATAAATATGAAAAACAACCATATACATTTCAAAATTATATATTTATTTAATCTTTATTTACAATTTGAGAACTAAAAATATATAAAAACCACTGATCTAAAGGTGCCACTAAACGCGATTTCTTCCGTCTTGGAAATCACTGGCTGCAGGCGTTGGTCTGAAAGAAAGTCTAAATTCAAAAAACTGAAAATAACGAGGAAATAAACGTAATGTTTTCGTGTCGATTGAAAACAAACATGGATTTGCGCTCGAAAGAACGAAGCTTACTTCTTTATAATGCGATTTCTCGCATTTCCACTACGATTTACAAATTCAATCGACATATGGCGCAAAAGAATGCTGTCGAATAATTTTATGCGCAAATAGCAACATTAAAAAATCGCGAGGCTTTTAAAACCGTATCGTTCCGTAAGCTTCAATTAATACTAATTGAAATATTTATTTTTACGACACGCGAGAACGGTCTTCGAGGTAATTTAGTCCACCGCGTACGGTATAAAGCTTCCCCCGTAAGTATACTATTTGCGTAAGCACCGGATAAAATGCGAACGACTTCCGGTTCGGGAGCAGTGTAGAGGCGGCGATTTTTCGACGGTACGAGGATGGAAATTCTCCGTGTTTAATTTACTCGCGTCTTGCTTGCGCACGCACCGTCGGCGACAAATTCTAATTAGTCAGCGCGCCGTCGGCGTATTATCAACCCTTTGCAAATTGCTGCCTGTTGGTCCACGATAACAGACGAGGGTTTCCTCCGAGGAAGCGCGCGGAATGCGGCGACGAGAAACTTAAGAGGAATCTCGACTTAGGACGAGTAAGCCGCGCGACCTCAGGCCGCAGGATGCAGCTTATCCTGCCGTAACGAGTAAAAAAAAATATCACGTTCTGTGTTTTTCTAGCGGCGGACAGTTACGTATTTATGCACGTTAATTTTTCGCTCGTTAAAATTAGGAAGCAGAGTACGTTCGATTGTAAAGCCTTGTTACGCAAAGCCTATGTAATGTAAATTAATGTTATTGTACACGGGAAATGACGGTCAGCGATATGCTGATACGATGATCGGAATAAATAAACGCGGTCGATAAGCGGCGAGCCTTCCGTTGTCACGATAATACGACGTAGATCCGAATTTGTCGATGAAGTGTCCATTAATTTTCCATAATTACAAATAAGCTTAATGGCATATATGTATGTACGGGGCGGGAGGGGGGCGCGGTTCGCGCTATTTAGCCCGATTACACGCATACTAGGGACCATAAGCAAACATCTCACGTGAAGAGCCGAATCGGAGTGTACGCTGATTGCGTCAGTCCCCTTACCGCCCTATCAATGTCCTCCGCGCGCGCATAATCGAAACGGAATCGGATACTAATGCAGCGGCAGCGCGTGCGGCATCCGTTATATTGCATTGATTATATTACGTCAAATTATAATGGCGTTAAACAATATCGACAGCCGCGGAGCGCGCGGGCTGCTCCGATGACGCAACGCAACTTTGCACAGTTAAATACAGGCAGCCGTTAATCATTCGTTTCGTTGCTTTGAATACAAAGAATTTTAATTTATTACGCATCGTATTTATCGGATGATTATGACAATAATGGGAATAGTCTGTCGTTAGTATCTCGCGTGCGAAACGCGATCTTCCCGGCGCTTTGAAATTTTTATGACGCAAAGTTGATCGTCCAGCGCGATCTTTATCACCGCTCCTTCGGCTCGCGCATGATGATACGTTTTGCCCAGGCACGCTCGTCCATTCGACGCGCACGTACACGCATATGGACGGATACCACAACACGAGCATTAGCATTAGCACTCGAAAATGCTCTATATTTATATATGTAGCATTCTCGGCCCCGTCGAGTAGCGTGGGTGTTTGCGCGCTTGCGCGTCGAGAGGAGAGTGGATAAGCGAAATAGGATGATGCAGCTACAGGTAAATGTAATTAGGGATTGATCAAATGGTAGAGCGAGGTTGTCTAATTGCCCGGGTTTGATAGCTATCTTCCGGTAAATTCTCGGCCGGCGAGGAAACTGCCAAGTCTCTAGGATTATGTTTACTTTCGATAGGCGATAGCGAAAGAAGATAGGTAAGATAAGATCGCGAGTAAATTGAATAGATCGAACGCGATGCCCCTCCTTCCTCGCCGTAATTTTTACATTTCTATTTTCGGAATAATCGAATATAACACGTGGATAGACGGCGAAGTATTAAAATGCCGATTTGATCGTTTACGTCGTATTAGTGTGACGCACGAAATTTCCATTCAAGCTACGAACGTCAAAGTTACAAGATGGACGGGCTATCGTGAGCGACTGCCGATAGATAGATGAGGATGGGGACGGAGACAAAGCGGCAAACGGGGAGGGGAGGAAGGGGAACTGAGGGACGGACAGGCCTGCATGAAGGGAAGTCCCAGGGACCAAACTATTGTTGCCAATATCTCGGACAGTTCAATTACTTGGTTATTACGCGCCTCCAAACTGACAGGGTTGCTTACATGCTTCGCCAAGCGGCTAATGCATACACATGCATGTACATAAACTGCACTTATGATGACATTTCGCGTGATGCCCCTCTTCTCTTTCCTCCCCCTCCCCCGCATCGCCCACTTCCCCGTGTCGCAAAGCGAACACTCCGTCGTCTGCATCATCGAGCATTAATCTTCCGTAATCAATGGCGCATTTATTAGCGCGAGGGTCGCTTTAGACATCTGTTTGAGAACCTAATCGTTTAATCTCACAGAGACAATTATTCTCTAATTAAAAACTGATGAATTAAATCACTGAAAACGGAACGGTTTCGATGTGAAAACAAATTAAATGTTAATTTCAACGGCTCGATTTGTAGTTCCTTTTATTAAAGTTATTTTCGTTAAATAAAGATTTAATTCAATGCGGATTTAAATATCTTCCTTTCAAATAAATTTTTTCATTTACGTTCCATCCACTTTAAACTCGTAATAGATAATAAAATCATTATTCTGAAAAATGCGACAAGTGTGAGTAATAAAAAATTCTTCTTTCAGAGATATCCATGGCATAGCGATTTCATATATTTTAAATATTTCATATTTTAAAGTCAGCGTGATATATTCGGGCCAAGAACGAAACCACATTTTGCACTTCGTTTTCATTTAATGGAACCGACGCATCAGCCACGATGTATAACGATTGATATTTCGGTTAACCGTACAGAGCCGGGGCACACTGATTGGAACGAATGCTTTTTTTTTACCGGCCATTCGGCAATAAGCGTATCGGTGAAATAATTTCCATTTCATGCGGCCAAAACGAGCAAGATGAGAATCCATCCTGCCTGTCATAGAAATAAAATTCAAGATTATTAATGCTGCGACGTATCGTAAAATATATATATATATATATATATCTGCTTTTAATATATAGATATATCTCTCTTTTAATATTATTATTATTTATTATAACATAAAAAGTATACTGCTGCAGGACATAATAACGTGATATAAACCTTCATAACATTGTGAATTTAACGACAAAATAGGGATTATTAACGTAAAAATATCTTTTTTGTTTTAAAACTTTTATGCAACGTGCGTGAAATATTTAAAATTATAATTTTAACTGTCTTTTAATTTTAAATTTGTGATAATTAACGATTCTAAAAATTTGTAAGCTTATCGTTTACACGCACATATATAGCTTCACCGATATAAGATAATTTTTCCCCGTCAAACTCTATATCTAAAATTTGCAAAACTATATAATCATTAGGTTTTTCCCCATTAAGTGACTATTTAATATTTTTATATTTAATATTTATATTATTGTAAAATGTTTAACACAAGCGTAACAAGGCGTTACAAATCGCGGTACGTTTATGAAATTGAAAATGAATTTGATAAATCGCAACGAAAGCACAACGCGCGCGGGACGGAAGATGGTTAACTTTGATCGAAAACACAGATTCGATTTGTCAACTTTAGAACTACGAAGCGGAGTGTTGCTGCCCAACCGGTTCCGGCCGAGCATTTACGACGCTAATGAGTCGAACGAGAAACTTTTCCGTCGACGATGCAAATGAGGCGCGCGCGGATACAACGCGACCGATGCACTTGTCGGAGGATTAATGGAAAAACGCTTCGGAAGCTCCGCGGCCCGCGATAATTGATCCTAGTTTCCCGACTTAATTGGCATAGTTTTAGTTAAGTGCCCGGAAGAGCGGGTTTTCGCTAAAACGTTAGATGATATGCAAGAAATGATTTTGACTGACAGCCTAAAGTATAACGAGACTGTTGCGTCGAAATATCGGAGTGAAACGAGAAATATGAAAAATAAAATGTGAGCAAAAATAATGTGAAAGAGAGCTAAACATTTTTTAAAATATGTTATTACTTTTAAATACGATATAGAATTAAAATATGTAATTCACGTATTATTTTTTAATATATTCATATGATATAATTGTATAATTTATAAACGCCAGGAATATTGAAGCTGTTTCTCGCAACGTGTTATAATCTACTTTCCAACATTGATTACAAATATTACATTTACATTTTGATTAATTGAAACGTGATAATAATATAGAAAATAAAATAAAAGTTCGTAATGATTAGTGAAATTTAATTGCGCAGAGGGAGTAAGAGGAACGGTTGGAACACAATATACCTCGCTGAGCTTCCTATATTTAATTTAACATCGCCGCATAAAAAAAAAAGTCTCACGTTTGCTCGCTTTATTAAATGAACTTGTAGTTCCGCGCGTTAATACAATTGCATGCCACTATGCAAATGCAAAGAGTAAAAATACGAATCACGCAACACACATCGCGTTTCGCTTAACAAACTTTACATTACATTACCAAACATAATCTTCGCGTATTCATTTTATGCGCTCTTTCTGCAAGCGTCGTTCCCAAGTGTACAATCACTAATAAAAAGTCTGGCGGTTTTTTTTTCGATATTATTTGCGAAAATAGACGCAATCTCAATTACTTCTACATATTATATTCCATGTAAATGAATTGAGTCGTAAATAATTTCCAAAGCATAGGCAACGAATATATTTATACTTGTACATTTTTCTGAATGCGTTAAATAAAATAACTCAATCCCGTTGATGACCTAAAATGAGCAATTTTAAGTTATAAAATAATGACCAGCCATTATTATTACGTACAAATAATGGTACAATAAATATGACGACTCAATAACGATAAATAACTTGCAATGTCGATGATACTTACGTGATCATGGAGGATTATTAGAAATGAAAATCCCTGAGAATTTCTAATCGAGTCGTAAAAATAGACGTGGAAGGCGCTCGCGCGAGAGAACGCAGACTTTATTTATCGGATGGGAACTGATAAAAATCGGCAAAGCCAACCATCCATCGGGTTAAAAGTTTAATACCGCCGCCGCCAACGCTCGCCAGAATTTCACCCCCTCGGAGAAAGCGATAGACCGAAGTTCGATATTAACTTTTTCTCTTTTTTTTCCCCTCCATTTTTTTCGACCCGAGCGAGGGTGAGAGCAAGGGAACTCGATGGTGTTTTTTACGAGCTGCTCATCCCATTTCCCGAGAGCCGTTGGCCGTATATCGGCTACATTTTCGCTCATTAAAAAGTTCCCGCGCTCGGACGCGAGGTGCCTCTCCTCCTCTCCTCTTCTCTTCCCTATCCTCCATCTCGTCTTTACAGGGCGCGGCGCGTCCAGACGGGATTTTCATTATTAAAAAGTATTACAGCTGGCCGGAGGGACGAAAGGGTGGAGAGGAGATGGCCGAACGAGGGAGTAAATGGGGGATTACTTCGGGCGTACCGAGGTGGCGGAGCTAATTTCAAAAAATCCGGGGCGGAGTAATCGCCAGGATCTTGAAGGCTTCCCGGATGAACTCGGCGACGACGGTGGACATCCCATCTCCTCTACTCTGTATCCCCGTGCGATTAGCGGTGTCCGTCGTATAAACGCCCCGCGACGGGGGTTGCGGGCACAATCTTAAATAAATTGCGTCTAGTTGCCGCAATCAGCGTACGTATTACAAACGTTATTTTAAACGTGCGTAATTACATTTTTGTGCGATATCAATTTTATATAATTAAAAAATATAAGTATATCTAAAACATATTAATACATATTGTAAATATTATAATATTATTATTCGCTTACCTCTCGCTTGGAAAATTGATTATCTCTCGTAGACTTGTTTAAACTTTTTCATTTTAGTATCAGAACAAGTGTTAGTAATTTAGGAAAAAAATAATATAGATAATATGAATAATTGAGAAAATGCATACAATTTGTATAATTAAAATATGTATTTCCTAAATTTACTGGAAATAGCGATATAAATTCAATGTTAAACGTGACTAGCAACACAAATCGATAACGATACGATATGATGACATTAGCGAGATATTCTATTTGATCTTCATAGGCAAATGTTTACGGTCCCATTAAGACCGGGATTGTCAAGAACAAGAACACGTAAACGTATGAGGTGATAGCCTCGTAAAGTACACGAGTACCATCGTGTGGATCGGATTGTCAGGTAAATGTAATTATTATTATAGCGCCTGAAACTTCGAAACTTGCGTTGAAATCTCGCGAACGTGCCGTGGACTTCTCATTAACCCTCTAACTAACCCTACAGCGTTGTATCGGGCTTCAGCCTCGTTATAATTCTCAGACAAACGCTAAGGAAAGTATCGTGCCTGTTGCTTAAATAAATGAAGAAATGAAAAATGTGATAAAGTAAGGAATATAAAATGACATGTGTGATATAATTTTAAAGTATAAAAGTAATATTTTGAAAAACTAATAATAATTTTTATGCAAATTAATCATGGAATTCGCATGTCATCGATTCTTCGTTTTGAGAGAGACTCAAAGGAGAATATCACGATTTTCGAAAAATTTATGCGAGATGATGCATCACCCTTGTGGGCAATCATCCTTGTGTTTATGCGAAGCTTGATAGTTATGGGAGTTCGTAGACGGTAAAGAAAGGTGTATGCAACTCTAATATTTTATAACTTGCAGACACTCACGTAGTTTCTAGAGTAATATTTTGCACGTGCAATGCATTTAATTTTTTCGTCGAACTTGATTATCTAGTTATCGCAGGTAAAACACGTGAACCGGAGAGGTCCGTAGAAAAGGGGGTGAAGTGCTGTTAATTTCGACGCTCACACATATGCGACCGGCGTGCTTTTTAAAACCGCGCTCGATTAAAACTTTAGATTGCCTACTGAATACGTTAATGCCATGCTTTCTGCAGAAAAATACGAAATAAAGTGAAACGTATCGTTAAATATAGTGGTAATAGTTTTTATTCATTTCAAATTAAATAAACGTGGAATAAAAATATTTAATCTAAACTTTGACTAATTAAGTTTCAAAAATATGAATAAATATATTATTATTTCATTAGTAACAAGTATATTGTTATTTTATTAATTTCAATCGAACCTTGCTTTGCAGAAATTTAATTTAAAACTTAATTGTGGAGACATTTAACGTTAGAAATTATGTAAAAAACTGATTTTAAACAATTTTCGATCAAAAAATCAGTTAAAAAATATATATGCATGTATATTTAAATGTATGTGTATTTTTCTTGATCCGTCAAATATATATAAGTAGAAAATATTAAATGTAGAAGATACCAAGAGAGAGAGAGAGAGAGAATTCGAACTCAAGAATTGGAAAAATAAATGAAGAAATAGCAGAGAAAAAGAGAGAGAAGGAGATTAACTGAAAAGGATCTATTGCAATATCATAATCTCGCGAATCCTTTGCGCGATCCCTTGAGAAAAGCTGTCCGGGAAATTCGCTTTTCCGCGAAACAAACAGAATTAAAAGCGACCCAGTATGCTTGCGTTAAATGTGATTAAATATCAAAGCCGCTCATGACACACCCACCCAATCTTCCCCGTCCCCTAATACCTTTCGCGTCCAGCCTTATTGTACGCCGACTAATTAGAGCGATGAGGAGGTCAAGAGCGAATAATATATTGTTCTTGCAAAAGAAATTGAAATTAACTAAAGAAACGGAATAACCAACGCGTGTACCATCCAGCTACACGCGAATTAAACAAGCTCAGCTACCTTTTCAGGCATTTTATGCTATGAAAGAACAACTCGACATTGTGAAAAAATTAAGACTTTTTTCAAACATAAAAAAAATTCTTATTTTATATTATAATATAATTATAATAATATTATAATAAATATTGTGATATTTATTTTATATTTTATTTCATATTAAGAAGAAAATCGAATACGTTTAAGATATTTTATTAGGATCTAAACGAGAGATTACATGGAACTATGAGCTGATAATTTATTTAAATGTATAGTTTTCGAGTAATCGAATAATATTATATGGAATGCGATAAATAAATTAAGAAGGGAAAAAATCGAGAGAAGAATGAAAGCAAACAGCATTACTACTAAAGAAATTTCATCTTTTGGCTGCTGTATGCGATTGCCGAGGAGTTTGATTGATCCTTCATTCATGTCCTGATTTATATACTTCCGATTTAAGCAATATGATGAACAATAATTTTGTTAAGCATTTTGTTGAACATTCGGGTCAATTTTTAAACATTGATATATTATGATAAAGTATTTCACAAAGTACACTACTGTCTATAATCAATCATTGATTATTATATTATATTAATCATGACTGAATCAGCAATCAACCTGAAAGAGATATTAAGTAAAAGTTGAAATTAGTTTCGCTGCTGACAGCGAATTTTACGATTACAGAAAGTGAAAGTACTTTATCACACCAACATCGGTGCTTCTACTAGTCTGAATATTATATCTTGGATTTTTCTAAAGAAACGAATCAATGTTTTTTATTTATTAATATGTTAATATTCGATCTCGACAAAATTGGTATAAGTTTTAATAAGGATGAATCTTAATATTTTAATATAAATATATGTATTTTTAATTCACAAACGAGATGTATGAGAAAATCGCAGAATTTGTTCTTCAATTCTTTTACGGTCCGCTTATTTGTAATATCAATCATATTCTCTCTCTTTCTTTTAAGAGCATCTTATCTGCAAGAAATAACGGAGACGAAAAAGAAACAGGAAAGAGATCTCTTTAATAATTTCATTTACCGTCGCCGTCGCACCGCGATGCCTGCGGCTGCCTCCTTTATTTCGTTACTCTTAATTCCAACAAATTATTATAAAACAATATTATCGTTTCATTCGACGTTGAAATTCTGGAAATGTCTAAACGACGAAACGGGGCCTTAATACACCTCGGGCGCGCGGTAGAAAAATTTCAAGCAAAGTACATTTAACGATAATTACATTCAAAACTTCACTCTTTGACGTTCTACGCACAAAGAGTGTAAAAGGCCAGTTCAAAAAGTTACGCAAGTCAGAAGATACCGATCCGGAAATGTGTGTGTGTACAAAAACTGTGTCAATTGTTGAATGGATAACGTAATAGTCTCCCCCGCAATATTTTTCTCCAATTCAATTTATCGAGCGAAATAATATTTACCGTCGGTGAATATAATAAAAGCTTGTTTCGAACTTGGTCGAGGAAATCCCGGAAAGAAACTGCGAATTTACAGCTTTTAGATCGAATATCGAACGATGTAACATTTTTCCAGTTTAGCGAAACGTTATTAATTGGAGCTTAGGCTCCGATTTTCAACGAGTAGCGCAACAACTTCCAATGGCGAGGACAATTATTATTCGTTATCCCGCCGTTAATCCGACCACGGGGCTGACTCGAATTTACGATTCGCGATCGAACGAGTATTTGCACGGGGATATCTCGAAGGGCTTAATCGGCTTTCAAAACGCAAAACAGTGATACGTTCCATGTATCTTTTTTGTAATTCTTGTTTATAACCGCGGGGATCATTTCTGGGTTAAAAGAAAAGTCCTCTCTCTAGGATCTCTCGCGTAAAAAATTTGCGAACTTGTAAAAGTGAGTCTCAGCGCCATCGATGCATTTACAATTTAATATACATTCTGAAACTTGAATATGATTATAGTACGAAACAAGTTCTTAAACTTTCCTCTCGTGCACTCTGTGTGTTACGGAGTGTGACTAAAGAGAGACTTTCTCGTTACAACACTGATTTATTAACGACAATACACGCAGTGACGGCTCGAACAGAAACGTACATCTTTTGAATCTTGACGTATTTGACAAACTCATAGTATTTCGTGACGGGACAAGACAAGGAACTTCGGCAACAGAAGTCGGTAATTACGGGTAGACGTCGCTTACGATCCCGGGAAAGAGGGTGGAAACGTCGGATGTACGATAATCCGCGGTGCAATTATCGAAGTTTATCGGGCCGCGGTGATTTTCCGTAGGTAAAGATACAAGACTACGCGTGCGAGGAAAAGGGAGAAAAGATCTCGGAGAGAATTCGCGAGCAACGACGATTAAGTCCGGCGATGTGGAGCGAATCTGGGGGAGAAGTATAGAGAGAAGACGCGCGTCTCGACACAATCGTAGAAACTTTTAATGGCGCGACGCGCGCGTCGAGTTTGACATGAAATATGTAAGAGCGTAAGAATCTATAGGATACACAAAGCGGCACATAATCATCCGGGTCGCGCATTGTTCCGTGCACAATTGGCGGATTGTACGACGCTGACGAAAGTCGGGCGCCAGCGCGGCGGTTGATCTTATGAATTTTTCAAGTCGACCGAACGCAACAAAAATCCAGAAATATACATTGGACTTGTCACGAGAAAGCGCACATATCATCAGGCTGTTTTCGAATCCGATCATACATTTGACATCGCAATCATCGTGTATCACAGATCCTTAAGAGAACTCTCGAAATACGTGAAAAACCCATCATTTGGAAAACTTGACTCTTAATATATAAATTAAATAAATTAATTAATAAATTAATTAAATAAATTAATAAAATGAATAAATTTTCAATAAAGAAAATAATAGTATTTTTGTAGCATTCATGGTTAGTTTCTGACAAAAATTTTAGTTATACAGATCAAGCCATAAAAAGAGGCAGCATTTAAAAAAAAAAACTTATTTCGTCTTTATCTCTTTCTCTCTCGCAGATTTATGTATTTAACTTTTATATTTAAAAATTACAACGAACTTGTGTCCTGCGAAATTAAATTTATCAGCTAACTAACTGCGTGTATCTCTCGGAATAAAAATAATATTTTAATCAGATTTCCGGTGATTTATGTCGTTTCTTACGGATTTTATGACGTAATTCTCGACGTAATTTATTGCAGAAACGGTATCCACATTTTGCGGCACAATCTTCCGTAAAATATATTATAATGTAACTTCTGTAATATTGTACTACATCTACATCCTACGCAATATATTCCTATCTTCGATAGGAAATTAAGCAAACTTCCTTGACGCGTACAAAGCAAGATTGCGTGCTGCGTGCGTGCGTATTGTGGAAAAGAATTAGCATTTTAATCGTTTACCCCATCTCGGTCCAACGACTGTGTTTCCGTATTGTCGGCTCACGTCACGCGTGCAGTCCAAGACAACCCGGTCTGTCTCCAAGGCACGTTGACGAAGCCGATAGAATTTTCCCCGGGACTTAACGAGGCAACCTCTCTCGTTTGCATACTGATCATCGCTCCTTGTTTTTAATACGGCACGACGTATAATTACGTTGCTACACACTTCGTGTTACGCTCAACCGAGGCGAGTTAACCAAAGTTAAACGCTCCTCGCTCGTTCGCTTTTTCTCGACGTTTTCAGTTAATTCGACAAAACGACGCTCCGATCTGTGATTCGATTATAGTCGTAATGGCGAAATTGTTGCGCTTATTAGATTTGTATTGGTTAACGCAGCAAAATCGATGGCAAACTGCGATAATAGTTAATACTCGACTCATTTTTTTTTTCGCTTCAACGTTACAGAGGGAAGAACTCCATTTCAAAAATGAGAGGATTCGATTTACAGCAAATGCATGCACTCCAAAACGAATACCGGTACAGTTTTACAAAGCAAAGAGCAGGCGGCATCGCGTGATTTACAACCATCTGTCCCTTTCTACTTCCCCCGTTTCCTCTCCTATTCACGCGCAACATATCGAAATACACTCGATACCAAAGAGATTTAAATATTTTACATTGCCATCGTGATACCGACATTTATTAAACCATTTATTAATGGCTTTCCATTTTTGTACGACCGGAGAGGAAATTTGATTTATAACGTGCTTTTAATTAAAAGTTTTTATAGTTATCAATTAAATCTCATAAATTCATTATTCGTGCAAGCGTATGACTGAAAGATTTTATCCTAAGCTTAAAACTAATATACACGAGATCCATAATTCGTTAGCAATTTTAAGGATGTATACGTGTATGCGTGTAAATTTAGATGCAAATATGCAAATGTTAATAAAGTACTGAAATTTGCGGAATTGCTTTAATTGAATATCAAAACGCTCATCTAAACGCTGCAATTAATTTCCTCTATTTTAAAATTAATTGGAAGAATAATTTTTTTTTCAATATAATTTATTTTTGTACGTATAGTTATTTTTCTTCGTATAAGAATGTTGTTTTTCGGTTATCTTCTAAATTTATTTTGCAGCATTATAAAAATTTTACATTATAAAGTTTTCTTGATTCAAATAGAGTTTCAAAAACGAGATACGCTTTTGAAGAGAAAGCAATTAAATATTTTTTAAACACGTACATATATACTTAAAATGACTTTTAACATTAATTTATTTCATCCAACAGCATTTATCCTAATGTGATAGTAGTTTCACAATTTTTCGATATGAAGCGAAACATTTTCCTAAGTATTTTTTTAACTGTTTAAATCGAAGATCGTAATCTAGAAATATCAAAATTATCAAATATTTAGAAATTTTCCAACCTATCTATTAGTTATCTGTTATTTATATATTTTCCAGCCTGCAATATTAAAAATGAGAAATGAAGATTTATTTATATAAAAATAAATTTATTGAAAAATTATATAGAGAAATGTTTTAATATATATATATATATATATATATATATATATATTTATTAGAAAATTATAAAATAATTTATAAAATAAATTTTTATTTATTTTAATTTTTTTCAATTTTATTTTTGGAATTTTCTTTGTATTTTCAATATCTAAGTATCATGCTAACATAATAACCCTAATTTTCAATATCTAAGTATCATGCTAACAAAAGTCACCCTAAATATTAAAATTAATTTAATATTAGGGACTAGATGCATAAATCAGCAGATAATTTTCATCTAATTATATCATGAATCCAAATTGAATTTATAGAAGAGTGTTATTTATGAAAGTATTAGAACGGATAGATCTTATCGAAGGTGCGATGAAGAGATCGAAGGAAAGCGATCAAGAGTAGAAAGGTTATCTCTCTATAGCGAAGGCAAAAAAATATGAACAGACGAGATCGGTTAATTCGCAGTTAATCGACCGTGAGATTGTTGCATCAACAGATAGCCAGGCGAGATAACTTACACGCTGGATCTTCTCAAACTATACAATTTTTTTAATAGCAAATTTAACAATATCTTTAAATAGTTGCGAGATACAAAATCTGCAGCTTACTAGATTTTATATGAAATGAGATTTAGATTTATTTACAATATTTGACGTGTGTAAGATAAAACGGTAATTACGATGAGAAAGTTAATTGGCTATCGTCGCACATTTAAAGAGATAAAAATGCACATCAATACAAGATATCAAACTAAAAATAAAAAAATTGATATAATATTTGATGTAATCGAAACATAGTATAAATTATGCATACGATATTTTATCAGTCTTTTAAATCATTTAATTGTGTGATTTAAATATTAAAGTAGGTTGCATTTGCTTTGAATTAAAATTAATTGGACAGAAATATTAACTTTATGCTGCAATGGGGCTTTATAATGTTTAGTCTGTTCATGACACGGCTATTTAAATTTTAAAAATTGTTAATTCCGAAAAGAGAGAGTATTATTTTAGCAAATCGATATTTAATTGCAGATGGTATCTCTTTTTTTATTGCTTCGCACATTTTTATATTTTAAATATAATAATATTTGCATGAAGTATAAACAAATTTAATATTTTATAACCTTCTACATTTGTATAATAAATATATACGTGAAAATATATGGAATTTACATACGAGAGCCAATACGAATTAATGATTAATCTTTAATTGAGAAGAATCTAATTATAAGTTTTATGTATTGCGGAGAATATAATTATCCGAGTGATTAATGTATTATCAGGACTTGTTGTTAAGATATATAGAAAAATTTTCGTAGCATATAAAAAAAAGAAGAAATATATGAAAATATCTTGTGTGTATGAGAAATTATTGTGAGAAAACTCGATTGGAGATGCATTTTAACCTTTATTTTCCGTGTATTTTCCTTCGAAATTAGCAGTCAAAGTGCGTGCGACAATCATTAAAAAGTGATATCGAATATCCAATTACGGCCAATGTCCATTTTATATTCGAGTTCTCATATTATTTTCATTTGTAAATAACAATAGTGTCTCATTATATCAGAAGAAATCGATCGGTATGAGGAAAAAGAAAGAGAAACTTGCTCTGTATTATTATTACGTTTGATTGACTTTTTAACGAGTGCAAAACTAATCTTTCGCGAATGTGCGAAATTTTCTCTCTCTCTTTCTCTCCCTCTCTTTCTCTCTCTTGTAGACGGGCGATTGCGTGATCGAAATTGAAACGAACGAACGAGAGGTCGCGTGCTATCGAAAGGGCTCTCTCATTGTCAGTGTAGGTGAAGTCTTCTCGCCACTCCTCTTCCCTTCTACAGGCTTTTCGTTTGCCGCCCAACTGTCCATTCCCAGCCGTTAATCCCGACGGAGAGTTTCCGGTCGAAGGGTACGTGCCCAGATAGGCAGCGTACAGTAGTGCAGTTCACTCGACTGAAAGGAGTGAAGGATGTACACAGGATGTATTTCCAAGTATCGCCCACCATCTCTCCATTATGGATACTTGAAGCAAAACTTGCGAGAATGTAAGTTGCTTTCATGAGGCACTGTCAAACTCTTCGAAGCGAGTTGTATCGAGTGAATTTCGGGGGATGCGAACAGGTGATAAGAGCTTTTATTGAATTCTCCGATAGATTTTGCTTTTGCAAAATTTTAATTTGGAGTCGCGGAGATATTTAATGTTATAAATTTAAAGAAGAGTCGGTAATAATTTTACAAAATTCACACGGTTGTGTCGAAAAAAATGTGCAATCATCGCAAAATAAATCGTGTATGATTCTTTGAAGATTGATTATCAATCACATTGCTAATTTTTGCTGAACTAAAAATTTAAATTCAAAAGAGAAAAGAAATTTTACTTTCAAAATTTAATGCCACAAGTTATTCAGAATTATTATCTTGAATCTCTTTTCTAAAATTATATCCAAATATATTCTCCGCAAAAATATCCTTGTTTATGCAAAGAAGAAAAAATAAAAAATATAATATAAATCCAGCCATCGAGAAATATATGACTGATGAAATGAACAACCCTTAGGGTGCCCCTTCATAAGCCCTTCAGCACGTTTCCGATTTTATGTCACACAATATCGCTAAATCCCAATGAATCCGAAAAAACAGCACTAGCCGCGTGCGATTATGCATCTCTCGGGCTCTTGGAACAAAATTAGAAAATCCTACATTGCGTTTGACATTACATTGCATTGAACGACGACGAGACGCTCGTATCAACTCGGAAGCGCGCAAATCCGATTTCACCTCTCTTCCCTCTTTGCCGGATTATTCGATTCCTAATTAACATAATAACATCGAAAATTAGGAACACCGCACTCCCTCCTCGTCCCTCGGTATTTGACTGCAGGAATCGCGGAATAATTAGGAAACGCTCGAAACATCATGTGAATTTGATATGTGAGGCAGAAGGATTGTGCGGGGAAAATCGATATCTCTCAAATATTGATGTTCTTCGAGGATGATAATGATATTAATTTGAATTTGAATGAATTTTATCCTTATAAGTGAAGAGAATATATATCTCTACACTCTTTAAATCATATACTATAAATGAGTTGTTCTTTAATATTTGATAATTTAAGAAATCAAAAAAAAAAACTAATATTTAGGGATATTTTGCTTATTTTGATTTAAAAAATTTTTTTAAAGATCTTTCCTCTTCCTCTTTTTTATTTCAAAAATGTTACTTTTATATAAATAATAATTATTTATATAACTTATTATATTATTACAGTTTTAATGTAACAGTTAATTTATACTATTATCAATTTTATCCAATTGTAAATAACTCTTTCGAAACTTTATGATAACTTAATCCCCAAATATTATCATTAACATCGTTATCGAAAAAGCTTCAGGGCCATCTAACGCGATATAAGCTAGTAGATCATGCGAGAATCAAATTTCCGTCACTCCGGACGTAAATGTTCCATCTAGATCTTACCGGCTTAGCGTAGGCTGTCGAAAGCGTGGAGGACTCGAGGAATATTCAATACCTCGACCTGCGTTACGTGTAAACGGAATTCTCGACCTCGCCTTGCCGTTGTCGACCCTTCGAATCCCAGGCCGAATACCCGCCCCCGATTTATTATTTGCCGAACGATTTGTCATTTGCGCATCACCCTCGAGTGGCGCTCTGTATGCCCTTAGGATCGAAATATCGGAACGGCTTTTCGAGTCGAGATATCCCCTTCCTCTTCCTCCTTTTTTCTTCCCTTTCCGCCGGCGTTTTCCCTAGGACGATGATTTTTGAAACGCCGGAACGGATATAGGATCCACTCGACGGATGAGATTCGATCGCGTCGCGATAAATATTTCTTATCTCGCATTAATTGTCATTCGATTAATTGTCTTTCTTTCTAGATGTTCGAAAATTGAAGATTAAACTTATCCCTTTACGCTACACTACTCACAATCGCGACAATTCGTAAAGCAAACAACAGATGGAAGAGAATACGACATAAAGACAATTCGACGATACAAGATGACGTCAACGTGCAAAACGCCGACCCGTTGCATCGTAATATTACAAATGCGTTTGGGACACGGTGTGTCAATTTTAACTAACCCGTGTGCTCGCGCGTCTGCATCGTAACCCAGGTAACCATCAAATATTGGCCTGTCAGTGCGTTACGGTCGTTAATAAAATTCCAGCGCAGGCATCCGTCGGCCGTCCATTTTCAGAAACGTAAAGTTGGATATTCGTATACTCGTGTGCGATTATTAATTTATTATTCGATCGTAGAATCGCAGAAATTGCAGGAGAATCGCGAATGTAATATGTTTCCGAATTATCAAAGTATAATAAGCATTTCCGCGAACTATCGCTTCGTTTCGCTAATTTGGAATGAACTTTTCATTCAATCAGGCATTCAAATATTAAACAACTTTTAAATATATTTGGATGGCTAATAAAATGTAACATTCTATCAGCAGAGTAAACATCATTTATAATTGAATGCAAAACGGTTCAATTTATTTTAATTTAATACCACGCGTATGTGGAAGTTAAATTCTTCCAGAACACTATATTATTTACGATTTACTTAAATATGTATGCAAAACAATATCCCATATAAAATGTATTTTAAATTAATATTAAATTTTAATTCATACTGACATTGCGATAGGTCCATAAACATATGACGCAATCTACTATGTCGACGTTTAAAATATATATTTTTTGTCATTTGACTTTTAGTATCCACATTCGACGAAAATAGCGATAATTTCTGGACACTCTGTATAGAATCCAGAGTCGTTACACCGTGCATTTTACGACAAAGCTGCAACGCGGACCAGGCTGCTCGTACGTCCTCGAAAATGGTATATTTTATTGCGCGGTAACTAAATACATCGTATATACACGTATTAAGGCGGAAAGTGAATGGCTATATGTTAATTGGTCATTAAACTGTGTTGGAAATTAAATTCGTCGGTGTTTCGAAATACCGTGTCGCGCGTTTACGATTTATTTAAATATATATACGACAAAATAATATTATAAAATGTAAATTCTAAATTAATACTGGATTAATAGTGCGATAGATAGACAAGTGCGAAATGTCAATCATCTAAAATTAATTAATTTTTTATTATTAAAATGTTGATTAAAAAGAAGTTATTTAGATATGAGATGGTATATCTCGTACAATATAATATGATTCGACATAATTATTAGTTTCAAATAAATTTATACTGCAATCTCGTCAACACCCCAATATAAAATGCGGGGGCGAAGGGAAAGAAAACATATATTAAGAAAGAAGAAATATTGTACACAGAGAAAAATGTGTACTGTATTCAAGTAAATATTATTTATTTTAAGTATATCATTAGTTTGTATATCCGCAAATATATCATAAGTTTACTACAAGCATTAAATTTAATTGAATATATTTTGAATTTTAGTAAGTGCAATATTTTAGTCAAGAATATTAAATTAAAACAAAAATTTGGATTGCTTACTACAAGAGTTGACGTAAAGTAAGTTTGATTTTTCTTTGATACAACTTTACAATATTCTTGAAGAAAAAATAAATTCTTCTTTTGAGTACATGATAATGAGATTTTCTAACACTTGTGATGAGTATATTTGAAGATTATTATCAAGAATATATTCTTGAAGAAAACTATTACTTAAAAAAAGAAAAATAAACTGAGTAATCGCTTTTCTTGGCAGTAGAATGATATTTTTCTCTGTGTACATATTTTTTTTTTTAAATATTTATTCTATCATTGCTATCATCGTTTAAAGAAGTCAAACGGACTCTTCGATCATCAACTTTCCGCCTACGTAATAATGAGTCGCATTTTCAGCGCGTCCCGCGATAACGAGAGGTATTATGTCACGAAATGCATTAAATACAGAATATCGCGGCGACGATGACGGTTGTGATGGTGCGGTCGAGATATTTGCGTACAGCTACCGCGCGCCGAGTCTTGTCTGTTTTAATTATCATCGCGCGTAGCAGGCCCGATAAGCGTTTACCCAGAAAGGCAGAGGGCTTGGTGCACGCGGTTCGATGAACGCGCCGATAACAGCGAGATGCGGGCGCGCTCTCGCACATGCGGGTGTTACGCATTCATCGCACAGCGAAATTGTGAAGTTGTGACGATGCGTGAAGTTTGACCCGCGCGCACGCACGCACCCATGCACGCATGAAAAGCCGCATGTGTACGCCGAGTGTAACCGCACGCAACGCGTAACGAGACGATAGTGTAGTTAACGGGCCAGCTGAATGGCCGCACGATGCTGCGGCGATCGAGCGTTTAATCAGATTTGAAATTAGAAGAACTCGTCCCTCTCTTTCTTTCCGTCTCCCTTCCCCCCTCTCCTTCGGTTTATCCACCCGCTAATTTTTCGATCGCGTTATTGTTCGTAGGTTTTTACGGTGAAATATATAAAAGGTAAGAGAGTCCTTTTAACGCGCAAATGAAAAGTTTCGCGAAACCTCTGGTTCGTATATAATTCAAATTTTTACGCGCGATCCTCGCGAGATTTCTTCTAACGAGGAACATACACGATTCTCCCTCGTTAGATCCGGCGAGTTACATTTAAATCGCACTTGGCAAGACGCCGCGCGCGGTTTGTCTACAAGTGTACACGTGCGAACGAAAGAGAGAGAGAGCTTTCGCGCGACATGAATACGCGGTGATTACCGCAACAGAAACGGACAGTTCCACGGCGATGAAACTGCATCCGCGATCTCGTCGCACGTTTCCCTCCTTCTTCCTAACTCTTCTGAATTTCATCCTCTCTCTCTCTTTCTCTCTATCTCGTCGACTAAATTGGCGCGTAGGCCGAGATGCTTTCTTTTTTTTTATTTGTAACAAATAAACGGGATATAGCGGAATAATTGAAATCGTATGGAGTTCCAATTGGATTTTTTTCCAACGAAAAATTGATTTAAATGTAACTGACAAGTATTGAATATTTAGAAAATGACTGGACAAGTATTGAATATTTGGAAAAATTCATGACCAGTGAAATTTTGTCGAAAGAAAAGTTTCAAGTAGAATTCGTAATCGAAGGTACGTTCAATGATTGCGAGAGACGACTTTTGTAATTTCAAAGCATCCAGCTAAATTATTCGCGAAACAAATTGTGTAATGGAGAAATAAATCGATATCGCGAGTCGATGAACGTACAAATGTACGAACCCCGATAGAGTCTGTTGCGCGATGTTCCGAAATGCCGCGAAAGCTCGTATCTAGTAATTTCAGCGATTTATCTGATTAAGCACCACCGGCCTCCATCGCGGCTTTATCAATGACGGCTACAGCGAAACATAATATCAGAAACGCGAAGTCGGCACTCCTCTGTCAATATTCAGTCCGCGTACACGTAATTATGTGACGTCATCGTGCCATAAGATGAATACATATGATTAAACGAGTACTTTCGGTTGGCGGTCGATTCCGCATGTTCGAACACATATTACGTATGAAGCTGTGTCGTCACACCTGCATTGTACATTCATTCGATATTATCGGTCTCAATTATTATTAATAGCTTAGCTAATCAGATGCGCCACTCAAATCAGTGACGAGAGAATCATTTTTCATTCAATTAATTATTCGCGATTCAAGACGAAACTTTCGCAATAAAAATCTCAGCTGATAAATTGTATGTAATAATAATATTTCGTATACAATTAATGCAGAAAAAATTGTAGGAATAAAATAGATAATAAAATAACAAAATGTATAAGCGTAATCAAATGTGGATAAATCGAAAATTGAACTCGGAAATCAAATTCGGAAGCAAACAGAATCCAGCTTTAGCGCCGTGAAAAAGAGCGGCCGACTTCGACGGTATTGACAGAGAACGTAAAGATATTATCGGCGACTCATCGGCGAAGTGCCAATCCATTATGCACGAACCGAGTCTTCCGCAATTCGTAGGGAGAGCGTTGTAAGCCACATTCAGTCGCTTCGTCGCGCATTTTCGCGCGCCATTTTGTCGCGCGAAAATGCAGCGAGAGACCTGTCGCGATTTCGCGTTTACGCGCTGCTAGTAAGCAAAATTTGCAGAGATAAATTTAAAATCTGAGAGAAATATGTTTTCCCCTCTTATCTCGCATCCGTCGTAAGACATTGGTTTATCAAAATGCGGTAGAATTTTTCGACTATATATCACGTTGAAAAAAAAACGAAGAAAGATCGGCGACGACGAATCGGATGAAACGAAGCGTCGCAAACGTCGTTCTCGACACGCGTTCTTGAGAGTAAATCACTCTCTGGCGCGAATCCACGGCTATCGCTTGCCAGGACTTTACGTCTCGTTGCGCGTTTCTTCGAACACCGGGATCTAATTTCGTCGCGATACGAATATAGCGGTAGCCGTAATACGTAATAAACGTTAATGACGTACGGCATTCGATTCATCATCGACGCTGTGGATCAATGATGACGAGTATCTATTTAAATAACCAACCGTACGATTAACGTAATTTAAATGTACGCTTGTACATACGTGAAACGTGCGATTAAAAAACAGATAAAGATAGAAAATTGTAAAGGTGTATCGTCCAACGATAGGTACAAATGATCGAATTCGGAAGTTCGACATGACCGTGGGTTGATAAAGCCCGATTGTCCGCGCACGGAAGTAGTTACCACGTGCGCGGTCGAATACCGACCGA
The DNA here is from genome assembly GCF_003227725.1 of Camponotus floridanus. Classification (NCBI taxonomy): domain Eukaryota; kingdom Metazoa; phylum Arthropoda; class Insecta; order Hymenoptera; family Formicidae; genus Camponotus; species Camponotus floridanus. The sequence continues at coordinate 2,099,563 of NW_020229838.1, forward strand.
AGAGTTGACACGCGAAAATGCGTGACGTGCCGTGAAAAATGGCATAATTATCGCGAATAAATCGCACGCGATTTATGTCGCCGCGCGTCCGCGTCTCGCGTGGATTCGAAATTAGTTCCGTCGTCCAAACGTCATCGCGTTTCGCGCGATTTCATTCCGGGGTATCGTTTCAACGCAAACGAGAGAATTAAATTCAGCCCGGGAATGAAACTCGATAATCATTCGCGAGAAAAGTTATTCAGATTCATATTAATCATATTAAACACGGGCGGTATATAATTTTTGCAAAACACACAACGAGTTCTTTCATTAATACTCTCTGCAATCCGGTTTGCAAAAAAAAACTCCGGCAGCAGGAAATCTGATAAGATCTGTTTTAATTAAGCGTAATCAAATGAGTTGTATTCCCGGTAAAATTGTAAAAGTTTGAAATGAAATCCGTAAATGTAACGCACGCTTTTGCAAAATGATATTTCCTTCTCGTTCAATTCTATTATGTAGACTCCTTTAAGTACAAGTTTTACATGTAAACATAAACGTATAGCTGTATACATATAATACAGAGTGTTTCAAAATCATTGAATGTCTTTGATAGTCGATTCTCTGATCAATTTAAAATCGGTTGTTTCTTAGCAAAAATGTTGAGAAAAATCATCAATTTTCTTTGCAAATTTTTGTCCTCCCCTTTCTTCCATCATATACAAATCTTTATATAATTAAACCTTGAATTAAAATGCTATTAATATCTTCAAGATGAACAGAGAGTCTGTTATTAAAAGAACAGATAATTCAACGACATACATCTTGCATGTGACTTTACTTCCGTCAACATCACATCTAATGTCGAGGCTCTCTTATATAATACTTAACACGAACAATGAGTACGAAAATCTTCGAGGCTAAAAGAAAAGATGAATACGAAAACTCGGAGAGTCGAAAGTTGTCGAGCCAGAGTTTTTCGTATTTATTTCCCATGAAAATATACGCACTAACAGCTATGGTTTTACGGTGTTTCACATACCGCCCATGGCGAAATATAAGTAGAACGGGGTTATATGGAGATGCAAACGCGTTCGTTTGCCCGCAAAAGCCATTGGACGCCAACGGCGCGGAATGAACGCGTGTTGTTCGATATATCGGATACTGTTGCACGATGTGTAATCGAATATTATTCATAAAATGTGCGTGGATGCGGGCAGAGTTCTATAAACACGGCTAAAAGCTCAGCCCCTGCAACCGGAAGCTGAGAGAATAATATCCATATAAACATATTTCCGCGATGTTTCGCGATAAATACGCTGATTTTTCGTGAAAAATTACGGTTTCAAATTAATCGCTCGCTCTCCCTCTCTCTCTTGTTGTCTTTCATTCTTTTTCTTTTTTATTATTGTAAAAACTTTGCGACGAGAAAATTGCATTTTGCGCTTTGAGAATTAGTAAAGTCGCGCTCGCGATTGATCCAACCGAGATCACTATTATCGCTACGAAGCGTATCTCATATTCGCTTTATATCATTAAAAATGGAGCATGATTAGTGGACGATTATCCGGCCGAATCGAATGGCGTAGATTGCAAAGGACATTTCGAAAAAGGGAAATGCATATACGAGTGATTAAACAGACGTTGCTGTGCAATATCGAAGATTAAAGGACTTTGGCGTTGCTTAATTAAGTTTCAACGGTGGATTTCTCTTTTCACCTCGCTTTAACCTGCGCACAGAGAGTCGTACGCACATTCGTAAAGGTGAGGCCAGAAAAAGAGACAGAAAACGAAAAAGAGAGAGAGAGAGAGAAAGAGAGAGAGAGAGAGAAAGAAAAAGAAAGAGAGGACGAGGAATGACATGTGATAAAGAAAACGTTTATCCTTTTTGATATCGTCTTCTCTTTTTCTCCCTCTGCGGCTGATAATCCCTCTCGCTCCACGGATAATCGCAAATCGATGTTTCAACTCTTTCTCTTTCTTTATATATATAAAATATATGCGAAATACTCCATTTTATATTTATCTTTCCCTCAGAAACGCTAGATTAAATAGTCCATTTTCTCAAGCATATATTTTAAGCTATATTCATATTTGTCGCAATTAAATTATTTTATTCGTCAATTACATAATATTATTATTACTTAATTATAAATATTTTAATATTATTATCATTAATATTATTTACAATTAATATGCATTTTAGCTACAAAATTATAACTTTATATTTCTTGAAATAATTAAAAAAAATAACAATTCGACATAATTAGCTATACTCTTTACTCGTATACATATATATTCCGCTGTCGCTCTCACTTATTTTACCTTGTCCCCTCCGTTTCCTTTTCCTCTATGGCCCCCTCCTACTCTCTCTCTATCATTCTCTCTCCCTCTTTTCCTCCGTCTCGCTAAGAAACGAGAGATTGGATCGTAAATTCAGAATGTCAGCTTACCCGTTCATACTGCCGTCAGCTCCGAGCGTCGATGAGCCGGCGCGTTTCCCAGGTCGGGTGCGAGGTTAGGTCGGCCGCCAGCACGTCGTTGCTCGGCACGGCTGCGTATCAGCGTCACGGGACGTGCCGCGAGAGGACAACAGGTTGCATGTAGTATCACAGCCGCGTCCCCGCCGTCGTTATCGTGGGCGAGGAGAGACACGGCAGACAACGTATCGACGAACGAACGGAACGTAAGAGGATAATCGGGCGCGACGACGACGAGCGAGCCGCGAGGAAACCGGAAAAGAGCCGTCGCGATGCGACACTGTCTCGCTCGCTCCTCCCCTCCTCCCACGCTCGTTCTCGACCTCTCACTCTCTCTCTCTCTCTCTCTCTCTTTCTCTCTCGCACTGTCGCGCGCGAATATTAATTCCGCGAACTCCGTCGGCCTCGTCGCGTGCGTGCACGCGCGAGAAAGGCGCGGCGCGATGCCGTCACTCGCGACGACAAACAGGATTCGTCGAGTCGCGAACCGGGGAGAGAGAGAGACGCGGGGGAAGCCAGCTGTGAGTAAGTCGGAAATGTCGCGCGACCGGGAAGGTGACGAAGCGGTCTCGCGATACCAACAACGACGTCCGGAGATCGCGAACGAGAACGAGTCGTGCGACGCGCGTCTAATCGCGGAGCCGAGGCGGACACGCGTTGGCCGCTCACTTCAACTTGCACCGGCTGCGAGCCGCGAGGTGCATCGTCGCGCTCGCTGCGCGAGCTTTTCGCGCGGGTGGCGCCCTCTCGCAGCTCGCCGCCGAAGCGCGAGTGCATTCGCATGGGATAGGATAAAATTGAAACGAGGGATCTGTTTGATAATACAAATGTATAAAATTGTGCATTTACTTTATGTCGTTCCTGGTAATATATTTTATATTGATATATTTTTTAATATAATTATCTTTTTATAAGTAGTTTCTCGAGAATATATATTTATCCGGAGAGAGAAGAAATCTATCTTATCTGAAGTGAATAATTGAAGAATTTGATCGACCATTGATAAGATTATGACTTCAGATAGTTCTCTTATATGCACACAAATATATATATAAAATAATAGGATGCAAAGAATTATTACACGTTGCTTATTAAGCCAAATATAAAATCGGTGCAATTGCAATTTAAAAATTTTATACTTGTCAATAATTGTAAAAAGGCCAATTGCGCACGGTCTCACGAAAGTCACGTGACCCGTGAAAACGCTCCGGACGCTAGCGCCCTCTCGCAGGAAATATCGCAATCGAGGAAATTGTGATAATTCAAAACGGTGAATTTAGTGAATCGAAGTGCTTAAAACTTATCGCACACAGTTAGTCGATCAAGATCCTTCATATCTATCAAGACATTTCCGCTCGGCACCGTCGTGTAATAGTCGAACGCGTCGTTGATACGATGCAGACCGAAAATCGCCGAGATACGAGGACGAATCGCGCATTCCGAGTGATAGTCCAACAGATGCTGCATAGTCTCTCTGTCGGGAGAGAAACGTTACGTTGCAATTATCGGTTGTTAGATTACATGTGCGCGAATTTTCTACCTTTGTATCTCGCGAGGATCTTGATAACCTTACTAACCTGTATATCAGGGGGTCGGCGACTTTGTAATGTTCCGCGGCTACCGCGAATACTGTGTAATTCGGCGACATGAGGTAGAAATCGGGATGCCGCTTATTTCGGGCATCGTCAAGAAGAGCGATTAGGCCATCGTGCTCCAAGCTGTGAAAGGGAAACGGAAATGGAAATATACATGTGACAGTATATAACGCGATATCAGAGGACTCTTTTGTGACGATTAGCGGCAATTATTAGAGAAAGTTGCATTTCATTGGTAAATATGTACGCAATTTTCAGTTCACAATTTCAGACTTGTAATGAAGACTCGACGATAAGAGTGTGTCTTCGACTTTTGTAATTTTGCAATGTTTTTTTTGACCAGGTTCTCGGCGAGAAACCAGCAACAAAGAGGGAACTTGTGGTGGCTTTGTAACGTGACAAGTCCAATTCATACCTTTTGACGACGCTCCGAAAGTACGGCCCGTCCTCGGTCTCGATCATCAGGCGCACCTCTTCTTTCCCGGTGAGTTCTCTTAATTTATTCGGCAAGCATTCTTCGTTTCTATCGCACAGGACCTCCGCACCGAGATCTGCGCACAGCTTGGCTCGCCTTGAATCTTTGCACAGAGCTATCGGCTAAGATGAGAGACAAAGAGGATCAGATATGATGCACAAAGCTCTATACATGTACGAGTATACTAGACTACTGGCACAGTCATCTCATATGAGATGTGAAACATAAAGGGCAGTCACTTACAATTGGACAGAATTTATACTGGCTATCATAGAATTTGATGGCATGATTATAAAAACAATTGATCACTTGATTAGACACGATTGTAAAAATAATTAATTATCAACACTCTGTCTAATTGTAAAGGACTGCTCTGCTTTAACACCGCTGTTAGTAGCTGATATAGTATATAGACATCTGTGATCAGATGTTTTTAGAGATAATTATTCATGAAAGATATATTCAAAATTATTAGAATGCATCGGGATTTTTGATGTGATATTCGTGAAATTCTCACGCATTAATTGGGTGTTTTTCTTACATCGATTAAGATATTTATTAGAAAAATTCTTGACGAAGGGGGACGTGCGATTTCCATTCCCATTTTTCACCATTTGAGTGAAATCGACGGATAGAAAATTGCGAATACCTTCGCTCCGAACACTCCAATGGCGAGATCGATGACGGCCAAGGCGGAACGCGAATGTTTCGCGTTAATGAGAAAGCATTCGTTTCTCTGAATACGAGCTCGACGACCCATCGCCAGTAGCGCCGAGAAATAATCATCCATGACGATCGCTGAATCTTTCAGGGACGCTCGTCCCGTTAAGTTAAATACGTCCTATAACATTTCTTTGATTAATCTCTCAGCGGGGGCGGGGGGGGGGGATTTATCTCTCAGCGTAAAAGAAACAATACTCGCGAATATCCGGTGATGAAATTTATGAGCATCGCAATCGCACGCATTCAATCGCGCGCCAATGTCGGCCTTAAAAAATTAGCATATCCCGTTGAAGGTAGAGAACGCTTTCCTACCGTATAATGAGCCAGGCAGCTTTCGGCCAGACCGCCGCAGACGGGATGGTTGTGCACGACGACTTTCTCGCCCATCTGATAGCCTGTCCGCTCGTGTGCCAGTCTGCCCATTTCCAGAATCGTGCCGGACACCTCGAAACCGAGGACCGCGGTCGGCCCCGGGTCGCCGCGGTGACCGCCGAGCCACAGGAGCGCGTCACTTCCGGTCAGGCCGCAGAAGCGCACGTCCACGCGTATCTTCGGCGGGTTCGCGAAAAGAAGAAAAGGGCGTGAGCGGATCCGCATCGCCGTCAGCGAGCGGAGAAAGTGTCTATCGCGAATGAATTTTAGCCGGCGACACTTGACCTTTGTGTCCTCGCGGTCGCGAATCGATTCTCGAGTGAAAGCGAAATTTTCACAAGACCGCGCGCCGAGTGGAAAAGCGTCGTCGCGATAAATTCCACGATTAGGTCGCAACGTTATAATATAACGCGACGTCAAGTTCACCGAGGGACCGGTATTCGCGCTTTGCTGATATTCGAATGCAGTATATCCTGTATACATGCCGGAAAGAAATTGCAATTCTACTTGGAGAGTAGGAAGTAGCGCCCGAGCTGTAGCGAAAATATCAAAGAGAGCCGCGGAATTATATTGTTTGAGAAAACACACGAGGAAAGTAATTTCTCGTCATTTTAATGTTGAAAACGATCCCGACTTTCAAAATTGCTACATCACACATGTTACAATTTTTAGAAATTGAAAATCATATATATATTATATATTAATTATATATAAAATATATATAAAAGTCATATATATTATATAAATCATATATATTATATTATATCAAGAAAAATCACGGGAAATAATTACCCTTCTCGTGTTAAAAAAAAATTTCTCATTAAATTATTTTATAGATATCAAAATATTGAGCTTCTGTCGCAAGAAAAATCCTTCCGTTGGCATCGTTTAAGATTGACAGACGCACAATATTTATTTCTTTAAGAACCTGCGTTGGTTGAATCGTCTCCTCGAGAATATACTCCAATTTCAGATTACGTGATCCATGTAGCACCGCGGCTAGTTTCCTTCCGGTTCTCGGTTCCATACATTTTTTGAATTTTTCCAACCATGTAGCCGATTTAACGGCTTTATTATATCGCATAAATAAATAACTTAGACTTTTCTTCTTGATCGTGACTCGCGGCTCGACAAGCAGTTTCATAATTTATAACCTGTTATGATAGTTTTCTATAGATTATCCTCCTTTCGAGTGTCATGGAAAAAAGACGATCGCCTGTTATATTACCCAAGATATAGAGAAACTCGTTAATCGAAATATTTTGGAAACATACAAAATCTAATTCTAATAAAAATTTTTATATTTTTATATATCTCATATATAAAATAAAATATATATATTTTATTAAGATTGTTATATATAAAATAAAATATATATATTTTATTAAGATTGTTATATATAAAATAAAATATATATATTTTATTTTATATATCTTATATATAAAATTTTTATATTTTTATATATCTTACATAGAGATTTTTATTAGAATAAAAAACTCGACTGAATTCTGTAAAATCTTATTCTCGATACATATGTAATTTTTTATATATATAACTTAAAATTTTTTCATGTAACGCGTTTTGCGAAATAATTTGCACGTTGATTCGATTCTTTTCATCTAAAAGTCGTCTTTAATTCATCGTTTTCACCTTCCTTATCCCCCTGGGGAATAGCCTTTGGAGAGACAGAGGAGCCCTCGGCCTCGGCATAGGGCGACTCTAGCACGACCTTCTGTCCGCTCCTAAGATCCCCATAAGGTTGTTTATCTATTCGCTGCTTTTGGCATTTATCTCTCCCGCGTTTGTCCCAAGCTAGACTTGACCCGCACGTGGAGAGCAACGCGCGGACTCGAACAATCGTTTAAAGCTCGCTCGTCGTCACGTCGTCGTCATAACTCACGCCTACTCGTTTCCTGTTCCCTATGTCGCGCCAACGTGTATCGTCCACTTCGTCGAGATGTTTTCCTGATCATGTGAGGCCAAATCGACGCTATCCAGACGGCCGGACCGATTACGGTGTTCGCCACTTGATCGATCACCCTTCTGCCCTCGTTGTGCCCGTCTTATATGTTCCTAATCGCATGCGCCAGCCGGTTCAGTTCCTTTCTCGTAAAAACTCGCTAATAGCACGCGCGGCCATAAAATTACCTTGGTTTAGCTCTAATCGGCGCGAAAATAGACCATCTCGCAGACCACGAAAGTGTATCATCGAGTCGAATACCAGTCTCATCCTCTCTCTCGAGAAAGAGAGAGGGAGAGAGAGAGAGAACTCGTGCTCTTTATGCTATCCTTGGAGGCCAGGACGAAATTTGTTCGAACCTGCTCGACCGTAACTGATTGGTACCGGATCCGAGCGGGTTTGATGTACTCGTGGTATCCTCGCGATGCACGTCGCGTTCATGATATCCTGATGGGGTGCAGTCTGAGTTTGGTATCAAATGGCTGCCCAAGTGGTAGGATCAGTCGTGAAGAGTGAAACCGGGGATGTCGCATTGTTACTTTGCGTCGTAGGGTGAGATCGCCGATGACTTTGTGGACGTCCATTGATGAAAATGAGCGGACATATCAACGTCGCAATAAGAAATTATAATATTAACACTCTGGCTATACAGATTGCTCTAAATATAAGTGATTTTTCATGAAACATCTGTCGATTTTTTTGCGATTTATCAAAGAATATAAATATACGTTTATAATTAAAAATTTTCAAGAAATTGGGAGATATCAAGCATATTATTAAAATGTGACAGAGGAGTAAAATATAGTTGTACCTTTGAAGCACGTTCTCTACGCGAAAACATATAATAGATAGTTGCAAAATGAAAAATTAACTAGAGCTAACAATAAGTGACAGAACTGATGACGTTGATCGGATCGCCTCCGTCTTCTCGTGCACTCCTGATCGGCCGACAGTCCCACTTTCTTTCAAAGCCGCTGAAGCGGCAAATCTTTTTACCCTCTAGGGGATTAACAAAGGGCGTCCGATTAGGCACTCATGAGCGATCCTGAGGCCTGATGTAATCCCGATCTTCCTGGAACCGTCTTCAGGGACGAGTCCGCACCCTTCGAAGATCGTGACGCGCGACATCGATAATGAAATTAAACTCATTCGTATCTTATTCATTGCACAAAAGGTGTATTATTTTTTATCTATATTTCGACAAGTTACATTGCACGAATCGAAGACTCTCTCACGAGAGATATGACAAGCTGAAAATTATCAAACTTATTAAACTCTCAGAATTTGATGATACAGAGAAAAAATATATTAAGAGAAAATACAAAAAAAAAACGCAGGTGATGTGAGATTCTTTTGATTATGAAATTACTTTTAATCCAATGGAGATATAACATACTACAAATATATAGGAATTGAAGTTGTCGTTGCCGGACTTGCAGAGGGAAATAAATTTACGTTTCTCTGCGTCGAACGTGCGATGGAACATTTCGCAATTGATAAGACCGTTATATTTTCGCGTCGTCTCGAAGGTGCGACTCCTGAGGGATGAATCCACTTGTACGTATGTGTACGCGTGTATGCGTTACGTGTGCACGGCCGTATACTTTCCTGGTCGCAGGTGTTTCGTATTACACGTGGCCGTAATCCGTGGAACACCCTGGACGACGTCGACGTGCGTCGGAAATTGCCATCGCCTATCGAAGGTTCCTGGCAGCGCGATCGTCGTCGGACGGCGCCGAAGGAATCTCGTCCCGTAATTGGCCGATGCTCGTGCAAAATTAGCATATTAATAAGAAAGACGGCGACAGCGGCCAGGATAGTAGGATGAAACCGCAGGAGAAACCGCGCCGAATGAGGCTTCCTGGCCGACGCCGAAGATCCTTCGAGCCTCCTCGGGCGCTCTGCACCCCTGATGGCCGGGTCTCCGCATTTAGAACTCAATGGAGCGAAACTAATTGCCGTCATTATGATGCCACGTCGTGGTGAATCCCGTCCGCGAGCACGAAGCATCCGTGAGAATACATGCACGGTTTATACGTATACATTATTAGGCGCAGGTAACCGTGTATGTTTATGCATCTCCATATTTCCTCTGAAAAACTTCCTTCTCCCTGTTTTTTTAAATTTTCTCTAAACATATTACGTAATAATATATTTAATAATATATTTAATAATTTTTTTATTAATATTTTTATTAATATTATTGTTTTTTTATCAAGTTGAGCAACATACGAAACGTCACGTTTCGACGAGAAGAGATTTTCTGTACGCCTGTACTTTAAATCGAGTAATGTTTCGCGATAATTATTATATCGGTAATTATAGATAAAACTGGAACTTTGGATACTCCGCGTAAAGTGACAGATTTCGGAGAAATGTAAAAGCCGGCCTTTTCCGCCGACAAACTCCGCGATGATGATGGTCTCCTGTTAGCGCGGATATCACTTTTCATTTTTTTCATATCTCATCATCAAATTCCTGTGGTTTGAGGTAGAACGGGGGATCGGATAGAAATGGATCGCCTTTTTTTCGAATCCTTCCTACGGACCTTCGTCAACAAAACTTATTTCTCTTACTAGACTCTAGTAAACGAAGATCCATCGTGAGTGCATCATGCTGTAGATACAAAAAACGCATCAACATATATATATATATATTTCTATATTTTTAAAATTATAGAATAATCGCCTAATATATTTATTTGCGATAATTTCTCTCACATTATTGTTATACGCTTTAAGGGGAACTTTAAGCGTGAAAATCGCGACTGTAGACGACACGTGATGCAATTTTACAACACGGGAAAAGAGTTACATAAGGAATTGAACACATCCTCTCGCGCTACGAAGCCCTTTCGCGAAGGGCTGCGACCCTGATCTGCCGTGTATCGTGATTCGCTCTCCGGCTTCCATTTACGATCGTTCGCTTCGCTTGCATAACAATCCCTCTATACGCTCTCCGTGCGCGTAGCTTCGGGCCGAGATACCTTCCTGGTGAAGGATGTATCGCGATAACCTGAACCTGTCCTTCGCGTCGAATAATTTCGTCCCGCGGCAACTTTGGGCGATATATCCTATCGCGCCAGCCTATGGAGACACTTTAGTTCCTCGCGATAATGGAACCCTGTTTCCTCCTGTTTCGCGAAAACGTCGACGGCATCGTTCTCGAGGAGAAAGAGTCGTGTAACAGACGCGAGGAAGCAATTAAGCCGACCGGAACGATGTTACAGTTCTCGCGAAGGGATAATGTTATGTAAATTATACGATTGGTTGAAAAAAATATCGCGTGTCTTTTAACGAGAAACATTAAAGGGAGGGAAGGAGAGAGAGAGAGAATCATCGGCTTGAAACTAGAACGAGAGACGCTCACGTTCTTTTAAGACACGCGAGGGAGAAGGCGATGGACGTGAATTATGACGGGAGAAAAGCGCATCAATGGACATATTACATGCGCAGTGTAAACAACTCCGTTACATCATCGTAGCAGGAGAATAAACGAGCCGAGGAGGTGGTAGGGCGGGAAACCGCGAACCAGAGGCACATATTATCGCGAAGCAAGGAGGTGGCGTTGTATCTTGGTTCTCCATTATACGGTCGGCGAGTAAAGATTGCGGATTATCCGCAGCAGGAGAATAGCACAAGGACGAAAACAAGCATAGTCTCTTTAAATTATTGCTAAAGGAATATGCGTGGAATTTCTATGCGAAAAACATTGATGCATACATTACACGTGTTAATCAATTCCCATTTTTTGCACTTTGGTTTTTTAATATCGACGATAATATATTCGCGCGTATATGAAATAATATTTCAAATAGATTCTCTTTATCGATGATTGTGACAAAAAGTCCCGCTACTAAACTTTCTGATCTGCAATAATTTTAATTAAATTATTAAGAAATTGAAAAAAAATATATCATGACAGGTGAAGAGATTCTCACGCACGAGAGATACGCGAAAAGGCTTGGTCAAGGAAGAGAGACTGTAGATAGGGCGATTCATATCTCTCATATGTCGCAAGATAGGAAAGCATAATACACAGGAGCTACGATTATGATGCGAGTATCATATTTTCATGGTGCGTGATATCACCGTATAACAGGATTCTTATTCGCCACTTGCTATACGTATTTGAACAGTTTTGCAAAAAAAAAACATGTGATTATTTTAAATAGTTTCTTATATATACATATATTTTATAAATATATGTTAGATAATTTTCTCTTTTTTTTCTCTTTCGTACTTATCTAATGGAAATAAATTTATACACACTGTTATATTTTGTTATTGAAGTTAAATATTTTAAGATTTTTAATATGATTAAATTAAGTAAACTATAAATATAAAAAACGAGGAATTGATAAATTGATCATTTATTACATTTTTATATAACACATATAAACTTTGTATTTTTATTATTTTAGTAAAATAATAATTTACATCGCGTGACACATAAATTTAAATTTAAACAAAAAAGAAATATACTGGATATTAATAAAACGAAACATTTATATATAGGAAATGGAAAAAACCATAAATAAAGGTCATAAATACATTTCTTTCTTGAAAATAAGAAAATATTCAAGCTGAAGGGTCCACAAGCTCAGCGTATCTCATCTACCTTTAAATTGTGATAAAATCCTGATCAAAATGCGTGAAAGCGTCAGCTCCCATGATTCATTTTTTAAAGAGAGTTTGTTTTTTTAAACTCAAATAAGTAACACATGCAATCTTTTTTACATCATAACTCGCTTATAAATTTTCTTTTATTATTTTCCATCCGCCGTTTAAACGGTTTTTACAAGGAAACACGTATAATTTCTGTTCTTTACGATAACGCGATAATAATATCAAGCACAATTGCATTCGTGCAGTGATTTTTACCTTTTTGTTATCTGTGTAAAAGTTAATCTGTAAATTTTGCAAAACTGTTATCTGAAATCAAAATATTATTTTTCTAAATATAGCTATTCTCTCGTACTATGCCTTTTACAATTAATGTGACATTAGGGATGCAAAAGTCAAATATCAATAATTAATATTTTTTTACTAATATTAGAATGTAACTTTCTAAAGAATTATATTCGTTTTTCATTCTTTTGTCAATACGTAATACAATATCGGGAAAATACATCGTCGTTCACATCGCTCGCATTTTTCATAATATAACGATTCTCTCTTCTACTCAAAAATATAATATAAATAAGAATCTAAACGAAGGCAAATATCTGTAAAATCTTCAAATAACGGTTCAAAAGTATTACTCATTAGCACGATTATATTACGTATTAGCTAAAGGCACGACATATCCGTTCCCTTGTATTGAAAGCCCTTCGGTCCTTCGATGTAACGCAGTACCAGGAATCCAAAATTCAAGCGTCGCGTTCGCGAAAGATAGTCGATATCTCGAGACTCTCGTGTCCGACAAAGCAAGCGCGAACAGTCGACGGCCTCTGAAAACTCGTTTAGACTCCACTCATTGCTCGTTCGCCTCGCGATCGGTTCCCCGATGATCGGGAAAGATGAGGAAGGGGGGAGGGAAACGACCGGTCGGCCGTCAGCGGCCTTTGACACGACCCCTCGGAGGGCCCCGAGCACGAGAGCGGGATCACGGACTCCGAGACCGCGGAGGAAGGGCGCGGAGAGCCGGGCGGAAAAAGGGGGGGAGGGGAGGAGAGGGAAGGAGACAGAGAGATATCCCAAGGCCAAACGAGCTCCAGCCGACTTCTGGGATCCTGCTAAAAATGCGTGGGCGCGGTCTCCCCGAGGGCTGGCCGAGCGCCGTCGAAGGTCGCACCCTTTTTCGAGCGGCTCGCGCGCCCGGCCCTTTCCGTCCGGCCTGCCGACCGGATCATCGCCTCGCCGTGAGAACGTCGCACCGCCGCCGATCGTTCCTCTCCTCCTTTCTCGCGCCTTCGAAGCCGCGCGAGGCTGGTCCAGCCTGCCTCCCTTCGCCCTATCCTATCCTCGCCGCCGATCCCCCATCGGCATCGGCACCCGCTGCTCCGACGCGGGTACAAACACATACGTACGCAGTGGCGGATTGACGTACAGGCGCACGGGGGTCTCGGGACGAATGCAAAACTTGACTCGACTTCTTCATTTTTTTTTTTTTCGGATCTTTCATTAATTGTGCAGAATAATAATTTACGCGCCAGTTGTCTCTCTCTCTCTCTGTCTTTTTCTCCTTCCTGCTCACCCTCTCTCTTTTAAATATTTTTCGTATTTCTGAAACGCACGCATAGGTCAGAATTACAGAAATCTTAATTTTCTACATTGCTCCACAATCTTCTTTTTTAATAGCGATAATTAAACTTAGTGATAATTAAACTTTTTTTTAAATACGCTTGCTTTATTTAAAAATTACAAATTATTTTTAGAAACAAAAAATTCGTCAGTCCAAATTATCGAGAAGTTGCGAGGAGACTTATAGAATTTAAAGTTAATTTGCAAGATCGATCCGTCACTGCATGTCGTCACTCATGCACACAAACGTGCTTTTAGGCGATTCACACGCATGCCCGTCTGTCCTGAAACCTACCTACCTACCTACCTACCTATCTACCTACCCGCGGTGCTCCGGGACACGACCAGCAATGCGCAATGCGCGCTGCGCGATTCATTAGGGGTCTCTGGAAGGGGCTCTTCACCACCCCGGGCGGCGATTTCACGGGGTGCACCCCGCATGTTTACGCATGCTGAAAGGACGATCCGCGTGCCCTCTGGGCGAGGGCAGCCGGGAGGGTTGGTCCTTCGCGTCTCCGGGGTGGCGACTTGGCACGAAGGGTCAATCGATTGTGGTCCACACGTTCGGGGAACGGGGAGAGAAGTGGCAGTATCAATTACCGGCGCCGACTGCACGTGATGTCTCTATTTTTATTTACACACAGACGATAAAATTATAGATGCCACGATGGGATATATTGATTTATTTAAAATAGTATGTTTAAAAATAGCGTATACATAAATATCTTCAAACTGAAAGATATATATTATTTTTTTATAAAGACAATCCGGGAGTAAATTTGTATTTAATTTATTTAAAACATGAGAAATACTTCATAGAATAACGTTATATAATGCGTGTGTATCTACAGAATTTATTTTTATACAATATTAATTATTATCAATCTATTTAGATTTTTTATTTTTCGCTTAAGATAAAGAAATTATCTTTTACATACAAGATTTCGTGCGTTTTGACTTGCGGTGTATATATTTCGTTCGTTACGCGAACAATAGTCGGCAAATATGAAAAATTCGAGAGATCTTGATGTCCACACTACCTCAAATCCGCACTAAGCGCACGATGCACAGTCTAGTCAGCGTAACAGAAATGCGCAAGAGCAATCAAGATATCGCACCGATATTACAACGGTACGTCTGCTTGAAGAGTTAGGAGAACATGAAGTACGGTCTCTTTTGACATCGCATCCATTACATTGCACGATATACCTCTCGCTGTGCACGTTGCCCTACAAACCCGACACGCGAAACTCCCTGGTATAATTGCGGCAATCTTATAATTCTCTGAAAATTTATTGGAGCATGATTAATGTCATAGAATACATTAGCAAAAAAAATCAAGTGACAAGAAAGATGAAATATTTCCTGCAAACATTTCGTATTTTGTGTCGAGCAAAGATGAAGTGGAAGATATCAATAAAATAAATTTCATCATATTTAAATTAATGTAAATATTAATTTATGTAGAGAATTTTTTCACGAGAACAAATATGATGAGATTGTGCGAAAAATCCCCAGCAAGATTCTACGGAAATAAAAATAAATCATGTTTGTTGACGTCGAAATAATATAATTTATACAAACTTCGTGTTATCTAATTGAAATAATTATGAGATTCGCACTAGATAGACACTTTTTTGATCGAAAGAGGCGATGTGTTCCGACGGTTATCCATCTTGACGGCATACGTATGAAACGAGGGGAGATTCAGACTTGTTTGACTTAAGCACTCGAGCCACCGAGGCACCGAGATCCTTGACGGTGTTTTGATCCTGCATCCAAGGGCGCCGTCTTCCACGGGTACATTGGCGGACGGTCAGTTCCTTCGGGTTCCTGTGTTCCTGTTCGAAGAGCGGGGGCGGCTCCCGCGGAGGGCAGGCCGTCAAACTCGCGGGGCGGAACCCTGACATGAAGAGGCGGTGCGGAATCGCGTGCCGACACAAGCCGCGACACAATTTAACAAAAAAACAAATTCCATTCTCCTCTTCTCGCGTCTCTCATCTTGTGGAAAAAAAAAGAGAAAAATTTCGATTCGCGCCTCGATTGATTCGGAAGAATCGTCGACACGCATGCGAGTCGGCGACGATAAGGAGGCCGAAGTCGCGGCGATCCTCTTGACGAGAGGCCGCTCTACGAGGGAGACGGAAACGCCCAGAGGTTAAGGTGTACCCGCGTGCGGCGGTCCAGATATACGCCCAGAAGACGTGCCGTAGGGTGTCCCCCTCGCTAGGTGAACGAGCCGTGCTCTGATTACGAGCGATTAGGTGACAGCTGGGCGTAGCACGTGCCGCGTTTGGACAGCGCGGAAGGCGGACTTTGAGACGAGCTCGTGTGATATTCGCTTCGCGAGCACGATTGTACGCTTTTACGTAAGCAAAAGTGTATAATGTCTGCTTGATAAACCATGTTTAAGTCGATAATATTATAATGTTGCAAATATATCAGAATAGTTTACTCGTATGCGTGTATTAAAATGCTACAACGGCTGTACCGTTTTATATCGAAAGAAGCTGAGGTAACAACAGAAAGAGAATTCAATTTCTGCATGTATAATCTCGATGAAAGAAACAAGATATTCTAAGAACGTCGACTCTTATCGGAGCGTATGATTGCATTCTGTCGTGCAAGTGTGTCTAAAAATAAAAAAGAAAGAAAACATATTCGTTCACGGCTGAATGAGCAGCCGGGGGTTACCGCGTCGAATATCGTGTCGGCTCATTTCCACCCTAACGGCGAATCACCCACAATGATTCAAGCCATTAAACCGCCGCGCCGCCCCCTGGTGGGGACTGCAGACCGATCTCATGCCACCCCTATTTCAGCACCCTAATTCGAGGGTCGAGCGACCACCTCCGCACCCGCCATGTCCACCTGATCGACTTGTTTACTCTTGTATTGTCTAAGATCGGCACAGATCATTAAATGGGTCGTCATTTTTTTCCCTTCTCACTGATATCCCCATCGATCGGTCACGTGGAAACCCCCGTCTCTCCCCCTCCCCTCGGCCGCCCCCGTCATCGTTCGAGAAGACCGATGATTTATACTCGCCTACCACTTTTGTATGGTGTCCAATAGCGATCGCAGACGTTCATGGTTTCCTGATATACTTGGGACGCGAATGGGTTCACGGGGTTTCCTAGGAGACGGAAGAGAGACCCCCGTCGACCGTGACCCGAATCGACTCGATGACTGCTCGTTCGATGAATACCCTCGACATTAATGTCGAGATATCGCATTACGACCTTATCGTATAAAAGCCGATAAAAACAATGTACGAATAAAGGCAGCGACGCGCGAACGATCATACCTATAATGGGTACGTATGAATATTAATTACACCGCAGGTGACAACGTCCAGGAATCCATCAGCCTGCAGGAGGTCTCCAGGCACCCGAGCCGAATAAGGCGCCAACCCTAAAAACCCTTCGACGTAACTGCGAAAAGGACAATTAGTTTAATTGAATAAAATTATATCGTGGGAAGAGAAATGAAGTTGATGCATTTGCTCGGATTCGAAGAATGATTTTACGTGTCATGAAAATAGATAGAAATGTGTGAACGAAATTAAATCATCGTAATGAAAAGCGAATATTTATGTGATTTAATTTATGTATGCGTATGTTTAAAATATGGAGAAATAATTTTTCATTCTGTTAAAAAAATCGATTATTTTATTAAGTTTTCTTCAACATCATACGCGATATATATCTGTCATTGGTTCTTTGTGAAAATTCAATCTCTTCACAAAGAACCTTTATGAGAGGTTTTTTATAAAATGCTGATATACAAAAATCTCTTTGTAAAAAATAAATTTTGTGCAACATATTTATAATTTCAATTCGAAATCTTTAATCATTAATATCTCGCTGTGAAAAAATTCTCCATTGCGTTTGGCGTGTGCAAAATATATTATTTTTACAAATCAAGAAGCGCGCTCGTCTCGCAAAACGTTTCATACAATAGAATTCTTTCGAGGTGCAAACGTAACAAGGTCCGTAGCGAGACGCAACGCACGCAACATCCGATCCAACGGTTTATATTTAGCACCTCGAAGCTCCGATGTCATTGACCTTGGAAGCGCGCGGGTTCTCGTCGCGGGCCGAAAGCGAGGCGAACCGGATTTCTCGCGCGGATGTTACCCTGTGAAAAAAGCGTGGGTGGAATCCCGACGAGGCGAACCCTTTCGCTCCAACCCTGGCGGCCTCGGAGGAGAATCGCGAGATGAATTCATGGGCTTCCCGACGCGGCATCGATCCGGTTCTCCTTCTCCTTCCTCTTCCTCCTCCTCCTCCTTCCGTTCCTCTTCGCGTCCTCGTTCGATGACAGGCGGCCGAGGCATTCGGAAGATAAACGATATTTTCCGAGGAGCGAGAGCGACGATCAGAGCAGCATGAGTCCCTAAGGACGACCCGGCGTCGCCGATCGATCGCCCGCGAACGAACGAACGCGGGAACGCGACTTTCTCGCGTCGGATGCTCGCCTGCTGCGAATATGTGAATATATTTTATTCAACCCTTTCCCTCGGGCGCGGGATTAAATTATTCCCGCCGCGGGGTTGCCGCGGACGGTTCAATCTCCTTATCGCGACCAAAAGCGGCAATCCTTTTCGGAGCGTCCAGAGGATTCAGTCTTACGGGCTCGGTTTATTGTTCGGAGAAAGTGAGATTTTCTTCATTATTTCAATTATTTCCGATTTTTCCACCAAATAACAATAATATATATATATATATATATATATATATATAAAATATATATATATATATATATATATATATAAAATATATATATAAATACATACATATATATGTGTGTATGTATGAAAAGCTGGCGTGTTCGAGAATACCTACCTTTCTAATAAATATAAAATACTCAGGAAAAATAATAAAAACGATGTTAATATATAAAAAATAAAATGAGAAATAGCAAATTAATACAGACAATAGATATAATTTCCATAAAGAGGAATAAGGCTCAAAGATATATAAATAATAAAATGAGACATAGGAAACGAATATAGGCAACACAGATACAATTTATAAAGAGAAATAAATACGTAAAAAGACATATATAAATAATAACGATATTTTATATTTTATCATTAAATAGGAGTATATTATTAAAATCTCATTTTAAAATTTCATTTATAGTAAGACAAAAAAGTAGAATTAAAGATATCGAGACTCAAATCAAGCAATAATTAGTAATAAAAAGATTAATATTTATCGTATATCAAGATAAAAGGCGAGCACTCGACAGAGATTGTTAAAAGATCGTGACAATTAATTTCATTAGCGGAGACCTCGTCGCGTCCCGTTCACGAGGGTCTCGTTTGCTTCTCTCGGTCTCGACACGGGGAGAGAGTTGACGTAAAAGATTAGCGGTACGTGTGTACCGCATTCGAGATATCGCGTGAGGCGACGGCGATGGCATCTCGGGAAGACGATGACCAACGGCAACCCGACGATGGTCGGCGTTGTGCCCGCGATGCGTGTGCGTGATGACGGCGGCGCACACTATCACGCGACGACGAGGCCCCGCGGGGAATTTCGTACGACCACCCGGCCGCTTCTGCTAGCCTGGCAACGGGAGATCAAATCAATAGACTGCCGATAGCCCTTTCCAATTATCGGGACGATTGGTTATCGCATCGTCAACGCGGAGAACGAACGCGGAGAACGAGAGTCCTGCCCGGGTGCGGCCTCCTTCGCCAGGATTCTCGCCTGTTCCGCGCCCGTATTATTGATGCCATCGATTTGTCGACCGGTCGTCGTCTCGCGACAGAGTTTCGTCTTCGAATGTGTTAATTAGACGCCGACAGAGCGTTGGACCGCTCGCGGAAATTGCGAACCGGCTGGTTTCGCAGCCGACAAAGCGAAGGAATCGGAAATCCCTCGAACAGACATGTGTAACACATGGATTGTTAATTGTAATCTTCTGATTAATCTTCAATGATTAAACAATGGTCTTCCTTTATGGATTTATCTCGGTGAACACAAGTATTAAATCATAAATAAAAACATTAATATTTTATAACGAAAACGTATAAATTCTTGAAGGACATCGTCTAAAAAAATATTAAGAGAAAATATTAAGAATATTGAAAAATTTAGGGAAAGAAAGAAAAACGACTTGATTCATCATATCGCACATATCTATTTATTTTTTTGCTCCCCATCTAATTATTTGACATGGAGATATCTCGCGAAAGGTACAATATCCCCTCGAGGAGGATCACCTGTATGCGTTGCGAGGCACAAATCAATAAAGCGAACGGTATGGGTTCGAAGTTATCGAGGCTCCTGGTTACGTCACCGTTGTCCATCCTCCCGGAGGGGTCGGACGAGGGGCGTATTTCGGAGCAACGACCCCACGAATATTAGGAGACCTTCTATCATCTCATGATACCCCTGTCGCGATGTGTGGCTCGAAGCACTTGAAAGACTAACTCTTTCCTTCTGTCTTATCGATCCCCGTTCTCATATGTGAAGGCGATGCGCGGCTCCCGATCTCGTTGCCCGACGTTCGGCTCCCCCATTCCTGCGCCTCCCCCCTCCCCCTTCGTCCCCGAGTCCCGGCTTCCTTACGGCGATTTCTTCGGACGATTTTAAAAGTCTTGGACGCGTCGCCGTCTATCAGGAGCGACGCATCGTCCAACCGCATCGGGGACACGCACGTTTTCCACACACGTGCCCGCGCGCGCGCGCGCGCGCGAACGGGAAACGATAGGAAAGTTCGATTTTCCCGGCCGGCTCATGTTGCTCTGATAGTGCCGGAAGCGGCCGATTGATTGGAAACCACCCATCCAGGGAACGAACGGATTACGCCTGATCGCCGCGCCCGAACGGGACGATCGTACACCCCCGCGCGCCATGCCGTCCTGGTGTCGAAAAAAAAATCGGAGAAAGCTCCGACGAGTGTGACGATCAACGTGAAATCCGGCCCCTTGACGAACGCGGATTTAAGTAACGATAGAACGCGCGTTTTAAATACTCGAGATATGTATGATACTTGTTTAGATGAAAACATGACATTAAAGGTATATAATTATTGATAAACACTTTGAAATAAAAATGTATGAGCATAATATGCGATTTGAGTCAGAATTTTAATAGTATAATAGAAACATCGTCAGATTTGATATGAACTTTATACGTCTTTATTTATTTACAACATTGAAACAGAAATAGAAACATACTAACTTGAAATGAAATAAAGAAGAATAATATTTTATTTCGCGCGCATCAAGATAAGGTCGTTGCAAATTAAGAGCAGCGTACACACATGTAATGATATTTTTAACAAATGTATTACTCACGACGTCGAATTATTTATCGATTTGCACTTTTTATTCTTACGTATAAAATAGCGCGAGGGAAGGATGGACGCAAGTTATACGTCACGATCGATCGGCCGCCTCGCGTTAGGCTTTCGCCTCGCTTTCTGCTTCCCTGACAGTTCGTTTACCCTGCCGTTAATCCTCCTTCGTCTGCTAATAATCCGTCCAATTACACTACGATATGAAACTATGACCGTGCGCCAATCGTCGCATAATGGGATAATGATAATCTCGCGAACAAAGGAAACTGGTAGAAAATCCTAGGGTTGCATGCGTCGATAGGTGGTAGTCCTTTCTTCTCTGTAACGCACGCGTCAAACAAGGGCAGGCGTGATCCATATATAGCCGTTTATTAGGGTCCGGAGAGTGTCGTCGACGAGTGACGATGCCGCCCTATAATAGTAACGACCCTTGTCGTATGGCATTATCTTATCCGCGCATCCAAACGCGTGTTTATTCCAAACTCACGCATTATTTATCACTATCACTGTGTGTTACACGCACGTGAAATATGTACTCTTCCGCAATCAATCTTTTCATCGAGAATATGTGCGCGTTCGTAAATTATAATTCCTTTATAATTTATACATTTTACAATGTTGGAATTGCGCAACTAGAGTTTAATCAATGCACTTGGACGTTAATTTTCGTTTTCGAAAAATGATAGATATAATTCTTCTACCTCTTCGAAATCATCGTTACAATTTTATCAATGTAAGATGTAAATTTTGAAAAATAATGTGTTCATTTTTAACAGAAAATGACAATATATTTAGTAATATTTTTTTCACATATATGATAATAAACATATAATTTTTATTACAAATTATTTTATTTAAATAATAAAATATTTGAATAATATTTTCATGAATGATTATATTCATTCTATTTATTTTTTTTTATTTTTTAGATAGAAAGAGAGAGAGAGACCCTTTTTGATGTTTTATTAAATCGTAGATTCGTTTTTAATGCTAATAGTAGCTATAAAAATGCATATTTTTATTCCTTTATTTTTTAAATTTAATAACATTTAAAATAATAGTACAAATAATATTACAAATAACATAAGAAATTGTTATAAATCATAAATATACGGTGCAAGTTGAAAAACTTTCAATATCATTTCAAATAAACTTCTTTTAAATATTATTTTAAATAATCATTTCAATATATCGTTACATTTCAAATAAATAAATAAATTTCTACATATTTATACTAGAGTGCATAGTGAAGCAGAAAATGAAAATTCTCAAGTAATATTTTATTCAAATTTCTTTTTCTGAATGATTATTTTCAATAGTCTATGTTTGAAACGCGTCCATCGCTACGTTTATCCGAACGATTTATTAAATACTCGTCGGTTTAATTTCCTCGACGCGTACGTACGTATGTATATCATCTCTCGTATACGCCGACAAGTTGTAAATACCAAGCGATCGTGTGTGCCAAGCCTCGGGTGCGAGTCGCTGAGGTTGAGGAGCCACCGCAATTAGAAGCGGCGGTCGGCATTCGTAAAGGGGGAGCAAATGCCGAATCGCCTCCTCGTCCTTCTGATCGCCGGATAGAGTTTCTATGAATGTTCCGTTACCGCCCACAACCCTTTCGCCGTTTCTCCGCGTTCTCGAGCGGGATTTCCGCGCGGGACATTGCGCGCAAAGTGAAATCCAGCTGGCGGCTAATGCCGCCGAATCGATCGCGGGGAGAACGAACGTGTCTTGATACGCTTTGCGCGGAACAGACCGCGGTTGGTCGACGGCACCCTATCGAGGGTAGCGTTCCCGATGGGAGGAAAGATGGCGGAGCTCAGGCGCCTCCAGATGCTCGGATATTATGACGTCCTGATCGTTGTCACCGCATTCCTTTTATGCGGAATCACTCAGGCGAAACGACCGCAACCGGTGGGGAAGCAACTCGATCTCAATTAGCTTCGCAGAGAGTCGCGCCGCGCTTCGTACTGAATCTCTTCAGAAAATTCAAGTTTCAAATATCGACGTTTCAATCCTTTTTAGTCATTTGGAACCTATTGTTTTATCACAGACAGAAAATCGCCGATAAAGAGATAATATACGAGCCATCTCTCATCAACTTAGTACGTCAAGCCCTGTCGTATTGTACGAGAAACATGCTAATATGACTGCAAGACCTTCCGACAGAAACAGTAGTAATGAACACAAGCATCGCCGATGCATACCTGAATCATCGCGTGCGTGACGTCACTGGAGAGCGACCCAATACGGCCATCAATATCCCCACGTCAAGCACGACGGCGAGATCGATCGCGACCAGCGACCGGAGACGGGCATGTTGTCCTGTTACGGCGTACCGAGATTCTTTTGTTCTCGATTGATTGACCCAGGTCGCGGTCGGATTCCTTGGCCGTGAACGTGACAGCCAACGTTCGGGGTGGCGTTCCCCGATCGATCGATCCGACGGTTTCTCCGGATTCATATTACCCTGTGACACGGAGAAGTCGCTCCATTGTCCTCGACTTTCTTGGCGTGTATCAAGACGCTCGTTTGCAGTTGTTTTTATCATCTCGCGAAAAGAGAAAGCAATAGAGAGATGAGAAAATGGAAGAGAGAGAGAGAGAGAGAGAGAAAGAGAGAAAGAGAGAGAGAGAGGAAGAGAGAGAAGATTGCGACATGGATGCTGAAAACCGCTCGTTCTTCCTAAACTCGCACGATGAGAAATATACTGCCGAGAGGGGATTCCGTGGACTTGCTATCGACCCTTCTGCTTCCTCCTCTTCCTTTCGGACGGCATAGAATATGAGATAACTATAGATATATACACGCATAGCGTGCAAGAATAACCCGGACACGCGGTGGACACGCCGGGAAAAATCGCTTTCATATGCTCGGCTCTTCTCTTCATGCTCCTTTCAAATGCTAACTCCACCGCGATCATTCACTCCTTGCACCCGCTTTCTGCAAATTACTCCTCGCTCATGACACCCTGATACCTAACGGTACCCACCTGGCTGTTGATTGACGACGATCGATTTGGAACGATTCGGACGAGGGAAATGTGATTGACGCGATCTTTCGAATCGAGATTTTACTTAAGAACTAGCTCGAATCGCGGAATTTTTGTTCGAAAAAATACCTCGGTGAATTGCCATTCTTCGTTGAATCATAATATGGGATAATTAAAATGAGCAATTAAAACGTATCATTTCATCGTATTACGATAAGATTTTAAAGATGCAATTCTTAAATTTTTAATTTTTTATGTTGAAAATACAATAAGTTAATACCCCCCAAGATATAATAGTAAATATTTTCGGGTGAAAAAACGATACAAATATTTATTTTAACAAATTTAAACATCCTTTATTTTACCATGCATTAAAAATAATTTATAAAAAGTATCATGCAATTTAAAATAAAAATTTGGAACTTTAAGAGATAACATCTAGTTTCTCTCTTGTAATATTTTAATTTGAAAATCAAATTGTTAGGTCCATAGGCTGATCATTCTCAGCAACAGATGTAATTTCTATTTGGGCAGACATATCTTTAGCGGTGCGAATTTGCGACTGGTTAAAATTTTTTCTTCGTAGACCGCTACGACTACTGTGTGATTTAGAAAGAAGCCTCGAAGATTTTGATTTGTTTGCCAATTTTTGGCCTACATTTGGCCTGCATTTTTAAACAATGGGAAACGATAGGAAAAATGATTTTTGAGAAACCGAATCTTATTTCGAAAATGATCAGCCATTTCATTCCTGGTAGTTTACTTTTATTCCATCTTTTTATTATATTATTATGTAATCTGTTTTTGTAGTGAGCATTTTGATTTGCTAGATTCAACAGTTGTTCCATCGCACATAATCGGCAAAAGCAATAAGGTTGAGAAATCCTTTTCCAGAAATGTAACTCTCTCCATAACAATGATTTCTCTTCACGTGTCAAAATTGTTGAGTGATTCGTATAATGCTTGCTGATATTATACATTGGTATTCGCTTATTGTCATTTGCTAATGAAATCCAAGAAACACACTCTTTTATTTCGTTCTTTAGATTTTCTTTTTTATTAATTCCATAGTGATTTGCAACGGTTTTTAGAGAGCATACTTTAAGTACATATTCATTTATAAGAAAAATTTATGTTGTAGTGTAAAATACTTTATCTTTTTTTTTATTAACATCTATTTTACGATTCAAGATGTTTTCATCAAGTTCATAACATTGCAGCGGCTTATCCTTCTTTCTACTTAAATCTACTGCTGCTACTTTAAGTTTATTTCTTAATTTCAGATAACTTTTAATTTTTTGACGAGACATTTTAACCTATGAAAAAGCAACAACTAAAATTAATAAGCAGGCTTTATGGTATCTAAAAATGACTATGATGAAAATTGATAAGTTTGTTCTCGCGATTTTTGTCTATATTTCAATCATTTTATTTATAATTGTATCTTCTTGAGAGATGCTCAAGAACATATTTTTTCTTGAAATGAAATTTCACAAATATATCGAACATTAAAACTGTATCTCACACATACATACATACACATACATATACACATGCATGTATGCACGCGCCATTCGTAATTCGAAAAAAATCCTTTAAAAAATTTCATATATTTGGTGCGAAAGAAGATACTTGTAAAATAGATATGAAAACAAATATATCTGGATAAGAATAACAAAAACAATTGTGCGAAACGCGTATTTCTAACTCCAGTATAAATATATACCGATTAAAGTAATATCACTGAATAATTAAATTTAAGATTTTCGAAAAAAATTGCAAAATAAATATATAACGCTGTTTAAAATACATATATTTAAACGACATGCTTAACTTCCCTATATTTAAAAAAATATGTATGGCCTCTTTCTTACTGTTTATATGTACACACATATATACGTATACACACACACACACATATGCATATATATATATATATATATATATATATATATATATACACATTTGTTTTATACTACTTTAAAAATATATGATTTTTTTTGTTCGGATTAACAATCTGTAATGCGTTTATATTTCTAATAATCAGTGAAACTAAATCAATAACTGTACTGGTTTGATTAGGCTGATAAAAGATCATCAACTTTATATAAATTGATTTTACTTTGCTACAGAATTATATGCATTATCGTTGTTTGCACTGTTATGAATATGTTGCCAATAGTTATAAAATAATATTACGTAACATAATATTCAAATTTTATTTATTGAATAATAAATCACAAAAAATTTAGAATTAGCATTATTAATATACAAATATATTGAAAGCAATTAATTACTTAAGAATAATTTTGGAGAAAGAGTCATTGAAGAATATTTGTTTAGATATTTTTAAACGAAAAGAGTTACTTTGTATCATTTGCTTTACATATTAAGTGCAGATGATTTATAATATTTGATTTAATATTGACCATTACATGAACTTAAGACAAAAAATAATTTTTATGCATGCTATATGAAACGACAAATAAAAAAATATACAAGTTAAAAATCGTAAGATTATTCTGCCAATTTTTATGTACGATGTGTCAAACGCGCACTCGTTTTGTTCGATCATATTGATATTCAAAAATAGACATATATTCTCTTGCAAAGTTTTTCAAAACAATATATGGAATAATATTAACATACACAATTTCATAATATATTTGAATTGCTCTTTATTTAAAAAAAATTGATGATTATGAAATAATATGATAATTAACACAGAATGATACTTACATGGGAAATTTTCAATAGATTAAGCTCTCTTTGCTCATCTGCTTGAGGGATACTCGAAGTACTTGGTTTTGAGATATTTTCTACAACGAATGATTGCGGTGCGCTCATCTTTTTTGATGTCTTAACTTTTCTACAGTTAGAGTAGTTCGAGAATTTAGAAATTTCTTTGCTGTGTCTCATTTGGAATTCACATATCCAGTTTTCGCGCTCTATTTTATTCTCCCAAGGTAGAATTTCTTTCATATTTATATTAGCAAATATGTAAGCCAGTTTGAGTACGCATTCTAATGCGCAAACTTGACAAGTGCAATCTTGAGTTGTTGTTTTCCAGAGATGTAATTTTTCTAGTAACGAAAATTCTTCAATAAATGTGAAAACTCCATGTTTTAATACAGATTGGTCAAATTTGTATGTGACTTTGAATTGACAAAATTTGTCAAATTCTCTTTCTAACGTCTCATAAGTAATATCATATTTTTTCGCAGCCATGAGTAAACTATCTTTTGTATTATATTTTTTTCTATAATTTAAAATTTTATCTATTGCTTTATCAATTATATTTTTTAATGCGAAATATTCTTTTCTGTCCTTTAATATGTAAATTTTTTCGTTCAAAATATCACGATCCTTTTTAGAATTAAATCCATATTCTTTTGCAACAATTTCTACATCTATTTCTTTATTTAAAACTTTTTCAGCTGCTTCCTCGAGTCGATTGCTCAAATTTAAATATTCTCTAATCTTTTTTCTAACATCGGACATTATATAAATCTACAACAAAATAAATCAAATAATTAAAACATACTATGATGTGATAGATAAATAAGAGATACATCGTAAGATGAAAACTGTAATATTATTTTCGTGATTTTCACTTTCCGATGTTGTATACTCGTATAATAATAATTTATTGTATCTATGTGTATCGACATTCAGGATATATATTTTCTTTGAAAGATATTAAAACAATACATAGAATAATATTAATATTACACTGCATCTATATGAGTGTATTTGAAAATTTCTCCTTATTATAAAATACTTCCAAAATAATTATGAAATAGTGTAATTAACACAAAATAATACTTACATCAAAAAATTGCAATAGATCAAAATTTTTTTGCAAATGGGTACTCGAAATACCTGAACTTTTTTTTTTATCGAATAATGACGAAAATATTTGCGATGCGCTCGTCCATAGGAATATAATAGGAATATCTTTTTTGCAGTCAGGCTCTAATTTAGAAATTATTTCGCTATATCTTATTTCAAATTCATACATCCAGTTTTCACTCGCTTTTCCATGTTTATTCCATAAAAGAGATTCTTTCTCTATTTCTAGGATAGAGTTATAAGATGTATTAAAGAAATATTCCAATGCGCAAATTTGGCAAAAGCAAGATGATTGAGACATTTCTTGCCACAGATTGTCTAGTAACGAACATTCATTAATAAATGTTATATTTCTGTCATATTCACAATTCTCTTTATATTTTACATGTATATTTCTGTCATATTCGTACTCTTTATCCATCATTTTTAACTGTATATATTTGTTGTATTCTCGTGTCAATGAATCAACATTTACTTGATTAATATTTAGCATTTTGTTAAATATTTGAACGGTATCTCGTATAGTTTGACCTGAAAGAACAACATTAATTGCGTTCTTAAAAATATTTTTTTCATTAAAATATTCTTGTTTGTCTAATAATATATTTATTATTGTATGTAAAATCCGACATTCTTCATAAATTCCATATTTTTGTGCAATAATTTCAAGATCATTTTTTCCACTTAAAACTTCTATTATTACTTTTCCATGCCGTTTTTTCAAGTATAAAAAATTTCTAATTCTCTGTCTAATATCGAATATTCTATGAATCTGACGAAATAAATAACATAATTAAAACACATCACATGTAATAGATATTAATACGATGTACGAAAGAAGTATATTGTCAGATAAAAATTGTAAGATTATTTTCTGGCAATTTTTATCGTATGATGTTTTTTTTGTTGAATCATATGTATCGAGGATATACATATATTTTTTTCCAAAAAGTTTTTCGAAACAATATATGAAATAATATAAATATACATAAATTTATAATATATTTATGAATTGCTCTTTCTCTTAAAAAATTCTTTAAATTATTATGAAATAATATAAAATTAACACAAAATGATACTTACTTCGTAAATTTCTGATGCATCAAACTTTTTTTGCCCAGGTGCTTGATAGGTGCTGGAAGTACTTGGTTTCGGATTTTCTATCGGTTGCAATGCACTCGTCGTTGCTTGGAGAATATCTTTTATGCAAACAAATGAAAAAAACTTTAAAATTTCTTTGCTATGTCTCATTTCGAATTCATACAGCCATTTTTCGTTTGCTTGTTTATATATATTCCATGTAAGAGGATATTTTTTCTTATTTTTAAAGGCGAATGTATAAGCCCAATAAAATAAATATTCCAATGCACAAATGCAACAAAGGCAACCATTACGAACATTTGTTTTCCAAAAATGCAAGTCTTGCAATAATGAAAATTCATCAATAAATGTAAAAACTCCATTATCTGATGTAAGTTTGTCATATTGGTATGAACTTTTTGACTGATTAAATTTTTTATATTCTTCATATAGTTCTTGCTCATCAATGTTATGTTGTTTTGCAACATCAGATATTTTTAACTGTTTAGATAAAATATCTTTTACTGCCGTTTTAAACTTATTTTTCAATTCAAAATATTCGTTTTTCTTTTTTAATATGTTAATTTTCTTATTCAAAGTATGACGATCTGCGTGATGAATATATATTGCAATAACATTTTCCTGGATGTTGTTATTTAAAACTTCTGCTGCGACGTCATCGAGCCATTTGCTCAGAAGATTTTTGATATTTTGTTTAAAAGCAGACATTGTGTATAAATCTAGCAAAATAATTAGATAATTATAGCATGCTTTGTAATACGATTGATAAAAAAGATATATAGTAAAATAAAATTATTCTATTATTTAATAATTCTTCGATTTTTAGTTTTCAATGTTTGAAACGTTTTATTGTATCTATCGATATTCAGATATAAATATTTTTTTGAAACCAATTTTTTCACAGCGATACATGAAATAATGTTAACAATATACAGAATCTCACTATGTGTATTTAGATATTATTATATTTTAAAAAATCCTTTAAATAATTATAAATAATATAATCGAAGCAAAAAATAATACTTACAAATAGAATCAAAAAACAAATTTTATTTAAAACATCAGGTAATTGAAGGCACTACGTATTTGATCTACTTGTAAACAGAAGCGAATTGACAATGAAATAATCGGTCACCGATCTGAAACCAGGAGTTTAAGCCAGCTTAATAAAGCCTAGTTTACAACAAAAGTTAAATCTAACAAAAGTAAAGCTTAACTTACATTTGTATAAGTTCTCTATGAATAATAAATAAATGACTTTTGCAGCCATTATTCGAATTATTTAATTGTATACTATATTTTTTACTCATCTTAGCTCATGATATATGATAAAATTTAAAATAATTTGTGTCGAGAATATTTGTATTGTTTACGATCTTTCATTAATAGATCTTTAATTAATATTTGATAGAGACTATGTGTGAGAGCATTCGTTTTTTGACATTTTTAATGTATTATGCAATTGTGCAAACTGTAGATATATATTCTTTGTTTAAATTGGAAAAATAGAGCACATATCCTACACATTCGTGTACAACTTGTAAATATTAAAGTATTGACCTACATACATAATTATATACTAGATATTAAAAGGTCTTATAAATTTTAAGAAATATGTTTCTAAAATGGCATTTGTAGCATTTTAACATATTCACTTAATAAAAAAAATGAGAAATGTTTAAAGATTTTATATATATGTTGAATATGTTCTATTTATGTGATTATTTTCTGTTTTATTTTCTAAATTAAATGAGACAAAATGTGTATCAAATAAAATGGACAAAGAAATTAAAGAAAAAAAGAACTTTATTCTGAGCAAAATTATTTTTCATAAAAACTGCGTTAGACAATAAAGAGAATATTTTTTATACAGAAAAGTGTACATTTCGATATATAATAACAATAATGATAAAAGTTATAACCCATTTTTCAAAACATACATAGTATTTGATTTGACCGAATTATTTTATAAACTATACAAGTTTAATCTCTCTCTCTTTCTCTCTCTTTCTCGATTTGAAAATTTACGGGTAACTTTTACCCTTTTATTTTAATCTTGCAATGTGGGCAATTTTTGGGTCCTATATTAATTAAAAGTCTTGTTATCGGACGAAAAATCTTGTCGGTTTTGCCGCAGGCCCCCGAAGCTTCCTTCGCACGATCATGTCGCCTTAACACTGTTGATATCTGTGTGAATTATCTTTCTTCAGGCGATACGAATTCATCGCATTGAGACGGATACGTCGTTAAGCTTTCCGAGGAATTCTAAACGGCGGACGTCGTCATTGGCGATGAACTAACATTACCAAGTTAACGTTAGTATGCTGATTATGCGTATTCATTGTTATAAAAATAAATACGTGGAACCCACCTGGCAGTTGATTGCGACAATCGATTCGAAACGATTCGGACGAGGAAAATGTGATTGATGCGGTCTTTCAAATCGGAATTCTACTCAAGATAGTTCTTGATTAGCCCAAATTGCAGAATTTTGTTCGAAAAAATATTTGAGGGAGTTGTCATTCTTCATTGAATCATAATATGGGATAATTAAAATGAACAATCAAAACTCATCATTTCATCGTATTACAATAAGATTTTAATGCATTTCTTAAATTTTTAATTTATTACGTTGGAAATACAATAATTTAATACCAGGATATAATGGTTAATATTTTCGGATGAAAAAACGATATCAATATTTATTTTTAATAAGTTTAAACGTCCTTTATTTACCATGCATTAAAAATAGTTTATAAAAAATATCATGCAATTTAAGCAAAAATTCGGAATTTTGAGAGATAACATCTTAGTCCCTTTCTTTTAATATTTTAGTTTAAAAAACCAGTTAGGTTAGGTCCATAGGTTGATCATTCTGAGCAACAGATGTAATTTTTGTTTGGGTAGATATATCTTTAGCGGTGTTGATTTGCGACTGGTTAAAATTTTTCCTTCGTAGACCGCTGCGACGTCTGCGTGATTTAGAAACAAGCAACCTCGGAGATTTTGATTTATTTGTCAATTTTTGGGTTTCAATTGGTATTTTTAAACAATTAGGTGAAAAGGTTTTTGAGATTATATTGTATCTCATTTCGAAATTGATGAGCCATTTTCCTAATTTTGCAATGTTATTGCATTTTTTAATTTTATTATAATGTATTGAGTATCTCTTTTTGTATTGAACATATTCATTTGCTAGATTCAACAGTTGTTTCATCGCACATAATTGGCAAAAACAATATGGTTGAAAAATCTTTTTCCAGATCTGTAACTCATTCCATAACAAACGTTCTTCTTTAAGTGTAAAAATTTCTGAGCGGTCCACATATTGATTGTCGATTTTGTATATTGGTATTTGGATATTTCCTTGTGAAATAAAATCAACGCACTCTTTTATTTCGTTCTTTAGTTTTTTCTGACTAATTCCATAGTAATTTGCAGCGGCTTGTACAGAACTTGCTCCATATATATATTCCCTTATTGCTAAGAAATATTTCTGTTTTAGTGTCAAATACTCTATATGTTTTTTAATGACATTTAATTTACAATTCAAGATGTTTTTATCAAGTTCATAAAATACTACAGCGGATTGTACATCTTTCTTTCCACTTAAAACATCTACTGTTGCTGCTTCAAGTTTATTTCTTAATTCTAGAAAACTTTTAATTTCATTATGATATTCAGTAACCTACGAAAAAGCAACAATTAAAAATTAATAAGCAGCCTTTATGGTATACATTGTATGAATCTAAGACAAAAAAATAATTTATGCATGCTATATGATGTGATAAATAAAAAAATATATTATAAGTTAAAAAATCGTAAGATTAGTCTGACAATTTTTATTTACTTGTGTCAAACGCGCACTTGTTTCGTTCAGTCACATTGATATTAAAAAATAGACACATATTCTCTTGTAAAGTTTTTCAAAACAATATATGAAATAATATTAACATAGAGAATTCCATAATATATTTGAATTGCTCTTTATTTAAAAAAAAAATTTGATGATTATGAAATAATATAATTAACACAAAATGATACTTACATGGGAAGTTTCCAATAGATTAAGCTCTCTTTGCTCACCTGCTTGAGGGATACTCGAAGTACTTGGTTTTGAGATATTTTCTACAACGAATGATTGCGGTGCGCTCATCTTTTTTGATGTCTTAACTTTTCTACAGTTAGAGTAGTTCGAGAATTTAGAAATTTCTTTGCTGTGTCTCATTTGGAAATCACATATCCATTCTTCGCGCATTATTTTATTCTTCCAAGTTAGAAGTTTTTTCTTACTTATATTACTTATATTAGCGAATATGTAAGCCAGTTTGAGTACGCATTCCAATGCGCAAACTTGACAAGTGCAATCTTGAGTTGTTATTTTCCAGAGATGTAATTTTTCTAGTAACGAAAATTCCTCAATATATGTGAAAACTCCATGTTTTACAGGTTGGTCAAATTTGTATGTGATTTGTAATTGGCAAAATTTGTGAAATTCTCTTTCTAATATCTCGTAAGTAATATTATATTTTTTCGCAGCCATGCGTAAACTATCTTTCGTATTATATTTTTTTCTATAATTTAAAATTTTTTCTATTGCTTTATCAATTTTATTTTTTAATGTAAGATATTTTTTTTTGTCTTCTAATATGTAAATTTTTTGTTTCAAAATTACACGTTCCTTTCTATTAAATCCATATTTTTTTACAATGGTTGCTACATCTATTTTTTTATTTAAAACTTTTTCTGCTGCTTTCTCGAATCGATTGTTCAAATTTAAATATTCTCTAATTTTTTTTCTAATATCGGACATTATATGAATCTACAACCAAATAAATCAAATAATTAAAACATACTATGATGTAATAAATAAATAAAAGATGCATCGTAAGATGAAAACTGTAATATTATTTTCGTGATTTTCACTTTCCGATGTTGTATATAATAATAATTTATTGTATCTGTGTGTATCGACATTCAGGATATATATTTTCTTAGAAAGATATTAAAACAATATATAGAATAATATTAATTTTACACTGCATCTATATGAGTGTATTTGAAAATGTCTCCTTATTGTAAAATACTTTTAAAATAATTATGAATAGTGTAATTAGCACAAAATGATACTTACATCGGAAATTTGCAATGAATCAAAGTCTTTTTGCACATGGATACCCGAAATTCTTGAACTTTTTTTTTTACCGAATAATGACGAAAATATTTGCGATGCGCTCGTCCATAGGAATATAATAGGAATATCTTTTTTGCAGTCAGATTCTAATTTAGAAATTATTTCGCTATGTCTTATTTCAAATTCATACATCCAGTTTTCATTCGCTTTTTCATGTTTATTCCATAAAGGAGATTCTTTCTCTATTTCTAGGATAGAGTTACAAGATGTATTAAAGAAATATTCCAATGCGCAAATTTGGCAAAAGCAAGATGATTGAGACATTTCTTGCCACAGATTGTCTAGTAACGAACATTCATTAATAAATGTTATATTTCTGTCATATTCACAATCCTCTTTATATTTTACATGTATATTTCTGTCATATTCGTACTCTTTATCCATCATTTTTAACTGTATATATTTGTTGTATTCTCGTGTCAATGAATCAACATTTACTTGATTAATCTTTAGCATTTTGTTAAATATTTGAACGGTATCTCGTATAGTTTGACCTGAAAGAACAACTTTAATTGCGTCTCTAAAAATGTCTTTTTCTTCAAAATATTCTTGTTTGTCTAATAATATATTTATTATTATATGTAAAATCCGACATTCTTCATAAATTCCATATTTTTGTGCAATAATTTCAAGATCATTTTTTCCACTTAAAACTTCTATTATTACTTTTCTGTACCGTTTTTTCAAGTATAAAAAATTTCTAATTTTCTGTCGGATATCGAATTTTCTATGAATCTAACGAAATAAATAACATAATTAGAACATATCACATGTGATAGATTTTAATATGATATACGAAAGGAGAGTATATTGTATAAATTGATAAAAATTGTAAGATTATTTTCTGGCAATTTTTTGTATGATGTTTCTTTTGTCGAATCATATGTATCGAGGATATACATATATTTTCTTGCAAAAAAGTTTTTCGATATATGAAATAATATAAACATACAGAATTTCATAATATATTTGAGAATTGCTCTTTCTCTTAAAAAACTCTTTAAATTATTATGAAATAATATAAAATTAACACAAAATGATACTTACTTCGTAAATTTCTGATGCATCAAACTTTTTTTGCCCAGGTGCTTGATAGGTGCTGGAAGTACTTGGTTTCGGATTTTCTATCGGTTGCAATGCACTCGTCGTTGCTTGGAGCATATCTTTTATGCACACAGATGAAAAAAACTTCAAAATTTTTTTACTGTGTCTCATTTCGAATTCGTACAGCCATTTTATGTCCGCTTGTTTATATTTATTCCATGTAGGAGGATTTTTTTTCTTTTTGTTTAAGGCAAATGTATAGGCATATTTGAGTAAATATTCCAATGCACAAATGCAACAAAGGCAACCATTCTGAACATTTGTTTTCCAAAAATGCAAGTCTTGCAATAATGAAAATTCTTCAATAAATGTAAAAATTCCAATATCTGATATAACATTGTCATATTGGTATGATCTTTTTAACTGATTAAATTTTCCATATTCTTTATACAGTTCTTGCTTATCAATGTTATGTTGTTTTGCAACATCAGATATCTTTAACTGTTTAAATAAAATATCGTTTACTGCCGCTTTAAACTTATTTTTCGATTCAAAATATTCGTTTTTCTTTTTTAATATGTTAATTTTCTTATTCAAAGTATAACGATGTGTGGGATGAATATATGTGACAATAACATTTTCCTCGATGTTATTATTTAAAACTTCTGCTGCGGCGTTGTCCAGCCATTTACTCAGATAATTTTTGATATTTTGTTTAAAAGCAGACATTGTGTATAAATCTAGCAAAATAATTAGATAATTATAGCATGCTTTGTAATACGATTGATAAAAAAGATATATAGTAAAATAAAATTACCTATTATTATTTCTATTATTTAATAATTCTTCGATTTTCATTTCTCAATGTTTCAAACGGTTTATCCAATTGTATCTATCGATATTCAAAGATAAATATTTTTTTGAAACCAAGTTTTTCACAACAATACATGAAATAATGTTAAAAAAATAGAAGACCTTACTGTGTATTTGAGTATTATTATATTTAAAAAAATTTTTCAAATAATTATAAATTAATATAATCGAAGCAAAAAATAATACTTACAAATAGAATCAAAGAACAAATTTTATTTAAAACATCAGATAATTGAGCGGACTACGTATTTGATCTACTTGTAAACAGATGCGGATTGACAATGAAATAACCGGTAACCGATCTGAAACCAGGAATTTAAGCCAGCTTAGTAAAGCCTAGTTTACAACAAAAATTAAACCTAACAAAAGTAAAGCTTAACTTACATTTGTATAAGTTCTCTATGAATAATAAATAAATGACTTTTGCAGCCATTATCCGAATTATTTAATATTGTATACTATATTTTTTACTCATCTTAGCTCATGGTATATGATAAAATTTAAAATAGTTTGTGTCGAGAATATTTGTATTGTTTACGATCTTTCATTAATAGATCTTTAATTAATATTTGATAGAGACTATGTGTGAGAGCATTCGTTTTTTGACATTTTTAATGTATTATGCAATTTATTATTAATTGTGCAAACTGTAGATATATATTCTTTGTTTAAATTGGAAAAATAGAGCACATATCCTACACATTCGTGTACAACTTGTAAATATTAAATATTGTCCTACATACATAATTATATACTAGATATTAAAAGGTCTTATAAATTTTAAGAAATATGTTTCTAAAATGGCATTTATAGCATTTTAAAATATTCATTTAATAAAAAAAAATGAGAAATGTTTAAAGATTTTATATATATGTTGAATATGTTCTATTTATGTGATTATTTTCTGTTTTATCTTCTAAATTAAATGAGACAAAATGTGTATCAAATAAAATGGACAAAGAAATTAAAGAAAAAAAGAACTTTATTCTGAGCAAAATTGTTTTTCATAAAAACTGCGTTAGACAATAAAGAGAATACTTTTTATACAGAAAAGTGTACATTTCGATATATAATAACAATAATGATAAAAGTTATAACCCATTTTTCAAAACATACACTATTTGATTTGTCTGAATTATTTTATAAACTATACAAGTTTAATCTCTCTCTCTTTTTTTCTCTCTTTCTCGGTTTGACAATTTACGGGTAACTTTTACCCTTTTATTTTAATCTTGCAATGTAAGCAATTTCTGGGTCCTATATATTAATTAAAAGTCTTGTCATCGGACGAAAAATCTTGTCGGTTTTGCCGCAGGCCCCCGAAGCTTCCTTCGCACGATCATGTCGCCCTAATACTGTTGACATCTGCGCGATTTATCTTTCTTCAGCCGGGAATTCGTCGCATTGAAACGGTGGATACGTCGTTAAGCTTTCCAAGGAATTCTACAAACGGCGGACATTGTCATTGGCGATGAACTAACATTACCAAGTTAACGTTACTATGCTGATTTGACGTATTCATTATTATAAAAATAAAAACGTGCGACGCAAAATAATCAACTTTACACAGTATCTTTAACAGTAAAATTATTTAAAATAATCATTGTCTAAAAACTTTAATCATTATTTCAAGAAAAAGGAATTCTGATAATTCTTTTAAAATTATTATTTCTATTAACAATTTTAATTATCACGTTTCAAATAAATATTTCTTCTATATTCGTACAACGATTATTTCAATAGAAAATAAATGTTTAAGTAATGTTTTATTAATAAAACGCGCTTTATATTATTTAAAAATAATTCCTTTCGGGGAGAAGAGAGAAAGAAAAGGGCGAAGAGAAGAGAAGGAGAGGAAAAGAAAGAATGCGACAGAAGAAAAAAAGTAATCTGCATCTTTGGAATGTGTGTATTTGTCTCGGCGCCATGCGCCGTTGTGCGTGTCGTCTAACGCACGCACGCCGCGCGATACGCGCTCCGTCATGTGGTATCAGCGCCGAGAGACGTCCCTGGTCTCCAGGAGATCAGAAAGTCGACCGCGGTTACGGGCCACTGCTGTGTCTCACTGTCATAATATCCTAATATCCTCGGTGTCTATTCGTTTCTGTCCGCGGCGACAAACCTGGATAATTTACGAGGCCATCGGCCGACCGATGCTGCCTGGTTGCGCGCCCTGCGTGTGATGAAGGATCCAATAAGTGTGCAATTAAGATAATATTAAGATAAAATTAAGATAATATTATAGTATTCTTACCTACGGGAAATCTCAACTATGCGAATTGACGGCGAAATTGCAAACAAAGGAACATGACAGCACAATTCAGATTTAATTGAATCATCAGTTCATTAATATACATTTTGCAGGATATAAATTTTTGATTTTCAGTTTCCCGATGTAAAATCCGAGCACTCTAGTGAGTTTATTGTCAAAGAGAGGTTCAAAAAAAGGAGAGAAAATTCCGATCAAGGTGAACAAAGATTTTTCCCGAGGCAGACAGGTTGACCGGTTTCGGTCGGAAATGTGGGGCGATCGGATCATGATTTCCTGCTACCGTTGACATCCTTGCCACGAGGCAAACGCAATTTTACGATAGGGTTTGTATAGGTCCGCGACCAATAGCATCGCGACGCAACGTTTTATGGGGCAAGGAAATTTCTTACGATGGACTTTGAAACCTCCATGGTTTCCTGATTCTGCGTTCTTCCGTGCTTGAGAAAAAAACGCACTTTTTGACGCATTGCCGACGAGTTTTTGGATTCGTGTTCCTCCAAGAGACGCATCAGAAATCAATATGGTAATCATCGTTCAATAAATATTAGAAATATAAAATTTGCAATTTGTGCGATCGAAATATTTTTGCTCTTCTCTCTTCTTGTAGAAAAATTTACATCAACCTGCAAATAATAAAAACAACGTTACGTTAATCACGTGCGTGTTAATATATAATATAATTTTGTAAAGCAATCGGAGAAAATTTATCGAGAACTGCAATGGATTTGCTTCTGGTCTGACAAAGAGATAATTAGATTCGCAAACACAAATATTAAAATTTTCCAATCGATACACGAAACAACCATGGCTAATCGCAACCCTATCCCACTTTTCACGCTAGTCGCGAACCGCGATCACGCCATGATTTCCTGATCGAGTCATCCGGAAGTTGACAAAAAACGCAAAGTTTCCGATGACAGTCTAAACTTGCGCAAACTCATCCGCGTCGTAAAATCAAGTCGCGATTAAAGTCGATCGAACCATGTATTAATTTTCATCCCGATTAATCTCGAGGATAGGTATCGAGTCGATTTACGTCGCAAGTTTTACTCTCGTCTTTCACGACTCGCTTTTACAATTTTTTCTGTATAGAGGTACATAGGCGTTCTTGCCCTACGGCTCCGCTTTAGGGCCGGTAATTGCCCTAATCGCTCCTCCTGCACGCGATATCCTCCACGCAAAGATGATTGCCTAATTCCATCTTCCTCGGTGCCAATTAGTATTCATGCGCAGTCGTGCACGCTCCCGAGACACGAGGTGAGCTGCTTTCGTTCTCACGAACGACGAATCTTTTGTCGGCGACGACACGGTAAACAAAGGATTACGGGTGAACCGCTCGACGCTGATTTAAAGATAAACTAACGCAACAGGAATCCATGAGCCGCGAGGGGCAACCCCTGGTGAAATTCCGCGGGACACCCTCTTGCAGCGCCAAGCTCGAGTCCTTTTATGGGAGAATTCACGACTCTTAATCCCTAAAGGGCATACGCCTACGCACTTTTACTAGGGAACCATGAAGAAAGGACTGGTCGAAACACGTGCGAAAGCCCTTCGGCAGTCCTGAGAAAGGGATCCGCCCTCCCGTAACAGTCCCCTTGTATATGGCGTATTTACGAACTTTCCGGAACAACGTTAATGTAATACATACCATTGCGAGAAAACTACCGGTGCACCGTGATATGCATGTACCGAGCAAATGCGCGAGTGCAAGAGTTTCGCTTTGCGAGGATTCGTCGAGGAAAAATATGCATTGATATAAAAATAATAATATACGTAATATATATAACATCGTAACCGTTGTTATAATATTATACCATGTTGCAACGGCCTCGAAAAAATTGCAACTTTAAAGAAAAGATCGCGTATAATCGAGCAATAATAGGGTAACAATGCGATGACATTTGCGATTAATAAATAGAATTTTTGTTTTGAAAGAGAAAGAGAAAGATGGCAATTGGCAATATGTAGCGATTGGGTGATGGATCAAAGAGATACATCCGATATATGTAAAATCACGCTCGAGTCTCAGCGACGAAGGATAGCTATCCACGCGGTTTCGCCAAGGGCTTCGAAAAGTGAAAGTCAAATCAGCGTCGAGGTTTAACAGGATACCATGAACCGGTCGACAAATTTTTGAGATCGATTTCTCGATAGCCGTTTCGCGCGAGCATATCACATATGGCGCGTATCGCCAACAAAAGATTTATCGTAACATCTTGGACTGTATTTCATCGCGGTAATTTATTAATACGAGAATGAAAGGGGAAACTCGAGAATGGAAAATCGAACCGCTGCTTTCCAAGGTACACGATATTTATAAACTTGTACGGTACTGAAATTTGAGAGAACCCGTTATAAAATAACGTTAGAAATTTAAGAAATTCCTTTAGTAAAATCAATTTTTTTCATCCACAAAATATTTTATACCTTTTCTTCGGATGCGGAAATAGCATCTCGCAGATTGCAAGGCATCGCTTTGTTTTATACGTCCTAAAATTTTGATCTAAATTTAGAACCTTAATTTAGAAAATTGCCACCTCACGTGTATTCTTTGTATATCTAGAGATACACACATCTCTATTAATAAACTTTGATAATTAAAAGAAAAAAACAAAATAAGATCAAAGAAAGAGAGATAAAGAGAAGCGATGTTCTATTGAACTATCATGTATGAAAAAGAAGAATTACATTTTTCTCTAAATTGGATTTACATAATGCGGCTTGTCTAGAGAGCATTCTCAGAGATATGCTCTCCTAATCGATGTCATCAGCCGACTTCCCTTCAACGACGACAACGTTCATTGTCGACGAAAGCGCGTTCCGGACGTAGAATTATAATCGAGTCGCGCGTTGACCCCTTTAGGGCCGTCACGCGAAGGGCCGCGTTCCCAGGGTCTTAGAACATGCATGTAAGTATTTTGGGGACTCTCGGCCCTGTTACACCATAATCCCTAAGGGCGATGGCGCAACAGAGACTCGGCAGAGACATGGCGTCAAGAGCCTAATCGAATGCTTGAGCAATCGTTGGTCTGATATTATCGTCTTCCTAGTAGAAACAGAAGGAAAGAACGGGCCACGCTTTCCTTAGTGTAATAATCATTTAAACCGAGTCGTAACAATTTTAACAACTTTAACAATTTTATTAAACTAAATTTTATTAAATTTTATTAACAATTTTGTTAATAATTCACGTGTTATTGCATTTATATATATATATATATATATATATATATATATATATATATAAATGACATATTATAAAAATTGTTAAATATTATATATATTCTATATGAAAGCAATATAAAAATCATAATGTCATTTTGCAACAAAGTAATTTTATCTCTGGTTCGATTACGCAGATCAGCAAAACATGCTTGTAAAAACATTTCGTTGAAATTGTCAGTGGAAAAACTTTATCTGATACATGATTCGTGTTGATGGAAAAGACAGATATTAATCGTTTATCAATTCCGGAGAATTATTCATCTTTCTGTCACGCGCATTTATACCATCAAGATTATTTCGCGTTGCATTTTTATTTGAATACTTGGCTTTGTATACACATTAATTCCTTATCGAACGTGACTGAAACTAAAACGCATTCGCGAAAGATTTGATTGCACATTTGCAAAGTTTAAATATCTTTGTTTTTTTTATGTTCGACATTTGATTAAAATGTTATAATTACAACTGAAATATTTTTAAAACTACAGCGATTACAGCGTACAAGTTTATTGTTATTCATTTGGATTCCGAGACATCAATTTAGCGAGAAATCTCTTTAAAATTAAGTCGATACAAGTTCAAGCTTTTGTTGAGAATTTGATCCATTCGAATCGAAGTATAATTTTTTGATTCGCAGTCCATGCGCTTTTGAATTTTTAACCCGCGAATTTTTAGCCCGTAAAAAAAACACTGAAAATTTCACTTTGGTTAGCGATGCGAAACGCACAATACGCACAACTGGCGTATGTCGCATCGCGTCATCTCGCTACGCCGTTTTCATGTTCGCCTGGTAAAAAAATGAAGTTCGTTTTGTATGAACCTTTTTTTTCCTCCGGTCCCGTGAAATTGACGCTTAATTGTCCGCGCGCTACAACCACTTGAGAGGCGCGCGATTAATAACTTGTCGCGCCGATTTTTGCACGTCGGATTCATGGCACGTTCAAAGGGTTACGCAACCTCAGACGGACACGTGTCGGCGAGTGGAACAGGGTTTCATGAAGACGGACGAAGTGTTCGGATCGAAGTGCGCGGCCCTACAAAGGCGTGTCGAGAAGGAGACGATTGGGGCGAGAGAAAACCCGACCGAAAACCGAAAAGGATCAATCGGAATGCGATCTGCGAATTTCCGAATCTTGTCTTCAAAATCGAAAAATTTTTCTTTCCTCGATATATATTTTCTTATATTTCTAATGAGATTCGTACATGGAAGTCTTGTCCTTATTATTATAAACTCTTATCATGTTATTGTTTTGTGAAATTGAATTTTATGAAGACGTCAGATTGTGAACTTTGTAAATATGCAAAGTGCAAATGCATCAATTGCGAAATTTGGAGAAGTACATTGTGAGGCATATCGCACTCGTATCGGATTCCGATATTTTAATATTTGGAAACCGCCCTCGCTTATCATTTGGACGGGGCACACAAGTCACAGTGACGAAATTCGAAGTTCGTAGAATCATTTACGTATTATGTTTGTGCGATAAGTTATTTTTCCGAAGCGAAATTATTATTATTCTTGGGATTTACATATCGATTGAAGCAATTAAAATGTTTATATATATATATATATATATATATATATATATATATATACATTGATTATATTGATTTTTTCTTCTTTTGATACAACTTTTAGTTCTACTTTCGAAAACAAATCTTCGTTCAATCGACCTACGTCCCGGAAACGCATTACGTTATCTGATGTACATTGACCAGAATATTCTTAACTGCAAACGATAGCAAAACAATAGTACAAAGTACAGTCTTCATCGAGACCTATTTGACGTACGTTTCATTGAATAAAAAACTTTTGATGCGAAGAAAGAGAGAAACAGAGAGAAAAGAAAATAATTAACGGCTATATTAAATTTACGCACGTCATCGTTATATACATTGATAAATATTTATTCAATCGCGTCGAAATTAAACATGCTTAAATAATCTACCCTTTAATCAAAAGCGATTTTTAACAATTAAGTAATCGCGGTAATAAAATCGAGAAAACGCAAAATAACAAACGGGTATGTAAAAGATAAGAGTAATTAGAAATAAAGAAATGAAAACTTTCTTTTAGAAAAGATTATAAGTAGAAAAATAATTATAAAATTTTATGATATAAACGAGAAATAAACTACATTATAATTATATAACAACACGTGGTACATAGCATAATTGCTTCATAAATATTACGTAAAGTGCAACGTTGGTTAGTTGCGGCCGAGTTC
Organism: Camponotus floridanus; assembly: GCF_003227725.1. Lineage (NCBI taxonomy): Eukaryota > Metazoa > Arthropoda > Insecta > Hymenoptera > Formicidae > Camponotus > Camponotus floridanus. The sequence goes on from NW_020229838.1 coordinate 2,143,493, forward strand.
CGATGAATAATTAGCAATTTAACTGAACGGCGCTTCGTGTGTGGGTCGTTTTACGTTACTGGCGCGACGACGTAAATCACTTTACGGCTCGGTCGAGCTCGAAGGACACCTTACACGGAGGAGCATGAATGATAGATGGGAATAAATGGATGGGGATTGGATAGGGCAATGTAACAGGGTAGCAAGGGTTGGCAGGAGCGTTTCAAGGGCTCCTTCAAGGTCAAAGGGGGGCGGCGATCTGTCGTTCGTATCATTAAAGACCCGCGTTATACCGTCCGTTGCTGCCCACGCTCGTGAATAACGCGCGAATAATTTACATTCGATCTCTGGCCTCCCTTTTTCGCCATTCATCATTTCGCCATTTTCTTTCGCGCACGCTATATACTTATGCAGTTAATCGGCAATTACAACGAAATTTATTGCAATTGAACGTCAGACTCGCACGCCCGCCCACACACACACACATATATACACAAAGTGGCTTAATAATATTTCATTTTAAAATGATATATGATTGTGGATTTAATATAATTCTAATTTATAATTCTATATCTTTTATAAGTCTGCGAAATATATGTGTAAAATAAATATATTTTGTGACATTATTTTTAAAATTCATCACGCTAAGATAGCATAAAGGTAGATGCAATCGCGGAAGAATCGCGACAGGATTGGCGCGCGGATCCTGTATTCGGTTGTTCTCGGGGTTGCAACCCTCCCCCGAACGCGGTCCGCGCGCGGCTGTCATTCATACTTTTCGCGGTAATCACGATGCAGCAGTCGTACGATTCGGCTACCAAGTCCGCAGAAATGGTCAGGAGCCCCGTCCTCGGCCGCGCGATTTCGCTAGACGTTTCCTGGGCAACGCGAGACGTTTCCTCGGCAACGCGAGACGTTTCCTGGGTAACACGTGAGACGTCTTGGGGGTGCGCGGTATTAGGGATTCACGATCGGCTAGGAGGCCGATTTTCAACGCTACCCGGGGGTGACTCGCAAAGGGGGATGTTTGGGGGATATGCGGGGCTTCGTTTACGCAGGCAGGAGCTCCATCGGGGTCGATGGCACCCCATAGGGCGGCGCGCCAATTCTATGGCGTGCGTTACTGGCTCTCTCGACTCAACCCGTATATCGATCGGTTCGATACCTTTTTATGCCGGAAAAGGGCTCCTGTGACCTGTCCCTGACGTTTGAGGCCCGCTTTGTATTGTGTTACTCAGCGAATTTTGTATAACGAAACTTGGGTTTCGTTTACTCACAAAGAAAAACAGTTGCAAGAAGTTTTAGTTAACACGGTATTTTCTTAGGACTTTTCATATCGTTTATACATAACGTGACCATATGTCTTGCTTTTAAGCTATGTGTCCCGCTGCCCAAAATACGTAAAAATGTCCCGCTTTGACAAAACTGGCAGTAACGCTTCAGTCGAAAGAGTGTTTTCCCATATGAATAAAATATGGACTAGTGAAAAAACACAATTAGGAGTCGCAGTGTTAAAAGCCATTTTGATAACAAAGAGTAACATTCTTATTTTTTTCTTTTTTTTTTATTATTCATTAAACATTTCATAACTATATTATAAACATGTGTTTTATTTTTAAAACAATAATTTAAGGGCGTCCCGCTCCGAGGGAAAAAATAGATGGTCACGTTATTTATACACACACATATATACATTGCTTATAAATAATTAATCCGTTTAAAATATAATAAATATACATGTGTGTATGTGAGAGAGAGAAACAGAATTTAAATATTTATATTATTTAATTATAACTATATTATCTAATAATTTGAATCACTAATACATCTATTTTCAACAATACATTTAAGAATATACATTTAAGAATGTGCTATAAATTTTCACAGAGCTACAAGAATCTAGATCGTAATCGTCGCATAAATTATTCTCGTATATCTTTGGCGAATAAAAATCGAACTAGATGCAACAAAGCTCTTTCCTACACTCTACTCAGGAATTTCCCGATAAAGATTTCTCTTACGTGATTGCAGGAGCCGTACTTTAATGATGCGGAGAATACCCGTCGTGCTATTGGAAACAGGGAGAAAACGAGGACAAGCACTTTAACGAGCACTTTAAGTGGCTTTGATCCGGTTTAATTAGCCGCAAGCCGCTGGACCACCGGTGGATTTATCGTCTTGTATTTTCCGAGAAGAAGAGCGTTTCCACGAATAGGCGGTCGCTACAAAAAGGTGGCGGTCCTTTTGAAGACTCTCTCGACGACATCCCGTGGGATTCTGTGAAAACAGTATTTCGTTTAATGACTTGTTTCACACACACACAGGCAGGTCTTTATGTTAGTAAGGGCCAGCCAATCAGTGGACAAGAACTTTTTAAATATTTTGGGGCACGGCAGAAAATTGAAGAATTTGATGGAATTATTCAAATTTGAGGAACTGTACATATAAATTGCTTTAAAATATTATAATTATCTCTACAAGTATCGATTATAAATTGTATTCTATTTAGTCACGTAATTTCTAATATTTCTGTAACTGTGTACAAAAAAAAATAATATAAAGCACACAGTAAATATACTACACAGTGAATATTTTTTAAAGACTAATTAATTGTAAAGAGAACGAGAGACAAAGAGAGGGGGAGAGAAATATAAAATAAATGTATTTGTTGCAAAAATTTCTTTCGCACGATGGCTCGTAAATATAGCACAGATAGAAAATTCTAGAAAGATTCATTAGATTGAAATGACCACCTCCTATTCCCATCTCGAAACCGGATAAGAACGCTTCGTGAAAGAGAACAGCTGAGCTCCTCCTGGAGTGGGGCGAACACGCATGAAGTTCACATGGGTCAGCAGAAATTTGAGTGATTAGTGCCGATCAGTGGACCTGGGATCATCGAGAACGCTTGAACGTGACCGTGTCATCGCTTCCGCACGCGTCTCAATATTTCCCTCAACGGTTCGATTAACGTTTATAAGATCGATAAATCGATCCGAGCAAGAGTTGTTTTCAGTGCAATTCGAAAATTATTTAACGAAAAAAAATATTCAATTTTTATAAAAGACTATTTAAATTAAATTATCCAAGTTTATAATACTTTTAAAAGTCATTTAAGTAAATATATTAATGACATGCACTCTCGAAGATTTAAAAAAAATCGAAGAGATATTAATGATTCGAGATAGCGCTGTCAATTGGCGTGATATAAATTTCGTTTATTCCGCGACAGACGCTTAATATCAGGATCGTTGCCGACACGAGTATTATCACGAGCCGCCTTTACGTCAATAGATTTTTCATTATTATTACTGATACCGAGTGTGACTTACTTAGAGTAGCTGACAGTGACGAATCGACCCGCCGACGAGACAGACATTTAGAGAGCTCACGAGATCTTTGGACACAGTCAAGAGCCAAGGACGTCGCGACCACGTTCGCAGTGAAAAAGTATTTCTTTCTTCTTCAACCAATCGATACAAAGTCCGAGAAACCAAAATCCTCGGATGTTTATGTGCGTCGCGCGATTCTTCGACGGGCTACAATAACAGAGGGTAAAGAAAAAGATGTTCTTAATCAGCTGTAATTAACTTCATCTTGCACGGAAAACGCATCGAAACTTTTGAGAGACTGTGATATAATCTAATTTTTTATATATATTTTTCATCGACGAAATTCTTTTTTAGTTCCACGCCGATTGTTAATTCGAATCAAATATTCGGCATGTAATATCTATCATATAGTACACAAGAAATGTACACACGAAATATAGGAATATCGAACAAGTTATAAACCAAACAACATATATATATATAACACTTGTCAACACAAAGGATATTTCAACATGTTCCTCAACGAGACCCTGTTCGTGCTGGCGTACACGGCCAATATAATGGCTACCCTGCCTGAAAATGTGGAAAATGTCAATTTAGCCGAGAATATTACTACCACAACCTTATCGCCGGAAGAGGAGGAGAACAAATTCGATCTGGACGACCGTAAGTGTAAATTTTTCTTCTGAAAAATCTGTCTGATTTTTTATTGTTCGTTAACAATAAAAGATAAAAAGAAAATAATATTTGTTTCTTGCGATAATAACATAATGATTTAAAAATTTTTATTTAAACGTGTGAATAAAGAATTAAGATAATAATCAAATACTTCCTTGTCGGAATCATTCTAATAAAGAAAATGAGGCTTACTGTCTTTGCTGTCACGTGCAATCGTATTAATTGCTGATCCAACGCGAAGACAAAACAGAGTTTTCGAAGAACTGATAAAGCTGCGCGTGAAGATATATCGTGAACGCGTCTGATAACCCCTGAGAGAGTAATTCGTAATGGCGTTCTTTCGTCGCTCGAAACTTGTTGATCCGATATAGAACGGTGAAGGACGGTGAATAAATCAGTTAGATATGTTTATTTTTAGTGACGCGTTATCTGTGCCGAAATTTTATATACAATAGCGTGAAATTCCTAACGAGAAGCTGATTCTTCGATCGGGTTTCAATTTTTTTTACTTTTTCATGCAAAATATTTTATGCTTTTCTCTTGTTTAAGATACAGTTGATTGAAATGCAAATGGATCGCAACAATTTTTTATGTCTTGAATAACATTTTAAGTTATAGGATCTTTTTATAAATTATGCAAATTTGTAACATGATCAAAAAGAAAGATTTACAAAATTGTCATGAATCAGAATATTTTATGCTTTTCTTTTGTTTATGATACACTTGATTGAAGTGCAAATGGATAGCAAACATTTTTTATGTATTGAATAACATTTTAAGTTATAAGATCTTTTTATAAGTTATGCAAATTTGTAAACATGATAAAAAATAAACAAGATTTACAAAATTGTCATGAATATGAAGCGCTTTAAATATGGTGAGGCAATATATTATATGAATGCACGTTATTTAACTTACGAACAAGATTTCTTTATTTATATTCGTTTTTGTATAATATTGAATTAATTTTAAAAGTGCGAATAATTATATTTTATTTAAAGATTTCTAAAGATTTCAAAATAATTGTTGTGTATTTTAAGAACTTGAAAAAAATTCTTGAGTTAAATATAATAAATTTTTCATTAAATCCTTTGATCTCTTATAAATAAAGAGTAACAAGTATTTATTTAATCAGAATGGTACATGTGGCGATGCTTCGAGCCGTACGGTTGTTTCTATATCGGAGCACCTTGGTCCGGAGAAAACCGACCGGTGTCTACATTTCCGGCACGTCCGGACAGCATCAATCCCCGTTATATACTTCATAAGCGCACACAGGTCGATCAGAACTATGAGCTGAAGATTGATGACTTTGATACGATCCGGAAAACGCCCTTGAAAAAAGAGAACAATTTATATTTCATCATCCATGGGTTTCTTGAGAACGGCGACAAGACTTGGGTCCTGGTGAGCATATCCCAAGATTTTTGAGGAAAATTTTATAGAGATATAAGACATATATGCACACATATATACATATATATGTAAAATATTTGAGAGATAATTAATGAGATTAATTAAATTTTAATTAATAATTATGAGAGGATTTTATATATTGATTAGTTTTTACTATTTTCTCAGAAAACAAATTATATCATATATTCTAGTTTTATAATTTAATATTCTTTATATTTCCGTGAAATTTTATTGTTTTTGAAAAGAAATTTACCTCTTTAATATGATCGTACAGTTAATCTAAATATCTTAATTGGCTAGAGACTGATGAAGGAACTGCTGTTGAAAGAAGACTGCAACGTCATTATTGTCAATTGGATTGGCGGTGCAGGACCACCTTACACGCAGGCTGTGGCCAACACGCGACTCGTGGGCGCAATGACAGCTCGTCTGGCGGCTCAGCTGATCGAGATCGGCAAGATATCACCCTCGAGGATGCACTGCATCGGACACAGTCTGGGCGCCCACACTTGCGGCTACGTCGGCTACGCCTTGAGCTATCGATATGGCTACAAGCTTGGTCGGATCACAGGTACAATCGGATAATTATAGTGCGTATAATTTTGGCGCCAATCTCACGAAGCACGAGAAGCGCGAGAAAACTTTTATATATCTTATACTTTTGTCAATATTTTTTCAAACTCTCTGAGAACTCGTACATCGCGCATCAATTCGTAAGCGAAATTTTACACGATCCATAAGTGAGACTAAAAAATGATCGATTAAATAATCTTCTCAAATATTACATACGCGCGATAATAAATTGCGACAGAAGGAGATGTGTCGAGGGTCTCTTTATGAAAGGCTTAAAAAGAAGTGTGCGTAACACAGGAAAGCGAGAGATGAGGTGGAAGGTAAACGCAGGAGTGAAATAAGTGACGGAGGTATGCAAATTTGCAAAAGAAATGCGACGTAAACGCGTGCGCGCACAAACACATTCGTGCCTTTCTTTTTCTCCTTTCTCTCATTTTTCTGACGATCAATGTCGGAGCCGGTCGCTTGTCCCCTCTCGCGGTCGTAAACAGCTCGGAGCATTACGAAGATAGCCGATTGATTCGCAGATGATCAGGATAGCAGTTGTCGCAGGAGTATCTCGCTCGAAAAAATTTAATGTCAGATCGGTCTTTTTATTAATCTTGATAAAAAAAGGTGGGCGGTTTATTGCAATAATCAATGATGATAAATAAGATGTCACTTTTCGCACTCGCTACAATTTTACCTTTTAATTTTTTCAAAGCTGAAAAAAAAATTTTATATTTTTATTTTATTTATAGCCATATTTATAGTATGGTAAATCAAAAATAACAATAATCACATCATTTTGGCGAAAATATAGATACATAAGAAGAAAAATGTTTAACTATTTGATTGTATAGCGTATAAGGTTCAGAACATTTCAACTTTCTATCGAAGTCTCCATTACACGAATTTATCATTTAAAGGATCAGTGAAATTTTCGCAAACGTAACGAGCAAAGACTCGAAGACGAGTGACAATATGATTCGCTGCAGCAGACAAATAGAGGACGAGCGATCGTAAAAGCAACGATCGTAAAATACTTTCGTTGTACTTTCCTGCGTGATTCGTGCCATCGACGGATTTATGTAACGTGCGATATATCCACGCGATATCGTATAAAGACTCGGCCAGAGCTTGTTTAACGATTTGCCGCAACACGCGGAAATTAAGAGAATCGTAAGTTCGGAGTATAAATAATCGGTTGGAACGATTATTTACATTCTCTTCTACGCGTGACTTAGAACTAACATGCCTACTTGTTATGTAATTGACCACAAAAAGCACGAGCGCGTTTAGGGAAAGAGCTTCGCGAAATTCCTTCTCCTCTTCGTTAGGAATCGATATATCGAACCTATCCGATTGGAGGTGGACGAGTTTACGGTCGTTACGTAAGCTATCGATCCCATCGGGAACTACCAGGATAACAGAAGGAGACACGAAGTGTGTTAACAAGGACGACGGCGGGGTTTATAATCGTCATGGCCGCGAAACGAGACCGCAGAATTCGCTGAGGGTTGGCGAATCGTCGCTTTCTCTCCGCCTCGACGCTTACCCCTCGACGAGGAGAAACATCCCCTAACGAGAGGGAGAAATGAGAGAGATACCTACCTTGGTATGCAGAAGCAGTTAGCTCATCGAAGATGAAGACGAGAAAGACGTGCTCCTGGATGTGCGTCCGGAGACGAGATTGCGGTAAACAACCGGAATAAGAGAGCACGTTGTTTCAAGAAGTGGCAGAGGAGGATAGCAGGAGAATAGGCCTCGTGTCTCCGAACAAGGACGAGGAAGCTAATGGGATATTATCAGTCACAAGCGAGGAAAAATTATCGGATCGTTCACCATCGATCCTGTAGAAATAAATTCCCTTTATGCACCGAGTATCTTCAGTAAAAAATTTGCCCGCAAATTTGACAGAAAATATTCACCCGAAGAACGCATTAATGCGAGAACGTGAATGTAATGAGCGACTTTCTTTCGCGAACTATTAATTTATTGTCTCTCGGCAAGCCGCAAAATAACTTCCGCTTTTATGCAATGAAGTAATACGACGGAACGTTCGGTAACCCTTACGTGAGATCCGTTCATATGTTTCGAAAGTCGTACAAGACACGTACAACCTATTCAGATTTAGAGAGGTATATGTCAATTCTAAGAATGACAACGTACCATAAAATTATCTATGCCGTCAACTTGACATTTTTACTCGAGACATTGATTCAGAACTCTTGTTGTGACAGTCACGCAACGTCTGTTATTGTTGATTTATTGCATTAATGTCGTTTTTCATTTATTGAAAATATATTTAATTAAAAACATTAAAGATGCAAGACACAAAGACCCAAGTCGAAGATTTGTTAATTTTCTCGCATGCTTCGTGAAATGCTTGAAAGAGAAAGATGTGTATAACAAAATTAAAAAATTATCTCCGTTAGAGAAGCCTTAAATGTCCTTGTCTTTAAATAGATTCGCGCCTTTTGACACAGAATTTATTTTTTCTTTATTGCATAATTATTTTAAACTCTCGTCTATATTTGTGCATCGAAGGATCGTCGGAAAACGATGCTCGCTAATGTTTCTCGTCGCAATTTTACTCACAAGGTCTCGATCCGGCGGAACCACACTTCAGCAACACCTCGCCGATGGTTCGATTAGATCCGACGGATGCGACATTCGTGACAGCTATTCACACGGATTGCAATCCTTTTATCAGCGGCGGCCTCGGTATTACGCACCCAGTAGCGCACATTGATTTCTATCCGAATGGTGGCCGCAGTCAGCCCGGCTGTAACGAGGGTGTGGTCAATTCCATCAACTTGGAACGTGGCAGTTTCTTTCGAGGTGAGTCTGGTTATTTAATATTCATTTATACGACACTTCAGCATATATGATACGAAAGAAAAAAAAAATTAATACGCGAGATTGATACGCGCGGTCTTCTTTTCAGGAATCAAGAGATTTCTATCATGCAACCATATCCGCAGTTACGAATACTTTATCGAGAGCATAAACAGTCCATGCCCCTTCTTAGCTGTGCCATGTAACTCTTGGGACAAGTTCCAGGAGGGCAGCTGTTTCGATTGCGTAAACCAATACTGTCCCAGATTCGGACTGGACGCTCAGCCCGGAAACTATCACGCGACCGTATACCTCATGACCGGACATGACAGACCGTTTTGCAGTTAGTAATGACTTACTTATGTTAGAATTTAAATCACTATACATATACGTGCGCGAATCGCTTATATTTTTAATGACACCAAGTTAAATGAAGAAGACAATCGAAGATGTAGTAATTGTTTTAATATTATGAAATTGATTATGTGTTTTTGAAATTTTAAAATATCTAATATGTGATGAGAAGAAGAGAACAAGCATATTTTAATTTAACTACATTAACAGAGAAAGAAAAATATATAATAAGATAAATAATTTAATTTACTGATGACTGCAGAGGGCCACTACAAGGTAACGATAAATATCTCCAAGACAGACGAGAGCTTATCGTATGGCGGGGAAGTCGGGATGTTTATCGTGCGCGCGATTGGCACGAATGGCAAGAAAACTGAAAAGATGCAGCTGAGCTCGACCTCAAAATATTACGAGCCTGGTAGTACGCACACAATCGTACTGCCTGGAGATATTGTGGGCAAGCCAAACTCGGTCGAGATCACCTGGGAGTATCAGACCTCGGTCTTCAACCCGCTTACGTGGAGGTTGCTTCATACGCCACGGGCTTATATAGACTCGTTGACCATCAAAAGTCTGGAGACTGATCACGAGTAAGAATTTTACATATTTCTTATTTCGCGACTTTTTTTTATTTCATTATCGATGATGTAAGTATTCCTAGCGGAAAGCATCTGATTAGCCGAAGTCCTTGAACACGCAAGGTCCATATACACGCGATGTCCTTGCTGCCCTCTGCTGAAGTTTTAGAAAGTCATTATTTTAATTATATATGATTTGTTGTAGATAGTACATTTCACGCATGAACTATTACAAATAATCATTTAAATAGTACAATATTTTGTTTAAAAAGAGAGTATTATTTTTTGTTTAAAAAGAGATTATTTTTTGAAAATTTATTTTTTCATACAAATGCACAGGAAATATTTGTGCAAAAATTGACATAATATAATAATTGATATTATTTTTTACTTTAAATATTATTTCACATATCTTTTTGTTCACTCTTGTGTCTATATAATTTCTTATGATTTTATAGTTTCGCAATTCACACTGTATATTTTTATTATATTCGAACATTTCGATAATGACATTTGAAATGAAAAGGAAAGCGTACTTACTGATTAGAACGAATAAATGAACGAACTATTGACATTTAAAGAGACATAGACGTAAAGAGACGCACATACATCACAAATAATTATACAACAGTTAAGTAATCGACTCTTACGCATTGCGTAAATTCATTCTCCGGGTTTTCCTTTTTTTCAGAATCACCTTGTGTCCGGATAATACGAAAACGCTGATCGCAAACCAGCCAAAGATCTTGACTGTCGAAAACTGTCGCAACACGGAACACAACGCAATTTCCACGTAAAGAATCAACTCACGTGCCTCTTTTCTCATAATTAAGAATTAGATCTCGCTACTTGAAACCGGTAAAGTTTTCTGACAGGTTTCGACATTACAAACAAAAATGATCTCTATTCTTAACCGCGAAAATTAGCGTAGAGTGAATTTTGCACTGTCCGGGTAATAAGAAAGTTCAAATCACCGAAATTACAACACTAGTTTCGAATCAATGTTCGCAACGAAATCGATGACAAAGGCTGATGACCTGCTCGTTATTGCGAAATAATACTCCTTAACTGTCATTCGTGTGAAGAAATTTTGAAAGTTCTAAAATCAATCAAGCTGTCCACTTTTGTAAAAATACAAAGAATAAAAAAATATCCTTTCATCCCTCACTGTTTCAACATCAGTTGAAAGACTTATTGTATAATGTAGAATTGCAGAAATAATCACCGTAATTTGGACGACGCCTACACTTTTCATAGACTTTTCACTTTCATACGAATGACAGTTAATCTCCGGAAACTCTCGCATTTCCGATTCAATCCAAGTTGTTCATTTTGCGACTGTCATAGGTGAACAGCCGATCGTTGAGCGAGGCGAACGAGCGCGAATCACGCATAATAGCGCCGGTTTCCCTCGCAACCAATGGCAAAGTCACGATCCTTTCACTGTCATTATGTGCCAGGGGTCTCTTTCTCTCTCTCTTTCTCTCTCTTTTTCTTTCTTTCTTTCTTTCACTCTGACATTCGCTTTCATGCGACGCTGTCGTCGTTATCGTCGTCGTCGCACCGGTAAATTGCCGCTGACCCCATAATTTATGTTCATAAGTGCATTAATTTCATTTTGTTCATGAGAGACTAATCTAATGACAATAATGGCGTAACTAATGACTTGATGATGCGATGGGCATTTTAATGTTCCAACGCAAAGAGAAGAAAGGGAAAGGAATTAAATTTTCGAGGTAAGAAAGAATGCATCGTATTCACGAATTCGAAGAACGCGATAATATTATATAATGAGTATTTGTTTGTTCCGTTACAACGAGTCGTTATAACATTCTAGTGATTTTGCAATTTCATTCGTTGCCGCGCAACGAATTGAGAAACGTGAAGTGAGCCCGGCACGATTTCTGTATGTATCTTCGAATCACGAAAAATCAGACGAATCAGCTGATTTAATCCCTTCGACTTCCCTTAGACTTCAATTCTCATTATCAGAGAAGAAAAAGGGAGAAAAAGATTTTATAATGGATAGATTTAGCACAACGATTTTCCCTATGATGTAAGAAGTAGGATCTGAAGATTTCTAAGTTAAATTCAATGAGCTAAGCTGGAGAGTTTAATGCAATAGATAAGAATTATTTAATTTTTAATCAACGCATATAATATATTTATATACAAATAATCCATTACTTGGCATATATGATAAACTCATAACATAAGCAATTCAATTAAGAAAGTTATTCTTAATCACGAATGTATTTCTACAAATATAGTTCTTTAATGTAAACATTTACGCACACATGTTATTTCACTCGCTATGTAGTCTGAATATCCAGTTAATCAAAATAAGTATCGATTTTCTCTAAATAAGCTATCAGAACGGGAGAAACTATTTACCTTTCATTGATCATTTCATATACGTATTTAAACGCTTGTCGAAAACTTGAAATACGAGAAAGGGCGTGCGTTCAGAAAAATAAAAAATGGAATTAATAGCCGGAAAAATATATGTTATGTATGAAAAAAAATATATCGGAACATATATATTCAAAGTCACTATTACGACGCCCAGTTCCGCGTTCATTTCACGTTTCCGTTACTTCGTCATCTACATCAGATTTTATTTCTGATTGAGATCTCTCGATAATCCCTCAAAGTTCTCTAACGAGATTCCAAACTATCGGAAATCTTGAGATATCTGCATAGAGGCAATCATTGGCTTAGATCGAGAGTCGATCCCTGCATGAGTATCCCCGAATCAACCCACCAGATAACTCCTAGCCGACAACTCAAAACGACAGTGGTGGGCAGGTATTCCGGAGCAAGTGGAATCCGCTACGTGCACTCGAAGCAGTCGAGCGCCGGCCTCTCACCGCGACACATTTCGTTCCCTCTCTTGGTTCGGCTCTCTCCTTGTCTCTCTCTGTCTCGAGAGTGCAGTTTTCGAAAACGGCTACGACGCTTCGAACGTTTTCTGCAGAACGGATCCTCCGCAGGACGGGTCCTCCGCAGAACGGATCCTCCGCAGGATAGGTCCTCCGCAGAGACAGACGAAAGGGTGGTCCGCTGGAGGGTGTACGTGAATCTTGCGCACCCCGAGGGAATCACGTGATATACGCGACGAATCAAGGACTGCGTGGGAATTTCTGCGATGGATCGATAGACGGCAGGACGGCCACGTGACATGAGAGAGCGGCTTCGAAAATGTGAGTTGGTCGCGCGAATGTGTCATCCGATGCATCGCGTGAGCATAGAATTGAATACACTAAACGCATACAATGAAAACAAAACTTGACCTTCGTGTAGGATTAAACAGTGCACAAAATAGATGACTCAAATTGTTTTTTAACAGCTACGATACATTGACAAGAAGGAAAAAAAAAGAAAAAGATTGCAAGCTTCAGTGTCACGGTCTCTGCGTTTATTCATGCGACAAAAAAATTTTAAATTCAAAAAGAACAATTAGATTCCTTTGAAATTATATTCAGAATAAACTATTCAAAATAAATTATATTCTGCCTGACGTAATCTAGAAATCTACAGGAATGTTTATTCCGCTGGATGTGCGCATCCAGCCGCCGCGAAAGCAGACTATGTCACTGCTCTCACGACCTTGATAAAATAATAGCTGCGAAATTACACGAGTGATTCAACGCGAGATGCGAGCGAATTAAAAAGTCTGACTTATTTGCGAAAGAAAAATTGAAATTCCTCGTAGCGCGACGCAACATTTGTCACATTTGTTGTTTCTTTTTTTTTGACATTTAATCGTTCATGTCGCGTTAGAAAATGCTGTTTGTGCGACTCGAGCCACTCGCAACACAATTCCTGATTCAAGCCACGTGCTCAAAATCGCGACATCACGTTCAATTGATTCGCTTTTCAAGTGACGTTGCAATCATCGATTGCGTGCCCTCGATGCCCAAAATTTCCCTTCTTTCGACACCTATTTTTTTTTTATTCGTATTTTTATATACAAAATAAAACTAAAACAATCTTTGTTTTCTAGACAAGGATTTGACAACTCATTTTTTAATTTCGAGATTCATATTATTATATCTTCAATTAATATTATTATATCTTCTTACTAGAATTGATCCTGAAAAGTATCTCGAGGTAGCAATTTTACGAAATAAAAATTGCAAATTGCGAGGACCGAGCATTCTTGTCGAGACATTCGCGGATTTCGGAAATATGCGCGAGATGGGGGAAAAGAAAACAGGCGGCTATATAGACAGACGAGTTATAGACGCGCCAACTTTCTCCGGAGACAAGCCATGTAGCCTATGTAGGCGTGCGCTATGTGGGTTTGCCATCGCTTTACCGAGCCGATCTACCCGAGTTCGAGTTATAAATTAACGATGGCGATTACCAGTCGAAAATTTCCGATTCCTGATCGCCGAATCTACGTATATCGATCAATTAGCTGTCTTTAATCGCAAAAACATGCTGTCTTTATCGCTTTTTTTCTGCGCTTGAGTAATAATTGCGGCCTGTGCGATGTATCATTTAATTATCGTTGAACGTTAATTATCGTTAAACGTTTCGCTGCACCTCCGCGTTTGGAAGAGCACGCTCGCCGAGATTGATCCACTCTCGTCGCTTTCATCGTTAGCTCCGCGATGAAAGTTCTAGAAAGAGAGAATCTGAAAAAAAATCTCGTATATTTTAACGATATTTTAACGATATTAAATATTGTTTAAACGAAAACATCCACGACGTTGTTTAAAAATTCTTTCAGAAGAAGCCAGGTGCATTTTTATCACGTTGTAATTCACATTTATGATTTCGACGTTGCATGCACTTTCGATTCGCAACGCAGAATAGTATTTTCAGAAAAGAGAAGGAAGTTTGTCGAAAAAAATAGCGAGGAACGGCACGAAGAAGGAAGTCGATGGCGAAGAATGCAGACGCGAGATGCACGCTTCGGTGCATTCGCTGAAGAGAGTGTTGCACGAGACTCCCGATCATTTAGGGAGATTATCTTCACCGTTATCTGGGAAAATAATCGCGGCCTCTCATTTTGCGAGCGTTATTTCCTCGTTAGATAGAAATATCCTTTATGGAGTTGACCTTGCTGTCTTGTCGCATAAAAGACTATAATTTAGTCAATTGTTTGATTGCTATTTGCAATTCACAATATTCACGCATTTGATTGAAATACGTCAATACTTTTATATTTGCTGAGAGGACAAAGAGGAATTAAAAACCATATTTTTTATTAGACGTCAAATATTAAGAATTTAAGAATTTAAGATAATTTAATCCATTTTAAATAAGAGATCTGTAATTCACGACAATAATTTATTTATAGTTTTATATCATATGATATAGAAAAAATTAAAATGCACGTATATTATCAAATTGTATCAAGATATACATATATATTAAAATATGTGATATATAAAATTATGAATGGATTTTTATTTTGAATTTTATTGCGAAACATAAAATAAGTTTAAAGTAAACTTTAAAAAAAATGTATAATAAAGTATTTGTTTATTATTTTTTTTCATATATTAGGATAATTTTATTTTAAATGGTTTAAAAAGAAGCAACGACAAAATTATTATTTAAATTATTATCATTATCATCATTATTACAATTATTATCATTATTACAATTCCTTATTTCTCCATCTTTTCTGCTTTTAAATTTAATTTAAATTTATTATGACTATGAATGGGTATTTAATTTCATCATATCACTCGAAATTGAATGCCGCAATACTTGGCGCAAATTCAGAATAAGAGATTAATTCGCCTCTACTTTAATAATAATTTTCTTTTTTATATAAAGACGCGCATAAAATTTCAAAATTCACACTTTTTGTTACGTGGAATCTCATCAAGAGAGATTGTGCGAGTGATGCTGTAAATAAAAAAACAAATGCATCATACGCACTTTGTCGTTGCATAACACAGTGTAGCCGTAAATGTTGTAAACGACGGATCTTCCTGCAAGTCGAAGTACGTTATCTCGTCGTCGCGTCATCACAAAGGGCGTTAGCGAAGCGAAACATACATCCTTACGCAACAAACGAAAATGCGTACATACATATGCGTGCATACGCAGTATTTTTTCGCGATCGTACTTCCGCAAGAAAACGTGATCCTTTCGTGAAATCGCGCAAAAGTATTTACAGCTCGAAAATCATGAAAACGGTGATACCGGTATACGGCATATTAACGACTTGGCACTTGGGAAACGCACGTATACGTGTATATGGTGTGTGATGTTAAAAATTATCACTTGTAACGGAAAAGTTCAACCGGAAAAGGAACTGGCACGCGGACAATCCGATCGAACGTTCTCTTCGTGAAAGGAAATTTTCCGAATCGAAATTTTCGAATCTCTTTCGGGGAGAAGTTGCGGAAACTTTTCAGACAAAAATCGTAGAGTAGATTTCATCAAAAATATACGTATATATACTCTTTTAAATTTGAAAAGTCTTATGAAGTAAATTAATATAAATTGAAATGTGTGTGTGTGTGTTGTGTGTGTGTACACGCGGACTGTAGGAATCAGAGTGTGAAATGCATTTCCTCTCGCTGTCTCCTTTCACGCTACCTTCCTTGTTCTTCCAGGCCGATTTCACGTTACCTTCCTTGTTCTCTCATCACACTGGTTCCTCGCCTAATCATCTTAACAACCGGTTATTTGCTTCTCACGAAGACCTACGTGTCTTTTCTCTGTCCACACGTATTATTTTGTCTCACTCTTTCCCGTTTGCGTTGAATCTCGCGACATTGAAATGCAAAATCAAAATAATCGTCCCTGTCGAGGGGGAGGCGACGCATCTCAATCATTGTCGTATACATATGTGAGATGGAGAAACGAGCGAGGAAAAAATCACGCGCACAAAACGAGCACATGGCGCGCGCGAATCATTACGTAGAAACTCGACGGTGGGTCGACGCTGCAACTTTCGCGATCGCATCGCCTGTGCATCGGTGCATCTGCATTCCCCCGTTGTAGACAGGCGCATCTTTCGCTTCCGCATCCGGCCACGGATCTCTTAGAGCGAAATTGTTGCGCGCGCCTGTCGCAATTAGAGGCGCATATCGCGTCAGTAAGACGATACATCATCATACTTTTATTCAAGAATTGGATAAGTAATCCCGTCTTTTCTATCGTTAATGCGATAAACGATTTCAATTTCGTGCTAATTGCAAACTAACGGAGTAATAAGATAATTTGCCGCACTTCCGCATAGATTATCCTGTTATCGTCTTAAGCGTAATACTCGGACGAGTAGTAGAAGTCAGAGGTAAGCAAAGTAGTATTTGAAGTAAAAAATAAAAATTTTTACATTAATTTTCTACTTTTATTAAATTATAAATAGATTAAGTTAAATAAATAATTTACTTTTATGTTAAATATCTTTCATTATATATGAACAGTAAAATATTTGAATATTTTCACGAATTTATAACTTATACATTATATAATTAATAACTTATATTTCTTTTTTCACATATAGTTTTTGTTCGTGTCTTATTAAATCATATGAAATAGTTTCTTAGAACAGGATTAGAAAATAGACATTAATTTCACGTATCGATTTTGTCATTTTGCTCTATTTAAAATAAATAATATTTGAAATATAATATAACAAATGATAATTGTAATAATTAATATGAATTTAAAAATTTTATGTTTCTTCAGAATTTTTATTGATTAAATAAAAATATTGGGAGGAGGAGAGATAAGATCAAAATATTAATATTATAAAAAGCATCTTATTTATAAACGCATTATTTAATAGTTATTTTTAATTCTTATGCTTGAAATATGTCCATTGCTGATAATAATATATGATAGAATGTTATGCAGTTAATAAAATGGCGGCTTTGCCGCATCTCATATCACTAATTATCGAGCACCTCATATCACTAATTATCGAGAAAAATACCTTAAACTGAAGGGGTTGAAGGAATTAGCTATTATACTGGGCGTTTTATAGAAGTCATATGCTTCTGCTAACCGCAGATGTTGAAACCGCAAACTAGGAAAATAAAGCGATTGCTCAATTCCGACAATTCTATCGTCCAAGTGCCATACACGAATGTCACGACATTGAATTTCCGCCATGTATCACAGGTGAAATTGTGATGGAACGATCGCAGCGCGATGATTTATCGATGGAATTGAGAGACGTGAGGAGAAAATCGCGATGACCTCTTGAATTAGAAAGTAATTAGTATGATGGGAAAAATGGTTTACGACGAATAAACTACGATGTGCTTATAATTGCAATTATACTGGAGAAAATTTCATGTCAAAAGCGAAAGATTTATTTCTAATTTTAATTCACATTTATAAGAATGTGCCTTGAAAATTCATTAAATCAGTATATATTATATATTTTATCTTTGTAATTTAACTTTTTTAAGTAAGTAGATTGTCGAACTTATATAAAAGTATGGATTTTTATAAAATTAAAATTTCATAGATTTATCTAAATTTCAAAAAATAAATGATTAAATTTATATTTTTCTTCGCATTGATTTTTTTCAATTATCTTTTGCGAAGAAAAATGAACTTTTAAATGTACTAGATTGTAAGAGAAGAAACCTTTTTTCCGCAGACTTTGATCCAAATAAATCGCGCGAAGCAAAATGTCAACTTTTCTCGTGCTTGTAACTAGGAAACACGACGATTATCTAATTAGAGCGATATAACGGGAACAAATTCTTAGCATGAAACTTGCACGATTCGACTTAATATTGTCGGAAACTTGACAGGATCCAAACAACTTTAATCTCTCGCGATTTAATTAGATAGCTTGAAAC
Source organism: Camponotus floridanus (assembly GCF_003227725.1). Lineage (NCBI taxonomy): Eukaryota > Metazoa > Arthropoda > Insecta > Hymenoptera > Formicidae > Camponotus > Camponotus floridanus. The sequence goes on from NW_020229838.1 coordinate 2,162,015, forward strand.
TTTTCTTCAGATATGTCATTAAAAACAACATCGAAAATATAAATATCTTCACATTGAATATACTTATATCTAAAGAACGTCAAGGGGCTCCTTTATTATGTAATATTATTCAAATGATGCATGGGAATGCGTGTGGTGTGGTTCTTTCTCATCATTATATATTATCTATTATTCAATAATTTAGAAACGATTTTACTCGTCGCAAAATCTCCACGCGCATGGTATAACGTTGCAAGGTGCGGTGTGTATCTCGATGTGTTAAACACGGCGTTACGTCGGGCGGAATTTCTCCGTGAGAGAGGTTTTCTCGCAACATACCGTTACCGCTATAATGTTGCTACCTCGAACGTTATTTTATTTCAGTGTTTGTGCAACGGAACTTCACCGCAAAGTGCCATCCGTTGCGAATTATCTTCGCGAAGCGACGCCAAGCCAAGTCGCGTAAACACTCATTGGGCAGGGACCGACATGATGCATATAATCGCGTGAATACACGCGATTGCAGTCCGTTCCGACGAGGGTACGCGTGGACGCAAGTGTGATTCCGTCGAGTACTGTTATGCCAAGTATGTAGGTCAGTGTAAAGGCCGATCGTTGTGTGGAAAGCTATCAATCGTGGCGGTGAGCGTGCACGCACACACGTGAAAGACGAGAGAAAATAATGACAGGAAAGGGAAAGAGAGGGGAAAAGGAAACGATGATTTTTGGAAGGATTTTTCAGGAAAAAGTTATTTATAATAAATACAGATAAGCGTTTTTGCTTATTTAAATATTCTGTATAAATATATACAATATATATATATATATATATATATATATATATATATATATAAGTAAATATTAATTATTTAAATGTAACATTAAATTATACAAGTAAAAACTTTATTTTTGATTGAATAAAATCGCGATTTCGTTGATAAAAAATAATAAAATATATTATCGATTTATTTTCTAATATACTTAATCCTAGTATATTTTATTAAAAGCTTTACCAGCAGTTTCCGCCTTCTTTAGATATCGCAAGTAAAAGGAGATAATTAATAACTCTCCATGAAGTAATTATACACAGGTGTATGTTTTGAACGAAAATTACCTCAAACACATATGTTATCTGAATAAATCGAATTTAATATCTAGACAAGATATCTTTGTGTCTTTTTTTTTGTCTACGATAATAAACTATATGCATTTCGTTGTGCGTGATGAAAGAAAAAAATTTTTATATTCCGGATTAAACGAATTCGCGACGAGCATCAGAGATTTTCGCATCATCTTACTTTTATATCATATATTATATGATAACAAAACGCTTTCGCGGCTTTCGAATAAGTAAAAGAGGCTAAATACTGTGGAGGTATTTATCCTCTTTTCATATGCTATTTGCAGGCTTTTCAGTCCGACACGAGAAGAAGCATTTAATTAATAACCATAAGCTATGGCAATTAAGTATAAGTCGTTACGAAAAAATGACACAATTAGTTTCACCAAAATAATAGTAAACTACGAACTGAATAGAAATAATTTAGAAGCATATTTCAACATCTAAAAGATTTCAACATTTTTTTTAATAACACTGTGAAAGTTGACACCTCATAAACAATGACAACTATGGTCAGACGTTTCAACAATGACGAATAATAAAACTGGATGCAATGTGTTTTGTAGAAAATTTTAAAAATAATTCTATGAAAATTGTGTGACGTGTATTTTTATGTAGGAGAACTTTATGCTAAAATTTAGCTTTAATTTATCCATATGATAGTATTTTCATTTTATTTGCGACAGGATGATGCACTTTCGAAAAAATATTACTCAACATTATGCAAAACAAGTATCCATCAGATTTCTTTTAATATATAAGAAAACAGTTTACTTTGAAGAGATTTATTTTTTCAAGTTTTATTGAATCTTTCCATTCTTTTGATATGTACAAGATGATCCACTAACTTGTCTATCTAATATTTTTGTTATTTTAAATAATAGGAAAAAATTGTTTACTTTCGTGGTTTCATCCATAACGAAATTATTGCCACTGTACCTCGAAGTCATTTTCAAATTTTAATTTTTGCCTATTGTTTAAAATAATATATATATATTGAAATGAAGAGGAAGATAGAGTTAGTAAATCATTTCGTATAAAAGATTAAAGAATGGATTCTTTTTATAAACATTAAAATACTAATCAGTTAATCGACAATCACCGTTATTCTTATCTTAGCACGTGCGCGCGTGTGACAAGATTTTTTAAGTTATACTTCCGTGTACGCGTGTCGGCGCGTTTTAAGTCATAAAAACATCTCCTTGATACGTCGCAAAGTCTTTTTGATTTATCGTTAAGGACGAACGAGATGCGGATGGTGATTGCGGCATCATCGCCGAAAGATATACGTCCGTAGTGAAATTCATGCGCGCGTAAAACTCAATTTCCACCGGACGCGAATGAGCGTCTTCTCTTTTACAGCAGCGGTCGCATATGCACGCAAAGTTGCGGTTTTCGACCGCGTATGCATCAAACAAACACACGCACACAAGGACGTGATTATGCGTGACTCTCATAATTACGCTATATAATAAAAAAATTCATACAACTACAAGAATGATTCATTATTCTTCTTTTAGAAAATAAATAAAGATAATTATTATATTTTTATTTTTTATATTTTATATTGTTTATATATTTTATATTGTTATGCATTTATATTTTTATATATTATTATATTTATTATGATTAACAATTGCAACTGTCGAAATACGTAACGTTTCATGTGTGTAGCGTTGCCTAAACTGACTTCCGCGATTTCATTCGGGGGGGAGAGAGAGAGAGCCGTTTTTAAAGTTACATGAAATTTTTATTATATACCGCGTATATGTAATTGCGAGCTTCTCTTACGAAGGAAGATCCTCGTATCATTAATCGCTAACGGGCAACGAGTATTTCGTTCGTCGAATTACGCGATATCTCGGATTACATCGGACATGACGGCGCGACACGGATGGAAATTGTCCTTTGAATTGTCGTCGCAACGATGCTGCTGGCGCTCAGACCCGAGCCGAGAAAGACGGTGAAATTTATGGCGGGCCTCGCGTAAATTTGTGGCGTGTGTTGCGCAACGCATGAAAACAAGAGTGACCGAAGTCGTGCGAGAGAGAAAGGTACGATTACGTCGCGCGTAAGCAAAAGATCGGAAGAAGAATTTCTCCTGTCTTTCTCGCATCTCGGGGATTGTATTAGGTCATGACGATGACGCCGATGTTGCTTGTAGTATCTCGCGATTTCCTCCGGCGATACTTTCGTCCGGATATCAGAAACGACCTTCGGCGAATCGCCGTCATCGCGATATCTAGTTGACCGGAATTCAAAAAGAGTTGTTGTCCTATGAATTATTCATTAGGGCTTCTGGAAACGTAAACGAGTTGCGGCATAGTTATCTTTCTTCATTAGAATATTTATTCGATGAGTAATCAATGTTGATTGAGCTAAAAGTAACTGTTTATTAAGTAGCGTGTCTCACTGTGTACTTTTCTCTTATGATATTCAATCTCTCGACATTTTTTGAAATTTAAAATAGACTCATTTAAATTCATTTAAATTATGCAAGATGCTAAATTATGAAAAAGTTAATCAGTTAATAATGAACGTATATCAAGATGAAACGTTGTATTATTTGAAATGAAAATTAAAAGGGTTTATACACGTATAAAATATTTTTTCCATTAGATCACAAATGATGATTAATCTGAAATAAAATAATTTATTTATTGATTAAAATTTTATTTGAGATGTCTAATTGATTTTGCGAGAGTCAGAAAAATAAATATTTTATATATATTTCTTTCTTAGAGATTTGAAATAAACAATTAAATTATGTATTAATAATTTCATTGTATGAGGATATTAAAATCACTATACAAAAAATATATTCTCTCTTTATGCTTTTGGAAAAATTGCTTTCAAATATGTGATACGAAATGATGCATTTCTTTTAATTGGAATTTCAATAAAATATTTCAACGTGATAGACCTTTTCAGAGATTTCGCATATCGTGCTTTCTCAAACAACAGATTGGACGGATTAAAATTAATGAATTTGTACAGAGTTAATGCTGGTGCATGCCACAGAAAAAGATGCTTGGTAACAAAGAGCATTGAAAAAATACTGTTTCCGCGAGACAAAGAGCATTGAAAAAATACTGTTTCCGCGAGACGTACGGTACATATTTCCTGTAGAATTAGTCACAACAAAGCGCGGTGTAACGACTCGTGTCTGCTCGCATAAGAGAGCAAACTACACAACAATGGCGCCGATTTAAAAGAAAAAAAGATGAAACAGAGATGATAATTTTCGCAAGAGTTGCGTATAAAAAAATCGCATGCTCGACTTACGCTCGTTTTATTAAATCATGCTAATTGTTTTCGTGTGAATTAGCATTCAGGCATTTTAAGATCTCTTCAAGGAAGACGCAATTTAACGTAAGATATAACTTGTTTACGGGAATCGACCCAAGATCCAGCTTGGAGATAAGTAAAAAGACGGGTTACGTTCCTGAATGCTTCGCGTTGCGGACAAATGGCAGAGAAAGAGGCGAAGCGAGAAAGAGAGAGCGCGAGAGGGATATACAGGAAGTGGTACAGCATTGCCGTAGGGAAGGACGCCGAATCTGGGCCACAATTATACGGAGGCCGATGTTGCGCGTCCCTTTCCTCGACGCAGACTTGGCGCCGCGGTTACACCGCGCGATTACTCTCGCTTTCGAAATAATAATTATTTAATTCCCGAAGTATACAACGCACAACCCGGGTGAAATGCGGGGTCCAACCGACGGAAAGAGAGAAAAACCGGTTTCTTTTCGGTCCATCTCGTGAGATGCTTCCGAGAGCAATAAAAATGCAAAAACATTACTCGCTTGTAATCTTCAAACCAAGAGCAGACTCGCTTCATCGAAAGGTATCGATATCGCGGTTATCGATTGTTATTTTGATTTACTCTATGTTGCAAAAATAGGCAAAAATAGTGTTTTCGAAATAGGAAATATTTATTAAATCACATATGCATAAATGTAACGTATAATATTTATTATTAATATAGTCTAGCTTTATAGAAAATAAATTTGCCAAAAATGTTTTATTTAAACAAAAATGATTACTTTAAATAATCTGTACATTTGAAATGTCATTATCTATATATTAAACATAATCAATAAATTAATTAATTCATTATCTATATATTAAACTTGTTTAAATTGAAAATATAAACAAATGATGAATAAAATGCCAAGAAAATGATAACAAAACAGAAAAATAATCGGACAAAAGAATTAATTGCGATTCTCACAAATTCCAACAATCGGCGTCAATCAAATCGCTCGATATAAAAGATTGCAAATAATTGCAAGCATAGCGAACATTTGAAAGATTTTGCCTCTAGAATATTCATTACAGAAATTCATTAGGAGAAAGTGGTAGAGCACAAAAACAGAAAGCGCTTAATCAGACGGCTCTTGTCTTCGGCGCAAAACTCGAAAATAATACACGACGATTCGGAATCCACGCAATCAAATGCAAAAATGGATAATGAACCGTTCCGGCGAATGCGTTCATTACATGTGACTCATTGAACAGCCTGTCGAGCACGAGAAAAGCTTGGATATGCAGCTGGTATGCAGCTGCTCGCTGCTGAAATGCAGAAGATATCACGCGCGACATTCCATGGGGCTACTGCCCATATTCGTCCCGTAACAAGCTTCAACTTATTCTTCCGCTCGAGGCACATTTCGTCCGATCTTGTTCGAAAATAATTAAACTCGAATCATTTATCATGAGTGAAAAAATAATTAAACTTGCATTTTAATCGGTTATCGAATTTTTCACAAATGCCTAGGTCTGAGATAATATATTTTTGTGTGTAAAAAGTCATGTCAAAAAATTTGAATTGTCAAGCCAAAAATATTCGTACGAGTTTCAGAGTATTTTGCGAAAATACATCAATCAGTCACCTTTATGCAGCAATTTTCCGCTTTGAGGAATAAGAATTAGCTTTCCTGCATTAGCACTGGTTGAAAAATGTCCAAACTACTCGAGAAAATCCAATCGTTCATCAGAGAATGCACTTAAACCGATCGATTGAAGCATTACATGTTCGACGAAGCATCACATGTTCGAACGAATCACATGTTCACGTTTCCCGTCACGAACGAACAAGCGGCCAGGTGAAAGCGCGACTATCAATGACAACTTTTTTAGCGTGATAACATCACATTCGAGAATACTCGCAGCCGCAGATGTCCCTGCACTCATGAACTCACATAAGTGCGACACACGCGTGACATAATCTAGGTTCGATGAGGCGCGATATTCATGCATGATGACATAACGTCTCGCTGCTCCTCGTCATTGCGTAAGATAACGAAGGCTGAGAGACTGGAACAGCGAGAAAATATTTTCTCGATGTTCGAAATCAAGAATCTTATAACGGAAAACTTCGTGAAACGCGTTGGCATTAATTATAATGCAATTAACAGTATTTTCCTGCGAAAAATAAAAAACGACGTCAGGATTCTTATAAACACCGATTACGTAATCAAGATGTTCAACGGAGCTTTGTCTTCCTGTTCCTCATTCTATTGTCGCGACCACCAACGTATCATTACATGCTGACCACACGCGGTGCAAATAGTGCGTATGTACATACGTATCGGGCAATTATGGTAACGATGATTTGAATAGGTAAAGATTCTCTCATTCGGCAAGAAATATTATCGATGTCGATTTATCTTGCACCTGGCATTATTACAACATATTATATAAAGAGAAATAGGGAGAGGGAAATTCGTGTTATCTATAATCACTTTATATCATTAAATTTAATCTATTCTCAATAAGATTTCTTGAAATTATTTTTAAATATTATTATTATTTACTTATTATTTTTTATTATATAATAGTAATTAAATAATATTTAAAAGTGATTTGAATAATAATAGTATTAAATATTTTTTTTTTTCAATTGAATTTTCAGGTCAACTCACAAATCAGTTATCAGTTAAACGATCTTTGATTAAATTTGTTTGGTTTAATCATCCATATTGAATGATTTAATTGAATTTACTCATTTCAATCGTCAATCGAATTAATTTCGATTGAAACAAATTCGGTCAACATTAATTATTAATCAAACAGCATTCGATTAATTTCGTTTCTATCAATCGTCGAACGGTTTCCGATTAGCTTTTGTCAAATTAATAATCATTTCAAAAGACTTTAATTAAATATAATATTTATATCAATTATTTAATCTTAACTATAATTGATATTATAACTTAAATATAATTGATACTTTCTCAACTTTAAGTATAAAAGTTAAAAAGATAAAACTATTCGTGCGAAACTGTGTCATTCTAAAGACGAAGAAGTGATCCATTTCTTTTTTTCCCGAACACCGTCGTTTCAAGGTGATCATAGCGCGAATTGCGGCCGACCTTCTTGCAAATTCTTTTTTTTCCTATAAACGATATAATTAAAACCTTCATCATCTTTCGCGAGAGTTCGAAAGCCCCCACCAATATCGCACTCCACTCTTTCAGATTCGGCGGTCGTTCTCCTTCAAACATTTAGTGATTGTTTAACCCTCTGTGCGACGCGACATTTATCCAACATAGGCTCGGCAAATCGTCGATACTTATTTTATTTCCACGATTTCGTCAATTTAGCAATATTTCCAATTCATATACAAGAATCTTCAATGTTTTAATTTCTATTTATCTTCATAACAATTTTTTGATTTTGAAAGGAAATATTACATCCGACGTGATAGAAGAAAAGAAAATATAAAAGAATCAACGACACGTGACTGAAGTGCCAGTATGTGAGTTTACGTCGTCGTTTTTATAGTAAATATCAGTGATAATGACCCCATCCATTCTTCGTAGGATGAGGAGGAGCGGTATGAACGGACGAGGAGTCGGCGGCAACGATAAAGGAGCACTGGTCCTGCTCCTCGTCGCATTCACTCCTGTTATCTGCTCCGCCGGAATCCTGGACCCTTGGCAGTGGGCGCGCAGCGATCGGATCGAAGTCAATATACCTTGGCTGCCTTGTAATTATCAACTGATTGTAGAAAATTCAGTCGTAGTGCAACAGTTCTAACGAGATAATGCTACAAGTATATTTTGTTTTCTCTCCTTTTTTTAACGCTCTTTACCTTTTTATGTTCGTTTATTTCTCTGACTTGTCTAAATAAGACTAATCGTAAGATAGACAGCAGGATTCGAATGAATATCGAGTACTTAACAAATTCAACGCGTCATTGAAGGGATGGTATGTTTTTTCTAGTCGAAAACGAGACGCGCTGCTACGAAGAGCTGGGCTGTCTGAACATCACCAGGAGCTGGTACCATCTTATTCACCGGCCCCTTAACGTTTTCCCATTGCCGCGGGACGTCATCAACACCAGATTCATCCTTTATACAAATAAAAATCCCTTGGACGTAAGTGGAGGGATAATATTTGAAATAAAAGCGCGATGTAAATATCGAAAGCTAGTCAATACGTTGCATCGGGTGTGATTCTGCAATGCAACAGAAGTGAAACCTGGGCGAGGAGATAGATTAAAATTCTACTACTACGGATTTCTCGAAAAAATATTCGATACGCGTAAATATTTCCGCGCACGTAATAGCTTATTCACATCTATATATTGCATTAGCAGTCTGTCCGATTTCTTGCGGGAATAATTGGACAGAAACGTGCATAGAAACTGAGAAATTCTTTCCTTTCTGAAAAAGAAAGAGAAACAAATATCCTGGCTCTTATCATATCCGTTCGATCGCGAGTGATCAGCGAGCCATAGGGTACACAGTCTCTGTGAGGGTATCTTAATTAACTGGATTAATTAAACAAAATTATGCAGCTGGCCAACACATAGCGCTCCGCGAGCGCACGCGCACTTCATTATTTCTTGTATACATATCCGTAAAAGATAAGATCTCTGATTTGTAATTTAATGGAAATTCTAGAAGGAAGCCCGGCTGTAAGACAGGTATCAAATACGATATCAGCGATAGAGTGAAAACACGCACACCTTTGTCACATAACGTATCTGTACTCGATTCTCGCATAAACTCACTGAATCGTGAAATTAAAAGAAACACTTTTAATACAATAAAAACTTTATATAATTAATAGATGCGGCAACAAATTATCTCGTAAATATATACAATTTTAAAAATTCATGATTTCGTAGAAAAAAAGAAATTCTTATTAATATTATATTTCTTTAATAATATATACATCTGAAAAATAGAGAATAATTCATGTTATTATTAGCACGTTATTTGTAGCAGTAGATTAATAAAAACTTTTGTACGTGTTATTTCAAAATCAAACTTATGTTTTAAATAAGCTTCTTGAATATCTTGATTGACTGATTCTTTTTAATAGGCTATCGAGAATTGCGAAAAACTCAATAACCTGGTTCGATTTTTTCAGGGTCAAATACTAAAAGTAGCCAAGGATAAGTCTATCGAAAATTCCAACTTCAATTCTAAACGAAAAACGAAATTCATTATACATGGTTTTATAGACACGCCACTCAGCAATTGGGTCAAAGTAAGTTTTATTTATATACGTATTTTTTATTTCGCTCGGTTTATACATATTCATTTATCCTGGATTTATCGAAATCTTGCATCACGTACTGCAATCAAATATCTCGTACAATATTAATCTTATATTATGTTCGATTTAATATTACATCATGGAATGAATCATCAATGAAACTACTAAAGAAACGCATTTTTTATCATATATACATTGCGTTAATGTTGCAAATAAATTTATGCGACCTAATGACATAGTTATGTCCAACAGCCTAGATAACTCTTAAGCAATTTGCGAAAATTATACCTGAAATATTTTCTAAATATATATTACCCGCAGGAGATGAGAAGCGAGTTGTTAGTGCATGGCGATTACAACGTTATCGTGGTCGATTGGGCAGGTGGGAGTTTACCTTTGTACACTCAAGCGACGGCAAATACGAGATTGGTTGGACTCGAATTAGCTCATCTCATTAAGCACTTGCAAGTAAGAAATACGCGCGTTTTCAACTAAATATTTACATATTTCTTTTTAGATAACGCAATATATTTCAACAACTATTAAATTAAATATCAAGAAAATATCAAGTAATATTTAAAAAACATAGATGTTTTCTTTTCTTTCTTTTTTTATATGATATTAATAAATCGACGATAATTGCAAAAATTCGTGATAATAATATAAAGAGAAAAAATGATTTCTATCCTAAATTTTAATTAACAATAAGTATAATTTCTTTATTCTTATTCTTATGGAATGTCAGACAAACTACGGCATGAATCCAGATGATGTGCACTTGATTGGACACAGTCTCGGTGCCCACACGGCTGGTTATGCGGGTGAAAAATTGAGTGGCAATATCGGACGCATTACCGGTTTGGACCCCGCGGAACCGTACTTTCAAGGGATGCCGAACCACCTTCGCCTGGATCCCTCAGACGCTCGATTGGTGGACGTAATTCACACCGATGGAAAGAGTATCTTTTTCTTAGGTAAACGCATTATATTATCTCTTAAACGTAATTTTCATTTGAATTAATCATAAAGCGAAAAAAGAAACTAAAAACAAAGAGCAATAGAATTCCATTTGAAAGATGACAGCACATGTATAGAAAATATAAAGTCACATATTATATTTTTTTAATAATACTGTAATATGTATCAAACAAAATTTGCTGAAATTAAAACAAATTGTATCTATCGGTAAAATTTCAGAAAAATATATTTAAAAAATAAAAGTAAATTGAATAATCTTTTAATTTAAAAATCAATCATATTTAGAATAAAATAATTTTAATGAAAATTATAACGAAAATTTATTAATAATTATAATTATATAATTATAATTTATTAATAGAAAATTTATTAATAATTATAATTATTAATAAATTTTAATGTCAGCAATTGCTACTATCTCTAATTATGAAAATAAATTATTTGTTAAAAAAAGTCAAATTGTATGTTCACAAACTAACATATAGTACACAACAAGGTCTTCCAGGGTATGGAATGAGCCAGCCATGTGGGCACTTGGACTTCTATCCGAACAACGGCAAGGAGCAGCCGGGCTGCACTGATTTGAGCGAAACCACGCCATCGTTGCCGCTGACCTTAATACGCGAAGGACTTGAAGAGGCCTCGCGCGTCCTGGTCGCTTGTAATCATGTGCGCGCGCTCAAGCTCTTCATCGAGAGCATCAACTCCAAGTGCCAATATGTAGCGCATGAGTGCTCGAGCTACGCAAGTTTCCTGCGCGGCGAGTGCTTCTCTTGCAAGAGCAACAACAGCCTAAGCTGCGGCGTGATGGGCTATCACGCTGACACTAGTCCGGCGCTTGTCAAACGTCAGGCCATGGGACAAGACGTCTCGTCCTTGCTCGGCTCCAAGTTTTTCTTTATGACCGGCAAGGAAGACCCGTACTGTAGTAAGTAAAAAGCGATACTGTCAGGACTTGTTTTTCTATTTGAGGAACCCATGAATGAATTCAATCTTCGAGTATCCAGATGATTCGCATAAAATGTCTTCAATCAAATCATCGAATATTTATTCAATATAATTTTTTAGCCAATTTTAGAATCGGTTTTTTACAATTCCCAATTTTCTGTACATATCTTTGTAACTATCTAAGTCTTGAATTCAAATTTTATAAAGTTTTATGAATTTTATTATATAAAACTTCACTTAAAATTAAGTGAAAAGTTGACTCTCCTAGAAGATGATAAAAAATCTTTTTTTCCCCAACCGTATTTAAAACTAAAAAATGATTAATGTCTTCATATTTTCACAAACGAAAAATCAATTTTAAATTAGTAAGAGAATCTATCTTCCAGATATCTTACATAATCTTCGAATATATGATATGTAAAACCATGCAATCATTTTATATTCGATGTCTTGAAATTAAAATAACAGCTGCTGTTTTTTTTCAGTATACATATAGTAAGCATTATATTTAGAAACATCATCGACTATTAGCTTTCCATTACAGAGTTCTCTTAAACTGACATTACGACATCGTAAAATATGTTGAGTTATCGAGAAATATCGCGTTTAATAAGCTTTAAAAATGTTTTCCATATGTAAACGTTAATATGATTCAATGTTTACTTCATCTACTGTGTACAAACATATTCGTTAATCCTTTGCTTTGCGAGAAAAAAAAAGGAAATACCGCTACGATCAATCGCTTACATTATTTTATTACATACCAGTCATACGCGATGCAGCTTTTCTCTATCGCGACTTTCTCCGCGAGCATGTGTTTCTCCGATCTGAAAATACTCTCTGATATCCACCTGTAATCTTTTAGGGAGACATTATAGAATCACCGTCAACCTCGCGCGACCGCCGACCGCGGAGAGTTGGGTTCAAGGCTTCATGAAAGTCACTGTTCACGCTGACAACGGCGTGATACGCAACATGGATCTCACGCCCAGGTAACTAATGACAATCAAGACTTGTTATCGGTCTCTCTTGAGATCATCTCCCACAGATTTTTCCTGTTCGATGTCAAGATCGCTATAATACCTTGTAAACTATTACTTACAATTATAATTCACATCAGATTCTTCTTCCAACAAAATACCCTGACGATGTTGTTCATCTCTTTTAGCGGTTACATGAAGCTGGAGCATGGTACGACCACGCGGATAGTCGTTGCCCATCCGACCGGTTCCATCGGCAACATCGGCAAGGTCAGGCGAGTGGAACTCTCTTGGGTGTACGATATGGACGTACTTCAACCTAGATCTCTGTGCTTCTTTTGGTGCAATGACCGTCTATATGTCAACAGCGTCAGCGTGGATGCCATGGACCTTCCAGGCAGAGGGTGAGGGAACGTGCAAAGGTGTCAGAAAAATGATGATCCATATAAGTTTCAAGATGCGATACCACATACGAAGAAAACGCTAATTTCTTGCTTTAAGAACGCATATTTATAAAGCATATTCGCACAGTTTGGTACCATCATTGTTTTGACATTCCGCGAAAAAAAATCACGTCAATTTCTTCAGAACCAGATTTTCCTGTATAATTTAATCTTCCGTTTCTCGCTTGTGTTTAGAAAACGCGAGGTAGATTTCTCCAGCAAGCTTTGTTCGACTGGCAGACAGGAATACGCGGAGATTGCGAGTGGATCCACTGCCACCTTCGTCGACAATTGCTGACGATCGTGTTCCCCGAGGCGCGAGAAACATTATTCGGCAGTAATTATAAAATGCCGACAGCTGCGTCCATCCGGAGACGGATGACTCTCGAAAGTCACGGGCAATGATGAAACGAAATGAAAAAAAAAAAAAACGCAGGGAGGGGAGAATTTACTCTGTCATAATCACGTAATTTCTTTCATCGATAATGTACGATGGGGGAAGAGGCGTTTTATGTCGTGTTTGGCTTGCTTTCTTTCTATTTATCGCGACCGATCCATCGCTTTCAAGCACGATCTCCGACTAGTAATAAACGCGCTTTGAACTCGAAAATCTCGTCGGACAATGAAGAGACTGTCAGTGGGGATTCGTCACTTAATCGAATTCCTAGAGATTTATTTCGTCGGCGAAGAGATCAAAAGCGAAACGAGATTCGTACGTGATAGAATCGTAAAGATGTACATTGGCGTAGAAAAAATATTTAGCTCGCTAAACGCGAAATTTTGACGGAAAAGTCTCTGACTTTTCTCAATTTTTTTTCTGATAACACGAATGGTTTTCAGTATTAATATTCGATTATGTTGTAACCCGATAATATTAAATATAAATTATTATTTTAAATCTTGTCGAAATATGAGTTGTGACAAAGTGAAACAATTTGGAAGACGATTGTCAAAGTGTCGAGTCAGAATTAGTCAAAACTTCGATCATAAGTTGTTTTCTAATTTACTACAATTCATTTTTCAGTATTATATAATTTATAATAATTTATATTACATCGGGTTATACAATTACTATATGTACATTGTATATATATATATAACATAACATGTAAAACTAATCTCTCTTTCATATGTGATTAGAGTTTTGCTACTGTAAGGCTCTTACTAAACCGTCGATCTATGTATTATATATACTAATGCATAGTTTTTTACGAAAGTTGTCATTATCATATTGTTTTTCGCGATACGAATATGATAATAGCTTGTGATATTCTTATAACTTTAGGAACCATGAGAAACGCGCAAAGTGCGGTTACTCAAGGATAAACTGTACTGAGTAAGAATTGCCCATAGTCTTTATAAATGAACTGTACAAAAAATATATAACGGAAGGCAATTTTTATTAGTACCAAGAGTACTGTTTTTGTAAACTTTGTTTTTATATCTATCTGTTGCAATGTAAAAAATAAAGGTTATATTAATTGTAAGTGGATAAAAGTATTGCATAAAAATAAAACAGGGATATTTTTTTTTCTAAAATATGTATGATTTGTTATATGGAACTTTTTTCGAGCGAAACTTTTTTTAGGAAATCTCGGGGAAAGTCGAAAAAAACACTCTTATTACTACAGCTTGCTAATCTTTCGCAGTGTTTACTCCTCGATAAAACGCTTTACACGTTAATCCGTCGCTTATACAAAAAGATCATCGCGGAGCGCAGCTATACACGGTAACACATGATTTCTTTTTTTATCTTACACGAGATTCAACAATGATCGAGTAAAAAAGCCGTCCACGTTTGTTCGACGTGGTAACAAGGGATTGGTAAAATATATATGATATATATAGCGATATACATAATATAATCTAATAATCTCTAATAATCTGTCGTATAACATAGAATCTGCATATAAATAATAAATAGGAAATAAGGGAGCGAATTGGTTGATTAGCTTGGATGGTAAGACTTTAGCACTAAATTACCGTTACGAAGAACATTTATATAGAGGACTATGGGAGAAATGGGTGACGCGATGGACAAACAAGAAGAGTGAAGATAAATTGAGAACAGTGAGAGAAAGAGATAGAGACAGAGAGAAAAAGACATAACTAACAATAGACGTGACTATACAGCTGATTCATTTGGCATAATAGTCTAGAGCGGACTTTTTTTCTAGCGCGATAGGATGCGGTCAGTGAAGATCATCGACCCAACTGGTATCTAGTGACTCGATGAGAGTACGGACGAAGGCCATCTCCTTCCGTGCGTTCTCTAAGATCACCCGAGGATCTTGGGACGTGCACCGTAATACATTCGGCGCCATCACCATCGCAAGATTATTGGCGTCCATTTTAGTGCGAGCGACCACCTCGGATCTAGCGAATATCTGGAAAATTGTTACAATTTCGTAACGAACGATTCATCAAAAGACATTCAACGGTGCCTCGAATGCATGCTGCTCGATTTAATTTAATAGCGTCTCGAATGTATGCTACTCTTGATTTCTCGTGCATTTTTTCATCGTGTGTTATTTCGTTAAATGTGTGTGTTGCTACATATAATGTGAACAACGCATATGTGCTAATTCTGAAATTCTTATAAAAGATCTCACCGTGCATTTAACGCTAAATATTACACATAGTTTAGACTTTTTTCAAAGTGTGTATGATTTGATGTAAAGAAAAATTTTAAATCATACAATTTTATATATCACGATTCTTTTATTGAATAAAATGAATAAAATTTCTCACCTGCAGAAAATGTATTAGATGACACAGCACGCGACGATTAAGATCCGGCAAACGATCGACAAGCGCGGCTACAATCGCCGCAGAAGCTTTTGGATCATCATGCCGCATAGATACGCATTCCACATAGAAGGAATCCGGTATCAATGGCTCGTACAGCTCGCGCACCCATAATTTCAACAGGGAAGCGGGTGCATGAGCATCCTGAGAAACTGCCAGAATCGCTCCATCCTCGAACCTGTCTAAACAGGATTTCAACGCGCTGACTTCATCCGCGTCTGCGGACACTCGGAAGATACCCTCGGTCAGCGTACCACCGCGTATCAACACCTGATGCGTCAGCGTAGTCTGTATCCATGGTAACTCTCTAAGTGGGAAGCGATCTCTTTGTAAAGCCATAACTTCCGAAAGCGTTGCACCAAACATAGACGCGCGAAAGATTTGTATCTGCAAGAAGAGTACAGAAGTATACATCAGACTCCGTAAGAATCATAAAAAAAACTAAATTAGTAGTACAATTAATTACCCTCGCTTGATCGATATCTTCCACTGTAGCCTTGCGAGGTTGTCGTTTTCCATGCGCGCCAATCCGTTGCAATCGCCTACAAGCTACGGTTGCATAATGGCTGACTTGTACGTGTATCGGCCATTTGGCGACCTCGGGGAATTGGAAGTTGGGATCGCGATGCCTATTCATGTAACCCTCCAGATAAGGCTCGAACGTAGCGCTAGGCGGCACAAAAGCCAGACACACAGCCATCAATTCCCATCCACGTCGTAAACTCTCCTTCCGTGGATTCTCCGTTGTTTGTCTGCAGATCTGTACGTATAACTCGTCTCGCAGGGGTGGTTTCGTAAATGCGGTATTCACAATATCCATGGCGACACCGTCCAACGTCATGCCGACATTGGCTTTGCGATCGCCCATATACACTTGAACCAATCGGAACAGATTGCAAGCCTCCCTCTTGAGCGGTTTTTCACCGTCCACCATCGCGAGCATGGGCTGAGGTATCGGGTCTTTCGACCAGCTGAGAATGTCCCGTACACTAAATTTCTTTCGAAACAACAGCCTAAGTCCCTTCGGCCTGCCACAGTTCAGATTGAGATTGTCCTGTGCGTACTTTTCTATGTCACCGCCGCCCGTACTATCGTCTCTTCGCGCTTCGTCCAAATCAGTATTATCGACATTCGTTGTACAAATACTCGGAGTTGAACTTACAGTGGGCATTGAGACTTGTCTCGTGGTTACCACGCTGTCTCTAGCTTCCGTCTGAGACACGATATTCGGTGGCGAGGGCGGTCGTGCTTGTGGCCTCGTCAATGTATCGGCGGTAGTATAATAAGTCGCTAATCCGGCGGTGTCGTAATTTCCTAAATCTTATATGAGATGGAATACATTAATTAAATTATACGTTCGATAAACACATATTACATATATTTTATGCTCTTAGAAATAATTCCTCACCCGCGTAATGATCTTCGAGATATTCTTGACTGGAAGAATCGCCTTGATTGCTAGCAGCTTCATCGTCAGCGAATTGATCATCAGAATCATCATCGCCTCTTCCACTGATACCTCCTTCACCCCTGCCACCTTCTTCGTCCAGAGAATCTTCCCCTTCCTCTACTAATAAAGGATCTCCAAACTTGTAACAACCTATGTATTGTAAGAAAAAGAAACAGAATAGTAAGAAACAAGTTTCATTATAAAACTCCACCATCAGCATTAAAATTCTCGGCTTTCATTACCTGATAATTTTGCCTGTTGAAGAATATAATGTTGCAATGGTAATAAGTGATCAGCATCAGCTAGAAGATTGCCATAAAACGGCGATGGTGGCGGACTGGGATTTCCATTACTCCTCTTTTTCTTGCTATCGTCTCCTTCGGCATGACCTTCAGTCTCCTCACCCGCGGCGCTATTGCTGCTGCTGTTGCTGCTGTTACTACTGCTAGTATTACTACTGAGTCTCTGTCTGGATTGTTCGTGGGTTTGACTTATCATTAAATAACGCTCGTGCATAGCATCATCATCCCGTTCTCTTCTTCTAACCTGCTGCTGCTGCTGTTGTTGCTGATGTAATTGTTGTTGCATTAGTTTTTGCTGCTGCTTTTGCTGTTGCACAAAACTGTAACTGCGACCCAGTGGCTGCGGTACACCTTGCAAAACAATGATCAACCATATTACAAAAGACGTACGCGCAGGAAGATGGCGAAAGAAGCTAAAAGATTATCTTACTTACAGTCCAGTGAGTTATTGCACGCTGTGTTTCGCCTATATTCCTTCTCTCTGTCACGGTCTCTCTCTCTCTCGCGCTCTACCGCTTCGAGACCACCTCTTTGTTTCGTTGAATTACCACCACTGTGTATGCCAGCAGCCCTACCGAGACTCTTGGCGGGATCGTTCCTTTCAGACAACATTGCACCGTACACATCCCTGACATTTGCCTCCGAAAGCGACGCCGAGCATCCGTGATGCCTTCTACCTATGCTACCTGTACCATCCTGTGGTTGCTTATTCATATTTCTCGAATGTATGGAACTTTGATAAAAGGCTGGCGAGTTTGTCTTGTCGAGACTGTTGACCCGTTCTCGATGATGCTGCTGTTGCTGCTGCTGTTGCTGCATCTCTCGCTCTCTATCTCTATGGTAACGATTGCCACTGTCCATTAAGGAACCATACTTTTCGCCCTGTGATTTGTAACTATGGCTAAGTTGAACCTCTGGAGGACGATATGGCGGCATTTCTTGCCTAAAGACTCGAGACTCCATCAGAGAATCGCGATATGGTGAAGTACTCGGTTCAGGACCGTACGAGCCTCTACTACTTTCTCTACCTGGAAATCGAAAAATATCGATTTATACATAAACAAAAATGTTGTACATTCCTATAACTTTTGTAATTACAATACAAACAATAATTATAATAATATAACATAGACATGTGGAAAGAAAATATTATATACTATTACCATTTTTACTTTTATCCAGGTCGAAGTTTCCCGCTCTACCTTCGCGTTGCGGATCGCTAAACGTCTTCTTCTTGAAGAGAGGTGTGCTGGTTGAAAGCGACAAGCCCAACGGCGGTGGTTCTCCCAGCGAGACAGACTTCTGATTCTTTACGCTTTCCAAAGTTCCGCTCTTGTGACATCTGGCCTCTAAGGTACCACTACTACTGTGCTGCCTGGGGGAGGATTGTGCGGTGCTCGCCGGCGTCTGGACAGCCGAACGATGATGATGCCTATGCGGCGAATCCAATAAACGATAACCGGTCGACTCCAAAGACGTCCTACTGTGCGAGACGGAACTGTCGCTGGATCTACCAGAGTCTTGCGAATGATTGTGCTGCCTGGTACGCGCCGCAGGTACGTCATGGTGCCTGTGATGCCTGTTATTGTGATGATGATGATGATGATGGTGTCGCCTCGTTGACGGAGACGGGGAAGGAGGAGAAGTTTGAAGATCTATGCCGACCGTAGAAGTCCGCGTTTTGTTCGCATTACCGAGAGAAAGAGCTTGCTACGAGAGAAAACGTAGCTATGCAGAATCTCGAAAAGTGTTGATGTATCGCATTAAGATAATCATAGAAAAATTAAATTTACCAAAGGCGGAGCCAAATTCGTATTCTCCTGATGGTTAAATCGCGTCGATCGACTAACTGAAGGAGTTTGTGTTTGCGTCGAAACCGATTCCTTCTTCCTCTGTTCGGTTGTCTTCTGAGTATCCGACGTACTACCACTTGCTGGTTCCGTATTTTGTTTTAATGTCTACAATACAAATATAAAAATATCTGAATAAATTAACGAATGCAAAATACAACTATATACTAATGGTAAAGTGCCACCTTTTTATAGATAATTGATTAATATGATAGTAGTCTTATATCTCTATAAAAAATAACGGATAAATGAAACGGATATTGGAAAAATAAGGAATATAGTGTAAACACATTATAAAAAGTAAATGTGTTTATGTATAAAATATATGAAAAATCATGATTTAAATCATTTATATACAATGTATGTGCGTGTATGTGTGAATTAAATATAATTTCATCCAAAAACTTTGTAACCCGTTATATTTCGGCATACAGGTGGGTCCTTCATAACATACCTACACATACATCGTACGGGACATCTGGCACTCGTATTCTCGTCAAATTTTAATTAAAGGAATAACATTATCGCGAAAGAAGTCTTATGGTATAGTAGCATGGTATAATGTAAACCGGAGTTTTTTCTCCCTGCTACAAACGTCTATTTATAGCTGAGAAGAGAGCAGACGCGCTTGCACACACTCTTATATCTATGCCACTTTAAGATACACAAGTTTAATGTGCGTTACCCGGAGAAACTCACAAATCATTACGCACACATTACGGCGCACGCAAGAGCCAAATACTCCCAGATTTTACGCGATCCATAAGCATGAGTATTCTGACAAATAGCAATGTATGAATACAATCTTATCCGTATTTTAGCGCTCGATAAGCTAACTTGTGCCATACACATGCACGCATATACGCGCGCGCGCACGCACTCCTACGTTTTATAGAAATAAATGTACTCATATAGACAATATACATATCGCATGAATGTTTCTTTTACCTGCAGTTTCGCCAATGGTATGATGTCACAGTCGGTCGGGCGATGCCACACGGTTTTCTGAGACGTCGCGTTATAATAATAAAACCGCGAGGTATTCTGATCAAATAACTCCCACCATTGATTGTTGTCCGTCTTTTTCCTACAAATCATTAAATGGGACACGCGTGTACTATGTGTCGTGATGTAGAGGAGGTGACTTGATACTTTCTCTCTAATATAACTTTCTCTAAAATAATTATACAATGGAACTGTACGATATACTTTGAGATAATTCATTAATATATGTAATTAAATTAAAAGCATGCCGAATATAACTGAGATTATACTATCTTATTACAACGAGATTTATTAAACTCAACAAGCTTTTAAACTATTAGGTGAGTAATATTACCTGTCAATAGAATTTTGAAAAATAATATAAATCTATTATTGAAAAACAGACACGGAATATCTATGGAAGACATTTTGAAATTAATTTTTTTAATAAATTATCTAATAACGAGAAAAGCTTTTGAAAAGAGTTCTGAGAGAAGATATTGACAGTGGCTGCTATCGAACAACAAATATAAATAAAGGAGAGGCTTACACAGGTACACCCGGTGGAGGATCCCATACGCATTCTCCGGTGGTTAGGTTAGCGTACATATGTTCCTTAGTACGTGGTTCTATGATCTCCACCCATTCCATCCTACTGCAATTGTCATCCATTAATATCTGCGTGTCCCGGAAAAACTTAACATCTACTCGCGAATCTGTATCATACCCTAAAGTAACCAGGGGCAAACTGTATCAAACCTTACGCAACAGCCTTTAAATCCCTTTTTTCCCCTTAAACTTTCACTTCTTACGGATTATTCGTGTCTTCGACAGGGTCCCTTGGATAAGTGGCGAATAAATATTTGTACATTTTAAACGATAATATCGGGATAAGGCGGGATCGATATGTCAAAAGTATACCGAGTGTAGCGCACGGACAGAAATATAATCGCGATGAAACGAGATATCGCGACAGCATACTCGTGTAGCTTCCATTTTTTTTTATTTATTCTTCCACTAGACACTTTGCGACGTCGAGACACATCGTTACGATTTCTCGTCGAGAAACTTTATTCAGGATGAAGGAGGAAAGAGTATCGCGGTCGCGATAACTAAATACGTATATACATGTTAAAAACGAGCGTACTACATCGATAAAGTAATTGGAACAACTCGAGATCTCGGGGAGAAAAAAATCACCCTCACCACAGAACGGGTAAATTGACGGAGACAAAAGGGAGGCTGGAAAAAAGTGGGAGGAAAATAGGGGAACCGTTCAAGATTCGCGATGCACGACGATACTTTCAGCCGGAGGCCAACGGAGAGGGCGATGATAATCGGGGCGCACGAAGGAGGGTGTTTCGCCCGTCCACCCACCTCGCCCCACCTAGCCCTGACGGACCCCGCAAATTGATAGGAATGCTGGGCCGCGGTACAACGAGAGAGGCCGCCGTCCGTTCTGATGTCATGCTGGCCGTTTAATTGGCTGAAATAGGCCGCGGTAATCCATTCGCGCGTAAATCGAGAGCGCACACGCTCGGGTGCGAGGAGGAAAGGAAAAGAGAGAACGCGGAATGCGGAGGAAGAGAAAAGAAAGACGGAGGCGCGATAGCGAGAGGAAAAACGGTGGAAATGCTTTGACGCTTTTGACGCGGACGAGCCTAAGCGCGGACTGCGAAAATGTGCGCGCAAGAGAGACCCGCCCATTCACGACGGCTAACTTCAGCGCGAAAGCGCCAAGGAGAAGCAAATTGTTCGGTTATCATCGAGAAAGACGACCGCGGTATCTTCTTTCTCTTTGTATGCACATGTACGAGGGAAAAAGAACACAGAGAGGGAAAGAGAGAAAGAAAGAGAGAGAGAGACTAAAGTATACGGACGAGGATGGAGAGAGGGAGAAAACTGGGACGGGTGACTAAAAAAAAATTCACTATCGATCTGCGAACACCCGTGTCGGTCCCGCGACGGCCGCGTTTTCCCTAGAATAACGAGGTGCGCTGCACTTCGGGTGCAATCGAGTCGCGAGACAAGTGCAATTTTGACGGGACGAGGCAGGCAGATTTTTCTCTCTTCGTCGCAGCCTTACCCGTCGGATGCCATCTCGCGTATCTCCGGTTGACTCGTCGTCGGCCGGCTCGTCGTCTTCCTCGTCGCCGTCGCCGTCGTCGCCGACGTCGTCGTCGTCGTCGTCGTCGCGACGAGTGCACCTCGATGCGCACTTGACTTCTTCACTTCACCTCACTCAACCACCTTCTTCTCCTCCTCACCCTTGCCCCGTCACGATCACCACCTCGCTTGACACTTCCTCACTGAGACGACGATGACACTCGGATGTCGCACCGTCCCATTTCCGCGAGCGCGAGCAGCGACGCGGCCCCTTCATGGCAGCCTCGCGGCGGCCATCTTTTTTTCTTCGTCGCTTAGTTCGTGCTTTTAGATCTCGCCGCGCCGCCCTACCGCCGCCAGCACTCCCCGCGGACAGTGACAAAAATTCGCTCTCGCACGCGCACGTCGCATGTGCCCTCTCCCTCATCCTCCGCCGATTTCCCCAATCCCCTCCTCACTCCTTGTCCCTCTCTCTCTCTCGCCAACGCGATTAGCTACGCGCAATCGAGCGAGCGATTAATCGAATTGCGGCCTTTAAAATCGGCACGATGCCGATCATGGAAATTGTAGAAAGCGATTTCATGTAATTGCGACTCTTATCGGGGAGATAGCTCATTAAAAATGACAATTATTGCGTACGCGCGATTGTTCGGTAATGATTCATTTTCTGAGGAAAGCGAAAGTTCGAATCGCATATAATCGTTGTTCTTTCTTTAATACGTCATTAATATCAGTATTATTGGAAATTTCTCGTACCTTTAGCATAATAATATCCTTGCCATTAATTAAAACAAAACTTGAAATTTAAATGGAAAATCCTGATGAGTTTCTCGACATGTCGATGCTTCCGCAAATTGGTAAAATAAACAGCGACATCTGTGAGATTTCGAGGAAAACCGCAACTCTCGCCCCTTCCTAATACTACAGTCACTGAGTCACTGCATTCGTGCAGATTCATATGCCTATCATGCCTCGCGACGTACTTTTTGTTGATTGCGAGTGCACGCATACTAGATACTAGGCTGCATGACGGTGTCAATGTATGAAAATTGACGTTTAAAGGGGAGAGGAAATTTGTATTTTCGGCCCAAGTGCTTTTTTTTTCTCCAAACCTTAATATCGCCGAGAGAGTGCGATCTATCGCGTCATTATGGATCAAGAGGATGTTTTAACGATACTAAAGATTCTCATAATAGGTGAATCTAATGTGGGAAAATCGAGGTACTTGTAAATGCGTCTCATTCCACTTTTTATACGTCATTAATTGAGATTAATCACGATGCAATGTCGCTTCCAGTATACTCTTGAGATTCACCGAAGATGAATTCTGCGAAAATATGCAAAGCACAGTCGGAATGGATTATAAAACCAAACAGATAACCATCGATGGCAATACAGTCAAACTCGCGATTTGGGTTTGTAATTGTAGTCTCTTGTGAAGAGAAAAGTTAACGTAATTATAACGTTATATATCGCGTATCTCAGGTTTATTAAAGCATATTCTTTTTATAGGATACGGCGGGCCAAGAACGATTTCGCACTTTAACGCCAAGTTACTACAGAGATGGTCAGGGTGCTATTTTAATGTACGATGTTACAGATCGAAATACTTTTGTAAAATTGGAGACATGGCTTAATGAATTAAATACATACTGCAATAGAACAGATATCGTCAAGATGGTAGTAGGTAATAAAATAGATCTGCCGAATAGGGAAGTGAGCACTGAGGAAGGTTTACAGTTTGCCAGAAGACATCAGACTTTATATATCGAAAGTAGTGCAAAAACAGCGGATGGTGTAAAGTGCTGCTTTGAAGAACTTGTACAAAAGGTCAGAATTTCTTACTATAATATAAATCTATATTCTATAATTATATACTTTACTAAGAAAGAAAAAAATATGTAATTATAAATATATATAATTTTCTATATTATGAGTAATCTACATAAAATGTAATGTTTACACAACAGATAATACAAACACCTGGTCTTTGGGATACTCACTCTACACGATTATATGACAATGGTACCATGACTGCTTCGAGATATCGAAGTGGGAAAAGGGGGATGCAGTTGGCTGCTAACTATCAATCTCTACCTGTTGAGTCATCCTCAAATTGTTATTGCAGTTTACTGTAATCATGGTGTTATGAGAAAGTGCATGTTTGTTAGAACAAATATATGCATAATATGTTTAAGGCTGAGACTACACAAAAAAAATCCGAGAAGCAACACAGAGGAGATCATATACGATATATCATCACTTCATACATGCTAACACTCGGGTCTTACAAAATTTACAATTAGGAAATAATTTTGTAAGATGCATATATTCACATTTACATTTACATCACATATACACATTAGCTATTGTTGGACATTAAATCTTAAATCTGTTGTAAATATTTATGGCATAGAAAATTAAATGAAATTTTGTGTTTGTGTGAACACATAATTAATATATTGAGAAAACAATTGTAAGTATTTAGTGATACATTTTTATAGGCCATAGATATTCTGTTAATCACAATCAATTTTTGTACAAGTAAAATTTGACAATTTTTATAATCTTCAATTTATTTTTTACATTATGCACAATATATGTTGAACACATTATTATTGTTACATCTGAAAAATGTGTATTATATTGTAAAAATGTAGTTAGGAATCTTGCTCTGTTATATCTATATTGTGCTCATTTTTAAGCTACAATCTCATTGGAATATGTACTGTGCTGAAAAAGTAGAGTATGTACTTCATAGAGAATTCACTATATAATTAAATAATGGTGATATTATACATAAATTCTAACTTATTCTCTGTATGTAAATAAAAAATTTTCTGGATATATGTGTTGTATATATCATTATTATTTTAATATAGGACAAATTTGTCACATAATCAATTTATAACAATTGCCTAAATAATTAATTCATTTATTTTGACATTTGATGCTATATCTTTATAAAATAATTCAAATTTATATTTTTATTCAATTTATATTTTTTTTAAATGTCTGATTCAAAAAATATAATAGACGAAAGTGGCTACACATTTCGTAAAACAAAACTATGTATAAAATTGACAAATAAGGGAATGTTTATCTGTGGCAAATGGAGTAATGAGAAATTGCTTAGCTTGCTCAAGGATAAACTTGTACAACATAATAAAATTAAATCTTTACCTGTGTGTACCAATGGGCAATGTGATGCATCATTTAATAAATTGTTGCGCTTTATTATTCATAGTGGAATATATAACGAATGTGTCTTAATGGAACTGAAAGGAAAAGGTATTACTGAATCTTTTTCCACCTTGGAATCTTTCTTTCATCATTTATACATTGAATGATAAATTTTAGGCATGTCGCCGCACAGTATCATAAAGGCAATCAAATATGGCCTTCTTAGTCTTACTGTTGAAGAACTGAAATATTTTCAAAGTTTTGGAATAGAAATGAAAAATGGATGGACAAAGGAAAAACTTGACGAGAAACTGATTTGGAATCTGATTATTACTGGATTAACTAAAAATCAATGTTGGAATATCATTATGTGCGGGCTAGTATCTCAGAATGATAATGTATTATATCGACTTTTATCGAGCGGCATTGATGTCCCAGGAATTTTGAGTTGGCCGGGAAAATCTAAGCCAATTACACCAACAATGATTCGTTTCTTAAAAGAGCTTGGAATGGACGAAGATACTCTTTGTTATGTAAAAGAGAATGGTATTGATGATGAGATCGAAGATATGCTAATTGATCTCGGTTATAATGATTACAAGGAAAAGGAAATTTCACAAGTAACTGAAGTATTCTTTTCTAAGTGATTTCAAAGATGTAAAACATATTACACACATATATATATATAAATGAATAATCTATATCAAAAGTTAAAATAATCTACAGGAAGTGTTGTGTAAATGCAGTCTGACTATATTGGAATCACATTCTACTATTCTAGAAGAATCTGATACTGCATCCGATAGTCCTTTGTTAAAATCATTTTCTTCTTGCAGTTTAAATAAAGTTCCTTTATCAAACGTTTCTATACAGTACAGTTCTGCTGCTTGTACCTGTTATTTAAATTTGCTACCAAAAGGAGAAGATGATGAAACTCTGAATAGAAACAATTACTTAAGGTATTTAAAAATAAACGATAAGAATTTAAGATATAATGTGTAATGAACTATATAATCCATGTACTTAGGCAAAATGTGATGGTGCCACTATCATGGGCAATAAGTAGAGCTTTACGATATGAGCCTTCAGATCCTATTCATTACATAGCTCAACAATTGTTACGTTGGAAATATAATAATGTTCCACAAGAGGAAGTATATCATGCTCAACAATTTGTCGCTTCTGCTACAATAATAATGGATCGAAGACTTATGGTAAAAATAGATATTTAATATTAATAATAAAATGTACCAATAATTTTATTTTAATGTAAAGATTTTAGTTCATTACAACTGTAATATTAGGAAAAACGGAAGCGTGAAGAAGAAGATGCCATTAGACTCTTAAATGAAGCTGCTATGAAAGATATTATTTGCAACCCATGTTTAGAGCGACAAAAATTATATCGCATTAAAGAGCGTTGTTGGAAATGTACAAAAGTACCAGTATCAGCACAAATAAAATAAATTTGCAAAAAGAAACAATATCACATTAAGGAGCGAAAAAAAGATAAAGCTTTTGAAAGATGTTTTGAAAATTGTTAAAAACTGTTGGAAAATAATCAATATTTCTTCTAAAAATGACTAGAGAAGACAATGTAAATTTCTTAAAAAATTCGTTTATTTCATATTTGGACTTGTACATTTATCAGAACAATATTTCAATGCGAAGATCGCATGAGAGTATTACGTGGAACGGAATGGAATGAATGTCTGGCATCACAATAAAAGATATTCATAATACATTCTGGCAGTGATCGGTGTTGTAAGTTCATTGGTACAATAAGGTACTAAACGCACTTTCTGATTTATTTAATCTTAATTATGTGTACTTGACCAAACATTTTTAACGCATCTACGACAATGGTATATGAGAAATGTGCTATAAGACTTATCTTGAAAGAAAAATATTCTAAAATATGAGATACTTATATGTCAGTCACCTGAAAATTCGTTACTACAGCAAAAACTCATAATTCTTCCACAGCTCTCTTTTATCACTTCATAATACAGAATTATTAAAATTAATATTATTTAATAAAAGACTTTATATTTAATAATAAATTATATAATTATATATAAAATCTATTATTAAAATAGATTATATATAAAATTTATTATATTAAAAATAAAATTAAATGATACTATCATCCTTCTATCTATTAAAACTAATATTTAATAAAAATTTTATATTTAATAATAGATTATATATAATCATATATAAAATCTATTATTATAATAGATTATGTATAAAATTTATTATAATAAAAATAAAATTAAATGCTTACATGTATCTTTTACATGTATCTGTCCTCTATCTATAAGTGACGTTTTACATAAAAAAAAGAGAATTATTAAATAATATTTCTATGAAATTTTAACGAAATGCATATCAAAAAATGTAAAATTCATATGCAACTGTTAAAATATTATCTACTTGGTTAATAGCTCACTCGCGTTATGTACAAGGATTATTCCTGCACATGTTTTGTAAAAACGATTTCTGCAGATGTAATGATTCAGGTACTACTGTGATGAATCAATGATATAAACTATGTGAATATGTAAATCGATTAAGAAAGGCAAATCGATAAAAATAAAGGCAGTTACTGCTAAATTCTATAATGTTCTCTTTCCAGTGTTCTCTCTTCCCAGTTTCTTCGTACAAATAACTATTTCCATTCTGGTGAAAATTACGACAAACTTCAATAAAATAGCAACGTATCAAAATATATCTTTTTGCATCTATCTTGTTTGGTCTATATCCTGAGCTGCTAACAGAATGGGTCTCAAATGTTATACACAAATCGACTTTCATTCGCGCGCATTAAGTAAAAACTGGAAGTACAAAGTAGAGTAATAGCTAATTCTATATCTCTCCTGGACGTTTTGTGGCGATCTATTGTTATCATTCCCGGATACTCCATTAAAACTGGTCAAACCGGTAGCTGTGACTCGCTGAAAGCGAGATTCTTCTTTCCGGTTCGATCATCTGTATAGCGTTGCAAATAGAAATTCATTTGCAGAAACGAGAAATACATTTTTATACCTTAAACAGAGTACACCTGCAGCTTATTAATCTTGGCCCTTTCTTCCTCGGTATCGTCTCGGCAGATCATAAGCGTATGAGATAAACCGCATGTAACTGCGGTAATGTATAAACCTTCCAAGGCTTTCACCTCCATCGGAGTTGTCGATGACTTTCGCATTTCACCAAAACCCTAAGATAAAATAAATTATAAATTATATCAATAGGAAACAATGAGAATATCCTCATTTACACACAATTTGAATATATAATTCTAAGACTCTATGTATTTTCTCAAGTATTTGTAGCTTACCAATTCTCCGAATGTAGGACTAGCGCCCCATGCAATAACGGAATCATCGGCCGCGACTACCACGCTTGTCTGTGAGCAACCGACGCATCGAATTTCCCAGCCAGATAAATCCTGAATAGGCTTGGGATACATGTTAGCTTCGCCCGTGCGCTTGGTTTGACCGAACATTAAGGCGGAGCCATGTACATTGATCGCGATGCTGTACGTGCTACCGCAATATACCGCACGAACACCGCGACTAGGTGGTTCCAGAAATTTAATCAGACGCGGTACCAATTCGTCGCGCTGCTCGTTGTGGCCCAGACGGCCGATCCCGCCAAATCCCCAGGAAAACGCACGATTCTTGCTGTCGATGGCGACAGTGTGATAATGACCGCAGCTAAAGTCCGTGATCTCGACGCGATCTAACGGTATCGCGTGGCCATCCTTGCCTCTCTCGACGTACAAAACAATACGCTTAGGCACTTTCTCGTAGTGAAATGCCATCTTTGTATTCGTGACGAAGTATTTACCGTCTGTATTGTGGCCTAAGGCGCCGTACTCTGGGCATCCAAACGAATGCAGACCGCCCTTGATGTCGAGGATCATCGAAAATTCCGCGCCGCATCCCACTTTCACTATCGGCGGTCCGGAATACTTCACCTTGCTGGCGGTCACAACGCAGGGGTCATTCTTGCCGACTCCACATTGACCCAGTTTATTGTCGCCAGCGGCAAAAACTATACCACGGCTCGTCAAAAATAAAGTATGATTGCGACCACATGAAGCTCCTATAATTGTATGTCCCTTTAAGGCTTCGACTTCAGTCGGCTCGTCGCGACGTTTTGTATCTCCGACGCCCAATTGACCTATTACAAATTACAAAGTCTTGGTACAACGCAATGGTGCTGTAATAATGATAAAAAAAAAGTAGCAACATATATAATAAAAAATGTAAAAAATAAAATGATATTAATACACATTAAATTTGAATTACTTTTAATATATTAGTATAAAATTATGATGCAACATTTATTCTGTACCAAAGTATAATATGCATACAGATTTGTTAATTTTTAGAAAAAAAGTATATTCTCTTATATATATAAGTTAATTCTGTAGCACATACATATAGCATATAATTTACCTTTATCATTTCTACCAAATGCTAAGCATTTATCATCCTCAGTAACAATAATACTGTGGGAAGCAGCAGGACCAGATGCAATTAATCTTATTCTTGCATTATTCAAGTTTTTAAAAGTATGCGGCGTCCACAGGCTGCGTCCTACATTTGCTTTTACTCCTTTAGGTGGTGCTTTGCGACCAGCCATTTCCCAATTAGTAAGGCCACACATGAGCAATACACCAGGCTTACCCCAGCCACCCTAATAAGAAAACAGATTTCAGTTATTTTTTGCTACATTTAATAGATATTTTATGAAATGCATTTTTTTATAAATTTAATAACATGTAAGTCTTCATATATTAATTTAATAACATATAAATCTTCACATATTAATACTAGATAAATAAAATTTAATAGCACAAATTTTTATATTAATAGTAGATAAACAAAATAAGTATATTCAACTTAATTTTTATTTGCAAAGATTAATTGTATAGTAAAAATTAAATATTTTTTCAATCTTATAGTTTGCAAAATAAAAACAATTACAAAGAATTAGAAAATTAATGCAATTCTAAAATATCACCAAAATTAACATTGATCACATAAATACATATTAATTCTACATACTTAAATATTCGATATTCTCGAAAGTATTAATAATAATTGCTAATTCATGACCTGATTAATCCATCGTTTAAAATACAAGACAATGCAACACGAGGAAACGAATTGTACTCTTCGCGTCGCGTCCGCGTCGCGGAAGCGAGTGGGAGGCGTGCCTATAGAGTTTTGGGGAGAAAAGAAAAAAAGGTCCGAGTCTCACCTCCGGGGCCGGCAGCTCGGGCATATCGGAGACATCGGCGAGCGTATCCTCGGCGACCTCGCCGGCATCCTCGCCGTCGACATTAGATCCGGCCTCGGCGTCCTCGACTTCGGATTCGTGCTCGCTCGAAATGTCCTCCTCGTCGTACTCGACTTTGCGCGACTTGGGACGGTTCTTGGACGTGCCGCTCGGCGTGCTCTTGCGCTTGGTCGACATCGCCAACGACGCTCTTCGTCTCTTAGGTGGTGAGCGATGGTGAAGAGGGAAGGTCGATTCGAGAGGGAAATTCGGCGGCGGTCTTTTCACGCTCGCGGCCGTCGCGGTGACATTTATCGATGTAATGGCGCTGAGGGAGCCGTGCCGCGCCGCCGACAGCGGCAAATCTACAACAAAAACGCGGCCACCTGGCGCTCAAAAATCATAATAAAAGCACGCTCCCGCGGATAAGTACATACATACATACATACAGAGCGAATCGCGCAGTTTATGATTGTAAATCGCCGGGACTGGCGTTCCGCGTTTCACGCGTCCCGTCCCGATGGAACGTCGCGGAATCGGATCGACTGGAGGTGGGCGGGAAAATTCGAACGCGACGCGCCTTCGATCCGAATCGAGAATACTTCGTCAGAATACACGCACAATTGTTACCGTCGAACGGAGAATGTGACGTGAGGTGAAAAACGAATGGCGGCACGAAATTCGAACGTGACACTTGACAGACGTCAGACACTTGAGCACGTGCGATGCGCTTAGGTTTCGACACATGCAACAGGTTACATTGTATTATTATGCGCGAACGCGCTGGGTGACTATACTTTGGCGCAGCACGCTTAGATTGAATGCTAGAATGCCAGATTTGAAACATATCAAGCTAAACGGGAAATTTGCTTTCACACGTAGTTTTCTTTAGATATATTATTATTAATATTGTTAATATTATTTTATTATTGTTATTACGATATCCTTGTGATACTATTATTAATATATTATTTTATAATTATTTTATTATGATACATATTATAATTAGCATTATTATTATCGCAAGTTGTATACCAGAGCACAGAATACTATTACAAAAACTATTACAGAATATTGCTGCAATATTCTGTGCAGTATGGGGTGAAAATGTATAATAAAAATAATGCAAATAACAATTTATATTAATTCGCTATAGACGCACTCTTATAAATTCTCTCTTTATTATCGGTACGTGTAATTTTATTCATTTGAATCAAACAAATATGATTAAGAAGAAATTTAAATAAATGTGGAAAAGATGAGTAAGTATTCAGAATCATCGATATCATCGGAGATCTTTTATCAAGATTCCATTTCGTCATTTATGTTGCAATCGAATTTCGTGGCTAAAGATTACTGACATAATACAAAGAAGAGATTATACACGATCAAGATTATTATCTCGAAAATGAAAATTGAAAAAATTCCATCACATTGTCGATTGATAAAAGTATAAGAAACTATGATTAAATTGCACGCGTATTCTAGAAGATGAAGCAGAGATAAGCAAAGGTACGAGTTATATAGGACAAGTACATAATCTTTTACAGTAATCTTTTCTATTTGAAAAAAATATATCAATTAACCAGATTTATCAAAGAAACGTAAGGATACTTGTAATTGCGCGTTTCTTCATATATACTCAATATGCAATAAAATACTATATAAAAAAGTTTATTTTCAATAAGAAATACCAGATATTCTTGATTTTATGTAAATTTTCTACAAAGTCAACGTAACATTTTATAAAATTTTATAAAAAAATATATCTTCAAATATTTAAAAAATTTTTTATATTTTCGCGAAATATTTTTTTACATATTACTCTATAGTCGCACAATAATGTTGCTGTAAAAATATTGAAAGTTAAAAATGTTACATGTTACTGAATAACGTATTGTAGTGATTTTTTGCTTACCGGGATTATTTTTATCACGTTCTCATTAATGAAAGAAATGAAGATGAAACATGACGAGCGATGGCAATTTGTTATCGAATATTTCCATAGATTGTTTGTCTTGCGTGACGTTGAATTTATTTGTGTGTTTGTATTTATGTCCATTAATCGTGTTTGTATTCTTGACGGCGTCTGGCTGGTTTAAAGACTGCGTAATCCCGTCGTCGCCAAATGCCAAACAAAAGCTGTCGAGCAAATAAATAAACTCAATGAGCGATTATTGCACGTGATAAGGTAGCAATATCGTCGTAGATTGTTTTGGGATATGGACGAGGATATGTGGACATCGTTGTACATATTCAATGAGACAATTCGGTCTTATTTGCTGCTGTTATATTTCGCAATATCTGTTGCACTTTTACAAACAATTTATGATATATGCTGACACACATTGTGCAAGACAAAAAAATTCAAATTTATTCAAATGTAAACTAATTATATCATGGAATAAATTTGTTCGAGTAGAAAGCATCATATACTAGTTATATTTAATTTGTTTGAATTTAATCGAATCTTTAGGCTCCAATTTTGAGTTAAAATTAAAGATTAATAAAATAAAACGTGATTGATAACAAAAAATTGAATTATTATTTATTAAGAATAGAAACATCACGAAAAATATTGCTATCTTATTGTAATACAATTATAATTGTGCCTTGATATTTTTTTGAATTTTCGATATCATCCACGCTCTTATTGACATCGATAGTTTCTTGCACATATCGCACCAAGCAAACAGGAACTAATAAGCGATTTATTTATCATCTAATAAAATCAACAGACAACAAATAGGTGCGGGTTTGCGATAAGGGATCGAAACGGAAAGATACAGAGTAATTTTACTTGGAAACTTTTAATAGAGTTTTATTGCATATATTGTGTATAATTAGTAACAATAAACACATATATAATACATGCTTCGCAGCTATTATTTGTGCAGTTACTTTCTTTATTCAGTCTAGTCATGAGATTTCTTATCACTCACAATGAGCCTCCTATACATGAAATAAGAATATATTATTTTATTATAATTTCTTTGCAATTTCAATAATATCATGATAAATGAAAACATATAGGAAAAATACTTACATATTTCATGTAAGATAAAAAAATATCATAGACCATCGTCATAGCATTGATGTAAAGTACTCGATATTGCAAGGGCACAAAGAGGAAGTTGATGCATTGTGTAGGTGGCCAAAAACAACAATCAATCTAATATACAACATATATAAATAATATTGCAATAAAAATTATTTATACGTATATTATTATACATTATACATTATAAGAGAAAATTTTCAGTATATAATTCCGCATTTTAATTATTATTTAATAATTATAGATGTATGTTTTTTTATAAGATTATTAAAATGTTAATTAGCACCAAGATAGTTTCCTGTATCATACGTACTTTCCATGTATTGTAAAACTTCAAATTCAGTTCCTTGCAGATCTCCTCCACTTTGCGATGCTCCATTATTCCGAGGCCAACGAAAAAAATTGCCAGGCACGTAGGACTCGCGATCGATTGATCGAGAAGCGTTTTCTTAACTACCGATTTTGCGTTTTTACCCGGCAAAACTCTGTCTAAAATCATGTAAAACCAATGGTGAAACGGGCCTTGAAGCAGTCCGACCACTGTCATATTCCTTGTTCTCGTGTAATCGTGCTTAGGCGCGTTGGAAATTGCTGTCTTTTCGTCCTCCGGCGATGCTGCCATAACTCTAGTCGGAAAATATTTCTGAGAATATTTCTTCCAATATTTACTGTGCTGCTGGATTACATCCCCTGTTGCCATCATTAAACCGCAGCTCACGGTATTGGTAATTAACAGATATTTACCTAGATATATTATAAGATGCAAAATTATAAATTTATTTTACTAATAAAAATAGAACATTATAATCTAAAAGCAAGAGACAAACTTACCAAACAATAGCTGACGCAAAATACCCATTTGTAAAGAATTATATTATAAAATCCTTTTTAATTGCCTTTATAAAGCCTATATAATTTGCTATATAAACTTGGATTGTTTTAAATTTCGTTATTATAATAGAGATGAAACAGATTGTTCGAAACGAAAGCTTCTGTAATCGCAAATATTTCTTGTAAATTATATATATGCAAAAAAATATTAATTCAAATATCTGTTTTCTGAATCAAATTATTTTTTTCGAATCGCCATATATGTTATAAAAATAAATGCGTCGGTAGGATAACGCTCGATCCTTGACTGCTTTCGTCTCTAAATTCGTTTTTCTTCTTTTTATAAATTTGTTGTTATTTAATTAAGCGATTCTTCTTAATTCTTCGGTGCTTGTGAAGACGGAATGTTCGCTGGATAGATATGCGTGGCATAACTCTCGGACTGGCTGATTGAAGATTAATCGTCTTCAGGCGCAGTATAGGCGGACGCCTCTAAATGCACGATAGAACTGCACCAATCACTCGAGTTACCATCATGTATCCAACTGTACTGTTTAATGAGATCGCAAGTCCGTTAAATATACGGGACGCCGCGGCAATTAAAAATTCCGTTGAGGTTGCGCAGTATAAATGACGCGTCTTATCTCTTCCCGATCGCGTATTTCTTCAAATTTTCTCTCTTGTCTGATATGATATAATACACAAAGATACAGATTTATCAAAAGCTCATCTCACTGTTTATAAAACTGTTTTAAACGCTACTCGATATATTGATAGAAAAATAGAACTATGATAAGAAGAGCCTTTCCTTCGATGTACTTGCGCTTAAACTATATCTTATTTAAACATATTAGTATAAAAATTTTAATATACGAATTTCCTTTCTATAAAACCAAAGAATTAGAAAATTTAGATGGCGTAATAAAAGTATTCGTAAAACTAGAGATTTAATACTAATATAGAACTTGTGCATTGTAACTACAAACATTTCATGAAAATAACGTTTTTATTACTGATGCATTGATCCACTCTACATCTGTAAAACTATAAGGAATTTTTATTAAGATAATGATTCATTTAAAATTTTTTATTGGTAGTCGAAATACAACTTAATTAAACAAGATGGGATATTTATGCATTATTTAGCCGCAACAGCTTTAGGTTTTGGCAAGCCTTCCCTGAATCCATTCCTATAGATATAGATATGAAATAGTTACAAAAATATATATATACATAAATTATAACATAGATTAAATAATATAAAACATTTCTCTCATTTATAATTAAGCTAATATAATTTATCTCAGCTATAATTAACAAATAAGAAAGCAGCAAAAAATTGCAACAAAAAATCTAATCTTTTCTCGATTGATCGTTTTAATATTCAGTAATTATTTTTAGATTTTAAAAATTTAGCCACTATGACTCACTTGAATTTACGGCGGACAATCTTAAGATAACGCATACGGCCAGTACCAGTGGTCTTCCTCCTCTTTGCCTTAACTGACCAGTTGTCTGTAACCCAATAAAATTCCAATTAATATCATTAAATTTAGAATATTAAAATATATTCTCAAATAGACATATGATAGTCCTCTATGTAAACTTATCATGCAACTTACATGAACGCATCTTCTTGGCTGGGTAGCCACACTGAGCACATTGCGACTTTTGGATGTGGTAAGAACTACGTCCACATCTTCTGCACAATGTGTGCGTCTTATTACGCCGTTTACCAAAACTGGATGTACCCTTCGTCTGTGAACATTAAAAAAAAACACACGGTGAATATAACCTGCAACATTGGAGTCAATGTCGAAATTTGACTTACAAAAAAAAATGGACAGCGAACGTTACGATCAATAAATTTTTATTTTTTTAATATTAAACGAACAAAGTGAAAAATGAATTCTATAGCGTTATTTAAACGTGTCTGCGCATAAACATTATTATAACCTGTACACTGGTAACGTGTCAGTATATCAGATCAAGATTTTTTCCTCCAATACTATTCACTTATATTAATTCTACTAAAATTCAAGACATCTTTTTCATGCCGATAAATCGGCTAATTATTGAGATGACGGCGAAATAAATTGATTTGAACGACACAAATTTATCTTACCATCTTGGGCAAAGGATCTGCAGGAAGAGTCCGAGTCCGATCGTTCCTTTAATCAGGCTATTCCGAAATTCCCTGTCATTTCAATTCCCTTCGTTCCGATTCCCTAGAGTGCGTTCAAAAATCCTATTCTTATGACTGGAACTAAAAAAATTTCTTGATTTTAATTGGTCAATCAAATGCCATTTTAAGAATAAATTTTGGAACATAATCCAATGGCGAGATCAACGAAAATTTTCCAAAAGAATTATAGAATCCGAATGCATTCTAACATAATTTCCCGGCTGTTTGGCAAAAATGAGAAAATTAAATTTAATTATAGAATTATAGATAAAACTATAGATTTATAGTAGCCTTGTAGTATTGTTATATAAATAAGAAATAATTAAATCGATTGCTACACAAAATTAATTTAATTATAAATTTGATTTAAATTAATAATTTTGTAAATCTCTAATCGTCTAATAAAATTAAAATTTTATTTTTCTAAATTAGAAAACTGAAAATCTAACTTATAAAGTTAATTATATTATATTATACATATATGCATATATATAATATATACATATAAAATTATTTCATTATTTAGGGTTATCAAAATTAAACCTTTTCTTTTTTGAGTAAGCATTTATTATTAATAGTATATAATTAGAATTCTATAAGCCTGTCTGCATCAGTGAGCACTTCCCGAGAATGTTGACTGCCAGATGTCACAATATGTTGAGCTCCGACTAAGCAATCCTTCAATTCAGTACCTTCTTCGATGGTACAACCATTACATAATATACAATTATGGATAACACATCTGAAAAAAGATGGTAGAGAACTTGTAAGTACTCATATTTATATTGAGGAGAAAATCTCCTAGACATTACTCATATTGAGGAGAAAAATCTCAATCAGGATACTCAATACTATTTTGAACTTACCTTTGTTTAATAGTTACATGTCCCATTATCACGCTCTGGGATACCCTTGTTTTAGATTCTACAACACTGTTTGACCCAATATAACTGTGCTTAAGCGATGTTTTCTCTTCAATAGTCGAATTATCATCTACGTAACATTCCTGCATTTGTGTACTATGTATAGTCGCTGTGCTCGAGATATTTGGCAGTAGCGCCAATTGCTCGGTAGTTTTGCCATTAGCACCCCACCATTCTAATATCTATACAAAATTCTAAAGTTAATACTTTCTCTTTTTTATGTACTTGTAATTTTTTATATTTTTTATATACTATAATATATAAATAAATTAATATATATAAAGAATATATATTAATATATATAAGAATTAAATATACTAAATTATCTTTATCATTAGAAAGATTAATATCTTACTTTAGCATTTGCAAAATGATACATCTGTACAGTGTTTGCTCTAAGACCAAACTTTTCATTTGATATATGACCATAACATCGTATTATATCTCCATAATATGCTTCTTCCAAATCAGTGCTATGATCATTGAATGCTGACATTTTTCTTATCAGTTTGTCTAAAGGTTTCTCCACTGCAAATCGAAAGATATCTTCCTTCAGGTCTACTTGCACCATGGAAGTATTTCTGTCATCTACAGACTTAGGTCTAGATAACTGTTTGCTAACTATGTATGGCAAAAGTTCACCCTTCAATGTAGTAAAGTTTCTGTGGAATATTTTTCATTAAGTTTAAATTAAATTTCAAATATTTCTCATTGCTAAGATTTTACTCACTTATTATATACCAAAAAGTCTAACACCCATTTATTAATGATATACAAATGTGCATCCATCAATTTGGAGTGAACAGTGAAGTTAGTATGTCTCCTCAGGAGTCTCTGTGAGATATTAAATGTTTCCTCAAAATCAGATGCAGAAGCCAAGAAAACTAATCGTCCTGTGTTATTGTCGATACCAATTAAGTCTGTCTCTGGTTTCTGTTTACTCTTTGGACCTGGTGTTACAAAGTCATCTGGTACTTTTGGGACAGGCAGCATAAGAGCTGTTATACTCGCATTATGTTTTCTGTATAAATTCAAGATTTTGGATATGTCGATATTTGCAATCAAATCGCAAGATATCACCAAGAAATCTGTATATATCTTTTCATGAATGAGTCTGATGGAATCGGCTGTCCCAA
This sequence comes from Camponotus floridanus, assembly GCF_003227725.1. Taxonomy (NCBI): domain Eukaryota; kingdom Metazoa; phylum Arthropoda; class Insecta; order Hymenoptera; family Formicidae; genus Camponotus; species Camponotus floridanus. The sequence goes on from NW_020229838.1 coordinate 2,201,085, forward strand.
GATCCTCAGCGCCTGGGATTCCTACAATTTCCAACTTGATTTTTAAACCCAACTTATCCAACGCCGCTGATACTTCAAATTTTGTTAATTCAGAAACCACCACAATCGCTTCCTTGAATCCGGAACGCTCGAGAATTTGCAGAGGATACCAAATCATGGGAACGTTCGCGATTGGGAGCAAACATTTCGGTTGACCTGCCGTAAGTTCTGTCATACGAGAGCCTTTCCCTCCGGCAAGCACGATGGCTTGAAACTCATTGTAATGAACCATTGTTCTCGTGTATGCGAGAGAGAAGCCTACAATAATCAAGATAAGAATATATTATTATAAAAAGCTTATTTGTAAATAACAACGAAAGACAATACCTATATCAATACCTATAGTACCTATAGTAATACCTATATCAATAAATGTACTAATACGTATTAGCTTATGCTAATTCATTTCAATGCGATGCAGTCAGATTATTTGTTCCAAGTCAAGCACATCGGTTTGAAAAAAACAATGATCATGGATACTGAAATTTACGACTACGTGAAAAGTCTCCCAACGAAAAGACTGAGCACGCGATCAGATGATCGATTTCACGCGGCCATGTGTTCGCATTACGTTCTAACCTAAAAAAAGTAACAGATTCCCCTAACCTAAAAACCGACGAGTCTTTGAAGACGAATAGCGTTCTTGGCACGATGAGTGGCGAGTCCGCGGAAAGTGTAATCACGGTGGGCATCCACGTGATAGTCAAGAAGCAGAGCTTCAGTAAAGTATACAAGGTGTCTGAAAATGGTACTCTGATGTTAGGGAAAAACCAGAAGGTGGAGATGCACGAGATCATCGGCAAACCGTTCTGGAGCACATTTGAGATGGTGCCGAAGCATGGCAGCAAAAACACGTACTCGTTGAAGCTGGTGGAGCGAACGGAGTCGTGGGACGACCTGAAAGGCGAACTGAGCGGGCAGGACAATCGTTTCATCACCGACGATGGTACGTCGCAGAGACTGTCAAAGGAGGAGATCCTGCAGTTGCAAGAGTCCGGAAAGAGCGGCAAGGAGATAATCGGCAGTCTCATCGAGAACAGTACGTCCTTCGTGGCCAAGACTGAGTACTCGCAGGAGAAGTACATTAAAAAGAAGGAACGCAAGTATTTCAAGTTCCTGACGATATATAGGCCTACTATCCTGTCACTACACGAGGTGTATTTCAGACAGAATCACGACAAGATCGGCGGTTTGAGAATGGACTCCCTGGCGCAGATATTGTCCTACAGCGATGTACAAGCTGATGGTTTGCACATGCTCTATGATAGCGGATGTCAGGGATTACCCGCTGCAGCTATGCTGAATAGAATAGGCGAAAACACCGGTGGCTACTTGATCAATTTCCATCCAGGCAATGTTCCTCAAATCGCGATTGTTCAGGCCATGAATTTTCCACAGGAGTTAAAAGATAGACATATCGCGGTGAATATTTATAGTTTTCTGAGATTACATTATCAAGGTGAATCGAGTGTATTAGACAATATATCCTCTAAGAAGATTACTGATCATATAAAAGAAACACAAAATATTGAGGAATCAGCAGAAAAATCAAATGGAGAAACCAAGAATAACGAAATGTCCCAAATGAACATTGAAATTTCAGAGCTTGAAACTGACACGAGAGAAAATATAGTCTCTTGTTGCAACACTGAGAAAGGTACTGATACTTTGAAACGGAAACTCGATGAATCTGAGGAACCCGAAGAAACAATCCCTGCAAAGAAGCCAAAATGGTTTTTGGAGACACAACGTGCTTTGGATTTATTGAACAACTCAAAGGCTCGTGGTTTGACTATTATAGCGAAAGAGCATCCTTTAAATATCGTAAACGAGCTATTACCTTTTCTGGGAGCCTCTCGACCATTTGTCATCTTTCATACGTATCGAGAGCCATTACAAGAAACTTATATGGAACTTAAACAGAAACGCAATGTAATAAATGTAAAACTGTTTTCGAACTTTTTACGTTCATATCAAGTATTACCCGACAGGACGCATCCTGATATACTCACTAGTGACACTGGTGGTTACATTTTAACAGGATATTTAGTTCGATAATAGCGTTTAATAAATGCGTAATTTAAATAAATTTTGATATGGAAAATTGAACAGCGTATGTTTCGATAAAGATGTCAAAAGATAAAATATATAACATCAATGATGAAAAAATTATAATTTTTTAGATAAATATAAATAATTCTATTTTACATGTATTTACATTTATTATTGTACTTTCCTATACATTTTATAATCTGCAATAATTCCTTTTTTTAAACAATCAATTTTTTAGGAGCTACATTATCCTTTTTAAAAACTGCAAGAGAACTTGCTTAAGTTCTATATATATTATTCAAAAGTAAAGTTAAAAAGCAAAATAGAAAAATAATAATCCTTTTTTCCATGTATGACAAATCGAAAAATTATCACATGTTGTTATACAACATTACAATATTTATCAAATTATATATTATTTCATAATATATTGTTTATAATATGTATTGTGTATTTATTTCAAATTCTTCGTAAATATTTGTACGAAATGCTTGTATTGCTTCGATTTTTAATTTTTTTTTCTCAACATTTTATAAATTTTACTACAGCTTTTGAATCAAGAAACTTGCCAAACAGAAAGACGAAATATTCTCTTCCTGTTATTTTCTCATTATAATTATTTTACAAAAATCGCGTCCGCCAAACAGAACTATATCTGGCGCCATCGCGCGCCATAATCGGAAGAATCTTGTTCGTTTGGCCTTCTCTCCGCACTCTGCGATTTGGCGAACATTGTCGGAATTCTCGGAAGGCCTCCGTTCGGAGGGTCCTCTTCCACTCTCTTGTCTCTTACGTGGAAATTGAATCGTAGACTCTCCACAATCTTGTCTCGGTTGAATAAAATTACGAGGATGCCGACGAACAGTAATCGCGTAACTTGTACGCGAGCTCTCCCGCGGGCAAAACCGTTCTCCTTAGGTTAGAAAAAGATCGGAGGAAATTCGAAACACCTGATCGTGCGCGCGACAATCTCGAGTTGCAAATTAAAATTCGCGAGCTCGCCGATCCCCGATATCGCGCTATCTTTCTTCCCTGTTTTCTCTCCGCTGACAGATAACGAGTTCCGCGTGCTTACATCATCATTAACCGTCATTGGTATTGCGTCAAGTTTCGCATTGCTGTGTAATAATCGCGATGGCCACTTGGGACGGCTCGTTCCCAGACGATCCGAATTATTCCGCCCGAGACGCCTGTGCCACGCGAGACAACTGGATGTACCTCGACGACAACTCGGCATATCTGCAAGACGTCTCCGCGAGGTGCTACTATCCGGGAGCAGGTGGTCGACCAGTGTACGAGCAGGACGGATCCGCCGACCCTTTCTATCAGCATCCGTCGAATATGGTGCCTTTAGAAAATACCTATCAGGAACACATACTGCCAAGCACGTCGTCCGTCCCAGGCGGCTCGCAAACGTCGAATAATTCGCATAAAGCGCCCTTCTTCCGTGACAATCACAAGCCGAGATCCAAGGGCAACAGAACGATCAGCTTGACGACATTCACTACGTCAAAAGGCGATACCATCCAGTCCAGCATAGTGCAAAACTCAAATTTACACGCTACAGCCAACGAATTCGTGCCAAACAGTATTAGATTGAATAAGAAGGACAGATTTAGTAAAAAGGACGATTATAATAACATGGCTGGAGGTAGTTTTGATGCGCAGGATTTCAGGCCAAGATCATTTCACAAGTATACATCAGATAATAGATACAAGGGTGAAAGACGCTATGATAATAGAAGGGATGTAAATTATTGGCAAAAGAATCCACAAGATGCACAAATACCATCAAGATCTAAATACAGGGATACTCAGAGAAATGGGAGAAATTACAATAAATTTCAGAATGGAAAATATTATAATAGAAGGTATCAATCAGATGCATTATATGTTGAACAATATGCTGATGGAAAAGCTCGTACACCTACAACTGAACTCAGTGATTCGTTTGATAGCAAGGAAAATAAACCCTCTGCTAAAGGATTTCAGGAGAATGACTCGTCTTCAGATGTTGGTAAAAACAGAGAGGGTACATGCAAGGATAATGACACAGAGAAAAATACTTCCTTGCAAATTCTTGAGACACAACGAAATAAATCTAAGCAATTCACTGACCACACTAATGCATCTAATTATCATAAATATAATTATAAATATAAACATTATTATAAATACAATTCTGATGATGTACAGTCTGAATCTGATAATAAATATAAAACTGCAGCTACAAAGTATATGCATAAAAAAAACAATGAGGTGACAGCAAATCACAAAGAGAGGAACTTGGAAAATTGGAGAGATAAGACAGAAGATAACGAGATAGCACGAGTACAAGGAAAAAATATAAAGAAAAAACATAAAATTGGTAAGATTATACAATTTTTATCAAAATTAAATTATTATATAAAACAATATATATATATATATATATATATATAAAATTATTTTATTTTATTCTTGTCAGATGATGATGCTAGTCAAAGGGAAAGATTGACAGAGCAATTGAACAAGGGAATATTAGAATGTTTAGTTTGTTATGAGCATATCAAGCAAAGTGACTATGTTTGGTCCTGTAGTAACTGTTGTCATGTATTACATTTAAAATGTATTAAAAAATGGGCTAAATCGTCTCAGAGCGGTAAGTAAGAATAATACTTCTTCATAATACTTCTTGTTGTTATGACAAATTATGAAATATGAATTTTAGAGAACAGTTGGAAGTGCCCAGCCTGCCGGGATATTAGTTTTCTCGTACCAGAGGATTATTTCTGTTTTTGTGGAAAGAGAAAGATGCCGGAATGGAATCGTAGGGACGTGGCACACTCGTGTGGCGAGATCTGTGGTCGAAATCTATCCAAGAACAATTGTACACACAAATGTAATCTGCTCTGCCATCCCGGCTCTTGTCCACAATGCGTGACGATGGTGACCAAGTATTGTGGCTGCGGAAAAATGTCGAAAATACTGCTGTGCAGCGGTCAGCAATTATTGCAGTGCGATTCGATATGTGAAAAGAACTTGTCATGCGGCAAACATACCTGTCGGAGAAAGTGTCATCAGGGAGAATGCGGGCCTTGCGACAAAACCGTGCAACAAAGTAATATTTTTGTGCTCTAATATATATTTCATTTTTAAGACATTATATTAAGATTGTAATGGATAAAAGTTAGCATGAGAAATCAATATATAATTGTAATACTTTTGTTTTTCATTTTTGTTTAGCCTGTTTTTGTGGTAAAAATACTCAGGAGGTACCTTGCCGAGCTAATGTCACAGATACATATTCCTGTAATAATATTTGTAACAAACCATTGGATTGTGAGAAACATTATTGCCAAAAAATCTGCCATTCGGAAGCATGCGAACCTTGCTCCTTGACGCCCGAGAGAGTCACGACGTGCTGTTGTGGTCAGACACCATTAACAGAAAAGAGAGAAAGTTGCTTGGATCCTGTGCCTACCTGTGACAAAATCTGTTCTAAACGTTTGAAGTGCGGCCAGCCTAGTAAGCATCTGAAAAATATTACACACTTTCCATTTTATTATCATATCAATATATTTAGTACATGATTTTGTTCGCGCAGGTAATCCACACATCTGCAAGGCACTATGTCACGTCGATGAATGTCCGGACTGCGATTTGAACACCAATGTCAAGTGTCGATGCGGTAACATGGACCGCGAGATCGCTTGCAAGGACCTGACGAGTAAAGCCGACGATGCGCGCTGCGAAAAGCGTTGCAAGAAGAAACGATCTTGCGGCAAACATTACTGCAATCAGCTATGTTGCATCGATATCGAGCACATCTGTCCATTGCCATGTTCGAAAACATTGAGCTGCGGTCGGCACAAGTGTCAAGAGAGATGTCACATGGGTAAGTTTTATTGCAATCGTATATTCGTGCATAGTATCGGATCGCAAGGCGAGAAACGAATTTCTTCTTTCGTCGACAGGGAGATGTTCGTCTTGTTGGCAGAGTAGTTTCGAAGAGCTGTACTGCGAATGCGATGCTGAGGTGATCTATCCACCAGTACCGTGCGGGACGAGAAGGCCCGCTTGCAATCGACCATGTTCCCGCGAGCATTCCTGCGATCACGAGGTGCTGCACAATTGTCACAGCGAGCCCACGTGTCCGCCTTGTGGCGTTTTGACTCAGAGATGGTGCCACGGTAAACACGAACTTAGGAAAGCTGTACCGTGCCACGTAAAGGAGATCTCGTGCGGTTTATCGTGTAACAAGCCACTGACATGCGGACGGCATAAGTGCATCACAATGTGTCACGCCGGGCCGTGTGAAAGACCCGAACAACAATGTATACAACCTTGTAACACAACGAGGGAACTGTGCGGACATATCTGTGCTGCTCCATGCCACGAAGGCAAGTGTCCAGATATGCCTTGCAAAGAGATGGTTAAGGTAAGAATAACTCATTATATATCAAGTAATTAGAAGTATGCAAAGAGAATTGCAAGCATGACGAAATCATTCGAGAATTTTTACATCCTATATCTTTTATTATATTGCAGGTTACATGTCAGTGTGGACACAGAACTATGAGTCGTGTTTGCGCGGATAATGCACGAGAATATCAACGAATAGCGAGCAACATACTAGCCAGTAAAATGGCCGATATGCAACTCGGTCATTCCGTCGATTTAGAAGAAGTATTCGGGCAAGGCGCAAAGAAACAGAATCAGCTAAAGACCTTGGAATGCAATGATGAGTGTAAAACAATAGAGAGAAACAGGAGACTTGCACTGGGATTACAAATCGTCAATCCTGATTTGAGCGGCAAGTTAATGCCCAGATATACAGATTACATGAAACAATGGGTCAAGAAAGATCCGCATTTTTGCCAAATGGTTCATGACAAATTGACGGAATTGGTCCAAAAAGCGAAAACATCTAAGCAGAAATCTCGAAGTTATTCATTCGATGTTATGAACAGAGAAAAGCGCCATTTCGTGCATGAGTCATGTCAACACTTTGGTTGCGAGAGTCAAGCATATGACGAGGAACCGAAAAGAAATGTCGTTGCCACTGCTGTGAAAGATAAGGTGAGAGATCATTTATTTAAGTTCAACGCATCATCTTTATAATAAATATATCCCATTGCAGTGTTGGCTACCAAGCTATAGTTTATTAGAAGTGGTGCAGCGGGAGAAAGGACAAAGAAAAGTTCCAGGACCGGTACTTAACGCTTCTAAGGGAAATAATTCTACAAAGTAAGATATTTGCGTTCACAATAGTCATATATTGTGATTAAATAAAAATACAAAATATAATTATATAATTGTATTGTAGGACTGTTCTTTCGTTACCCGTAAAACAGAATCAGAAATCATTACCATCACCATCAACTGCAAAAACATCTGATAAAGAGATAGATTACTTCGACTATCAAGGATGAATCGGTAAATAATTAATGTATAGCATACAACTGTATAATGAGCTGTATAATGTGTATCATAAATGAAGTTCTGATACAATTGTAATTATACAATGAATATGGTGATTTTGTAAGTAGAAATGTAAAACATTATATTGTTATCAGTCATTTTCGATTTGTTTTTCTTTTTTTTCATATTGAATGTAAGTTTTAATTAAAGGCAAATTCATTAGGTTTATACTATAAAAATTTAACAATAATAGAAAGGTTTTTTATGTCTATAAAGATTTTGATGGATTAATTATTAGCAGGAAAGATATTATTTTATTATATAATTTCCAGAACATTTGAACGATATATTCTTGTTAACCCTTTCGTGACCAGTGGGATATATATGTCCCACATACAATTTTGTTTTCCCACTGGAACGGCAGTATACTAGAAAATAAAACAGTTATTACAGTAATACAGGAAATAAAAATTAATTCGGTCACGAAAGAGTTAAATAGAATATAAAAATGGCATGCAAAAAAATGTAATATGAAAAGAATAATCAACAATATACTTCTTTTTGCTACAAAAGAGAATAGTCTCTAATTTTTCTTATTATTCCAAAACTATATATACTCCTTAAACTTAATCTTTAATATTACAAAAAGTTTTCACTACTTTAAATCGATTTTGCATATTGATATAATATATTAAGTACAACTATAGATTTTTGTTTATATTAAACAAAGTGTTCAAGTTTTTTTTCTCTTTATTTCTACACAATTCTCTTTTCTTCAATAAACCTTTTACATACTTGTTAATTATAATATTGATATTTCTTAAATATAACAATATGATAATCTTTACTAGAATATAATAAAGTAATATAAATGATAGCGATATAAATGATAAATTTTTATATTCTATTTTTGACTACTCAGCTACTATAAGACAAATTCTACTACGTATAGAACGTAGATGTACAAAGTATCTAAAAATCAACTGACATCTTTTTACTTGGTCAAAGTTAAGTATTGCTAAGAATAAAGTCAGTGCTCTGTAGGTGCTATATGATATAAATTGATATCTTTTATACTTTTGGGTATCTCAAGAATGTTTTCAAGAGGCATTCTTTTATAATTCATTAATAAGAATTATGGCAAAATTGATCTTGATTGAGACTGTAATATATTATTTTTTAAATATTTATTGTAATTTACAACTTTATTTGATATAGGTAACTATATTTAATTATATACCCAACAGTTATGTGTGTTAAGAAATTATTAACTTTTCTAATCAGATATACACAATAAAGAGCCTTTATTGGATGAAAACTTTAACTATTGTAATTGTGATATACATTACAATCTTACATCAGTAAAAATAGTGATTTTATATATATATATATATATATATATATATATATATATATATATATATTAAAATTTCAAAGTTCTTATCAATTTGATTAAAACAATAGTTATTTTTGTTATTGTACATCCAATTGTATATAAATATTTATCTATGTCTATAGTTTTTTGTAGAAGAATTCTTGTTAGAATAATAAGATTTTCTCTTGTAAACATTTAAAATAGTTAACACGAGTATTTGGCACATGAAACATCAATGATAAATTTTAAATATATATTACTCTACTCTTTTATTATACTATATATATAAATTTCAAACAGATAGTATTACTGAGAGACCTTTTATGCTCCTGTAAGTATTATTACTAGATTTCTCACTTGTTCTGCCCACATAGCATCTATGTTCAAAAGACATTCACAGGACATCCTGAAGATGTCCAATCGTCCGAAGAGATCTTCTGGATACCTTCTGGACGTCTTTTGGATATGCATGCTATGTGAGTGGTTGTTCTACAGTAAGATTATAACGGAATGATATATATAAATAGAATTAATATATTTGTGTGGGTATATATATTTATAACGAAAAATATACATAAAAATTAAAATATGTATACATAACAAGTATGTATACATAAAATATTAATAAATAAAATGTATGTATACATAAAATATTAAAATATTTATACATAACAAGAAAAATATAGTGGTATATACAATATCACATATGAACAAAATAATTTGGTCGCAAGTGTCTGCAGAAGACATATTATTTAAAATTATAATAAAAATTATAATAAAAAAATTTAGATATAAAAATGAATGTCTTTAATGCGCACGGAGTTTTCAGAAATAAAATAATATTTAATTTACCTTAATGTAAAGCAAAATAAAATAAACACAATTACAAAAAAGTCTATATAGTGATATAGTTTTGTTTTTTTTAATCGTAAATTGATTTTTACAGTCTTTTATCTCACGGAATATAGTGTTATTTATAAGCTTACATAAGCGTAAAATGGCCTCCTATTCTAAACACATAAATATGGTATCACATATAGGATCACAACACTGTTACAAATTCCACTTGCAGATAAGTTATCTATGTCATTTAGTCATAGTGTAATTTTGTTGAACATTCAATAATAGGGCACTTTGAGAATTTGGGTTCGTACTTTTTACTTCTAAGCATTGGTGCGGTTGTAAACACATAGTAAAAACGCGGTTTTTCATGTGTTATCCATAAAAGTCATCGATTATTTTTTAACATTTTTGTTCATATATGTACATATACGCAGTCAATTTCTTTTTTTGCCTTTTTTTTGTTTTGCTTCGAAAATATTCCGCATGGATTATATATGAGTTAAAAAAATGATATATATTTCAACAGCAGAAAAAATATATGTGTATATATATATATATATATATATATATATATGTATATATGTATATATGTATATATATATATCTTTCTGCAAAAGAATATAGTGAAAGTTATTAAATTAATTAATTGGAAACCTAATTTAATGTAAAAAATAGATATCTGTTTTGTGATATACATGCTTCAAATGAACACTTTGCACGAGAAGTGGATTTTAGAAATATTACTATTGCACCAGCTATCAGATGTGTTGTCTAAACACATATCTCGTGTTTATAAAATGTTACTGATCTATTGCTATGTTTTTAGCACATTTTACGAGACTCTGTCTCGTCTGTCATGTATTGGTATCAATACCTTTTGCACGATTTCTGAAGAAATTGCTACCAATTCATGATAATGACTATCTATGTGAAAATAAGAGTATCATTAAGAGTATCATTAAATTTTATATAACACAATTCTTTTCAATTAAAAATATTTCAGTTTTAGAACAAGCATTAAAGAGAATAACGAATGTAAATGTATTGTGATCAAAACATTAAAATACATATACGATATGTTTGAGTATGTGCATGCGCACAACATGTGTGTATTCATACAGATATTTTATTCATACATACATACATACATACACACACACATATGTGTGTGTGTGTGTGTGTTATATGTGTATTATCGTGCTCTATTAAACACAAATATGTAATGTATATCTCGATATCCCGATCATAGTACATTTATATTTGTTATTTTTTTTAATGTTTGTTCTAAGGTTGTTCGAAATTTTTAATGGAAAAGAATAGTGTTATATATATATAATATGTACATAAAATTTGATTATTTAAAATAACCAAGGAATTACATCACAAAATATATTAATTGTCGCGTGAAGGAATGATATTAAAACTTAGTAAAATAAACGAGAAGAATTATCGTTTGGCATCTTCATTCTTTGAATTACGGCTGAATGTACTATTGCTTTATATGTAAGGATTGTTTCCTCTTTTTACACGCGAGGAATAATTAGGATAACTACTCAGATATTGATGTCGCGGACTTACTGACGGTTGTTTAGTTACACTCGCCATAGCACAGCCCATCACAAGTTCAAATGCTCTTGATATTGTTTGGTATAACAGCCATGGCCACGGCTTGGGAAATTGCGTTGGTGCCGGCTCTGTACCATATTGTACAGTTTCAGCGAAGAGTCCTTAAAAACAAATTAATTGTATTAGTATTATTATAAGAGATATTAGTAAAATATCTCGAGTTTATTTTTGTTATTGTGTTATTTTAATTATATTTAATAACTATATTAAATACCGTATGGTCCAAAAATACGAAAGGCATCCGTGATGCACAAAAGTATCCCTAGAATTGCAGTGGCGCGCGTGACATTTAATACTCTTCGCACCTGAGACTTTCTGGCAGCCGCGGTGTCCGCTTCTGGTATATGCAACGGTGTATCGGATTTTGCTCGATTCACATATGCGATGTGATTCAATATCGAGTGAAGAGTAAAATCCGTGCTCTGCAAATAATATTTTATTATTTTATCGTGAAGTTCCAGCCGATAAACCCTCTATAAGTGTATTTAAAATAATGTCGAAGAATGCGTGTTTTGTTTTCGATAAATTGAATAAGATAATAAGTCGTACCATAACTCTTGCTTCGTTAGGCGTTTCAGGAAGCAAGTTAGTTTCCGCTGTAATATTCTCCGGGTCTTCAAGATTTTTGTCATTCCATGACAGATTCTTCTTGCGCGTTTTCGTCTCTTCATCTTTGCTCTTCGAGTTATCTTTCATCAACGCCGCCTTCTCGCTGCAATCAGGTTGATCCGAATCTGATTCGGATTTCTCCTGTATCTCCATCTTTACAGGTACTATACTCTGAAAGTGCGTGGGACTCCTATCCAAGGTTCTGATGCTGATATCGCTACTTCGACGATTTATAATTAACGGCTTAATATGAACGAATTCGGAGTTACGTCGGTAGCAGCTCTCGGAATTTCTACGCGAGTCAGGTCGAGACGATGCAAAGTTACCAATGTCGGAACTGCGTCTTGAACCTGAAATATTATCAAGCAATAAATAAAAGAAGGTATCTATAAGATATTTTAAAAAACACCCATTAAATATGTAGCGTTATTCCTGACCAATAATTGAGTTGAAAAGTCCTGAATCATTTTTTTCTATAATGTTTAATAAAGCAGTAATTATGGAATAGCCGCGCGCTTGATAGTACACATGAACGCATACTAACAGGCGCGCGGCTCGTTGATGTGCGCTCGGCTAAAAAATCGGCTGATTGACGTGATTTTACTCCATAATTACTGATTACTGAAACATTATAGAAAAAAATGGTTCAGGACTTTTTAATTAGATTTTTGATCAAGAATAACATTGTATACTTAATAGGCGCTTTTTAAGATCCCTGTACATCTGATTTTTATCCCTATACATCTGATTAAAATTTCAAACATATCTAAATTAAAGCATGAATCTTGTATTTTATATGTGATATTTACCCACAGGGCTGAGATCCAGAACTTTAGGCAATCTACCATGTTCACTTTCAAGCGGTAACATTCTTCTAGGTGTCCGATTACCGAAATCGCTGTTCCTCCTGAGCTTAGTCGCAAACTGTGAACCGCGATTCTTCTCATGGGTAAAATCGGAGCAACGTCTCAGTTCTCTGGTGCTACCTGACGGTGTGATATTCTCCGAGTATCGTCGAGATATGTTGTCGGGTGAACGGCTTCTCTCAAGCGGCTCGTCTCCTCGTGCCCTTGGAAAATGCCTGGGACTACCTTCCGTCATACGTCTGCATTCCGTGATCGGGGACATATCATCCTCGTTTATGAATCTGACGCTACACTCCGAGTTTCTGCGTGACGATCTGTTGGATGTATCGCTACCTCGTCGGCTAGCCATTGAACTTCTGCGACTCGGACTGGACACAGTTATAATCGGCAAATTAGCGATCGATGGGGTGGGAGTGGGTGGTCTCACGTAGACCTCCGGTACTGCCGATTTCTGTTCCTGCGACGGTGATTGTACAGTGCACGCGGGTACAATCGTAACACGAGTCGCTTCCTTCCGTGCTGGTTCTTCCACCTTATCTGGCTTGTCCACCTTGGCCGTGACTTGCGATTCTGAAATCATAAATCTCAGTCGGATCTCTTCACACTTGGAAGAGAGATTCATAATAAAGTATTACCTTCTTCCGTGACCGTGACAGCCTCTTCCGCCGCTTTTACCTGCGTTCGCGGGTTCGGATTCCTCCGGACTCTTCATCTTTGGACCAAGTAAGGTCGGTACCAGCGCGGCAGCGACTGAAGTCGCCAAATTGCTATACGGCGCTAACATCGCGAGCTGCATGATACCTGAATCACGAGTAAGAGTGATTCAGATTAGAGACAAATGACATGAAAATGGAAGAAAACGGCAGATTTTAAAAAAAGAAGAAAATACATTAAAACTGAGATATATAAGAATAAGATAGAGTCGAATGGCAAGAGGCAGACCTTTCTGATGTGCGTTGGAATTGTCCCGTGTCAACATGCTGTTCGGCATGGTACGAAGCAGATGATCTACCTTATAAGCCGCGTGCAGGAACGCGAGGTACAGGAAGACACTCGATACGAGAAACGCCGCTTGAACCACGTATTTCGCCATGTAGCAATTATGGGAGGACAGAGTGATGTCGCTGGCGATTATGAAGAAGAAATGTGCCGTTATAATGAGACTGAGGCAGGATTCTTTTTGTATCTTCTCCGGGCCAAATTTCAGCTATTGCAAGATACCCATGTGAGAAATTTCTAATAACAATTTATATTCTACATAAAACTTGTTACATTTTAATATAAACACCTTTGTCAGTTGCAGGAAAGCCAATTGTATTAGGCAAAAGGCAGACGCGATACACGGATATCCAATGTCCCATAATATCGACCCGATGACCTTCGGCATCATCTCCTTGAGATTGTATGGATCTATGAACAGACATGCTGCTCTCGACGCTCCGAGTAAACATAGGAATATATTAATCGTAGACATAAACGGCCGGCTCGATATGAGAGATCTGTATAAAAAGAGACAATCTCGAGGTAAATATAAATATTCCCTAATGTCGTCGATAGATGTATACGGACGTACCTTAAATTTAGAATAGAGAAGAATGTATAAAACCCAAGTACGAAGAAAAGGCATGCAAAACCATACGTATGCAGTAGGAACATCCATCTTAAGTCTTGTTGTACCGAACTCCACGACGGAGCAGTGACCAGTGATTTGTCTAGGATTGCAGAGTTCGACGAGTTTGATACGCAATTTTGTCCGGCAACAGGCGTTGGGATCGTTACGTTTACACCTAATTGGCAAAACATTCGAGTGAGAAACGATGCGTGTGTCGTAAATATTCTCTTGTGTTTACATAAAGTACAACAAAATGCAATTTATCCCATTAATTGTTGCACATTTTTTTCTATGTAATAATTGATCGCATTTAAATATTTATAGTACGCAATTTTCTAAACTTCAGTTTTAATGAAACATACCATGTTATTCAAAAAATTTTTCGCGCTATGATTTCGACGTCAAAAGTTCGATTATACGTTTTACAAATACAAAAATAACACTACTGCTTATAATATATATATATATATATATATATATATATATAGTAAAGTCTATGTATATTAAACATTAAGATATAATGAAGATAACTGACCACGAGTCCAATTAGCCAGCCTATTCATAATCCCTCGATATGTCCACAGCACATCACTGAATCTTGTAGCGTCAGTTAGTCTTACGATAGACAATGTTTAATATGTTGCCGTCTTTAATGTAGCACACGACGTTCCGCGGGATGACGTTGGTGAAATGTGGGTAGCAGCAACAGGCTTTACCTATAGAATGGCTTGATTCACGCACCCCTTCTCACTGAATACAGCCACTGTCTCCCTTCAGTTAGGATTATTGATCTTAGTTGAAGAGAGGGTTGGAGGGGAGGCACTTATATTGCCCACATAAAGCACCTGGCCTGCTGGTCAGTTGTTTATCTTTAGAGTTTAAATGGAGCAGCGTTAAATTTATCGGTCTATGTTATGTTATGATTCACACCGGCTTTGTTATTTTTGTAAAAGGGAACTTCTGTCTTAGTTTTATCGACGTTTCCTAAGAATTATAAATTCCAACTGCGGCATAAAAGAATACTTCGGAGAACATACAAAGGGGATAAAAATAGTTTGATAATATATTACATATTGAACTTTTTTATTATACGAGATAAATCTTATCCTGTAATCACAGGGCATCAGCTTTTAAAAAATCGATGCCTAACAACTTGAGGAGACGAGGAGAAAAGAGGGAAACGCGATATAAAAACCAATACAGTATTTTTGTCCAAAAATCCTAAATGCGACATGAAATCTTTTAATTCGGAACTTATGAGCGAGATTAATATTTCTAAATGATATAAAAATTAGCAAAAATATAATTAAAACAAGAGAAATTATTTTCTATATAAAAAATGTATATCTATTTATTATATCTGTATTATGGGAATAAACATATTATAAAAATTAAATTTCTACGAATAAACATATATAAATTAATATAAATTAACAGAGAACTATAAATGTAAATTAATATACAATATGTTCAAAACTTATGGAATAAACATTATATTATTTATCAACATATATTAATACATTATCCTAATTAATATTCCTGTATTATTTACACTTACTTTCTTTTTAAAAAGTTTTGAGAAAAGAATATTTATTGAATTTGTACACCACTTAATACTTAACTTTTTCCAACAACAAATCACCTTATATGATATTAAATGGGCAGGATAGAAATACGAAGTGACATATACTAATGAAATATTTTTTAAATAATTTCATCTAGATAATGATTTTGTAATGAAACATAATATATATATATATATATATATATATATATATATATATTTAATATGTATATTAAATTTATATAATATACATATATGTATATACAGGTATCATATAGTATATAATAATGTTATCATATTAATATCATATATGGCTTTGTGGAAGCTGTCTTACATAAAAAAAAATTTTTCACTTCCCTTAATGTAGTTGACAGGCTCTGATTGCAATCAACTGCAACAGAACGAATATAGGACACACAATTTCCGAATATTCCAATGTGTTTTGTGCAGAGAGTTTTTTACATAAAAGGTATTTAAATACAAAGATCAAAAGCAATGATAGCAGGCTCCATAATGCTCGTAAAATGCCTACTTTGATCATTCCTTCCATGTACATTCTGATGAATATTATAGCGCAAAAGTATGTATTGAGACCATCGGCTATAAAAAGTGGTGAGAATACTTCCCACCATCCTGATGTGCCCAGGAAATAGTTATCATCTAATTTTAAAGCTAGTAGCACAGTGAAGAATGTTAATGCAACCAAATTGATCCATATCTCAAATATTGTTAAGCCTAACCAGTGAACAAGTTCATTTAAAGAAAAAATCATTGTAAAAATAATACAACTTTGTATCAGCTATATTGCAATATTATAATGAATTAGAATATAATAGTATGTGTAGTCTCATTACTCAAATGTGTAGTCTCATTACTCAAATGCATTTTTTTGCAGAATTAATATCAGTTTGTTTTAGATCTTAATACAGCAAATGGCACTCTTCTGAAAACACGTATATGTATACCAGAGTTCTGTCTATTTATCTCACAGTTTGCACCATCCAATGTCGTTAAATTATCTGTACAAATATGGACATAATTAAAACTTTATATAAATTTCTGCACAAACATATACACAAAAAATATACTTACCTTTTAGAGTTACAGTAGAAGTTTTTATATCAAGATCTAAGGTTCCATGATGAATCTCCTTTAATCGCAAGGCTAAGTTGACTGCTTTAAACACTACAGCTCCAAGACCATGGATGATTAGCTCCGATGCGCCTTTATCGAATAGTTTTTCACACTTACGTAAATATCCCTTCAAAATAAATATACATGTCAATATTTCGAGAAACAAGTTCTAAACATGTTTATTTCTTCAATTAAAAGTACAAGAGATGATTTTGCCTTTCATCTTTTTAAGATGATACTACCAATTCGAGGAAGTTATCTAGCATATATACATCTCAGTTTTGGTCGAATTAAAAAATTTTTTGTCTTGCAACGCTTTAAAGGTTATGATTTCTGTGAAAAATAAGATACCTTGAGGGGAATTCTATTGTTTACGTAGATATCTCTGCCGTTTTTTGGCACTTTTAAGACCTCATTCTTTCGCAGAATGTACTTGGAATTTGACAAGTTGTTTTTATGGCGCGTGGCCTTTCGTTCAGGGGTGATTTCACTCAACCCCTTCGGATTGTCGTTTGCCTCAGCCATTCTAATATTTTTCGCGGACGATGTCACGTGGAGTTCTCCATGGTCGCTCTCGTTGTCAACGGCGAGCACTGATTGGTCGCGGCCGCTGGACTGTCGATTGCACCAATCAAATGGCGCTGTAGAAGTAGGTGACGAGTACGTGATCAAGTGGGTCACTGACAACAACGCGACATAACCTGCAAAGGATCCGAGGATTCATCGATTGACGAGGGGTGGTTTGTGGTTTTTTTCGACAGTCTTAATAAAAGCCGGCAATATTCAGTCGCCACCGGGAAACTCGACGAGCCAGGGCGCGATGAAGGAGCCGGAGGTGGATCCGAAGAATATGATAAAGAGCAGAGAACAGCTCTACAGGATGATGATCAGGTTGTGTATAATCGTCTCTTTCGCATATATCCCATTGAATTTCCAGTTTCTTTACTAGTAATATCCTTGCAATCTTCTTCAAACGTAAACGCTCGATTATATCGGCTTGCAACATTGATTGTAATTATAACTTCTAACTGATAGCAAGAAGCAATGGATTGAGTAAGTCACGTTGAATGTTTCAGTCAATTGTTCTACGATGGTCATCAAACGTTAGCCGTGCAACTGTCCAATATGATACAAGCAGAACCACCGTGTCCACCTTCGGATCGATTGCTCCATTTGATGTTAATCGGTGCTGCACACGAGCCGGATCGCTCCAAGAAAGATAACAGCAACAACCTGTCTACGTTTGCGTCGAGTTTCGACAATACTTTAGGACCTGGACTAGATTTAGAATTTGAGACGGAGACTCAAACTCAGGCCCCGGAACCAGCGCAGTATGAAACTGCATATGTCACATCCCACAAAGGAAATTGCAGAGCAGGAGCCTTTTCAGCAGACGGGCAATTGATAGCTACGGGCTCTGTGGATGCTTCGATTAAGATCTTGGATGTGGATAGAATGCTTGCCAAATCCGCACCGGATGAGATGGCGCCTGGAGATCAGACCGGTGGCCATCCAGTAATAAGAACATTGTATGATCACTTGGAAGAAGTAACGTGTTTGGAGTTTCATCCAAGGGAACCTATACTTGTGTCTGGTAGCCGCGATTTCTCTGTAAAACTATTCGATTTTAGTAAAGCTAGTGTTAAAAAGGCGTTCAGGACCATCACGGATGCCGATCAAATCCGGTGTTTGTCCTTTCATCCTACCGGAGATTTCCTCATAGTTGGAACTAACCATCCAGTAGTTAGATTATATGATGTGAATACTGCGCAGTGCTTTGTGTGTAGTATACCAAGTCACCAACATACAGCCGGAATAACGAGCATCAAGTATTCACCTGATGCAAAGACTTACGCATCGGCTGGAAAAGACGGTAGCATCAAACTTTGGGATGGTGTGTCGAATCGATGTATAAATACCTTTGTGAAAGCGCACGACGGTTATGAAGTATGCTCGGTGACCTTCACGAGGAACGGCAAGGTAGTAATTCTGATGCAAATAATGTTGCGCAAGATTTAAGATATATTGTAAATTGCAGAGGAAACATTTGCGCATTTATATATTCTTAAATTATACTGAGTAATTGTGTAATTTTGAATTTTCCAGTATTTACTGTCCTCAGGAAAAGATTCCTTGATAAAGTTATGGGAATTGTCTACTAGCAGATGTTTAATAGCGTATACAGGTGCTGGAACTACAGGTAAAAATCTATAAAGGATTTAGGCATATGTGGAATATATTTGGTGCGGTATGCTTCGTTAACGTTACAATATTACCATGATAAATGTACAATTTACGGTGCGACGTTTGTTTCAACAGGTAAACAGGAGCACAAGGCACAGGCTATTTTTAATCATACTGAGGATTATGTAATGTTTCCCGACGAGGCCACAACTTCATTGTGCGCTTGGAATTCTCGTAATGCATCGAGAAAGCAATTGCTGTCCTTGGGTCACAACGGTCCCGTGAGATTAATCGTGCACTCACCAACCGCACCCGCTTTTTTGACATGCAGTGATGATTTTAGGGCAAGATTCTGGTTTCGAAGAATGCCGACTCATTAGCAGGTCGCTGTTAGAGTCGACAATTAAAGGACACTAAGAGACTGCAGAATTTCCATTCTTTCTAATAATTACCAATTTTATAAAGAGGTAAAATTACGCTGAAATCAAAGGTACATATTATGCATGTATCATAAAGTCGAGCGTATTAGATATAATTATGAAAAATATGTTACATATTTATCTAATTTTTTATTTTATCTAGATCATAAGCAACAAACGTACTTTGCATATCTTATTTTATTTCCAATATAAATAATATACGATTTTTAATCATACTTTTCTCTCATAATGAACTCTCTGCGGACAAGGATAAAGGAAAACTTTATCTCAAAGCTGCATATAATTAAAAATATTAAGGAGATAATCTTAATTTTATAAATTATCAATTATACGTGTTTGACTGGATAATACATAAATATATTACATGTAAAAAAAAACATTTTAAATCAGGTAAGTACGCGCGTGCGTAATGTTGGCTGTACTCGATTTTAATACAACAGGTGTTTATGAAAATAATTTTGCTCTATTTCTGAAATAGTTATAAAAACTTTAAAGACTAAACGATTAATGAGTATCTTTATCGACCAGTTCGACTAGTTTATTATAAAATTATGCCAATTTTAATTCTGCGATAATTTTCCATAATTACTTATATTATTTTTAATTACCGAAGGAAACTTTACTCTCTTAATACAACAGCAAGTTGATGCGATTGAAATTATGCGATAGAATTGTATAAAACTTGTTTTACTTGACTTCATAGCATTATTCGAGATACATGCGGATCATTCGATCGACAAGGAACTTCAACGATCTTGAAACGAAATAAAATATCGAGGCGCGAAAACGATAAAAGAATTTCGATGTCGCGTGTTGCGTCGCTACGCGCGTAGTTCGTCGCGGCGGCGCCGGGCGGCGCGCCGAACTCCCGCTCAGGTTTGACGAGGTGTCACGTGACCCACGCTAACCGCCATCTTTCTTTATCGTATAAACAGTGCGACCGGGCGTAGCGCGAATTCTCGCCGTGGAACCGTGGATTTCCCAGTGTTTTTGAGTGATTCGCACGCGAAGAGATGTCCGACGCCAAGACGGAGATCAAGAGCGACAACAACGTCGAGGATGCGTCCAAGGTAAGCGTGCCGGCGGTCACGTCAGGAACATCTTCGTCAAGCCGAGTTTTCATGCCGTGGAGCGGCGTGTGTGCGGCGGAGGCATCTCCCCCTTTCCCGCCTCGCGGCCATCGCGGCCACGGTAACGCTCGTTACGTTCGCGCGGATTCCGGACGGCGACGACGACGGCGGCGGCATACGCCGCCGCCGCCGCAATGTCTACTACGTCGCAGCGCGCGCCATGTGGTGTCGCGCGTCGAGCGACGGCGCCGCGCGCCTCCGCGCCGTCACCGGTCGGTCGCCCGCTCGCCCACCCGTCCGGCGATTTCTCGTAGCTGCGCCGTGTGTACGTACGTACGCACGCATATCCCCGCGTGTCCCGCGTCGTCATCGGCAAAGATGGTGGATGTTTCTTTACCCCGTGCGAGCTCTCGCCAACAGATTGCTCCGTTGCTGCTCTTGTCAATTTTTCTCTCTCCTTCCCTCCTACGCCTCGGGCCCGTGAGCCGTATGATCGGCGCCGCGCAAAAAGGCGGGAAATCGCGGCGACGCCGCGCCAGGAACGTGGCCGTGGCCGCGGTCGCGCGATGGCGATCGTCGGCGTGGCGGTCCGCGTCCGGCAGGAACGTCGTCGTCGACGGCCGGGTACGGGAGTCGCGCGCGAGGCGTATGTATGCACGACGTCGGAGACGATGCGGGGACGGCAAAATGGCGGGAAACTTGAACGAGACGACGGTCTTAGTTCAACGGTCCCCCGATAATCTTATCGCGTCGTAATTATCATGTCGTGCCGTGCCGTGTCGTGTCGTGTCGTGTCCGTTTCTCTTTCCTCCACCGTGACTCTTAATTCTGGAATAATCTCGAGACGCGTGCGACTGCGTAACAAAGCATTTTCTCAATGTATAGATATATACGTAACGCGGTACGACATACGAATCGTGTACGTATGTATGTATATGTGTGTGCATACAACGTGCATGCGTATGAGAGCGAGTGAATATAGGAAACTCGGTGATTTTGCAGGAACAGTCGACGGAGGAAAAACCGACTCCGACGAAAAACAAACGAAGCGGCACCAAGAGGCTGTCCACTCTCGAAAGGACCGCTCAGGAGGGTGAGGCAATCCTAAAGGTGCGTCTCGCGGAGAATCACGCGGTAATCTTGAAGCAGGAAAAACTTTTCGCGTCGTATCGAAGAGAGATCGTCTTATCATATTTATCCAAAATCTCCATCGAGGTCCCGGCGGTCAAGGTCCTCGTCTCCTCCCCTCCGCCCGTTTATTTCCCTCCGTTTTAGCCTCTCCGTCGTCGACTCTGCCTGCTGCCTACGTGAGTGCATAAGGTGACGGGAGTGGGGACGTCGATCGGCCGGAGAGCGGGCGGTGAGGAGGGAAATAAGCGTCCTAGCACGGTGGGACACGAGGAACCAATCGCTGCGTAGGCGCCAATTACAATTTGCTATGTATATTCTTGTGCTATAATAAGAATTTGAAAGATAAATCACGGTGGAAAGTTGATTCCATAAATGTTAGTTAAGATTAAATATAACCCATAAGCGCATAAGTATACGGGATATTATTAAATTATTAAATTAATAAATTATTAAATTAATAAGTTAATATATTTTATATAATTAATATATATTATTAAATTAATATATTTTTTCATATATTTTTTGCAATTTTTGCGCGCGGCTTCTATTGTATTTTCTGATGTAAATCATTCGATAGTATCTTAAATTCGTATTTCTCTTCGTTTGAATTTACTCGGTGCGTTATTCACAGGGCATGAACAAATCCGTCGGCGAAGTAGAAGGGAGAAGACGTACCCGCAGTTCAGCCAGAGGCCTAACTTCGACAACGCCAGTGCCATCGCCCCCCAAAAAGGAGAAAAGAGAAACGTCGACGAAGGGCGGTGGTGGCCGTGGACGTGGACGCCCCAAGAGGCAAGAGAAGAATAATGAAAATAACACCGACGAAGAAACGTCCAACAACAAAAGTGAAAAGCACACGGAAGAAGAGTCTACAAAGATGGAGGTAGACGAGAAAAAGGATGAGGGAAAGGAGGAAAAAGACAGCAAAGCGATACAGAATGAAGACAAAAACGCGGAGGCCGCGGACAGTAAAGACAGTAAAGACGCTGAGAAAACGTCCGAGGCCAATTCCAAGGATGAGAAGTTAACGGAAGAGTCTGAGAACTTGGACGAAGCTAAAACCACCTCTCCCAGAGAAGAGAAGAAGCAAGAGGAAGTGAAAGACAGCTCGGACTCGAGTCAAGATGCAACGGACACAGCAGCGGAAGCGCCACCTTTATCATCAGATTCCCAAAATCCCTCCAACACTGTTACTACCGAGGAAAATAAGGAATAACCTCTTTTCGCCTGTTTTATGATTACTTTTATGTAAGTAATTTAGCTTTTCCATTATTATCTTATATAAAAATTAAAATACAATATATATATATATATACATAATATAAATATTAAAAAAAAAAAAAATATATATATATATATATATATATATATATATACATAATATAAATATTAAAATACAATCTATAATGAAATATACATTCTTATTAAGATTGATTTAGCGTTTAATGACTTATAAGAAATTTGTACAGAAATATTAATATAAAATTTTTATTTTACTGTAGGAGGTACCAAGACGGCGCACATATTGGGGTCACACAAATCCAGTCCCCTTCGTCTATTTTAACTAATTAACACCTTCTTGTCGATCGTTGCTTCAACCAGCGCATTTAGAGTTTTGCTTTTATTTTATCTTCAGACTATTATTTCCAAATAACGCAACTTTCCCGAAAATATGTTTCAATAAAAGTCTATTGTACTGACGTGAATATTAGAGCTTAAAATAGACTTAATTTATCTCTTTCTGCCTATATTATATATATTTATATATATACATATATATATATATATATATATATATATATATGCATATATATATATAATAATGTAGGGAGAGATTGTCAAATCGTGTATTAATAGCTTTAATTCAGTTTCGTCAGTGCAATTTCTAAGTTTTCACACATCAATTAGACAGGTTTTAAACATTGATAATATTAATATTAGATCTTTGCTGTTTGCTCATTATTGTTTTTTGCATTATTATTGTTCTTTTTTAATAAGATATCAAACTGTAAACCTAATCTAGCCAAGTTTATTTTTGTTAATGAAAATATATGCATATATTGTAAAAATTTTATTTTACTTCATCCAACATAGTAAAAATTCTTCTTTTGCGCTGGTTAATTAGCGATAAGCAACGCGAGGTGTAGAGCATACGTTGTTCATGTACAATGATAATATTATTGTAAAATATATTTAATATGGACTTATATAGAGAGAAGAGAAGTTGTTTTCAAATCAGAGCTGACATCTCCGGGGTCCTATAGTATAATGAGCCTACGATTCAGATCTGATATGAAAGTAGCTATAAAGATTAATTCGTACATAGCAAATTACTGTAATACTTTTATCGTATATAAATAGTGACTGAATGAAATGGAATATATGAGAATTATGGTGAAATGATTTCTCTTTTTCATGGATTATGCGAAAATAAAATTTCTGAGAAACGCGTCGCAGCGTTATCTGTTTTGCTTTCCTCCTTCGCATAAGTGTCCACTGATAATTTTATGTGAATGATAATTTTCTAACCGACCATTAAACTCTGTCTCTAATATTAGTTAATATTCGAGACTAATATTCGACGTTAATATTAACAAATCAACATTATAGTTATCAATAGATTATACGCTGTTTCCATATCGCTTTGAAAGGGATCGGAAAGACAATTTATTATCTAATGGAAATTTTTCGTTATCGTCATTTTACATGTCTATTTTTTTTATCTTTCAATACGCAATCCGTTTTCTTTTTTCCCGCTCCTGTCATCCTCTCCTTCGTTTTTATCAGTCCAATATTAAATATGTTAATATTATTGTGTATTTGAACTGTATTGCGAGTGTACAGATAGATTATACGATTGATCGATATACTACGTCTATAAAGTTTACACCATTTGAGACACCAACGGTAATTATGCCAGCAAGTTTGATTATGTAAAATTGCATATGCAATAAGAAATAAGGATTTTTTCTCATAAAATTGTATAGGACTTTAGCTCTTGAACGCGGAAATTTTGCAATGAAAATTAATAATATGCGAAAATATATATAAAACTCCAAGGAAATTTCCCGGCCTCTCTTTGATGCCAAATAGATTTATAGACACCAAGTAGTAGCACGAGAATATAGTCGCTATAAGTATTTCCTTATAAGTCATACTAATATGTTTATTGAAATTACGTTACAAAGAAACGTGAACCATTCCATCTCTGTTTTCTTTAATTATCTATAATATCCTCCTGAGATTTTCGATTGTATATAGCGAAGATCAAGTGTAATATACGTGTAAATAGTTTAATATTAAGCTTCGTGTATCACACTGGACCTTTTCTTGATTACTTTTTGTGAAATCTCAGCTCTTAGGGTGCCTCTAGCATTAACACGTTGTACGATATATGAGTGTAGAGAATATCGGCGATTTAAGAATCAAAATCAAGCTCTAATGGCGAGTTTACGTAACTGTATCGCTTTTGAGGTGTTTATTTTAAGAAGTAATTTTTTTTCCACACATATATACATGGGGAAGATTATTGTACGGTTCGAGATATTAGAATTTCTGTGAAATACATGTATATGTAAGGAAATACTCGGTTTCGTTAACAATTAATCGCTGAATTTGTTAAATTTATTATGTTAATTGAAAAATCTTTTTATTTTAATAACATTCTTGTAGATTTGTTCGTCAGAAACGTTTAATATATTTCAAATCCAAATGATTATATATAAGTATATATGTGTGTGTATGTGTGTGTGTGTGTGTGAATATCTCTTTTATATAAACCTAAATAAATTTCTAATAGTATATATTATGCTATGATCATTGGCATACACATTTGGTCGAATACAAATTAATTTCTATCAATAATCTAAAATTAAGTATCTCTCTTTAATACCTTGAATCTCTCTCTTGTGTTGCTCTAAAACTAAATAACAATATTAAAAGAAATGTAAAAGTTAAATTTGTGGATACAATTTACGTCATAAATACATTAATATGATTTTTCAACCTTTAACATATAAGTAAGGATATACGATTGTTTTATTATTGTAATTAATAGATTAAATCATACAAATCCAGAATGAGCAATTCTATTCATATTTATGAGGCTGATTTCATAAATACCAATTTATCGAGATCTAAACGAATTTATCCCTTTATATATGAAATTTGATAAAATGAAACGCTTTAATTAATTTTAACGATTTTGTACAAAGTATAGAAAAAAGAAAATCGATGCAATAAGATGCAAATTTTAGATATTAAAAACAATAAAAGTACACATGATAAGTATTCTCTCTAGGAAAATCGATAAATTTTAATATTTTATTTGGGGTGTGCTGTAATACGATATATTATATTGTATTATATAAATATAAAGTATAATACAAATAATATTCATAATTGATGTATATAAAGATAAATCTTTCTTTTTTTAGACGACAACTAATGAATATTTTAATGTTGGATAATAAATATCTTAGAATCGAAATATGACTTTATTAATAAGAGATATGAAAAAATCTTATATAAATTATCTTTTTTGTTTTATGTAATTTTTAGTCATATTATGATGTAGATTTTTCTTAGATGATAATCTTTTTCTTGCTTTTCTTAATTTATGTCATAAAAAGAAATATCGATCTCTTTGTTACATGATAGAGGTGTGTGTAAGCATTATAATGAATCATTTCGCGTATTCCTTTTTTCTGCTATAAGTTGGCATTTCTAAGTAAATTACTTTCATTAGTCGGGAAAATACATTTTAACTTTTCCTTCTTTAGTTGAAAAGAATTGAATCGCAGAGCAAGTGTTTCGATACATTACGTAATCTCTTTGAATTCTTACGCTTACTAAAATTTTAGATAACATTGTGTTGACGCCAATATTGCGTGCGTTGACAAGGTCATATAATAATTTATCCGTCAATCGCAATATAAAGCGGGGTACGCATATTCTTTTTCAATAATTTGCTCATCACGATTTATGACAAATTTGATTGCATTGATAGATTCAATATATCTTGCTCGGCGCGATTTGTTAACTTTTCTTTTATATAAATTTTTATCTTTTATTGATATATATGGTCAAAGATGTTTTTTTTATTTTAAACCAGTCTATGCTGAAATAATAGAGTAAGATATTATGAAAAACAAAAAATTATTAAAATTATAATGTACTAACACACACACATACACACATTGTACAGCTTACTAATATTTTGAATCGCTCATTTTTTACAAATGAGAAGAATGTAATAGAAGCACACGAAAGGCAATTGATTTGCATCGTTTATTTGCAAAAGATTTAGCAAAAGTTGTATAAAGGTTAATCTTAAGTAAAAATTGTATAAATGTTATGTGAGGAACTTTAGTAAATACTTATTACTAATGGATTATACAAGATCTTAACTTATATAGATTCGATTATTCTAAAGATTAACATTTTAGACCCGCGAATACTCTGCTTGAAATTATTAAATTTCGAATAATAATTAAAGAGAGGCTTGATTATAATTAATATAGCCTACTGATAATTCCAATAGGGATAGTAGATAGCTATATCATCGTAATAAGGAGATATCTACGTTTTTTATCGCAATATCTTACTTATTATTTGAAAATCATCCATTATATAACAGTATAATAATAATGAGTAATCGCGTAATATTTATTTCAAGTTTTTAAATGTTGACAAATAACATTAATGGAATATTTAAAAGAAGAAAACAGAATTTTTTATCATTGTAAGTTGGCAGATTTGCTATATTATTATGGATTTCTTCTATAAACAAACTCTCGTTAAATATATTATCTCGTTAAATATATGTATTAAGAATAATATTACGTCTGTGCAAATTTTTTTGTATTTTTTTAAATTATAAGTCTAAATAAGATGTCTCAATTGATGTTCACATTTTTTAGTTATTTAGTTATTTTTGTCTTCTAATACGTTAAATTATTAATCATAAACTAATATTTCTCTTATAGGAAATCTATTAGGCGATCTTTCGGCCATGTACATAATCTATAAAGAGAACAATCTTCGTATCTTATATATGATTTGTATATCAGACCGAATTTTGTACATGAAGCAGGTAACTGCAGAAAATCATAGTGAACGATCCCGTTGGCTTCTAATGATGAATTAGAATGACGAATCGCAAATAATTAATTTTATTTCATAATTTTCTTCTTACTTTTTAGAATAATTAATCTGACTATAAATACTCCAAAATTACTGCTATACAATAGTTAATTTTAATCTACTGTTATATTCTTAATTTTACTGCAGTAAATTTGGTGCCTTATAGTTATAACTTCAGTCTTTATAAAAAATCTCTCCTTTAGTGAATAAGCTCTGTAATTATTCGCTAAATGATACTTTCATTTGTTACTGCAGTAAAATTGGATCTTACATTTTCAGACTTCAGGTAGATATATATACATACATATATATCACAAATGATTTAAAGTGAACCTTTCGAAGTGGTACATTGTCCATTAGAGGACGGCTCGACTATCTGTGTGACTTGTGGCGGATTCGGAGCTGCGCATTGGATATAAGGCTGCGGTCCCAACATTGGATTCCATTGTTCTTGCACATGCGGCGGCAACAAAGCGTGATACTGCATTGGCTGTGGATACATCACAGGCTGTGAGTATAACATTGGCTGACTCGCCGTTGGTTGTTGATTCGATGAGTATGGATTTTCGCTTGGCGAGTAAACATGTTGCGGATATGACGGCATAGTCGCATTCTCAGTCACATCGATATGTTGAGGCGGTAAATATGGTGGCATCGGTACATAGCTACCGTTTCCCGCTGGATAATATGGAGAAGGATTTCCTAAGATACCGTCATTCGTCGTGTAGTGCGATGGCATTTCTTGATATGGTATTGGTGAGGGGAATACGCCCGGTGGCGGCACGTATTGCGGCGATGCGTAAGCATTCGGTCCATTGGGCGCTAGATGCTGCAACAATGGATCCCAAGATCGGCCATGCTGTACTACGTGCGCGTCGTTTCTACATGTATCATATGCCGTGTTCATCATCGACGTTCCGTATTGCTGACCCGAGTGCTGCGTCGAATACATCGATCCGCGATTCTGCTGACGATTTCGCGCCTTGTTGCCTGTGCCTGTTGAAGAAATAAATATTTATTACGTATAAATCTTCGCTGATTTCCTCGCAGAACTGAAAAACTGAGGTAAACAACTACGAATAAATTACTATATAAAAAAATGTATGTATAATGAAGATTAATTCAATACTTGTTAAACTTCTATATTCTCGTGAGCTTTTCGATTTGCTATTCTGTATTCATAATAATGTGCTGTACATGTGTAGAAGAATGAAAATATTATGCATGAGATTAATTTATGATAAAAAAATAAAAAATGGAAAATATATTAAGAAAATGTAAAGTAAATACAAAACAATTGTAATACAATTTATTTAACAAAAACTTGAATGTTTCATTTTATATAAGTAATTAGCTAGAATATTGAAAATATTGAAAAAAAAGACTTATTCTCACATATACATATATCTTTTAAAATATGAAGTACAGTAAGTAATTAAGAAAAAAGCGAAATCAAAAATCCAAAGTTAAAATTAGAACAATCTAAAAAAATTGGAAGAATAATATATTCAAGATATGGTAAAGAGATGATAAAGAGAGAAAAGAAAAGATTATAACAAATTATATATATAATAATAAATAAATTAATATCTTAATATCAAATAGATGAATAATGATATATATTCAAATGGAGATAAAATCAACGTTTTATCAAAAATGAAAAATAGTAATAATTTACAAATAAAATAATTAGATTTCTCAGAGATAGATGTATCAAGCACAGATATATCTCGCACATTGATGCTGCAAAAAAGATTACCCAATGAAATGTGTAAAAGTATCAAAATAATATAAACAAATACGTTAACGGTTAACGGTTTTAGTAAAAGATTCGCTGCCGTTTGCTGCTGTTGTGCTATTGTCTTGCTCTTTGTTCATGGATCTGTTATGTTTATTTCTGGTAAATTCTAATTATTACTTTTAAGTACTAAGTTTTTGTAAATTTAATTTTTATTATTTTAACTACTCTTATTTGAACATTTAATTACTTATGCAAATATATTAATTACCTCATTACTTGTTCAAATCTAATTAATTATTTGTAAACACTTTTTTCTTCTACTGTGTTTTTCTTATTTTGAATTTATCATATTTTCCATCTTTTCTAGGTGGATTGTTCTAATTTTAATATTAAATTATAACTTTTTTTCTTCTCATCTTGGTATTTATTTTGGAAAACATTAACATGACTAACTTCTTCAATCTTCAGTTTCTGACTATAATTATTCGGATGAAACATCAAAATATCTAATCAGCAAGGCCACAAATATATTCTCAGATTGTGTATTAGTTTTATATTTACGATTTGTAACTTTTATATCGCAAATATTATATTTTTTCACTATAATTTAACTTTTCTTATATCATCAAGAAAAAGATCCAAAGAAAATTAAAAGAAATTCGACACAATATAATAATTTTAATAAAATTATTAAATTATTATATTAAAAAATAACATTTCAAAATAGTTAAATATTCCAGAAGTTTCTTTTTTTTATTCTAAAAATAAAAAAAATATCATGGATTCAAAAACACATTCTTTTCCAAGTTATAAACATACTTTTTTTGATAAAAAAACTTTAAATATATATTTTCATATGTGACATTATGCAGTAACACTATTGATAGCATAACAGTACAATAACGTTTATTATCCGAGATTTTTCAACATCTTAGAAGAGACAAAGAAAAGCGGCATTATTATATGCAAGAAAAAAATAATATCCAATAATTTAATTTTATCAAGAGAAATTCCCACGCGTTATTACATTCTTATGGAATTGCTACAGAAACATTTTTAAGCTTTGCTGCAATAAAAAATATTTATAATTTGAAAAGAAAATTTCCAAATTTATATTTACATAATCTTTTTCCATTTTAAAACGATTAGAATACATTATTGTAATTATTATAATCATTATATGTGCGTGCAACAATCTACAAATTAGTTCTGTTATTTTCCATTTTTTATCTGTTAGTTTTTGGATATTATTTGTTTAAATTTTTATTATATACAAGTATTCAAAATTACTTTTACTATTAAAAGTAATTGTGGATACTTGTATATAAATCTATATTTATTATTAACTAATTTCTGAAATTGATCAATATTTTCAGTAAGATGAGCAATTCTAAGTTTAGAAGAATCTTTGAAAGAATTTTTGATTATTTAAAACATTCTATATATATTTTATAATGTGTTTTCTTAAGACATTAGCAAAAATTAAATCTATTTCTAAAATGCTCTTTTTGAAAAGTCAATTATCTCAAAGAGAGAAATTAAAATTTAAATTATATATAATTAATTTTGCTATTACCTTTAGCAGTTCCACTCTGTTTTCCTTTCTGTCCAACTTGATACAAAGGATCTTTTCCATTCAAACTTTTCAATTCTTGCTTTGGTTGTCTTGCGTTTTGTGCACCACTTATACTCCGATGCGAAGTATTGGAAATATCATCATTAGCGGCTGGTCCTTCGCTATATGTTAACGAACAATTCTGCATCCCGTTTGCAAGATGCTCCATTTCTTCTGGCATACTTGGAACATCTATTTGAAGATTAAGATATTACAATATTTTTATTTTGCGAATTTCTTCTGTGGATATTTATCAATATATATAAATTATTGTTCATACGAGCATTTCCTGATGGTGCTCCTAGAGGTTGCATGCCATGATGACCCGGCCCATACATCATAGGTCCGTAATAAGTTGGACTTAAGGTACGAAAAGAATCCTGTAAAAAAATTATATTAATTTAATACTGAATATGATAAATATTACAGTATTCTTTTCTGTTCATTATATGTTATTATAATACCTCCAAATGTAGCAGGTGCAAATTACAAAAGAAATTAGATGCGAATGAATCTAAAAAGGAAACATAAAAGAAAAATTTTATTTGTGAGAAGACATGATTAGTGATGCGAATACATAATTAATATTACGTGCATAAATTAATATAAAAACAACTGTATTCTTTTCCCTGATATAATACATACGATCCATTTGATTGTGCTCTCCGAAATTTCCCGACATGTATGGATAAACAGGATATGCATTATCCGAGACAACATAAGATACGTTCGGATTGCCGTTCATGTTGATTTGTTGGTTAGCTGTAATTAATGTAATTTGATATTGTCAAGCAAAAAATTTTGGTAAAACTTTGATAAAAATTAATTAAAAATCTCTATTTTAACTGTCAATAAATTTAATTTTTAACAAATGCAGCTACTATTAATAATATATCAACATTA
Source organism: Camponotus floridanus (assembly GCF_003227725.1). Classification (NCBI taxonomy): domain Eukaryota; kingdom Metazoa; phylum Arthropoda; class Insecta; order Hymenoptera; family Formicidae; genus Camponotus; species Camponotus floridanus. The sequence continues at coordinate 2,233,436 of NW_020229838.1, forward strand.
AATTGATATGACATGTCAATGTAGCATCGATTCAGTTATTGTGTGAACGTATTGTTTTATTTATAAATTGATTTAAAAAAAAAATTATCATATATACATACATATATATATATATATGTATGTATATGTGTGTGTGTATGTATGTATGTATATAAACATTTCAATTCTTCATATTCTTTCTTAATTTATTTAAAAAAACAAAAACAAACGTTTTGCAAAGTTTCCGATTTATATTTTCAATTAAGAGATAAGTCAGTTTATTTAAAATTTTATCTTCTTACAGCAGTAATGTTAAATTATAATAACAGGAAACTTTTTTCTTGTATTTTCTTCTATTTTCTTTCTTTCTTGTATTTTCTTGTCTTTTATCATTTGCATTCAATAGTGTAGATTGATGATATACTTCTATTTTTGTCCTGCATTAGTTAATGCAGATATGATTTAATCTGCAAAATTTACAAAATTGAACTTCGTAAATTTTATAAGTGATTGAATTTTCATACCAGAAGATTTGGAGCTATTTATTCATGAATCGAAAGAAATATCTTTATTAATCTACACTATTGAACGTGAGCGGTAATACGCGAAAAAATTCATTTTATTTGATAATGTACAAGGAAGAAAAACTTAGAATTTTCAATATCATATCAGTGAAGCACTAAGGCCCAGTTGCATTAACTATTTTAGCTTTAAGCGAGACTTAACTATATTGACCACTTAAATATATGTCTATCTTTCTTTATCTTTCTTTCTAAATAAATAAAGACAGACATATATTTAAGTCTCGTTTAAAACTAAAATAATGTTGGTGCAACTGGGCCTTACAGCTTTAAAAATATTTACCATTGCAAGGTGAACAATAATTCTCATCTGACATTTTCAATTTTGTGCATGAATTCTGAAAACCATTACGAGGATTATATTTTTCAGTTTTGTTTCTTGCAGTATTGTTCATCTTTCTATATACCACTTTTTTATGCTCTTCTCCTTTTTGTGCTACACTGTTCGATGCTGTGGATTGTGAATTGTTTAGTGCAACCATGACAGGCAAACTGTTAGTTTCTTCCTGTAAATAAAAAGATATGAAAAAGAATTTCTATATTTTTGAATACAATGTTAAAATCTTTCTTACATTTGTCGCACGATCTCCTAAAGACTGATTCTCTGTTTGGCATTGATCTATTGTACTGTAAGCAAAATTTGATTATAAAGTACAAAAAAAATTTTAATTTAATTTAATTAATTAAATTAGCAATATCTTTGTTAAACTACATGATTTTATACTTTATTGTATAATTATTTTTATTCTGTATGTTGCAATCAAAATACGTACGAAAGTTCATCGTTTCGCTCATCAATTTTAGTTTGATTAATATTGTTAATATTATCACTATCATTATTATTATTATTATTATCATCCTTTATTATTATATTTTTATTTGGATTACTTGTTGTACCATGTACCATACTTAAGGTGCCTTTTTTCTTTCGCGAGAATGAGTTATATGATTTATTCCACCGTCGACCTAATAAGATAAAAAATAAAAATTAATAAGTGTATAAAAGAGAATGATAATATCAGAATAAATGATTCAATAAACTAACTGGAATCTGAATTAACTGAATGAGTTCTATTGACTGCTACCCAATTTTTCTGTTTATTTTTCCTTACTACAGGTAATGGTTTCAGAGCATCATATGGAACAAATTTTTTTTCTCCAAGATCTTTGATAAAGACTAGGACTGGCTCTCTATTTGTATGCATTTCCTGTATATAACCATGGAGCCAAAGGGGCCCCTGCTTCAATTTTTGCTGCTCAATCTTATTGTTCTCACCACCATGATCTGATGGATTAGAACGTAAACTTTTGTTATTATTTCTGTCACATTGTTCTAAATCATTTATACTGATTTCTATCAAACATTTGCCACCAACTTGAAGCTCATTACTGTTGTACCTGTTCCATCCTGCAGATTTTACCTCTGCATACAAATAATTTTATTTTCAAATATTCTGTTTTTGTTCAAGAGTATAAAGAAACATATAAAGTTATTTTTTGTTATCTATATGTTTAGTATATATATAAAATACCTCGTTTCAATTCATGCCATATGTCTAATTCTATGTTGCGATAATAATCAGGAGCTAATGCTTTTGCAACTTTATAAGGAATAGGTGGTATTCCCTTCCAGTCAGATTGCACTTCATCCGTATCACTATGTTCATTCTTGACTTTTTTGTATAAATCTTCAATCAATTGTCTGAATAAAAATATATTTCATTATAAACAGAAAAATAATTTATATCTTTTTTAATATTTATTTCAGATTGCAATTATCGTTTTAATTGCAATCATGGTATATATTGAAATGTAATTAATCGACTTACTCTCTAATATCAAGATTTCCCTTCTGAAAAAATCTATCATGTCTAAATGCAGTATTTCGATTATTTAACATTTTATCCGCAACAGTCTTTATATTAGGCATTTGATACAAATACCTATATACAACCTCATAAACAATAGCTATTAAGGAAAAAAGAGAAAAAAAAGAAAAAATTACCATCATTTGAAAAAACAAATTGAAGTAAAAAAAAAAAAACTCTTGCCATATAGGCACAGTATAACACATGCTAATGGAAAATCTACATACATTGACAATAAGCGGCTGATTGGACAAAAGCCATTGGATAAACAGGCTCATATTGCTTTGGTTCTGTATGACATAGTAATATGACACCTTTTTTGAAACCATTATTAGTAACATTTTCACATATCTGCTTCTCGCTGACAAATATGATGATGTCTCTTTTATAAAGCAAGGACATAGCACGAATCTCGTTTGGACCTCCCCACTCTGTGAAGCACTGCATTTCTTTCAGATAATAATCAAATGATGTCATAGTCTAGAAAAAGAAAGAAGGAAAAGACATAAAGACATCTTCCAATTTTGTCTATAAAAGAACAATTTCATAAGATACTTACATTCATAAACAAATGCTTTCTTTTTATCATAAAATCCGTACATTCTTTTCTCACTCGTAAATGATAATGCTGAGTATGATACACCTGTTCACTGATTGCTCTGAATAAACAAGTGGGATCTCTAGGAGTAGGCTTTCTGAAGTAACCTTCTTTAGCCAACCATTGATCTACTGGCTCCAACGTTCGTTTCGACATTCTTCTAGTTGATACCACCATATACTTCAATTCAATAAACCGCTAAAGATTTTGAGATGTGTCTAGCTAACAAAATATTTAAATTTTTTGCAAATTTATCTCTTTATTTTACTTTCTTCTATTTATTCTTTCTTATGTTATATTTTATACAAATATAATATAAGAAAGAATAAATAGAAGAATGTTAAATATTATCAATTTCTTTTTGCTATATTAATATATAGGATATATTACTATATAGTACTATGAAGGATAGCAAAATTTAAATGCTCATTTCTTTTGTAGAAAAGAAATAAGATGTGATAGACTATCAAAAAAGTAACTCAGATAATAAATACAATGACATTCAAGTTTTAATGGTTCTCAAATTCTATTTACATTAATGATATGTCTTGTATTTGTAATAATTGATATATTTTTGTCAATGATTATTATATATGTGATATTGAGATTAGTAATATATGACAATAAATATTAGCAAATATTAATTATAAGAATTAAATTATTGAAATTTCTAATTTTTTTTAGCTTTATGTTTACTATATATTAAAATTGTGAAATTTCTTCTGATTGTTTTTTTGGCTTTGTGTTTCCTATATATTAAAATTGAAACATAAAAGGTTATAGACAATATAAACAAACAAGATATGTATCTGTTTCAGAGAAAATATATAAATAAAATATATATACTGCAAAGTAAAATAACAGCAAATTATTTTAATGTTTTGTAATTAATATATCGTATTTATTTTATTTACAAAATTTTTAATTAATCTTAAAAGTTAATATTCTTGTAGTAATATTATAAATTAACATTAACAGTTTCTCTTACTGTAGCTATAAATCTGTTTAATATATTTATAAAATTAGAAATATAGTTTCTTTTTTTTTAAATACGTTTCTGTTAAATATAAAACCACCATAAAATAAGTAAATAAAATAAATGATTACACAAACAAAAACAAAATGAATCTTGTTTTAAACATATAAAAAACATACAAAAAAATATATGTATATATTTTTTTGTTTTTTATATGTTCAAAACAAGATTTATTTTGTTTTGTGTGTGTGTGTGTATATATATATATACACACAAAAAATATATTATATATTTAAAATATGTGAAATAAATCAAATTTCGAAATCTGAGAAAAGGAATTTTCATATAATCTCTATATAATCAAACCAGTATCTTGCATGAATCACAGAAATTTGTAAATATAATTATACAAAACGAAACGAGAGCGACAATTTCTTTCGTAAGAGTTCATTTCCCAGGCAAAATAATATTCATCTAAAAATTAATTTCAATCCGTTGGAAAAATTTTGCCGCACAAAACGCTGTGTTATAACGCTATAAAGGAGACAATGTGCGATTGTGCCTCGGGGGGAGGGAGGAAGGTATCCCTCCTTAACAGATAATTGAATACATAATACATACACTATGAAAGACCATCGTAAGTGGCAATCAATTACGTATCAGCAAATTCTTTCGCCTTTCGAAGCTTTGCGAAAAAGCCAAGGTCGGGAATATCTGAGAAAAGATAGAGGTTTTTCGTCCTCGCGAAATCGACAAGCTTCGATCGGCGATCCTCACCAAGATCAAAGAAATCGGTTCACTAAGAGAGATTATTTTCGCGAAATATAAAAGGAGACCGGAGAAAAAAATGATCTCGCGCGAAAGATCGTTATCCTTCCTCACCTGCAATCTCGGCGAAATGAGTCTCGGATCCTTTCTTATTAAAACAACGGTCATTTGACTTTTCAAACACAATACACACTTTACCCTTGAGCCTTCATTTTTCTTCCCTTCCCCTCTCCATCTTTTACCAAGTTCTCTAATTCGTTACTGTTCGTTTTCCGGTTGTGCGATCGTGCAATACAATTGATATCAATTATAAATCATTAATCGTATCTTTGCGCAAATCCATTTACTTGAGCATTCCCTTGATTCACGTCGACACAATGGCAGGGTTCAGAGCAAATTAAGAAAATCTCGCAAAGAATGTACGATAAGATACGAGACAGAGAGAGAGAGAAAGAAAAAGAGAGAGAGAAAACAAGTCTTATTCGCGATCTTACTCACTTCCTGCAGCGATCGCGTTTTTTAAAGCTCAGAACGGCGACGTGAAGACTCATCAGTCGGATTCAGATGTTGTCACGATATCTTATGGAGAGGAAAGGCTGTCGAGATAAACACGTAGGTCAAATCAGTGAGTAGTAAAAAAAAGTGCGAAGAAGGAAATTCTCACGTATACAAAAGAGACAGACGTGCATGATTGGCTGACAATGCGAGCCAATCATTGCATTTTCGGCATAATCCGACTTTTCCTCTCCCCCGTTACCGGTTAAATAGACAGGCGGCAAATTTCAATTCCAACCTAGCTTCCATACCATCTTGGAGATAATATATATAGAGAAAATATCCTATAAATATTTTAATAGCATTTTATTTAATTAATTATATATTTTTTCATATATATATATATATAAAATATATTTTATATATTTTATTTATATATAATTATATATTTTTCCATATATATATATAAAATAAATGTTTAATCTTCTATACACAAAAAATGTAAAAATATATTTAAAAAATGAAAAATAGAATTCCTTTTCTTCTTTGATATATTTTATTTTGAAATTAATATGTGTTTAAGTGACGTTGATTATTTTGTAAATTAATTTTTGTAAATTAACTATTATGTTAAATTTACCTGTGTTTCATTAAAAGCTTGTTTTGTAAATTATATATATATATATATATATATATATATATATATATATATATATATATATTATAAGTAATATTGCCTAAAGACAAATCCTATACAGAAAATTATTAATATAATAATATTCTTCATCTCATTTAACGCTAAATATGATTAAAAAATATTGTAAAAATATTATACATAAAGTTCAAATACATGTAGATAAAACAAATATATAAAAGTCCTCTGTTGCAGCTAATAATTTAGTTTAGGGCCGAGAAAGAGAATATCGAAAGACTTTTTGTACAAATTACTTTTTTTTATTTCTCATAATAATTTCATCGGAATGACAATGCGATGTATAGGAAATATTAGAAAAGTACAATAGCCCGTTTGTATAAAATATGATTTTTACATAAATATATAAGATCGGTAAAAGACCATTGCATATGTGTGTGCTTCGGTGATGCCTGCTGTAACTCATCATGCAACATCACCGATGCCAATTTTGTTGTTATCGAAAATAATGAATATTCCTGCGCATTCTCTCGATATAAAAAAATTACATCCTTCGGCGAGGAGACAATTCCATGCGGTCTTTTGAATTAGGCCTCCCCGTCTCGCGCAAAGCAAAATTTCTAACTCGCTACATGTATTAAAAATTTTCTTTCTCAGTTTCTCCCTAGCTGAACAGCCGGATTTAGACGACTTGTAAGTATAATATCCGCCGTATATTTAGCAACAAAAAGAATAGATATAATAAGGGAGAAAAAAGGCAAGTTAGAAAAAGCTTGGAGCGAGATAAGGACTTACAGTATTATTTAAATCCGCTCTCGTTGTTGTTTGATTGTGTCGAATTGTTTCTCGGAGCAATTTACCGAGATAGGACAGGCAGCAAAGCGGTATCGTTATCAGCCCGATTCGACGTTGGACGTTTTGGATCGAGAGTCTTCTGATCTCTCGCCAGAAGGAAAATACGCCGGTAATGACGCTAGGATAAGTATAATCATAGCATTACGATACTAATACAGTGCTTCGCATTCGCGCTTTTTTTTCCTTGGCAATGTATGAATAATTGTTATAAAATGTCACGGATATAGAAAATGGAAGAAACGACGTGTGGCGCCGTCCCCTTTCCTTTTCTTCGTTCCTTTTCATCAGCGGCAGCTTCTCTAAGCGGCTATCTTTTCGGCGTCGATCGCTAAAAACATGGCGAATAACATAAGCTTAACAAGGTAAACAATGTGTCTAATTTCGAATAATTTCGATAATCAAGAACGAGTAATCCACGTACTTTCTTTGGTGGGCAGGGGATTTTTCTCGAGGGTTTCCGCATGCTTCAACTTCGCCGGATCAAAGTTCTCGATACCGGAGATCAGCTGTTGCTTCCCCTTCTCTTGCTGGATCGCTGCAACGAGTGAACATTTTTTATTAGTTTATAATAATTTTTTGTAAAATAATATTATATATATATATATATATATATATATATTTTTTTTTTTTTTTTTATTTGATTGTATAATGAATTTTTTTATCTTAAATTAATTTTTTTAATCATTTTGCATGCTATACTAATTTTAGCATAATTATTCCGCCAAAAAGTAATAGTGAAACTATATATATGTGTATACATCGTATTGAGAAAAAAAATTACCATCGCGGGTAGAGGGATGCTCGTGTCGCATAACAAATATGGCTGTCGCAAAGGGCGATTTGACATTTAAGAATACTGTTTTAAAAATTAAGTTAAGAAAACGCAAATGTTGTCACTGCGTTTAGATACTTTGTGTAGCTATATCAATGCTACACCCTCTTCAAGAAATATGATTGAAGGCCAGAATGTAATAAATTCTGGCTTAATTATCATGTGCGATAAAAAGTCGTGAAAAAATTTATTTATTTTCCTTGTGTCTTCATTTTTTTGTTTATTCTAATACTTCTCAATGTATTATTCACTTTTATTTTATAGAAACACACTGATTGTCGTATCTAAACAATATTAAATCGCCCTTTGCGACGGCCAATTTTTTAGTTTGCGTTTCGTCCAGTTAGTGTCGTATGGTAAATTTATATTCTCAATAATAGACATTTTTAACAAATATATGAGTAGAGAATTCTATCGAAAATTAGGATTTCTTCATTCTTTTTATCTTCATTATAAAATTAAAATGAACAATAAAAAATAAAACAGAAGGTTGATCTGCATCTTTAAAATTAATCTCTGCTTTAAAAAAAAATTTTAAATTTACGATTTTCTAGATGAATGATTTCCTACTCGTTTTTAATTCACCTATTATTTGACGGAGTTCATTTATTCTGTACATAAGCCAATTTAAAAGTCTGACTTATATTGTACCATCTTTATCGGGTAACGGGTTCTTCTCCTGAGTCTCGGTATGCTTCAGACTCGCGGTGTCGAATTTCTCAATTCCGGCGATCAGCGTTTGCTGGGTCTTTTCTGCTGCAACGTCTGGAAATGAGACGATCGATCTCAGAAACGGCAATGATAATAATAATGCATAAGTAGAATCGAAAAGCGTGTCACCTTGCCTTAGTATAAATTACTATATCCAGCTGGTGATCTAGTTTCGAATACGAGGATTAACGAGGGATAAATTCAAAAAATTATTGACACGTGATTTATATGCCGCACAATCGACGAGCGCAACGTAATCAATCAATGACTGGTACCGTTCCTTTCTTTATAAAGCGCTTATCCATTAATGCTTTACGCAGATAAAGTCTGCACTTCCATAGACAAAATTATATTTTATATTTGAATTTAAATTAAAATTTCGACGGAAATTAGAATTTCCTAATAAATTTTAAATATATAAAATTTATAAGGAAATTATTATCAATGTATGTTTTTGAGCTTATCCTCTTGTTTATATTAGTTTAACTTGTTGCTACATGTAATATATGACAAATATTTTGCACATTAATGTAATGTACGAAAAATATTTTAGAATACTTTTCTCTCATTTTAATTTTAATGACAAATTCTTCGATTGGATTTTCATTATTTTATACATTATACATTAGGGATACATAATTCTTACGAAATCTTGAAAATTTATAATAGGTTTATAATTCGAAGGTTTTCAGTTTCACAATATTTCAGTTGAGAAAGTATCAATTTTAAATCGAATCAAGGAATCCGTATAAAATAAAAAGAAAGAATTTAGGAAACCGTGTATATTAGTTACCTGCATAAGTTACTTTTTAAATATATGTTCTAAAAATTTGTCTTATAAAATTGTGTAGCAAGAAGTTAATGACCAAGCTAAATCACCCAAAAAATGCCATCACCGAAGCCATCACAGTTCTCATTGTCGCTGTTTTATTTTAAAGTAAAGTTTTGCATGCAACCAATTATCTCCAAAAGCAAAAGCAATAATCCTCCTTTGAATTTTCACAGAGCTATCGTGAAATGACCAAGAGAATAATCCTCGCAATAAGATTGGGAATAAAAAAATGATGTCCCAGAGGCTCCATCGGTATTAAGGAGCAATACCTTTGGCGTTAGGCAATATAATCTTCTCTTTCGTGTCGGCATGCTTCAACTGATCTGCCTTAAATGTCTCCAGGCCATGTATCAACTCAGAATGCTGCCTCTCTTGTCGTACGTCTACGTCAGCAATTCACATATTTTTATTGCAGCTGCAGTTGTTTTTATCGGGAAGTTCCGCTCGCGCCTCAATTTTTCCTCACACCCTGCATTTAGCGCTAAACGTATCCGATTATGTGAGTCTTATTTGAAAGATTCAAAGTTTTTATTTCAATTGAAATTCATTGCACGTATACATTTAGCGATAAATGTATGGCTAAGGGCAAATGCGGACCTAAATGAAGACTTATGCATAGATTTTGTGAGGTATTAATATGAACATAATTTCTCATAAAAAATTTTTGTCACATAAAAATAATATAAAACGTAAAGAATTTGTGAGCGAGAATTTGTTTTATATACATAAAAAATATCAGCCAAACATATATTAACACATATTAACACACATCGTGTTTTTATATCAATTAATCAAATACATTAATCATGAAATTAATAGAAAGTGCAAATGCAAAAGTAAAATTTCACACTCATCAAACTTTGCGAGCAAAAAGTAAGTAAGATAACACTAATGGAAATTAATTTCGAGCAGAGTTAATTGAAATATATAATATATATTTTTACGCACCTTCAGCGGAAGGTAAAACATTTTTCTCGGCAGTGGCAGCTTTCTTCATGCAACCGTGATTGAAACCTTCCAGCTCGCTTTTCAAGTCTAGGGCTACTTTGGGCAAATCTTTCAACGATGGACTCGACATGGTTCAACCTTGTACTTCTTAATCTGTAAGATAGAAATATTTTAAGGTCAATCACCTCTTTGTAGAACGGACAAATTAAATTTGTAGATCCACGGAATGATCTTTTAATATTTACATGGATATTCTATTAATTCACATTTTATATGTTCTGTAAGCATGTAACGATCATTTTATTACTTCAAATTTCTTAACAAATTTAAGATTCGAAATGTGTTAAAAAAATGCACAAATAATCAATCGTTATAATCCGAAGTATGTTATCGATTAATATCGATCAGAATGCGATACGCGATAGAATCCCGAATATATGATTGTCTTTTTTCTTTCTAAAGCATTTTCTACAACGTGCAAAAAAGAATCATAAAAATTTAATCATTTTTCTAAAGTGACTAATTAAGATACGTTTCAAAGTAAACTATAAATACTATAATAGAAAAAGAAGCAAGTATTTGATCATTACTGATCACACTAATGCTCGAATCTTTAGAAAAATTCTAGAGATTTTTGTTTATTAATACTTGGGTTATCTCATATTCTTATTTCTATATATCATAATAATGTTGAAAAAACTGTTGAAAAAGCAGATATCAGGAATGTCTTTATTTTCGGATTTGAAATTTTCAGATCAGATACTCTGTGTCCAAATATTTATGCGTCATGAATATTGGTTCTGAAAAAAATTAACGTTATCATTGAATAGGAGATAAAAAAAATATCATGTTAGCTTTATATTTCATTTTAATGGCTCAGACAGCTGTCAAACTATTTTTAATAAAAATTTTAATTCGTCTCAGAGAGAGAAAACGACAACAGTCTAGATACAATGTCCGATTCAAAAATGCCGGACCCGGAAGTGAAGGCATTCCTGACGCCTGCTGCACGAACACCTGCTTATATCAATTATATCATAATGTCCTGGCGAGCAGTGAATAACGGATAATGCAAAGATACCGCGCGTATTAAATGTATGAGATCTATTTCCATATAAGGTGAATATATTCAAGAGAGAAAGAGACGCGCCAGAGACGTTTCCAACTGTCAGCGAACATGCGGCAGTTTTCTTTGTCGAACCACATCACCAGCAATTCGCGCGCTGACAACAGCGATTGCTATTGAATACCAACGAAGTTACGAATGGAGCTATCGACAGCGACGTCGGAACTGCACATCGCATTGTTGCGACACACCGCAAATGCAGCAGAACTTTATTCGTGAATATTTTGACAGTGACAATGAGATTTCGTTGCAAGACTTTAATAAAAGAAAAAGAGACAAATATCAAATAAATAATATCTCGTATTTTTTAATCTTGAAAATATCTGTACTTTTTAGGGAATCCTTACTTTAGAATTCTGTACTTTTTTAGGGAATTCTTATTTTAGAATTTTTTTATTTTGTATAGCAAGTATCTTTCAAAGTTTCAACACGCACTTTAATAACGTAAAAAATATTTTATTTTGCATTAAATTAATAAAATAATATTTGAAAATAATAAAATTATATATAATAAAATAGTATTAATAAAATAATAAAATTATATAGAATAATAAAGTTACATTAAATATAATAATAATAATATTATAAATTTAGATACATAAAATTAAAAAAATAATAACTAAATTATTAAATATCATAAAATTATAAATTATCTGTTTGAAAAGCATAAAGGAAAAAGCCAAGAAAAAAGTGTTAAGAGAATGCATCGATGGTGATTTAGACAATTGCGTGAAGAATCCAATTTATCTGCTAAAATTAAAAGCGTAATGCTCGACCGACTACTGACATTAATGTATCGCGCAGCGGAAACGGCGGCTCATTACTTCCGGTCTCCGTTTCCTTCTAATACATTTTGTTTCTTATCTTATTTCCCTTGTAAGTGCAGCAACTTCATCGACTAAAATTGTTAAAGTCGCGGTCATTAAAATATAAAAAAAATTTTCTATATTTCTAAAACGTAAAAATTATATAAGTAATTATCTATGGTCTATTTATACTAAATAGTTAATAACGCAATTATTATATGGCAACGCGCGCTTAAGGTACAATATTTAATTCAAGAAAATAATAAAGCGATAACAATCTTCACGCATTCTCGTATTTATGAGAATAGAATCGAATATCTCTAATCTTTTATACTCGCAAGATATTACGCTACACTTGATTTAGTCTGCACCTATCATTCGTTATTTACGATAATGACGCATCAAGAGAGCGACTGTGATAAATGTTTTATGACGATATCCTTCCTTCTTTTTGCTACAAAACACGATCGTAATTTTGCAGTATTAAAAGTAAATTATACCTGTAGATATATAAGTATATATATTCTGTCGCAGAAAAATATATTGTACACATATATTCATAGTAATTAAAGAAATTTTTTTTCCAAACGAAAAAAAGATATATGATCCGCAGAAATATTATAAATAAAAAAAATTTTTTACGAGATTCGCGGATTATCTTTTGCATCAAACAACGAGTGTCTCTCTTTTCGTGCAAAAAGAGAATTCGATCTTCCGGATCAAACATTGCTCCGATGTAAATAATTGATATTTGCGTCACGAAATCGACGTCGCGTCGTCGCGTCTGTGGATTACGTACACTTATATATGTCTTGTCGAATTCCCAATACTGGCGACGCATTTATACATTAAACTGTCAATGACTCATTCGTTGAGTACCCCCTTTCTCTCAACGCGCTGCTCTTCAACGTTCGCGCGCATTCAGGCTGAAAACTTAAAACTTCATCTGACTCAACGTGAAAAAATGTAAAAAAGACAACGCAATATTAATTACGCGTAGGCGATTGGTATCGATTCACTCCCACGTGCTTCTTTTCTAATAAACGTCGTTTTGCGTTTTGCGATGAAATCAATGCACATGCATTGCATTTTCCGAATATAACAGATATAATATACAATATAACAGATTAACATTTTATTATTTATATTCTTATTGCAACATCAATTACATTATTTTATGATATTGTGCAATTAATAATACGTAAATTAATAAATTGTATTAATTATATAATTTATTCACGTATAAGAAAATTATTTACGTTATATACAAAGTATGAAATATTGCTTTCGTTATATATTATTTGTATCCCAGGAATTCATCGCAAAGCAAATAATGATATGGCATCGAATTTGCTGAAGCAAACTTTCAGGTAAGAATAAAAGATATGCGGAGTAAGAAAAACTCTGCATTCCACGTGGGTGAAGTCACGTAGGAGGAGACTGCTCGGATATTAGTAACAGGCATTATCAGTAACACGGCATTGATTGTGACACACGGTGCAAGGCCACCGATTTTATGCGACTGTTTTCTTTTACAAAACACTGACCATAGAAACAAAGATCGAAAAGAATCAACAATATTTCGCAAACGGTATCATTAAAATTTTTATTAGCGCGCTTTAGGAATTAAAAAAAAATTTATTATATTAAAATACTAAACACGTAAAGGAAAAAACTAAGAAGATAGATAAGCGGACTTTCGAGTCCGAGAGCCGCGATACGGCCCTGGAGGATCGCGAGAGAGGTTTTCGAGAGATACGTTCAAACGGTGGGTCAGCATCAACAAGGCTGCGTGTAGGTCCTTATATGGTAGCCGGTTGTATATGTCTGTATATAGGGAGAACACGAAGGAGGCCGAATATACGCAAGCCAGCGAGAGAGTTCGGTGCGCGTCCTTTACGTATCTCTGCTTTGCTCGATGATTTTTTTTTCTTTTCATACGCCTGCGTGTAGGCGTATCGAGTATACGTGTGGGTACATAAGACTTGGGTACTCGGCTGCACATAACGGTAAGAGACGATCTCTCGATCGCGACGAAATGCGCTCGTATAAAACTCTCGGTAATTCTCGACTTTCGCGGCGAGTTTGTCGATAGAAAACACGTCGCGAATCCATCGAGCGATGCGAAAACCGTGAAAGGGCAACCTTGACAGAAAACGTCAAAACATCGGATGATTTATACCTGATGTAAGAAATATAATATGTCAAGAAGCCTCAGATAAAAAAGAACTTTGAGAATTTTCAAGGATGATTTTATTTTAAGTCAATTTGAATGAAACGACCTGTATGTTTTATTCAATAAATATAATCGTATATTTTTGTAATCAGTCATTTTGCATTTCGATCAATCTGCCAAGAGTTTGAGATCAAGTTTGAGATCAAGATCATGTGCTAATAGGTAAAATAAGTAACTTTCAATTAATAAAAGTTATAGAGATGATGCGATTTAACATCTTTTCTAACAAAACATCTCTCTTTTTCTTAGCGTCTTTTATTAATTAAACTTCGTTCGAACATTGCGGATGTGTTTGACGCGTTTCGAGATAGAGCAAGAAGAATTACGAGCGCTTTTAATCGGCAAGAAGCGCCGTAACAACGACCGTTAGTTCCGTTTAATTGAACATCCGTGGCTTTTAACCGTGGCTGATTGAACCTCTCATTGGCAAACTGTAAACGGTACAATTTAACGAAGCACGAGAAGTCGCGTTCAGAGAAACTTGAATAAATCCCGTGCGATCTCCCCGAGTGGATTCGCGTCTCTCGAGGTGAAAAGCGGGACCCGCGAGAAATTAACACTGGAAAACTGGGTTGCCGAGATGCGTTGGCAGAACTCGACGAGTCATCGAGATAGATTAAGGCTGAGCCCAGACTGATATTTCATATGAGTATACGTGTCTAGGAGCGATTTCTAATATTTTTTTTTAAACGAGAAAACTGTGCAAGTATGGCTCTAGGTCAAACGGTAGCGCTATTAATTATTCGTGAATATTACCTGCGGCATCCTATAGATAAAATCTATTTGTTTACATTAATCGGAAGTTTAATTATGACTATCTCGAAGTATTTAATTACACATTTTCTTAATGAATTATTGATATTCCGAAATCATCATTAAGAAAAATTCTATTTGAAATTGCAAAAATTTCTTACACCAGAGATTGGAGCTAAAAACCGGAAAAAACCGGATGAGTTAAATATACACAATTGAATTTGCACTTTTATCTTGAGAGATTTAATTTATATATTCTTATATCTATATTTAATTTATATTCAAAATTTTTACTCCGCATTCAAATATTTTTAAATTATCATCAAGAAGATCTATGTTACATTTACGTTAGCACGTAATATGAGTTTAGAGGTCAGTTGCTTCATTGTCAGTAATATTTCCGTGTTGATAGACGAGACTGTGTGGACAACGATAGCATACAGCTAAGCCAACAGACACGCTGTTGTCTAAAACTGCTGCGCGATTCAGACATCAAGTCGATTTTAGGATGGAGGATTTCGACGAGGACGATTTCTTCTAGGAGGACGTATTGTTATCGTGAGTTTGGTCCGCGGAACGAGAGTCTACGGTCACTAGCTAACGAGTTCGCGCGGCTGCCAATTAACTTAGGCAATCGCGTCTAATGGTGGGCCTGTTACCATCTTTCTCTCTTTCTCGCCACGCGTCCACACGTGCGTAAGCGTGCATAGTCTGTATCGACCGGTGCTAGGTTCCAGCAACGGTGAACACCTACGCGCATACAATACCCGTGAAACCATCGCCTGCATTCGTATTTGTAGCTGGAGAAATGCTTTTTGTGCCGCTTGTGGTGACCGTCGCGCTCGCACGCGAGCAACCGCGACTCTCTTTCTCTCTCTTCCCCTTTTCTCTCTCTCTCTCTCTCTCTCTCTCTCTCTTTCTCTTCAGCTCTTCCGTGCGACCGTGACGGCTAACGAACCCTGGACGAGCGCGTATCGAGCGGTGGCGTGTACAGTCAGGGACGTATGTAGGTATCGTCCGAATTGGAATCTCCATATTCGAGTGTCCGGTGTCACGAGGATAACGATCAACGAATTATAATATATGAGCGAAAAAAATAAAAATTATCAAAAATTAAATTGGAACAATCGTTGGAGTCAATCTTGCTACAATGACAATTTAAAGCTTGTTGGGAGATTCTAATTTGACGTCTTTTGATCCAGTTAAAAATCCCCTTCGTCGACGTTAATGAGAGTACATTCAAGATGCACTCGAGATATGAATCTATCATGTCTAGATATAATCCTGATTTGAAGAATTGCTTGCACATCTCCGACAGTTAATAGTATTCGTAAGCGTTTGTCTGAAATCAAGTATGCATTTGAAAAATGAGTAATAATTAATATAAAGTTAATAATTAAATTGATAAAAATAAAAAAATAAATTAATAAGAATAAGAAATGAGAATTAATTAATCGATTAAAAGTATTACTTTTATTATTACATTTCTTTTAATTAACGATCATAATGCTCGAGTAACTTTATGTGTTGAGACATTTCTGGCCCCGAGTGTACCGAGTGTGTTGCTTAGCGCAAACTTCCGGTTAAGTCGACGGATCTTCCGCCGTCTACCTCATATATAGAATTATGATTTGGCAAGAGGCAATGCTGCGTTAAGCTCCTTAACCCGCACTGCATAGCTTCCGCAACACGTTCATCCGGCGCGAATTCAAGGTTAATTAAAATCTTACATATGAAGTATATTTAAAAAAAAGCTATCTTTCATACAAATCTAAACTTCATGGAAGTTCTATATAAGTATATATATATATATACATGTATCGCACATGAACACGTTTCAGCCTACATCGGTCTATGCAATCGAGAAGGCCGCTTAATCGGATCTTGTTCGCCGGAAGGCGAGTCTCTTCCTGCTAACATAACGGCGCACACCTAAATACCGGCCCACACGTGCGGGCTTTTATTCGCGATGCATGAATGACTAGGGCGCGCGTAAATGCATGCACACACACACACACACACACACACACACACAGATTCATCGACGCCGGGCAATCCCGGGGTTACGTCGCGTCGGGGGAGCGAACGACCGACCCCGGTGGAGGCGGCGGCGGCTGCCGCGGCAGACGGTTTCATCGATTGGCATTGCTGGCATCGCGCCCGGAGGAAAGCGGAGAGGGGGAGAGGGAGGTTTGTGCGAAATATCCGCGGAGGCTATATCTGTATGCGCGGCGCATCCCGGTTTTTCATGGTCATGGGTAAGGTAAGAGGGCGGCTTCCCTTCTTAACGACGAAGGCAACGAAAGTCGTGTCTGAGACGCGGGATTCGCGATCAGATGACATTTCGCGTGACACATCGATATTATTCACTCTTATATTTATTCTTTTTCTCTTTATCCGAAATCTCTTTGCGTTTGGACAGGTTTTTGAAAGGGTTGTTTTACTAAAGAGACGCGGAGACTGCTATTTCAGTTGGAAACACATTTAATACTCGAATGTAAATTTTAAAGATTAAGAACCGGAAATAACGTTCCGTTCGGTTTCTTCGCTTTTTATCAGCATATAACGAGCGAATACGAAAGTGAGATAGTCATCTGTATCTGTATGCAAGTTCTGTGATCCCCGGGGAAACGCAGGTATGGCCTCGATGACGTGGCTATAAAAATGTTAGGGTTTCCTGTTTATTCATCATATTATCACATTGAATTATGATATAAAAAACGAAGAAAAAAACATACGAATATTTTCTTGCGCTAGACACTCTGAAATAAATTTTCTCATGTCATTAATAGTGCAAGTTAGTGAAATTCTTTTTTTATTATTCTACGTTAGCAAATGTAATAAAATTCAATCTATGTGTATTTTATAATTTTTTCACAAAAAATAGTCAAGAATGATATTTCTTTATTCCTAAGTCCTTGAAAAAGATAATTTACAATCTACATTATCGCTGCATATGTGATTTGATTTTTAATGCGTAAACAAATTAATTTATGTCGACGCATAACTTGTTTCTCATAGTAAAACAATATGATTGCAGCGAGAGAAAAGCAAGAGTCTTCACAGGCGAATGCTCTGGGCGTCGATTCGTTAAATAACGCCACTGTCGCGGGAATCAGAAATGGTCTCGAGATCTGGGAGACGCTAATCGCGAGCGAGCGAACGAGCTGGATGAAACGCGAGTAAAACGCAATTTGTGAGCACGAAAGCGCGCGCGCGGCCGAGTTGCGCTTATACAGAAGCCCCTCGTTCGCCTTGAAACGACCGCTCGGGACATGATAAAATGCAAATGCAAATGCAATCGCTCGACGGCAATCCTCCCTTAGGAAAACCTGAAAAATCGCGCGGAAAATCAAGTCGTGATTGGAGCCGACGATTGCGAGAGCCGCGCAATTTCCAGCCATATTTTCTTTTGCAATTGAAAGAAATGAAATATCAAATATAATCATAAATAAGCTAAATGTGAAATGTAAAGATATACATTGATTCTTTTTTATTTATCTATTAAGCTCTTTGTCGAAGAGTAAAGATCGCAAGTTCTACTCTACTAGGATAATTTCTTTCACGATTATTGTGAATATATTCTAAATCGCTATCAAACATCATGAACGCTAATGTCTTTGACGACACCTTGCTTTTTTGTGCATCTTTCACATTTTGACATTTTTAATGTCATGACATTTAATCTCGAGTATCGATAATTTTGAGGTAAAAACCGTGATCTTCGCTATTAAAACAACGATATTTAATATTCCATCGTTAGTAAAATAGTAAGATTAAAAAATAAAATTGTTATAATGAATTTCCAATTTACTTTTCGGGTAGGGCGATATGTAAGCGACATGCAAGAAATGATCGACGACAAGGGAAAGAGACATATATGCGTATTCCGCGCACACCGTATGCATCTGTCAAAACCACGCCCTTCTCCCCATCATCCTGTCGTCCCCCACTGCACATGAAGGAAGAACGAGGAGATTCCCTGACAACTATTTCACGACCGAAATGATATGTCTCGTTCCAATCGATTAAACTTAATTATTATTATCAATTTAGAGCTAATCGAGTGTGTTCGAAACTGAACTATTGTATTTTGAGAATTTCTTGGAAAATAGAGGAATATAAAATACGGTAAGCAAAAAATAGCAATAAAAAAGAAAAGAGTGAGATTAATTAATTGAGCACGAAGCAAATTTATATGAAAAACAATCAACAGATATTTTTTTTTTTTAATGAAGTAAATATCAAATTTATTTTACATTTGACATTTGGATGAACGTGTATCTTATCTCGATCGTCGCAAATCACTCTGATCGAAAGTGCTACAAATTTGCGCGAACAGAATCTGCTAATTAATTCGATCATATCGATTCACGTTTATTAATCATCTCGATTCTCATACATATGCATAATTGCAATGCGATTCGATACGACATATATAAAGTATCAATAATAACCGCGTCATTAAAGTTCTTATCGGTGTGAGCGCGATAAGAATTTCAATTTGCTTGGTACATTAGTAAAAGTTTTCTTGTTTTACATTTCACTTTTTGAAAACACACGATAATGAAAATATCACTCATGGTAATAAGATGACCATGTCAATGAGCTATGTTGAATAATTCATTCCCGTTTCTTCCAATTCTTCGTCATATTCTGCGAAGAATATCATTAGTTCGCGACACGACCGCGCGATTATCGAGATGAGAAATCAAGTGCACGTCGTGTTTCCGTCCTGTGTGAAAGAGAGAGAGAGGGAGAGAGGGAGAAAGAGAGACGCCTTTCGACCACACCCCTGGGTTCATTTTCGATCGCGTCGAAAGACCAATCGATATCTTGGGATGCGGGCCCGGCCGGATAATTTTTTTGGTATGGCCGGATAATTTTTTTAGTATGCAATTATTCGCGCGATTAAAATCCATTTTATTATGTTGCTTTTCCATCATTATTTTATTTTAAACGAGAGATCTATCTATTGATTGAGTTCAATTTTTTATACCACAAATATACCAAATAGAACTTGACATCGTCGCGAATAAATATATGATTTAATTCGGTTCGGTGTTTATGACCCGGAATCGGCGATAATTACGATTTCTGGAGTAATCCTTCTATTGTGAAGGATATACGTTACATGTAAATTACACGTGTTCTGTGTGTGCCTTATAATAGTTTCATTTCGATTCGTAAATTCGAAATTTCAACCACCACCGGTTCCCGGAGAAGTCGCTCATTAGTTCGTTATTCTCAACAAAGATGTTTCGTAAAGGAAAGAGTCGTGTAGGCAACATGTCCCGTAGACGCTCAACGGCCCTGATGTCAATCCTAACTTCTTTTCTCGATCTCGCGAATTAACATGTAAATGACAGAATGGAAAGCAAAAAAGAGCTTTCCGTTGCGTCTTTTGAGAAAACTGAGCGAGTAACGTTTCCCGAAGAAACGCTGGACGAGGAGTCCGGGAAACATCTTTGAAGGACGTCTTTTAAAACATTTTTTTAAATATTTACATGAATCTTTAGCCGGCTCGCTGTTATTCCGCCATTGAATGTATTGTTGCCGTGGGGAAACGGCAACGTAACGCGGCGATAGCTGCCGAGAGGGGTGCACTGACCTGTCAGTTGACGCGAGCGAGTTTCTGGTGCGCAGGCAGGCAAGCAGGCGCGGAACACTGTCTAGTAGCAGTCGAGGAAGTTGTTCAAGGGCAGGAACGAGACGGTACACTGACTGACCAGTTAGTGCTTCTGCGGCACGTAACACCAGGTAGCAGCGTCGAGCAGCGCCCGTCGTTCATCCCTCTCCATCCGCAGCGCGTCCCCTCTCAGGATGACAGGCCCCCTTTGTCAGGATCGGCGCAATGAGGGGCTCTTCGGGATGCATCTGCGTCTCGTTTCTCATCAGGATACGCTGAAACGGTTGGATGATTAGTAATAATGCAGTTAATCGTAATAATGTAGTAATGCTGCAAGGGAAAATTTTTTCAATTTTTTTTCATATATTTTAATATAAAATAAAAATGAAATACCAAACGAATTAAAAAAAATATAATAAAATTAATCTCTTAATCGAATATATGTAATAAAAGAATGTGGTATGTCACAAGTAGAATATTCAGCCGGATATTTAACAAACTTAATATTTATCTTAATATTAATTATGCATAGCAGCACATACATTTAGCAGAATCATGAATATGATGCTATGTACGACGTTCCTGGACTGGATTTCCACCGCTCTCGTACGAGAACCAATCAACGTCTGGCTTCTACTTCCCCAATCTTGTCGATTAATCGCGTTCCCTCTTCCTTCGCATCCGATCATCTCCCTGACCCCTCATTCGGAGGGATGGCTGACTCACCCTCGACGACGACTGGGAATTCACGCATAGCCGGCACGTCGGCAAATTTGACATTGAACGACGACGTGACTTTTTCTTGGCGACGATCTTTTTGCGTCATTCTATCGTCTCTCCCTCTTGTTTCCCAGCTGGGGGACAGTTCGCCTCGCGGAGGCAATCTATTCCCAACGCGATGTCGAGAGGGGGAAGAATGGTGTACAAGAATATCGGGGGTTGACGCACGCCGTTGAGTCATCCGGGTCCTATGCAGGTCCAGCTGCGTGTCATATGTTCGCTCGACTGCACGAGGTTCCGTGAACTCGACAAAATTGAATTTTAACCGAAAATAGAAACGGGTTTCGTCGAATTTTTCTTACAAATATTCTCTTCAGACAAAATGCAACAATCTTTAGATTAATCTTAAAAGAAATTAAATAGAACGATTAGCTTAAGATTAGATTCCAAATTTACAACTCGTCAAAATTATAAGTTTAATATGTGAGCACACAACATTGATCAGCTTTCTTAATTTTATTTATTCTTACCGTTTACATCATAGATCGATCTATGATGCAAAAAAAAACTACTCATAATTTACTATATGATAGCTCGCAGCAAATTAAGTCAATTCGAATTTATCATTTTCTTCTCTGTATATGTAACAGAGTTAATTATATACACAATGTATAATTACGTAAACAATTATTTAGTACAAGTAAATGAATAAATAATAGCTTAATTTGCTAATAATCAAATGTAAAATAATTATTTTTTGTATATATAAGTCACACACAATATTAGAAATATATTTTAAAATTTCAAGATTTCCCAAAAGTACTTTTTAAAAGTGTACGAAATAAATGAACAGGAACGGAATAGTAGTTTGGGCTTGAAGTATCAATTTGCATTGACAAGTATTTTTATTCACAATCAAGATGCTTCTTATTACTAAATTTAATACACATCACATACCTTCTTATATTGTAATGTAACTTTTAGTAATATATACAAAAAAGCCATTATTATAAGAAAACTCGTACTGATACATGTGGGTATATGTAAAACATGAAAATATGTAGAATCAGAGGTACAAATAAAGGATTCTTATCTGTCTAAATGCACGAATTGTTCAAGTCAGATGATGTGTATCCCTAAATCTAAAGTAATCTCTAACAAAAAATAATAAAAAGGCAAAATAGAATGAAAAAAAAAAAAAAAAAAAAAAAAAAACAAGATACTGCTAAGCATATATATCATAGCTAGCTAAAAAAGATGAAATAAAAAGTTGTCTTGAATCAACAATAATAATGTGGATTGTTAAGCCGATTGTGTTGAATCTTAAATATCAAAATGGTGATAGAATCTTGATACAATGTGTACAGATTTACGTGAAACTTTATTGTTACAATTAATAATTAATAAATCGAAAATTGTAAAATATAGGATATTGGCGATTTTTTCGAATGTGATTCAATATACAAAAAAAGAAAGAAGAAAAGGATAGTTTAATTGAAAATATATCGTTTAATCGGCTTTCTTGCTTTCCGGTGACTTATCACCGTTCATGGGCGAACGAGAACGGCTACGGCTCTTGCTGTGTTTACTGCCCGATCGCGATCTGGATCTGTCGCCTCTGGAACGCTCGCGGCTCGATCTATCCCTAAAATAACAAAAGGAGAAACATGGGGATTTATTCGCGCCGTCGCTCGGGAAAGTTGACTTTTCTTGCGCCAAGTACAATATATCGATTAAGCGAGAGGACTCACTTTGAGGGAGACTTGGCTTTGGATTTGGACTGCGACCTGGACTTTGACCTCTCAGCCTTGGACCTAGAACGAGATCTGGATTTGGACTTTGACTTAGATTTCGACTTTGAGCGGTCTCTTGATCTGCAAAATTATAGTTCAAAATGAAAGAGGGACGAAAAAGTAGAGAAAGTGACAAAATATCGTTACTTTCTGCTGTTTTCCAGCGTACACGGTGAATAAGTGAACGCGTATAAAGCGTGATTAAGCGTGAGAGCTCAAGGCACGTAGCCAGCCCAAAAACAATGCCAATAACAGATGGGAATGAGAGTGTGTACATCGATTATATTAACTGCGCAAGAAAAAAAATAAAACAAGTAAAATAAATATACGTAATTTTGAGTATACAGAGGAGCAAACGGCTGAATAATGAAATAAATAAAATAATGTTAAAAAATATATATAAATATATATATATATATATATTTTTTTTGGAGACGAGATACTCACTTGGACTTTGAGCGTGAGCGACTGTGCTCAGGGGATTTGGATTTAGACTTGGACTTGGATTTAGAGTGTGCTCTAGATTTGGACCGGCTGCTACGACGGCTATGGCTACGAGAACTGCGACGGCTCCTAGATTAGAAGAAATCACGATGAGATACTTAGTACTTTAAACTATTGTCTAATATTGTCGTGCGCAAAACTATCTCATTATACGATAAATGTTCCGATAACAAAACAAAATATATTTTATTATATGATCAAATAAAACAATTAAAAAAAAATTGAATTGCAATAAATTCATCAATTTTTAACACGAAAAAAAATTGAATTGCAATAAATTCATCAATTTTTAACACTAAAACTAAATGCAATCAAATAAAATGAAAATATATTAATCACTTTGTATAACTGTAAATTGTAAGACGAAAAAAATTACAAATTTAAAATTAAAATATCTATAAAAAGACAAAAAAAAACAGTAGAAAAAAAAATAATAGGTGACGTGATGTCGCCCCGACAGTACCTTGATCGGGATCGAGAACGACGATTATACCTTGAGCGGGAGCGCGACCGACGACGGGATCGGGAACGAGATCGCGAACGTGATCTTGAACTAGACGATCTTGAACGGCGGCCACGTCGTTTATCTTCGATGAGTCTAATTCGGCGGCCATTTAATTCTGTGTCATCCAATTTGTCAATAGCATTCTTCAAGTCGGAATACGTAGCGAATTCTACAACTCTGCAAAACATTGTATATTTCATTTATTAAATTAAAATAATAATGATAATACAAGACAAATATATATACACAGATATATTATAATAAATAAATATAGATATATTGTAACAGATTATTAGAATGTATTTAATTGCTTTTTTGCATTATAAATAATAATGCAATAATTAACAATTTTTTTGTTTTTGCATTCTTTACATAAAAAAACTTTTATTATTAAAATTAAAATTACAATTAATACTTTACTCACCCCTCGTTCCTACGTTGTTTATGAGCATCAGCATATGTCACTTCTCCAGCTTGTCTCATGTAATCCTTTAAATCCTGAACATCACACAAGAATCAGAATTAATACTTTGAATGTAAATTTGTACAGATATGCGGATAGATTTAAAATTAGTAGTTGCGTATGGAATTTACTATACTGTGTTCCTAGTTTGATGTATCACGCAGGCAGGTTAAAATATATCCTGTGCACTCATATGTTATATTCTATTTTGATTTCTTTTCCTGTGGCAGAAGTAACCTGGATCTACTCGATTTAAGAATAGAAACAAGCATAGTGTTCTACATCTGCTCGCGTCTTCAGTGTTGAGAATAATGTTACGACTATTGTGTGCTCGAATTTAGTATCTGCTATTGATACAACTCTTCTTTTTACAGTTCAATTTTTGAAATAAATATAATTATAATATTCCATATATACAGCTCCGTTTTGCGGAATGACATATATACAGCTCCGTTTTGTGGAATAACATTTTAATGAAATCAAAAGTATGCAATATAAAAATATCAATTAATATTTTTAAATTAATATATTCTTATTTCTTTCCGCAAAATGGCTCACAATATATAATTACAAAGTAATAAATGCGATATTTCTTTAGTATATTTTTGTAATCTATGTAAAAAAAAAATAACGATTTATATGTAATTAATATCCAAATATTCAATATATTATTTCGAGTAATGATTTCTTAGGAATATATATTTCTGTACACAATTGAATTACTATCAAGCAAATGCAAAGATTATGTTATATAATTATGTGTATATATAATTATTTAGCAAAATTTTCTAAATTCTGAAAATTATCAGAATATATTTTATATCGCAATAGAATAGTATTAAGAAAAAAGTTTTCGAAAATGTAAAGATCGAATTGATGCAACAAAATGAAAGTTCTGTAAACATTTTGCTAGAAATTAAGTCCTGAAGAAAGTCCATCGATAATCCGTGTGTCTCGTTTGTCTCTCTCACACATGTCCTTTTTTTAATATTCCAAGATGATTTTTTCCGTATTAATTATTCTCTTTCCATTCCATTCCGTTGTTTCTTCCGTACATGCTAGAATCTAATGTTATAGTCATTCTTCATAAATCAGCAAAAGTGGAGTGTTTAGGGCCCGTTTGACTTCAATCATTGCTGGGAGATGTGCTTATATAATATCTTTCGATCTCTCTCTCTCTCTCTCTCTTTCTGTGGGAACCAGGTACGGCTTTCGTGTTGCGAAGGTACGCGATAGGTAGATAAGATGCGCCAGTCGTTTTACATAGTAGACATCTCCATATTTATGGGATACCTTCATCGATGACTTTTTTGAGATTCGTGTTGGTGTCTCAAGGTCCAAGCGTGATTGTTCCATGAAGAAGGAAAAAATAAAACATATGTGGAAAACTTCCTCTGAAATATATCGTTTCTCATTTGCTACATTCAAAAGATATGGTAATGATATAATTGCCTTGTACAAAGAAAAGTTGATCTTTCGAATGGTAAATTCGAAAATATAAACAACGATAAAAAGCTTCAGAATTAAAAAAGAGAAGAAACCGATATAAAACACGAAATCTACAGACAAGCGGATGCCTAATTTCGAGCACAGAAATATATTGCTAAGGTTTCCCTATCGTCGATACTGGATTTAAGTGCACAGCTCCGAGCTTCGTGAAACGTCTCAATGGTTGGATGCCTGAGCTATGGTGCACAGTATCAAATGAGAGAGATATAGGTATAGGTATTATATAATAATAATAATGATAATAATAATAATAATAGTAATAATAATAATAATAATAATGATATACATATGTGGAACAAGACACGTTTAAGTGTATGTAAGATATAATAGATATATATGTGTATATCTAAGAGAGTACACTCGGTAAGGTGACGCATTTACCTTGGGCCCAGGCACCACCTTGCTTACGGACAGAGAGAAAGGCCAGACACACACGGCGCTCGGTCGGGTCGAACGGATCTGTGTGGCGTAGTCGCGGATGGTTCGGGTTTCGACCCGCGTTCGCCCTCATGGCTGTGGCCGCTGCCTGACTTACTAGGTTGCGTGGCGTACACCAGTGGCAGTGACAGTCACGGTGGAATGATGTGATGGTTGGTGGATGTAATGGTGATGTCGATGAAGGTACTGAATTATACGACCGTGTATCGCGGTCTAGTAAGAGGAAGAGTGGTGATATACATTTTGGTGGATTTTTTTTTACGTAAATAAACATTTGTCTCTTCCAGACAGAGTAAGGTAGATAGCAGCGGTTGGGTCTTGTGTTTCCCTCTCCCTTCTTTTCCCCAGTGATCACGATGGAGAAGGATCGGAGTACGCACGATAACTCTATTGTCACTGGGATTTCACCGGGATTCACCACGTATCACGGCACGCAAGTAGTAGAGCATGATGGTAGATAGGTGGTAGATATAGGTGTACACCCCCGTGCCACGCGGATCTCTCTGTCACCCGGGACACCTCAGAAACCAACCACAGGTGCCACTTGACCTTAAGGCGGGCCCATCGTGCGCATCGTCATCTTTATCATCATCGTACATCATCAGTCTATTGGCCCTACCGGTCGCCCGTCCTCGGCGAAGAGGATATGGCTCTTCGGAAAGAACATCAATTTTATTTTGTTTTTCCTCAAAAACTGCTGGCCGTAACGTAAATGAAATAATAAATTGAAAAAGTAACGTCGGACAATCGAGACTCGACTGAGTGAGAGAATATCTTTGCGTCAAATATAACCAATCATCGAAAAAGTGCAACGAGATAAATATATTTATAGACTGCATTATAATGTGTATATATACAAATGTACGCAATGTAAATTGATCAAGTAAGACTTGGTCCACGTGCACATAAAAAGTAATCTGTCTTTATTATTTCGATTCATCAATACGACCCTTTTTGAGGCATCTATTTGCGTCCTGGTATTTCCCACATATCGTTTGCGCTTGTCCTGCGTCTCCATCTATTATGCTTCGTACATCGTTCATCGCTTCCATTTCTTCCGTTTTACAGCTCTTCGTCCATAGTGTCCACTGAACGTCCAAGACTATCCGGTTGCGATGGTTTGATCATCATCACGGGCCGTTGTTAGTCTCCGAGTTCCTCTGCACATGCCTGCGTCCTTTGTATCGGATATGGATGATGTTCCATGCATTTCTCGCATCTTATATTGTGTTATTTATGTGAATTTTAATATCTTTATCATTTTTATAGCGAATTTTCATTCTCATTTTCTTTTTCTCTTGTGTTTCATCTTTATTTTTTCGTTTTCGTAGAAAACGATTTTTGCACATGCATTTTATGAAAATCTCGACTTTTGCCACAGACTTACTTGATCAAAATCTTACATCTTTCAATTCCAAAATAGGGCTCTCTTTTTCAAATGAGTAAATGAACGTAAAATGTGAGACGAAAGAGAATTGAATAAAGAAATGCTGTAAATATACGCGTGGAATTTGGTATAAACAACCGGTAGAAAAACTCGGTAAAACTTAGAAATTCTCAGCGATATATAGATACGAAAAACGCATATAAAGCGGTGCAATGTCTTCACTGAAATCGCGAGTAGTAAAGTAACATATAAATGAGATAAAAAAAAATGCACCAAAAGTACAAATATTGGCCGCTTACCTGCCAACTGACACGACTTGATAGATTCTCCACGGTGAGACGATACTCGGTGCGTGTTGGTGGTCCGTATCTACAATGGGAAAAAGATCGGCCATTATCTACATGTATATCTCGAGAACAAGCAGGTTTGTCTTGGACCTGACTTTACGTTAATGCATTAGCGAATGAAAATATGGTATATAAAACGCAAAAAAGAAATGATATACTTTACAAGACATTTGCAACAGTTAAAGTTTGTATAAGTTAAATTGTAATCGTTAGAGCGTAACATTGGATGTATGTACCTGGGCAATGATTGCTTGTAGCTAGATGCAGTCCTCGTGTTTCTGTTCACACTATCTCTGCAAAAAGGGATGTCATGTGAACAGAAATAACGGATCGTCGGTTAAACCTTCAGCAAATAACTACAGATCTGCACTCATTGCTCAGGCACACAATCAATCACCTGTTCCAATCGAATCAAATCTATTCAAAATGCAGCAATAGCGTACCTGTCGTGCCGCATATCGTCTCGGCTGTAACAAACACAATACCACACATCTATTAGTCACCAATTTTCAATCGATTCATCTCGAACTACCAGCAATAAACATAATGTTTTTGGGAGGGTTAATCGCTAGGCGTTATTTTTCTCTTTTCACTATCGTTTTTTTAACTTTATCGCGGCGAAACTTTCGACAATTCGACATACTCGAGAGAGCAGTCAAATCCAAGACAACCAATTCAGAAGAGAAGACTTTTAATCGGACTTTTATATTTTTCGTAATGCGCAAATGCAAGAGAAGCTTGCAAACACGATTCATCGCTCGTCTTAATGCTCTCTCTCTACGTTAGAGCTTATCAATATCCAAGGTTACGTTCTTCCCTGTGCGGACGATGTGCGAAATCAATCACGCGAAAGAAAAAAAATAGAAAAAACTTACCGACAGGCATAGCGATATATGAGAAAAAAAGATAAAAAATTCATATATAAAAGAAAGACATTTAGAATGAAATCGGTAGATAAATCGATCAATCGTTTAGATTTCGCACATCCTGAGCCGGTTTGCCTGCAGGGGAGGGGATAATGATCGCTCTGATAAAATAAAAAAAAGGATAGCGTGTCTTACGCAGATCGCCTCGAGTCCCCATAACCACCACGGGAGTCACCATAGCGCCACTGGTCACTACCCCTAGGTGTCCCCCGGGCCCTCTCTACAGTAATTCTGTAACAAGACACATTGGATATGCTTACTTGTCTCTCCAGGAGCGTGAGCGTCCGTAGCCACGGTCGCCTCGCCTCCCTGAAACACCCCGTGCTATCTCCACCGCCACTCTGAAACACACCCAACAAAACCCCGCCTAAGTCCACGACTAATTCTTACTCTCTAAAGCTGCTTCGTTCCTTCCTTCCTTTTCTTTCCATTCCTCAGCCTCCTTTCTCCCGAAATCCGTTCAAATATCATCCGTCCCTCTCAGTATTTCTATATCGTCCAGTTTCGTCTGAAGCGCTATCCCCCTCTCTCTCGCTCTCTCTCTTTCTCTCCCCCTATCTCTCTTTCCTTTCCTCTCTCTTTTTCAAGACTCCTCGTTCCCTAATCTAAACTGCCTTCCTTACAACAACACTACTTATCACCAAATTAATTTTCTTTCACCACATCCATCAACTTTTTCATAATCAAATCCATGATCCGTATAATTTTTTCCTTCTTTTCTTTTCTCTAACTAGAGCATGAAGAACTGCATTTTATACAGGATCACACGATGAAATTATGAAAAAGTACATGTGCCGAATGCCTTCTTTCGTAAAAAAAGAAGCAATATAACATTTCTCCAGACGTAGATTATAATAATTACTTTGATAATCATTTGCTACTCGGGGAATTGATGGAAGTAGTTCAAAATGGCGGTAAGTCACAACGGTCTTTTAAGACGCACTTTTTCTTTATCTCGATAAAGATCCAATCGTTAATTTGGAGGACAGACGCCGCTTTTACTAAAGACGCAAAATCAAAAGGCATTAATGAAATACCCGTTTAATGCGAACAAATAATTGTGCATTGTACATTTGTCTTTAATCAAAAAGAAGCAACAGCGAATAATATTACTGGTACAGGTTGAAACATAATGCGATTAGTGTTAAGAATAATTCCGTTCAACCGCACTTTGTCAAATTTTTAATATTATATGTTAAAAAAGCTACGATTATTTATTTTATGTAGAGAAGCGACTAACATTACTGACACACTTACATAAATTCCCAATAGGAAAACAGATAGAAAGAGATAAGCATACACCATAAAAATGGAAATTTTTATTATTTCCTAAACGAAAATTATTTTTAGAGAAATTTATATATAGAATAAGACTTATAATTTTGTTAATTGAATGCTATTGCTTCTCATGTATTAATCTAATCTCCAATAACCCAGCAAGAGTATATGATAACAAACTTTATTTAAGATAAGATATCGTATATACATATAGAAAACTTATTTTGTTTAAATGACTCAGTTTCACTATTCTTAACCTTAAAAAACGTAAATCCCTAACTAAAAAAAAATCGTTAGTAAGAGTAAGTCGTTTAAAATATAAAATAAATAAATAAATAAATAAATATCATTGTTATTTGAAAATGTTGTTCATGACTCAACTTTACACATATCGTATCAAAGCGCATTGAATGTAAATTGTTACAAATTAATAAAATATTAAAATGTTATATATTATAACGATTATTATTCTTCAATAATTTTCATTAATAACATGTAATAAATCACTATGTATAATCTGATTTTTTTACCTCTTATAGAAATGACGAAATGTAAAATACTATAATTAATAGAGCCAATGTATTATTTATATGATATGTACATACAAAAATCGATAGGAAGGAGTTGTATCTATAATATTATACATATGATATTAGTCGATTCCGAATGAATGAAAAAATTTACCAATTCCTCAGTGTTAATATAGTGAATTAAATGTCATCTTGCTTAAATTATAAACAGAGAGCCCGCAGTACCAATAATATTATGATTATGATAAAGTATCAAACATTAATGTAATCAAAATAACAATCCACATATTAAATGGATTGCAATAGAAACTAATCAATCATGCAAACATGCTACCTATACCATTCCGCCTAATATAATCGCCTAATGTACATATATGTTTCATACACTGAATAAAACAGATTTGCATTACCTTTCTCCTAAAAGTTCCTTTCCATTTAGTTCATATACGGCGTCGTCGGCATCTCTATAGTCATCGAATTCCTGAGAAAATAGAATTTTTTATATTATTATCTTGAAAAATAGAATATAATTTGGTTATAAGATATATTTTTTACATGCGCACGACGAGTTTACTCCAAAATATATATGTAACTGATAACATTTTTAGAAAATTATAACACTTATTAATTAAAAAAATGTTTAATTTTGAATTAAAAATATATCACTGCATTATTCACAAAGTATAAATGTAATACAATATTAATACGATAACAATAATATACATTTTAACATAGTTATGTGAGTAATACTTTAAAATTATTTATAAATGATTCTATTGATCATGTCTCGCATTTAAAATAGAATACATACGTGATTTAATTTAACAAATAAATAAAAAAAATTGTATATTAAATGTAAATTATACTACAAAGTGCAAAAAGTTCTGAATTAATTAAAGTGCTGGTGAAATTTTAAATTGTAGATGTAGATAATTATTTATGTAATATATATGGCCCATTGTAAGTATTTTCCTCTCTCCCGAATTGTATATAACTTACAAAATTTTCGCAGAATAACCGATGATAAGCAGCACACAGCTCTCCTAAGCAGTCACCAATGTGCTCAGGGCTCAGGTCAGGTCAACTCAGGTTATCGAGTTTATAATTGTAGTTTAACAAATTGCAGCTTACCCATTTTGGCCCGAATCATGATAGCAAATAATGAAGTAAACTATCTTTTAAGAAGAACATTTTTCTTAATACAGTGCATAGCTATATCAAAGAATTGTAACATCAAATATAAATAGTTTTCCTCATAAACACAAGAAGAGAAATATTTCAAAAGATTTATAACATTTAAAATGATAAATGATAGTGCAACACCGTAAAATTCTAAAGTATTACGATACATTTCAGCATTTAGAACTTTAAAGCGATAACAGTCATAAAAGTGTGTTGGAATCTGAAGTCACAGTGTTAAACGAGAGAAATTAAATGAATGTTATGATGGGACCAAATTGAGTAATGCAAAATGTTATTCTTGATATTTACAACTGTATACAAGTACTTACAACAAAGCCATAACCATTCTTGATGAGGACATCACGGAATCGACCGTAGCCTCTGAAAAATCTCTCAAGGTCTCTTTCCCTGGTGCCGTATGGAAGCCCACCGACATAGACCCTTGTCCCTACCATACTGTAAAAGAAACAATTGAACCACATTAGACTTACCACAAAGGCAAATCCGTTCTTCATAGCGACCTCCTTGATTCTACCATATTTCCGGAAGAACTTCTCAAGGTCGCGCTCTCTCACCCGGTACGTTAATCCGCCAACGAATACTCGAGTGCTCATTCTTAAAGGAAAATATAAAAACACCTTACATAACAGGTTACCTGGAGAACCTGCTGTTTAATCAACATAAAAGAATCGTTATTTTTATCTTTCTTTTCATCTTGAATCAAAAAACGATTTAAATAAATTTAATCGTTCGCAAATAATGCAACGTAATAAAACGGCGTTTGTATGCTTAACCTTTTGTTGAGTACACAAGTATAGTGAAAAGAAACTTAAGGAGAGTACACTGCATATGTTACTTCAATAAAAATACCGTACGTATCCTCTTATCGACGCGTATAAAAGTATCATTAATCTTTTTTTTTTTTTCGAGTACCTCGCGATGTAAGGGCTTACGACATCTGCTGCACGAAATGCTCAGGCTAACGGAAGCTGGGCTACTCCGTCGAGAGATACGCGCCGACACGTGGCGCACGTGTTTTGAAACGCGCGGTATCGAATCGGTGGTTTTTTCCTCCTCGCCGCCCACGAAACGAACTGGTGAGACGCACGAAAGTCCCCCCCCTACGTCTCCCAGATGCGCGACGATTTAACGAGGGAGAAAAATAATTACTTTTTTTTTCATCACGCAATGCGCTGCGACGAGGTCGTCTCGAAATTTCTAGAATCCCTCGGCCAATTTTACGCTGCCATGGACGCCGGATCGGGGATCGATACGGAAGGCACGTCGAATTAACTGCGTCGCGAGGAAATTCCGAATAATGGCCGCGGGGAACGACGATGATTTGCGTTTTCGACGCGTCGCCCGATAAGCGTAAACAAACGCGCGGTGTCCCAATTTCGCCGGAGAATCGCACCTCTCCTTCCTTCTTTTCACCAATGGAAAAAAAAGGAAAAAAAAAAATCTATCGTATCACGCCATTAACGTCGGGAGCCCGCGGCCTCGTGTTGTTGCTAAATGGAAACGAAACCTTGGGAGGGAACGCGATCGGCCCGATACATCGGTTACGACGGATTCTTACATCGGGGCTCGCAATTTTGTCGATGCGACGATTAAAGAGTAGAACGAGGAAGGCTCTTGGCCGTGCTCACCTGGACGTTTAGCTTGCGATAACCTCGAGCGTTTATTGACGTGCGACTCCTCCGCACGACACAAAACCAGTGAAGCTGGAGGAAGTACTGAGCGGGAAGGGACGCTCGAAACGATGACGAAACAAACCGGGGTCTACCCGATGGCGCGCAGAAACGCCTCGACGCCAGACGCCTCCCCCCTCTCCATTCCTCCTTCCCCCACCAGTGGCGAGATGGCGCGGAAAAGGAAGGACGAGAGAAAGGCGCGGAAGAGGAAGAAAGGAGGAAAGATTGATTTCGTAAGTATTTTACACGTACGGGAAAATATTTTTTATGAAACGATATATATGTAGATAAGGGAGAAGAAAAATATATATGTCAAAATAATGTAATTTCCGATTAAATAGCGCCGAACGTCATCCTTTCCCCTCGCCTCTCTTCTTATCCTTCCCCTAAGGGAACTCGTGAACGTGCGTTACGCGAAATTCAATTATTTCGCGTCGCGATAATTCGATTCGATAAAATTGACAATCTTCTGACGAGTCTTTTCCGTAATATCAACGAAACTATTGAATAGAGTTTATCAATAAAGTAGATAGCATCATGGGGGGAGGGGGTTAATTGCTGATACTTCCGGTGTGGGTTTGAGGCTAGACGCGCGCAGTGCGCATGAGCGGAAATACGATCCCGTAGTAGCGCCATTTGAATTTTAGACTTGTCTGGAATCGTAGCGACTTGATCGAAGCGAGAAAATTAGTTACGAAATCGACATTTTTATTCAATTATTTCGTGTACTGAAGCGTCAAACCTGGAGAATTATGGATCTTTACCAAGAGTGAGTGTTATATAAATCATTATACTTCCATATGTGTATTCTGTATTACATTAATACGCTTAAGCTAAATTTACTTGGTTATCAGTAGAATAAACATCGAGTAAAATTCTTCAAACTCATCTCGAGATTATTGATTGCAATTTCCTCTCCAAAGTTTTTTTTTCATATTTTAGTAAGATTTTTAGTAAAATTGCATATTTTTAGCAAATTTCAAATGAAAATATTAAAAATGACTTGCTTGAGATATTGAAGAGAAATTCCGCGGAGCATATACTGGAAAATGGATTGAGAAAATGAGAAAGGAAGAGAGAGAGAAAGAGAGATGTTTGGCGATGCATATACACACTGTGCAATTCGAAATTATATCGTAGATGTATATTGAAAAGTCCAGAAACGGAGATGGTCGAAGGCTGAGCGTTTAAGCGCGCCCAGCGCCACCTACTGAAAACAAAAATGGTAGCGAACATAATGCCCTATCCCTGCCCTGCTTTAATAGCACGCCAAATGTCTGCGTTCTCTAGGCTTCCTTCTACCATGTATTCCCCTCCGACTGATATATCTAATTTCGCTGTGAACAGAGGAAATCGCACACCAGTAGCAGACTCTGTTTCGCGTGCGAAATAAGCGCGGGGCCGCGCGTATATAACCAAAACACAAGGTGAAGACAATACTGTTAGCGAAAATAATTTAGCTGAATTATAACCACACCGAAGCATGATACGACGTGTCATTCTTCTTATATAATGAAATTAGCCGTGCACGATCTCGCATGACGAGCTCCACGCCCGTAATGTGCATCGGCCGTTTCCACGAAAAATCTCCGAGTACAATAGTAGCCCTCAGTGGGAAGAGTTCCTCTGTGGTTTGCTATTGAAAAACGAGAAAAAACATGCACATATTTTTATTTTCCCCAGCAAATCGCGCGATTATGCTCCTTGTATAATATGCATTCTTCAATTTATTTGCATTATAGTTTATAATATTGAACTGTTCAGTGATTTTTCTTTTATATTACTTTGCTAGCTTACTCACTTTGTCATTTGTTACTATATATATTTAATACTTTAGTGTATATATATTATTACTTAGGTCAAGCGTTGCCAACAAATTTGTCTTTGCATGCTGCACTTATATCGATTAGTATCGATGGATTGTACATATTAAATGATACATAAAATGGACTTTTTTTTTAATTTAAGAATCTTTCAATTATATTATATTCATTGCATATCTCTGTTACAGATAATTGTTAGGTTTTGCGCAAACGGGTAATGACAGATACAGCATACACAATGAAGCTGGAAGCTGAAATGGCTGCTCCTTTGCATCTGCAAAGATTAGAACGCAGCCTCAATATGCAGCCTTTCTTAAAACAAATTAGTGATCTCTTTCAAGAACAAGTTAGGTAATAATATCTACAATCTAAATAGCTCTCTAACTTATATGTGATAAATTAACGTATCATAAATTATTGTTGTACAAAATAATATGTATAACATGTTTTTTTTTCTCTCTATTTTTTCAGTGAAGATGACAAGTCTGTTTCATCAGAATCTTCTGATGGTTCAGATGCTTATCTAGATAATGTACTCACTCAGAAAGAAGGTAATTATAGATAGTATATTATTAATTTTAATTCTTTATCAAAAATATATATCATATATCTCATATAATAATGTTTTTACAGAAGCAAGAATCAATAAGATGAGATTATACAACATGTCTAGTGTGGG
The DNA here is from genome assembly GCF_003227725.1 of Camponotus floridanus. Classification (NCBI taxonomy): domain Eukaryota; kingdom Metazoa; phylum Arthropoda; class Insecta; order Hymenoptera; family Formicidae; genus Camponotus; species Camponotus floridanus. Next base: position 2,269,859 of record NW_020229838.1, read on the forward strand.
AGAAGAACGGCGTTGGTTACAAGATATTCTGTTAAGCGATTCTTCTGATAGTTCCGCATCAGGTTCTGATACAGATAGCCAAATTACAGAGGATGACTTTCAAGAAATGTTAAAATTCCACATACTACGAAAAAAATATCAAGGACGTTTTTACCAGAAACCAGAAGTAAAGATAATAAATATCATTATTATAGTAATTCAAATAAATATAAATGTAATTAGATATTATTATAAAATGAAACATTATCATTTTCAGAATATACAATATCAATATTATAGTGCAGGATTATTATCGAATTATGATAGATTTTTAGAACATCAAAAGTTGATTGTAGGGAATAAAAAGAAAAAAGAGAAAAAGCCAGAAAAGAAAATCATGAGAATCAAGAAAGAAAAAATCAATCGTCATTGTGCATCTGAAGAATATCGTGTATGTGTTAAATTTTATATTCTTTCTTACTTTTTTTATATTTACTTTTTTTTTAAATAAAAATTCTGTGCTTTTAGAAAGGAAATTATCCAGAAGGAGAATGGGGTAAATCAATTCCTAAGGAAGAAGAATTAGATGAATCTGAATTAGAAGCTATAATGCGCCATCAACCTCGTGGAAGAGGAAGAAAAAAACATAATACTAAAAGTGTAGAAGTAATGACAATGAGAAGAAGAAAGATATGGGTCATGATGTCTAAGAAAGAATTAGGAAAAGTACAAAGGGCTAAAACCAATAATCATAAGGAAATGCTAATAAGTTGTAAAAAAGTAGCACAGCATTGTATGAAATATTGGAGGCAAAAAGCCATGCAGGTGGGTAGTTGAATAGACATTAAGTTGACATCTAAATTTCTCATGCATTTAGTTTCAATACATCATAAACATTATTCATCTTTATTCTTACGTACATCCCATAAATATTATTCATCTTTATTCTTACGTACACATCATAAATATTATTCATCTTTATTCTTACGTGACTCAGTCTCAAAAAAATATGAAAGAAACTATTTGGAGAGCAAAACGATTGACAAGAGAAATGCAATCTTATTGGAAACGTTATGATCGAGTAGAACGGGAAACGAGGAAAAGATTAGAAAAGGAAGCTGAAGAACAACGTAAAATGGATGTAGAACTTATTGAAGTAAGGAAATATTAGATTATATCGAGATATACTTTTTCTTATGTTTTTCTCATGTTTTTCTCATGTTTTCTTTTTGTTTTAGGCAAAGCGTCAACAAAGAAAATTAAATTTTCTTATTACTCAAACAGAACTGTATGCACATTTCATGTCACGAAAAATAAATAAAACATCGGCAGAAGAACAATTGAGGATCTTGAATCAATTAGATGAAGAAAAAAATCCTAGACTTATTGGCATTGATGATTACGACAGGTACTTAAGTGTATAATTTTATTTATATCTGAAATTAATCATTTTAATAACTATTATAATTAAAGATCTTCTGATAATAAGATTCTAATTTCTATTCTTCTATAAGAATAAGATTCTTATTTATATTTCAAATATTTATATGTTTACTGAATATACAGTGAAATCATGAAACAAAAAGCAAAGAAAAATGCTACTGAGGCATTTAATAATGAAAAAGCAAGGACCAAACAGTTTGATACAGCTGCTGCATCTCAAGAATTGCGTCTCAGTGATACACCTGAAAACTTGGAGCATCCTCAACCTTCAATTTTCAAGGGAAATTTGAAGGGTTATCAATTAAAAGGAATGAATTGGTTGGCAAATTTGTACGACCAGGTTTGTAACCATATATGCAAAATTATTAAAATTATAATATTTTTGTTATATAAAAATAAGTATTTAACAAAAATCGTCTTGTCAATGATTATCAGGGTATTAGCGGCATACTAGCTGATGAGATGGGTTTAGGAAAAACTGTACAGTCTATAGCGTTTTTGTGTCACGTTGCCGAAAGATATTGTAAGTATCTACAACAAGCATTTTGACTATTAAAGTTTAATATTTCATTGTATTTTAAAATTTTTATGACAAATAAATTGAAAATGTATATTGATTAATTTTAGCCGTTTGGGGACCATTTTTAATTATATCACCTGCTTCAACATTACATAATTGGCAACAAGAAATGGCAAGATTTGTACCAGTGTTTAAGGTAGTTCCATATTGGGGTAATCCTCAGGAACGCAAAATACTGAGACAGTTTTGGGACACTAAAGATTTGCATACGAAAGAAGCTTCTTTCCATGTAGTAATAACAAGTTATCAATTAGTGATTACAGATTATAAATATTTCAATAGAATAAAATGGCAGTATATGATTTTGGATGAAGCGCAAGCTATAAAAAGCACAAGCAGGTATATTATTCTACAGTCTTTCATTATTGTTACAAAAAATTTTTATTACAAAAAATGCATTTAATAGTTAATCATAATTTTTTCAACAGCATGAGATGGAAGTTATTGTTAGGATTCAGTTGTCGTAATAGATTATTGCTCAGTGGTACTCCTATACAAAATAGTATGGCAGAATTATGGGCATTATTACACTTTATTATGCCTACATTATTTGATTCACATGATGAATTTAATGAATGGTTCTCTAAAGATATTGAAAGTCATGCGGAAAATAAAACAGGAATAGATGAAAGTGAGTAATTTTGCATAAAACATATTAAATTTAAGATTATGTATACTATTTATTATTGCCTAAAATGTGTGTGTGTATGTGTATATATATATATATATATATATATATATATATATATACACATATATACACACATATATATAATCAATTTTATTCTAGAACACTTATCAAGACTTCATATGATTTTGAAACCGTTCATGTTACGAAGAATAAAAAAGGATGTAGAGAATGAGTTATCTGATAAGATTGAAGTAATGGTATATTGTCCACTTACAACTCGTCAAAAACTGCTTTACTCAGGTATTTTGATTTAATTTTTTCTAATATTATGTTTCTAATATTATGTTAATTATATCATGTTTAAAATATTTGGTACACTTATATCTTATTTACATATTTATGTATTTAGCATTGAAGAAAAAGATTCGAGTAGAAGATTTACTGCATTACACAGTAGGGGGAGGAGACACTACTTCGAATGATAAAAATTTTACTTCCAATCTGATGAATCTAGTCATGCAGTTCCGAAAGGTACTGTATTTTTTCAATACATATATATATCTTTATCAATTTATCTAGCATATTATATCTTATTTATCATATAGATTCTATATATATATATATATATATATATATATATATATATATATATATATTGTTTTATAACATTTATTTTACAATTATGAGAGCTTAAATATTAAAAATAATCTATAATTTTTAAAACTGAATCTAATTTTATTAATTATAGGTCTGTAATCATCCAGAACTCTTTGAACGTAGGGATGCTAGATCGCCGTTTTTCATGAACACAGAATTTTATAATATGCCTGCCTTGTTATATAACGAAGGACTCTTACATTTAGCATTGCCATCCAAAGATCACTTGTTGTATAACAAATTGTTTATATTTACTGCAGAATATATTCACCGTGCTCTTCATTGCAACGAAAATTTGTGCGAAAATGCATTTTCATTTAGCAGATTTATTAATTTATCTCCAATGGAAATAAACAAAATGTTTATCACTGGTACCTTATTTAGGTATGTATAAATGGCGAATGTTAAGAAAAGAAGGATTTACATAGAATAACTATTTTTTTACAAATATTCTCGTGCAGATTATATCTTGTAACACTCATGGAGCGAAGATTGAAAATGATACAATACTGGGAAGATTGGTGTGTTGGTCATAGATCGAGAATACCTACAAATCAAATGTTTTATTCGCCTAGAAAAATTGACTCCTTGTCGGCGACGTTGCAAGATATATTTTTTACAAGAAAAATAATTGAGGGCGACGCTTTTTACATACATTCTACCCATACGATACATTCAATGCCAGAAACGGTTGCTCACAGAATACTACGTAGCAGTAAGAAAGCCAATCAATTACCAAAGGTAATTATATTTGACATTACATTACACACACATATGTATATATGTGTGTATACATATATACATACATACATACATACATATAGTCAAAGTTTACAGAATATGTGATACAATGTGTTTTATAATACTTCAGTTACAAAGAATACTTCCCACTGGCAAAACGGAACAATTGGAAGATTCGAAATTGTTTCTATTACCTGAACATCCCCATCATCCACGGCAACCTATAATGCGATATTGCCAGCAAACAACGATTCCTGCCTTCGTTTGCGATAATAATCCCAAGGTTAATATAATCGTTCTTGCATATAAAAAGATAAAGGAAAACAAGGGATTATAATTTAATCCTTTTAATTGCAGGTTCAAGCTAGTCCACGAAAATTATATGTAAGTAATAGTTCTGCAGCATGTGCCTGGAAGAGGCACGAAGAATGCGGTGGTCCATTTGGTCAAAGATTACTTTGGCTCGGCTGTGAACGAGCACTTTCTGAAAAGAAATTATGCATTCGTGCCGGTCAAACAATGTCAACTTTTTGCTATCAACCGCAAGGTGGATTATCCGCATGTGCTCCTCTTAACGGATGGTCACATATCATTGTGCCAGGTATATTCAATATGATACATATCAATTAATCAAATGTGAAATGAAAAGATATGAGGATTATCAAAAAAGCATATGTTATTTTAATTATTAATTATATGATTTTCTATTGAGAAATAAAAATAAATGATTATAAATAAATTAAATTATTTCAGATAAGCAAACATTAGTAACAGATGCGGGCAAGCTTTCTGTATTAGATAGTCTTTTACGGCGTTTGAAGGAACAAGGTCATAGGGTGTTGATATACTCTCAAATGACAAAAATGATCGATTTGCTCGAGGTATGTTTATCTATCTGCTACACTCAAATAATCATTTTATAATGGAAAATTTACTTTTCGTAGGAATACATGTATCATAGAAAGCATACATTTATGAGATTAGATGGTTCCTCGAAAATTTCGGATCGACGGGACATGGTAGCAGATTTTCAAAAGAGGTAATGATTTTCTTTTTCATAAATTTGCAATTATTTCATGTATTTTTTAGCAATGTTACAATATTGCTTAACAATTTAATAAAAAACGTGTAGTTTGATTGTACATATTGCAGATTGTGAGAATTTTTGATTATTTGAGATCTCGTCAGTTGCTCATTAATAAAAAAATACGTTATTCATAATAATCCGGGCTGTATCGTGTTGATTAGAATATCTATCAATCGCAAACAGTCTCCAGTTGCATACTTAAAGCGCGATCCCGAGATCGCATGTCCTGCGTAGCTCAGCCGCGCATAACTAACACGCGAATTAATTGCCGAATCGTCCCCATCTTGCAGACAGCTGCAGGTTTTTGAATGCACGACAGTCACGAACCTGCAGTTCTAATGGCGGGCTATTACTAGACAGGGCATTACACAATCTACCGAATTTTTGTATCCAACTTTCATTTGAGTCTAAATAATTATATTCTTATATCGCTATTCGAATATTGCAAGCGAATCTTTTTATTTTCGTATAATTTATCATTCAAATGATTACCCATAATTATGCGTTGTAGTTTAATTTTCCTTAAGATTAAGAAGACGAAAGAATGTTTTTTTAAATTATTTGAAATATTAAACATGATCGGATGAGCGTGCTACCGCGGAAGATTTCGTTCTGAAAATTCTTCATAAATATGCCCTGGCATCTCAAATTAATTTACATACAAAACGATCATAATATCATTGTTTTTCATGAAACATAGTTGAGAATCTGTGAGATTGTTTTGTCTTTCAGAGCGGACATATTCGTCTTTCTACTCAGCACTAGAGCTGGCGGCCTGGGAATCAACCTCACCGCGGCAGACACGGTCAGTAATCTTATATTTTTGTTTTATACTACCTAATATGTATTCACTTATGCATCATCCTAACTTTCGGTTTCTATTCTATCTTTATATATGAAATATGTACAAAATATATATTATATATGGAAATAAATTTAAATTCGTATATCTTTTGAAATCAATTACACGGTCTTACAATGTCTTCTTCAATTTTCATTAAGTAATTTGATGATAAAAAATATGTTTAAGCGATATATAAATGAAAATTATATAATTATATATATACATAAAACTCTTCTTAAATTAGAATGAATTAATTACTATTGAAAATTATTTATTATTAGAGAGAGAGAGAAAGAGAGAATGTGTACATACATATACTCTGTAAATGATAATAATTTCTGCAAATTAATGCAACAAAAAAAGAAAACGTGGAACATATCTGTATTTAAAGAATATCATATGTTTCTTTGTCCTGTCATAAAAGTATCACAAGATGTATCACAGATTGTATATAACATTCAATCTTTTGTCATCGATTTAACAATTGTTATTGCATGATTAATAAACTTCTTCTGTTATAATATTATAATAGATTCTGCAACTTTACAGTTAAATAAATATTTATTCAGGAAATCATATATACTTTTTATAAATTTTTATAAATTTTTATTTTTATATTTTTTATTTATGAAATTATATATTTTTCAAGTAAAAAATTATTCAAACTACTTATAAATCATTTATTAATAATATTTGCAGGTAATATTTTATGATAGTGATTGGAATCCCACTGTAGATCAACAAGCTATGGATCGCGCCCACAGACTGGGGCAAACCAAGCAAGTCACGGTCTACCGATTAATATGTAAAGGAACTATCGAGGAACGAATTTTGCAGAGAGCACGCGAGAAGAGCGAGGTTCATTTTCGGAAACTATTATCCTTATATCTAGATGCTGGAATTAAATAAACAATGAGAGTCTATTTATTGCAGATACAACGTATGGTCATAAGTGGCGGAAACTTTAAACCCGATACTCTAAAACCAAAGGAAGTCGTGTCACTGCTACTGGATGACGAGGAAATTGAAGCGAAATGTAAATATTAGCAATTCATTATTTTTGTTTAGTAATTATGTGCTATCACATTGAAAATGGCACGTCATTATTTATCTTTAGAATTTTTATCGAAAAATAATATATAATTTTTTATCTCAAGAAAACTCCATTAGTTACTAGTTTTTCAATTAAATTTTCACCAAGCAATCGGCATTGAACATTGAAGAACAATGTCTTTTCTCTAAATTAATAAAAAAATATCTCATTAAAATTAAAACTTGCCATGGTGTATAATTAAAGGATATAATATGTTGATAAATCGTTAGATAGTCGAGTTTTTGTTTGAGCCACCGTTTCTATCGCACGGCAGGATGCGCGTGTATGCACAAACTCGTCGAAAACGAGGGAGGAGAATGAGAAGAGGGAAGGGGGCGAGGTGGCCGCGATTACATTATGCTCATTAGGTTATGCTAATGGCCTAATAAGGAATAATAATAAGAAACGGAGTAACGAACTTGTGCCGCCGCATCCTCGGCTTGTATAGTACATGTCCGTGTATATTTCAGATAGCCAACGAAGCGAGGAGAGAAAGCAGCAACGAGTAGAGGAGGTTCGCCTCGAGTCGAACCTACAGCATAAGGAGAGAGACCGGAAGAGGAAGTTAACCGCGCTTCCGGTCAAGGTGAGCCCGGCGCCCTTACACACCACTATCGCGTCGCAAAGATTCTTTTTTACCTCTTTTTTTTTATTTCATCGCTTTCTCGTCTCTTTAACCGCACCGTATTTTTCTTGCCGTCTATTTTTATCGCTCCTATATCTCGGTTTCTCGATACTCGAGACTATCGGCTTACACTGAAATTGTTTTTGAAGAACATATCTTTAACTATCATATATTAACATTTAATTCGTCGAGCTCGAGCTAATTGTTTGATGAATTGTCTAGATATATTTAACTCACAATGCATATCAGATTTATTATTAATTAGATCGCATACTTAATTTCATTAGAACAGTAATCTTTCATTTGTCACGATTGTATTTTTCACATTTACAACTTCTTTCTTTTTCAGAACGATGCGAAGAAACCGTGTCATGCAGACGCTAATGGCGACAAAAACAACGATACCGTTCAAGTTAATCTTAATGAGCCTAAACCGGCCGTCAATCCGATTCAGTTGCAGAACAATCACCATCAACAGCAGTTAGAAAATATAGATAATTATAGCACGCCAACAAGTCCGGCCAAGTCAGAAGTACATATCGATACAAAATTATTACACTTTTTTATTAGCTTTTAGTAAAAATTTCTTCTAAAATTGAAATTGTTAAAAGAATCAATTCTGAGAACAGATACATTTTGATTGCGTTCTATCTTGTCATTATTTAGTAATAACAATTGCGATAATCCTTAATAATTATCTTGATACAATCTTTTTTATAGGATGAAACGAGCAATGAAGGACTCGTGGTTGATGTAGATGGCCCAGTAGCAGTTTCTGGTGGCGATCACCCTCATGGACATTCCCGAGGCAATTTCCATCAATTTGGAGAATCTTCGACAAAGGTCGCTCGACTCGGCCATCACTTCGCCTTCGGCGTAGGTGCTAGCGCACGTATGCGACAATCCGTACGCGGCGCAAGCAAGCGGGGCCGACCACGAGGTTCACGTAGGGGTGGTCCGATCGGCGGTAAAGGAAGAGGAATGCTTTTAATGCATCCGTCGAAAGGCTCTAATGCAGTAGCCACCGAATCGCTGTCGACTATATCGCCGACCGATGGGGGTGGATCTTCGAACGAGCAGACATTGCAGCACGGTGAGTACTTTGAGTAATCGCGCTTTGTTTGTATAATAGAAAATGGCATTTGCCGAAATATAGCGTGAAAGATTAATTTTAACGCGTAATTATCGATTTTTCAGTAATCGAATGATCGCTTTATCTCACACGTACGAGATTTATATATATATTATATTATATATATATTAGATTTATATATATATATATATATATATATATATATATATACTGCTTAAATAATTAAAAATGAGATAATTTATAGTCGAATGAAGTAATTTTATATATTTTATTCAATCAATTATTATGACAAGAGATTTACGAAATATTCTGTGTATTTTCGATGTTGCATTAATTTTATCTTACTAAGCAGATATTGCATTGCACTGATATTACTCTTCACGTTTACATTTAGTTATCTGTACGATAGTATTATAACTTGTATAAATATTTAATAACTGTGATTCGCTCTCGGAACTATTATTATAATGTATACGTTGTGTAGTTATCAGTTTACTTTCGTAATCTAATTTCATAATCAAAGCCGATTATACAGATTGAAAAATGTTCGCAAAATAAAAAAATGTTCATAATTAATATCATCGTAATATTCGCGATAATTCCGTCTGATTAAGTTCAATAAAAGCGTAAATGATAGAACACGTCATGAAATTCGCCTCGAATTTTCGAAACTTATGCCGTGAGAAGAACGACTTTCCTCGCGGACGCGGCCCCGCCAATCAATATACCGTTAATCCTCGCTGACACTTTCGGGGGTCCCTTGCGCACCCTCGGTGCTGTCTTTCGTCCGGGCACTTGCCCGGGTTCTCAGGGGACTTTGCGGTTCGCGAGAGGAACGCCCGTGGGTCCATTCGTGACCCCATCATCAGCTTGTGCCGAAAATTCCCTCGCGAGCACATGTGCGTCCACAAGGGGGTAACAGTTGGCGCTCCTCCACGAGGCACCCTTAGAGACATCCCACTCCCTGAAATCTCTCGTGACTCATTTCTATAGGACTCGTTTCGCGAACGACGAATTCGTATGGGGCCAGGCTGGAAACATTTGTCGCCGTAGCACAAGTGTATTGTGTCTCGGCACAAATGTGTTCCAGGGGGATGTGCAGAGAGTCATCGATAAGTCGAATGATTCTGAATAGGAAAAAGGTGTTTCTTTCATGAACGATATGAAAAATATTACACTTAATTTTAAATAATTGTTGAACAAAAATAATTTTCACGTTGCGAGACTCCCGATCCTGTATAAAGTAAACGTCGATGAGTTTATCGTTATCGCATTAATTAGAGAAAAAGAAAGAGGTACGACGCGTGTGTGTCCGATAAGGCGACCTCACGCAATGCCACGTGAACCGTGAACATGGAGCGGGCAACAGCGCGCGTGAGTACGCTTAACACATTCCATCCTCGTGCTGCGTGTACGCACGTGAAGGAAAAAGGGGTCGGTCTCGCTCTCTCACTTGTCGTCGACTGGAAGACGAGGCGGACAATAGCAGGTGCGGAGCGAAGGCGACAGCTGCGATCGATGCTCTTCTTAGGTTTTTGGAACTCGCGTCTACCTCTTTCTCTTTTTTTTCTTCTTTTTTTTTTTGTTTTATAATCTCTCTTTTTCTTTCCCTTCCTTCTCTTCTTCGTCACCATCTTTTTTGTACATCTTCTCTGCTTTGTCTCTCTTCTCCATTAGTTATCTCTTTATCGGGATGCGACGCACGCTTCTTCATCCAGCTGTCAATGTTCCCAACTCTCATCGGAGCACATATTCAGCATTATTCCTGCTGATTAGTTATATTCCGCTTATTTTGATCGATGGGATGATTATGATGGATTAATAAAGACACGAATCGAATTTAACAGAATGAAACGTAGTCAATTTAATATAGATTGAGATTTAACCGCTCTCTTTCAAGAAAGAAATCATATGTCGAGATTTTATTAACTTCACCTTTGATTATCCACGAGGTTTTACTAGACGCAATTTCTGAACTAGTAGTTTAATATTTTTCCAAACATTTTTTTCCATATATTTTCAAATATTTTTCTTTTTATTAATATTGAAGTTATATCAATATATTTACATCGAAATTGTCGAGTAATATCTGCTAAAATAGTTACTACTTTCCTAAATAAATTTATCGTTCGATTCAGCAATATCTACTTAAGAGTCCTAGACTCGATCGTAATACGTTTCAGTTGCATAATCCCGACATCTAATTTCCCTCGTCGTTTCACGAGGTCGAATAAAAAAAAAGAAGGATGGGGTTTGCACAGGATAGAGGGGAATTACGCGGACCTTGTATAAGGGGTTGACTGTTGTCGATTCGTGCCGTACCTTACCGTACCTTACTGTGTCATCTCGTCCCCGTCGACTCTGCGCATCTTCTCGAATATCATATTTTCATATTGTCGTCACAAAAAAAAGTTGAATGATATGATATATATGCCGTATTTTCTCTATTGACAATTAATTCGCAATCGAAATTATTTGCATTGATATATGAGAATGTAACTTGAAAAATCGTTACATTTTGAATTTTCCTTTTGTAAAATCAAGTTTTTCGATATTTTTCTTGAAAATTACTGGTATGATTACTATCATTTTTCTTTTAATCTGTTCGGGAATAAATAATGATTTGACTATTCAATTTAAAGAGATTGTAATTTTATTAAATATTACGAATGACCAGTATTTCCAAGAAAACTGATTTTATTCAATAACAGATTGTTCATTATTTATTCATAATAAATATTTAGAAAGTTTACTCAAGCTCCAAAAGCATTAATAAAAATACGTAGTCAAATATGAAAAAGAAAAATTTTAAAATTATCCAGATATATTAAATCTGCGTTAAGAAAAAAAATAATAAAAAATAAAATAGATAATTTTGCATATAATTTCGCAGCTGTATTCGTCTTCTTAAATGTTAAATAAAGAATCAATTTCTAGCCGGATAATTTTGTTTCTTAATGCAATGTGACGTATTACATCCTAGATACTATAAGTCGAAATGCACATAATTAAGATTTACCTAATTAAATTTAATAGGTGGAAAATGGTTTCATGGGATCCTGTTAAGTAACACAATTATCTCTATTTTAAATCTCAAGTTTTCTGGGAATCTAAGTGTTTCAAACTAGACCGAACAGGATCGGATAGGAGACAAAATATATGGCAGTATAGATGATAGTTCGGCTCGCAACACACGGGTGAGATAGGATAATGCGGCAGGATAGGACGACAAGGATATAGCAGACAAGGATATAGTAAGGTGGATCGTCGACATTCCGTGGATCCTCCTCATTCCAACTGTCTCGAAAGTTTTATCTTTGCTCTCACATTGTAGGCTCCGTCTTTTTCCCTATGAGTCTCTTATTGCGTCGGTTATTTTTTCATTAAAAGGTATAATTTACGTATAATTTACAAATTTCATTTAGATTCATAATACGAATCGTAAATTAATTCCTGGAAATTTCCATTGAATTACTTGGACGGTTAAATTAAGTATATGATAGGGGTTTCATCGCGTACAATATCGTAACAGTTAATTTTATTCGTTTACATTAATACCAGTTGGATCCTCGTCTTTATTACAATTGTCCACGCAACTTTGATATTTGCTAGTCAGGTTTCTGCCAAAGAAAGGCGACTTTTCGTAGCTCGATAATTTTAAGAATACTGCTTCAACTAATTCTTTTTTTATAGATATACATTGCATCTTGATATTTTATTTACGCGATGGAAATTGTCTCGTGTGGAGCATTTAAATGTTCTCTTCTGATCCGCGATACGATTCACGCGCGTGGAAGTTTCAGAGCGAATTATCATTTAAGAGTGTAAGAGTCGGCGGGATTTTGCGAACGACAGACGCATTTTCTATTCTATCGCCCATTCCTTTAAGTGTCCTCTTAGATCGTCTGAAGAGGAATGCTCCTTGAACGATCGGGTACGTGCCACGGAATGCCGACTAGGCATCGGGATAAAGGCGAGATATCTACATCTGGAGAGGAGGAACACTGATTTTCACGCACATCTACGCATCTTCGCATAGAAAAATTCTTCTTGAAATGCTTCTTTTCGAGATCTTTGATCGACTAGTCTTAAGAAAAAGAATGGAGTTCTTAAGGTTTATTATGCAGTATTTTCGTACCGAAGAATTTATGATAATATTATGATAATACTTATTTTCATTGTTTCACGATAAATCGTGAGTTGCGCGCCGCGTATAAATAACTTGCGATATATAACTTGCAAATCGATGAATTGGATTCCGACTGTTCTTGAAAGATCTCCTTTGGAACGAATTGCAAGCTATTTTCTGTATCTATACTTCGAAACATTAAACATTAGTCATCGATTGGATTTGGATCCACAAAGCGAAGCGATCATCACCGCATCTACGGCGGCCATATTTTCAACAGAAACTCCTAGAACGAAGGGGTGTATTTTTTTATGTCCTAGGGACTGTCCATGCGACCGCCGATCCTACCGATGGAGACGGTCCCAGCACAGTGGGTCCACTGGGTCCAGTGGGAACTCTGATACCACTGTCCGGACGCGGCAGCATCGCAGGGATTCGTCGAGGTCCCGGCAGACCTCGCCTACGGCCGACCGGGCCTGGGCATCAGGGCTACCGCACTTCCGGTCAACATCACGGCAAGAAGATCCAGCGACCGCTACCAGTACCCATCAGATCCCATCAGACGATCGGACAGCAGAAAGCATCGTCGTCGCATCAGCGTTCCCGTGTCTCGACGACTGGTCCGTCGTCGTCATCGTCATCATCGTCCTCAGTCGCCATCGCGGCCGCGAATTCGACGCTATTATCGTCGTCGTCCTTGGCGGAATCACGACCGTTTGGATTCTATACACAGCAACAGCCGCGCGCAGGGTCGTCGTAGTTTCGCGAATGATTCGGTTTTAAGTTGTTTTTGAATGCGACAACCTTCAATTCCCCGTGTCATTTTGACGAATTAATTATTCCTTTCGAATGTGAATTAATAGGCGTTTCTTTCTTCTCTCTGAATCGCTCGAGTTTATGCGTGCTATATCGCTATGTCTCAGCACTTTTGAAACACTTTCAGAATCGATTACAACATTGCGTATTTATTGTGTATCGTGATAATTTATCCTGTCGGTCAGTGATGTTTCCGTACGCGCGACTTAAGCGTGCAATACCGTTAAAAGTTAGATTTCCGCTCATTTCTTTCTCCCTTTCTCTTTCTCTCACTCTTCTCATTGTAAATTGTAATTAAACCGTGAAAGGAAGCAGTCTTGACAATATCTAGGATTCGTTATAATTATGATCGCACTGCAATTGTTGTATTTATTTTGTTCATTTATAGCGCAGGGTTCACGAGATATTATGTATCTCATTGAATATTAAAAACGTGAATACTCCCTCCGTCTTTTGCCAACCTACGGTTGGCAGCAGTCGGGAATAAAAAGACAACATCGACATAACTTCGTACTTAATTCGATGCTTGCCTTTTTCCTTTTTGAACTTTGCTTTCTTGGATTTAAATTCTTGTCAAATGCTTAATCATTCGTCGGGATTGAAGAGGACGAGTTCCGTTATATCGATTCGATTCCACCTGTGTGGTACATGTGTAGAAATTTTGATTTTATTGTTAAGTATACTACAATTATAGGTAATCGACATGACGCGTCGTTGCGTGCATGGCGACGCCGAATTTCGACGGCGAAAAAGATCATCGACAGATCAAATTCTCGGCAACTTCGTCGACGAAAAAGAGGAAGAGTGCCATTCAACATGGTCTATCTCTTCCGAGTCGATCGCTCTCTCGGCGTCATTGTACATTGTCATTAAGGATAGCATTATTCCGTCATTAGACTCGGCTAGCCGATATTTTTTATGTATGTTACGAGACGTCATTAGGCCAATTCAATTTGTAAAAGAATAGTATTTATATTAGCAATAAACACAGACAAAAATTCAATCTTCACGAATATCGCTCATCTCATGAATTTCACACAGGACCTTTCCTATTTCCCGTGTTTTCTTTAACTGACGAGTGTTCCAATTGGTTTTTCTTAATCGATTGTTTCTCACAGATTCAATTGAACACAATATTTCTAATACCTCCTTTTTTAAATATTTGAATAACTAATTTTTGAACTGAAATAGCGTAAAGTCCTTATTTTTGACTTAAACATCAATTTTATTCAGATCATTTTAAAATATGAAAAGTGTAAGGACTACAATACTTTTATATATCTCTTTGCTACTACTTTATTCAATTTTTTTAATTTTGTAATCTTTATATTTCTTATATTCCAAAGAGAATCTTTAACGTCTCAAAAAATCTGTGAAATTGCTTACTAAATTATTAAACAAATTGCTTTACTAAATTAATAAACAAAATAGTCGTAACACACTTATAAATCTGGAGCATCTTAATTTATAATTTAATTTTCATTTCTCGTACTTATCGAGGAATATGCAAACGATTGCCGATCGAATAAATGTGGTAAAAAAACGTAGGAGGATTCTGTATGATAATGGCCGATCAATGTAACAAGATCCGAAAGCTGAAAGTGCGAGCTAATGACGCGAGTATGCAGCTGTCGGTGGAGCCGCGTCATCATCTGCGTGATTGGGATCAAGCCAAGCACGAGGAATTTTTCGTGCCTCGTGACTCTTCTATCTGATCGCGCGAATCTGAAAATCCCATGTGCAGTGCATTTTTTGACTTAATTAACGAATTCCTTTTCTGTAAGTCGATTAAGAATTTGTTGCTTTCTAATAATTTCTGTTAAAAGAAACCTCCGAAAGTTGCGGTCAAAAAGCATGCGATATCTGATACAATCAACTATGTACATTTAATTTTTTTTAAATTAATTATAAGATAAATAATAGGAATAATCGGATTTATATCGAATAATTTTGTTATATTAGCTTTTTTAAAAAAAATGATAAAATATATAATACAATTAACTTTTCCAGAGATATTGACCATTATAAATAATAAGTTTTTGTTAATCAAAAAAATTACGCTTATACTAGTCGAAACAAAAAGCGTGAAGTCATATTCGAACGTACATGCCTATTTTTATATGATCTATGCGATAATTTGACATGATTTTAATAAATTTTAATGTCAATATATAATAGATTAGTGTATTATTATGACATTCAAGCAGGAATTCATTTTTTAATGACGTTGTTTTGCAAAATAAAAGTGAATGAATTCAAATGTAACTCGATTTACGCACGCGTAGTCGGTTTCCTGTCAACAATAACAACAAGAAGGGGAACAAAGAGAACATGCAACCTCAATGAAAGATGGATACTCGCACGCCGACGATAATTGCAGTGCCCGCATATCGTCGCATCGTAGGTCGCAAGTTTCCATCAAGGTCGCTATTATGGATAAAGATGAAATAGCATGGATCAATATCATCTAAAAAATATAGCAAGAAAAAGATACAAAAGTACAGAATATGATAAATGCAATCAAGGCGAATATAAGGGCAAGAAATAAATTAAATCGTAGCATGTTTTTACTTCGTGGCATATGTATATTAGTTAAAATTGAACATTGCAACATTAAAACATGCTTTCATTATTATACACAATATTACACATAATCAATTGTATATAAAATAAAAGCATAGATAATTTAGACATTCTCATATGTGAAGGCGTCATATTTTTTGTTTAAAAAAAATTTATCAAAAACGTTCGTGAATTCTTTTTCTCTCGGATCTAAAAAATTCTTTTCTAGAAGTGATTTGTGATTTTTTAAAAGATGGAATGTCCTCTCTCTCTTGTACAGTTATATAGAGTTTTTTTGCGTATCTTGTAAGGAGTAGCATTTTCAATAATTTGTGGTAACGGAATTTTTCTCAAAGTGTTTAAGCTTTCATTTATTTAATTTTTCGATCATATATATTGGCTGTGTATCGACCGATCGTATTGCTGTCACGCGAGAGAAGAGCCAGGACTCTGTCCGAGGACCAAGACCTTGCGCTGCACCTGCTACTCTCAGGTGTACGCGAGCGCGCCTTTTATCCGAGAGCGATCACAGTACATCTCTTTTTCTCTTATTCTTTTGTGCGCTAAATCGAACGAATGAGAACGGTGCGCGCAAAATTGCCCTCTTTAGAATTCGCAATTAATCGTTCGCGTGTTCGATAATTCCAGTCTAATTAATCCATCTACAGTAGCGGGCATATTTATTTCAAAAATATAGACTATTAAAATTATTTACTTAAAATATCTCTTTAAAGAAATAAAGTATTATCTGATTTGCCTGATTTATTTTCTTGGTAGTAATGATTGATACAAATATATAGGAAATATTTATTTGAAATGTAATATTAAAATTATTGATTGGGATAATTATTTTGAAAGAATGATTAGAAAAATTCTTATTTTTATTATTATTTGAAACTTTTTAATAAGAAGCAAAAGAAGGCTAAGGAAGGCTAAAGACGCAGATAATGGTGCGTGATAGTAATAATATATTATGTAATAGAAACTTTGTAAAGTTGTTCCACTTATATACAATAAGAAGCGTAAAAATATATTTTTAAAATGTGCTGTTGACGACATTTCGACTGCTTTGGGTCCTTTTCAAAATCAAATAAGAAAAATACAATTGTACATAATATTATTTAAATCAACTAACTGAATAATAAAAGAAAGAAGTCAATGCAATAGAATAAAAAGAAATTGAAAAGAAACGATAGGATCGCATACACAATTACATCGTAGATAACGATTTGTTTACGATACAATTGTGTTTGCGACCCTATCGTTTCTTTCCAGTTTCTTTTTATTTTATTACATTGACTTCTTTCTTTTATTATTCAGTTAGTTGGTTTCAATAATATTATGTTTTTTCTTATTTTACCTTTGAAAAGGACCCAGAGCAGGGTCGAAACATATCGTCGATAGCATATCTTAAACATATATTTTTACACTTCTTATTGTATACAACAATACCCTTTACAAAGTTTCTATTATAATATATTATTACTGACACGTATCATTACCTACGTTTCGTTCCTTAACCTTCTTTTACTTCTTATTAGATTTGAGAACCGGTTTTACATATTAAAATTTTCTTTTATTTATTTGAAACATTTTACATTGACACGATTTTATTTCCTATATTATTTCACATATATTTAATGTATTATCTGACAAAAATAATGTTTAAATAATAAAAAATATGTGTTTATTTCAGAAGCTATTGTTTAGTTTTTGAAAACATAATTTAATAAAATTTAATCAAAAAATAGATCTAAAAAATATAAATTTTAAAAAGAAATAAATGAGAATAAATGCAAATTGAGTGAAAATAATACTCAAATATTTTGTCTATGCATTTAAAAAAAAAGTAATTATTTTATTAGATTACTTGTAATCTCTGATAAGAATCATATATATATTTAAAATATTTACTTTTGATATGAATAAAATTAATTAAATATTTTAAATATACTTTTATAATTAAGATTATTTTATATTAATCATCTATAATAGCTCTAATAGCTAATTGATATAAGTATCTTTATTTTTTATTTCCATGGCTGATTGTCTTGTCATAATTTCACATGGTTACTATATGATTAATAAGATTTTTTTCATAAATAAATCTACAATTATTTTAACAGAATTTATTTTATGAAACATTGTTAATATCGCTTCTGCCAAGCGACTACTTGATTATATATCGATCATTTTGAATATGACAGCTACATCGGTGAACGGTGATCATATCGTATGTACAGCGCCTCGTATTATTTTAAATTATCCGGTACATCTGTGTGCTTAATTAACTCTTGAGGCAATGAGATCAATGGACAAATCGTGGCTTGAACTTGGCAGTCGCAGGTGCGAGTCGTGAAACAAGTTCTTTCAAGGTCATTGTCAACCACGCCGCACTTCCGATTAGTATTTTTCGCTTTGGGGAGACATTTAAATACAATTGATACGCAATCGTTATTTTATATATATATATATATAATTAATATAAAACTATATAAATTTCTTTTATGATATAAATTAATTTTTTTCTTATTTTTCTTCATCTCTCAATTTTCACGAATTTTAATAATATTTTCATACTTAAAATAATGATTAGAAAATATGTATCATATTATAGCGATCCATTGTTGAAATTAATTTATCAATGTAACAGCGAACGAATGGTACAATGCATTTATAGGGGAATCAACAGGTAAACCGCAACTAGCAATTCTCCCTTTAACGATATCAAATTAATCAATTAGCGTCAATTATATCAATTATCTCCACGCAGTCTTATTTCATATTTACGCTGTCAAACGGGAAATTTGTACTAACGTTTTTTTAATGTATCAATGATATTTACGCTGTCAAACGGGAAATTTGTACTAACGTTTTTTTAATGTATCAATGATAATATGTGCCGTATTAATAGATTATTAATTATTATCAAAATTATTTTTAGAGTTTTCGTTAAAAAAACGAAGCTTATTTCCTTCTAAATCTATTTATTATCCTCGTTATTTATCGAAAATCCACGGAAAGAATATATGGAATGAGTCCACAATCAATCGTCATTTTAATAAGCGTAAATTTGACTCTCGAAAATTACGGCGTCCTTGAGTCTCGCTTTTGACTCGAGACGTTCGACGGTGGGATAATTTGCCATACGCACGAGGCTGTAATTAGAGGAATAATTACACAATTAGGAATTAATATGGTGCGCGTATTCCTGCTTTCTTCCTTCGATCGCATCGGCAAGCGGTCGTTCGTGCGAGCGAACGAACGAATAGTATCGTCGTCTATGCCAATTAGGCGCGGCGGATGGTTGCCACGAAATTAAAGCTTTTATTTCGGCGTGCGAACGCACGAGAGAAATTAGCGAAGCGAAACGCGAAATACAACGTATGTTCCCCTTCGCACTTTCGGCCGCGCGAATATAGCCCACGATGCACCCATGCACAAGCTTCGCTCTCCTTGCAAGTTCCGTGTATTAAAAATATCTGCGATTAAGAGTTTTGATCTTCTAATCTTTTTGATTTATTTTTTATGAATGCAGTCAGTCAAATTTCTTAGTCTTAAATTTGAAGAGAAATATATAATAATTTATATATAATAATAATGATAATGATGCTTTTCATCTATATTCGCAATTCAAAAATGAATTTGCAAAATTTTTAGCTTGAGTCGCTAAAAAATCACTTCTAGATCAGTTTGAAAAATTTATAAAACCGTGAAAGAGAGAGAACCAAAAACGGTCGTTACATATTTTTCTGGCAAATTAAGATCTCGACGAATTCATACGTGTACAGTTAGGTGTTCTTACGCGCGAAACAGGTTAAGCGCGTTCACACTTGCAAAAAAAAAAATTTGCTTACTCGAGCCGCGAGACAATTAACGACATTGCTTGTTCGCGATCGTAGAATATATCTTTTTATGCGTGATTTCCGCGAGTGAAAGACGTAGTGTGTGAGTCAATTAACGGCATCGTTAAGACGTCGAGACTCCGCTCGTAATCGTTATGAGACACACATAAAGAGATTTCGCGAAAAGAAAATTAAAAAACTGCACGCAGACAGTTTTCATCTTTCTCCCTCCTCCTCTCTCTTTTTTTTGTTGTACGCGAATTGATTTATGCACGCACTAATGTCACCCTTTCTCGAAACATATGTTACAGCGTTTGATTCTTATTTTCGGAAGAAATAAAATTATAGTTTGTCGCTCCATGAAATATTATTATTCTAATGCATTTTTGTCAAAATCTGAAGAAAATAAATAATGGGCATAATTTTAATAAGAAAATTTTATAAGAGTAAGGATGTATTTTTATTTAAGATTTGTATTTTAGATAAATATTTTATCTTGATTATCTTGATCTTGAATTTTACAGAATTTTAAATCTTTAATTCTCTCAATCTTTTAAACTCGGTCTTCACTTTTCACTATTTTAATTCTTTAAACTTTGATTATCAGTTCCACTAATAATCAGAGGCGGTTAATTTATATATTTACTGTAATAAACGATGAAAGAGAAATTATATAATTTTAAATTTTGGGCAAACATAAAGATGGATTAAATAAGAAATATTGTTTTCTCCTGTGTACATAAATTATGTCTTATCTGCTATCTATTGTAATATCCGAATACATTGAACGTTAAATATGTAGATATGTGATTTTTTAAATCATTGGACAATACACGCACGTAAATACGAATTTAGGAATAGAGTTTGGAATGTTTGCAAATTGAAAAAAGAAAATTATTTTTTATACTGCGAACTTAAAAATTTTAGCGTATTTCGGTATAGTAGCATTTCTTGATTGAACTTACAATGCGTTTTCTGCAGTTCCTCGCTCGAGCCTTGCTATAGCCTGATCTAAGGATGTCGTCGGGCAAGGCGAGTCGGGCGTCGGTGGCGGCGAGGCACCGAGCGTGCTTCCTGCTGCTTGACCGGAAGTCGCGAGTCAGAGGCTCGGCTCTACGTAGGCGTTACGCTTCCTTACGCGTATCTACACCGTCTCGCTCCTAGTTTCGCTACCAGCTCGCCCGCTACCGCCCGTCTGAAGAGATCGTCGAAGTTTCAAGGACACTGCTAGATTAGTCGGGATATAGTATCGCGCTTCATTCATGATCCTATAAATTCGAAGGGTATCGGGGCTTATTAAATAATTAATTAATATCTTATTTTCTTTTGTATCGATCAAGATTAACGATTTTTTTGCGCTTTACAACGATATGCGAAGATATATTTTACATGAAAAATTAGTTATGTATTAGAATATTGAAATATTTAGTATTATTATATCTTGTTTCTCTGACTTTAATTCGAGTTTTAATTACCGAGATATTTAAGAAAAAATTTCTGATGATTTTGAACAATCAAAATTAAATGAATAAAATTTTTTTTTGCACTTAAATTAAGATTTATATTTTTAGTTTTTAATATTTTTTAATATTATTCAACCATGAAATTATCAGTATATTTATTTAATATCTATGAATTTAAACGAGATATTTTTAATGAAAATAATAGAATAATTGAATTAAAATTTATTATAAATGAAAGATGTATGAAAAATGTGCACTTAATTGTGTCTCTAGTTTTTTCGTTTGAAATTAGTTATTGCCAATTTTGCTTGTAATAAATGATAAGTTTTATTCGTTATCAACAGCAAAGGAAAAATCCCATAATCAAAGTAATAATTAGCAATTCGACTTTTCACGATACGTTTTGGAAAATATGATCCGTTATTTAGTTTCCTTGATCAATATAATTGACTGTTGACAACTCATTACTCGTTATAGAAACATCATATGTAGAAGGAAAGCGTGCACATCATAAAGATGAAACATGTGTTTCACATTGATATTTCGGCCGATCAACGTGTGCTTGTTCTACGGTCTTGATGGTTTCTCCTTAATGTTAACTCGTTACCTTACCGCGGGCATGAATATAGAACGAAGGGGAATGCCACGAAGGTGGCCTCAACCGTACATCCGGATGATATAAATGAGAAGTTTAACTTCCTCGATATTACGTTGAGAGAAATTTTTACGATAGTAGGAATTTTTCGATCAGTTCGCGAAATTCATCTCCCTTGACGAAAAATTATTCGCCATTCTTTCTACGATTTCTCAACATTTAATTCTGCGGATACTCTGACAATTAAAATTTACTTGAAATTCATAGACATTTGAGTACCTAATTATTAATTGAATATCTAATTATTAAAATTCTAAGTTCTGATTGTAAAATTATAACATAAAAATAACGAAATATATGATTTAAAATAATTTCGCTTTAATTTTCATTACAATTTTTGACAAATCTAACTCGAAAATTAATTTAAAATATCCCACATATCGCTATCTCGCGCTGCTGTAATAAATCGTCCACCTCCAAAAACTTTTCGTGGATAAAAATTTAAAATATATGACCAGTCGGTTTCAGAAGGACGAACTTTCTCTAGTTTTTATTCATGAACGAAGGAAAAGGATGAAAGCGGGGAATCGTACGAAAGAATAATTTCTCCGCTGTCAAGCTCTTCGTGGCTCGCAAGAGAATTATCTTTCGGTCCGTGCACTCGACGGGGAACCTAATTTCAACCTTCCTGTCATGGGAATGCGCACACCCTGTATTGTGATCTAAGGAACGTTCCGCGATTCGAGAATAACAATCTCTCTCTCTTTCTCTCTCTCTCTTTTTCTCTCTTTCTGCGATGGAAATTCGTTTTCCTTCGCAATGTCATTTCGTTATCAAGGAGATTATCGAATATTTATTCATTAATCAATAACAGTATTCTAATGTATAACATTCCGAAAATTCCGATATTAATTTTGGCGACAAAATCTTTGAAAAAGTTGAGAAAAAACAAATATTGAATTTCTTTTCGTAAATTTCTTTTCGTAATATCGAAGACTGTGTTCAATACGTAAATATATTAATAAATCAATTATGTTATCACTTGTCTTAAGTACCTTCGCGCTGACAATCCATGCCGTTAATATCAGTGTATCGATCGGGGGCCTCCCTGTGAAGATTTCAATTCGAGCGGTTAAATTAATTCGCACGCGACGACATAAGGCAATCGAGTTAATGGCCTTCGTTTAATGACTGCCTTTCCTGCGCGCAATGCGCCAAAGTCCCTTACGAAGCTTCCCCACTGTCCGTTTTCGGGCAACGACTCTCTTGGATGATTTTATCGCCGTCTCTCCTTCCTGCTTCCTGAGCGTGCGAGCCCGTCGTCGATCGTTCCGCGAGTACCTTTCGTTACGGAAATTAGCGATTCAACGCCGAACGCGCCCTGCGTCGCCTCTAAATTAAAGTCTCGCCCCTGCGCCACGCTTTTGCGTATAAAAAGCGCAATCTTACCGAACGAACATAATCTTGAATATGTATCCTCATATACGCCCGATAAAACTGTCCCCTCCCCTTTCCTTTGACAGCATCAGATATGAGACACGAAGGTACGTGAGAAGGCGAATATGCCGATACTCTGCCTGTCAAATAATGCTCATGCTTGTGTAGTGATCTATCTTTTACGTAAACACTATCCATCTATCCATTTCTCACCTTTATCTTTATATGATAAAATGCATATCAAATAATACAGTCGAATAATCCATGATTATATTTTTATCTTTAGTGCCTAGTGAAAAAGGTTCTGAAGATAAATTCCTTCAGAATTATCTTTTTTTTATTTATATAGATTATCAAATATCAATATTAAATCAATCAAATAATATTAAATAATATCAAAAAAAAAATAATATCAAAAAATTGACTCGGAAATTCTATTTAAGAAGATTACTTTGACTTTCTCATTTAAAGATAAAATTATCGAGAAAAGTTTGAAGAATTTCGGGATTGTTTTTATAATTTTATATTGAACGCAATTCAAATATAGACAATATGCATTTATCGAATTAATTCCTTCTCCTTCGCGTTAAGAAACTCTTTTTGAGTTCTTATCCTATGTTAGCATAATATAGTTTCTTCAAAATCGCTGACAATTTAAATCTATCGCTGTTTTCTGGTTTTAACGATCACTATTTTATGAATAATTTATGAAGAATGAGCGCGCATTGCGCACGGACGCGAATCTAAAATTGGATACGTCACCCGACTTCGTTGCACTTTTGTCGTCAACCTTGGAGACAGCGTTCTCCACCTTTGAAAGCAAAAAGGATCACACTGTCGTGTCGCCGTCATGTCGATCGAGCATTCGTGCAACGAAGCAGTGTCTCCCAACCTGTGCTCTGCAGATTCACTTCCGGTCTGAGAGGGCTATTTCATTCAGTGGTCTTTGGAAAGTTCCACAAAAAGGTACAAGAGTTGTATCGTGAACTTCTCGTATAAAGGTGTTACGACGATACGAGCCGGAAGTGAATTTGCGTGAGTTTGCGTATTCCGTCACGATGCATTGCGTCACATTTATTCAAAGAAAACAGATTTTTCATAGAGAGAATAATGATAGAATAGACATATTTTACATGCAAGCTACTGCAAATAATTATATAAAAATATATCCGTTAAAAAACAAATTATTATTTGAAGAATAATTTTTTATGAACATAAATGAAATACATTTATTTTTCTTATTGTATAAATATATAAATATATATAAAATGTATGTGTATAAAATAATAAAAAATTTAAGAAATAGAGATTAAACATTTGAAATGTAATATTTGAAATAATTAATTGAAATAATAGAGCTTTGAAGGAAATATGATCAGATAAAAGAATTTTTTTTTCTCCTTTTTGAAATAATATTTAAAATTTTCAAACTTGCATTATTCATTTTAAATATTATTTTTTTTACTTTATTTCAAATATTATGTATTTAAGTAAAAATAATGAAATAAGTGAATAATGAAAAAATGAAAAAATAAATATTTATTAAAAAAATATATATATATAATTTTGTTTATTTAATGCTAATTTTAATTAAAAACGTAAGAAAAACAAATTCACAAGTATAATATTAAAACATTTTATTGCTTATACAATAAGAAAAATAATTATTTCATTGTTTTATTTGAAAAAACATTTTTGAAATATTTATTTCTGATTTCTGTAAAAAATTAATTAAATTAAATATTTCTCAAACAAAATTTTAATCAATTAAAAAATGAAGTATTATTTTAGCATTCATAATCTCTAGTAATAGAAATAGCTTTCATAAATTTTTGATATTCTATTTTAAATATTATTTTATCTATCCTTGGAACTCACACTCGGACATTTTTATCATCCTAAATACATATCTCCTGTTATTATTTCCTACATTCTCTCTCTTTCTCTTCAAAAATATATAAATTAGATTAAAAAAGAAATCATCGTCTGAGAGTTAAAAGACAATTATTAATCATGTCTCATGATTCGATCGCAATAAATTTAATGAAGTACTTTTGCATTCAGCGGCATTTAGCGTTAAACGCGGGAAACGAGGGAAAGTAATACAAGATATAAACGAATCGGCGGAAAATCTGATATCAGAGAAGAAAAAATTGGAAAACGAAAGGAAAGAAGCTAGACGGACACTGCGAGAAAACACAAGAGAGGACATCGAGAATTGGAAGTGGCGCGTGGCGGTGCCGAATATACGTATCGGATGCCGCCAGATGTTGCGGTAAGGCCAGCTGCCGTGCACCTCCGCTCTTGCCCTCCTTTGCTTTTCCTCGCAGCTTTTCGAGAGCGCCGAGCAGGTACACGCCACGCTATATATAGAGTATAGAGCCGCTTGCATCGTTGTTCATTGGTGGTAAACGCTTTCTGTGTGTCTGGACTCAGTATTTTAAATTATTCTCCGCGAAATTCACACTCATGCGAAATATCGCTGTGATCTGTATTATAAGAGAGGAATTGTAAGAAAATTGTTTTAGCATTTTCAGACAGGAACTACGGTTCTTATAACTATATCTCTTTAAATCTCTCATCTTTTCGTCTCGTGAATTTCGCAAATTATCGGTAAATTATTCGGATTTTGATAACGTTCAAATCGTTTAGCGCTTTTGCTTTATACTTGTTAATTAAAACTTACTTAAATAATTCCATTTGTAGTTTAGATTGTTTTATAGTCCGGGACAAATCCGTCGCGCTGTCGGAACGACTGGATAGAAACAAGTTCGTGACCGTAACGCGAAGCGGCCGAGTTACGTTTGATCAATTAATTATGGTAGACATAATTATACTTCGCGTGAGGGCACCGATTCTTTAGAGAAGGTACGACTTTGTCAAATCCTTCAAGATACTTTGAGGAAAAGTAATGACATGATAATTATAATCTATTAAACTTGTGAAGAAAGCATACGCACACACAAAAGATTTTATATGATATCATCAGCAAATATTAGAGATGATATAAATAACACTTATGACAATTATTGATATATGAATATACTTATGATAATATTGATAAGTTTGCAATATTTATTTCTTTAATATAGTATGTGTCTTTTCTCTAACAATAAGATTGAGATAAAATAATTATGAGATATTTAATTTTACGAGAAACCTCGATAATTTAAAATTAATATGAATTTAATAGGTGAATATGCACGCATTAAACGAGGATTTAATATTCCTATATTTTACATATGCTTTTTTAGCGTTTCGCGCGCGAACGGCCGTGGCTCTTTTATAATACGGAAGCATTATTTGCTTCACGAAAGTGGACGGGCTCTTTGGCGTAATGGGCTGGCTACCGGGTCTCTTCTTCTCATCTCGCGAGCAAGCGCCGCGTTTATAGGCCCGTAATAAGCGTCTTCTCGCTACGAATGGCCCGAGGGCGAAGATCAGAAGATTCTTCTCTTTCTTTGTGATTTCGCGATCGCGCAATTTTGTAAAAAAAAAAAAGAAAAAACATTATCCGTTAGTATAATTTTATAATTTATCCATTATTATACTTTTATAACATTATACGTAAATATGTTGAGTGATTTATATTAATTAGGATAATAAATATGTAAAATATTGAATATAATTAGAATAAAGATGGACTTATTTGAAATTATGTAATATTACAATAAATTACACACATGTCGCACATTTGATAGTTTCTTAAATAGTTCGTTGTTAAAGAGCATTAAATGTAAAATTTTTTTCGAGTTTATTCTTTTGAATTCGCCGTAATTTTTAGAGAGAATGAGAAAGGGAGAGGCAGTTCTGTTCCACCAGGACGAGCCTGTGGTCCTAGAAAGTAGCTGAATTCCGGAATACCCTAATTAACCCACGACCGTGAAGCATTGATTGCGTTTTATTCGAAACGCGGTAATCGAATTTGCATATTTAACGCGGTAAGGGGAGGGGGAGAAGGTCTTGAACAGAACTCTCGCGCATAATTAATATCTCGTAACTATACATGGAATGCAAATAGGGCGTGCACAGTTAACTTTGCAACGTTGAGAATATCTTTTAACGTGTTTCTTTCGCGTACATACGAAAGCAAGTATAATGTTGGGAAATTAAAGATTCCGACGTTCAATCGATTTAATAGACTAACACACGCGACCTTTCATAAAGAAGGAAAAAAAGGATTGTTTAAATCATTTAAATTAAAGTAATAAAATTTCAGTAATAAAAAATTTCTTTTTTTAGTGATATTTTAAAAAAATCTTTAAATATATAATAATATGTTTAAATGGCAAATTACTGAAAATATTAATTTAAATACAAAGTATAACAAAACATCAATGAGAAATAACCATAAGATAATTAAGCAGAACGAATAGAAATTTGCGTGAAAATAATATTCACATATTTTACTGTTTATAGAGTGAAAGATATAATCATTTGAATTGATTAACTTGTAAGTTTCTGTGTAGCGAGAAATAGATATTTGAAATATTTATTTCTTCTTTAAAACTCAACTAAATCTGTCAAATAAGATTTTAATTAATATACAAATATATTATTATTTTGTTTACATTATATCATTTATAATAAGTAGAAATTTGTGAGAAAATAATTCATATTTTCTTATGTATAAACGTGAAAGAAATAATCATTTCAATTAGTTATTTAGAGTTTCTCTATCAAGAAATAAATATTTAAAATTATTTATTTATAATTTTAAATTCAATTAAATATCTCAAGCGAAATTTTAATTAAAATGGAAATGTAAATTATTATATCACAACTATTTATAATTTAATAGCGTATTTTTATTTTCTATTCCAGAAATATTGTTTTTCTCCTATATTATTATAGGTATACGATATCTCACACTATCTCTATCTATTATAGCTTATTTATCGACACTTTGATCATTGATATGTATGTGTATTTACCTTCCAGAATCGAAAATATTTCTTGATGAAATTTTGTTCTTCTTTTATAATAGTTTATTCTTACAATTCTCATTTTATTTTTCATAATTCTATTTCTCTTATTCGAATTATCCGAGAACCTTCGTGAATCAATTCAACATTATTCCTTTTCCAATTATTCCGTCAAAATGTTTTATCTCTCCATCCATGATACACGTGCCAACGTTTTCTTTTCATCGCGCCGTAAGGCGAGGAAAAAAAATATCCCGGATCTTCTCTTAAAAGGAGAATGAGATAGGAAGGAAGTGAAGTGTGGCAAAGAGGGAAGGGACGGGAAGAAGGGTCGAAGGCGAATTTCTCTCTTTCCCGTCTGTGTCCTCGCGAGCGGACAGCTGCTCCTCAGGATTTGAGCACGTGCTACCACCGCGCGCTAGGATAGAGGGTCCCGGGCAGATAGAGAGGGCTTCGGTGGGTAGGTTTGTAGGTTGATAGGTGGGAAAAATGATTGTATATGCGTGCGTACACGCGCGCACGTGTACGCACGACGAGATATTGTCCATCACGTGAGGAAGCTATCGCTCTCATGCGTGTCTCCCTCCCGTGTTTCTGCCGCGTCTCGACCGAGTTATCGTTATTGTTGCTTTTACTATTGCTGTTTTGCAGCTATTTCCTCCCCCGGCCTTCGCGTACCCTGTATTACTCTTTTGAACCGCTATATAAAATTTTATTGCTTCCTCCCGCGTGCGAGGGAAGGCCGTGATTTTTTTTCGCTCGTTACTCGAGAAACGAGTAACTTTTGCGATAACTTACCCGGCTTATCCCCCTTTTTATCGCTTGTGATATTATGCCGCTATTAACTCGTTAACATTTACTCTCGCTGCCTGGAATATTATTTTCTTGTTCGGATCGTGTCTCGATAAAGTTGCTGTCCTTCTGCTCGTGAGAGGCGAGACACTTTCAATGTCAAATATCTCCCGACGATATATTTCGAATTAAAATGCGAATGATCGTCGAATGGACCATCAAGTCACAAATTCTCGATAATGCATTTTATCGAGATGCGACACACGTCCAATTCTCTGCCGGATTATTAATTTAACAGGAATACGCAGGTGCATCTCCCAGAGACGATTCACGTTTGACGCAATCGACAGTAAGATGTATAACGCTCGCATGCATATGCATTTTTGGAGCTTACGTATGTATGCGTGTGTATTGACTAGAGAGAGAATATTGCTGGCAATATTTTATATTGGCCTGGTCCTGCCCCCCGTTCCCGTACCTGATAATCACGCGACACCTGTTACGACACAACACTTATTTTAATTGGGGGCTACGAGCAGCTGCCCACACGACGCACCAATCACGCCGGTTTATCTGAAATTCTCGGTTGCCCGCGCGACATCCCCCTCGTGTCATCTCCCTCCCCTTCACGCGGAGGCTCCTTTGCACCTGTTTTCGACCGCGCCGAGCGACGAGATGCGGCGATACGCGCCGAAGGATCCTTGACCAGGATTTCGCGGATCTGAGCGAAAGTAAAGCAGAATGCACAGATTTCTCGACTGTGATTCGCGACGCGAAAGCGGTCGCACGCCAAGAATTATCGGCTCGTTAATTATCGGAGTGTCCCCGAAATAAGTTTTCACATCTGGTTGTCGAACGGGTCGCGCATGAGGATAAGAGCCGTATGTTGAAAAACTCTGCAAGCCTTCTCTTATATAATTATCTTTTTTTTTGGCTTGGTTGAACATAAATCAGTTTTAGTTGCGAGGTATATATATCTACTCGGTTATCGTGATCCTCCTGATATAAGAAGATTCTTTGCATTTATAAGTATGATTGATTCCGATTGTATTGTGTTATTAATGCCGATTGATAACGAGGCACGTGCCATTATCATTGAAACGCGAGAAATACTTGATCATTGAATCGATTTCGCATTATGCTCGAGATATCGATTTACAATCACATCGTGTGGACTTACCTAAATATGAAACATTCATCGATATCAAACACCTCGAACGCGAGACCCTAGTTCATATTTAATGTCAATAATATATAGTTCTGTACATCTGATAAGCTTCGATCGCGATCTCTTCTTTTACGTAATGAAAATCTGTTTAATGAAATATATTAATTTTAATTTTTTCTTTTTAATAGGAATTTCGAATATCATTTAATTACTTATACATGCAATTACATGGGTATTTATTTTTGATAAGGTATATTGTAAATAATTATTCGTACAGATATATATTAAAATTGCTATAAAATTCTCTGTAATTTGAACATTTTTTTAGATCGACATTGTATTTTCGCCAATCGAAAATAAACGTTTCCGTTCGCGTCTATTTTTGAAATAAAATTGTGCCCACAATACTCTATTCACGTATCAATTATGATACACTAGATGCTCGAGAACCGCACCGGTGGCTACAGAAATGTCAAAAGACTCTTTTTTCAATCATTGAGATGAGATATGGTATGATTTTCATAGTGCTACCTGAAATCGAGATTTTTTGACGGGACGCAGATGGCACGACCGCTTCCTCTCTCCCGGCAGGAAAAATCTTTTCACGCGTACAGAAGAGAAAGCCGAGACCTCCTCCTATCCGGCTTAACCGGGAGAGGCACGGGTCGCTTAATATAATCGGCGGTGACGGGACATTCGGTAGAGATCGCGATATATAGGACGTACGGCACGTGCCATTGACAAAGGCGCCATGGCCAGATGCAGCCGCGTCGCCGCAGCATCCGCGGATAGCAAGGTCGATGCCATCTGTTGCTTCTCGTTTTCGAACCGGCGGCCGGATACCGCGACAGTCCGGGTGTGTAATAGAAACTCCGTGCATCTGCATAAAGCTCGCGATATTCAAGAATCTCGATCTTATAAGAAATTTCAGATTTTTTAATATTTTTTTTTTTAAGAAAAAACGCGAGTTTGTGCCTTTTCTAAGCGTTTCACAAACAATACATGTTTAATAATTTAGTATCTCCATCATGAAAAATCATACTCGGATGAGTAATTAGTTACGAACTAATTTATTACTAAGTTACTCGAATTATTGTCTTCGCTAATTAACAAGAAATTAATGTAGAAAATCGTCAAGTAAAACTGTAAATTGCTCACCTCGTCGTTGTTCTGATGCCATCCTGGATCACCTTATTTCTTCTTTCACATTAACCTTTGGTCGCTTTTTCGTGACACTCACTCGCGAAAACACAGTTAATCATATGCGCATTGATCAATGGAATAAAATTATCGCGACACTTTGCACTCCCGACATTAATCCGCAGTTTACTGTATTGCGATGAAAAAAATGAAAATGTAGAAACTCTGTTATTGAATGAACAAATATAAATATATACTTTAGATATTAAAATATATATACTTTAGATACAAATATATATACAAGATATTAAACTACTTTAGATATTAAAATATATATACTTTAGATACAAATATATATATATAGATACAAATATATATACTTTAGATTTAAAATTAACAATAAATATCTGCAAATTATGATATTTTAAATATAATTAGATATGCCGATAGATTTCAATCGAGTAACTTTCAAAATATGTTTATTTTGACACTGATGTAAAAACGCCGAATTTATGATGAATATTAAGATTGGAAATAATAATAGTAATCTATATTTATTAATTAAATATACGCTATTTGACTCAACATTGATGCATTTTATATCCGCGACGTTTCGTTAATAATCGAAAAATAATTTATCTCCACTTTAATGTTATACGAATAGAGTTAATAATTAATGAAAACAAAATGATCTTTCAAAAATTATTCAATCGAAATTTAATAGTGCACAAACAGATCTTTAACGCAAATTAAATTTCGCTAAATACTTGTATCATTAATAAATAATCAATCGTGCTTCAATTAAGACTCGTCGCGATATTTTCACATTTACGCGAAAGTTAATCAATTATGCAAATTAATGATCGACAATTATAATAATCATAAAGAATTGCGTTTTGAAAAGTAACACGACATACGGAATGAATTCTGCCACTACCTGCCTACTCGAGTCTCGCCGCGAGAATGACTATGAGGTCAAGGTTATCGCTATTACAAACGCGTCATACGTCACAGGTATATGTCGTCTCACGAAATGTTTAACGAAATAAATACGGAATATTGTGTGTTCATCCCAATATTATAATGTTAATGTTAATATTACTTTAATCGTTCAATTTTACTTTAATTACTCAATCATATTACTAACGCGTTCTTAACTGTGAAAATAATTAGCAAATTACATTTAAATTGATGAAAAATTTCAAACGTGTAGAGAATATATTTGAGAAAATAATTAACTTTCGTAAAAATATTACAACAATAATTTACTGTTCTTATTATACTTGCTCTAATAAATTAACTCTTGTCTTGTAATTTATAATTCTCTCATAAATGTAACAGTTTATCAAAGCAAATATTTCTCTCACGATATATTCATTTAAAGTAAGAATTTAAATGATGGGAAATAAATTATAAATTATTGTTTCATTGTAATATTTTTACTAGCGCTAATTATTTTCTTAAATACCATATACTTGAAAAAAGAGATTCAAGTATAAGTACTTTACGTTCTGAATATTTCGCCGATTTAGATGTGATTTGTTAATCATTTTCGGATTAGAAACCAACCAGTAATACATATGAATTGCAAAATCGAATAATTAAAATAAAAATTCCATAATATATTAGACTAATCATTAGTAATTAATTAAAAATTATATTAAACAATATAAGCAGAACATTTTGCGTACATTTATTATTGTGTTAAATGTTTCATAGATAACCAATCACCCGTTTTTCAGCGTGCCTTTCTACAGCGTAGTGTTGTTTATATTAATGCGCATGTACTGTGACCTTGTCATTCACGCGGCAACACTCGAGGGAATAAGTAGTGACGTGAGCTGCTCCGTGTGTCGTCGTATTATCTTTCGGAACGCGATTATTCTCTATGATTGATACAATTAGCGATCATCAATTCGTGTAATTGATTAACTACCGCGTAATTGACATGTGAGGGTATCGCGACGATACCTATTTGATTCAAGCAGCGAAATGGCACGATAAATCGATTGTTCATTAATGATACAAGTAGTATTTTGCGAAACTTTCACGCAGGATTATAGATTTGGAAATATACAAAGCTATTATTTATTCTGAATTTTGATTATAAGTTTTGATAATCTGTCACGTCTTAATTAATTATTAACTCGACTGGCATAGTATATCAGAATGAAATCAACATTACTTTCATGTTTTCGATCATTAACAAACGTCGTGAGTACGATACGGATATATTTTGAATCGAATTGATGGTCGCAACACGTTTAATGAATAAATATAGTGATTATTAATTATAGATTAGTGTAATCGGTGTTAAAATACATATTTAATTATTCGATCGAAATTTGTCGGATCGAGAAATGTAGCTATATTTTCAAATTTCGCGAAATTTATATCTTTAATTTAATATTTTAATATTTTTAATATTAAGTATATTTATTCAATAAAACATTAAAAATGTAAACAGATCGTAGTTTACATTTCCGTTTTTTTTTCATTGCTATATAATAAAGTGCAGATTAACATCGGGAGTGCTGTGCAAAGGATCGATTATAATATTTCATTGATTAGTGCAAATAATTGTTTTCGCGAGTGAGTGCCATGAAGAAGCAATCAAGGATCAACAAGAGAAAAGAAGAGAGAAGGCCTAGATGGTACCAGATGATGATAAAGCAACTATAAGGTGAGTAAATTATAATTTTGTTAATTTATTGTTTGTTATTTGATATAAAATTAATGCGCATTTTTGTTTATCTTCATGATAATGTAAATAATAATAATAAAATTTACACTATTGCGTAACACTATGTGAAATTATATATTCTGAAACTTAATTTAAAAATACTTAAAATATTAAATATAATATTTTATATATAATGATAGTATATAGACAATATTTTGGAATTCTTTAAAATTTTTTACAAAATATATATTATTAATTAATTAAAATTTTGAATAACTATATTAAAATTGCTCTTATTTAATTTTGATATTAAAATGTTTTAAATTATTATAGTAAATTTTAATGTTTTAAATTATTATAGTAAATTTTATTATTAACAGTAAATTTTGTGTTCATCGTTTAACTTAAGAAAATGTCTCAAACTTATGACAATATTAAGCTAATTTGTGTTTCATAAGAATCAAGTATATTAACAAACTTGATTGTTTATTTCTTTTAATTTAAATATTATTTTATTTTATTTTTATTTAATTTCCTTATATATAATAGGAAGAATTCGGAATTAATTTAACAAATTACCAATAGTATTTAATTATGCCCTACATTCGAATTTGATGTCTCTTAGTGAAAAGTGCCAGGTTAGTGGGGGAGGATACAATACGCGCAGCGTTCGGGAGGGTAGCAGATTTTCCTCTTCCTCTTCATAATAGGCATTTGCGAACGAATCTTTCTCTCTTTTTTTCTCCTTCTCTCTTTTTTCCCGCCCACACAATGACGTTCGCAGGAGAAGAACGTGAAAAAAGCTAGACAACTGTGCGACAGACTGCGGCGGCTGCTGCATCCGAGATGCAACGAATGCCATATGCCACGGGCGCTTTCTCGATTTTCGGCGATCGGTCGCGTTATTTGCTACTGCTGCTGCTGCTGCTGCTGCTGCTGCTGCATATGGAGAAAAGAACAAGAGAGAAAGAGGGCTGTCTCCGATTTCCGCGACAGGCGGAAATCGACATCTTTTCGGCGTCAGGTTAAACTCACGTCTCATCGTCGAGAATGCGTACGCGTGCCCTGTATATTATCGTAACGCGTGTATAGCACTTTTCTCGAATTCCACACTTGAGAACTTTAATTCGATAATTATACTTGTCCGCCTGATATTATTACGTTATATCGGAAACTCCCCTGGAGGATAATGCTGGAGGATAATTGATATCATCAATCGCGTTTAAACTTGCCGCAAAGTATGTGACATGAAAATATACAAGTCATAATATTTTATGATAAAAAAATTCATATATTCTTCATCGTAAAATAAATGTGGAATAAACGATACAATGTAAACGATTAATATGAACGTATGATTATAATATATTAAATTAAAAATATCCGAATCGAAAGTAAATTCTCTTTAAATATTTATATATGAGAAATGATATTAATCGCACATTGTCACCATAATTTAAAAAATTATTTTTTTTCTTCCTGATTAGTATATTTAGTTTATTTTATGTTTCTTTCTTCCCGACTAGATCAAAAGGTGTGATTGTGCGCGTAATATCTCATGCATATCTTGCGTATCGTGCGTAATATCTTGTGTATCATATCTCATACAATACGATAAATAGAAAAGATCTCTTCTATTCGCAATATTAGCCTGATAACGAGCTAACGCAAGTTTGCATATTCAAAATTTTACACAACGAGTTTTGATTCCGCGCACGAGTTCTCGCGACCTTATCGCTGCCGAATCAGTTCCAGCCGCCGGTAGGACAACAACAGCCACTCTCGCGGATAAAGAGAGCGCCTGTGTGTGCATTCTGAGGTGGCTGATAGCAATTTCGTATCACTGCCCCGTGGCGGCATGCTGCGTGCACGCGCGCCGTCAAGGGTGGGAAGGGCAGCGGGGGCCCCGGGGCCGTAAGGTGGGGACGAGGGGCGCAGGGGAGGGACGAGGAAAGGGGCAGATGGTACCGTCTTCCTCGCTGCCAAGTGGCAGCGGGCACGCGCCAACCGAGTCGGAACATCTGCCGCCGACTTCCCAGGAAGAGAGCACAAGAGAGAACCACCGACTTCTCTTCTCTCCTCTCGCGCGAAGCAAAAGGCCCATCCTCCCCGACCGACGCAAACAGGCGCGGTCGGTGTGTCGCGGGCCCAGTTTCTTATTTCGTATCTTTTCCGAAAGCGCACCGCGTCCTCCCCTCCTCCCTTCTCCCTTCTCCTCTCCTGATGGCTATAACATCCGTTTCCTTTATCCCCGCGGCGTGCTCCAAGATTTTCAATTTTGGCAGATGGCACGTGCCGAACGGAAGGATCATCTCTCCTCTTCTCCTGCCCTTCTTCTTCTCCTCCTTTGTCAAGTCTCGCCGATGAAACTACTCGCGCGCGACAAGCTCGTAAACTGAAAGTGCGGAACGATTGAGGAGCAACGGCACGTTCCACGACCGATCTGACAATGAGATAGAAAGATCGGGAGTATTTTCTTTCTTTTATAATTTCATATGTAAAGTGGTAGAAATCAAATTTTGGAATTTCAGAGGCAAGATTGAATGTACATCTAAATTGTTTCCCAGCAGTTTTATAATCTATAAAGTGCGGAATTGTGGACTCAAAAATCTAGAATTTTAGATTTAGATTTCAGTTGTGACCTTACTTTAGCAAGTATGGTAATAAGAGTGTATAGGAATCTATTAAGATGGCGAGAGAGGAAATTTAGTATACAGCTGTTTCCTTAGACCACCCTGCAACCACTGACGCGTTCTTAATTCCCCTCCTTCTAGTCATGAACATGTGGCGATGGGTTTTCCTCCTTAGTCTTTCGTTCATGATTCTAGTTTTTCATTTTCACAGATGCCACGCGTCATAGTTGTTTCTCTATCCTCCTCTTTTATAGCATTTCTTTGTCAAGTCACTCAAAAGAAACCTATCGTTTATTCGAAACGTATATAAAATATGAAATATATTGATGAAGTTTTATGATAATAAAATTTACATATAAAATATTATGTACATATTTATAATTTTACCAGAAAAAAATATAAAATATCTGAACAAATCTCGTCAATATAAATAATATAAAGTAACTTCATATTTAGTAAAAATAATCATATTTTCTAAATATAAATTATTATATATATATATATATATATATATATATATATATATATATATATATATATAGATCATGTATTTCAAATTAAAGTTTAAATTTTATTATTTTGATTAAATTAAAATGCAAAATTTAATTTTCTATTTACATACATTTTAAACTATTGATGAGATTTATGCAGAAACACCTTGTATCCATTGCAAACAATCAGGATTCGAATCACAAGTAATGTCGCGAATTACGCGTGAGCCGTGAATCCTTACGAAAGGGAAATGCTACCGAAGAGGAAGAAGAAAAGGAAGAGGGTCCCTTCCGGTCTCTATAATACACGAGCACGAAAAGGAGTGTGCCAGATGTACGGAGAAAGTGCAAAGGGTTGCGGATTTCCGATTCCGGAACCCTATCTTTAAAAAAAATCTTTCATTTCCGATCGCGCTTTCTCTCGATTAGTTTCCGTAGATTTAACATATTGCCTGTCATATGTCATCCGTTTAATATACGGGGTGTTCAAGTTGTCCGATCGAAATTTATTTTTTTATAAGAGTAGATAAGAGTATATAATTATTTTAAGAAAAAAAATTTTTAAGCATTTTTTCTATATGTATTTTAACTTTTTAATACTTGCGTGTGGCCAGCTGAAGTTTCTTTTTCCTTGTAATCCGTAGGACTTACCGAAATTTTCAGACTTATCGAAATTAAACCGGTTTTTATATGTAATTCCTGGGATTTTTTTTTTAACTTGATACAGGAGAGATGTTAGCGAACTCGTCTTGCGGATCATTAATGCGCGCAGGTGTCAATGACGGGCGACGAACTTATGCCTGGAAATATCACCGAGACCGGCAGGGTATCGCTAATCTGGAGACGGTGAAAGCTGCATAAGGGCAACAACGAATCTCTCTTCCCCTCCCCTCCCTTCATCTTTATCTCTCTTTCTCTCTCTCTTTTCTCTTTATCCATATCTCACTCTCTCTCTTCAGCTTTCCTTCTCCCGGCATCTGGCACAGCGGCAGTCCAAACATGCTTTTGTCGTGAGTACCTATCCTTCCGTAAGTAAATGCTCCATACCTGCCTGCCTGCACCGACGACGGGCCCGGAGCCGGCTGCATCGTATAATATTCGCTCTGTGCATTCAGGTTATACACCGTGAGAGTATCGCGATACCCGCCGGTGAATACCGGCTGGGACACTTGCCGGTACAGGGCTTTGCAAGGCTCTGTAAACATAAGGTGGATGACAGAGAAAAAATGAAATTTAAGGAAATTTTATTGGATGAACGCGTATCTCTGTCTAATTAAGGGATAATTCTCTCTCTTTCGTCTTTTTATTTAATACAAATATTGCTACGTATAGTATTACTTTATCAATTTAAAGTTAAAAATTTTAAATCTGTCAAGAGTTTTTCCTTTGTTAAAAATAGATATGTATATTTTTCAGAGTTACAATAATTTTAATTTTATTTAAATTAATTATATTTAATTATAATTAATTTAAATATTAATATTTTTAATATTAATTTTTTAATATTAATATTAAATTTAATATATTAATATTAATATTAAAATTTAATATTAATTTTTTTGAAATTAAATTTTCTCTGTTAAAGACTGTATAAACTACTTATATGGAAAAAATCCTGTGTGTAAAATTCTGTAACGTGGCATACGTCAATTTTTTTCAAAGGAGCGACTCGCAATATATTTGAGATCGTATTTCATGTTTCTTTTCCAAAGTCACGAATCGCGTCGGTTATCGGCCTTGTGATGAATAAAGTGCTAATTAAAGTAATTAATTTGCCGTGAGCGTAACGCGGCGCGTCAGCTCGCTCGGCGCGAGATTATTTCAAGCCCGACGCCAGTTCTACCAATTTCGGGAAATGGTCTCGATTCGTTAGAACCTCTCGAATTAACGAGGTGGATAACGGTGTCGGCAGGTGCCACGTGCTCAAAAGTACCGCGGCTACCCGTCATTCTTGCTTTCTCGCCGACATGCTTGCTACAGAATTAACCTTCGGATTAAACTATCGGAGTTGGTTCCGTAATCGAACTTACAAAAGGAGGATGATTGAGATACACATTTTCTCTGGTCTCTCGCCAATTTCATTTTGGTATGATGGTTTTTTCTTGCGTTCGTTAAATTTTTCATCTCTGTGATTCTCTGCTTGAATATTTATGTACTGGTCGAAGGAAAGGTTGGAAACGAGTCTTTTACATATTAATTGCGTATCACCTCATTTTGTTATTTATTATATGGATTGAGACTGGAATAATTTAAGTGAATATAAATTTTGACGTAAAATTGAATTCTATCTTTCATCGTAGTAAGAGAGAAACTTGATTAAAATTAAACGCAAAATAAAATGTAACAATAGAAATCGAATTTAAACGAAATTTAATTAAAAATTGAAAATCGTCTCTATTATTATTTTCTAAAAATCTCTGCAATTTCTTTGCATGGCAACACTTAATATTTTTTTTTATTTTCTCGAGGAAACCTTTAAAGGCAGGGACAGCTGATCATTTTTGGCTCGGTAGTTGGATTATAGTAGGGTCTCTGTTCCTGAAAGGGAGGCAAAGGGTACATGGACGAAGTAGATAAAAACATAATCGATTTCGCTGTGCGAAGAAGTACGGTTAAAAAGAAGAGAGAGAAAGAGATAGAAAAAAGGGAGATCGTGAAATTTCTACGAGGTATGACGCGATTAATCTGAAAACTGCAGGAGCTGAAATCAGCTCGATCGATTTTTCAACCGTAGAATAGAAAAATAAAGCTTAAAAAGGGCGGGACACTGACTTCTTTGCGAGGAACGTAATCCGATTATCGTTGAATATCCTGAACGAATGGAAAGAATGACGACGATAAAAAATCATATTAAGACGCGTTTTACAGCTAGAATTATGCACATATATCATTTGATGGGAGAGAGATATATTTTAAATAAAACAATTAAAAACTATCATTCAAATAGAGTTTCGATTAAATAAAATATACGATAAGTTATTTTACGTAAAAATGATAGAAGTACAAATAGAAATACAAAGGAGATATTTACTTAAAGTGCGATAATTAAAATTATTGTTTGAAATAATAGATTTAAAAAAGAGAAATATCCACATTTTTATATCAGATTCTATTGTAAGAAAAAATTTTCAAATATGTATTTATTCGAAAAGTGTAATCATTTATTTTTAATATACATGCATATATAATATAAATATATACATGCATATATAATATAAATTTCATACAATATTTAATTATGGTCATCTCATCTTCAAAGTGCGTAAACTGTGCAAAGTGCAGTTAACAAGGAGTGTTTTGGGCGTACATAATTAAAGATGTAGATGACAAAGATAAGATAATAGAAAGATAATAAGGCGATCGATGTCGCGAATCGAGATCGATGAGCAGTTTCGGGAGAGAATCCCGTTGTAAAGTGGATGAGCAGCGATCCTAAATGAAGTAAAGGCGCTCCGGCATCTTTACGTGTCGCGCGCGTGAACCACCTGCGGGAGGAAGTTTTTGACTTGACATTTCGATTCATGGCACTCGCGCGAGCGGAGAGACACGTGTCTCACCTGTAAATTGTTAAATTGTCGAGCGATTAGATGCGGGAGCCGCCTTCTCGTCCGACTTTCTGCCGCGCTCTGGAGCGCGGTACCAATACGCCAACTTTCCCGCGTAATGAGCCCGTGTCGAACACAATGTTGTTGCAACCTGTACGCGCACAGGCTGCACCTGTTGGACGATCGGTTAATAACTGCAGTTCGATGCACGCTAGCAACGATCGTTTCCGCATAATTGCAGACACGACGCGAATACGCATATAAGTCAATTGCGCGA
Organism: Camponotus floridanus; assembly: GCF_003227725.1. Taxonomy (NCBI): domain Eukaryota; kingdom Metazoa; phylum Arthropoda; class Insecta; order Hymenoptera; family Formicidae; genus Camponotus; species Camponotus floridanus. The sequence goes on from NW_020229838.1 coordinate 2,311,133, forward strand.
AATTCGGAAAATAACAGATTCCTCCCGATTAATTCGCAGGCAAGTTTATTTTGGTGATAAAATTGCTCGAAAATAATTGAAATTAAATTAAAATGCGTGAAAGATTAATTGCTGAATAATCTTGTTATTTTTTCCTCTCTTCTTCACTCTTAAAAATCATTAGTACGGAAATCAAAAAAATATTATAAGACTTTGAGAATACACAAAGAGTGTCTCGATAAGTAATACGCTTTTTACGCTTGCTACTTGAATTTACTCTGAGAGGATAAGGATCGATTCTCCGAAAAACTGGGTTACATTTCTCGTTTTTTTATTCGCAAACGAGAGAAAAGAGATAATAAAAAAATTTGATATAAAAATATATTAATTTGTTTAATAAGACGGACGTTTTTAACATATAATTACTTATTTAAATAATTATTTATTTATAAACATTTTTATAATTATTTGGATAATTGCTAAAGCTAAATTAAAAATGCTAAGTTTCGATTAAGAGGAATAATTTTTCTCTATAAAACTGTTTTCCGTTGTTTATGAATAATAAATTGAAGGAGAGAAATATAATTCCAGGTTGATTTTATGTTCTCTCACAGTGAATTAGAATAATGAACAAAAATATTCTTTATTAAGATATTCTCTATGCATTCTCAAAATTTCACAATTTTTAACTTTTCTTGTTCAGGATTATTTCTCATTAATCACGAAAGTGCAGATCGCAAATTTACTTAGTCTTCATTTAATAGTTATCTGAATTACGAAAAAATCAATTTAAAATTTTTAATTTTAATTTTAAATTGATGAAGAATCTATCATTAAAAACTAACGTGACTCTGTATGTGACGTTCTCGTTGGATGCAAGTTTGCGATATCACAACTCGATTATAAAAGTGGAATCTTGAATTACACGGCGTATCGAGACCCGGTATAATGACCCGTAATTACACCCCGATTACTAAAATGTAAGATCCTCATAAGAAACAAAACATATAGTACATTTTACGGCGTCTGCACAAGATACACATGATGCGCAATTAACTTTCCCATATTACCACGCTAAATACACTGTATGTCGGACATTTTTATCTTTATATATATAGCACGCGCGACAAGGTGTAAAAAATGTGACGACGATAATATGCAAATCGCACGCAAATCTAAAAACGACGGAACGTGTCTTTAAACATCCCGATGTGGAAAATGGTCGATCGTTATTGACTCTCGACTGCGTCTTTTCGACGCGCGATTTTTAAGTCTCATATTTCCGACTCGGTCCAATCTCTTTCATTCATCGGAACGACCGTTGCGATATCGTAAGTAAATATATACGGGGAGCGAATTCGGGATTCGGGGGGATACGTTCGATCCGGCTTCGGAAAGGTCATTATGTCCCCTCGGGGACGCTTCGCAGGTACAAAAAGAAATACGAGGACGGGCGCACATGTAAACGATATATCCGTTTCACCATATTTCGTAGGAAAATTATCTTTGATATTCTGAGAGTTTTATCATTACTGCAATTTTTCTTTCGCTTCGTATATTTAAGTAATTTCATGTTTTACATACTGTAATTTATGTGAATTTTTCTCCATGTTTATGCATCTTGTTATATTTATCACACTTCTTTCTTTTATTAAAATTTTAAATTTTGCTTTATGCGATTTTATACGATTAATTCGAATAAATATTTCTTTACCGTAATGTAACCGTATTTTTTGACGTTGAAACGTCTGTTAATCGTTGCACCGGTGAAGAAGATTGGAAAAAGACATGAGAGGGAGGAACCTGGGCCGTGATTCAAAAGATTCTCCATGCTTTTTAGGATGTCTTGCAGCTGTTCTTTACTCTCTATACACGTCTGCGTCTCTTGCGCTTTCTCGTCCCACCTTGTCGAGCGTTTCTTATTTACATATGAGATAATCCGATCAACATATATATTTATATCAATAAATCATGTAATTTAAAAAGTGTAGCGTTGAAAAAAAATATCTGACATTAATTATTACATCTTACAGTATAACAACTGTCGCATTTAACAGTTAGAATGTTATAATTATCTCTAATTAGTAATAATTATACATTATTATGTATGATAATTTCAGAAAAGAAATAAAATAATAGATAAATAAATGATATATAAAATATAATAAATATAACTAATATATTTTACAATAAAATAACTCTCATTTAATATAAAAATATAATAGATAATCGAATATTCCGATATACGTTGAAATCGTGCAACGGGATATCTCGGATACTTCTCTCCACCCTCGCGCGATTTTTTACTCGCGAGATTAACGCAGACAGGTGCTGGGAACCGGAAGGAAGGATTCGGCCGGAATAGAACACAGATTTCGAAAGGGGAATCGCGCGAAGCGATGGGAGGAGAAGAAGGAGAATAGATTGTCGGCAACGATCGCAACAGGACGAGGGTTTGCCAGCCGGTTGGTCGGCCGGGGCCGGTTCAATCGTTGCCTTTACTCAATCGGTCCCCGCTACACGACTGACTCCTTCTGCTACCGAGGATTTCACCCCGCGGGACCTTCTGGGCCGACAGAAGGTCTCCACTTTCCTCCACCTCGCCTCCTTCGTCGGAGGCGGGTGAGAAACACGAACGCGCGAGGGCTGGCAAAGGGTAGGGCGAAAAGGAGCTTCACAAATCTTGCGTCATGCCAGGAACAGGAGGATCTTGCGCACCCCTTTCTTTCATTAAGCCCGGGAGAAGAAGAGAGAGAAAGAGAGAGAGTTATTCTCGACGCCAGACGGCGCGCAGCAAAACAGGGTGCCAGAGAATCTTGGCAATCCTTTCCGTCCGGGAAGGAGAAACGCCGTCGCCGCATATTTTTACGACCTCCTACTCGTCTTGTTCTTTTTTTAAATCTATATCCGTCTGCTTGAGAAGGGTGGAAAGCTTAAAAAAAAGAATGATTTATCTGTTTCTTTTTTATGAATTATATTTGTGTTTATTTATATCTGTATAAGAGAGAGAGAGCTTAACTCGTAGAACTCCATTAATTAAAATTTTAAAATATTAATAGTTACGTATTGAGAAAAAATATGAAAGATATTTATTACAATTTTTTTGCTTTCTACGATTTTCTTAAATATACTTTTTTTAACAAATGTAAATTTTTTTTTAAACAAATGTAAATTTTTAAATCTTTCCTTTTCATCGGTTTTTTTACTATTTTTACGACAATTCGACATCTCAATGTGCTAAATTTCTTTTAAATTTAATACTATCTTCATTAGATTAGATTTCTCATTACGATTGATTAGAAAATCGATCGATTGATTCCAAATTTTCGCGTTCTGGCCTCATAAATTCCCAACATCACCTAGCACACGCGAAAAGGTACTTGGGAGCATCTGTTGCATCGTCCATCAAGCACTACCACCATCATCACTGACACCACCACCAGAAGGCACTGTCACTACCACCGGCCCTGACAACCACCAGGTGCTACTCATCTTCCGTGTCTCTCTCCCTATCGGTGTTTTCGAAAAGGGAAAAAAGAGAGAGAACCTTCCTCATCTTCCTCACTCTTTCTTTTAAGGGCCAGGTTTTTTTTTCTCTCTTTTACTTGAGCTTTATTCCCCGAGATTTGCACCATCTGCACCTTCACGCCATCCCTCGCTTCCTTTTCGTCCTTTCCATAACTCCTGCATGATTCTCCTCTCCATCGTGCGAATGAAGAAGGCGTGTTTCTTCGTTCCCACTCCTAAGCAATATCCTTTTCGTCATCATCATCATCATCATCATCATCATCATCATCATCGATGTCAACATCGATATCATCATCATCATTGTCATCGTCATCGTCGTCATCATCGTCGTGACCACCTTCTGTTCGATACGCGGTGAATGTTTCGTCAGCCTATCAAATTGCTACCACGTGCGCAGATTGCTCTTATTATTAGCATATGCAGTAATTCGAAGTTTTTATGAAGTTGGAAGGACGATGCATTTTAATAGTCGAAATTAAATTGTTATACAAGCAAAAGGATTTTGATGTTTCAGAAAAATAATTAGAATAATTCTCAGAATTAATGTCGATATTATTAAAATATTGAATTTTATTGGATATCTGGAAAAATGCACTTTTCTAAATTAAATTTTTTATTTCTATTGGAAAATTTTACAAGAAAATTATAAATGATTATGATATTGACGGAGATGAGCGAAAATGAAGAAATAATTAAATAAAAATTAAAAATATTTTATATTTACGGTACGGTTTTAAAATGATATCTTTTTTAATTTTATTTTACGATTAGTTTACTTTACAATTTTTCGATTTAGCCATGCACAGTTTACGGAAAAATGTTAATGTTAATAATAATAATAATAATATATATGTATATATATATATATATATATATATATATATATATATATATATATAGAGTTGTAACAGTTTGATGTATCAAAGTAGCACCGGTAATGTATATAGTTGATTCTTTTATCCGGAATGACGATGGGGCTATTTGCAACATGCGGACAAAATGCGTTAATGGGATGTACTGTTGTACGGTCGAAAGAAAGATGAGAGAAAGAAAAAGAGGGAACCAGCTCGCATTCTTCTCGATACCTGGAGAACAGGAATGCGGTCCATTGTGATTACGGTCAAATAAAATGCAATATGCGGAACTGTCCCACGAAACAGCAGATGCATTTCATAATGATTTCCAATCGTGCAAAATCGAGATCGGAAAAAAATCGGGCAAAGTATTGAGAGTTTATTCAAGAAATCTTCAATTAATAAAATTAAAAGTGAAGACTTTTTTTGCAATTAATATGATTAAATAATTATGCAATTATTAATCAATTATAAAACGTATAATATAAAAGAGATGCTAATATAATAATAAATTATTAATACACTAATTTTATAAATTTTTGTATTTTTTGTACAAATACAGTATATACAGTATATACAGTACTGGACAAAATAAATCATACACCTTTCAACAAATTGAATTTGTTAGTATAACTATTCTTTTAACAAGCAAATAGCTTATTAAATACAGGAAAGTCGAAGCATTTCAAAGTATTTAAATAAAGAAAATATAAAATAATAAAAATTATGCTCAATTCTTTTGTAAAAAATTTATTATTCAATATTGTTACATTTTGCTCTGGACAAAATAAATCATACACTTTTAGAAGTAATAGTTAGCAAATAAATAAAGTTAATTCTAATGGTGATTAGTACTTAATATGGCCACCTTTGGCTTTCAATACCGCTTCCAGTCGACGAGGCATACTTTCGACTAATTTCTTTAAGTATTCAGGATCAATTTCCTTCCGAACCTTCTGGAGTGTTGCATAGGACGATGTCTTGTCACTTACGTTCGTTTTATTCACGTCCAAATAAACGCACAAAGTTTCAATTGGATTAAATCTGATGATTGTGGCGGCCATTCGATCAGTTTTACCTTATTAGATTTGAAAAATGCAGTGGTTTTCTTCGTCTTATGCTTAGGGTCATTATCTTGTTGGAAGATAAAGTTGTTTTCTAAATCCAATTTCAAAAGAGATTCTTTCCATAATATTACCGTCTTCATATTTTACAGTCTTCTGAATAAAACCGATTCGAGTTTGCCAAGAAGTACGCGAATATGTCTCTAGACTTTTGGAAAAAAGTATTGTGGTTTGATGAGAGCAAGTTTGAATTATTTGAACAAAAACAGCGATCCAAGTACTAATCACCATTAGAATTAACTTTATTTATTTGTTAACTATTACTTCTAAAAGTGTATGATTTATTTTGTCCAGGGCAAAATGTAACAATATTGAATAATAAATTTTTTACAAAATAATTAAGCATAATTTTTATTATTTCCTATTTTCTTTATTTAAATACTTTGAAATGCTTCGACTTTCCTGTATCTAATAATCTATTTGCTTGTTAAAAGAATAGTTATACTAACAAATTCAATTTGTTGAAAGGTGTATGATTTATTTTGTCTATTACTGTATGTAAATTTATTCGTAATAATTTGTTTTTTTTTAATTTTGACAAATATTATTACAATGCGGACTTTGAGAAATTTATTATCCACTCTTATATTTATGAACTTCTTGCTCCTTCCCTTCCCCACGAATATTGTGTATATGGCTCCCCCTTATTACGTTTACCAGCAAGTTAAAAAGTTTCTACTTTCACAGCTGCTCCGTTTGTATCATTGGAAAGTTTATACTCTCGCTCGCGCAAATATCCCTTCCCCGCGGACTTTATTATCACTGGAGATGGATGAGCCTGACGAAACATGGGGAAGGGATACTTCAGGATCGGTAGTAAAACTTCGATTCGATGACGAACTTTCGTAACAGTAGCTTATTTACAGTTTACGCAGGTGATGTAACGCATATACGTCTCCCAGATATTTTCGTAGCTCACACATGGTATGCCGAAGATGGCGGATAGAGCAAGGAGGGAGAAATATGTAAATTATGCGACGTGATGTAATTTTAGAAATCTCGCACAGTGATGCTTTTATCATTCTCTAACTTAAAAGTAGATATATTTTAAAAAGCGCTAGAAGGTAACATACATGTTGCTTTTCAACTTTTTATTTTCCTAAGCTGATGGAATAGTGGAAAAAAGATAACAATATAATTTATTGACGCCCTTTTATTGACATTATATATTAAAAATATGAAACACAATATTAGATATTTTACATATAAATGGAGAGCATTTAATACATACATATGTGATGAAAAATTAACGAACAATGATGAACGGGAGATCGCGAGATCGATTCCTCCTCGGTAAACGGGAATTATGCCCGAGCTTTCTAACGAGCGTGCAATGTTTCGACCGAGCCGAAACTTTCGTTTCTCGACAGTAATTAGCGGCCTCCAACATTATACACGCAATTGATGAGAATCCCATTGTCCCGTTTCTTTTTTTCGCCTCTCTCGACCGACGTTCCGCACGAAAGGAAATGCCGGATGCAACGGAGATTTTTATTTTCGGCGTATCGTGAGATCGGAAAGTGCGACCGGACGATATCTCATTTTTGGCGAAACATTTGCAAATTTCCGCAACACATTACCATCGTTTATTTTATGCTATCATCGTGCATTTAATTAAACTTATTTATTTTGTTCTTTATTTCTTCTTTATTAAATTTATTTATTATGCTTTAGAAAGCAGCTAATGTATGTACTATATAAATCTATCATAAATTTACAATATATTTGATTTCTTATTCTATCTTTCTCAATCGATTGTTTTTACAAAAGAACGGTATTGCGTTTTTCTTATGCTCGAAAGCGATAATAAGAAAATGGACGATGACAACGAGGACGAGAGGAAATGAGATGCGGTTCGCTCGTGGGTCCAGGCAACCGCGGCGAAACGGCAGCGTCCCACGGTTTTCGAAGTTCAGCGGGGTTAAAAGGAATTTCATTATCGTGAAGCGTTTTTGGGCGTGGGAGAACAGGGAACCTTGTGCGAAAAGATCCCTCCTGCGCTGGTACCCGTTGCACTCGCGATTGCCTCCTTGCGTGCTCATACACACATGTATGCGCGTATTTCTGCGTATAAAATCCGCGTGAAATACTTAAAAATAAGTCTGTAATTTCTTTTTACTCTTTCCCTTACTTGCTCTTCTTTACTCTTTTCCAGGAGGATTTATTAGGATTTAATTTTGACATTGGTGAACCATTTATAACAAATCTTGCATATTAGTATAGAAATATGTCCCATATGCATGGTACATTTAATTGTTGTGGAAAAGATTGTTGTTCCATAAAAGTCAGTTCATATGTTTCAGTTGAACATATTTAATATTTAAGAAACTTGAAATTTATCCAGGCAGATGATTTATAAATGTCTGCGACAAAAATACCGATAGAATAATATTTATAATTTAATTTTATGGTGCATTGTAAATAAAAAATATTTGAAGAAATAAAATGTGCGCATAAGTAATGCTGCATATGAAATAATAGATTTTTATCTTGAATTTTGCCGAATTATCGCGTTCAAAGTAGGCTTTATTACCATGTTTTGTAAAAAGAAATCAAGAATTATTTTTTTTCATTTAATTTTTGCAATAAGACCATAAAGTATCTTTAGAAAAACCTTGAGCAATTCGGCCAAATCTATATCCGATGCTAGATTTTTATCTTGAATTTTGCTGCAAATTATCGCGTCTAAAGTGGATTTTATTACCATGTTTTGTAAAAAGAAATCAAGAATTCTTTTTTTAATTTTTGCAACGAGACCATAAAGTATCTTTAAAAAAATCTTGAGCAATTCCGTCAAATCTATATTCGATGCTAGATTTCTATCTTGAATTTTGCCGCAAATTATCGCGTTCAAAGTAGGCTTTATTACCATGTTTTGTAAAAAGAAATCAAGAATTATTTTTTAAATTTAATTTTTGCAACAAGACCATAAAGTATCTTTAGAAAAATCTTGAGCAATTTCGTCAAATCTATATCCGATGCTAGATTGTGCTCTTACGCGAACGCCACCGGTCTCCCGAGGGAACAGATGAGGCGATCCGCTCGCAGGTAGCTCGTATGTATGGAGCAGGTGAGCATCGGACGGCGATCCTGCGCGCGAATTCGCATGTACGATGCTCGTGCAGGGCGCTTATGAACATTTTTTACTTCAATTCCGTTTGCGATCGCACGCGCGTACGCGAATAAGGAAGTAATAATGTCGAAGTGATAAAGCGATCGCACTCTCGGAAAGTCCCGTTTAATAACAGATCCAGCGATAGTCGCTGCCTCGTAACGATATACGATGAAATTGTATCTGTTACCACAATAATGACGATGATGCCGTAAGTTTGTCGGTGAAAAAAAATTGCAGATTATTAACGTTTAATGATAAGACATCTCGTATTACACGGCAAGATATTTGATGATAAGGTACATAAATTCATTTAAATAAAACCATAAGACAGATACTAAATAATAGTCGCAAAATTGTGATCAATTCGCTATAATTAAATTGTTTGATAAATTATTTTTGCGAATGAAAAATTTAATACAACATGCGTAATAATTTGTAAAAATACGATAAGAAGATATAGAAATAATATACATAAAACAATCCGCGAACATTTGTCCGGAATAAATATCTAATTCTATCCGGAATTGTCTTCTCTTCGTCGAGGAAGGGAACGTTTCCTCCTACGCATACAAGAGAAGGAGGAGGAAGAGGAAGCTGCTCGGTGACCTGATTATAAAAACGTGTCCGGATTTAGACGCGTATATATGCGTCTCATTCGCGACTCGTCTGCAATAAACGTACTCACACCGAGAGAATCGAAATACAAGACACACACATGCACACACGTACGAAGGAGTCAGGTAGTAAGGTAGGTGGTGGTAGGTAGGTAGGTGCATACGCGCAGCGTGGGAAGGTCCGGCAGCTGAGCGAGCTGAAGGGGCCCCAAAAAGCGAGCGGCTGCAGCTTCTTCTTGCCCTGCTGGCTTCTGCCTGCCGGTCGGTCGGTCGGTCGGTCCTTCCTCATCCGTGGGAGCTCGTTCCCTTCGGCGCCCTAGACACCCGGTGACTCTCTGCGATTTAGGCTATTGGGAAGGAAGCGAAAAAGATTGTAGACAAAAGCCGAAATGTCAAAACAAACGCCTCGATTGTCGGCTCCCTGATTCGTCACCCGACTACGCTCGTTACGATCATTAATAAATCATCTCATTTTTATTAATCAATTAAAAGTTTTAAATTATAAAATTGTATCGGAAATTGGATTAATTCTTCTGTACGTTTTATAGAAATTGTGATTATCGAAACGACGGAAGTTTCAGTTCGTAAGTTGCCCCGGTGTGAAACAAAGGATTAATTCCGTGATTCCTAATTGATTGCAGATGGGGAGGATCTCGGTGAATCGCGATGGCGACAATCATAACGATATCCCGTTCTATGGGATGAAAGACTGTGCACTCAGCGAAGGTCTCATTATTAATTGTTCGAGTTCCTGTTCAAACAGAGAGATTAAATCCGGAGAGAGAGGAGGAGGGGAAACTAATCCGGCCCGTAAAAGTCTCTCATTGTGCGCGGCCCCGTTCCTCCCATTCCTCACCCTTGCACGTGTCCGTGTCCGCTCACACGGATGCTTACGTGACATCGACGCGATCTTACATTCGAATGCGGGACAGGAAGCCTCTGCCTCCCTCGTTCTTAAGCCTGGCATAGGCATCCATCGGGGACCGTCCCGCTCCCTTCCTCCTTCTGCCCTTCTGTACTCTCGCTCGCTCTCGAGGGCCCAAAAAGAGACGCAACAAAAATAATAAAAAGTGCTTCCTTCCGTTCCGTCTGTGCATCTCGCATCTGGCCTTGAGTTCGCTCCCTCAATCTCTTTCTCTCTTGTTTTCGATGTAGGTAATCTTTCTTTTGATCCCTTTTTATCAATTAATATTTGATTGATGCACGGATTAAATAATAAAATTGATATATCGTAAATTAATTCGTAACGTATAAAATAGTTTAAGAATATTTCGATCTACAGAAAATCTCGACAAACTTTATTTTCCTTTAACAAGTTATATTTTTAAAGAGCATTATATTTTTTTATTTCAGCAGTAAACAAAATGTCTAAATTTCTTCCATAGATTTAGATATCTTTTAATATAATAAGAAGAGGGCAATTTTCTTAAATATTAATTCAGTCTTATTATTGTATTAATATCAATGTCTCTATGTTATGCGATAAATATCTCTTTCAAATGTCCATTAAACGATTATTGTTTATTTTCTGCAAATAATTGTCTCATATAAAATTAATTGCCGCGTAAAATCATTTTCGATCACGTTATCTCGTATCTCTGAAAATCCGTATTTATTGGCTCATCTTCTCGCTTTACGATACTCAAATATCTGGCAGTCTTTATCTCGTAAACAGAAGCGTACCTTCTGGTGCGCGTAACTACCGGCTGTCGGAGAATCTCTTTTATTATTCTGCGTGCTATCCTTGACTTCTTTTCGCATCAGGCAATATCCTTATGGTACAATCTGCGGAACGGAGTCTTTAGATACTGGTGCCTGCGCAGATTCATATATTTCGATCGATTATACGGTTCGCAAAAATTGCGAGGAACGAGCGATATTAAGTAATAGAGGATTTGATTAAATTTAGCATGAATTGTCTGAAAAGATCTTTGTCTAATTAATCTAATGTTAACAATCGATCGATATCATAACGTTAATGTTACCTTTAAATTATCATTTGAGTCAAAAGAGATAACAAACGATGAAAAAGAAAATGTGTATAGTACAATATAAACGTACCTTTTATCTTCTTAGCTTTGTTTTTTATCTTCCTCTTTAATTTTTAACAGCTTTTTATAAAAATATAAACTTTGTCCCTTATTATGATAAATGCAGTAAATAAAACATTCGAATTTCTAAAACTTTTATAGATCTTCCTGGCAATTTTGATGTCATGGATTCAAGCTTCAATAATAAAACGTGCTGTATGAAAGCCTTTTATATCGAAATAATTCATGTAAAACTTGACCAAGAGAATGAAGGAATTTGGAAAACGTAAAAAAAGTGAAAAATAAAAAGGGGGAAAAAGAAAACAAAAGGAAATATATAAGATGAAAGAGATATGTACGAAGAGGCGGCAAGAAAAAGAAGTCAAGACAGAAAGAGAGAGAGAGATGTCGAGAGGTAGTGGGCGGAAGTGGCCCGTACAGGGAGGCTGGAACCACCTTGGCTTCCGCTATATTGAGCGCTAAAGATATATACAACCACCTTGTCCCACTCGCACTCTCACATGACACACATGCTGTTGTTATTCGTCCCCTTCTCGGCCATCGCTACGAAGAGAAGCTCGTCGCTTCCTTCCGTATCTAAGGGAAGAGAGAGAGAGAGAAAGGGGGACCGGCCTTTCGACATCTTCGCTTCTTCTTCCCTTCTTCCCTTCTTTTCGTTTCGGACTCCCTCGACTTCCTATCACTTCTCTCGGTTCCCTTTGACGCGATCGGGAACTTCCGGAATTTTTCGCGAGCCCATTCAAAGCGAGCGAGACGAAAAGTTCCTCGTTTATACTTCGCGGTCGGGACGGTGTGTGAAAGAAAGGCCGGCGACTTCGCTTCCTTCCGTACTTCGCTTTTCTTCTGTTCTTTCGGCCCGCCTTTTGTCGATCGGCGCTTCTGTATTAACCGGAACTTCTCGCCGCGAAAACAAAAAACCACCGTGAAGAGAGGAGCCGAAGTGGACCGAAGTTCTCTGTTGTTCGGAAGCCGTGCTTTGTCGTGAATTGTCGGGGATGACTTCCTGTTTACTTCCTCCTCGTCCCTTCATTGTCGTTCATTCATCGCCGCCCGCCTCCAAGTCGTCGACTCGATAAATGGCGTATCGATTAATTAAGCGTCATCGTGTTCAACGTCCGATTGTCGATTCGGTTAAGTTAATTGAAGGATCAGTGTATCTTGACGGATGATCGGAGGGTGGAAAAAGACCGCGCGTGCGTAACAAGGTTACGGTTCGTTACAGTTTATGTCAGATGGTCAGTTTCACTAAACGAACTCGAATGCTCGCTAATGAAAGAACACGCCGGGTCACTTCCATGCCTCGTTCGTCCCTTCATTTTCATGCTACATCTCCGAGTCTCGGTTAATAGATTTGGCGGATGAACGACGTTCCATCTCCGATAGTTTCCCCTCTGACGTTGCTCCGGTTTCGCCAGCTGGGATAATTAATTTCCGGATATAAATGTTTTCAATTATTTCGACGAAGCTGTGAAATATCATATGTCAACAGAAAAATCGTGTTGATGTCTAGAATTCTTTTCTGAAACAAATAGAAAAATAATAATTATAAACTGCCAGAAAAAGTACAAAATTTAATGAATTTGAAATCATATGAAACAATCTCCATGAAAAATATGAAAGGGATATAATATAATTTACGATAATTAAATAAAATTATTTTAGTTAATAGGTTCTTTTAGTTAATAGAGATCCAGCGCGTGAAAAACAAGAATCCAGGTAAATCCTCGTCATTTACGCTCGGAGAAACTCTTTTTGTTACAAAACGACGTGACATTCTTCGGCGTACGCATAAAATACACGCGGCTACCGAAGTAAACGTGAAGGGAAGGGATAAGACAGGCCGTTTACCTCGAAAGATCCGTACTTTGGGAAAGTCGACGACGTCGTCGGTGGCGCTCGTACGTAATGCCAAGTTTATACTCGTACTTTTACATGTACAAGCGTTCGACACATACACCGTGTCCCATATCAATCTATGAATTTCATGACGTGCGAGAGAACAATTTTAATTTTTGAAAGTTGGAAGAGATAAATATATCTATATAAAATTGACTAATTTAATTATGCAAATGATTGCTTGATGTAATGCTAAGATTATGTGAGTATTTTTATAAAATATTAATTGAACAAGAAGTGGAATCAATGTATTATGATTGAAAAGTAATGAATAATTATTGTCCTCGATTATAAATATAATTATAATTATAAATATAATATTGCAAACCAGTAAAGTTTCATCAAAAGAATCAATTAACTATTAGTAGCTATTTCAATCACACGGATGTTTTAATGTGTCTTATATAATACATAACATAAATTTATAAATTTTGCAATATATTTTGTTAAAAAATATTTGAATTTTTTTTATCGTTTTATAGATTTATCATTTTAAAAATAAAAATATATATATAACTCTAAATGGGAACACTAATATTTTATTCTAAAAATATGTGTGTGTGGTTGAAAGATTTTTCAAAAAATAACAATCTAAAGTAAATAAAAACAGCTTTAAAAGTCATATATATGCAATTATTTATTGATTTTTTAATGAAATTTTACTGTCAATCAATAGGACACAGATGAAAGACCATAAAGTATGAATTTTCACTATAGCAATTAAATACTGATTCGGTGAAATCTTGTCAAAATCATTGCTTTAATTGATTCAGTTTCAGAGAGAGATTTCTGTTTTGAATTCTACTCGCATCGGTCAGTACTACAATAATTTGGACGGTACGGTGGTTTTTTCTTTTGGACAGAGACACCCCATATGTCCTGTCGGTGATTAAGGCGACAGAGCGTATGTATCGGCTGTTTTTACCATAACAATGGACGGTTCGTCACAAACGTAAAGCGCGCGTACGAACGCATTGTGCTTGACGGTTCCCACACGCGGCGCGTACGTGACGAGAATTTTCATCGCGTTAATGGGGTGCATAGAACGCGCGTTATTAAGCGCACGTCCTAAGAGTGAGATGTTCCCGGCGCCTGGTGAGATCTCGATTCGTAAATCGATGATAAAGCGTTTTCTATAAATAAATCAATATTTCTTGACAGAAAAAGAAGAATGATTTCTCTCCTCGACAAGAGAACAGATATTATCAATTTTTTAATCATCAACGATAACGGAAAAATGAACTTTGATGGATCAAATATTGAGATGAGCAAAATAATATTGGAAATAGAAAATATTTTATTTCGAAGAAATTATTTAAATGAACTTTTAATAATGTTTTAATTAATTGGAATTATTTAATTGACTACTTTAATAGTTTGTATTTGGAGTGTGTCTACCACTGATTAAATGTGATGCACATGAGAATAGATGAATTCTTTTTTAAAAATAATTTCAAGTTACAATGTTACTTTATAAATTTGAATTCTAAGTTTGTTTAATAAAATATTTAATGTAGAGATTTAAAATAAAAAGCATTAATAAGGAGGCATTTAATTAAATGTGGATGGGATATGAGAATAGTCATCATTTCTCAAAGTTTGATGTAAACAAAATTTAAGAAAGGTCGAATCTATCTCTTTATTTTTTCTTTTTTTATTTTTCACTTAGTATGCATCCATCGTACTTTCCCGCGAATGCACATATACAGATAAATGGAAATGGTGTGGCGTGCGACCGAATCGGCCGAAAGGATATTAAAAAAAAGGAACTGCAGTCCATGTCGGCGTTCGCATGCTGTTGGTTTTTCGAATGCGAGCCGCTGACTCATCGCTGAAAAGACTGTTCATTAGCATTTACTTTATGTCGAGAAATCACCTATTCTCCGAGTATTCCGCCAATTACAAAACACGTCGTCGTATCGAACGAACCGAGGCAGAAAGGTGCAACTTTTTATTCCTCTTCGCTCTTCGAGAAAGAAGTCTCGATCCCGATAGTTCCTTTTCGAGGGACCAATTAATTTCCAATGAACTTCGAGGACGGCAGCTGCGTACGAGGAAAAGCTTTTCATACCGATGCTTCGTCTCCCTCCCTTCCGCCCGCTATTTCCCTCTTTTTCTTCGCCCGAGGATCCGTCTCATTTTAAGGAGAAGAAGCAGCAGGCTTCTCGATCGTCCTGCTTCCTGCACCACCGTTCCTCCTTGTCTTCTTTTCCCGTTGTACCACTCCCACGGAGCCTTTTAGCCAAAGAAAAGCCAAAGAACAGATGCTTCTTTCTCGCCGAAACTCCTTCTTTCTCTCGTTTCTCTCTTTTCTTTCAATCGCAGCAACAGCAGCAGCAGGCAGGTAAACGCGAAGGTTGCAGTCAGATGCAAATCGCAAGCTTTTCCACTCCGATTCGCTCTACTCGAGTGCTCCTATCGAGGACATTCTCGTCCCTTCTCTCAACGGAATTCGCCTGCGACAATCATGAAGGGAGCTCGCGTCAACATAGACAATGATGGTGTCCTGATCTTTGTTGGAACGAGAGCATAACGTTCGACCTTTTATCGCCTATGGCCCAATTCTAATCGATCATTCGCAGCCAGCAAGTTATATCGAATACGCGTATATCGTTCCCTTATTATTTCATGATGTCCAATTTTTATTTTATTTTTATTTATTTATTTAATTTATTTATTTAATTAATTTATTTATGTTCCAACTTTATCTTTCTGAAAAAAAAGTTTCTCTTTCAACGAGGCGCATCTAGATATATATTCCAGCATAATATTTCTTCTTCTCATATCTCTTCTTTTATATTATTTTTCTGATATCATAATTATCGCGATTTTATCGCACCTCCGATTTCTCGCGGAAGCGGTGGATAACTTCCGTTGAGAGTGTGCGATTTATGTGTTTGGGGAGCCATCTCGGACGGGGCCTAAGATAAAAAGAAAGAAATCGGACTGTATCACGAGCAGCGAAGACAAAACTAAGGCAAACGAAGAAAGGGAGAAACCCGAGAGAATGGAAGGAAGAGGGAAAGAAAGAGAGGGTCGACGGGAGAAACAGCAGCTGCAACAGCCGATCACGTATCGCGCCGGGCCCAGTGGTGGGGCCGGTAGAGTCACTCTGGGAGAGATTATTATCGAGCACCTCGTGCTCGCTCGCCACCCTTCGGTCGAGTTCGGACGCGTGGCACGCGTGCCGTCTCTCCCTCCACCTTCGTGTCCAGACGAAGAGGCCCCGCGTCTTCTCTCCTGGCGAGAGAATTTCCGGATGATCGAGAAGACCAGGTATTCGGAAAATAAATTTTAATCTGAAATAATTTTCCCTTTTTCCATCAGAGCAATCCAACTTTGATGCGAAAAAACCTTCCTCCTGATCGTTTAATTCTGCAATTTCAACCCTTAAAGCTTCGATATCCGCAAAGGTGAGAAAATACGTCGAAATTGATTTTGTTTCTTATCGAGAAAAATATCGGGAGCAGGATGATTTATGATGTTTTCCGGCACGACCTTTACGTGAACCTAATCGACTCGTCGAGATTAAGAGCGAAGACGATACTCCTCGCAAGGCAATCTGGAACGTACTGTATTGACAGCTGCGACGAAATCGCGATTAAGCAACCGGGCGTCTTTCGGGTCTTTCCAGGTGGAGTCCGGGATACGTGCGTCCACTTATGCCCCGAGGGACTTATTCGGCCGTCTTCCCCCCCCCCCCCCCCAATCGCGACCCTCGTTGAATCTTTACCAATCGCTCGGAAACTACACAATAGTATTAAGTGGATCCGACAGAGGATTACGAGTCATTACGTGAATCACGCTGACCCGACGACGCGCCCACATTAAATCGCTATAAATACGTCGACGCATTTTTCGTCACGAACCTTCTTCTCGCGGCGATGATGAGAAAAGCGAAAAGGGCGGAGAGAGATTATTTCGCTGATTCAGCAAATGGCTCAATAAAACGACAATGCCGCCAAATATAATCTCATTTACCTAATGAAACATGATTCTTTTCACACCCACGTAAGGAAATACACGTAGTGGAG
Source organism: Camponotus floridanus (assembly GCF_003227725.1). Classification (NCBI taxonomy): domain Eukaryota; kingdom Metazoa; phylum Arthropoda; class Insecta; order Hymenoptera; family Formicidae; genus Camponotus; species Camponotus floridanus. The sequence goes on from NW_020229838.1 coordinate 2,328,328, forward strand.
CAAACAAAAATATAATTTTAATTTTCTCTTAATTTATATATAACTGTAATTTCACGATACGTTTTTTCCAGATAGAAAGTACAGAGTTGGATTGCTAAAAATTAATATATGTGTGTTCTTGAACTTTACAACTTTATATTCTAACCAGACTTGATATTCGTCGCGTCGAAGCGATCTTCCGAGAAAACTTTACGCGACGACAGGTGGATCCGCGCGATTTCATGGCGTTTTATGACGCTCAGATAGAAACCGGAAGGAAGAAACGAGTGGGAACGCGAGTCCCCTCTCTTTATCTCTCTCTAAGGTTTTCAGTCGGATGGATATATTTCGTTTGCACGAGCGGCAGAATTCTCACAGCCGAAAAAGCAGTCACGGGACGCGCCGTTTGTTTGATTCGCAAGCACTCGACTTAATCCTTTTCCGTGTTTACTTTCCCAGCTCTCGGCTTTCCGTTGATACCCGACGTGTTTTATCGCGGGTTTCATTCGGCACCCTGCCAAAAAAGACGAATTACGACGCGCAAGGGATTGTCAATTTTAAATTCGGGGATATCAAATTTTTCTCTCCATCAACAAACGATAATCGTATTTTCTTACGTTATTAATATGTATCGATAAATACGATGGATACGATATTGTAAAAATATTATTACAACAAGTGCATATTAATTAACGAAAATAAATGCTTCTCCAACACGCAAATAATTTTTTAATTAATAATTCTTCAATATAATCAATATAATCGTATTTCCGCAATAAGAGAAAAATTCGAGAGAAATGAAAGGCACACACCATGATTCAAATTCTTTCAAAATTTCCTTCCAAATAATATGACAATATTAAAGTCATGTCTCTGCCTTTCGAGTGCGCGGATCGATGAATTCCCGATTAGCATAATTGTCGCATAAAATTCACGAAGCTCGTATACGATCAAAATCAAGCGACCTGATCTCTCCGCGATTCAGCTGCGGCATATTTCTCTGAAGCGAAGCAAACCGTCACCATAAGCTCGAGATTAAACTCGATAATATTCGCAAATTAACATACTTTGCTTTCGCGTAACGAATGGCCGGTAATTAAGCGATATTACTGTCGACTTTCTCGAACTCGCAATGCACAGATGGGGAAAAAAAGTCTGTGGTGAAATTAAATTCGTAATCGCGGTTGCAGCGAGATTTCGCGATTACGAAGAATACATTGTAAAATACGAATCGCGCACAAAATGTGTAACGCATTAAAGTTGAAATTTTCAATTATGATGTAAAGAATTATTTAAGAGAGAATTTATTTATGTTTAGGAATTTTATATATACATTTATATATAATCATTTATATATAATTTAAATTCTGAGCTTCATAAAAGATTTTAAAAAAAAGACAAAAAGATAAACGACTTCGAAAGTTACATTTACGCGAAATGAAATAAATTTCCGAATAAAACAAGACCATCTATATGTATAATAGTTAAGCTATTTGATATATACAATATTCTACATTCTATCGTAATCAGAGAATGAGATACATATCGCTCGAAGTGTCAAAATTATCGCACTTGACGTGCGCGTGCACTCCCGTAAATCTTTCGTCCCCGCGATGTACAATTGACGGAAACGCAAGCCGCAACCCTCGGACGGTAATTCATTGAAGCGTTTTCTGCGTGTGTATGTGTCGTTTCTCATGCGAGAAAGTGCACGCATACCAGCAAAAAACAGCGCATGTGTTGTCCAAGCCGCAACGTGGTCTCGGCCGCACGTAAGCTTTTGCGCGCGTGCTTATGCGTATGTATGAATGAAAGAGCAACGGATATGAAGGAATACACGAAGAGAAGGGAGTCGCGTGATAGATTCACACGTGTGTGTGTGTGTATGTTTGTATGTATGAGTATGTATATGTGTACTACGAAAAGGTGTATCCAGTCACGAGTAAGTACACGAACGTGTAAAACGTGCTTATGCTATGACATGTGGATTTTGTATATATCTGCGTATATATCTTATTGTTTATCTTTTAGTTCCCTTTCGTGTCAGTATGGATTAAGATAAATATTGATAAATATTGACATATCACATAAATTTCGAAAAGTTTGCGGACTACTTTTCGCATCGATATTTTACTTGATACGTATATTGCTTTACAAATATTATTTTGTATATATCTGCGATTATTGTTTATCTTTAGTTCCCTTTCGTATCAGTATGAATTAAGATAAATACTGATAAATATTGATATATCACATAAATTTCGAAAAGTTTGCGGACTACTTTTCGCATCGATGATACGTATATTGCTTTACAAATATTATTTTGTATATATCTGCGATTATTGTTTATCTTTTAGTTCCCTTTCGTATCAGTATGAATTAAGATAAATACTGATAAATATTGATATATCACATAAATTTCGAAAAGTTTGCGGACTACTTTTCGCATTGATATTTTACTTGATACGTATATTGCTTTACAAATATTATCAGGGCTATTTTTTATACTATCTTTAAATTTTTTAATTCATCAATTTAATTTTTAATTAATCAATTCAAATTTTTCTCCCAAAACATTTCGCGCACGTATTATAATAAATAAATCGTTAATTCTTTTATTTCTTCCTGAAAAATGATATTGATAGCCTATCGATTTGAGCATCTGTGATGCCGAGAAGTAAAAGATGGACGCGATAGAGAAAGAGAGAAAGAGAGAAGCGCAATCCACGTGGAACGAGATGGGGAAGGAAGACGGGGGAACGACGAGGCCGGAAGTGGTTTCATCTGGCTCCCCTGTTGGTCTGACCTGTTGAACCACCTCATGACCGGAAGTACACTGTACAGCTACGGGCATCGGGACGATGCCTCTACCTTCTCTTTCCTTCCTTATCCTCGTCCCCATTCTTTCCCTTGGATGCGGCGAAGAAAACAACAAAGGCTTCCTGTTCTGTATAGTGGCATCTTATCACGTTGTTTACCTGATTACGCGACCGTGATTTACTAGTTACACCAGCTGTCGGCGGCTTTGTTCCTATTTGATATCCTACTTGAATGTCTCCTTTATTTTATTTTTACACAGAAAGAATGTATACTGTATTCAAGTAAATATTATTTATTTTAAGTATATCAAGTTTGTAAAGTATATCAAGTTATGATATATTTGTCCGCAAATATATCATAAGTTCACCACAAGCATTAAATTTAATTGAATATATTCTGAATTTTAATAAGTGCAGTATTTTAGTCAAGAATATTAAATTAAAACAAGAATTTGATTTGCTTATTACATAGAGTTGGCGTAAAATAAGTTTGATTTTTCTTTGATACAACTTTACAATATTTTTGAAGAGAAAATAAATTTTTCTTTGGAATACATGATAATGAGATTTTCTAACACTTGTGATGAATAATTGATATTTTAAGACTATCATCAAGAATATATTCTTTGTTGAAAAAAACTATTACATAAAAAAAATAAAAATAAACTGAGTAATCGCTGTTCTTGGCAGTAGAATGATATTTTTCTCTGTGTAATAAGAGATAAAACTTTTAATAAGAGATCAATCTTTTTTAATAAGAATGTGACCCGCCTATTTGAAAAGAGCTGTAAATAAATCGAAATGAGTCTGCTTTAATGGCGGAGCGGATTTATTGCCTGCAACATTTGGTGGGGCAGCCCTGCAAAATCCGGAATGGTGAGATAGGGGTGAGTCGGAGAGAGAGAGAGAGAGAGAGAGAGAGAGAGAGAATCGATTCCGCGCGCTCTAACTAACAATGAGGGACATGGATGCGTGGCCGAGACAGGTCCGGGGACCATTGTGTGCTCCAGCACAATACCCTGCAGCCGGGAGCAGAGAGTATGTGCGCCATAATAATCTGTCACCCCGTATAGCACTCTGATGCGTATGTCCCGCATAATACGTGCCGAGAGAGAGAGAGGGAGGGGTAGAAAGAGAGAAAGAGAAGGAGAGAAAGAAAGTAGGGGAAAGAGGGATTTAGCCATTTTTGCCTTATTCCGTAACATCAAAGAGACTTTTGCATGATCGTTGATGCTGACGAAGGGCAGAAAAATTGCAGGACAAGTGCACATGTATACGTACACAGCTCGCCATATGTAACACGAATTTATTATATACCTCTACATACTTTTTAAGAAGAGATTTATTCAAAATGACAGATTTTTTTTCTCGTGAATCAATTAACTTTTAAAGATATTATTAGGTTGTAAAAATGTATTTTTTTCTTTAATCTATCTCCTGCCAAAATCGAGTCTGTTGGCGTTGAATTTTAATTCTTGAAATTATTGACGAAATAATAAATGTTGGCAAAAACTTGGCTCGGATTTTTTTGGACAGAAAAGCCTTTAATCTTTCTTTTTTACGCGAACATTGACGAGTCAGGATACGAAGGAATCGAAGAATGAAAAGGAAGGAAGCGCAGATGACGCGCAATCGCTGCCTCGGCGTGTGCTCGAACGTTATACATTATACGGTATTAGAAAGGTGAACCCCTGAATTAGGGCAGTTGGCAAATATCCAGATTAGGGGTCTTCCACGCGAATCTCCGTCGAAACTCGGTTATTCCGTGCGGCACGTACCACAGAGAGTTATCGAACTTCTCCGCAAAAAAAGAAAGAAATTTAACTCGTATCCGATTTTCGCGATGCACCTCAATTTTACAATCATTTCACCTCGAACAAAATTTAGTTTTAACTGAAATCTAAAATTAATACATCATATTGAATTTTTAAATACTCGGACACTGTCAACGGGTATCTTCGATAAATCAATCGAGATAAATATCGATCGATTATCGCAATCTCATACGAGGCCAATCGGTTTCGAACGGAAAGTCCCTCGCGTGACTACTCTGCGCACGGCATTTCATTAACTGATTTATCAAATTCGATCGTACGGGCACTAGCGGCTGGCAAAATGCCTCCTGACATGTGCGCGGAATTTCAGGCCGACAAATTAAGTTTAGATATTTCTGCGAGACACACATTACGGCTGGTTGCAGGTGCATCGCGCGACTTAATTACATCGCCAACTCGATTCCTCGATTCCCCAAGGAATCCTCTCTCTCTTTCTCGTTTCGTTAAAATTTCTCAATAACCGTTTACTCTCATTCGATCATTTTTTATTCATCATTTTATTCATCCTTGTGCAATTTTATTATACATATGTCGACTTCGCATACGCAAACGATCTAAAGCGCTGTCGGGAAAATGTCACGATCGACAAACGCGAGATCCATTTCCTCCGCCATTTTTCCCCGTATTTCATTCGCTCGTCCATTAAAAGGTACTTCGATATCAAAATGAATTTTTCGCCCTTGGTATCACGAACGAACGATCCGCCGCGTCAGCCACACGCTACGCAATACGCACGCATACGTTCGTCGCGAGCGTAAGAAACGTAATACGCTTAAAAAGAAGGGCATGACGTCACGCGCGAGGTGGTGGCACATGGCGCGTGCCGCCGGATCCGTAGATGGGGTACGAATTATCGTGACGCTCGCGGCGGAGGGGGGAAAAAATCGCGCGAGCTGTGCCACCACCCTGCGGACGACGCTCCCGCGCGGGAAGGGGGGTGCAAGCAGGGGGCAGGCGCCCCGAGGTGTCCGCGAGCGAGCGAGCGAGCGAACAGGCCAGGCGGACAGGCGGGCGAGCGAGAGGTCCGCGCGAGTGGCTAGGGTGTCGTACGCAGGGACTACGCACGCGGTGGTGGAGGTGGGCGCGTGCAGCCGGCCTGCAGCTGCCTCTTGACGGCAGCCCCCTTTCCTTCCCCGTTCCCCTCACCCTCTCTCTCTCTCCGGCCCGCTGCCGCGCTCCCTCCTGCCCGGACGCACGGTCCCCGCGCGTCCCGCAGGCCCACGCGTCGCGCCACCGGCGCAGCCGCCATCCACCACCCCTCTGATTCGGTCGGGCACAACCCCTCTTCCGCCTGCTCCGGGGCGGCGAGGGGGAAGCCACAATTATAAGTAGGGGTACTCCCAGCCTCGCTACCTCCAGTCGAGGGTTGCACTTTGGGACGGGCATGCGCGCGCGCTATCACTCGTCGCTCAACCCCACGCACGCACGCAATGCGCGGGAGTAGGGAATAGTACGGGACACCCGGCAGCGAGGAATATTTTTTTTTTACACGAGGTATGAGAGAAGGCGGAAATCTCGCATACGTATATATTTATATATTTATGTGCATATATACACGCGCATCATATATATAGTTGATTCCTGCGAGAGAGCGAAGGGGATCGGGACGAGCGAGAGCTCGCCATCTGTCGTTGGTACTCGCGCCGGTACCAGAGTGCTTCGGTGGTTGCCGCGAGTGCCGCGGTGTGGCGTTAGTGCGACCGATTTAGTGGCGCGAACGTACAACTACCCCGGAGGAAGAATAATCGAGAGGAGAGGAGCGATAATTTATGATCAACGGGAAGGATAAATCCTGGTAAACCCAAAGAAACTAAGATTAGGAAAAGCGGAGACGACTTCCGCGTCAAAGCGACGTCTCTGGAGCTTTCAACGCCGGTTTCGAGAGCAGCGGACGCACTCGTCGACGCGACCATCGGTACTAATCTGGTGACTTTGGCATCCACCCCTGTCGGCCGGTTCACCCCCTTCCTCGGCGAAGAGGGATCGCGCGAGACGGGCGCATTGACTCTCGTTCATCCTCGAGACCCCGTCACGCGATCCGTGTGCGGCATCCTTAGCTCCACCCCACCGCCGCGCCGAGCATCCCCCACCACCGTCGACTCCCCTCCCTGCAACGTCGCTCCTCTCCGGAGCACGGCGCTGCCGATCGCCGAGGGAGTATTCCTCGCGGCGCGATCACGGCCGATTCAGTGTACGACCCGTCGTTGTTGCGACGATCTACAAGGACGAGAGCATCGTAGCTTGTCGTTCCAGTGTCCGTTTTCGCTCGTTGGCATTTTTTCTTTTCTTTTTATTTTGAGAATTATGACCGCGACGGGTTCGTGACTCGTAAGGAGGGAAAAAAAAGGGAGAAGAGGAATCGCGCGACGATCATCGAATCATGGAACAGGAGAGAGAGAGCGAAAGAGATAGATAAAGAAAGAAAGAATCCTTCGCGGTACTTTGCACCATCTATCATCGGGTCTGTCGTCTCGTCTCACGGATATATACTGGAATAAAGTGTGTCAACGTCAAAGTGTGTAAAAAAAAAAAGAAAAAAGTGAGCTATCGCGCATGGTAATGTAAAATAGCGGCGCGCGCGCGAGTGCAAAAAGTGGTGAGATAGCTACCCTCATTCGCGTCCCATTCGCTACGCGCTCCCGTTCCCGCAAAACGACGGCGACGGCGACGAGGGAAGCGATCGGGACGATCGACGAGAGTACCGGACGCGACGCCGGCTATGCAGCAGCGGCTCGGCGACGCCGCGGCGAGCAGGTAACGCCGACGACGACGAGCAGCAGCAGCAGCAGCGGCCCGCTGCCGCTCACCCCTGCCGCGCGCCTCTCCCCCCGCCGCCCATCGCCGCGGAAGAAGCGCCGGGCGGCGCGTGAAACACCGAGGGATAAGTGACGCGTCAACATGTGGACCACGATGCTCGTGTGGACGGCCGCCGTCGTTCTTCTGCCGACGCCCCGAGCGGTAAGTAAGGCTATTTATTTACTCCCCTTGGAGAGTATCTTTCTTTCTTTCTCTCTCTCTGTCTCTCTTTCTCCTTTCCCTCTCGATCCCCGAACGATTCGAACAAGGAATTTGATATGTAAATATCAGGCGATATCGTGGCCCGATCCATTGCTTCTTTATCGGAGATTAGAAAGTGACGTGGGAAAAATCTTGACGCTAGATGATGGGAGAATAAAACGCAATGAGACGATCATATGATTTCCGATTCGCGGAAATGACACACGAGCACGCGCGTTCCCTCGATATATTATTATTGTTTATACGAATGGATTGTTTATCCTCTGGAACACCGTTACGCCGCGTGTTGTCATCATGTAATTATTAGCACGAGACGTTTGTCAACTTGTGCCGGCTCGACCTTGGGCATCGCGATTTGATGAGTGAGCTTCGATAATCCTCGATACTCGGAATAAAGGTCCATATATCGCCCTGTACTTGCTCGTATATGTAGGATCGCCATTGTTGTGCGTGCGAAAGGGGAAGGAAGCGCCGCAGATGGGAAAGATTGGAATAGCATCGACGTAATCGGGGCTCGCGCTTTCGTAACTATTTGTAACGCGTTCGAGAAATGCTCTGATCTATCCGCGTTAAAAGCGACCGAGCGCGTTTTATGTTACTCGTCTCGGTGCGAGCGGTAAATAATCGCCCTCAACCGCATTCGCATCTTTCGCGTAGAACAAGTTACAAAGAGAGCAGTTTTCTCTCACGAAGGATCTTTTTATTCTAATCTTTATTCTAATCTTGTACGTATAAACAAAGTTTCGTTTTTATCTTTGACTTTAATTTCCTCGTTTGATTCCAAATTATTTCGATAGGCTTAGGAATAGAATTTCTTTTTCAAATAAATAATAGTAAACAATACTAAACAATATTCAATTTCTCTTGTTAGAGGCTTAAAATATGAACCTTCGATTAAATTATATCGAGTACTTTGACCTTAAAATATTCAAGTATTAAAGATGTTAGATTGAAAATTGTGTATGCGTGAGATCGAAGATGGGAGAAAAATTTCGACTCGAATAAGTACTCGATCGGCTCACCGATGTGTTCATTAACGGCGAATGACAGCTTGTTCCAGTTACTGTACAAAGATGCGAAGAACGTATTCTAAACACTAATTTGACAGATGAATCAGCCATTCAATTACTTGAGAGATACTTTTTATTTTCATGTAAAAATGAAATCTCTTTGAATTTATCCGACAATCGCGATATCGAGAAAAAATTTTTTTTGCACTTACAATTTAAGTTTGCTGAAGCCGCGTTTCTTATAGACGATTGAATGCGAGACGTGCATTTTTCGCGTATTATATGGCCCGTTTCTTCTCTCTCGGTTTTCTCTCCGCACGGATTCCGAGGGAATTCTTCCTGGGAGAGATGTCTCCCCCTCTCGCCCCTTCCCTCGCACCCCTCTTCTCTTACTCTCTGTCTGCCGTGGATCCTTCTCGCGTTCTTCGTACACATCTCTGCCTTATCTCTCAGCGATGCCAAAACCGCTATTCGCTGAAGCACGCAAAATTGATTTCGTTTTTCTAGAATCTTTTCTAGTATTTATAAATTTTTCAAATTTCATTAATCATCATAAAATAATATGTACGTTTAAATATGCGATTAAGTATCGTGTCTAGCACAATTTTTTAATTATTTTTTATTCCGCTTTTTCATACTTTATTTAATTTTATCCAATCTTTAATACCGCGTTCCATCAAGGATATTCTCTTCTTTTGAAAGGATTCCTACCTCTCTGAACATAAAATTCTCTCCTCTTACCATCCCGAGCAGTAAGATCGTTCCTAACGACGGATTCGGTGGCGGACGCAACTCTAAATTTGGAGATGTACTCTTTTAGAAGTGTCTAACCCTGTTTTTTTATATCTCTCTCTTTCCCCGATGGTGCTTCTAGCGATGGTTTTAAACCACATTTGACACTTATTCTCGATCCTTAGGATTCGGCAGCATTTCGGTAAGCGGTCGGCGAAATTCTTTGTAACACCGATAAGTCGGCGGCGAGAGGTAAACCACTGAGGGCATTGCGGTGTACAGATTTGAGGCATTGCTAGACTTATTGGGCATTGTTTGGAAATTACTGGCGTTTCTTGGACATTAGTGAACATTACTTGGGCATTGGTGGGCATTACTACACTGAAAAAATTGTATTCTCAACTTAAGAATATGCCACTTATCTTTATATATTCTAAAGATATATATTCTAAAGATAAGTGGCATATTCTTAAGTTGAGAATACAATTTTTTCAGTGTAGGCATTAGTAAAAAATTTGGCAGTAATGTAATTACTAGACAATAGCAAAAATTTAGCAGGAATTGGGCATTAGTGTACATAATTTTGATCAGCCTCGGTTTACCCCTCGGTCGGCGGTCGGCGCACAATCGGAGGCTAAACTCTTCTTTCAAAGGCGTCTGAAGGGTGAGCCGAACGGCGAAAATTCGTTTTGCGTGTGACGAAACGCACCGTTTTGTCTCGATGTTGCCGCCGCATGGTGTGTCGTATCCGTAAATACGCGTGGCGGCCATTCTCAGTTCCCAGAATAAACTTCCAGCGCGCCAAAAATGAGATTCCTCATCGTGAGAGGGCAGCGCCGAGAAAGAGAGAGAGATGCGTGTGCGTATCGGTGCGTCCTTACACGCAACTCTCGACGTCGCGCGCTCGTTTAATCGTTTACTTTCGTGAGATACGGACTAACGGGACGGGGATCCGCGACCAAGTGCATCGACTGTAAATCCCGCTTCAAATGCAACGCGAGGTACGGCGATTGAAGACCTGTTCTTATCGCGAAGGGTATTCGCCTTGACATTCGCGTACAAGTAAGAGCCAGGCTGCATTAGATTTAAACACAAAACTACGGTAAATTTCGCTTAAAGCTCAAAGATATATAAATTTGATAAAAAAATATGATATGAATAAATTTGATAAAAAAATATGATATGAATTATTAAATATTAATATTGCCTATCTTTATATTACAGTTTCTGGGCAAAAAATATATATATATATATATATATATATATATATAATGAAAAGTAATGCACGAAAATGAGATAAACAGCCTATTATTATTCCTTCTTTCATTTTAAAAATAGTCGATCGAATTGTCCCGAGATATAGCCTTTATTCGCAAACGAACGTTTATTTATATCGTGCAAGGTCGCGTGAAGTATATATACTTATTTTTCAAATTTATAACGTGTGAATCCATCTTTCAAATTTACAGTCAAGTATGTACAAAATTATATATAAAGGAATTTTCAAGATTCTGTTGACATTAAAAAGTCTACGCGCTATCTGTATAATAATGTCAGCTGATTTGAATAGCTCGATAGTAGACGTAGATGAGAATATTCTCGCTTTTCCGATGGCAGGTCGCGAATTTAGTTTTTTCAATGGCAATTGATAGACGATCGCGAGACGAGGAGTTCGATAAGAGGAAAGCCAGTGTCGGGCTCGTTGTTCGGATCTTTCGCTTAAAGAACCTCGCTCTCGGCTACAATATCTTGTGGGAAGCTCCGTTTCAGGAGTGCATTCGTGTGCGCTTTCGTCTCTATTACATACACACAGGGATGATCACACGTTCACGGTGGTCGAGCACTCTCGGCGTCGCGACGACGACGACAGGGAAAATGGGAGAGACATATTGGACGTCGACTCTGTTTACTCGATATAAAAACGATGTCTGGGGGGCAAATGTATCGATAGCCCGAGGAAATCGTTGAACCCGACTAACGTGTGTGCCTTCTCTATTTTTTTCCAGATCAGAAAATTGCCTTTTTATTTTATATTTTGTTTAACGAGTTTATTTTTCCAATCAAATAAATTGCGATAATTGTGCTAGTTAATCGCCAACCATGATATTACACCGTCGAAAAACGCGTCGATTGACGCGTCCTTTTTTATTTTGTATCTTCGCGAGCCGGTTCTTTACTCGGTAATTTCGTTAAGCAGCGCTTTCGTGAGCCAACTAGAGCGTTGATGCATTTACGAGCTTGGTTGGCCCCTTTTTGCAGGCGGTTTGCATCCACATGGAATATCCCTGTCGCGGTTTTAGCAAGAGCATCTTGGCATTTGATCAAATGACTGAGTAGCAGGAAAATATGTCGATGGGCATCGTTTCACTTACCGAATTGAGATGTTATTTGAATTAATATCAAAATTTTTAACATTTTTTAAGAGACACCTCAGCTTTATTCCTTATATAATTTCCTTCATTTTGAATATATCGTATAAAGGCATTAAAGAAAAAATTATCCTGCAATTTGTTATTTCGAACATTTGGCCAAGCCACTGACCACCATTTCTTCTCTTGTAAAGTGAGAGAGAAAATGATCAACTAAACTGAGCGTAACATGAATCGACGCGGACAAAAAGCTAAATCGTCGAATTTGCGGTAAATCGTGGTGTATTTTCGTAATTCGATTATAATGGTGAAGCGCGAGCGGTAACGTCTCGGGGATGCTACATGTCTTGTGCAAAGAGAGGAGGGACGCGCGCGAGCTTTTTGTCGGCTCGACTTGCTTCTCTCCTCCTGGGAGACGTGCGTGACACGTCCGCAAAAACGCGCGCGCACACGTGCTCCTGCGGCGTTTCACGTCGTGGGGCACGAGACGACGATGACCCCCCTGTCTCGCGAGCGAAGAGAGAAAGAGGGAGGGAGGTCTCGTTTGATAGCGAGTCTTGTTCATGTGTCTCGTGATGATTCGCCGCCAACTGTCGACCAGACCGACATTATTAAGATCGCATTACGATCCCACGCGGAGCTATTAAAGATACTCTCTCGATACCCTGCAATATTCGACGAGAGCCCCTCGAAAAGAACCCCTTTGACACTTGTGATTAAAAATTAGCTAATAAAAATTAGCTTTATATTTATTTTTCTCGTCAAGAGAGAAAGAGAGAGAGAGAGAGTTTCTATTTTAATAATTTTTAACAATTGCACAATTTTTGCAGATTTTACTAAGCGAATAAACCGCTAAAATTGATCATTTCTTTTATTTAATTTTAAGTGCTTTGCTGTTGAATTTTAATATGTTTTTAATTCGAGTCGCTATAGTTCTTGGAAAGCTATGCGTGCACTCGCTCGAGGGAATTCAAACGCGTGTGTGTTTCACAGGTGAGCGCCTCGGGGATGTTCGAGCTGAGGCTAAAGTCTTTTGTGAACGAGTACGGCAAGGACAGCCTGGGCAAGTGCTGTTCCGGCAGCGCGTCCAAGACGGGCGAATGCTCGGGGGTATGCAAGACGAGGTTCCGGGTCTGCCTGAAGCAGTACCAGGTGAAGATCGACACGACGTCGCCGTGCACGTATGGCGACGTCGTGACGCCCGTTCTCGGCGAGAACGTGGTTAACCTCAGCGCGAATGCCGCCCTGCCGAGCTTCACCAACCCCATCCGGTTCCCGTTCGAGTTCACGTGGCCGGTAAGTTTTTCGCCCGTTATATTTTATGTGTCGTTTAATCGAACCGAGAAATTGACGGTATCTTCTCGAATTTATCGAGAGATGAAAGGTATACATCATTCATCATCGTTGAATTAATTAGGATATTTGATTGAAGACTTTTAATTTCGTAAAATATATTTATCGATAAAAATTTAATCAAGTATTTTCTCTAAGATACTTTTAATTCTGGAACACTAAATCTAATGGAGATGAAAAAAATTTAGAGAAAGTTTGGAAGTTTTTAACTTACCATTTTTGATATTTTATTTTATTTTTTTATTGATTTAAAATTGCATAAATATTTCTAAAAAATTCCTGAAAAATGGAATAATGATTAAATCTATGTAAACAGTAATGATTCTCGAAACGGTGTGTTTTAGAATGAAAATTATTTTAGTTTCCCAGCAATATTTTTATCAAGAGAAAGTTTGTTAAACTTTCTATAGTTGATTTGTAATAATGGCAAATCACCTTGTATTCTTCTGAAATAATAACATGATACGATCGTAAACACTCTGCTGTACACGTAGGATAGACGACCTAAGACAACCTAAGGGATATATCATTGTCGAATTATACACAATGATTTATAAACTTTCACAAGACGCTCGCGAACAACCTCTCGCGAGGTTTACAAGAGGCGTGCGCGCGTTGAAAATTTTTTGCCAGAGTCGCAGATTAGCATAAACGTTTTCAATGTGGGAAGTAAGAAATGTCGACGACCGTGTGGTAATAGATAACATAGTTGCATGTTCCACATAAATTCGCGTGGTGCAAAATACAAGAAGCGAAAGAAAACTCAACCTCTGTCGTTATTTTTCTCCTATAAAGACTTGCGACACCTTAGACAATTAAAGGCCAAGTGTTGAGAGTTTCTTCCGGTCTTGGTGACACGATGCGGATTTATCATGTTAAAAACAAATAGATTGTAAATTGATCCCCATTATATAAAACAAACACATATTATTTGATTCAAGTCAATTACAGATGCATTCGATTAATTTAATTTAATCGATTTTAATTCGCAATTAACGGTAGAAATAAGACGGCAAAGGTAAAGGAGGAAAGAGAAAAAGCCGACAGCGATGCGGACTCTCGGAAAAGAACAATGCTTTCCGTTCGTTTAACCGCAGCTGGTCACGGATGCTAATCGGGCGAGTGTATTACCTGACTTCGGTCTCGTTGCAGCAAACGCCGGAACGGAGATAAGGGACACGCGCGGAGAAATTACGTGCGCGAAAACGAAATCGCATCGTCGATCCCCTATACAACGTACGACGATCCTATCTCGCGCGGAAAACAGTCTCGCTCTCGGTCCGGCCGACCGATAATTAGCGCGGAAGTGGCCGGGGAATCTCTCGCGTGCGCAAAAGATCGAGCGAGAGGATCCCGTGCAGCTCCTGAAGGTTCCTCGCGAAGATCGAGACGATCATCGCGATGATCGGCCCGACGTTTTTCCCCGGATTAATATGCGCGTTATATCGCAAAAATCAAAATTGCATCACCACCGAACGGTGAATAATTACGAAGCGAGTCGGCGGATTGGAGATTGCTTATCGGCCGGTCACCCTAGTTGTCGATGCACGTGCGATGCGTGCGGGAAGTGGCGAGGAAGACGTTGCACGCGTCGCCGCTCGCATTTGCAACAGGTCGGCGGCGGCGCAACGACTCGCACGCTCGCCCGACTTTGATTTCCCGTCTCGCTCGACGCGCGCAATTAACGAAAAGGGCGGCGTTGGGTACTTTCTCCGTATCGTCTCTGCGTGTTCCTTTCTTTTTTGCTTCCTCTCGCGTGCGCGCAACGCGCGTAGGATCGACGCGCTCTTCTCGCATCTGCTTCTTCCCTTCCTACTTCGCGCGCTGCTGGCTGCCAACGCGTACAGACAGGTCGATTGTGCCGAGGGAATGCTTGAGAAAGAGAGAGAGAGAATATGTAAGGGTTGCGTTCGGCATCTCGCTTTGCACGCGCGTGCGTGCGCGGTCGTCGGTGCGCGATGAAAGAGAGAGGGCTAGAAAAAAGAACAACGAGGGAGAGTAACACTTGTCTCTCCCTTCTGCTGTTGCTCGGCGATGCTGCGGTTCTCATAGCCGAAATTTGCGACTCTAATGCGATGATAAAAGTTGGGTGGATCGATACGAAGATTGAAAAATTGTTCACTTCTCAATATAATATATATTATAATTTATTTAAATGACATAAATAACGTGATATTTTTCTACATAAAATTTTTTAACGTATGTTCATTATTCTATTTTATTTGTCTTATGTAGTAAAATTCCTGGCCATGAGCGACAATCGATGTTATATATGTCGCGATAAAGCGCGACAAACAGATACTCAATGAGATAAACATATATATATTCAAGGCTATAATAAAAATACACTATTCACGCAGCATGTATCGAATCGAATCGTACAGATTGCTCGTGACGTGAGATTTACAAACATCTTGAGTCGATTTGGTAAAACACATAGAAAAGAAAGGATAGACTAAATAATACGCGAGGAGGTAAAGAGGAAAGTACGTGAGGCCAGACGGGCAAAGAAAGGAGAGATTTTTTTGTTTCACGGATGAGTCAATGAGATCGGGCCATTGTGCTAAAACTAACAAGCGAGCCAACGTGCAGCATCCTTGGACGTACGTCAATCCTCTCGTGTCGGTGCTCGCGCATTTTCTGACTATGAGACCGGCTCTTGCAGAGCCGCCACCGCCAGCAGCAGATGGCCGGGGCCTCTTTTGCGCCTCTACACACTTCCCACGTACTCTCCTTCTACCTTGTGCTCCATCTCTCTCTCTCTCTTTCGTTCTCCTTGTGGCTCTCTCGCTCGCAAAGTTAAATTTACTAACCCATATGGTGCCCCTCGCGCCTCTAACGAGCGCTCATCTTTCTTTCTCTCTTTCCTTCTCCATCATTTTCTCTCTTTTCCTCGCGTACAGATTCTTTTCTGCATCTGTACGCTTTATTTTCCTTCTTATTTTTTATTAACAATCTTTTTGCATCAATTTTCCTTGATATTTATTATTGATGCACTTTACATTTGCATGTTAGATATCGCGAGTATTAAACAGACGAGAGACTTTTGACCTGTGGGAGGGCAAAATAAGAGCCAGCTTTCTCCCTCTCTTTCTCGCCTACACCCGGATGATATACGGGCACGTGCGTTCCTTGACGTTTACCGCCGGTGGTTTGTAAACCCGCAGCTCCGCGGCTGATAGGATTATCGCGCACCAATGTCGAAATTATCCCGAGAGCGATTGCCGATGGCCCCGGCGGCTTTTGATGTAGCGGCATCGAACTGAAGCCGGTAGCCGACCGACTACTACTCATCTCGAGTTCTCGGAAGACGACCCGACACGCGGTCGTAGTTTCGCGAAGAGCTTTCTGGACCGTTTCCTGACCGATTTTCTGGCGGACGGGCTCGTTCCGGATATCGTCGGCGCGAAATAGTTGGAAACCGACGTAAGCCCCGCAATCGCTATTTAGAGTACGCGATTTATTTTCGTAGCTTGAGAGAAAAGCGCGCGAACGGCTTCGACTATAACTTACATTCTAACATATGTCTCTACAATCGGTTTCTCATCAAGAGGAATGCGCGTGGGGAGAAGCGGTGATATTAAATAATTTCATTCCGATAGCTATTAACGAGTACGATTTAATTATGACACACGCACACATTAACGCACCGATATATACTATTTTATTACTAATTAACCTGTTTTTCGATTTTTTATCCAAGCATATTGCGATAATGTCGCTGCAAAAAAATGACTTGTTACTCTTATAACGCTCGTTTCTGCGCGATTTTACGAGGCGACGTGTAACGAGCGATGGCAAAAAAGTGAATTAACTCGTTGTTACCGCGGCTGATCACGGCCGAGTTCGCAATTAGTAAAATGACTCGCTCACTCGGATCGTGTGTGTGTGTGTGTGTGTGTTTCGCGCGAACATTAGACGAGCAAGAACCGATAAAATACACTATAAATAACAGTTGCGTGCAACGCGCATAAATCACTTCCGTGTCGCATCCGAGACGCGCGAATTAACGGCCTTCTCCGTTCGCTATGCTTAGACAACTTCATTAAGTATCTTTACCTAATTAACGGTTCGACACTCAATGAAAATCGCATAATATACGATCGACTCGTCATTTTGCGTCATCATCGCACTTCGGTTAAAACGTTTGAAGCGAGATTAATCGAAAGAAACATCCCCTCGCATCCTCCACGTAAATTTTAGAAAAATAATTTTTTTGAAAAGTTTTTTCTGTTTTTTTTTTAATTTTTAAAAAATTTTTATTTTTTAGTAAATTTTCATTAAGTTTTCTAGAATTTTTTAACGATAAATTTTCACACGATAACTTCAAAATTATTAATATACTCGGCATCTTGATAAGATACTCTGCACCAATACATAACGTGACGGGTCTGTCGATGCATAATCGTAACATTTGCAGACGCAGTGATTTCTTACGCGTGCGTGCGTACGTGCATGCGTGCCGGTCGGCAACAGTCTCTTATGCGCGCGCCTTAATTGGCTTTACGTTCGTGTACACGAGCCGCCTTATTAAAACAGCACGAGGCGCGATCCGCGACAGTGCGGCCACTGTGTTCGCGAGTTGCGCGATTTTCCGCACGCTAATCGCGCACACGCGCATACGTATCTCCATTCTTTCTCATCATTTTCGTAAGGTCGCCTGGGAATTCACCATTCTATTTTTACTCGATCATCGTAACTTCCTTCCGCGATAATCTCACGCGTTATTAGGTGGGAGACGGCGTCGGGAGTCGCGTTATGAATGAGGTGAGCGCATTAATCGGGAAAAAAATCGTAATCATGTAGATTAATGCGAGTAGTCGAACTAATAAATGGAATAATTGACACCGACTTTTAGGAAAGATGCATCTGCGAGGTACGCTAGAGATTAATGCGTGTACGATATAAAAATACATGAATCATCTTGACATTCCTTCCCTTTCCCTTTCTTCTGTCGTAAATAACATACGATACTATCGAATATTGTAGAGATAAAAGCAGCGTCGCAAGCATTCTTACATGCATTTTCGCGGAACGTGAGGCTGAGAAAGACTCGAGGAAGAAAGAGAGAGAGAAAGAGAGAGAGAGGAGGAGGGCCGCGAAAGTGATGGGAATCGCGGAGCAGCAGGGGAGAAAAGGGGGAGGAAAGGTGGGGCCCCGAACCGTGGGTCCCACGGCCGAAAAGGCTGCGTGATTCGCGTCCCAGACGAGACGCCCGACTCTTGGAAAGGTCGAATGGACGAACTTTGGGCGCATCGCGACGCGACACGACGCTTTCCGATGTTTAGCATAAATTATAATATATGCGATAGAGGAAAGCGGACGGCGACGGCGACGAAACTAAACCGGCGCGTATTTTTAGTCTCGCGTTGCGAGAGACTCGCACGCGATCGACCTCTTTTCCCTTCTGGCGCGGTATCTCTTCCTTTTTCCTTTCTTTTCTTCCCCTCTTCTTGTCTCTCTCTCTTTCTTTCTCTTTTACGTATCGTCGTACAATACGAACTTGGGATTTATCACGCGTCGACCAAGTTTTTATGCTCGAATTCAAAGCCGCTGTCGGGCTTTGATCCCCTCGAGAGGCTCTGATGCATTATTCATGAGATTAATATATACATATTTAATATATATATATTTCATATTTTTGTCGATGATTAAAGTGAAACATTTCAAATTATTAATTTTTTAATGATATTATATTTTCAGAAAAAATTATTAATTCTTTGTGATATTATATTTAAAAAATAAAAAAATTCTCATTATTTTTGCCTAGGTAGTTTCATCCAAACAAAGATTATTTTCATGAAATCGACAAAAATTTTCCCTCGAAATTAAGATAGCATGGAAAGAAAAGTCTATTTTAATTTCCAAGATATTTTAAGTAATCATATATAATTAGATTCTGTACAATGGTGAGGGAATATTGCGAATTGTCTTCCCTCGGAAATTCCTCCTGTCCCTTTACGATCGCAGTAAACAACCCGCTGTTGGTTGGTAACGGTATACGGGAAATTTCCTTTCGTCACAGACGCCAATCGAGTTCAGCCTCGAATTTATTCCCTCGAGAGCGATGAGTTCGGTTAACGGCGGCGCGTCGTTTCCCCAATACGCTTCCGGTTTCTCCTTCTCTCTCTTTCTCGTAGATTGCTATTACGACGTCGCCCGAAGGCACCGTTTAACGCGGAAGAAGCGCGCTTCTCAGCCCATTTCCTCTCCCATGCTTGGGCCGGTGTTGTTTCCTGCCGCTCTTTTGTCACGCGCCTCTTCTCGGCTGTAAACAACAAAAAAGAAATAATAAGAAAGCCCTAAGTAGCAGGGTCCCGTGCGATAATGATGAAAATAGGTTTTTGTCCCAAGGCTACTCAAGGGTAGTCTGCCGTCCTGCGTGATATACGATGCTGATGACACGCAGCATCACCTTTGTGGTCATAACCTTTGTATTCAAAGTAAAAAGTATAAAGTTTAGATGTAAAGAAAAATATGTAGGAATAAAATTATTTTTCTACGCAAGAGAAATGACGGTCAATTTATTAATTTTAGATTAATAGATCGTTTATTCTTGCGATAAAAATCGCAGTGTTGAGCTCTTACATCGTTTACATGGAGATTCTTAAAATCCATCATCGGGGGCCCATGACTGCAGGGCCTGTCCCTGCGCCGGCTGTTTCCAACCCTTCCCTTTTCCGCTAACGCGGCGAAAAATGTAACATATGTGAGACCTGCCCCACCCTCTCGCTCGTTCTCTCTTTCTGCGGGTCCCCGTATCACGTGGTCATCAGGCAGGTACGCATCAGCTGATGCACGCGCGCGCGGGTGAACCTTATTGACTGACTGACTGACTGACTGACTACTCGTCTCCCTTGGGCGATATACTGTCGCTCGACACGAACGATAGAGCGACCATTATTCATCGCCGACTTCATCGCGTGTTGCAAACGTTTCTTTCCGGTTAATCCTTAAATTGAATGCGTTTTTTCTTTACCGAAATAAAATTGCGTAACCTTTTTTTTTGGTCTTTAAAGAATTTTCTTGTTACACTCGTACCATGATTACAGTAAGAGTCGAAAGTCGGAAATGGTAACCGGCCGGCCCGATCGAAGTGCATTAATAAAACAGGAGGCCGCATCGTTTCGCATTAAGAATGATCCGTGAAAGCGTGACTTTTGTTCGCATTACGACGAATGAGGAAGGAATGGAACGGCGGCCATTCACAAAGAAGGCTTTCGGTTCCACTTTCGAGTGATAATGTTATTTTTCAAACGTGTTTCCCCATCCTTCGGGGAATTTCGACATCGTAACTTGTGAGTAATATCATTGTATCTCGAACAGAGCTCCTCTTCTTTCTTTCCCTCTTTCTCTCTCTCCGAGATAATACTTTGTGTGCTCGGATTTCGGGTGCGCTCGATATATTCTTAATCCTTTCGATCGACCTTTGGATCGTTTCACAAATCGGCTGCATCACGATTGTCGACGTGTGTCCGTGTCTCGCCTATTTTTACGCGTCCTCTCATTCCTGAAGATGCCGGCGTCGCGAAGCGTGTCCCATGAGCGTTCTCGAGAGAGATTGGGTAATCGCGCTTCCGCGGTAATACCAGCGGTGAAATTTTCGCGATTCCTTCGAGAAGAGAAGGAGGAAAACTATGGATAACGAGCGACGACCGCACCGCCTTTACATATCGCTACCCGTTTCCTCCGCGCGATCGTTTTCCACGATGATTAATACGCGCGTGTACATACACGCGCGTCGAGATTGAAGCTATAACGTCCTGCTGGTACGTGAAGAAACGCGAGTCGAGAGAGAAAGAGAGAGAAAGGAGCGAAGAAATAACGACGGCGAACACATATTTGTGTGCGCCTCGCGTATATGTGTATGCAAGAGCGAAAGAGAGAGAGAGAGAGAGGCAGGGAGAAGTTGAAAGAGGAGCACACGCGGACCCGAGAAGAGGAACGGGCCAGCCGAGGAGAAGAGGGGAAAGGGGAGGCGAGAGAAGGTGGAGGTATGCCGCGCAGCCGTGGGAACCGACTGCCGCGCGAGCGAGTCGCGCCCCCCTCTCTCCTCTCCTCTCCTCTCCTCACCACCCTTCACCCCTCTCCTCCTCTCGTTCTATCGCGCCGGCCGCGCCTGTAGCCTCTCGCTCTATCGCATCGGCGGCCGACGCAACCTCTTTCTCCTCGTCGGTCGTCGAGGATCTCTCCTCGTCGCGATTCCTCTCGTCGTGTCTCCCGAGGAAGAGGATCGCCGGAACAAGAGCGGTTTCCCTCCTTCGTCCGTCTCGATCGTCTTTATCGTCCCGTGGATTTTTACCCCTCCTTCGTCGATAATCGCCGCTACCGGTGCACGAGTAACACGAACGCACACATGTACGGGCCAAGACGCATTGTTCCCGCGCCTTTTTTCGAGCGCGATTCCTCGCCGATTTCATTCCGATCCCCCGTAATAAATTAGCGGGCGATCACGGTGGCATTTGTCTTCCCGACGATTTATTCTCCCCCGCTCTTTTTCTCCCTTTTATCCTCCTGATTTGTTACTCCGCTATGAAAGAGAATGGTCTTTTTCTCTCCTTTTCGGAAGGTACGCGCATCCTGCGTGCCTGCGAGTCTCCGGGGCGAGCGCGTCCTTGCCGCGAGAGAAAAAGGCGGTGTATAGCTCTCGTCTCGCTTCCGTCTACGCCTACTACGCTATGTTCTACCCCTTTTGTTCGCTCACCTCGTCGTGCACGACGAGGCCCTCGGACCGGTCTCGGGCGCATTCGGTATCTCGCAAAAGGTGCAGCACAACCTGCGCCAGCGCCTCTCTCTTTTCTCCGCCCGCTTCTTTTAACAGAGACAAATTGCTCGCGCGTCCTTCAACCCTTTCGCCGCGAAGGGCATCCGCCTTATCTGTACGAGCGTTCGCGTATACCGTTGAGCTAATTTTAGATAGAAATACGCGGGTGTTATACAGGATGTTCAGGTGTAGGTGTATTACGTTTGCTCTCGCATAAAATTAATCGAGATTAAGAAATTTCAAATCGAGATATTTACTCTTTAAAAACTTGGGAAACTTGGAATTCTCTATCTATTTTCGAGAGATTCTTTTTTGTACTTTGTAAAGTTGGGAATTTTATTGAGAATTCTTTTTAATCGTCTGTAATTTCTTATAGTATATCACAAGTGATAACCGAGTTGGCAATCAGTGATATGGTCATGTAAACACATTCATGTGTAACAGTTATGTTTTTTTGTTCTTTTAGATTTATTATTCTTATCGTATTATTCAAATTGATTTTACTAAATCAAGATACAGTCGATTATAAAGATACTCACGTGTTTCGTGAAATTTATTTGAAGATATATCTTTTTGTGCAGATTTAATTAAAGAACTTTATTTTAAAAAATTGCATTCAAAAATTTTGGATAAAAATATGACTAGGGAATTTTGTACAAAATTTAATTAGACCTTTAAATTCTAATGGATATTATTTTAGTTTTAAACGAGAACATATATATTCAAATTTTAATTTAATTTTACATCTCGCACAATTATATATTTTATTTTTTATCCCCATTGTATGTATCTAGTATGCGTTGTGTATTCATTATTTTCATTGTGTGTTCCATTATTATTTTTCATTACTTTTCATTGTGTGTTTCATTATTTTGCTTTTTATGTTCCTTTTTATTCTTTAACCTTTTATTTCGTGCTCGAGAGAGAGAGATTGCATTACACGGAATGAAAGCTCGAGGGAGGGAGCGTAATGCGGTGTCTGCATAAATTTCCATGTGCGAAATGGTATTCGCGCGGGATTACCGGGGACTCGTTTACGGGAACTCGGGCGAAACGCACACATATACGGGGAAATGATGGGCGAACTCGTCCACACCGTCGCCGGATATAAACATTTATTATTCTCTGCGCGACGCCGACGACTCTAACGAGGTCGCGCTGTAATATGCCGTGAGCCGCCCAGGGCCGCTCTCCTTCCATGTGCATGTTCGTTCTATGACGTTCATAATTAAACGACGCATTATCACTACCGTACACACCGACGTGACGCATCGCGTAGGACACCTCCGTTACACAACACGCCGCAACAATGGACGCTTCGTGGCCGAAGCCACGATGTGCGGTTTGTCGGCGCGACGGGAGTATCGTTACGGGATTTACGAGTTGTCGTTTCGGGTATCTTTACCAGGATCATTTCGGGTATCTTTATCCTTCGGGGCTTGCGCAGGTTACGAAGGAGCCATGTGCGTACTCAACGGAGGAGCCCGACACTTCCTTTCTCGTTTAGGCATCCTGCACAGAGAAAAATATTCTACTGTCAAAAGAAAAGCGATTCCTCGGCTTATTTTTCTTTTTTTTAAGTAATGGTTTTTCTCAACAAAGAATATATTCTTGATGATAGTCTTAAAATATCAGTTATTCATCACAAGTGTTAGAAAATCTCATTATCTTGTACTCGAAAGAGGAATTTATTTTCTCTTCAAGAATATTGTAAAGTTGTATCAAGGAAAAGTCAAACTTACTTTACGTCAATCCTTATAGTAAGCAAACCAAATTTTTGTTTTAATTTAATATTCTTGACTAAAGTACTGCACTTACTAAAATTCAGAATATATTCAATTAAATTTAATGCTTGTGGTAAACTTATGATATATTTGCCAAAATTATGATATATTTAAAATAAATAATATTTACTTGAATGACAGTATACATTTTTCTCTGTGTGCGAAACGCATGTTGCGTGTATCAATAATATATGATACGAATTTCTATCGAGAATCATTCAAGTATGTAATTGGTTACCCGACATTTAAATTTCCACGTGCGAATAACGCTTCGCACGCGCTCGCACGTGCGTACCAAGCGCGACACGATTTACAACGGCGGTATATCACATGGTTATGGAAGTTAACCCCCATGGGGTACCGTAGACTTCCCTCCTGTTTCTGAACGATAATACACAAAAGGGAGTGATTTTTCGCGCGTGTCTGGTCCCCTTTCCTCTTGGGGTCTGCTCTTTCTTCCCCTTTTCCTCCCTTTTACCAGTGACGTGTAACCGTTTTTCCTCGATATACGATGACAACAACGACGACGACGATGATTATGTTGACGATGGTGGTGATGGGTACCGTGCATACTCGTGGTTTTTCTGCGGGTGCACGCGTGGCAGAGGCATGCGTGGCAGGTGTACACGTGACGCAGTACGTTTAATTTATTATTAAACCCTTTCACCGCGGAAATATTTCCTTCAACCGTTACCGTTACCTTTCGAAACTCGCACGCGAGTCACGGTCGAGAAAAATTCGAAAATATCGCGGCTTTTCATTCAGGATGTTGTGAGAGGAGGCGATCTTAAATTCGCGATGGAATTCTACTTGTACGATAAAACGTCGCACTATGTGATGTACATATTCTTCTGGATTTTAATTCTTCATTTATTACATAAAATTGCAAATAGAATTCCGTCCTGGATTAAAATTCCTAAAACGTATAAAATTGTAAGCTTGAATCGATTAATATCCTGTTTAAATTCGTTCCAAAATAAAACAAGGCATTGATCTTTTTTACTTCCTTTCCTACTTTATTCTTTAAATATCGAAGACTCATGGCAGCTTTTTTTTTACTGTTCACAGGGCACATTTTCGCTGATAGTGGAGGCTTATCACGACGCGGACAACAGTACCGGTGAGTAAACAATTTTTCTCTCCACTTTTTTTTTGGATCTCGTATCTCGTATCATCAAGCACGAGTGCGTGCGTGCGTTGCGTGCACGCGCTCGTAAAATACCGGAATGACGAAGGATTATCGTAAAATTAGTCGCGGTGCGCGTTTTAAAGTCGTGAGAGAAGGCAGAGGAAGGTCGCCCTCGTCGGTTGGGCATGTGTGGTCCAGCTGGTTTGCTGAGAGAGCGACACGGTGTCTCGTGGACCAGTCAAGAAGGCGCTTCCGGTCCCCCGAGCATGACACTCACCAGAGACGTTGCATCCTCTCTGGGCATTCTCTCTTCCTCCTCCTTCTTCGTCAACTACCTCTTGATCCTTATCCCCTTTAAAGTCTCCCCCCGAGACGAGAATCGAAGAGAGACAGCGAATAAATTTCTCTCTTCTTTTCGCGTTCAATGGCCCTCGATCTCGAAATAATTATATTTATTTTGAATTATTTCAATATTTTTTTATATATTATAATTTTTTTTATATTTTTTATTTTTTATATTTTTATATATATTTTTCTTTACATTTTATTTTTTCCTAGTATTATTGCATTATATTTCCTGGTATTATATAAATAATGTACTCAAGAAGTATGTATATATGAAAGGGATATAAAAATAAGAATAGTTTGGAAGATTTGCGAGTGCATTATCGGGGATTGCATCGCGATATATCAAGGATTCTTTTCTCGTGCTTGCCAAGTTTACGGTGTTACTTGGGATACTTGACGTGTCGTAAGTAAAACGTGGATCGGGGTGTATAAATCTTACGTCGACCGGGTCGGCTGGTCGTTGCTCCGCGAACAATCGTCGCGTTTTCATTGTTCTATTCAGTCTCCATTGCCGTTGGCCGTTCCTCGTTTGTAACCGCGTTATTACGGCAACGCGTCTCCGTTGTGTCATAGCGTTGTGCTGTCGACCAGAAGCGGTTCTAGAACGCGCGCTATAGAGACAGAGAGAGGAAAGCGAGAGCAAGGAGAGACGAGAGAGACGCGGTTAGCGAGCGGGCGGCACACTAGTGTTTCCTTCCTGTGTAACCATAGTACACCCATCTTCCATCGCACTGTAGTAACTCGACACCAAGTATATACGGGCTCATCCAACGAGGCTAGCTTAAACCCACCGCCAATTGTATTGTTGGTATCCCGGATATTTTTTCGGCGAGAAAGAACAGCAGATAGAGCTCGTTACAATCTCTGTCTTTAAAAAAAAAAATGTTTGAACACTTAAAAGGAGGCGGGAAAATTGCGGCGATCGGAATTCAACTGGCAATCTTCATTCGTCCCGATATTCCAAACGGAATAACGTCACGTTTTAACAACGTCGGAGGCGGATACGATGCGTAATAAATGCGCGTTACGGTTTTCCGTAAACGCAGGTAGCGCACGCATCCGCCTCGCGTTGTTCACTCTCGAGACCGGCTTTAAAAACGGGGTAAGAAGAGCGAGACCGTTTAATTCCTTCCTCGAGGAGTCCCGCCGCGGGCACGGCTCGTCCCCCTCCTCCCTTCTCCTTCGGATAATTAGAATCGGCCGACGGGAGAGAGCGGAAGCTGCATATACGCGCGCTCTCATGCGTGTCGCGCGCGTACACACGCACACACGCGTGCGCGTCGCGTCACCTATGCCGTCGCCGTCGAGAATCTCCTCGTCCAATTAACCGAATTTAACTGTTTCGGCGCCACGTGGTGAGTACTTTGTTCGATCCCGCGTCGCGTCGTTATCCGTCCACTCGACGACGAAGCAAGGATTTCGATTTCGATGAGGGTACGAGGACTCTGCTGGGTCGGAAAAGCTCGAGGGGAATTTTGGGCGTTTATTTATGTCGTTAAACTCTCGCGTTGCGAGAACCAGTGTATCGATACGTCGAACGCGTTGTTTTTATTCCGGTATATGTAATTAATATTTAGATAATTTAATATGTCATCTGTCTGTCAAGATGATGATACGTCAAGATGTGTAGCTTATTATTATCGAGGAGGCAAGAACTATCTCTTTCGCGCACGGTTCTTTGTACGCTTGCGCTTTTTTTACACAGCAGATACGTTTTATCCCTTGCATTAGAGGGATAAGAAAACGATAAGTTTTCGCCGTCTGATGTTTCTCGGTGTTAACGCTCGCGTTACAACCGGGGCGAGTGTTGTCTTGCGCGGCCTCTGGATTTTATCGTCGACACGCCGCTTATATGTTGCAGCTCTCGGCATCTGCGATTCTTTTCCCAGCGTGCGGATGTTGATATGAAATCATCATTGACGTATCGAAATCTGTCAGCTTCCTAAATCTGTTTCGTTCCGAGCGGAAAGAAGGAATTTATTTATATTAATTGATAAAAATCGTTTCTTTGGAATTCGCTTAAAAAATTAAAAAAAATAATTATTATTATTGTAAATAGATTTTTAGGTCGAAAACCAAAATGAATAATACAAAATGAAACTTCAATCTCAATTATTTCACGTTTATCAGATTTTATCTAACAAATTTTTTAGATATCAATTTAATTTATGTAGGAATCGAGCTGTCGCTTGGCATCTTAAATAGAAGGAAACGAACAGTTCTTAACTTAAAGGTACAAAAGACAAGTTTTCGACAGAGTTATAAATTACATGGTTGAAAATTTAGAACTGAAAATGCGTGAGAGAAGAATGTCAGGAAGATATTACAATTTATTTACATTAATTGTTAAAAATCGTTTTTTTGAAATTTGCTTATAAAATTAAAAAAAAAGTAATTATTATTGTAAATCGATTTTCGAAAACCAAAATGAATAATAACAAATTGAAATTTCAATCTTAATTATTTCACGTTTGTTAGATTTTATTTAACAAATTTGTTAGATATCAATTTAATTTATGTAGGAATCGAGCTGTCGCTTGGCATCTTAAATAGATAGGAAATGAACAGTTCTTAACTTAAAGGTACAAAAGACAAGTTTTCGACAAGTTATAAATTAGATGGTTGAAAATTTAGAATTGAAAGTGGGAAAAGAATGTCGGGAAGATACTACAATTTATTTACATTAATTGCTAAAAATCGTTTCTTTGGAATTCGCTTAAAAATAAAAAAAAAATTATTGTAAATAGATTTTTAGGTCGAAAATCAAAATGAATAATACAAAATGAAACTTCAACCTTAATTATTTCACGTTTGTTAGATATCGATTTAATTTATGTAGGAATCGAGCTGTCGCTTGGCATCTTAAATAGATAGGAAACGAACAGTTCTTAACTTAAAGGTACAAAAGATAAGTTTTCGACAGAGTTATAAATTAGAAAATGGTTGAAAATTTAGAATTGAAAGTGCGTGGGAGAAGAATGCCGGGAAGATACTAGACGTTGACACGTCGAGATTAATTTAGACCGAAAATGAAACGTTAATGTATGTCCACGCACTATATCATGTCCCGGATACACACCTATCCCCGGGACCCTTATCGCGGATACAGCACTTACATTGTGCGCTCCGTCTACCGTGCTGGCTCCGGGCGCGATATAATACCCACACAACGCACACGATGGCGAAACGAGCCCTTTATTGCCGCGTTGCTCGGATGCTGCTTCCTTTCTCAGGCGAACACCATCACCTCCTCTTCCTTCTCTCCTCTTCTAATCACCGCCCCCGCTCCCGACGTTCTCTCGCCTCCTTCCCTTTCGGGCGCGTCCCTCTTCCTCTTCTCTTAGCCCTCCATAAACTCCGTCGCGTCGCGTTGCGTTACGTTGCGTATTATGACGCACGCCGGTGCACGCGTCATCGTTGCACCTGCGCTCGCGATTCCTGCAGTTGCACTCGCTCTTTGGGGCGAAAATTTCGTGAGAATCCGCTTTCGCGTCGTCCGACATTCCTCAAGGATGCACAGGGAAAAATATTCTACTGTCAAGGAAAGCGATTACGTTTATTTTTCTTTTTTTTTAGTAATAGTTTTTTTTACTTCTTTTTAGTAATAGTTTAATTACTTTTTAAATAATAGTTTTTTCAACAAAGAATATATTCTTGATAATAGTCTTAAAATATGCTCATCACAAAGAATTTATTTTCTCTTCAAGAATATTTTAAAGTTATATCAAAGAAAAATCAAACTTTATGTATTAAGGAAACCAAATTTTTGTTTTAATTTAATATTCTGGACTAAAATACTGCACTTACTAAAATTCAGAATATATTCAATTAAATTTAATGCTTGTGGTGAACTTGTGATATATTTGCGGATATACAAACTTATGATATACTTAAAATAAATAATATTTGAATACAGTATACATTTTTCTCTGTGTGGATCCCAATCGTAGATCGAGAGATGGCTTTCCATTTAAGAGATATTTCTCTCGCACGTCTCATATTTTTAATATCGATGATCCATATTGTATCGCCAAGTAATTTCGAAGCGATCTATTTCTTGGCGCGATATGCACGCGCGAAATCGTTTCGACTAAAAATACGGGGGACTTTAAATAAATATCGAACGGTTTTAAAGAATGTTTCCCTCCATCTTTTTTATCCCCCGGTCTAATTTTATTCCAGAACGATGCGACGATATTTATAAATCACGGCGGAGGAAGGTGTCGCGCCCTAACGATTACACGTGTCGATAAAGGCGGCTCATCGATCGATTCGTCACGCGTGTCGTGGTGTTTATTATACGCGAACCAGTTTCCTTTGTCGCTAATGACGATGGGCTGTGCGCTCGGTTGTTGCTCGTTTTGGTAAAGGCCGATCGGATTACTACTCTTCCTTTCTTTCATTCATCTGCCATAGGAGGAGCAGGAGGAGGATGAAGGAGGGGGGAATCTGTCTGTCTCTCTCTCTCTCTTTCTTTCTCGTTGGTCTCGTTCGTTCATTCGCGGTGAAATCAACAAGCGTTTATTACGAGGTGTGTACGCCTTGTGTGGGATACGTATAAAAGCGCGTGGTATATTAAATTCAAGATCTCGATATCCAGCCGAGGTACTGTTAAACGCCTCATTTTAACACGCGCGTGTTGGAGGAAGC
Organism: Camponotus floridanus; assembly: GCF_003227725.1. Classification (NCBI taxonomy): domain Eukaryota; kingdom Metazoa; phylum Arthropoda; class Insecta; order Hymenoptera; family Formicidae; genus Camponotus; species Camponotus floridanus. The sequence goes on from NW_020229838.1 coordinate 2,358,118, forward strand.
GCCTACGTTTCTACGATTCGTAACAGCAGCTCGTTAACTACAAAGTGGACGCTTCGATGTGTATCTTTATAAGGGATCGTGTATTTTGTGTGGAAATACGCTTCCCGCGGGAAAATCCCAATAGACTGCTATTTTGTTTCGAAGCTTTTGAATTTTTATTCTTGTACAAATCTCTTAGGATTCCCGATTCCAAATTGTGATTATGATTAAAATTAACTGTATGTGCGATAATATCCTATTTCATAATAATAATATACAATTCTATACATATAATATAACTTTACATTAATGAAGTAAGATCATGAAGTTAAAGATACCTAAAAAAAAATTTTAAATTGTCCTTATTTTTATAACTTTAATTAAATTTTGTTTTAGTTTTTTGTTTGCTTAAAATTAGATATATGACAAATTTAAATATTTATTCAAGATAGAATAAGAAGCATCCATGTGTAAAAAAATGATAATTAAAATTGCGTACGCTTCTTGAATTAAAATCATATCAATTTTCGACGTCAAGCAATTTCGTGCGATATATATAACATTTTGAATGAAGCATCGATGCTCCAAATTTGTCGGAGAATTCGTGATTAAGACAAAGCACGCGTGTAATGTCCACCATGTATGCTTTCATATTTCAAGATCAGGATACATTTGGGACGCATTCAAACTTTGCTGCTCGACTTGTCAAGTGTTCTATTCATTTTCATTTGATGCGTATGCGACGCAACGCAGGGACATCCGTATACACGAGCGAAAGGAACACACTCCAGCGGTCGTGACTCTCCACACGCGCAGCTTACGTCACTGTTGATTGTCAACCGCTTTTCCCCGGCCGGTCTTTCTCCGTGCGTCTCTCTCCCTCGCAAACGGGACACCGTTGCGCGACTCGCTCGTTGCACATCGCCCGATGCACTCGGGAGAGCGCACCTGCCTCCTTTCGCATGATAATAACGATGGCGATAATTGGCTGCCTTCTCTCTCCGCGTTCCACGTGTCAATCGGCGGGAGAGAAGAAAATCGTCGCGTTTTACCTCGATTGAAAAGATTAATGAAAAAAGAGTAATCTCTTTTTTGTAGATGTTGCCAAAAGATCGTTGTGAAAACTAGAGAAATTATTTTCAATTAATCATTAATTCGCGAGTTTGTTTTAAATAGAGCGAGTGTTGTTGTCCTTTAATCTTATATTTTCAAGATACAAATTAATTACTATAGTTATATTAATTAATGACTATATATATACTTAGTATCTTTATCACTATTAAATTTAAAAACAATTGCAAATAAACATTTGATTAAATACTCATATATTTTGTGAAAATTAAGATGTACACAGAGAAAAATATCATTCTACTGCCAAGAAAAGCGGTTACTCAGTTTATTTTTCTTTTTTTAAGTAATAGTTTTCTTCAACAAAGAATATATTCTTGATAATAATCTTAAAATATCAATTATTCATCACAAGTGTTAGAAACTCTCATTATCATGTACTCAAAAGAAGAATTTATTTTCTCTTCAAGAATATTGTAAAGTTGTATCAAAGAAAAATCAAACTTACTTTACGTCTCAACTCTTGTAGTAAGCAAATCAAATTTTTGTTTTAATTTAATATTCTTGATTAAACTACTGCACTTACTAAAATTCAGAATATATTCAATTAAATTTAATGCTTGTGCTAAACTTGTGATATGTTTGCGGATATACAAATGATACTTATGATATACTTAAAATAAATAATATTTACTTGAATACAGTATATATTTTTCTCTGTGTATGAGTTTATAATTTGTTCACATTATTTGAGATCGTATTTATACAAAGTTGTTTGAAATATAAATATAAACAAGAAAATTTACGTTATAAATTGCCCAAAAATCAAGTCTCTGTGACTCGTTTCGTTTACTAAGAAATTTACACGCTAAATCTTAGCAAAGGCGGTTTTTGTTGGCGTGTCGGAAGTTGATCTGCCGCTCGTTGTCGGATTTTTCGATTCATTTTGCTAAATAATCAACACGTTTTTTCGCACAGAAAAGTGGACGTAGCCGCTGGCTATATGCCAGCTTTCTCTCTCTCTCTCTCTTATTTCTTTCTCTTTCTCTCTACGGGCTATCCTTGTTCGGCAGCCGCTCGTTTCTGAATGAACGAACAATAGAAAATGTCTGCTACGCGCCGGCGCTGCTATGCGTCGTTAATGAATACCTTGAATCGGTCTGGCCTCGAGCACGCCGGGTGTTTACCGGGTGTGTATTATCGTGGTCAAGTAGAAACAACCGATCTCTCTCTCGTGCTAGCCAACGGTCCGGTCGCGGGAAACGGGCAGCAGGAAGTTGTAACTTTGCCGATACACACATATACATATCGGTAATCGCAACCACCTTCCAGACGAATATAAATGCGGATTAATCCTCCTTTTCCGCGTCTCCGCGAATATCATTAGAGAACGTCACTTTCTATCACGTTCACACGCATCGCGCACGCATGTGTGTCATCTAAATCGAAAGTCTTTGATATTTATATCGAATGATTCATCGATTGAAAATTGCGTAAGAGATATATATTGATATACGTTTACATATTTTTTTCTCTTTTATGAAATCGACGTTCTCAGACAGACTTATAAAAAGTTTAGATTCTTTTATAAAAACGGCAAAATTTATACAAATAATACGCATATTAACATTACCGTAATTATTTCATTTAAAATGCAAAAGGTAGTAGGCGCAACATTATCAATAATATTGTTACATATTTCTTGGTTTTCGACTCGCGCGATTTTTTTTATAAATACAGTTATCTGTAATATATGTATGTATTAAGAAATCCTCTTTGCCATCTCTTTCTTTCTCTCTATTTTTCGGGATTAAATATGTAGCGGGTCGCTTATCCCGCGCGCGTAGCGTGCGAAGATCGGTCTTTTCGGAACTCGTAACAGCATCACCTGGGAAAATAATCTGGTAAACTGCCTCATCTTCCTCTTACATATATGTGCGTACGTGTCTATGCATCTCGCTCTTCTTCTCTCTCTCTCTTTCGTTCTCGACTCCTGTTTCGCCGGCAACGAAACGCCACTTCCTTCTGGGAAGAGAGGCTGCTCCCTCCTTAAGTATCCTCGGGCACGCCATCGGCGAAAACTTTAGTCCTTTTGTTTTCTCTCTTCGTTTCTTCGCTCGTTCATTCTTCCTTCTCGATGCGCGAGATACAAAGAAAGAGCGAAAGAGCGCGCAATGACGCGTAATCGAAGGACTCCTCTCGATAAATCGCGTTATCAAGGTATAGCAGGATATCCTTATCGGCTTATATTTTCTTGATCATGTCTACAACATGACAATTATAACGAATGATGTTATTTTAATCATTAAGATGTAAATAACCATTAATATTCGATATCAGAAATTGTACTTTATAAAGCGACGATATGGATTCTTTTATCGATTCCGAACGACATTAAAAATTGTCATACGCGAGTTTCTCTCTTATCAAAATCTCTTATTAATGTTTCAATCGCATGCGACAGATAATAATCCTGAAAAATATCGTTTGTGACACAGAGAAAAATATCTACTGGCAAGAAACGCGATTATTCAGTTTATTTTTCTTTTTTTAAGTAATAGTGATATTTTTTTTAAGTAATAGTAAGTAATATTTTTTTTAAGTAATAGTAATATTTTTTTAAGTAATTTTCTTTTCAACAAAGAATATATCAAAGAATACATTCTTGATAATAATCTTAAAATATACTCATCAAATTAGAAAATAAATTCTTCTTTTGAGTACACGAAAATCTCATTATCATGTACTTAAAAGAAGAATTTATTTGCTCTTCAAGAATATTGTAAAGTTGTATCAAGGAAAAATCAAATTTACTTTACGCCAGCTCTATTAAGCAAATCAAATTTTTGTTTTAATTTAATATTCCTGACTAAAATACTGTACTTACTAAAATTCAGAATATATTCAATTAAATTATTAATGCTTGTGGTAAACTTGTGATATATTTGCGGATATACAAACTTATGGTATACTTAAAATAAATAATACTTGAATACAATTATACATTTTTCTCTATGTACATTTGACAGATACAGAGATCGAGGAAAGTTTACGAACTGTTATATAACTTTCGAGTTTTATCACCGATGTCTCCCGATTTTCATTCATCGATAACTTTCGAACATTATTCTCATCAACGCACGAAGGTCGATCCATGCATCTTTCGCTCAAGCGGCTACGCCACTGATCTTTACTGCACCCACAGAAAAGATTTCTAAATTTAATGTTATTACATTTCAATCTATCATAAAATAGGATCGATATAGCGACCATCATATTTTTTATTTAAAAAAGAATATTTTAATCTTAAATAGAAAATTCTTAAATAATATCTATGAATAAAATGATCCTGATACTATCTACAAAAGACGATAGACACATATCGGTTTCACGCAATTACTGGCGCTAATATGAAATTATTGCAAGTGCAAGAATATATAGCTTAGATTTCTTATATTATTCTTGTTTTCAAATTATAAAGACAATCTTATTTAATTCGAGAGAGAGAGGAATAAGAATTATTGTTTTAGTTTTAAAATTGTTTCATTTTTATACTACATAAGATTGTGACGAGATTAAATGTGTCAAGAATATTTTTCGTCTTGTTATCAGAAATCCTTTCTGAGAGGGTGCACGCGATAGACTTTGTACGTTACCAGTTTCTCTGGGTCCAGTTCGCGGATCCAGGACGCGCGTGTACCGAAAACCGGTGCCGTGAGATGCAGGTTTTTCGGTAGGGCACCTGATCGCGTAGTAGCCCGACCGAGTAGGATTCTAATCTGCCGGGGCTATTACGATAATGCGCCCTTATAAGGAAGGCCTCTCTGTAGCCTCCGCTCGTTCAGTTTACACGAAAGCGAGTAGAGACAACACCGGACGAGAGGACGAGCCGCAGGCGAAGACGAGGACAGAGAGAAAGAGAGAGGGAAGAAGGACGCCTCTTTCCCAGAGCCGCAACGTGGTATACGCTTACTCTCTTTGTGCCGGATGCGTGCCGCCGACAGAGTAGCAATAGCGGACGAACGTCCGGTCTGCCTTCTCTTTCTCTTTCTCTCTTCTTTTCTCTGCCTCTCTCTCTCTCTCTCTCTCTCTCTCTCTCTCTCTCTCTCTCTCTTTCGGAGGGCCGATGCACTTCGATCGCATCATTGGGTGCACCTCGTTGCTCTGTCTGACACTGGACGTGCTGGGTAATTATTCTTATACATCTCGATTCGGCCATAGCGATATACACAATTTTTTTAAAATTAATATAATAATATATTTATGTTTGTATATTTATATACAAGTGTTTTATATAGGATATATAGAGTAATATTGTATTTTCTGTCAAAAAGTAAGCATCTTTTTCTCCGGCAAAATTTCCGAAAATGCATCATTTTCCAGAATATATGATATATCCAATCTATATTCTACTCGTGTGAGACATTTTGTGTATTATCTATGCGATCCACTATTCCCCCGTATTTTTAAGTATTGACATAGATTTATGACAGTCTTAGGATACAGTATAAAGAGCGCTCGTCTCGAAAATAATTGTTGAACTGTGAAAAATCGCTCAAAGGAACGTATGATCTTTTCAGAGAAAATACTGATTACGCGGCTGACCACCCAGAAATGGCTGGACGTCGGACCAGAGTGGACCGTCGACGAGCACAGGAGCGCCCATTCGGAGATGGAGTACGAGTATAGGGTGACATGCGTGGCACATTATTACGGCAAGGGATGCGAAAATCTGTGCCGACCCAGGGACGACAATTTCGGCCACTACAGCTGTAGCCCAACCGGCGAGCGTGTCTGCCTATCCGGCTGGAAGGGCGACTATTGCAACACCCGTAAGTCATCAACTATACATATACAGTACCGGTCAAAAATATATCACCTTTTCTTGAGGATAATTTAAAAGGATAATTTGAAAGTGTATATATTTAATTAATTTTTCTTAAGTCGCTGTGTTCATTATTTAATGAAAAGTTTATTGTTAAGTAATCTATATACCTACTATTAAAACATGCGATTAGACAAAAATATTGTATATCTATACACTTTGAATTAAGTTATTCATTTTGAGTTAAGTTATTCTCAAAAAAAAACATAAAGGTGATACATTTTGGCCAGTATAATATCGCATCCTGTAACTACTACTCAAGTGGTAGCGGGATATTAATTTATCATGCGTTTTCCCTCACGATTGCACGCGCGTCCGACAGATCGATCTCTCGTAAAAATTGAAGAATCCTAGTTATAATTATATATTTCAATGCTAATTATATATTTAGACTGAAAGATCGAGCAAGCAGTTGATTAACCATCGACAAATGGATTATGATCGATGATAAGTTTCTTGATTCGCGGTCGCGATTAAACGATCGCTGAAAAAAATTCGTCGATCCTGCCAGTTTGCGCGATTATTAACAGGCAGCTGATTCCTATCGATCCCTGCCCGAGTACCGACCTCGCTATCTCGACGTAATACGACGATACTCTCGCGCGAACGTTCTCCGCATCCTTATCCTCGCGCTCTGTTTCAAAGCCCGACCGAAGGAGAGGCCCGGTGCGCCGAGACTTCGAAGCGTGCAGCAGCTTCCCACGCTTAAGCTCGCGCGTGTGCGAGTATCTCCCTCTCTCTCTCTTCTTTCGTCTCTTCTCTCGAGCTCTCTCGCCCTCCTCTTGTCCGCGCGACCCGACTGCTGCAGCAACAGCAGCATCCCTCTCCTCCTTCGCCCTCTCGACTCTCTCTTTCTCTCTCGCGTACCTGCGTGCCGACCGAGAACTAACTAATCTGTGTGCACGTGTAATGATCCGAGACTGTGTTGAGCGATGGAGGCGGGAGGAGGCGAGAGGAGGCGAAATCTGCCTTCGTGTGTGGCAGTCTCTCTCTCTTTCTCTTTATCCTCTTTCTTTCTCTTTCGTCCTCGCTCACTCCTCGGAGACTCCACGCGAGAGTCGAACGGGGATGGCCGTGTTGCTGGAGTCGGACAGTCGTCGACGCCGAAGCTCCCGGCTCTCTCTTTCTCTCTCTCCCCCTCCTCTCTTTCCCTCTCTTTGATACGTACAGGTACGTATCCGCACCTGGTGTTCGACTACGTACCTGTACCACGTACAAAGGTGGTTTTCATTCGCAAAGGAAGCGGCTTCGTCGCATCCGCCTTTTGATTCAGGCAACTCGAGACCCGGGTCAGATTGTGCCGAATTGTCCTCGCGACAATAGGCGAACCGCGCCACAAGTGTCGCTCACTTTCATATAGAAGACAGATTCGGAAAACTTACGCAGTTGAGTTCTACAATTCATCACACTTGCCGGTCTTGAATGAAAAATTGGAATATACACAACGCAAAATGTGGGACTAAAAATTATTTAATATTTTTTAAAATTTATTTTCACCTAGCTGTAAATTGTATACTTGACATTTAAATTCTTATTTGATATAAAATATTATTGTAATTCTCTCTTGTAACTTTGAGTTTTATGTTTCATACATATTACTTACATATAATAATACAATATCACAGATAAGTCACTGTCATATTAATTCTCCGTGTTAATGAAATTTTATTGTATTCGAATATTCATTACATTTATAACACACTATATTACATTTAATAACATATATTATTAATGTGTAATATATAAAATAACGGTGCATCATTTAACTGCAGAATATAATTTAGAATTTCTTACGAGAAAAATACGAAGCTCCAAAATTTAATCCAAAACTTAAAATATAAATATACATAAATATACATAAATAACAACTAAATTGTTATAAAATAATTGATTTTGATATCGTCACGCATAGAACGTTACACAGAGATATACAAGCCGTGGTTTTACAAGGTACACCGTTCTGTTCTTATATGAAGCGATTAATGTCTCCGCTTTCCCACAAGCTTTCCTCGCCAATTCTCGGATCCCGAATTCCAGACTTTCTCGATACCGATCGATCGTAGGCGAAGTCTCCCCGCGTGTGAGGCCCGTCGGTCCCCCCGGTCGTTGCACTCTCGACGCCGCTCGGCGCGCTCGTCGCGATCGACAAAGTTCGCGCACCGATTACTAATGGACTGCTTACACTTCATTTCGTGGACATTCCTCGAAGAATCGATCTTCCGCGAAACCATCTTTCATGGACTTTATATCCTACTTTCTCCAACGTCTTAAAAGAATGGAGTTTAATACAAGAATTTTAAGACCAATCAGCTGATCTTTATTAACATCGCGCCCAATCAGCTGATCTTTATTAACATCGCGTAATTTCCATTATTTTTTTCACGGCGAAAAAGAAAGGATTAAAGGAGATATTTAACTTTGATAATACGAGACGACGAAAATGGTCGATTATTCGTTACCGTAATATGGTTCCCATACGATTATTATGCGGCCTATTAAGAAGGTGAAATCACTGTCGCCGCGAAACGTCGGAAAATATACGATTTAAATCATGAGCGGGGCGCAGACGGCGCAGACTCTCCTTCGGAACGAGTCTCGCGAGAACACAAAAGAACTTTCACTTCTTCGTTAAAACAAGAAATATCCGCGTTCGCGGTATCTCGCGTTTAACTTCACTACTTCCGCATCGTATCTTCCCGAATTCTGGCAGTACTTTTCTTTCTTCTCTCTCTCTCTCTCTCGATTCACCGTGAAAAACTTGCAATGTTCGCAGAAACATGAGAGCATTCTTTATACATTTCATTTATTAAAGTTAAGTATCAGGAAATTGATTACAGATTGATTATTATACGACACTGTATTTTGCATATAAGCGAATTTTTACCTCTCGAGTATCAGTGATATCTTTTCAAACGCATTAAATCTGTCTAGACCTTTCCCTCATCCTTGACTTCTCTCGTCACCTTTTCATCTATACTTCCCTAGCTTTTCGTTTAATCGATTTCTGCCGAAAAAGTCGTCTCCGAATTGCCGAATACGCATTTTCGTCCCAACCGCTTCGATGAATTCACTGCAGAAGCGGCGAAGGGTTAATCTTTCGTCTCTCGTTAACCCCCGTAGTGAGAGGGGTGAGTTAAGAATAGTCTGCTGCAGGCAGAGTCGGGCTCTTTCGGGGGTGCGACTGCGTTTTATATGGGGGTTGTTAGCGGGCACGCGGGGGAAAAAGAGAGAGAGACAGAAAGCAGCTGGCAACGCGCGAAGAGAGCCAGGCCTGAACGAAAGAGAGGTCCGAACGGGTCGGGGCCTGACAGCTGCACCGAGGTCGGTGCTTTAACCAACAGCTGCTCCAGACTTACGTTTGCAGTCCACTTCCATTCCGGCTTCTCTATGTTCTCCTTCTTTCCTCTCATCCCCATAGTTTTTTGCCATCCCTAGGCTACGAAACGTTTTTCCGAATACGTCTCTCTTCTCTCCTCTCGTCTACTTGATCGAATTTTTCTACCTACCTACTACTACCTACTATCCTATACCCATCCTTCCTTCTTTCATGGCTCGATTATAGCTGTTTGAAAAAATAATCGCATTCAAGTCTGTCATGTCTCAACAAAAAAGAAAACGTTAATAATAGAATAACAGCTGTAAATTTCTAAGGATGCGTCACTTGACCGTCACATCGTTTAACACTTAACAATAGCTGCAATTTCCGGCCGTAAAAATCCTAGTTCTTATAAAAGAAAAGATCTCTTCTTAGAAAAAATGATTGTAAAAGTCAGAAATTCAGAGAATTTTAGAGTTTTTAAGCGGAAATCTCATCTTATTTTTCAACTATTTCGATTCGTTAGGTTTGACTAAATTCAAATAACTATTCAAATTAACATGTTGGATCACAGGTACTACGTGGCCGAAAAACTATTCTCGTAAAGCAAAAAGAGAAAGACAGAGCCTGATAGTGAAGTTATAAAGCGGAGATGGATGGACGGTACTCTGTTTTTTTTTTATCATCGGGGGCCTCGTGACCGTTTCGACGAAGGGAAATCGGTTGGCCGGGGATAGAAAATCAATAAGTACGTTGCGGAACCGGGGAATTTCGTAGGGTGCAACACCGACTGCAGCTACATGTGTAGTTTTTCTTTCTTTGTCGCGTTTTTTCTTTATCTGCCACGGGGTCGGGAATTTAAAGGGAACCGATGAATTTCATAACCCAGTCTGCATATTTCACTCATCCAATATTACACTCATCGCTTATTTGCAACTTTTTTTTTTTTAATTCTCGGTGTCGTTAATCGAATAACAGTTTGTGGAATAATTGGTTTTTTTCATGTTCAAATTAAAATAAAATTCGTTTCTTTTTTCATTCAGAAGGAATTTAAAAAATTTCAAAATGAACGAGTTCCTCTGCTTTCATGTCGACGCGTGCATAATTTTAGAATATTTACGATTTAATCAACAATTGTGATAAAGTAATAATGACTAATGTATGCAGCAGAATATATAATTGACAGATATTTAATTAGGTCGATTTGATTATACGAAAATGAAAACAAGTTAATACTTCAAACGAGTTAATTAATGCTTCCAATCAGCAGTGAAATTTACAATCAAGTTAAACTGAAAATTGCTACTATAATTCATCTCGTTACAAGTCTGACCTAATAACCGGCTTCAATTGCTTGCAATATTTCTAAAAATATGATTCACATCAATCGAGAAATTTGGCAAAATGTCGGTATGTAAATTTATGATTCGATATTTTGTTGAGTTCTTTTTGACTTGATGAGAAATGTAATCATTTAAATATCACGTCGAATAAAACGCGCGAGAGGACATCTTCTCGATATCTTCTTCTTGGCTTCTCGGAACGACTCTGGCCGGCTCCGAAGGTTCCCCGCGTGAGATGGGGCGAAACACCCGGGTGAATTTATAGTCCACCTCGCGTGGTTTTATCTCGAAAAATCGCGCGGTCGCGAATCGGCCGTAAATAATCCTCGAGGGGCAAGATTTGTCGCGGCTTACGAGATTTGTTTAGTCATTCGTTCCTCTTTACTCCTCCCTTTCCCCGAGGAAAGAAGAAAAAGAAGAAGAAGAAAGACCCTTCTTCCCTTTTCTTCTTCTCCGCCAACGGTACGAAGAAAAGGTGGTAGAGGCAGAGAGGAATCTCTCGTTGGTGGAATCTCTGCGATTCGGTCGTTCGTCGTCGGCGGGTCGGGGAGGACGAGAGATCAGCAGAAGAGACCCTGACGGCGGGATCGAGGGGGGCCGTATCTCTCTCTCTCTTTCTCTCTCTCGTTCTTCGCTCTATAAATACCATACTCCTTAGCGCGCGGCGAAGCCGCTCCGCACCAAAGTCCGTCCGTCCGTCCGGTCGTGGCGAGTCGGGCCGTTGCGCTCGGTGCCAAGGTCACGGGGCCCTCGTCGTCGCCGCTGCCGGGGCCCTGCTCGCCGGCCCTGCGCAGAGCCGCGTCGGAAACGTTGAACCGCCGTCCTCTCAACCCCTTCATTGACCGAGCGCACCGGGATCTTTCTTTTTCTCCGGGCTAGATCGTTACTTTTATTTTTGAGCCAGGCTGACAAACTTTAATTGCACCTTGTAATGAATGATAACGCTGTCCTAGTAAGCTTTCCCGACATATCGATGTATCATATATATATCTTCTTGAATATAAATTTTGCCTAGCATTTTTTAACAAACTTGATTGTTCACGCGTAAGAGAATCCTATGAGAGTCATAATTGATTGTCTCATACTCGATAGAGACAGGAAGAAATCTGAACGGACGAGGTAATAAAATTTTGTCACGTGTCTTGTCTCCACGTCCGCAAATATCCGCTCCGATCAGTTGATCGATAGCTATCGGTAGTGTTCCTGTTCGCGTTATACGGCAAGGAAAACTATGATCGACACAGTTTACATCGAGACGCGTGGTAAACGCTTTACGTCGCACGTGGCGTCACTCTCCTCGTGTTTAAGTGGCCCGCATCCGGAGGGAAGTCAGGAAGGAGAAGGTTGTCGTACGCGCCCCTTGAATTCGACCGAATCGCTCGTTCGTGGTTTACTTGTCCGATAAGGAAATGGAATACGCGTCCATCGTTACCGGTACCATCACCTGTACGTTAATCCCATTTCCTGTATTAGCGCGTTCTCGACATTAATTATTATTATCACTAGCATTTGCAGATAAAAGAAAAAATGGGTGTTCTGAAAACTTATTAACTTGAGAAAAATAAAAATAGAAATAAAGAGATATAGATATGTGCAATTTCATGGAAATAGAAAAAATAATATTTTCATTATATATATATTTTTTTTTTGTTAATATTTTAAATATTTATTCTATATATCTTTCATTGTGAATATTTATACAATAGTGAGATAATAAAATAATAAAATAATAAAATATAAAATATTTTTTATTATAATAACATTTTCTCTTATCTCTCATTTATTACATATTTCTCTTATTGTATAAAATAATATTCCAAAATATAATATAAATAAATTTATAAAAAAAGTGTGAAATATAGAGATACACACGCGAAAAAAATTGCATACACAAAGTAGCGATTGAGAAGAATCAGTCAAATTACCCAGTCCTGTGCGTTTCTGAATATAATTGCAGAGATATAGAAACGTGGAGAAAGAGAAGAAAAAAAAAACAAAATATTTTACATCTCGAAATATAAGGGTGGACGGACTACATACTACCGTACGCGTGATATGCATGCATCGTACCGTACATGCACGTACCGTATGCACCGCTCGCTCGTGCAATCGTGAGGGACGCGATCGACCTCTCGCCGAGAGTTGCCTTAACCTCTTGGATTTTTTCTTACTCATTTCAGCCCGCTGCCTGCCCGGATGCGACGAACAGCACGGACACTGCAATCTACCCAACGAATGCTTGTGAGTACATATATATATATATATATATATATATATATATATATATATAGATATACATATATATGTGTATACTTAAATACTTGTATCCACGCACGTATATGCGTGTGTGCACGTGTATGCGTGTGTCTGTGTACGTTGCATTGCCTCATACAATCACCGACTAAATTCCTGGGCCCCGACACGGTGCATCCACTCTTCTGTATGCACCGGCGTGGCGTATGCATGTAAGCGCGATAATAATTACGCGCATACCTATCGTAAATTATCGTTCGACGCGGTTCCGAAAAAAAGCACACGGGGGTCGGCTGTAGCAACCACAGTAGATCCACGTCACGTTGCCGGTAACGCATGTAGCTATGCGGAGACTACATATTCCGAAATTATTTATTCCATCCTCTCGCGAAATGTCAGAATTTTCGTTTACAGAGAAAATACACCCTCTTCGCTCCCTGAACAATCACGAAATTACGAAATTTTTTAAATGTACATAGAACTTGATAAATTATTTATTAATTTTTTAAATTATTTAGTGTAATAATGCTAAATGTTAGAAACAACACAAGTCAAAAAAATAACTTTTGTAAAAAAATTTCTTTTTCGTCTTCTTTCGTTAGTGATAAATAGTCTAATTTTCAGAAATTGATATTTATTATTCTCTTAGAGTGAATTCAAGCAGCAAATAAAATTAACATATAATATTATTAATTTTTTTTTTTTCATATATTCTTAAAATTTAATATAGCAAGTTGAAGACATTTTCTCTTGTCTCTTTTTGTAAGGAAACAAGCCGGTAGTTCACCGGTTTAACGAATTTATTTGCTCTTAAAATGCTATAAATCTGTTATGCATTTTATGCCGACAAGAAGCACGAAGAACGCGAATAAGTATTAAAATCCTGTTTTGTTAAATAATTTCGATTCAACAATTTTAATTAATAATTCCACGGCATGCCGGTATAATGTTACTGCTAATTTAAAGGCCAAAGATACGCGTCGCGGATCTCCTTAGGGACGTAAAGGTCCTGTTACGACGCCGCGCATTTGCGACGGCATTTACAAGTGTGCGCGTGTGTGTGTTCGTATATTGTGTGTGTGTGTGTATATGTAATATATTGTATATAATATTATCTTACGCATATTTTCGTAACGCTTTTACGAGTACGGAAAGGAAGAACGAAGCGGAATTCGAAGCTTCCCGGCTCCTTCCCGTTTTAACGAGGCACTTTCCGAGGTGCCAATCGTTCCTGCCCTTTCTTCCTCCCCTTTCTCTTTCTTCTCCCTCGATTTTGCCGTCTTTCTATCTTTCTTCTCTCTTTTCTCTCTATTTTTCCCTGTCTTTGTCTCTCGCCGCTCGACGTGCCATTGAACCTTCCAATTTAATTTGCCGTTTGGCAAAATTCCGGGATCCTCGACGTCGAGTTTCCGCACTCGCGCTGAAAATCGTTCGCATAACTCCGGTCTAATCTTCTCCCCTTTCTTCAGCAGATATACGTGTATTCTATTTATATACAAGCAATTTGTAAGCAATTTGTAATTTTGCAATTTGTAATTTTTATCAGATAGCTCCTTTAATTTATAAAATTTTTTAGAAAAATATTTGAAGAGAATCGTGTAATTAAGTTTCATATTTGATATCAAATATTAAGGCTCATACTTTTGCTGTGAGCAAGAGCAATTGTGCAGAATACAGAAGCGCAGTTAAGTAATATAATGACTCGTCTTATTCAGGGAGATGCATCGCGAATGTCACGCGTTTCTCGCCGACAGAATCTCGGACAGTGTTAACCCGAGGGTTTGGAGTTAACTCGATCATCTAATTACTCTACGACCGGGGTTAATTGTCCCGTTAGTCGCAGCCATGGGTTCACCAGTCGTGTCTCATCCATCAGTCGGTTTAGTTCTCGTGATTTTTCAATTATTTTCTTGCTAATTTTCCTTTTTTGAAATTTGTTGAATTTTTTGAAAGAAAAAATATTATATCTAGTTTATAAATAAAATATAAATATAGTAGTCAAATATTATCAGATATTATCAGATATATTTAACATTAATTTTTTGCAAGAGGATAATTCGAGTAATTTTTCCCATTTGATATTCGAAAGGCGTTTTTAAATAGCTTGATTTTTTTAATATCTTTCTCGTTCTCTCTGCAACGTTCGCTTCTCGAGCGCCGTTCCCTTCATTGAAATCGGTGCCGTCGCGTCATCGCGAGGTTCGAAGGTGCACGATTGTGAAAGGAGGAACGACTGTGGATTTTCCCGCACCGCGAAATGTGCCTCGTCGCCGCGAGTTCTCCGGCATGAATATCGAGAGTTTCTCGCGGCGGCGGACGCACTATGCGAACTATGCGTGCTTGCATCCGGGAATGCCGAATGACTCAATCCGAGAATGCAACGAGATTCGCGGAACCAATTTTAGCTTCCTCTTTTTGAAAAATCAATTAGCAAATATTTCACTATTATTACGTTACGAATATTTTCCCGCGTTCTTGCGGAGAAGTAAATGAGTAAGCTGCATAAATTGCGGCAAAATTCCTTCGCGGTTCTTATTTTACGTCACAATATGTTAAAATAAACAAGATATATTTCGTATAAACTACGATAATAATTTTGCATTAACACTTTTATAGCAGAATATATTAGAAGAGTCGTAATATTTATAAAAATCATACCCCGTAAAAGCTGATCTTTACATCTCCTGAAAATTTGTGTATTTAGAGAAAACGTTCATAGTTTCTTTTCTTTATATATAATGTGATTTTTCTTCAATAAATTTTCCTTCAATCGCTATAATTTTCGAAAATGATGACAATAATTATTGGACCATCTTATATATCATCTTTTTGTCAGATACATGCGTTACCTCCGTTTGGCAGATTTTATGTAGCCTTGAGTCTCTCTCTCTCTCTCTTTTTTTTTTCGAAAGCTGATGAATAAAAATTTCATTACACGGGGTGTAACGGAATTTGATCGGCGTGTTAACCTTGATCGCACTCCAACACATGTACGAACAATAGCTAACGCACGTCACCTCGATCGATAGATAATTACGTAGATTGCGGGAATGGAATTACGATACGCTCGTTTTCAGTCGCGCGGCGTATATTTGCGTATATACTCGGAAAGGATGATAACGATCGTTTCTCTCTCTCTCTCTCTCTCTCTCTTTTTTTTTAAGACGATAGGTCTCCGTGGAATATCGTAAGTTCCCGCGCTCGCGAACGAATCGCGGCCATCGTCCTCCCATTGAAATTTCGGAGTCGTGCGTGCGTGTGGCGACTGCGAATACTGATGACGATGCAACGACAATATACGATCTCGTCTCTTGATGTGAAAGTGTCGAACGATATCGTCGTGAAAAGGTAAGATCAAGATAAAGCCATAAAACACACCTGTCATGTTTGGACACATGAAATTTTTACGAAATTAATATAAAGGATGCGTTTCACGAACTTTGACGTTACTTTGTGTTCTCTGTACATATATTTCAGTGATACATAAGCACGGATTTTTTTTTATCCGAGAAATACAATCTCGAATCTTCGTGGATCTCTCGATATATTGTTTCGGCATCCCGTTTAAATCCCGGCCGCGTAATAACACAAAGGTCAAAGAACGCACTCGCGTCTCGAATCGTGGCGCGGTATCTTCGCATCGAGGAGAAAAGAGAGAAAGAGAGAGAGAGAGAGAGAGAAAGAGAGAGAGAGAGAAATCATTCTCATCTCGTTCAGCAAGAGAGACATTTAACCGAGCCCTCGCGCATATCGTGCACGCGGAATTTCCATAACGGCCAGCCAGAGGAACGAGCCGATCCTCCGCTGTATCCCTTTCCCCTCCCCCTCGTCCGGTGCATGACCTATCTCCCAGCGGTAATTATGGCATAGTCGCGACTCTGTCGGCCTAGCCGCAGAAACAGAAGTAGTAGATGTACCTCCTTCATCTTCGTCTCTTTAGAGGAGCGGCACAGTTCGCTCGGCATTCAACCCCCTTCGTCCCGTTTTTCACCGTCTCCCCTCGCCATCTCTTTCTTCGTCACCTTTCTATCTTTTTGCACCCTTTTTCTGTCTTTCTCTCTCTCTCTCTCCTACTCGTTTCAGGTCGCGGCGAATTCTCTATCTCTCTCCCTCTTCGTATACATAGGGTTTTAATAGTATAGTTTTGCGACGGCTGCAGTTTTCTTCCCTCCGCCGTCTCGTCTTCTTGATCTTCTCCGTTCATCTTTCTCTATCTGCCTCTCTCTTCTTCGTATCTTCATCCTCTTACTCTCTCTTTCCCTCCAACTGCGATAGAGACCGCGGCGACAAAGAGAGAGAGAAAGAGAGAGCGCGATCGTATAGCGACGTGTACGAGTAATAGAGTGGGCATCGCGAGCGCACACGCACACACACATGGAAGAGCGTAACCTTTCCTTGACCCGCATACTGAACGGCTGTGCCGAGGCTCGAACCGTGGGAACACACTACTCGACAACTCATCCCCCACCTCTGCGTCAGAATTCTATCTCCTTCTCTTCTCCTGGTCTCTTCCCTCCCCTCTCTCCGCACCGTCGGTCCCGCTTCTTTTCCTCTCTCTCTCTCTCCGCTTTCCGCAAACTTGTCCTCCGCGCTATCGCCTCTCTTACTCTCTCGCGTCCCGGGCCCCTTCCTTCATCCTTTGGCGGCTGGTTCTTCCCGCTCGCGCCACCTTGGGCCCCCCTTCTCCACGTCCCGTTCCTCTTTCTCGTGCGCACCCTGCGCTCACGGTGAAGCTGTTTCTCTGTAACCGTGTATGTGCGCGCGCGACGCACACACGTAGCATCTTCTTTTCATTCCGTCTCTCATTCCATCTTTTTCCTCTTTCTCTATCTTCCTCTCTTTCCCCTTCATTCTTCGTAAAGCATAACCCCCGCGTGTAATGGCCGACCGGCGATATCCTCCTCATCTCCTGGCACGTCACCCTCTTCATTCTTCTTTCTCGGCTCTTTATTCCTCTCTCTCTCTCTTTCTCTTCCTTATTCACCTTTAAGATATTCCTTCTGTCACTACATAGCGCTTTCTTTCTCTCCGCGTACGGAGCGCGAATCTTTTCTTTCTTCGGTTCTGTGTCGAGAAGTCTCTCCCATCGTCCTGTCCCCGCTTGACTCGTCGCGTGTATATCGTACACGTTTGCGCGCGTCTTTCGATGCTCGTCGCCGACCTCTGTCTCTCTGCCTCGCGTCTCCTTCCCCTCGCGAGAGTCTTCCTCATGCACCGGGATTTTGTCGACCCTCTTCTTCTGCCCGTGACTGCTTTCCGTCCGTCACCGGTGAAACTCTCCTCGTGACCGACAGAGGATAGGGGACGTGGGGAAAAGAGGTAGGAGCTCTGAAGTATCGAAGTACGGAGATTCAACTTCACTTCACGGATCTCCGTCAAAACAGCATGACATGGCTAATAGTCTAACCCAATTCAGTAACACCAATGCTGCGCATGGATCATCCGTCCGCGCGACAACTTCACTAAATTCTTATCCCGGACAGGCTCGATGTACAGTTAGGAAAGAATGATTTATCTTCGTGAGAGGATGATTCAGCCTTTTTGCGAAAACGTGACATACCTTCGTCGTCCATTCATCCTACTGATTGTAGATACATACGATATGCGTCAGCTTTTTGATTTATTCCTTTTGCGTCAGCATCCGAGCGTCGTTACTAAAGAACCGCGTCCTGTCGTTTTGTTGCAGATGTCACAGCGGCTGGAAAGGTCCGCAATGCAATCAGTGCGTCCGATACCCGGGCTGCCTTCACGGTAGCTGCCAAAAACCCTGGGAGTGCTCGTGCGACGAAGGTTGGGGCGGACTGTTCTGCAACCAGGACCTCAACTATTGCACGAATCATAAGCCGTGCCTGAACGGCGGCACCTGCTTCAACACCGGTCAAGGCCTGTACACCTGCTCGTGCCCGTCAGGTTTCACCGGCTCCGAGTGCCAGACGCCGCTCTTCGATTGTCACTCGAAGCCCTGCCAAAACGGAGGTACCTGCTCGATGCAGGAATCATCTACAGGCAGCGGCTACGTCAACGGCACCGAATCTTCTTCCAGGCAGCAGCAACATCGCACCTATCGTTGCACCTGTCCGCCCGGTTGGCGCGGTTCACATTGTGAGATGACGACGAAATCTTGCCGGGATTCGCCCTGTCAACACGATGCCAAATGCGAGGACGATTCTGTACACGGCTATCTATGTCATTGCCCACCCGGTTATACGGGTGCCAACTGCGAATCACAAATCGACGAATGCATTCCGAATCCCTGCGTGAACAATGGCACTTGCACCGATTACGTCAATAGTTATCAATGTACCTGCCTGACCGGCTTCACTGGCAAACACTGCGAGATCAATGAGGACGACTGTGAGGACAATCTGTGCGAGCACGGCGGCACGTGCGTGGACCAGGTGAACAGCTTCCGCTGTCAATGTGTGCCGGGTTACGTCGGTCAACTCTGCCAAGATAAGGTAGACTATTGCCTGGCAAAGCCGTGCGCGAATGGTGGCAGATGTATCTCTGGGATCAATGATTATCGTTGCGTATGCAAGCCTGGCTTCACCGGTAAAGACTGTAGCGTGGACGTAGACGAGTGCCGAAGCTCACCGTGTCGAAACGGCGGCACGTGCCGGAACCGCGTCAACGGTTTCCTATGCGACTGTCCGAACGGCTGGCACGGCGACATCTGCGCCGAAAAAGCGGGCGCAGTCGTAGGTCCACCGGCTGCTCTACCATCCTCATCTACGATTTTGCTGATTAGGAAGGCGGCGCCGCCGGCTGAATCATCTTCAAGTCACTGGCCCGGCAATCTTTCCAAGCACGTTGCTTCTAGAGACGCCAGCCTGACCACGGAACACGTTGTCATGATCGCGACCCTCTCTACGGCGGTCCCGGCTTTTGCGTTGTTCGCCGCAGTGGCGGTGATGTGCATGAAGAGACGACAGAAACGGGAACAGGCAAAGGCCGATGAGGAGGCGAGACTGCAAAATGAGAGAAACGCGGTGCACAGTAGTATGAGCAAGCGTAGCGCCAGCACCATCGGCGTCGGTGGCGTCGGTGGTGGTGTCGGTAGTGGTCTCGGCGGAGGCGGCAGCGGTCTTGGCAGCGTCGGTGGTTTACTCGGCGGTGCCGGTAGCGGCCTGATTGGCACTGGCAGCGGTAGTGTCTGCGCTCTAGGCACGGGAGACGCACACATGATCAAGAACACCTGGACGGCAAGCAAGAGCGTGAACAACGTCGCCTCTGCAGCGCGGCAGGACGATCTAGATTCGTCGTTCCAGACGGACGTGACACTCGACAGCACGTGTTCGGGGTATAAACCGGAGCCGGTGCTGCAGGATGGCCGGACGACGAGGACGATGAAGCAGCTGAACACGGAAGCGGCTGCCCATCGGGCATCCGCCCATCTCTACCAGAAGGAGAAAGACTGTCTCGGTCTGGGCCTCGGCATCGGGGTCCTAGAAAGCGCCAAGAGGTCATCCGTGTTTGCTGCAGTTGCCGGCAACGTAACGGACAGTTGTTGCAGCGCTACGGAGGCCGCGCTGATGAAGAGGCCGACGACGATATCGGAAACCATCAGCGGCGTCACCGTCGTTGCTGGTGGTAGTAGTAGCGGTCCACCGGGAAGTGGTGGCGGTGTTAGTAATAGTGGTGCCACGGACAATAGTAGTTGCGGTGTGTATGTGATAGACGATCATTACAGGCACGACGCCACGTTGGCGGCGACGCTCGCGACAGAGGTGTAGTAGTGTCCTCCGGACGCCGGACATATATAGTAGACTCCATTTAGAGTGATAGAGAGGATGAGGGTGAAAGAATGTGAGAGGGATTTAGAGCCAGTGCGTGTGCGTGAATTGACGGACCATCCTGTTCGATTTCTCGTTCGATTTTCTCGGGCGGCGCCGCCGCGACGCCTTCGTCTCGCGGATGCCTGTGAACGTTTATTCCTTTCTTTTTCCATCCTTTTCCTGTTTTTTTAATTTTTGATCACAATTCCCCTTTACGAGCGAAAGGCACGTCGCGCATCCGTGATCGGCTCCGCCGACGACGAGTAGGGCGTTTCGTCCCGATGTTGCGCCGGGACAAGAAGAACGATGGACTGGCGACAAAGACATTCGATCGAGAGATGAAGAGAAGGAGAAAATTAACGCGATGCTGTGGGGGTCGGCGGATTCCCTCGTAAGTCGCCGACCCGATTTCTTAGGTATTAATATTATATATCGTGCTCGAACGTGAAACTCTGTACAGAACTAATTTATTATTATTGTTATTTACTTATGTTGTATTATCGCGATTGCTATTGATTATTATTATTAGTAATATTATTGCAACTCGTATCGCATTATCTCATGTTCCCGGTATTAGTTTTTCTTTTCTTTTTTTTTTTCAAATTTGAGTGACCGAGCTGCTCTCGGCTGCCGATCAGAGCGAGAGTGCGATAGCGAGCGATCTTATGTATGCGAGAGAGTGAGATGAAGAAAAAGTGAGAAAGAGAGAGCGCATGTGTATCGTATTTGTGTGTATACGTAGTCGCGAACGAGAGAGTTGAACCGAACCAGCATCTTCAACAATGTTGTGTCTTTGAGAATAATGTTTAGCATTAACATTGCTTCTTATTTTCAGACTTATAGAAATAGACTGCGCATTCCTGTACAAAAGACTGTCTTTTAAACATTAAAAAGAGAGAGCGATAGCGGTCGGATCTCTTTCTTTCTCCTTCAATGATGCGAGAGAGAAATCGCTCTCTCTTTCTAAATGTTTAGGACAGTCTTTTGTATAGGGATGCGCAGTCTTTTTTATAAGTCCATAGACATCAACATAGACTGCTTATAAGACCATGGAACCTAAGTGGGTTACCTAAGTGGTTAGGTTAATTTGTGTATCTATCTTTTTGTGATGTAATTTCAAGTTATTGACTTTAATAACTTGAAATTGCATCACGCGTGTGCCACAAAAAGATAGAAACACAAATAAATTCATGCTATCCTTTTTTCTCAGGAGGACACTCCTCGCTATCTTATGAGCAGTTTATGTTAATATGTCTATAGTCTATGCTTATTCTTCTTTTTTCTTTTTTTTTTTTAATCAGTTACATTCCTTTGTTTGGTTCATTGGTCAAGTGAATTTCCGAAGTTTAGGGCAGCGATAATGAATTTGAGTTTAATGAAAAATTGACAGGAGAGAGAACGTGCGCTCGACTTTTTGGGTGTCTCCGTTTCAACGACAACCCCAATCAGTCAAGTGACTCGAGCACAGGTCCTTTATGCCCCATTTCACCAATCGCGTTTAACTTTAATCTTAGTTTAACTCACTCTTTATCTCCTAACTCTTTTTTTAGAAAGAGACAAAGAGTGAGTTGAACTAAGATTAAAGTTAAACGCGGTTGATGAAATCGATTGTGAAACATTAAACTGTTTCACAACTTGTCTCCAACTGAACGAAAGATGATCCTTTAATCCGGAAATGCCATTTTGATTGTGCCGATCGATGGGCAATTTTCTAGCTTTCAATGAATGCGAGGAATGTTTTATAGCAAACACAAGGATATCAAAAATTCTATGGAGAGGAAAGCCTGCATGTATCCTTCGATATATTTTCATCGAACTATGTAGAACTTTTCTTACGTGTGAAAATGATGAAAAAGAGTCGAGGACGATGGTTCGTCCACCGGTCTGAAAAATTCTGAAAAAATCGCGCGCGGCTTTTCTTCGTGTCAAGAAATCTAAAATCTATTTCTTACAAAATATCTTCCGACTATTCTCCAGATATGACATTTGACGAAACATTCGCGCTACGTACGGTTGGACAGATAAACGAATAGATGTGTATAAATTATGCAAATATAATATTATAAAATAAATATATATATATAAATATATATATACGTAAAAAATGAACAGTGAGAAATAGAGACCCGACGTCGTCGACAACGGCGTTTCGACGATGATGCGGTTTATTTCGAAGCGATTCGGTGCCGAAATCAGTGAGAGACGATTCGAGGGGAAAACCAAAAGGGGGGGAAGAGAGAAGAACTGATCACGCATAGGAACATCGGATCGACTTATCCTTTTCTTCTCACATCTGATCATAGTGCGACCTATTTTTTCCCGGACGAAATAAACAGACTTTATAGAGATGTCTCTAAAAATTGGACACCTGAAAAAATTAATTTCTTTCAAAAGAAGACATTCTTAATTTTGTGTAGATCTTTTTTAGATTTCATCTTTCTGTATCATCCTTTTTCGACCGTACTTTCGGAGGAATTGGTCGAACTAAGATCAAAGTTAAAGTTTCGCGAATTCGACCGTCCTTCCATTTGCGAGCATTCGCACCGGACGAACGAATCCGCGAGAAATCAATCAGTATCGATCCGCGTTTGTTCGCGTGAAGGGATGAAAAGATCATTCCCCCCGAATATATCACTGTTCGGCTTTCGTGAAAATTCCCCGTCATTTTCATGCCGGCCACGCTTTATTTCGGCGGCACGCTCGCTGATTTGGCGCGCGAACGTGCGATAGATAAGTGACGATTGTATTGCGTGTTGTTGGTCGCACGATTGATGATGATAATTAATTATTTATTTGTGACTGCTGATTGCGATTGATGATTTTACATGGCGTAAAAAAAAAATTAATAAGACGATTAGCGACGATAACAGTGATGACGATATTAACGCGTTAGAAACGCGTGTGCGATGTATGATAGAGAGAGAAATTTGTAGCGAACAAAGATTGATGATGTTCCTGTTACGAGATAATGATAATTAAATAAACGAAACGCAAGTATCGACTAAGTCAGGCTTACTTCCGGGTCTTTTTCGCGCGCGAAGGCGTAGAAAAAAAAAAAAATAAAAGGACGTATAACGTCAGCCATCTGGCTTTCACCCCTTGACCTTTCCTTCCTTCCGTCGATTTCCCTTAATAATTGCCGTCGCGCGCGTACAGACTCCGGGTTAATGAGAAGCGCATGCGTATAAATGCGAGATTACGTTGTACGAATTACGATTTGTGTAATAAAAGAGAGAACTGTTGTCATTTTTTTTGTACTTACACTTCTTCGGACGATTCGATACGTCTCGCTCTATCGTTGAACGGTTTCCATTATTCCCGTTTATTTCTTCCTTGACCTTTTCTTCCTATTCTCCTCCTCCTGATCTTGTCAGGATTTTGCCTTTCGTTACTTTCCCGAATTTAAATTACTTTTTATTTAAATCAACGATATGTGTTTCTTTAAGAAAATACCGTCTCTTTGTTCGTGTCCTCCCTCCCCGTATCCTGCTGAATAGTGGCCTTTCGTTCGCGACGAGGCATATCGACGAAGATTGCGAAGACTTTCCCCTGGCGCGTACTTCTATTTCCCTCCCCTCGTTTTTGTATAAAACAAGAAGATAACACAGCGTATACATACACAAACACACGCAGCACATCTGTATATTTGTAGTAGAGATATACAATTGCGATTACTATTAATATTATTAATATTATTATTATTATGTGAAACGTGTAAATATAGATGAATTGTCAATATAACGATGTCACGCAAACGACAGTGGACGATTAATAATGATACATTAAAAAATGAACTCTGTGTCGTCTTCTCTCCCGCTTGCCCTTTAATCATTCAAATTCGCAAAAAGTATAGACTCGAAATAAGATTAATAATACAAAAAAGAAATATCAAGAGAAAGAAATTCGCTTCTTTTTCAATGTGACGAATTTCTCGTGCGATAAAATTGAGAAATAAATTTTCTCCGATATTGAAAGTGTCTTCTCGATTGAAGCATCGTCGAGAGAGCGATTTTCGTTCCGGTCTGAATCTGACACAAGCTTTCATTCCTTAAGATGACAGATCTGAGAAAATAACTAGTGTCTAGGATATACATCAAATGCGCTTTTATGACTACTTCCTGCTCCTTGTCGAGCTCGAGGACGTAGGATAGCAAAAAGTTGATACGATACGAACGTTCGCGGAAGCTTGTGGGAAGCTCGACGAGAGATAGAGTCCAGTGCGAGGAGGAAATCGCATCATCGCGGAACAACGCGAGATAGTATCGCCGATAAGTCGATTATGACTTGATGCAACTACGCGATAATTCACGCATACCGGACGATTCGAGGAAGTGCGTCATCTTTTTTCGAGGTCGAAGCTGATCCTGATGCCCTTGCGATAACATTTTCGCACAGCATCTCTCGGGAAATGCAGATTAGAGAAGACCAGGAAAAAATTTAAACAATCATTTAATGATTGAACAGAAATTTATATTTATTTCAATTTTATATTAATAGAAAAAAATCTGTCACTCTCATCAAGGATTGTGTCATATTTGAATCACTGAGACTCTGAAATAATGAGATCTCTTCTTTTTGCGGACAAAAAAAAGAGATAGAATCTTTCATATGAATTTTATCGAAATTTTAGAGAAATGTTAGCTTCAAAAAGATAACGTCTGTTCTTTGAAAGCGTGCGAAACGCGATGGTGAATATACGTTATGAGGGAAAGAGAAACTCGATGCGGTAAAGTTGATTGTCACGCCCGTGTAATCTTAACAGCGAGCTGTTGATTTTCTTCCCGTGGTCTCCTCTTTCTTATGTAAAAACACTCGGCATGTTTGTTATGCCGCTGATCGCGATCGTCGCCTCGTCTGCTAATTGCGAATGTCAAAGCGCGTGCGAGAGTCTGAGTGCGCGAGCGGGTATACCTGACTAACCCATTTGCAAGAATTTGCTCAGTTATTACCTGGTGCAATTATCTCTTTTGCGGTAACAGAAGAGCTGTCAGTGTTTCCCACAGTCACTGCTTCGGTCCCGGTGAATAAAGTAGACAATTTCAGTCGTATTTCAATTCGAAATAAATGATTATTAATGATGTAAAAGAGAAATTATATTCGTTAGAAGAAAGGAGGGTGAGATGTCGATTCGATTTTTCTTCATTTCTGTAATGATGCGAAAATAATAATCTATTTCTTTCCGATCAATTAAAGCTCTATTATCTACAAATAAAAAATATCGTAAAATTGACAAATTAAATTTTTTATAATTTAAATTCTTTTTATTTAAATTCTATTTCTCTGTCAATTTCATAATCTTGCTCTTGTATGCGAGTAAAATGATTTATAATAATGTGTAAAATGAAACACATGATTAAAATGAATTTTTTTATAATAAAAAGATTCAACTTTAGATAAGGAGATTTAATTCCACAATAAAAAGTTTTCATTTTCGTCAACCTTTTACCGTTTTGTTATACAAAGAACGCAATAGAATAAAAAGATAATTTAGAAAAATAGAGATGGAGTAAGAAAAATAATTTCTCTCTTTCTCTTTTATAATTACATAATTTAAACTAAAATAAAAAATCGGAGATAGAATGAAAATAATACATTATTTCTTATTCCCTTATGGCATTTGTCTTTTGTGCCTCGATTATTATAGATATTTATTTATCGGTTTAAAAAGATTGTAATATGACAGATGGAAAATATTAATATATTATTATATGCGATTTTTGTTATATATTGTGCAGTGGTTTCATAGAGAAAGTGAAAGTATTTACTGTAATTATGTAATTCCTTATGAAGGAATACCGCAAGATTATATACGCGTGTATCCGA
Organism: Camponotus floridanus; assembly: GCF_003227725.1. Classification (NCBI taxonomy): domain Eukaryota; kingdom Metazoa; phylum Arthropoda; class Insecta; order Hymenoptera; family Formicidae; genus Camponotus; species Camponotus floridanus. The sequence continues at coordinate 2,384,560 of NW_020229838.1, forward strand.
AATCCATTTCTTATTATATTATCCACATTGTTGGCAGATTGAACATCATTTCACAACGGATATTATCGAAAGTCTCTAATTGGGAATCGGTTTGTCATCTAGGATATATTAACTTAGAAGAAATTAACAATTTGTCATCTTTCCTCCACGATATCATTATAAGAGGATTAAAGCGAGGATTGGGAGAGGGATTGCATGTATTCGGCACACCGCGTATATCGGCGCGGACAGAAACCAGGGAACCTCGTGAAAGCCATCGAGGGGGACCTCCCCCCGGGTCCCATGAGGGCCGAGAGCTACCCACGACTCATCGTGTCGTTATATACGCGATGGTTATTACCTGCAGCGGCGTATTACCTTCTGCTGCCGTTGCCGCTGCTGCAAACCCATTACGATTGCCATGGAATTCTTCGTTTGCTCGCCTCCTCCCCCCTTTCTCTCTCTTTCTCCTTCATACACATACACATTTTGTCGTCTTCTCTCCTTCCTACACTTTCTTACACGCCTTCGTCCTGTTCCTCGATGACGACGGCGCTCTACCCGTCTAATTCCGTCGACTTTATCTCGTCCTCACTAGACCCCCTTCTCCTCCCTCTCGCTGGCAGGAGAGATGACTGGTACTTGGCCGCGATTTAATCGCGATCTACCTCGCGAAATTAGCATAATTTATGAGCGAACGCGATTTCGTCACGCGGGATCTCTCGAGAAATGAAGAGTCTCTCTTTCTTTCACGCGACTTTATTAGCGTCAATGTATATATAACGGGATCGCTATTCCTTTTATTCGATTTATTACTCCGAACGCGTATGAATCTTTTGATATCAATCGAAAAAAGCCCTTCGAAATTATTGACGGAAATATTAACGAAAATTTTACGGAAATATATTACCGGAAATATTATGGAAATATTAATGGAATGAATCCTTGATGAAAATTGTCCTGAGAACCATGGCTGATAAAATAAAAAGCTCAAGATATCCATTTATTTCGCAGTCGACTTTGTCGCGATGTTGTCGCGTAGAGGTTCGTGATATTTTTCCAATTTAGAAAAGCGACGGGACGAAAGCGCCGAATTACGGTAGGAAGACAGACAGCCGATGAACCGTTGCAAACCCTGTCGCCATCGATCAGGGATAGGGTTGCGCGACCGGACCCTTCGCGATTCCGTCGCGCTCCAACAGCCACGAGACCATCGACCACCAACACCAACGTCAACCGCACCGTCGACATTATTCGTACCGTATAGTTACAGAATTCGGCGCCGATCGGAAGCAGCGGTCTGAAAAATTGCTTCGTGTCGAAGCTGTCGTCGCCGAGCTTTACTCGTCAATGAAATAATCGCGCTTTTTTTATCTCTTTTTGCGAAACATCGAATCGATATCTGACTTATGTTGTATCAGTGCTTGTTTGACAATTTTCCCGACAGCGAAGAGAAAATAATTAAAATATTCAAAAATTATTACTGTTCTTTTTGCATATATATATAAAATTAATAATTATATTTATATGCATATTATGTGTATATAATTTATAAGAATTAAAATCATATTTTTATATTTATATTTAAATTCATGATATTTTATTCATTTAAATTCAAATTAGCTTCTTCGATGCTTTATTAAAATATTAATTTGCAAAATGCAACTTGTGTATCTCGTTAGATTAATTAATAGAGATTACAATTCTAAATAATTCTGCTCCAAAGAGATTTCGTTCCAAAACATTACTTTTCTAACATTTTCATTATTATTTATTTCAGCTGGTCTATTTCCTTTGTAATTTAAGCTTGTTATCGTAGGTTTGAATTCGTCGCTGCATCGGTGCATTCATCTAGGTGAAGAGGCGGAGGCGGAGAGAAGAGGAGGATGCTCGGATGCCGCCTCACGTGCTCGTAAACTCGGCACTCGGCGATGTACGCCAAAGCGGAGGGCAAGTGAAAGTCCTCCGAAAGATATATAGAGAGTACATCGAGGGAGAGAAAGAGAAAGAAAAGAGAGAACGAGTGTGTGTGTACGTACACGCGTGTGCGCGAACGCGTGGCCTCTTACTTTTTCGCACTTGTTCACCACGCGCGCGGCGTGCACGCGTTGCATTCTCTCCAGCTCGCGCGAGAAGCAACAGCAATCTTTTTTTTTCCTCCGAGAGGGTATAACCCTATCCTTTCTACAAAAGGAAAATGAAAAAAAAAAACATATGAAGTAATTTAAAAAAAATATCTAACACATTTTGCGTGCAACAAATACAGGATTAAAAAATTTTCTCTCGAAAGAGAAAAAACAGCTCTAATCTACTTTATAATATATTACATATTATTATTATATATATATATATATATATATATATATATATATATATTAAATGAATAATCGGGCTTGAGGAGCAAATATTATACAATAATGTTAAAGTAAATAAGATTAGATTTAATAACGTTGCAATACATTAAAATAAGTAACTATTAATGACTATGCGCATTTTAAACTTGATGATGAAATATAAACGTACGTTTCCGTCCTTAACTGGACTCTCTTCAGTACAAATATATAATAATATACAAATATATAAATAAATTTTAGGAAAATTAAAAATTACAAGGGTTACGCTTGTCGCATGAATGGTATCAAAGTGAACCGTATATTCGGCTGCGTAATTAACGGTTTCTCAACAGTATTAGGCGTCGACCACGTGGTGGATGTTTCCAGAATGTCTCTCCTTCCCTCATGTTCCCCGTACATTGTCTTGGTAAAGATATGCAGAAAGAAACACGCGAAGAGGCCGTGATTCTTCTAAATTCAGATTAGATCCATAAATCAATTAGTTATCAAACTATAACTAAAAAAATTAAAAATTTTTGTCAACACTCACCACATGAAATCGATCGAATAAATTGACACAATAAAGCCACAGTATAGAATAATACATCCGTTTCGGAGAAAGATATTAAATAGACTATTAGCGTCAAAGTTCAGAGATAAACAAAGCGTCCAAAATCAAAACAAAATCAAGACGTTAAGTATAATAAAAATCTTTGAATCGAAAGCAAAGAAAGTACGTTGATTTATGATTAAAATTTTTTGAAAGTTTCAATGATCGGTAAATAGGAATCATGCAATAATTCGGTGTCTTCTTGTAAATTAAGCCCCGCATCTAGTCTTATTTACTGACTTTAACATTATTGTATATTTGCTCCTCAAGCCTGATTATTCGTTTAATTTATATATATATATATATATATATATATATATATATATAATATTATATATATTATATAATTTTTAAGAGATTATTAACATGACTTAAAAAAAATGTAACGATACAAATATTTGTTTCTATATAAAATTATATTGTATTTGCATTTTCTAAAAAATCAGGATTTTATATTAATTCACATTTTCGATAAGAGATGCAAAATGGATAGATGACAAATTGTCCTGAATAAAAAATATCAGAGATTTTTGCGAAACTTTCGCATTTGATTCGAGATATATAATAAGCAGGGAACACCGAAAATTCACTCGGTTACCGCCAATTTAAACTTTCGCTTTTTAGGACCGCGTCTACAGCCGCGAATAGTCTTATTAATCGTGCAACGGTGATTTCCTCCGCTTAATCGTTGCCGGACACACACGTAAGACGCGCACACGGACGCATACGCTCCATGGAAGAAGCTGCATCGCGTTACAAGATGCATCCCCGGTATTATCTGCCTCTTGTAGCGAGCTAAATGAGTGTGCGTAAAAAAAAACGGGAGCAGCAGCAGCCACCTCTTTCTCTCTCCTCTCCGCCCCCGGTTCGGAAACGCCATGCGAAACCGTAGGGTCGGTACCGGCGAAAAAATTAATTGGGCGGATGTAATCCGACGATTCCCACGATTCGACTATAGTACCGGGCAATCTCTCTCCCTCTCTCTCTTTCTTTGTGTGTGTGTGTGTGTGTGTGTGTACGCAGGTGGCAGACGATGTAACGTACGAATCGACGATCCGGTCCATTATCATCGACGGTCGTTCGCGCAAATCGCCTCTCTCGTGTACCTACCTCGTGGACCTTTTTAAGGCTGATCGCGCTGATTGTCCGCGCGTCGTTTTTGATCGACAAACGGAAATCCGCGGCCGACCGTGCGACACTCAATTTATCCCACGATATCACGTCGATCTCAAATTACGGACGAGTCATTCGGTCGGATATTTGCAAATGGGCGCTCTTCAATATCCAAACGCATATCCGCGATATCTCGAGCGCCAAGCGTAATTTTTCGATTAACTTGTGTGACTCGTTTGCCGAGTAAAATTATGCTCCGAGGACGAGCCGAATTATCGTAATCAACTATAACCGCTAATAAACCGTAGGGAAATATTTGCAGTTATAATTGATTACGGTAACTCGGTTCGTCCGGTACGAGACCATGTTTAAATTAATCATTCGATATATCTCGAAGCACCGTCTCGGATTAGACGCGGCAGAAGAAAATAGATGGGGCGTCAAGGGTACGAATTAAAAATGCGACCCGCCGGAGGTATTGTGTATACACGGCTTCTAATCACGCTTCTCTCGCGGTCCATCGTTCTCCGTTACGGCGAGAGGGATCTCTGTAACAGTAATTCCTAGAAAATGATTATGGGCGAGCGGCTCGCGTAGGTGGCCGCGGAGGATTTTCCGAGAGAGGGTGAAGGAGAGAGAGGACCCCTCTCTCTCTCTCTCTCTTTCTCTCTCTTTTTCTTTCTCTCTCTCTCTCCTGATCATATGCAGCGGCATATAACGCGGCCATAACGTTCACTCGCATACGAAGAGAACACGTCCGCTCCGTGCGAGTCGATCCTCCGCTGACATTTGGAACTCCGCGCGCAAAAGTATGCACACGGCTCGGATCACCTCCTCCCCCTCCTCTTCCATCACCTCCGCCCCCGCTTCGCGCACCTTCTATCCCCCTTTCCTGTCGTACATTTATAAACGATCGGGTCTTAACGGTCTAGCATCGCCGCGCTGCCGGCTTTACCTACATTCTGCGAGAGCTGAATATACGCTGTAACGCGTTAATGGTGCCTCTATGCGGAGAACGTCCTTTTCTGAAAGCCCGCGACGACAATTTATCCAAACTGTCGTTTCTCCTGCGGGTAGGAAGAAAAAAGTGATTAATGATGTTTCGCTTTTCAATTTTCAACTTTATATATCTTCATTAATGCATTAATTACGAAATATTATTATATTAAATTTATATGCATTTAAATATACGTGTAATATAATACATGTACATTTTATACGTGTAATTTAAATATGTAATTGAATACATTCATTTCGACATATTCGTTACATATAAATTATCTATATTAAAAAATATATTAATTAAAATATATTTAAAAAATATATTAAAAATATATTTAAAAAAATATTAATTATAATTGAGTATCTAAGAATCGAGACGTATAAAGCTAAAAAATAAAGAAGAATTTTGGAATTAAGTTTCTAGATTCCACGCGATACACAACCCGCGTGCATTTTCTCGTATAAATGATAACCTGGTAGCCTGGTCGCGCTTCGCTAGCCTCGAACGTTATGGAAAATCATAGTTCACTCCACTTGTCGACAAGAAACAAACACGGTAATCGATTATCGTTACGCGGAGGGGAGATTGCGCAGAGTCATTAACAGACTCGCGTTGTACCCCCATGGTAGATGAGAAGGGGAGGGGGGGAGGAAAGTTGTAACGCGTCGGAAACCACCGCGAGGTCAGCTCTCGAGGCCTCCGCGCGCCTTTTTACGACCGCGGTTAAGAACCGGGCACCGGGCCCGCCGGCGTTTCGCTACCTTTTGACCTCGGCTCGAGGTGCCAGATGCGAGGAAATGGCGCGTATGTGTATACAAACACACGCATGTGCATATAAAACGTTATTTTATATACTTGCAGATCTTTTACTAGGTGTTTTTTTTAATCTGTAAATATAAACCATTTCATTCGCTGTATAGGAAAATTAGAAAAAAAGGAAACTGCAACGAGAAGAAAAATCTGCGGTTGAAAATCTTGTCGAAATTTAAAAAAAAATTTAATTTTACGTCAACTTTTAATAAAGAGAATTCTTTAATAGAGGGAACGTATTACGTAGACGAAGATCAGGAGATCGTTCGCTGGTCGTTCTTGCCAGGTCCTCGTTTCAATCGGTGCATGGATAATACGCTGGAAGTCTGACGACTTCCTCGTGTCTCATTCTTCGCGGTATCATCTCTCCCGCGACTCTCCCTGTCTCATCTGTTTTTACAGTTACTCGCATTATCAATCCCACATGCACAATAAAACGTAATCGCACACGCGGATTAATGTAACGTATAGAGAATCCGCAATTTCTCTCTTTCTACGTGCGTTGAATATTGATCCGTGACTCGCTTATTCGCGTCATCCGCTAATCCCGCCGTTATCGGAATTACTTCTATAAATTAGCGTGATCTCTCTCTCTCTTTCTCCTTCTCTTCCTGGCCGCCCGCGCGTTGGGAATCGCTGAGGTCGCGGCTCCCGGGACCTCTCGCCGCTTTTTCCGAAGCGAGAAACCAGCCCCGAGACGAGATGTGGTACCTCGCTACCTTCTGACCTCTCTCGTGCCTCATCCGCCGAGAACGCGAAAAGAGAGAGAGAAAGAAAGGAGGGGAGAAGAAGGAAGAAAGTCGATTTTCCTTTTACCTTTCTCTCTATTTTATTTCACAGAGTTTTTCGGATAGAGGCCGACTATTGAATTTTAAATTTTCGTAAGTGCTCGGCTACGCGAAGAAAACTCCCGTTCTCCGATTTTTTTATCCAAATTGAAAGATACAAATGTCGTTCTATCGTATTGTTTGTCGTTACATGAAAAGTGCATGTCAAAATCGATATGTCATATTTCTATTTCAATTTTGAAACAAGGGCAAACGTCCTTGTGAAAGATTTCTTTGAGAAAGATTCACTCATGAGTCTCTTCGAAATCAAAGAATGCGAGTTTTCACGTGTATTTACGCTCGCAAACACAAAGCAATATGATTAAAACAAATTATTATTTATTCATTTATCGATTGTTTATCCGTTTCTTATACGTCAATCTCGAAGACGAATTGAAAAGGGGGAATGAATCCTCTTGATCCTTTATGATATAACACTAATCTATTTATAAACTTAAGAGACTCACCTCTCACATATGTGGGAACAAAAGTGGATGAGGAGACAATATATATCACGTAACTTTGTAATTTTTTGCACCTATAATTTATAAAATAATAAGCGGAATTAAAATTAGAGCTTGTACATCTGCACGCGAAGCATAATATTTACGATGTCATTTCTACGTGACCGAGAATATTATCCCCCGTGCTCTTTCTAAGAGATCCCCCTTTAATTAATCGACGACACGCGCGGAGGTTTCTCTCGCGCGATGCATCTCGAATCAGGAAGATACAGCATCTTCTCCGTCGACAGAGGATGCATACGGTACGAAACGGTACGGCACGGTACGTTCACCAATGACCGAGTGGCACGGATCCTCTCTCGCATCCTTTCCTCTCTTCCCTCATCTCCGCACGCGAGACGTTCTCATATACGTACGCTTGTATGCGTGCACTTGTGTACGAATGCACGGCGAGAGAGCAATCCGCAGGTTCCGTGTACGTCAACGGGAGCCTATCTTGACGTTCGAAATCACCGTCGTCGTCGAACGGTATATTTATAGTTATTAATAGTCGTCGCTTTGACGACGACGTTGTCTCTCCCTCCGTTTTCTCTCTCCATCGGACGATGGACCGTGCTCTCGGCGACAATCGAGGGTGGATCGAACGGTCACCCGGTGACGTAAAGTACCTGATATGGTGGACAAGCTTTTCTTCGCGACGGACCTTTCGCACGGATCGGTCCAATATTATTTCGCCGGTCTACATATTTCCGGTCTGTTTATCACTCAAGGCGGATTCTCTCTCTCTTTTTCCTCGGGATATAAATTTAGCTTCATCCCGTTTTTATCCAGCTGCCGTCAAGACCGGCGCCACGAACGAGGGAGAACTATGATTCCTCGCAGTCGCGGAAATCGAACGGAATTCCACTCGCATTGCGTTACGCCGCATTCTCTCGGATCGGAGCCTTCTTGTACTTTCTAATTGTGCACTCGCTTCTTGCACGTCCCCCGGTAACGAGCCCGACGATAACACGGTCCGTGATTTTTTTCGTAACGACCGGCCATTTTTTTCTCTCTAAAATCTTCTTTCTTTTTCCAAGGACCGCTTTTGACCATCTTTTTATTCTATCGATGTATACTGTAATTTACTATATCATGATTCATTAATCCCGCTATTCGAAACATCGAAAATCGCCGTACCATCGATGAAGGATATTATTAAGCACGTTACGTCACCGAAAGTGTACAGTCCATTGCGCAAAATATCCCCGGATGCGATAATAAAAATTGCACCTCCGCGGAATTATTATCCGATATTAGAGAGACTGGATTGAAGGCAATGAAATTTTGTTTATTATTGAAATCTTCGTCGAACGATACCACGCAATGGAGATTGAAATGATTGAAGTGAGCCTCGATAGGTCTCCGACTCATTGTTATACGAAGTGGCCATCGCGCACCGGAACTGGTTGCGGAATCGGCCATGCCTGTTACATGAATAAACTATCGTCGCGTCGTCGAGTTACGTAAGGATTCGCGTATGCATAGAATACATCGGCGAGATCGCCAGGGCGCAATGATTACCTCGAAGACAGCGATGACGGCGATGACGATGCGGCGATTGAAGGTGACGCGAGATTACTGTTACCTTAACAGGATCCGTTAAATAACTTAACAATCAGGCATTACGTTACCTTGGGTTTTAATTAACTGCAATCAAATTATTTTGCGATTTCTCTCGATCATTATACGTTATGAAAAATTTCTTTACATGTAATTACTGTTATATGCTTTACTGTTATAATGTGATTATTAGATTATACATATATGTATACAAGATGATTTATTCAAATTAGTATATCTTGAAAGTAATTTAGTGACATCTTGATATGCGAAAGTAATAATTTTAGATTAATTATTTAAAAGAATTAAATTGATATTTAAATATTTCGCAAATAGATATTTTAATTTTCATTTAAATATATAAAAGAATTATATACCATGCAAAATATATAAATATGTAAAACAAATTTGATCAAAGTGAATTGTTCTTCTTTTATTAAAGAAAATTTGAATACTTTCTTAAGAAAAATTTTAATATGTTATATAATAACAATAAAAAGTAATGATTGCTTCAAATATAATTTTCGCAATTAAATGAGAAAATGCTATTATAAACAAATAAAGCTATTTACATGATTTCGCGATTAATTATCAATGCTTTGAAATTTCAGCTTTCGTAAATTGCTAAATTATAAAAATTCAAAATCTCTCCCTTGAAATGTCTCCAAATCTTTACTCACGAAGACAACTTTTTCTCATTTAATCTTCACAGATGTGAAACGTTTTCATCGATATTAATTTCGCTCGTCTATATAAATTGGCGACCAGACATCGAGACTTGTCGAGTGCTTCCAGCGAGTCCGGACGCCGACGCGCTCGCGAGGAACTCGCCGTCGTGTCGTAACTCTCTACCTTCGACAGCGCCGTTATTGTCCGCGACTTTGCCTCTCGATGCCCACCGATCGATTTCTCATCGTGCAGCATAATCGTCCGATTGTGACAGTGACGATATGCGCGCGTCACGATCCTCCTTGCGACTTTACGCCACGCGATACTACAATGTCTCGGTTTTTTATTCCAAGAGACACTTTTAATTTTACAGTTTAAAAGTTTTATAGTATGAAGCTTATTTAAGAAAATATAAAAAATAAAATTTAAATAATGTTTAGTGAATTTTTATATGAGGACTTTTTTATCGTGTGGAGTGAAAAATTTGATTTCCAAGATATATTTATGCGAAAGAAATTTCTTCTCCGAAAGCGAGCTCACTTGAAAAGCGCTCTCATGAATATATATGCAAATTTTCATTCGCGCGAGGAATATTCCTCCCGTATCCCCGTAGACTTTGCCATGGGATTAGTCATAGCGCTGTAAATCCTGTTCGCGAAGTCGCACACACGCGTCTGAGATTCGTTCGAGATCGCTCAGGGACAATCGATTTTTATCCTCCGATCTCCGCTGAACCGCGCGGCCTTTCGGTTTTTCCTCTCACGGTGGAAATCGATGATACGTAATGTAAAACCGCGTCCTTCGCCGGTTAAAACGCGCAACAGAAGTAAGGATTATTGCGAGTGACGTCGCGTCGTCTCTATCTCTTTCTCTTTTTCTCTCTCTCTCTCTTTCTCTCTTTTTCTTGCCTGACACAATTAAAGATTAGACGCTCGCATTTATCCTTACTCTCTCATTGTCTGCTGTAATTTTCTTTCTTCCCCCCAGCGCAGTTTCCTTTTTATGTTGTTGTCACGCTACGAGTTTTATCTGGCCATTTTCCCTGGAAAATGCCGGGAGCGCGAACTTTTTCGTCTCATCTACATTTTAATTTTCTTTGCTGCAGTTTTCTTTTCATATGCATTCATTTCTCATATATTTTTACATGTATACCGGAAATTATGATACGAGGAAGCGAACACATTATCCATTCTATCATTTTTATTGAAATATTAGAAAGCTGAATTATGCGCGATTAGGGAGAAGAATAACAATAATAATAATAATAATAATAATAATAATAATAATAATAATAATAATAATAATGATAATAATAATGATCGTCAGCAGAGAGACGCACGTTCCCACTCGGGATTGATTCAACGATGCTCGAGTGGGCAGTGGGAAAACGCGAGTGCTTTATGTAACTCTTCATTAAGCAAGATGCAGACCGCAAGATTTTCCATTAACTAATATCTATTAATAGATAACGGACAAAGCGTTTAATAAGTGTAATAATAATCCGGCGCGAGTATAAATTTCATATCGATAAATTTCATCGGGCAGGCATCTCGCCATCGCTCTCCATCTCTCGTGTCTTTAGCCTGGTGAAATCTCGGTTCTGGTAGCGAAGCTGCCGTCTCGAACAAAGTAATCCGGAGGTTGTCTACTTGCAACACAGAAGAATTCACCTGACTAACTCCGTGACCCCTACCGCACACCATAGGGAGAGAGCGGACCCGGATTTCCCATTAGGCTAATCATTAGGCTCCGCGGGCGCACGATCCTAGAGCATACACCTAATCTTCGTGAATGCGCCGATTAAGGCGAAATTGCCCGTTCGCGGGACAGTCGGTCGGGCTTTTATTCTAACGAAAATCTGCATTCTAGAAAGGAGAGCGCGATCCTAACGGATAATGTATAACGCGGTGCGATACAATTCGATCTGTTTTGTAACTTGATTGCGCTTTTGAACGCTTTTACGCATATGAAATTTAAATTCACTTATATTTGAATTCTGAAGAAAGCGAGAGAATATAAATAAAGTCGTAAAAGTACATTTATTATAAACAATATTATTGCCAATTTTTTAAATGAAGAGAAATTCGAATATATTTCTTTTTAAAGTCACAAATTTTGACGATATTTTTATATAAAAGAATTTATTCTATTATTTATAAAAATTAAAAAAAAATATTTTCGTGTTTAAAAATATATATAATTTTTATTTAATCGCAGTATAAGCAATTTTTAGAATAACTACTAGTAAGAAAATTATTCTGAATCTAGTAAAGTTCGTTCTATAATAATCGCAGAAGGTTTTATTCTTGTCTCGAGATCTCGCGCATTTTAAAAGGGATTCGTCTATTTTTGTAATTTTATATTTGCGAGAACATCTGTTTCGGATCCTTCCAGGGTGTGCGAAGAAATCCTCATCTATCCGTCCTGTTCGGCTGAACATGCGAGATGTGGAGAAGTCTAGTTTCATGTAAGAAGAAAAATGAAGAATCAGGATCCCGGAGGCTACGCAGGATCCCTAATATAATAATTGCCGGTGCGTGTATAGGCTTCATCTCTCTCGCTTCGTCCGCCTCTCTTACATGACGACGGATTGGACGTCGAGAATTTAAACGCCGGAAGAAGAAGAAGGAGGAGGACGAGGAACATCCTGGCTGGATTTAATCACTTCGATTGAAGGGTGAGGATGAGGGAAAACACGAAATCTTGATTGCGCACGATGTCAAATCTGCATCTCGCAGAAACGGAGGTCATTGGTTCAGAAATCATTTCGAACAAGTCTGAGTTTAAGGGTCCGGTTAAATGAAAAAAATTTATTTTTCGTTGCGATATTTCTGATAGAAATTAATCATGAAAATGTGTAAAATATAATATTGAAATAATTAAATTAAAAATTTCATGGTAAATTAGTCTACCATATTTACGTGAAAAAAATCGATTTTTAATTCTCTACAAAATTTATTTAAATTATATATTAAAATGTGATTAGTCTTGAATTTTATCGAGAATAACGAATCATCCAAAACAAACTTGAAAGACAAGACACAAGATTAATTAAAATTGTGCAATTTATTTTTGCAATAAATATTTTCTTATTCCATTCACTTTTATTTTTAGAAGAGATCTTTATGGAAACAAAAAATTTACTTATTCAACAATATTTCCCAAGCGGTCGTTCGCCTCACATTAAGCTGCAGTTACCCTATATTCAGGAAATCTCTGCGACGATCGAGCGCAGGAAACGCAGAGGTCCGAAGGGGTTAAGGGGGCACATCGGCCGTAAGTTTCTGCCACCTCTCTCCCTCCTCGGCCCCGACATCGGCGCAGTAGCATTCCGATACGAAGAAGCTCGTCCTCGTCGTCGGCGGCGTCGCGTGAAAGTTGTTCACCTCTTCCACCTCTTTCTCTATCGACACCGACATCGACTATCGACAATACGTATACATACAACGAGACCGCGCGTCGAATTCGTTCGATTTGCCATTAGTCCCGATGGAACCATCACCAACACGCGCAGCCGGAGCGGCACGATCGTGCTAGAAAGCCTCGGCTATAAATTCAAGCGTAACCCTAGGGCCTAGGCCAATCCGTGACCACGTCACCTTCGTCTCGCGCCGATCGCGTTAACCTTCCCGTCTCGATTTTCGCGAAAGATCCCACCTTGATTCTCTCCTCTTCACCGCGCGTTTGAACGAGCGTCCACTTTGCTGCAGGTACATTCTTCCCTTCCATCTTCAATGATACAATACACAATTTTCAATAAATAATAATTTTTTTCTTTAACTCGAGAAACAAAATTATTATTCTCTGCGATTTTTTTTATATTTCATCGTATACAGTTTTGATTTCCAAAATTCTCTATTTTATTTTTGAAGAATTAAGATTAAAATTTAAAATATTGTCTTATTATATATCCAGATAATTTAAAAATAATATAAATAATATAAGTAATATAAATTTAAATAATAAAAATAATAAATAATAAAAATAATATAAATTTGATAAGATTTGATAAAAATATATAATAATAAATAATATAAATAATATAAATTTAATAAGATTTGATAAAAATATATAATAAACTATTTAAGCTTTGACATCACGATGAAATATAAAGACGAAATACCTATATTTAAAAGATATCTGAATATTATGATTCTTCTAAGAATTGCAAATAATCATTAAAATTCAATGGGAAAAAACGCAAAAAACTTTAGACACCTTGTACATTTCTTCGTACATATTTCTTCCTACAGCTTAACGTCGAACGGGGTACGTCACTCCTCTCTCGTGATGCGTTCCGTTGGAAACGTGTATCCCTTATGTAAACCGTGAGTCATTGAGCGACCGGATCTCTCGACACGAAGCTTCGACGACTTCACTCGCAACAGCTTCGAGTATATCTCTCTCGCGAGTACACCTTGTCGACGCAGATTCGAGATCCGCCGAGATCCTTTGATCCGCGTCAAGTACTCTAATCTCACCTTTCGTCTAGTCTCGTTCGATCGCGACGGACTCTTTCCCGAAAGGGTTGCAGGAAGGAAGAGGACAGGATCGATTATTAGGATCACGGTCGGTTTATCGTCGACGATCGCCGCTCTACGAAGCCGGAAGAACAGTGACGGACATTCGAAACGGTACCGGACGCACCGCGCGCGGCAGGTGGATGACGCAAGCGGGATGACTCTTCTCATGGTTATCCCCTCCCGGGGGGCCTCGCCTTTTCTTCCCGAAGAGAGTCGCAGCTGACACCGCGCGTCTTCCCCCTATCTATCTAGCGCTACCTGCTTCGCGTTCATGGTCAAAGATTATTCAAGTATATAAATAAAATTAATTTTTTATAAATTCTTTTTGTATAAATTGTCCGAAATCACTTGGAAGAAATAGTCGAAAATCATGTGGATGATGGCGAACGTAATTTTTTGCTCGCGATTATTCGTCTTTGTAGCTTCTGTAGAATGTGAGACTCGAGGTTATTCGGGTATCAGCGCGTCTTAGGTATCTGAATTATACCCGACTTTGAAATTCACCTGTCTGACGGTGCGAATATGATTTTACGAGGTTTTACCTTGTGCGCGATTATTTATTTCTAGAATATGGCGCATAGATAATGCACCGTTCGGCATGCACGCGAGGCGAAACGCCAACGAGAATGATTGCCAATTAACATTAATACGGCTCTATGCGCGCCGGAAGGTTACCTATATAACCAATGCGCAGAAACTAATAAAACTCAATAATATTGATTTCTAGCAAACCAAACTATGCAATTATTCATCGGTGGAAAAATATTCTCAGAGCTGCTTAATTTGTTAAAGCTGCAGGAAAGAATTTGCAAGAAAGATATTATTCACTTTAAGAGGAAAATGAAATAAAATAATATCTGAAATGGCGAATTTAATAATTCAAATAAATATTTAAATTAAACATCTCCGATAACTTTCTGAAAATTGTCATTTTAATTATAATATAGTTTCAATTATTGCGTTTTCAATAAATATTTCCTACTTACATCTTTATTATACTCTTGTGTAAAAAAATAAGCTTTCGAATATTATCTTTTTAATATTGTATTTTTAAAAAATTATTATTTTAAAAAATTATTAGTTTTAGCAATCTTATTTGTTCAAGAGTCATATATTTGAAATGTGCAGGACGCAATTATCGATGATTTTATATTGGATAGTGTGTTGACAATACACACATTACGCCCACAGCGAGACGATCCACTTTGATAATCGTGTAAAGCGATATCAAAGAGATAGCGTTTCACGGAGGTGGCAGGTGATAAGCAAAGTGACTCCGCTGAATCCCCGCGAATTTATGCGAACCTCGTGACGCAAATATCCACCCACTGGAAGACGCGAAAAATATACGCAAGAAAGAAAACATATCATAAATATCTTTATTTTTATCTTTATTTTTTATCTCTTGTCATCGACAATTGAAATTCTCCTCATTTCCTGTTATTTATGATCTTAGGTGATCCTAGGAGATGACTTTTCAAGTCAACCCTCGTCGCGCCAACCCTCTT